>NC_141552.1:16622500-18017500 GCF_021556685.1 Rattus norvegicus
CATGCCTTTAATTCCATCGTTTGGGAGGTAGAGGCATTGTGAGTTCCAGGACAGCCAGGGCTATAAATTAACACCTTGTCTCAAAGAAAACAAGCCAAAAATGAAACAAAAATGTTGCAATATGGTCTTAGGTATGTAGCTGAGTCTGTTCTTGAACTCTGAATCCTCCCACTTTCACTCAGGTGCTAATCAGCAGGCTTCTGTCTTGACTTTCACTGAGCACTCAGGGCTGCCAGGACTGTTACCTCTCCCAGTCTAACTCCTGACTCTCTCATCAGCATCATCACAAAACTCCTGCTAAGAATTAAGGAAACCTGAATTCTAAGGAACAGTCGGAGCTCCAGTATTTCCAAAGCTCACTCTAATACAGATGGATCCTATGCTGCAGTAAAATGGTCACAGCTGGAGGTCTTAATTCCAGGACTTGGGACAGAGGGGTTGGAGGATCTTGAATTCAAGGTTATTTTTATGTTACAGTGTTGCTCAAAGCGAGTTGGGCTGCTACAAGATACCCTGTCTCAAAACTATACCAAACACAGCTAAAATGAAACAGAGGAGTTTGAGTGGGCACAGATGGGAAAGCTCAGCACTTTATGGCTAAGCCACCTGCTGCCAGCACCAAAGTCCATGCACAGCCCCAATTCTGAGCTGTGTCTGGGACCCCACTTAGGAGCACGCACCAAAGTAGCTCAGATCCAGGGCTTTTGGTCTAAGAGGAATTCAGGCAGTCACACTTTGGATGCCAGTTCTCCAGCTCAACTGCCTGTCAGCCCAGGATCTGGTCTTAGTCATGGCTTGGCATCCCTAAATTCCTCCCAGCTGTGCTCTGAACTCACCCTGTGCCCTGTCTGATGAATCTGCCATTCTCCATGGGAGTAGCCTCAAGAAGTCCCTCACATCTGAAGCACCACTCTGAGTGCACTAAATACTGCAGGGAAGGGGCGTGGCCAGCAGAGCACCCACCCCTTTCAGCTGTAGAACATTTAGCTCTAGAGTGAGCACTGCTGTGCATTGTGGAACTTAAGCAGTATTCCAGCCTTGGCCTGGGAAGAGCCGTTGACACCCACACTTTCTGGGGTGACATTGTCTCCTGAGGATAGAGTCAGGTCAGGAGCGGCAACTGATGTTCACGAGAGACAAACTTTCTTCACCACCTGCCCATGCTGGCCCTAGGATCTGGGCTTTTTGGGTGACATGAGTGCTGAACCCCCCAGGTAGATGGGTTTTCAGGGGTCAGGTGGTTATTGTCACCAAAGGTATCCACAAGGATAAGTCATACTGTACTAATTCCCATATTAGATCCCTTCTCATGGGTCACAGAGGTCGTGCTGGGTCCTAAATGTGGACCCAGGTTCCTGGCACTTTTGAAGAGACTGGTCAGGGCGCAGGCTTTAGGACATTTTGTTTGAATTATTTTGGGGGATTTTATTTTTACTGTTGGGGGCAAACCTAGGGCTGCCATGTGCTGGGAAAAGGCTTTGCCACAGCTGTAGATCATCCCTAATTATAAACTCCTAAATTCTCCCAATCCTGGAACTTTCTAGGTCCCTCACATGATGCAACCTTTGGGGGATTCCTCACATAGAATCATGGGGTGGATTGCATCCTAAAGAGAGACAGTGGGAAATGTTCCCCAGTGTCTGCCTGTGGCTGTGGTGATGAGAGTGGATGTAGTGACCAGTGGATGGCAGGGCCCATGGGAAACCCTTTTGGTTTCCACTTGAGTGGAATCTTCACCATGCCTTTTTTTTTTTCTTGAAACACAGGTTGGCCTGGAACTTACAGTCTTCCATCACTCTGACTCAGTTTCCCATGACTGGGATCACAGGCTTAAATTACTATGCCCATCTTTCTTTTTTTGTATATATAAATCTTCTAAAACCCAGAAGGATCTAGAATTTAAAATTTTGCGGTCCAAGGCATTTCCAACAGGGGATTCTTGACCTAGGAGTGTCCAGACCAGTGTTTATTGTGTGGCTACTTCATTCCCATACCAGCTTATTTTTGACAAAGAGTTCCAAGGTGTGATGTCACTGGGCATCAGGCGGTATCCCAAATAGCAGCACTGACTCAGGTTGTAATTTAGGCTGGAGAAACTTACTAGGACCCTTGTAATCCTAGCACCCTGGGGCCTCACATGTCCTTAGTCTGATCTAGTGATGAATCAACTGCTCTTGAGGGTGGATTGGAATTCTAGTCACAGTGAGGCAGGAGCATTAGTATCCTACAGCCACTCTGGGCTCCATAGGAAGACCCTGTTTCAATAGTAAAAGGGGTCACCTGCGAGTTCTTACTGTCTTCCCTGAGGCCTTCCTGCTGGAGTTAGAATAGCTGTCTCACCAAGTTGAAGTAGAGGGCAGAATGTTGGTGCCTTCTATAATGAAGACTAGTGACAGATAGTCTATGGAAATTCTAGAAAGATCTACAGGTATTTATGTCATGTGCATGGGAATTGCTGGCTTCCCTGTGTCCTTTGCCTTTAATTTGCAGTCCATGGGGCACCTGGGAATGTCCCCAAACCAGGCTGCACACAGGGCTTGTCCCATGATTCTCACTTGCACCCAGTGCCTGCCTGATTGTCATAAGTCTGACAGAGCCACTGTATGCTCTCCTGACACCTGCAGAGAGCACTATATGGGACCCTACCATCCCCACACTGCCCATCAGTGTCTACAATGTCCCTATATGGCACTGAGATGATCTAAGCTGCTTCCGGCCTATATGCTGCATCAGAATCTGACCATTCCTAATTTCCTCCTCTCACACCCACACTAGAAGCCCTGTACCCACACTAGCCCCAGCTGGCCTGTTGCCTACTAACATCTCATGGACTCTGCCCCAAACCCCTGCCCTGCCCCAATGCCCTGCCCTGCCCTGCCCCAATGCCCTGCCCTGCCCTGCCCTGCCCGGCCCTGCCCTCACTCAGCTGACATTGTGGACATCTCAAGACAGTCACTGGACAATGGCTGACACACTTGTCTGAAGACTGGAAATGTTTCTCGATCTTGGAGAGGAAAGAAGGACCCTCCAACTACACTGTCCTCTAAGGAAGTTTATTCAGGTGAGGGATGACAGGGACTGTTTTGTCTCACGTCACACATGTCAGTAGAAAATATCCTAGGTATTGGATGCCGCTGTTAACATTAACAGAACAAAGCCCATAGTGTTGGGAAGATTAATAAATTATGAGTCGGACTAGAAAACCCCAAGCCTCTTCCAGGTCCTAAGAGGGCAAAAAATACCACCAAACATAGCATTAATGTGGTAGGTTGGTTAAATCTAGTTACTAGATTCTAGTGTGATAACTATGACCCTTTTTGTGTCATGCTCAGCTTATAATGACTAGAGGACCTAAGCTTGAGAGTCACCAATGCCTCTCCCTTGCTTCTCCATCTGCTGAGCATTGAAAAGCCGTAATGAGACAGCATCTGTTTGCAGACATACTGGATTATTCTTCTTCACTTTATCTCTCTGAGTCACCTCCACTCACATTAAGTCAGTTTAATTCCATAAATTGGAAATGAGTCACGTGGAACATATACTTTCTCAATACAATCACAGATTTCCATGCAAAAGGTGAAACATGAACTGTCCCACCTAAGCTCTGGGCTTGCACAGACGTGCTCTGCAAAAGAAACATGTGGTCACAGCTGCAGTCTGCATTCAATATGGATGCTCTTGAGGTCCTCCCTGACCTGCATAGATTAAGATAATTATCTTGCTTTCTATCAAAAGAATTCATTATGCCAAGTTGGCCTGTAGAAGGAGGCTAGTCTCTTCTGTATTTTATCAGATGTGCATAATCTATATGATCATAGATAGTAAGTGAAAGATCTGTTTGGAATTGAAACTGAGTGATGCTGGAGGATGATTCTGAATGCACAATGAGCAGTGGAGGCACCAGAGCCCAGTATGGATGCCTAGCAGCCTACCACATTGAGCAGGCACCGCTCAACCACCTGTACATACACATCTCCTGAGATCTCTCTCCTTAATTGAAGGTGATCGTGTCCATCTAGTATAGCACATGCCCTGGAAGGACAAAAGCTACCTACAGGAGCTGTGGTGATGACTCACAGGTTAGAGCATCTGCTGCTCTCTCAGAAGAACCACATGGTCCCTAACAATCATCTACAATGGGGAATGCGATTCCCTCTTTTGGATCATGAGGGAAATGCACTCAGGAGTGGCCCAGACATACATTTGAAAAAAAAAGATCCATTGAGTTAAATGATAAAAATAAATATAATCAGCAACAATAAAAAACACAGCATATGAATGATCAAGTGAAACAGCACCTATAAAAACCTATTTCCCAAAATGACGTTGATGGTCATTATCTTTCTGGTTTAATAATAATGCTGTATTGTAAGAAAAACTGAGGCACATGGTTCTCGATTAGGATTATTCTATATTCCTTTGTGTAAGTTGTCATTTTTTCTGCAGCTCTACAGGCATGAGGGTGTGTTACTCAATATCTGGTGCACACAGTCAATAAGGAATGTGTGTTGTAGACTGATATAGACTAGGATGAGCAGAAGACATGACAGCATGGATACAGTATGTCAGTGATTACATCATAAAGTGTGTGTCCATAAAAAAAGTCACATTATCCACACAAAAGACACTATCACCCTGTGTACCCCTTGGTGGCTTTGAATTCACTGGACCATGCAAAGATCCATATCTAGCTGTCAGTTCTAAGTCTACAGGAGGGGAAGGACCCTTGAATAAGATGGTCTTAAGAGTCAAGAGTTACAAATCAATTTTTATTCATAAGGAATACAATTTACAAAAAACAGGCATAAAATGTACAACTAAAATGGTATAAAAATGAAAAACAGTAACAAGAATATATAACTATGAAATAACAAAAAGAAAACTTCAATGAAAAGCATAACCAAAAACATTTCTTAACAGCATTTTCTTAATGAACATTTAGAAACACAGTTGTAGTGCTGTTTCTCCTCTAGGACGTGAGATGTCACGGCAGTCCCCTCAGTTGTCTCTCAAATGGTGTTGTCGTATGAGAAGAGAGAAAGACCTCAATGAGATAGGCTGGCATACGGATACATAAATTTATGGTCTCTATACATTGAGGAAATTATCTGAGAAGAAGAATATTCCCCCAAAAAGTCTTTGACTGTGAGGATTGTCGTCACAGGGAACTCCTGAGAGAGAAAATCATTCCTCAGGGGGCTGTCTTCCTGGGATCCGTCCTATGCCATGTCTCCTGCAGTTCCTGAGACCTGGGAGGAGAAGGCAGCTATTAAGACACTGATTTGGTGGGGACATGCATACCAGCTGTCAAGTTGCTGCCTTCTGTCCCCTCAGCTGCATTGGACACACAGCACTGATCTTTTCACTGAAATCATTGCTGATATCTATGCAGGATGTGGAACATCACCAGCAACCCTCACAGTACTGTGGGAGAACAAGCTGCTCCTCAGACTCTACCAGTGCAAACCAAGAATGGGGAAATGGGGAGAGACCTCATTGGGGTGCAGGAAGAAAGGAGAAGGCCACATGATACCCAGATCAAAGCCAATGACCAGGACTCATTTGCCATTTGCACTTGGTTCTTATCCCTACAAAGTGCTTCCAACCATCACATGACCCCTGCATGACCTTTGTCACACGACCAAGAACTCGTTCAAAACTCTTCATAGCATCCAATCTGTGATAGGGAGATGCAGTCATGTGATATGTTATTCCTCTGTCACCATTTCTGGACTGTAGTTTCAGAAAGGGCAGAGAAGTATAATTGCCCATAATTCAGTTTCTGAAGAGTGGTTAACATCCCAGAATACTTGTGCATAGACAGAGCAATGAATAACTCTATCACATGAGGTGGGTGACTGACTGGGTGTGAGGAGATTAGAAAGGTGATAGGGGAAGCAAAGATGTATCCAATAGGCAAATGGCATCAGACATTGTCAATCTGACTCAGCTGCTTGTTCCTACCACATTTTGCTGGGTCTGGAGGATGCTGGTCTTCTCCTGTTCGTCTTTATCTTTCCGGTTCAACTCAAACAAATATCGCTGTAACTCCTTGCGCTCCTGCTTCAATGTGACCAACTTCTTCTTCATGCATGCCTGGTCCATCAGGAGCCGGCTGTGCAGGTTGCTGGAAACACACTCTGCATAGTAAGATCCTGAAGCCTCTTCCTCCCATTCCAACTGCCAAATCCCACAAACTCCACCAGGACCCAGATACCCATAAAGACTTCATAGAATACATCTCCATACATGTAAGGCTGCTCCACAAACAGCAAACGGCCAATCCAGGGAAGAATAAATTGTTTCTGTGACCCAAGCACCAATAAGAGTCCATGTCTGTCCAAAAGAACAAGAGATATACAACTGCCCATGAGAGCCCAATGCATCGGGACAGCATCAATTAGTAGGCAGTAAACAACCACAAGAGGACAGTAGAACCAAGGGAGGTCATGCTAACCATGTGGTCCACCCTTTGAGCTTTGTTAAACCTGGTATGACCCCAGAGCCGCAGGTTGGCCTAATAACACTCTGATGCCTGAATCAGGGTAGTTCTATCCAGAGCCTTCTAAAGATGCATAGACACTGTGGTGATAACTGACAGTCTCTTATGGAACTGAAACTGAGTCCAAAAGACCCACGGCACAGTGATATTTAAACAGCAGAAGAGATGGGCCCAGAGCTGCAGACCATACGGTCCAGAACAAAGAGAGGCAGACATGGCCATTCCACAATGAGGGGCCCTTCTGACCAGTACTTACCGATAGAAGTTAATCTCCTTCTTGAGCTCCTGAAATTTCTCACGATGTTCAATGTTCTTTGTGTCTAAGTTGTGCAGTAATGACATGACCTCTTTCTCCTTTATCTTCAAGTTTTCATAAAATGGATTTGGCCTGAAGTAGGGGCTGGCCCCAGGAAGATAGAACCCAATGAACATCGAGGTTTAGGATTATATGAACTCAGGCTGTGTCCTGTACTAGCAAAGCCCTGGAAGGACACTTTCTGAATTCTACATATTTGGATCTTCTTCAGCTTCAGAAACTTGGAATTGTGTGCCCAGGACAACAGAAGCTAAGCACCCAGATAAAGGGTTCCCTGGCTCACTTTTTTCAATCAGGAGGGCTGGATCTGCATTCAAACCTGTTATGCTCTCAATAGCCTAGGCCACATAACTTACCCAACCACACACACACACACACACACACACACACACACACACACACACACACACACACACACACACACACACACACACACACACACACACACACACATCCAGAAACCTCTGATTTCATTTTTCCTGTTTTGACAAATGGAATGCTACAAGCCGAATAACTAATATTCTAGAGACAGACAGTACACATAATTCTGGAGATGAGACCAGATATTGCCACAAACTTATAATCTGCCCAAGGCATACAAATGTATAGACAAATGTGACCACACAGGCAAAGAACTGTGCTCTTGAAAGTGGGGCTTCCAAAATAAAGCACTTACACCTCCATGAAACTATTATACAGGTATATCCTGATGTCAAAAAACAGACCCCTAAATTCCAAGTGTGCAGGGACACAGAAATATATAAAAGTTGTGCATATGCATGCAGACCTGTGCACACACAGACACACAAACTGGGACACACCCACAAGAAAAGAAAAGTAAACAGACTCAGAGAATGAGAAAGAGAGACAAATATGGAAAGAGCACAATGAGAATCAGTAGAAATGTATGCACCATTACTGTCTCAGTGTTTAAGGCACACAGACAAGAAGGAACAGGCCTGAGCCTCAGGCGTTTTAGTTAAGCATTGATATGAACAATGTGGGACCTAACGGTGCTGCCAGGAGATGATAGCGTTCAGTCACCTTCCTAGCAAGTACAAACACTCTCCACAAACTCACAGTACCTAGAACCTTGCAAAGCTACCACCTGTCAAGGGCTTTCCAATTGTACACTGGGAACTCATGCTCCAGTGACTTTATCCCTGAATTCTTCACTCAGATCACAAGTTCAGATTTTCAACAGGCAGAATCAGAGAGTCCATGTCCAAACTCACTCCTCAGTAAGGGTCAGGTTCTGAATCTCCTGTCTATGGGAGATGAGGTTTAGAACAAGGTCGTTTGTTTGGAGCAATGCACACCTCTTGCTCATGGATCCACCTGTCACATAAAGGAGGCGATCTGTCAGCTCATTTCTCTCCTTGGTAGTTAGCTCCAGTTCTCTATTCAGCCTCTCCTCTTCCTCGTTGACCTGCACCTTGTTTAGGACATTTTCAGGGGATGACGTCTGTCTGCAGGCCTCTGTAGGTAGAAGAACACAAGTGAACCCGCATGGGGCGAATGCATAGAGCATACACAGAACACAGAGAGGTCCAAACAGGAGAACATGCTTGGAAGCCAGTGTCACTGCAAGGAGTTTGGTCTGTGTAAGAGGCATCCTAAGTGGATCACAGTTCCCCCACTACTATATAGAGACCAAGAGATGTAAGCAGCCAGGTGTTCCCTATACCCGCCCACACAGGCTTACAAGTACCAGAGAGATGACTTCTCCAGGATTATTATCAGGTACGCAGGCTACAACCTGGTTTCAGGACCCTCACCCCTCTGGTTTCAGAAGTCAGATCATCAATTCAGCATCCACAATGACTTGATTGATCAGGGATACTCAGATATCCTACACTGTTACTCTATCCAATAACTTTGCATTAAAAAGACATGTCGGGGGAGGACATGGTCAACAGACTTATTAATTACCCCTACTGAAATGACAAATGCCCCAGAAGTGCCAGTAGGTTACAGGCTCTTTCTCTACCTGCCCCATATAGTTTGGCTACTGTAGAAAAATATCTGCCACACAGAACCTCTAATGTATGAAGGTAAGATTGGCCCCGTCAGCCAGAGGTAGTCAGAGGAGTACTAAGAATATAAGGTCATGGCCAGGAGCACAATTCTCTCCCTCTTACTACTGTCAGATAGTCACTGAATTTACAGAAGCAATGAAAGTGAAGTACATTGATGCCCTGTTTAATTCAGAAAAGTTATACCCTCCATGACTACTTATGGTGTTATTATATCAATTTAACATACCGAATGCACTGTAAAAGTAAAGACTAGAAGTTCCCCCAATAATAGCATAGGCATTGCCATATCCTCCATGTGGTTATGGAGAAACTAATGATGTGAAAACCTTGACTTTCAGGAATTGTTTTAATCATGGAATTCAATATCTGTGGAGATGTTCCAGTGGTTGTGGCCCATTACTAAAAAGGCCAGCGGAAGACCTCCACACACACCCCTGACAGGAAGCTCAACATACACTGCCCAGAACTTACTCCACATTCCCCATGTCCTGTGTCCATCATTACCTTTAGGTTTCGTTTGCTTCACTCTAGACTCTTCTCTATCAACATCAACTCTCCCAAAGCGCCTACAAAGACGGGCAAACATGTCTGTGGTTATATCCTTTGGACACTAAGAGAAAAAGTAGGGAATTGGTTGTCACAACGATACTGGTGACATCACAGGGATTCCAAGGTCTCTCTAGGAGACAATAGAATGTCCAGGAAGGGACTGCTGATGTCATGGATAACAGACTTTGCCTCCCTGCTAATGTTCTCCCTGTACTGAGCAAAAGCTGATGGACCCTTTTCAGGGGACTTCCCTGTGGCATAGCCACTGAGCACCACATGCTTCCAAAGTCAAATTTGGCTCTAGGCTTGATTGGAAAAACCTAAATCATTGCTATGTATCTAAATGTGTGCTTCCTCTCCAATCCCTGCACAGAAATGTTTCATCCTACCTCAAATTCTCCTCAGTCAGCAATATTACCCATTAAAGATTACTGAGAAATCACACCAGTTCCTATAAGTAGCCAAAGAGGTCTCCTGTCTCATCATGTGCAGGTGCATGAAATCACACCCAGAAATAGCCTGTAGGGTAGGTTGCAATGTGGGTGTGTGTTATAGGTACAACCTGAAGCTTTGTGCTTAACATTTGACAGTTGCCACCAGATTCCTTAGGAGAAAGAATTGCATTCATTATGGTCCTGGCAACAAAGTGGTGATCTGTTAGCAGAGGAAACTGAAATATTGGTCCACCAGTGAATGCACCCTCAGGCTGAGTGTGGGGCTCTCCTCTTTGCACTTAAGTTACCAAAGCAGGATTGCTTACAGGCCTCTCTAAGCTATAACGTGTGATTTCATCTGAAAAATAAAATAGTCAGCAGATGTGGGGGGGGGGGATGCAGCCAAAGGAGTAGGACAAGCCTAGAGACATAACTCAGTGGACAGAGTAAGAAACAAGCATCTTCACTCCTGTTTCATGGATCACCCCACAAAACACAAAAGCATCTATCGTACTAAAAATAAACCAGTTATTTTATTGAATGCATACACTAATACTGTTTACAGTATTAGTGGCAAAGCTCAGATTTTGGGGGCAGATCCATGACTTGAACTATCTTCCTGACAACATATAAAGCAATAAATAAATAAATAAATAAATAAATAAATAAGAAAAAAAACACAAAAATAAAAAACACAAAAAGCACAAGCCTCTCATGTGAAGTTACAGAAGAGTGGTCCAGTGGTCACTTCTGACCAAGCCATTTTAGCTATGACAGTGCATAGTGACCCTTAATTTGATGGGTCCTATATAAAGCTTTGTGCAATATTGTCATTTTAACAAACCTCTTCCAGAACATACATAACGACACAGGATATGATTGCCATGTCCTTGCTGTGTATCAAGTTATTTTTCTGTGTCCTTGATTGTCAGGCATATTACACCAACAATCTGAGATGGCTGGTAGACTTGGAAGAAAGTGGATATGAAAGATCCCCGTTTGATATCAGTACTGCCATTTCTTAAGCATGAGAATCTTTTAAGCTGGCCCTCGCTTAGCCCCTAGACGTTAGACAATAGACCAGAAAGTACAGAAAGCACATTCCCACCCACTCTCTAGGAAGCTGCCCGACCATAAGAACAGAGGGTATAGAACATATTTACTGCAGGGCAATTACAAGACAGGAAACATCTCTGGGAAGCTGACTGACCACTATAGAAATGAGATGTCCTGGGTAGTGAATGCAGCTGTGCTATAGGCTGACATCGCTATAGCCTTGTCCTGAGAACTCCAGAAGAGAAACACCTGCCAAGACAGATATCCTTGGTCCTTGTCCTGGGAACTCCAGGATAAGAAAACATATATCAAGTCAGACGTCCTTGGTACTGAAATAGCTGCATTGATGTGGTTATGGCCTTATCCCAGGAATCCAGGCCGAGAAACATCTGCCTAGTTATCCTTGGCACCGAAATAGCTGAGCTAATTAAACTGTGTGATCGTAAATGACTGTTTAAGCTGTACATTTCTGTTGTTCGAGGCTCCTCACATCCCTCCTGCGTGTGGACCATGTCGAGCCCCAGTGCATTGGTGTCCCAAAGTAAACCTCTTGTTTTTACATCAAGACTGAGTCCTGTGTGTTCATGGGGTGGTGATTGTCCTCAGGACTGGAGCGAGAGTCTCCTCTGTCTGAGGGTCTTTCAGATAAAGCTATAGTTGTGGGTTACACACCTCAATTCTCATTGGCTAATGCTGTCCTCACAGTCCTTGGAGGCTCCTTTGTAAGACTACCTGTTGGAAAGTAGAAGCAGCTTTATTTGAGCTCAAAGTGAACCTGACAAGCAACGTAGAGAACAAGATGGGGTAAGTGAGAACCTGTCTAAAACCAGCACAAAAACCCACCCTTCATTCAAAGCATCATCTACCAATTCTTGAATTTTTACCATTCTCTGCCATCCAGTCTTTCATTCAGGAAAGGTAGAAAAAAACTGGAAATGATCTTTGTATTCTAAGGACCTTGATCTGTCTTTCCTTAGGTTCACGTTAAGAACAAATGAAATGGGTATCACCATCTGAACAACTTAGTATCACCTACTCAGCATTTCTAGCCTAATACTGTGCCTATGGCAATCTCAAGCTTCCCTGAGTGTTGCTGCACCGGCAAGAAGAATGCAGAACTGAGGTCAAACCCCAGTGAACCTTTCAAGGGGTTAGAAGAAAGCCATCAGAGATACTGCACTTCTTTGTCCTTAGATTAAATCAAGATGATACAACGTGAATCTATTGGGCTATTCAACCATACATCTTCCTCACAACCCCACCTATCTGAGTTCATTGCTTGGCAGAATTCATGCCCCACCATCCTAGATATTTCTTGATTCATTGCTGCCAAGGGCCAGGTTTCCTGAGTTTTTTTTTTTTTTTTTTGGTTCTATTTTTCGGAGCTGGGGATCGAACCCAGGGCCTTGCGCATCCTAGGTAGCGCTCTACCACTGAGCTAAATCCCCAACCCCGTGTTTTGTTTTTTATAGAATTGGGTGTAGTCAATCATAGTTGCCCTCTGTAAGAAATGACAAATATCTATAATAACTGACCACACTGTACTTGTGTATACAAGTACAGTAGTGGAAAATTCAGCATAACTGAGGAGTGGGAAATCACCACTGTGTCCTGGCCTTTCTCTGCCCATATCACAGCTCACAGGCGGCTGGGTCAAACCTTGAGTTCTTCTGTAGAAACAGAGTGATGTTGAATGGACACTGAGCAGGCAGAGCAACACAGCTGAGGCAACTCAATTCCAGCAAGAAATGCATTATGTGTTTCCCATCTTAACAGCTCCTTTTGAGGACTTGTCCCCACACCTAGCTTAAACACAGCAATTTTCATACATGCCAGCCTGCTATTTCATATTGTTGCTGTAATACGCCTCCACATCATAGATTTCAAAAAAGAAAGAAAATAAACCTGACACTGAGAAGGGTGATGCTTGTCAACATCTAGTGCGTTGGCGGCCCAGGTAAGGTCACAAATAACCACTACACAGGGGATGCAGAGCAAAGGCAGATGCAACTGCATGCAGCTGCAAGCTTATTAACCCTTATATAGGCATGAATATGCATTACCTCACTTTCCCTTTCGGCAAGATATAATAAGATCGTTATTCCCATGATACCAGGAACGACTGAGGCAAGACTAGGCAAAGAAGTGAGAGTAAGCAAAGGCTTCTCCTTAAAATATCTGTATAGCAAATCACCCCTCTTCCTAGTATCACAATATACTTGTCATAACCCAGAGAGCATGAGAGCCGCTTCCACAAAAAATGGACACAGTACAGCATAGTGTAAGGTAAAGTGAGAAAAACATTTTCTACTCAAGGGCAGCATTGCAGCCCCTGCTTGCATCCCTCAGCCGTCTTTCCTTGATCCTGTCTGGGAAGTGTCTCTCAGTGACTCCTCAATTTCTCTCTTTGTCCTTTTGTTTTAAAAGTAACACTTTCTATAACATAGCTAAATGTCCTTGAAGGGGTTTAATCATGCAAAAAGAAAGCAATATAATATATAATGTATGCAACCTTTAATGAGTGTATCTATTTTCTTAGGGGTATTATTCAGATACCTTCCCAGATCTGGATTTAACTTTGGTAATTGTTATCTGTCTACAAAATCAACAATATCGAATGAATATTCCAGTTTTCTGGCATAAAGTCCTCGGGAGTAAGAACTAATGATTTTGGAATTTGCTCGGTGTCTATTGTTATGTCCCTCATTTCATTTCTGATTTGTAATTCATTACTGTCTCTCTTGTGCATTGTTAGTTTGAGGAAGGGTTGTCTCTCTTGTGGATCTTCTCAAAAAAAAAAAAAAAGAGGAAGAAAAGACAGCTCTTGCTTTCCTTGACTTTGTGTTTTTCTCTTTGTTTCTAAAGGCTTGATTTCAACCCTGAGTTTATTGCCCTTCATCAGATCCTACTAGACTCTCTATGGGATGAGGCTTTGCCTCACTTGGTAACAGCAGCATGGAATAAACGAAGCTTCTGCTGATCTCTGTTGTGGTGTTGCACATCACAATCTCACCGAAAACCATGCATAGCCTGGTTTTAGACTCTATTAAAGCAGCCCAGTATTTCAGTGTTACCTGCAAGGTGCCATGGAACAGTAGTAACATAATTCTGCATGCACATCGACAGGTTTCTCCACGGTCTTCTGGGTCATTTGATAATAATTTATAGTGAGTTCATGGATGAACACACACACACACACACACACACACACACACACTTTACTGACATGGTGCATATTCTTTGCACACCAAAAATAAAGTGAGCATTACTGAAAATGCACCAATAATGGAATCGATGGAGGGAGGTGTAGGGAAGCTGGGGATTAGAGTTACTTAAAAGACCGGATGCAGATTCTCCTTCTATTGGAGGAGAAACTTGATAGACAATGTGGTTCTGTATTGTCTTTCTCTAGAGCACACAGGACTAGGGTGGCAGCTAGGGCTTTGAGCATGTTTGGCAAGTACTGTAGCACTGAATTAAATCCTAGGGCTGGAACCCTATTAATCATCTACAACAATTACAGGGCAGGCTGGATGACGACACTCAGCTGACAATGTGGACATCTCAAGACAGTCACTGGACAATGGCTGACACACTTGTCTGAAGACTGGAAATGTTTCTCTATCTTGGAGAGGAAAGAAGTATCCTCCAACTACATTGTCCTCTAAGGAAGTTTATTCAGGTGAGGGATGACAGGGACTGTTTTGTCTCACGTCACACATGTCAGTAGTAAATATCCTAGGTATTGGATGGCGCTGCTAGCATTTACAGAACAAAGCACATAGTGTTGGGAAGGATAATAAATTATGAGTAGGATTAGAAAACCCCAAGCCTCTTCCAGGTTCTAGGAGAGCAAAAAAAAAAAAAAAATTACCACGAAATACAGCATTAATGTGATAGTTTGGTTAAATCTAGTTACTAGTTTCTATTGTGATACCTATTGTCAGTGCCTGTGCCGACAGTGTGTGAATATCAGGTGTAGGTTTGTGGGGTTGAAAGAAAACATGTACACGGGTCACCCCTTTTTAGCGAGTGCCACCAAGGCTTTACTGAGATCTCCTTATATACCAGAGGCAAAAGCAGTGGAAAAACAACAAGGCAGGTGAAAATCCCCAACCAGGAAAATAGGACAAGTCTGTGTGGTGAAAGTTCCAGCCCAATCAGGGGCATAAACAGCTTCTTCAAAACAAGAAGCAGGAAAGCTCAGTGGGGAGGAAGGGTGCCATGGAAAATCCCAGCCCCAAATCAGGGGCTAAGAGCAGCTGGCAAAGGTGTAAACAATTTCTTGCTATAGCAGGCTGAAAGGCTCAGCGAGGGGGGAGGGAAACACCAAGGTAGGGCCCAACAGGAGCCTTCACTGGTGGCTCTAATGTTTCACTTTCCTCTGCCAACTGGCCTCCACACTGTTTCTAGCACCATAATGATTTCAAGTCTTCCTCCTAAGGAATTTTGTGGCAACCCTTGAATGCTAAGCACAAGGCTTCATGAGTGTTCCCCTAACACACACCCACATTGCAACCTTCCATGCAGGCTATTTCTTGATGTGATTTCAAGCACCTGTACATAATAAGACAGGAGAACATTTTGACTGCATATTCAAACTGGTATTATTTCTCAGGAATTTTTAATGGCTAATATTGGTGAAGGAGGATAATTTGAGTTAGGATGAGACATTTTTCGGCAGGATTTGGAAGGAAACATTCATTTAGATGCATAGGAATTACTAAGGTTTTTATAATCAAGCCTTGAGGAATATTTGGTTTTGGAAGCAGGAGGTGCTCAGTGGCTCTGCCCTGGGAAAGTCTCCTGGAAAGGACACCTCAGCTTATGCTCAGTACAGGGAGAACATTAGCAGGGAGGCAAAGTCTGCTCCCCATGACATCTGCTGTCCCTTCTTGGACATTGTACTGTCTCCTAGAGAGTTCTTGGCGTCCTCTGCTATGTCACCAGTGTTGTAGTGACAACCAGTGCCCTAGTTTCTCTCAGTCCGAGTCTGGCAGATACATCCTAAGACATGTTTTCCAGTCTTAGAAGTGTTTTGGGAGGGGGGATGTCGATTGTGGAGAGACTAGGGTGAAGGAGTCTGACCTTTCGTCTCAAAGAAATGATTGACCAAGAAAGTGGTTCTGGGGAATGTGGAGTAAGTTCTGGGCAGTGTCTTTTGAGCTTTCTGTGGAGGCGGGGGGGGGGATGGTGGGGGTCCCGCAAGCTTAAGCTGACCTTTCTGGACAACTGACAACTGACAACTGGAGCATCTGCAAAGGAATTGAATTTCCATGAATATCACAGTTCCTGAAGGTCATGGATTTCAGAACATTAATTTTCCCATCCCCAAAGAAAGGATATGGTAAGGCCAATGCTACTATTCTGTGAACTTCTGGCCTTTACTTTTAAAGTTTATTTGTGGCTTGTTTTTTCTTTGTTTATTTATTTATTTAGTGGGTAATATTATTTATTGCCAAAGTCAAACATCTGGGTTACATCCTGGGACCCACATGACAGAAGGAGAGAAATGGCTCCTGAAAGTTGTTTGGTCATGTGCTGCACACACACACACACACACACACACACACACACACACACACACACACACACACACAGAGACACTCATACTCATACTCTCACTCATACACACACAAACTTTAAAGCAATAGTAATTTTTCTTAGAGTCTGATATAATTGGTTCTAATACAAAGACAGCCTGAGTGTAGTTACTATATAATTAAATAGTACTCATGCTCTCAGGCAAAGAGTTTAAAGTTTATAGGTACCTAATAAACTCGCACTGGGACATATAAAGAACATTTAAATGTTCAGCAGAAATACAAAGAACAACTAATTTAATTTGTTAAAAGTGAAAGCTTATACAATTCTGAAGGTTTTTATGCTGGTTTTATTATACATGTAATTATGAAAAGAAAACATACATACTTGATCAATGAAATGAGGAAGAGTGATTTAATGAACAGAAAAATGGATGGTACTTCAAAACTTCCATGATTACATATTATCTATTTAATTCCCTCCACAATAGCAAGAAACGGACATTATTATTTATGCGACATTACAGATACATAAACCGAGAAAATATTGTTTGGCCTGATTTTCTGAGCTTTTTAAAGGTTTAGTTAATTGACAGAGCTGTGGTTTAAAATTAGGGCCCATATTCTTCTGTTTTAAATGTGTGACACTTTTCTCTTTTTTTCTCCATCTTTATTAAATTGGGTATTTCTTATTTACTTTTCAATTGTTATTACCTTTCCAGGTTTCCAGGCAAACATCCCCCTAGCCCCTCCCCCTCCCCTTCTCTATGGTTGTTCCCCTCCCCATCCTCCTCCCATTACCACCCTCCCCCCAACAAGCCCCTTCACTGGTGTTCATTCTTGGCAGGACCAAGGGCTTCCCTTTTATTTCTAGTGGGTGCTGCTCTCCCTGCTCCATGGGAAGTGGATGGGGGGAAGGCCCGGGCCTGAGGTGAGTTGGAACTGGGGTAGAAAGGAATAGGGCCTCCTAGGTGAGAATGCCAAACCACCACTGCTGCTGCAGCCACCATGGAGAAGCCCTTGTTCCTGCCGCAGGGAGGAGAGTCTTGTGCCCACAAGATGGCTGAAGGGGAGCTGAGAGTGGACAGCTTCATCACCCGCCTGCTGGAGGTATGAGGATATCGTCCGGGAAAATTTGTGCAGATGACTGAAGCAGAAGTCCGAGTGCTGTGTATCACGTCTCGTGAAATCTTTCTTAGCCAGCCAACAGCTGTGAACACAGGTTTCTTTTGGAGAGCAGGCCTGTGCAGGCCCAGAACCTAGGTGGGACAGTTCAAGCTACCCTTTTTCCATGGCCAATCTCAGATCATATTCAGAAAGTATTTCTTGGGCTAAAGAGATGGCTTAGTGGTTAAGAGCACTGACAGCTCTTCCAGAGGTCCTGAGTTCAAATCCCAGCAACCACATGGTAGCTCACAACCATCTGTAATGAGATATGATGCCCTCTTCTGGTGTGTCTGACGACAGTCACGGTGTACTTGTATATAATAAATAAATAAATAAATCTTTAAAAAAAAAGAGTATTTCTTCCAGGTGATGGATTTCCAATTTATGGAATTGAACTAACTTAGTGATGGTGGAAGTGACACAGAGAGTTAAAGTACAGAAGGAATAATCCAGAATATCCACCAACAGTTGCTGTCACACCAGGACTTTTAAAAGCTCAGCTGCTACAGAAACAATGTAGTCTTTGGTTATTCTCAAGCTTAGGTCTTCTAGTCATTATAAGCTGACCATGACACAAAAAGAGTCATCTATATCAAAATAGAGAATAGTAACTAGATTCACACCACACTATCACATCACTACCGTATTTGAGGTTCTCAGTTAATATCTAAGAACCTGGAAGAGGCCTGCGTCTTGCTACACAAACTCATAATTTATGTCCCCATTGTCAGCTGAGATTCTTCATGCAGCCTGGGGTCAAGGAGGTCATCCCACAAAGCACAGAACACCCATCTCAGATAAACATGTATGGTTTATTGAATCCAAAACATCCATGAATTTCAGGACACAATTAAATGTTGAAACCTAAGGATAATAGATATAGAAGAGAATTAAGATTTCTAGTTCATAGATCCAGTAAACACCTTCAACAAATCATAGCAGCAAACTTCCATAAGGTAAAGAAAGAAAAGGCCATAAAGGTACAACAAGCCTACAGAACATCAAACTAATTGTACCAGAAAAATTCCTTCATTCACATAATAATTAAAACGCTAAATGCACAGATCAAGAAAGAACATTAAAAGGGGTAAGGTATAAATATCTAGTAACAAATAAATTCAGACGTATCTGAATTACACCAGACTTCTCAACAGAGATTCTAAAAGTCAGAAAATCTTGGGCAGACACAGGCTCCTATATCCAGCAAAATCCTCAATCACCATAAAAGGAGGAACCAGGATATTTCATGACAAAACCAAATTTAAACAATTCTTTTCTGTAAGAAAGCACAACAGAGGCTAATTGGAGGAAAACTCCAAGATAATGAACTAAACTATACCCAAGAAAAACCAAGAAATTAATCTTCTCTCAATAATTTAAAAAAAGAGAAGCACACAAACATAATTTCACCTATAACCAGAAAAAGAAGAGAATGCAGCAATCATTGGCTTTCATATCTGACCAGATCCTCTTTCCCTAATCCCCAAGCTCCCAGGGGCCAAACTGCCAGCCAAAGTGTATGCAAGGATGCTCTATGGTTCAAGGTGAGGTCTGTAGCCCCACCAAAGGGAGATCCTAGAGGTGTGAGATGGGGATGGATATGTGTGGGTGCAGGAGCACTGTCACATAGGCAAAGCTGAGCAGAAATGGGATGTAAATTTGATGAGGGGAGTCTGGAAAGCAGGACAACAGTTGAAATGTAAATAAATAAAATAACCGATTAATAAAAAATAGCCAAAAATAAAATAACAAGTAAAAAGGTAAATGAAAATTAAACCAAATAAACCAACCAAACAAACAAAAACCCCTGTGGTGGATTGGCCTAATGCTGCTTGTATTTTAATGCTAATTTGTAGAACTCAAGACTGGTTAACCCCAAATAACTGACCCTGCTCCCAGTTAACTGTGATTATAAAGAAGCCAACAGCCAACAGCTGCACAGCAGAGAAATGGGGGAGGTGAACATTCAGGGCTTTGCTAGAGAGGATCATGAGGAGGGAAGAAGGAGGAAGAAGCTGCCAGAGAATAAAGGAAGAACGTGTGTGATGGAGAGGAGAGAGGAAGAGGACAGCAGCCATGGTTAAGGGAGAGGAGAGCCTGGTCCTGAGGGCTGTCCAAGGGGAACAAAGAGCAGCCAAGATGCTACACAGCCTGTAAGAGTTAGCATTATTGTTTGGAATGTAGATCTGGTACCATGGAGGGCAGGCAGCTGCACAGCTACAGTGCTGACTAATGCACACTAAAAATAAATTTAACAAAATATGTATAACCAGTAAGACTGCTCTGTAGAGGATCCTAAAAGGAATACTTTAGTTTGAAGGGAAGGACAAAATACCAGAGAACACAGGGGATAAATTAATAAAACTAGGAAAGTTAATCAAAGAAGACTGTGAAAACCACAAAAATTAAGAAAATGACAAAATTTAATACATAGGTTTAAATAATAATTACATATCACTAAACTCAATATCTAGGGTGGTGGGGCATGAATTCTGCCATGGTCTGAACTCAGAAAGGTGGGGTTGGGAGAAACATGTCTGGTTAAATAGTCCACCCACATTGTGTCAATGTGATTTAATCTAAGGACAAAGAAGTGGAGCATCTCTCATGGCTTTCTTCTAACCCCTTGAAAGGATCACTGGGGTGTGTCCTCAGTACTTCATACTTCTTGCTAGGTCAGCGAAACTCAGGGAAGCTTGAGATTGTCATAGCACAGTATTAGGCTAGATATACTGAGTAGATGATACTAAGTTGTTCAGATGGTGATACCCATTTGCATGTGTTCTTAATGTGGACCTAAGGAAAGAGAGATCAAGGTCCTTAGAATAGAAGGAACATTCCCAGTCCTTTTCTACCATTCCAGACTGAAAGGCTGGTAGGGAGAAAGTGGTAAATAATAAAGAATTAATAGATGATGCTTTGAATGAAGGGTTGGTTTTTGTGCTGGTTTTAGACAGGGTCTCACGTATCCATGTTGCCCTCTCCCTGGCTGGCCCGGTTCACTTTGAAGTCAGTGCTTCCATTTCCAATAGACAGTCTTACAAGAGGGGCCTCCGAGGTCTCTAGGACAGCATTAGCCATTGACAGTTGAGGTGTGCAACCCACAACTATAGTTTTAGCCACTTTGTTCCATGTCTACCAGCTATTTCAGATTGTTGCTGTCTATGCCTGACAATCAAGGACACAGAAAAATAACCTGATAGAGAGCAAGGACATGGTGATCACATCCTTGCCTCTGCTGTATGTTCTGGATGAGGTTTGTTAAAATTCCAATATTGCAAAAAGCTTTATATAGGGCCCATCACATTAAGGGTCACTGTGCACTGTTTCATCTAAAATGGCCTAATCAGAACTGACCGCCAGACAACACTTCCTGCGAAGTTCCTATGAGAAGCTTAAGTTTTTTGTGTTTTTTTCTTCTTCCTTCCTTCCTTCCTTCCTTCCTTCCTTCCTTCCTTTCTTTCTTTCTTTCCTTCTTTCTTTCTTTCCTTCTTTCTTTCTTTCTTTCTTTCTTTCTTTCTTTCTTTCTTTCTTTCTTTCTTTCTTTCTTTCTTTATAGGTTTAGAGGAATGTATTTTGGGCCACGGATCTGCCCCTAGTATCTTAGCTATGGATGTGATCAATCAGTGTTAGTGTGTGCATTCAATAAAATGTCCATTTTTGACTAAGGTAGATGCTTCTGTGTTTTGTGGGGTGACCCATTGTCAATGTCTAGTGAGTTGGGGCCCTGGGTATGGTCGCATACCCCAGGACACAGGGGGTGCAGAGCAAAGGCAAAAGAAACTGTACGCAGTTGCAAGCTTTATTAATCTTTATTAAGCTAAGAATATGCATTACTACAATTTTCATTGTGTCAAGATACCATAAGATCATTATTCCCAGGATACCAGGAACAATGAGGGAAGATTAAACAAAGAAAGACTAATAAACAAAAGCTTCTTCTAAAAATATTCATATAACAAATCACCTCTCTTATTATAATCAAAATATACTCACCATTACCAAGAGAGCGTTAGAACCACTTCCACAAAACGGGACACAGCAGAACATAATTTAAGGCCAAGTGAGAAAAACATTTTCTTCTCCAGGGCGGCATTCCAGCCCCTACTTGAATCTGTCACCAGGCCTTTCTTGACCCTGCCTGGGACCTGCATCTCTATGTCTTAACAATTCCTTCTTTTTTCTTTTGTTTTAAAGTAACACTTTACATAACATAGCTAAAGGTCCTTGTAGGGGTTTAGTCATGTAAAAATAAAGCAACATAATACATAATGTACATAAGATTATGGCAAAACTAGCTCCTCCCATGCTATGGAAAATCCTTTGAAGCCAAGCCTTGGGATCTAATCCTGTCAATTGATCAGCCAATAATTTAGCTATTTCCATAGGGGTAGTATCTTCTAGCTGTTTACCAAAAGACATTCGAACATCATATTTCAAGGCATTAATTACTTTTGAAGCACTTTCATTGCCCTCTAAATAGGCTTGAATTAACCCCAGTCATGTTCTGTGTCATTATCCATATATTTACTAACAGAAAAGTAGTAGGATTTCATCATGATAAGCAATATAAGCCCAACAACTGGCATTGGCTGCAGCAGAAGAAACCATGAGTAAAACACACATTGCTAAGAATAAGTGCTCAGTAGTAAAGGACTTTCCTGAAGGGGACAAAATTATTCCTTTCAGTGCTTAATTGCTTCACCTGACCCCACATAGGTAATAGGGTTGTCACTACACGGATCCTTATCCATTGTTGTTTGTGGACACTAAGAGAAGCCAGGGCCTCAGTAATGGAGGACACCTCCTCATCTCCTGAGAACATCCATCAGGAGAAAATGTAGCTGGTTTAACTGGATTCCTTTGAGGGTAGGGAGCAGTTCTTATTATTCTGTGCTTGGATCCATCTCCCGGATAACCAGAATAGTCTCCCATCCTGTAATGAGACAAAACCCTCTCCCCTATATACAATGATGTCCCTTCCTGCCATTCAGCATCCCGGGCAATTTTTATCCATACTGTCTGTTCCATGCCTTCTGGGGGGAAGTTCAACAAAGTGTCTATCTGCTCTTGATATAACTTCACCTTGTGGTAAATTAAGAAAATTAATAACGTATAATGCTTGTGCCATATAGCTCTGGGACTGGTCTGCAAACTGCATTCAGGTTGCATGAGGCCATCTCTTTTCCCCCTTTTTAATTTTATAATTTGTCATTTCAGGGTATGGTGAATTCTTTCAACAAAAGCTTGTCCTTGTGTATTGTGTTCTGTACCAGTAATATGTACAATATGATATCGTTGACAAAATTGTTTATATTGATAAGAAATATATGTTGGTCCATTATCAATTTTAATTTTAGAAGGCAGTCCCATAACAGCAAAAGTTTCCAATAGATGCTGTATAACATGAGCAGTGCGTACTCCTGGCAATGGTGTAGCCCACACAAATTTTGAAAAATTATCTATGCTTACATCTATATGTGAAAGGCGACCAAACTCAGAAATATGGGTTATATCGATCTGACACGATGTATTAAGTTGCATCCTTCTGGGATTAATTTGAGATGGAACACATTTTATACGTGAAGACTGACACATAGGACAATTAGCAATAATTTGTTTGGCTTGAGAATAGGGAAGCTTATATTTAATATGTAAATATCCTGTATTGGCATGATTATGACTGTGTTCTTCTGGGGTAGCAAATGCCACTAATTGATCTACCATAGGATTGCCAAGTGTTAAAGATTCTGGAAATTTTGAATGTGATCTAGTATGTGTAATGAATATTCTAGAGTTTCATAATAACAATAGTCCTTTAATATGTGAGAATAACATTTAATATAGGCTTAGATGTAGAAACAACAGCAGTCACAATATTCTGTACTACTCCTACAACATAAGCGGACTCAGCTATAATATTTTTACATCATGAGTAAAATCCTGGAATACATTAATTACCGCTAATAATTCATTTTGTTGTACTGACCCAAAAGAAGATTCTTGTCCCCAAAATTAATCTTCGGTCCAATAAGCCATCTTGGTGTTAGAGCCATCT
Source organism: Rattus norvegicus (assembly GCF_021556685.1). Lineage (NCBI taxonomy): Eukaryota > Metazoa > Chordata > Mammalia > Rodentia > Muridae > Rattus > Rattus norvegicus. Next base: position 16,646,165 of record NC_141552.1, read on the forward strand.
GTAAACACAGTAAAGGCTGATGGTAATGGATCAACAGAAATTAGTGTATTGATCAAATTTTTTTTTTGTTTTTTAAAGCAATCCCACAATTTACTATGGGGAGGATGAAATTCAATATTTCCAGTGTAAGAAATCATGGCTAATTGAAAAACCTCAGACATCTGCATTAAATATTCCACTTTATCTTTGCTTAATGGGAAAACAATAGCAGCACAATCATATCCCCACAGAGTAACAGGTCTTTGTATGCCTTGCTGAATAATTAAAGTAATTTGTTCCTCATAATTTGTTAATGTTTGGTTAAAGTTTTATTTAATATATATCCATTCTAAAGGCAACTCATCCTGAGTGAAAGTGCCTGTAGGATATTCAAGAGTATTTAAACATATAATTTAATAACTCTATCTGGATCAATACATGAAATATGCATCTTTCCATTTTCAGAAAAGATACCCTTGCATGCCTTCATATAAGCATTAATATCCCCAGGCTCCTTTATAGGTAATAATACTCTCCTGTACTCTTCATTAGCATTTTCAAAAGCAAGCATTTGCAGCAGTTGTCCTCCAGCTTCCTCTCCTACCATTGTTCTTTCCAATGTTAATTTTAATATACATAAAAACTTAATACATGGTTCATAGAAAGCTACTATCTTTTTCAACCAACCAGTATCATCCTTTATAATAAGTCGGTTGGGCCACACCTTGAATCGATGCTGGCCTAATTATAGGAAAAGAAAAAGCAGGTGAATTTGTCATCATCATCGTGTGAATCTAATGGTCAACATGCCATCCTCGGGAAACGACTTAGAAAAACCTGCTTCAGGCAGTGGTGCAGAGGGCAAAACTTTTACTTTCGTTTTGTCTTAATGAAGCTCTAGCTTCTTGTTCTGTATTCGTTATTACCCTGTCTGCATTCATGGCCTTGAACACAGTAAAAATTACAGCCCAAAGAGACCAGAAATTGGAATCTTTTTGCCCTGCCTAACAGCCTTTTTCACCTTAACTTTCACTTTGACCCAGATATCAGAATCCCTGGAACCCTCGTCAGGGCACCATGGAGTTTACTCTTGCCGTCTCTAAACACTTTTCTAAACCAGACTGATAGACATGAATTCCCTGCACTCTTAAAGATGCTTAAGCATAGCGAGATGAAGAGAAGATTTATCTTGTCCCATTTCCTTGTAATAAAATGTACTTATCTTATCTGACTGTCCAGACTTACCTTCAGGGACCCTGTTCCAGTGCCATAGGTCGACGTCTAGGGTGTTGGGAACCCTGTGTCCGGTCGCATTCCTTTCTGTGTTTCCCGATGCTCAGTGGCCATGCCACTCCAGCATGCTTTGAAATGAACCAGTCCGCAACCACCACCACCACCACCACCACCACCACCACCACCAGCACCACCACCACCACCACCACCACCACCACCACCACCACCACCAGCACCACCACCAATTTGGTTTTGTAAATAAAGTTTTATTGACATCGCCATCCTCAGCATTTACATCCTGTTCAGTGCTGCTTCTGGCTGCAGCTGCAGGGCTTAGGAGCCACAGAGCCCTTTAGGCTCCCAGCGCTGAGAGCATTGACCTTTTGCCTTGTTTGTGAAAGAGGTGACTGACCCCTGTGCTCGAGGTGGCCTTTCCGTACCCCTTAACCCATAGCATAGGTCTCTGTGCCATCCTCTCCCTTTGCTGTGGTGTGCACTTCCTGGTACATTTCCGTTAGCTGTTGACATTTCCAGAGCATTGGGTCTTGCAAATTGAATTTGCATGGCACCAGGAATAGACCTGATAGCAGGGTGTGGGACACTCCCTATGGGGACCCTGCCCAGGGGCATAAGCTTACTTTTCCATTCAACTCCCTGAACAGTGAGCCTTTGTGGGACAAGGTACTTCACGACATGACTTGACCTCTCTGCAGTGCACCCAATCCCTGCTTGGCTCAGATGTCCCCCAGAGAGGTTGTGTGAGTGTCCCCAGTAGAGGCAGCACTCTGTGTGGTGGCATTGACATGGCATCCAGGAAAGTCAAAACCAGAGAGACATGTCGGGCAGTTGGAAGCAGATGTCTGTGTCCATGGGGAGAAGGATGGACTAGACATTCCTGCAGGGGGTGAGCTGAGAAGCACTTCCTTGGCTTTTTCACAACCATACATCCTGCATGCCATGCTGTGTACCCATGCTGAGCTGAAGCCCCAGGCTTTGAGTCTCCCACAGCTACTGTGTCCTGGGGCCAGAGTAGGATTAAGCAGACTTCAGCAGGAGAAAGGTGAAAACCCTGGTTGCGGGGTGGGGATGGCACAGTCATAACACACCTGCACATGAGGCCCCTGACTTAGAGCCGTATAGCACCTGTGACAAGCCAGCTCTGGTGACACTCATCTGCAATCTCAGCCCATGGGGGGTAGAGGCAGTAGGATCAGTTGTTTAATTATCCTTGGCTACACGGCAAGTTCGAGGCCAGCCTGGGCAACTATGTCTATGAAAATAAGACAAAATGAGGTCTTGACTCTGAGCATCACAGTCTGTACCTGGCACAGTTGCCCCACCCCAGGTAAGAAACCCCTCTGTCCAGAGGCCATAACTGCAGGAGACCCCTGGCCAAGTGTCTATACAGCGCCCTGTTTGACTGGATTGTGCTGAGGACCAACCACGATCTCCTCAACAGGAAGGACATGGGAGAGGCTGTTTCTGTGAGGTCCCGGGCCCTGAGACGGCCAAGAATAAACCCTGTCCTTGGGAAAGCCATGGAGACTAGGAACCCAGGGGATCTCTGCAAACACCAGGGCTGGCAGAGGACTCTGATCCTCTACAGCAGCTGCTCTCAATCTGTGGGTTCTACATCAGCGCTCCTGCACACCAGACATTTACAGTACAGTTACTCACAGTAACAAAGTGACACTTATGAAGTAGCTCTCCAATAAGTTTATGTTGGGATGACAACGACATGAGGAACTGAAATAAAGAGTCACAATTTTAGGAACGGTAAGAACCGCCATTATATAGGAACCCAGGCATCTGCACTCATTGCTGGAAGTGTGATAGGCTAGGCTTCACCCTCAGCGATGCCAGCATGTGGGCACCAAGCCTAGGTTCCACCCCAATGCTTCCTGGATATGTGCAGGCCTGGTTCCATCAAGAAGTAATAAAGGAACCCTTGGCAAAGAACACTGGGTACCAAACAGGTCAGGAAAACACACCCCCTCTGCTGCAACTCCTCTCAGGAGGGCTAGTCTTCCCAGGAGACCCCGGCTATAACCACACCTTGTCTCCCAGTGCTTGCCCATTGGTGCCTTGGCCATATTCAGATTTGAGGACTTTGAACAGAATAGCTTCCAGCAGATTTGCATCAATGAATCCAACAAGTAGTTGCAGTTCTACTTCATCCAGAGCACCTTCAAGCTGGAGCAGGTGAGAGTGGACACCTATTCCCCAGCCCAGCCCAGCCATCACCCTGAATGTCAGCGGTGTCCCTCAGTATCAGCAGGATGGGGCCTGGGCACCGTAGGTTCCCCAGGACCTAAAGCTATGTCCTTGAACTCAGTGCCATGCTCAGCCCTTCCAGCCTCTTTCAACCCTTCTGGATGCTCAACTGCTCCTGCAGCAAGGCAGCAGTGTGCACATTCTGTCACGTCATTTGTGTGTGTCTACAGGAGGTCAGAGCCTGTCCCCTCTGGTCCTTTCTTTTGGTGTATTTGCCTTTCTGAGGAGGCAGGACCCACAGGTATGGGAGGAGCCACATGCATATTCTGCAGCCATGTCTGACTCCTCTGAGCCTCAGTCCCACTTACATACCTACCCTCCAACCTCCCCACTCCATGTCACCCCTGGGGCTCTGTAAACCTTCCTGCTTTCTGTGTTTATATATTTGGTGACACTCCAGCCCTCAGTGGTGTCATACAGTGTTAGTTTGTCTTTGCACTGCCTGGAGGTCTGACTTAGGAGAATGGCTACCATTCTCATTCCTGTTCAAGGGTCAGAATCTGAATCCTATGTAAGGCTGAATAATACTCCAGCACATGGCTGTGCCATGTTGAATTTACACAGTCACCTATGGATCTTATTTTTTGGCTTATAAACACACACATATAAGACTCAAGTGACACCCAATTGGAGAATTGCTGGAGTCCTCCATGGCTTTCTGAACTGTCTGAGAGACCATCCTGTCCACAGTGTATAGGGCAACGTCTACTCATAGCTCACACAGCATGAGAAGATTAGGGAGGGTTAACCTGGCTTCTCTGTCTCCTACTTTCTCCCACACTAGCCCTAGCATCTTTCTGTATTGCAGTGAATGTTTAGAACCCAGGAGGATGGCAGCTTCCTTGCTCAAATATAGCAAGTTCCTCCTTGCCTGCTTTGAGACTGAGTCTCATGCAGCCCAGGCTGGCTTTGATCTCACCATTAGTTAAGATGGCCATGAACTCCTGGTTCTCATGCCTCAGACGTCTCTGAGTGCTGGGTGACAGGTATGCACCACTCTTAAGTCCTGCCACTGGGACAAGAGTGAGCAGAGCCAGCTCGGAAGCACACACTTTGCTGGTGTCAGTGATGACTGACTTATGATCCTGTCTTCCTTGCCCATGGCCCTTCTCCTTGGTGCATGCCATCCTTCCTCCCTGTGACTCATGGGGGACACCAAGCCTGAGGATGTCAGGAAGAAGTTTACTTACTTCACTGGGTTGGAGGCTGTTAGGTTCCTGCGTCAGTAGGTGAGATTCAAGCTAGAAGGTTTGTGGCATGAGAAACTGGAACAGAACTTGAATGGCAGGAACAATTGTCGCCTGGCTCTGAGAAGACCAGGTGGGCAGAAACTCATCGTTGGGCAGGTAGTGAGCTCAAGACCAGGCTGGGCATTGCTCAGCACATGTGAACAGGTGTGCTTACATGGACATGTGTTTCCCCCACATGGTCACCACTTATCCAGGCACGGTGAATACTCCAAGGAGCTTTTTATGTTTTAACATTGTGTGTGTTTGTGTGTCCATACATACATATACACACATACATTCATACATATACACGAATACACGTACCTGAAAACACATGCATATACATGACTATACACATTCATGCTCACACACACATATATACACACCTACATGCATACACACATGCACACACACATACACACACATACAATACATATACACACATACAAATACACCTATACACACATATAGACAGACATATACACACATATACATATAAACGTATACACATACATGCATACACACATTCATATCCACACGTACATACAGACATATACATATATACTCAAATACATGTAAGCACATGAGTGGAAGCTAGAGGACAGCTTGGCCCTTGTTTCTCTCCTTTTTACCACGTGGGTCCTGGGGATTGAGTCAAGCTCATCAGACTTGACAGCAAGCCCCTTTAACTGTAGAGCCCTCTCATTGGCTGCCAGTTGCCTCTTTCCACAAATTCTATCCATGATGGGATGTTTAGAGTTGTTATTCTCATGATTCCTTCAGCAATAGCACAGACATCATTTACACTGCATTAGGAGTTATAATTCATGTAGATGTCAGGAGAGCTGGAGGCGTGGATCAAGAAGAGAGCCCACTTTCAATGTCATTATGAGGTATTGCCTTAGGCCCTTTTATACACTTCCCTGGCTTTGTCTGAGTATATGCTTGAGGTCTCTCTATGACTGTGCAAAGATGTAAGAGATAGGGCTGGGCCACAAAATAGGAAAGTACTTGTTCATCCAAAAACAAAATCAAAAACAAACAAACAAACAAACAAAAATAGCTCTAGGGTTAAATATTGGTGCTAGTACTGAACTACACAGCCAGAAGGTATTTTTCTAAGTAAATAACACAATATTGGGGATGACAATATGATCAAATATCCTACAACATAAGTTTGCAATGTTACCTACATTTTATAAATCAAGTCTGACCACCGTTTTGGTTGTTTCCAATCATGTCTGAGTGCATCATCACGGGAATCCCAAGGAAAATCAGAAATGGGTTCTTGAAGCTGTTGCACAGGGCCAGTATAGACCTAAATACCACAGAGGAAACCTTGATTCTTATCACAAGGGATCATTCACCATCCCTCTTGTCACATAACTTATGACAAGACGTCACCTTTCCTAAACTTAGCCTTTTTCCCAAGTGCTGCAGAAGGGAATACCTGGTGTCAAGGGGTCTGGATTCAAACCACAGGACACTGAATTCATTTAAATAGGTGTAGTTTATTAATGCACACACCAATACAGTTCAACCAGAGCAACAGCTCACAACTGTGTACTGGACATTGCTAGGCCCTGCTCATTGCAAAATCCACATGGGCTCATGCACAAGTGCTGGAAATGCTTCGGGCTATGGGCCCTGACTCAGGCCATTTTACACATAATTGTTCCAATTTTCCTTGAATCTATTGGGTCCTATGTGAAGAATACACTTGGGGAACTTGTTAAGATTAACAAACCTCATAACATACAGAACATAACAGGGTATGTGACCAGCACCACACAGTTCAACGTCAGAGTTTTTTGTTCTTTGTTAGTGTTTTTCTTGGCATCCATGATGTGGAGGCGTATTACAGAACAATAGGAAAGAGCTGGCTGCTGTGTAACAAATTCTCTGCTATTAAGGTAGGTACGGGGGCAAGACCTCAGCAGTAGCCCTTAAGATGGGAAGGAGATGATGTGTTTGATAACTGAAAGGAGCTGCCTCAGCTGTGTTTCTCTGCCTGCTCAGTGCCCATTCACCATCACTCTGTCCCTGAAGAGGAACTCAAGGTCTGCCCCCTGCTGCCTGTGAGCCAGGAAGAGGCACAGAAAGGCAAGGCCACAGCACTGGTTTCCAAACCCTCAGTAATGCTGGATTTCCAATAATGTACTTGTATACACAAATACAGTGTGGTAAGTTGCAATAGATACTAATCATTTCTCACATAGGGCAGCAGTTGATTGACTACAACTAATTCTATTAAAAAAAAAGGAACCTGGCTCTTGTAGAAATATACAAAGAAATATCTAGGATGGTGGGGGATGAATTCTGCCATGGACTGAACTCGTGGAAGTGGGGTTGGGAGAAAGATGCATGGTTAAATAGCCCACCAGGTTCACATTGTGTCAACTTGATTTAATCTAAGGACAAAGAAGTGGAGTATCTCTGATCGCTTTCTTTTAGTACCTTTAAAGCATCACTGGGGTTTGAACTCAGAACTTCACACTTCTTGATGGGGCAACTACACTCAAGGAAGCTTAAGATTTTCATAGGCACAGTATTATGCTATATATACAGAGTAGATAATACTAAGATGTTCAGATGGTAATGTCCATTTGTATGCACTCTTAATGTGGACCTAAAAAAAGAGAGATCAAGGTCCTTAAAATAGAAAGATCAGTTCCAGTTGTTTTCTACCATTCCAAACAGAACGACTGGTAGGGAGAGAATGGTAAATAATCGAGAATTCGTAGATGATGCTTTGAATGAAGTGTGGATTTCTGTGCTGGTTTAAAACAGGGTCTCAAGTATCACATGTTGCCCTCTACCTGGCTGGCCAGGATCACTTTGAGCTCAGATAAACCTCCTTTCACTTTGCAATAAATAGGCTTATAAGAGTGGCCTCCAAGGACTGTGCAGACAGCATTAGCCTTTCACACTTGAGGTGTGTAACCCACAACTATAGTTTTAGCCATGTTTTTCCATGTCTATCAGCTATTTCAGATTGTTGCTGTTATATGCCTGACAATCAAGGATGCAGAAAAATAACCTGATACAGAGTAAGGACATGGTGATCACATGTTGATCATATGGTGCCTCTTCCGTACGTTCTGGATGAGGTTTGTTAAAATTCCAATATTGCAAAAAGCTTTATATAGGGCCCATCACATTACGGGTCACTATGCACTGGTCTATCTAAAATGGCCTAATCAGAACTGACTCCCATATAACACTTCCTGCAATCCTCATATGAGAAGCTTGAGCTTTTAGTTTTGACTTTTTCTTTTCTCGTTCTTTCTTATTTTTTGCTATATAAGTTGAGACAAAGATAGTTAAGGCCATGAATTTGCCCCCAAAATTTGAACTACGGATGTGATCAATCAGTGTTAGTGGGTGCATTCTATAAAGTATTCATTTTTTACTATGATAAATGTGTTTTACTATGATAAATGTGTTACTAATTTTGGGTTTGGTGGGGTGGCCATTTCCCAGTGTACAGGTGCAAGGGACCTTGCTCTATCCACTTAATGATGTTTATAGCCTCATTTTAGACGTTTCTGTGCACCCTGTATATCTCTTGTGTATTTTATTTTCTGATAGAAGCTCATGGTACATCTTACTCACGCCTGTGAGCAGTGCTCCTTTAGCAACATTGGTGCAGAGAGCAGAACCCCACAAGCAGCATGAGGTTCCCTTCACTGGTGGCTCTAATATTGCATTTTCCTCTGCCAAGTGGTCTCCACACTTTTCCTAGCACCTTAAAGACTTGAACTCTTTCTCCTAAGGAATTTTCTGGCAATTGTTGATTGCTAAGCACATGACTTCATGAGTGTTCCCCTAATACACACGCATGTTGTAACCTACCATGCAGACTATTTCTTGATGTGATATAAAGCACCTGTACATAATGAGACAGGAGAACTTTTGACTGCATATTCAAGCTGGTGTGAAATCTCAGGACGTTTTAATGGCTAACATTGGTGAATGAGGACAATTTGAGTTAGTGAGACATTTTTTGGGAAAGATTTGAAAGGAAACATTCATTTAGATGCATAGGAATTACTAAGGTTTTTTATAATCAAGCCTTGAGGAAAATTTGGCTTTGGAAGCAGGAGATGCTCAGTGACTCTGCCCCAGGAAAGTCTCCTGGAAAGGGCACCTCAGCTTATGCTCAGTACAGGGAGAACATTAGCAGGGAGGCAAAGTCTGCTCCCCATGACATCTGCTGTCCCTTCTTGGACATTCTATTGTCTCCTAGAGAGTTCTGGCATCCTCTGTGATGTCACCAGTGTTGTAGTGACAACCAGTGCCCTAGTTTCTCTCAGTCTGAGTCTGGCGGTTACAAGCTAAGACATGTTTTCCCATCTTCGCAAGCGTTTTGGGAGGGGGAATGTCGATTCTGGAGAGACTAAAGTGAAGGAGTCTGGCCTTTCGTCTCAAAGTAATGATGGACAAAGACAGCACTTCTGGGGAATGTGGAGTAAGTTCTGGGCAGTATATTTTGAGCTTCCTGTCAGTGGTCTGCAGGCTTAAGCTGACCTTTCTAGCAATGGGCCACAACAACTGGAGCATCTGAAAAGGAATTGAATTTCCACGAATATCACAATTCCTTAAAGTCAAGGATTTCAGAACTTTAGTTTCCCCATCCCCACTGGGAGGATATGGTAAGGCCAATGCTATTATACTGTGAACTTCTGGTCTTTACTTTTCAGTTCATTTGTTCTGTTACATTGATATAATAACACCATCAGTAGTCATGGAGGGTCCACCTTTTCTGAGTTTAGACAGGGCAGCAATGTATTTCACTATCATTGCTTCTTTAAATACAGTGGGTATCTGACAGTAGGAACAGGGAGAGATTGTGCTCCAGGCAATAACCTTATGTTCTTAGACTTTCTCTGATTTCTTCTAACTGGCAGGGTCATTGTTTGCTTTATATATTAGAGGTTGTATGTTACAAAAATTTTCTACAATACCAAAACTATTTGGAACGTGTAGACCAAGATTCAGCCTGTAACCTATTCGCACTTCTGGGGCATTTGGTATTTCACATAGGGACACTGATAAGTCTGTTGAACATATCCTCCCTGGAAATGCGTTTTAAATCCAAAGTTGTTTACTTAGAGTATCAGGGTAGGACATCTGAATGTCTCCAATCACTCAAGTTTTGTGGATGGTGAATTTATCATCTGAGTTCTGAAGCCACAGGAGTGAGGGTCCTGAAACCAAGCTGTACCCTGTTCAGCTGATAATAATCCTGGAGAAGCCATCTCTGTGGTACATGTAAGCACGTGACGTCCGGCATAGGGAACACCTGGCTGCTTACGTCTCTTGGTCTCTATAGAGTAGTGGTAGAACTGAAATCCCCTGAGGAGGTCTCTTAAGCATAGACCAAACGCCTAGCAGTGACACTGGGTTCCTGGCTTGTTCTCCTGTTTAGGCCTCACTGAGGTCTATGAACACTCTATGCATTCTCCCCATGCAGGTTCACTTGTGTTCTTCTACCTACAGACGCTGGGAGAGAAACATCATCCCCTGGCACTGACCTAAGCAAGAATCAGGCCATGAAGGAAAAGGAGAGGCTGATTAAAGAGCTGCAGCTCATTACCGAGGAGAGAAATGACCTGAGAGATCGCCTGAGGTTTCTGACAGAGAGATCCATGAAGAACAGGTATGAATTGCTCCAAATGCTCTTGTTTCATTCCTGGGTCTGCAAGGTCACCTTCTCCTTTTTCCTATTAAGGTTTTGGGTTCTAGAAAGCTGTGCCTCCCTCACCACCCTGTGCTAAACCTCACCTCCCATATAGTGGAGATTCAGAACCTGACCCTTCCTGAGGAGTGAGATTGAAAATGGACTCATCTGCTTCCACTTATTGAAAAGCAGAACTTGTGGTCTGAATGAAGATTTCAGGGATAAAGTCAGGGAGAGTGAGTTCCCAGTGTGCATTTGCAAATCCCTTGACAGCTGGTGGCTTTGCAAGATTGTAATTGCAGTGAGTTTCTGGTGAGTCTCTGTACTTGCTAGGCAGGGGACTGAGTGCTGGAAGATCCAGGCAGCAGCCTGGCGTAATGTAGGACCCACCCTGAGTTCATATATTCCTAAATGCCGATGTTAATTGTATTCTATCATTTGGGACCAGGCCACACTTCAGGCCAAATCCATATTATGAAGACCTGGAGAGAATGGAGGAGGCGGTCATGTCAATTCTGCACAACTTAGAGATGGAGAACACTGAATTCCATGAGAACAACCATAAGCTGAAGAAGGAGATTACCTTCTCTAGGTAAGTCCTGGTCAGAAAGGCTATCACTTGTGGAATGGCCATTTCTGACTTTCTTTGTTCTGGATTGGACAGTCTTCAGCTATGATTCTATCTCTTGTGCTGTTTACACATCAGTGTTCCAGGGTCATTAGGACTCAGTTTTCAGTTCCATAAAAGACTGTTCCTCATCCCAGGATTGTCTAGGCATCTTCAGAAGGCTCTAGATAGAACAGTACTGATTGAAGTCAGCAGAAGGTTATTAGGCTGCCCTGGACCTATGGTGTCACACCAGGTTTTACAAAATTCAGTGCGTGGACCACATGGTTAGCATGACCTTCTCTTGGTTCTACTCACCTCCTTTGAGGGTGTTGGCCCACTACTAATTGATGTTGGCCCCATGCATTGGGCTTTCATGGGTAGTTGTAGATCCATGTTCTTTCTCAGAGGTGTGGACACTAATTGGTGTCAGGCCAAGCAAACAATTTATTCTTCCCCGATTAACTCTTAATTGTTTGTGCAGCAGCCTTATATGTATCAAGATGCATTTTATTAAGTCTTCATGGGTATCTGGGACCTGGTAGAGTTAGTGGGACTTGGGAGTAGGAATGGGAGAAAGGAGCAGCATGATCTTACTATGCAGACTGTATTTCCAGAAACCTGCTCAGCCAGCTCCTGATGGAGAACACATGTAGGAAGAAGTTGGTCCCACTGAAGCAGGAGAGCAAGGAGGTACATCTTGACTGTGCACTGAACCAGAAATATTTGGTTGACTTCAACAAGAAAGATAAAGACCATCAATGGCCAGAACCAGCATTATCAGGTAGGGACGAGCAGATGTGTTAGCTTAACAATATCTGATAAAATTTGCCAATTTGATACATCTTTGCTTCTCTTACCACCTTTCTAATTTACACTCACAACCAGCCAAGCACCTCATGTAATGGAATTGTTCATTGCTCTGCCTATGCACAAGTATTCTGGGAAGTTAACCACTTTTCAGAAACTGAATTATTGTGCAAGCATATTTTGCTGCTCTTTTTGAAGCTGCAGTCTAGAAATGGTGACAGATGAATAACATACCTCATTATTGCATATCCATGTGATACATTGGATCCTATGTAGAGTTTTGAACAATTTCTTGGTTCTTTGACAAATGACACTCTGTGGTCATGTGACCTCTTGTGTAGGAAGCACCTTTGGGATAAGAACCAAGTGCAAATGCCAAATTAGCACTTGTCATTGGCTTTATCCTTGGTGACACATGGACATCTCCTTTCTTCCTGCAACCCGATGAGGTCTCTTGCCATTGCCCTGTTCTTGGTTTGCACTGGTATAAGACTGGGTCCAATATTGGCAGCCCACATTACTGTGAGGTTCTCTGGAGATTTTGCCCTGCCCACAGAGTTAGCAATAATGATATCACTTAAAATGTCCATGTTGACTGTCCAATAGAACTGAGGTGGTAGAAGGCAGCATTCTGACAGCTGGCTTGCATTTCCCCACCAAATCAGTGTCTGAAAAACTGCCTTCCTCTCCCAGGTCTCAGAAAGTGCAAGAGAGCTGGAATTGGACACACCCCAGTAAGAGAGCTTCCTGAAGAATAAGTTGCTTTCTCAGGAGTCCCTGATGACAAACATCCTGAATGGTAACAACATTTTTTGGATGAGTATTCATCCTCAGAGTTAATTTGTCATTTCTTAGAGACCCTAAGTTTATATACCACTAAGCCAGCCTGACTGATTGAGGTCTTACTTTCTTCTCAGAAAACAGCACTTGAGAGACAACTTGGGGGACCGCCTTTCATTATGTGTGCTAGAGGAGAAACAGCAATACGTCTGTGCTTCTAAATGTTCGTTAAGAATATGCTTTTAGAAATATTTTTGTTATGATTTTAATTGAAGTTTTCTTTTTGTTGTTTCATATTTATATGTTCTTGTTACTATTTTTACTTTCAAATATTTTTAAATATTTTTATTCATTTTAATCCTGTTTTGTTGTAAAAATGTATTTGTTATGAATAAAAATTGAATTCTATCTCTTGACTCTTAAGACCATCATTCTTACTCAAGTGTCTGTCCCTTCCTGTGGACCTTGAACTGACAGCTAGAGATGGATCTCTGCCTGTTCCATGGAGACTGGGCTAATAAGTGAATTCAAAGTCACCAAGGGGTACCCAGTGTGACAGTGTCTTTTGTGTGGATAATGTGGCTGTTTCTCCGACACACACTTTATGATGTAATCACTGACATGCTTTACCCAATTGTTAGGGTCCATGTGGTTCTTCTGAGAGAGCAGCAGATGCTCTACCCTGTGAGTCATCACCACAGCTCCTGCAGGTGGCTTTTGTTATTCCACATGAGGTGCTGTATTAGGTGGACTGGATCTCCTCCAATTAAATAGAGAGATCTCAGGAGATGTGTACTCACAGGTAACTTACTGAGCTGTGCGTGCTCAACGTGTTAGGTTGTCAGGCATCCCTACAGGGCTCTGGTGTCCCCACTGCTCATTGTGGGTCAGGATCATCCTCCAGCATCACTTAGTTTCCATATTAGAGCAGAACTTTCACCTATTATCAGTGATGACCATTTGTATTCTGCACATCTGATAAAATACAGAATAGAAACTAGCTTCTTGTAGGCCAGATTGGCATAATCAGTTTTTTGATTGTTAGCAAGAAAATTATTTTAATCTAAGCAGTTTAGGGAGGAACCTCAAAAGCATCCATAGTGAATGTAGCCTGCAGCTGTGAACACAGGTTTCTTTTAGAGAGCAGGCCTGTGCAGGCCCAGAACCTAGGTGGGACAGTTCAAGCTACCCTTTTTCCATGGCCAATCTGGGATCGTATTGAGAATGTATTTTTTCCAGGTGACTGATTTCCAATTTGTGGAATTGATCTAACTTGCTGAGAGTGGAGGTGACTCAGAGAATTAAAGTACAGAAGAACCAATCCAGAATGTCCACAAAAGCTTGCTGTCACCCCAGGGCTTTTAAAAGCTCAGCAGCTAGAGAAGCAATGTAGTATTTGGTTACTCTCATGCTTAGGTCTAGTCATTCATTATAAGCTGACCATGACACAAAAAGAGTCATCTGTGTCAAAATAGAAGCTAGTTGTAACTAGATTCACCCCAAACTATCACATCACTACCATATTTGAGGTTCTCAGTTACTATCTAAGACCCTGGAAGAGGCCTGGGTCTTGCTACACAAACTCATAATTTATGTCTTCATGACACTGTGTGCTTTGTTCTGTTGATGCTACCATTGGCATACAATACCTTGGATACTTTGTGCTGACATCTGTGACATGAGACAATAGTTCATGTCATCCTATCCTGAATAAAATGTCCTTAGAGTACAGTGTAGTGGGAGGGGCCTTCTTTTCCTGTGACATAGAAAAACATTTCCAGTCTTCAGTCAAGTCTGACAGCCATTGTCCAGTACCTGTCTTGAGATGTCCACCTTTTCAGCTGAGAGTCTTCATCCAGGCTGCTCTATAATTCTGTAGAAGATTAATAGGGTTCCTGTCCTAGGATTTAATTCTGCATGACTGTACTTGCCAAACATGCTCAAAGCCCTGTGATCCACCCTAGCCCTCTGTGCTTTAGAGAAAGAAAATAAAGAACCACATTGCACTTGAACTTTCTCCTCCAACAAAAGGGAGCCTGTATAGGGCCTTTAAGTAACTCTAAACCCCAGCTTCCCCACAGCTCCCTCCATCAATTCCATGATTGGTGTGTTTTCACTACTACTCACTTTCTTCTCTGTGCAAAGAATGTGCACCATGTCAGTAAAGTGTGTGTGTGTGTGTGTGTGTGTGTATGTGTGTGTGTGTGTGTAGTCCCTAGTGAAATGTGTCGAGGTGCATGCAGACTCATGCTACTACTGTCCCATGGTACCTTGCAGGGAACCCTGAAATGGTGGCTACTTTAATACAGTCTAACCTGGGTGTGCATGGTTTCTGTAAGATGACGTCATCACCACTACAGAGAGCAGGAAAAGCTTCAGTAGTCACATGGATGTGATCAATCAGTGTTAGCCATGCCCTTCCAGCATGGTAGATTGCAGGTTGTCTGTCCCCATCACTTTGCTCTCTTGTGCCCAAACAATGCTAAGGTCGGGGCCGTTGAGCCGTGAGGCAGAGGCTCACCACCCTCAGTGCTGCCTAAGCCCCCTAAGACTGTCTCTTTCGGGTGTGTGCGTGCTGGACACTCATGGATCCTGAGATCTCCGCAGCTGAGGTGAAACAGTACCGGAGCCATTGCAATGTGGGCACACATTTGGTTGTGGAGCTGGGCCACTCTTTGACTTTTGGTGAGTGGAGAGACAACTGTTGGCTGAGCCTTTGGTGAACCGGATGGCCCCTGGCCATGTCAGCAGTCAGCAGTATCAAAGCTGAGCAACCAGTGTTTTATG
Source organism: Rattus norvegicus (assembly GCF_021556685.1). Lineage (NCBI taxonomy): Eukaryota > Metazoa > Chordata > Mammalia > Rodentia > Muridae > Rattus > Rattus norvegicus. The sequence goes on from NC_141552.1 coordinate 16,661,547, forward strand.
TTCCATTTTGTCATCGCTGGTCAGTGTTCTGATGCCACAGCACATGGCTGGTCTCACTATCGCCATGTGGCCACAATCCCTAATTGATATGGCCTCCACTTCCCAAGTGCCACTGGGATTTCTGTAGAACCCCTAAGGCGGCAGCAAGGAGGAGCTCCTGGCTATTCCCTCCCTGCTCTCTGGATCTGCAAGTCGTTCTGTGTACATATGGCTATGTCCTCATATACTCTTGATGCCATGATACCTTAATAAACACTTGAATCATGCCCTGATGGCCAGTTTTCAACTGCTACCTGACACCATCTATAATCACCTGGGAAATGAGGGACAGTCTGGATCAGACTGGCCTTTGAGCATGACTATGCGTGGCTGTCTTCGTTGCTGTGGGAGATGCCAGACAGCCTCTTTTCTGATCCTAGAGTCCCTATACCCAGCCACTTGTCCCCTCTACAGCCAGACCCTACTTCTGCTCCTAGGCACTGTCTTGGACTTCCTTCCCTCAGGTGGCTTCTCTCCTTTGGTTGCTACAGAAACCTGTTATGAGGACAGGAACAGGGAGTTAAGAGTTCAAAGCCATCTTCCCAGTGATGTTCTTTCTCAGAGGTGAGTGGGACACTTAAAGAGTTTTGTGTATACATTTTATTAAGCAAGGGACAATCATGCATCAGACACAGGAGACTAACAGCACATCTACCGGACCTCCTTCAACACCTGGGCATCTCTTCTGGCCTGTGCTTCTGTGTGCTGAAACCTGGGGACCAACTTCCTGTGGTGTTCCCAGGATGACTATGCACATTACTACACTGGCGTAAATCCTCAAAACTCACAAACAGCAACGGGACCGCCACAGGAACGGTTCTCCATCAACAGATACCACAGACCAGCAAGCAGAAGCATGGGAGGGTGGTGCTGTGGTTCACACACTTCTCTTTCATCACTAGGGCAGGTGACCCGCTGAAGAAAACAAGGAGGCAGCAGGATGGAAGAGGAAAACTACAACCCAGTTCTTGCATTAAACACCCAAGCACATTCAGACTAGAAGAGAGAAGTTTGCCAAGAATGAGGGCCACTTTGGGCATCCATCATCAATAGCCCTGGCTGTCTAGGCCAGCATCAGATCCAGCCGTCTCCAGGCAGGTGTCAGCCAGGCCCTCAAGGGCACTAAGAGCATTAACCATGAAGAATAGAACAAGATCTCTGCCTCTTGCCTGCCTGACAGCCAAGCATGTGTATGCCCTGGCTATGCTCATGCTGGGACCCCTGCGAGATATTAAGATATAGAGACCTGATAGTTGATTAAGACCCTGTTCGAAAAGGAAGACACCGGATATTTCCCTCTGGCCTCCATATGTGCATGCATGGTTGTACAAGCTGGTAGAATCTCTCTCTCTCTCTCTCTCTCTCTCTCTCTCTCTCTCTCTCTCTCTCTCACACACACACACACACATACACACACACACACACACACACACACACACACACACACACACACACACATATATTCAAAGTTTTGAAGCACAGCAGAAGAATCTCTGGGACTCTAAGCCTGACCAGCCTCATCTGTGAGCCACAGCTTCTGTGTGAGAGCTCCTTTGTGTGAGATGCATAGGGTGACTGAGGAAGGTTGCTGGTGTCCATTCCTGGCCTGCATGTGCATGCATACAGAGACATGGACACATGCACATGCTGAGTACCCCTCATCCAATCCTGAAATCTGAAAACACTGAATTTCAAATCCAGGCGTTCTCCTAACCTACACCTTCCCTCAGGAATTGGAGATGAGGCCTTGCAAGAATCCTCAACCAGTGAGACTGGCCCAGACCTTCTGAGATCCATTCTGCCCCAGGAGAACACAGCAGGTGGTATCAGGACAACACAGAAACTCAAAACTCCAGCCTGATGCAGGGACCGCCTGCTGGGTTAGGAGAAGACTCAGCATCAGGTTCCTGAAGGAAAACATCACGTGTGAACACACGGGGTCGCTGTGCCTATGCCTTCAAGGCATCTTCAGCAGCAGCTTAAATGGACTAGGGATGACTATGGGAATCTGCCTGCAGGGTGGTGTGAGAATCCTTTTGCTAAGGCTTGATCGCTAGATGTTGCCACAGAAACCCTTGAACTCTTCTTGGAGTACAGTCCAGGCAGAGGCTGAACACAAAACATTCTGATTATGAACTGAGTTTAACAGATAATCCGGAACCTGAAGGCCACAGGCCCAAAGGTCTGCACTGCAGGGGTGAGGCATCACTGCAGGGATGACCACACAGTGCAGGGGTGAGGTGTCACTGCAGGGATGACCACACACTGCAGGGGTGAGGTGTCACTGCAGGGATGACCAGGAAGTTGATTGAGCTCCTCAGGGCACTCCCTGTCCTGAATGTGCTTCCCTTCTAGGTGAGCACTGCAGCTTTCAGGGAGCTGGAGGCCTGTGTGGGCAGCAGTAGAAATTGCTAGCCTTGTTATTCACAGCTGAAATTATCACACAGGGCATTCCAGAAGTGAACACCACCAAAGTGGGGCCTTTCACAGCATTCTGGGTAGGATGGCACAAAGCCCCATGACAATTTCGCCTGTGATCCATACCAAATGTCTGCTGTCAGTGTCTGTCTCTTAGGAGCCACCTGGATGATTCAGGGGATGGTCCTGAAGAAAAGGCTTGGCAAAATTGAGGTCTCCAAAGCCAGAGGAGCAGTGAGGAGGTGCAGGGGCCATAGACCATGGAGACTGATATATGCTGATGTTAGATACCCAGACTCATCCCTGTGTCCAAGTCTGGATGTCACAGAGGCACCTGGCAAAGGTCCCAACAGTGTCCTTCAGGATTCAGCTGTCTCCCTACCTGCCCTCCACCTCACCCACTTCCTGTGGTTCTGGGAGTCAAGGACTTCATCACCTTTTTCGTTTTCTTGTCATATTGCAGGTACTGTGACTCGACCACTCTTCCTCCTGCAGGAGACACATCGTTTGTCACAGAACAGGACTGCTGCACCAGGAAGACCCATAGCATAACCAGGACCCTGCAGTGAAAAGCAGGACTGGCCCTTCATGCTGAATGACAGGAAAAGCACCCGGCCTTCTCTTTGTTGCAGACTGGATTCCTCAGCCTTCCTGTTATATACAGGGCACTAGTACCCTTCACAGGATACTTACTGTTTATAAGACATTTATAGAATTCATCTTGTATATAGGCCATTGGGCTAGGAGCCAGCATCAAGGCATCAAGTAGGAGGAAATACAGAAACATTCTAGGAAGGGAAAGCCAGGGGCCAGTGGGATGGCTCAGTGATTGAGGACCAGAGTTCAGTTTCCAGCACATGGATGTTCACAGTCATCTGCAGAATCAGATCTAGGGGGTCCCATGACCTTCCCAGCTCCCAAGCAGCTACATGTGTGCGTCTTAGACACTTCTCACTCACCATGAAACAACCTAAGCCACAAAACATCCCACACCTTCTTGGATGGGCCCATCCCTGGGGGAGTCTTGTGTGTTCTGGGCTTCAACTCTAGGAAAGCTTGGCCTTGTTTTATAGGATGTCTTATTACTTGTATCAGCAGAGAGAGAAAAAAAAAAGATCCAGTCCTGGAACCCTAGAGGACACTGCCATGATGTCACTGCTGTGCTGGCATAGGCTTAGAGATATCTCCATGATCCATCCGAGTCACCTAGAGCTCAGGGAATGATGGAAAAGTCCATGTGAGTTCGCCCAGCGCTTGCAACCATGAGAAAGCTTGGAAAACACAGGGCACATGTGGTGTTTGATCCTGGGTCAATTCAACCCTCTTGAGCCTGCAGCTAAGACAAACAGTTACACTGGCCTGAGTGCACAGGCCAGATTTCAGAACCTGTTTGCCAACCATGGAACACTCTGGATTCTTCCTCTCAGCTGGACCTTGATCTGCTACACCTCATCCACCCAAGCTTCTCAAGAAATGAAGCTACCAGGTTAATACAACAACAAACTAAAGGCAACAAGAGCCTTCAGCTGCCCTGTGGCAGTAAGGTCAGTCCATAGGTCTCCTGTCCCTGCACCCTCAGTACCTGTGAGAGCCATGGCCACCTATTCCCTTCCAAGGTGAGAACAATTATACCCACAACCTTGCTTTCAACAAATCCTGCCTTGGCCATTGGTGGGACCCTCATGAGACTCAATCTGATGCAGGCCTCCTCAGACACTTTGGCTTCCTTTCTGGTTGCTGGAGCTTCGGCCCTCTGGCCTGGCCTAATGTAGGATCAGCAACATCCAACTCTGTAGGGCCTCAGGCATCCCACATTGGGGGCCCTGCTTCACTCCTAGGTGCATTCTTTTCCCACATCTCTTCAGTCTCTCCCTCATCCCTAATTCCCCTCGCCTCTCAGGCCCAGCCCTTCAGTCTCTGATGGAGACTGTCCTGGAAGGACAGGAGCCCCTCCCCTGAGATACTCTCCCACCCCATGCTGCTGGGCTCTGACAACTCTGCCCTTGGGCTGACTCATCTCTACAGGCACAGCCTGCTGCTCCCCTGCCCCTGCAACCCACTTCCTAGCTCTGCTTCACACAAACACTCTGAGATCTCTATACTGGCTTCCCATTCTATTTTGCTCCCTCTCTGTCCTCCAGAAGTTCTGCTGCTCTCTCTCACCACAGCAGGACCCACCAAGACACTGCTCCTGACCCCAGCAGCCACCAGCAGCCCAGGTCATGGGGCTACTAACAGCTTTGGCCCAGGACTCAGGGCTCCTTCCTTCTTCAGTATCGAGTCCAGGCTGAGACCATCTGGCCTGCTGCTGGGTCCTTGAAACCCTCAGTCTCACAGCCTCTGGGCACTCTGAGCCCTAGTCCTTATGGCTAACAAGTAGCTGCCCAGTCAAGCAACATGGGCCTCACTGGCTTCCTGGTGTGCCATGATGCTTTCCCTGCATGGCCGGGGATGACTGCATGCTAGGATTATGTCTGGAACTAGACCTGCAGGTAACACCTGATGGGTTGGCCAGGCTGTCCCCCTACTCCTTTTTTTTTTTTTTCTTTTTTTCGGAGCTGGGGACCGAACTCAGGGCCTTGCGCTTGCTAGGCAAACGCTCTACCACTGAGCTAAATCCCCAACCTCCCTCCTACTCCTGTTCTCAGGAGATTCTCCTGACTAAGCCTCCCAAGTGCTGGGATGAGAAGTATGTGCCACCATGCCAGCTAGGGGTCTTCAAGTGTGATGAAAGACTGGGATCTGTGGTCCTGGTTACTTCCAACAGAGGGGACACCAGTGTTCTGAGCATTCTGTCATCTAGGACTTATATTCCATGTACTTCACACGAACACTGTGAGACTTCTACATTGGTTACCTGTTCTCTTTGAAACCTGTCTTCAGGTATCTGACAGTGGGAGTCTCCATGAAGTTTTTGTCACCCTGAGGATGTGGCTATATTAATAAGCTCAGGCAGCATGCAAACACAGCAGAGGTTACAAACAAGACTACCAGGCTGGGGCCACTAAGTCATAGAGTGCTCCTTTAGCATGGTGAGGGCCCAAGTTCTCTTGCAACCAACATCTGCTGGGGATGTAGTTCAGTGATTAGGCACTTGCCTAGCGTATGTGAGGTCCTGGGCTCCATCCCTAGGACTAAACCCTCATCCCCTACCCTGAACTCACCAGGTCCAGGCATCACTGTCAATCCTGAGGGCTTGAGTTTGATCCTTAGGCCCTCTCTGATACAAAAAGAGAAAAAACTCCCTTGATTTGTGTTTGACCCCTACATATGTCATGCCCACCCCACTTCGAGTGTACAATTAAGGAAAGCATGAGTAAGTGGTTGAGAGGCACTCACTGCCCTTGCAGGAGACCCCAGTTTGCTTCTCAGCACAAACTGCATGTGACTCAGCAGGTCTCAGGGTAGAACTGGATATGTGACCCTGTGCTAAAGCACTGTCCTGAGTGGGGACTGCAGCTTCTGAAGAGGAATGCAGGCCTGGCCTCCAGACCTCCACCTTCAAGTCCTGTCTTGATGCCCTGGCAAAAGAAACTCCTTCTCTCCAGAGGAGCACTGCACTGAAATGACACCTCAGTGATGAAAACTATCTGTCCCCAAAGGCATGCCACTGAGCAGTGATAGCTTCCGTCATGCACCTCTGCCCATCCCCAGTTCCTCATGTCAATAACTCAACCTTTCATGAACTAGATGGCAATGCATGAGGTAGGATGATCAGTAGTTTACTGGCCAGTCTGGGCTCTATGAGATGCTCTCCCTGAAATCAGAGCCAGCAAGAAACTCAGCATGAAAGCTCTTTGTAAAGAAGCTCAATGACCCAGAGCAGAGCCTGGGACCCCGCACGGTACGATAAAGTGACTCCCATGGATTTTCCTCCACCTTCAACACTCATGCTTTGGCATGCACACCCCTACAAGGAGATCAATACACATGGAATAAAAAATTAAACAGAAACATTAATGAAGACAATGCATACAATGTATTAAAGGATCCCAGGAACACTCACTTAGCACTTTCCTTTCCTTTGTCTTGGGAACAGCAGAGACTGGAGACTTCCTGCAAGAGAGAGAGGAGAGTTGCACTGTTCATTCAGCTGGAGAGCTGTGCAAAGACCAGAGCCACCCTCCTTTTTCTGACAGTGGGAGCTGGTCCCAAGTGTGGACTGCTCCTACTAGAGGAACCACAGGAAGAGGACCACCTTCCTCAAACCTTCCTGGAAGTCAGAGCACGGGCTATGGACGTCCCTCAATCCTCAGAGGACTCTCTTTCAGCGATGGCTCAGAGCCTCTTAGGACAGAGAGGGACCAGAGCTTCCCCCCAAAGCAAGATCCCTGTCTTATCTGACAGGTATGAGGGCTTAGGGATGGGACAGAGGATGTGACAAGGTCACATGTAGCACAGGGCTAGGTTAGTAAGGAAATCAAAGAGGAAAGAAACCTGAAACATTCCTCATCTGTTCTTTTTGCTCTATTCGTAGGGATGAGGGGCAGTGTGGGGTAGAGGACTAGGACACAGCACAGCCTTCTCTGCACATGGTTAGCTTTCTAGGCTGCCTGGTCACAGTGACCAGCATCTATTCAACTGTGCCACTCTACTACCAAGGCTGACACAACTGGTGTACCATGTAGCAATTGGACTTTACTGACTTAGCAACATTTGGAATCACACAATGATCATGTGCCACAGAAGAGTTTTTTTTTTTTTTAAGAAAAGGATTTTAAAAAACTATTTATTTTGTCCATCTGAGTACGCTGTCCCTGTTTTCAGACACAACAGTAAAGGGTAGTATATGAGAGTAGAAATGGTTATGAGACACAATGTGTGGTTGCTGGGGATTGAACTCAGATCCCCTGGAAGAGCAGTCAGTGGTCTTAACCACTGAGCCATCCCTCCAGCCCCAGTATATTGTATTTTCAATGTTGTTTGTTTTTATTTCCTTTTTCACCTATGTCTGTATGGCGTTTCTGTGAGTGCAGGTGTGTGTGTGCCTGTGTAAAGGCCAGGGACAACCTGAGCACAAGTCCTCACCTTCTACCTCTCATCCATGGCTGTGTATGCTAGGCTAGCCCTTCCCCCTAATCCTAGAGACTGTCCACTTTAGGCTCCTATCTCCCTGTGGGAAGTGCTGGATGACAGACACTACTGCATCCAGGTTTATGTGGCTTCTAGGGACCTAAACTGTTGTTGGGCTTGTTCAGCATGAAAATAAACACCATTTCACAGCCCTGGCTGGGCCAGGCAGCGCACAGGTCTTTGCTGTTCTTTCAGAAGACTTGAGTTCAGTCTCCAGCACCCGGGTCAGTTGGCTCACAACCACCTGAGACTCCAGGTCCAGGGACTTCCAAGCTCTTTCTGGATAAACCTACATGGCAAAAGCAGGGCTGGGAGCTGGAAGACTCTGGTGTTGGCTTCTCCCTGTAGCAGGGGGCAAAACGTGGGCATGTGAGGTAGCATGGAACCCTGTTATTCTACAAAGTGTAGAAGCTCCTGATGTCCCTCATGGTGCCCCAGAGCCTGTCCACCACTCATGGAGGCTTCAGGAACATGGCCTTTTCCTGACCTGTGTGCACTCTGCATCCTCACTCTCTACCCCCTGCTTTTCTGGGTTGGAAGTCTCAGGTGTAGGAGGCGGCAACCATAGGCCTCTTCCCTTAGCATTTCAGCATTTTACCCACTTGACCTTCACCAGGCATCCTTTGCTCTACACAGTTACCTCAGTCTGTGACCCTCATCCTCCAGACTCTAATGAAGCAAACACCCACGTGTGTGGAGCTCTCATAGTTAGCCAGGGCCAAAGGGGAAGGCAGCAAATCCTTCATGAACTCTAGACTCCTGAGGCCTAGGAAAATGTCTATACCGGTGCTAAACTCATGCTGACCTGTAAGACTACATTTTTCCTTTAAACAGAAGGATGTGTGGTGGTGGTGGCACAGGCCTTTGATCCTAACACTTGGGAGGCAGAGGCAGACAGATTTCTGAATTCTAGGCCAGCTTCCTCTACAGAGCTAATTCCAGGTCAGCTACACAAAAAACAACACTGTCTCCAAGAGTAAAACAAAAAGAGAAAGAAAGAAAGAAAGAAAGAAAGAAAGAAAGAAAGAAAGAAAGAAAGAAGTAAAAGAAAGAAAGGAAGGAAGGAAGAAGTGAAAGAAAGAAAGGAAGGAAGGAAGGAAGGATTCATATTTTGTATACAATGAGATGCCTGCCTGTCTATACCTGAACCACCATGTTAACTATAACTCTTGTCACATCTGTATTAATTCAAATACTGAAGGCCAAATGGTTAAATCTTAATGACTATACAATTGGGGGGGTGGTGCTGAAGAGATGGTTGGTTTAGTGGCTAAGAGCAGAAGACCAAGGTTCAGTTCCCAGTGGCCACATGGTGGCTCCTATTAACCTGTAATTGCAATTCTAGGGAATCAGTCTGGACTTCACGGGCACCACACATACCACATGGTGCACAAGCATTTATTAGGTTAAACACTCAGGCACATAAAATAAGTAAATCAAATATATGGTTAACAGACACTGTGATTCAGGAAGTTCTTAGTGACTTTGGTTATCATTTCTCTCTCCCAGAGACCTGTCTTCCTCATGGCTCAGCCTCCCTGGCTTCTAGGACATTCCCTAACTCTGTGGAGCATGAAGTACTCAACACCATAAGCCAAGCATTGCAAAGCAAACTGCACCTTTACTACTACACCTTCACCATGGCTGTGTCTAAAGGGAGAGACTTGGAATCCCACAGAGGCAAGGCCAAACCTGTTGGGCTATGTGAGCCCAGCCACTCAATAGTCAGATCTATTCCTGTCCTTGGCTATGGCATGAGGTTCTTAAGACAAATTAATCTGAAGGATATCAACAGCTATGCTGTTAGACCTCTCATTGCTCTGCCCGACCTCCAAGCTTCGTTTTACTGGCTCAAATTCACACCCGAACTCCTCTCCTGCCTCAGCCACCATCAGCTCTTCTACTCCTCTCCACCTGTGCTCTGAATAATCCACACTAAGGTGGACGTTAACCTCTCCATGGACCTCCAGACGTATGCTTGTGATTACTCTTCATTGGCTATTTTGTATGGGTAGGTGGGTTCTTCTAGTCTCATGCAGAACACTGCTCACACATTTTGGATCTTACAACACCCTCTTGATTGAGAATCCTGACTAATGACTGACTGAGCCTTCCATCCCTGAAGCCACCCTCTGTCTACCAGTCCAAGATGAGAATCCCCACCCTAACCCCAGGGTGTCCAGTTTCATCTCAGAAGCTAGACTCTGAACTGCCCAATATCTTTTGGATCTCTGCCTCTAATTCTCTGACAAATCGTTCCTTTTTTTTTTTTTTTTTTCAGGAGCTGGGGACCGAACCCAGGGCCTTGTGCTTCCTAGGCAAGCGCTCTACCACTGAGCTAAATTCCCCCCCCCCCCCCCGTCCTCTTTTCTTTAAAAAAAAAAACACATTTTGTTGTTTATTTTTTGAGACAGGGTTTCTCTGTTCGTCCCTGGCAGTTCTGATATGCTCTCCGTAGACCAACTTGTCAGGAAACCAGATATCTCCCTGCCTTGGCCTCTTAAGCACTGGGATTACTGGATTTTGCCCGAAAGTTTAATTAAAAATTATTTAGTGGCAGTGCATGTTGGCACATGCCTTTAATTCAATCCATTGGGAGGTAGAGGCATTATGGGTTCCAGGACAGCCAGGGCTATATATTAACACCTTGTCTCAAAGAAAACAAGCCAAAAATGAAACAAAAATGTTGCAATATGGTCTTAGGTATGTAACTGAGTCTGTTCTTGAACTCTGAATCCTCCCACTTTCACTCAGGTGCTAATCAGCAGGCTTCTGTCTTGACTTTCACTGCGCACTCAGGGCTGCCAGGACTGTTACCTCTCCCAGTGTTAACTCCTGATTCTCTCATCAGCATCATCACAAAACTCCTGCTAAGAATTAAGGAAACCTGAATTCTAAGGAACTCTGGTATTTCCAAAGCTCACTCTAACACAGATGGATCCTATGCTGAAGTAAAATGGTGACAGCTGGAGGTCTTAATTCCAGGACTTGGGACAGAGGGGTTGGAGGATCTTGAATTCAGGGTTGCTTTTACCTTACAGTGTTGGTTAAAGCAGGTTTGTGCTGCTACAAGATACCCTGTCTAAAACTATACCAAACACACCTAAAATGAGACAGAAGAGTTTGAGTGGGCACAGATGGGAAAGCTGGGCACTTTGTGGCTAAGCCACCTGCTGCCAGCACCAAAGTCCATGCACAGCCCCGATTCTGAGCTGGGTCTGGGATCCTGCTCAGGAGAATGCACCAAAGTAGCTCAGATCCAGGGCTTTTGGTCTAAGAGGAATTCAGGCAGTCACACTTTGGATGCCAGTTCTCCAGCTCAACTGCCTGTCAGCCCAGGATCTGGTCTTAGTCATGGCTTGGCATCCCTAAATTCCTCCCAGCTGTGCTCTGAACTCACCCTGTGCCCTGTTCTGATGAATCTGCCATTCTCCATGGGAGTAGCCTCAAGAAGTCCCTCTCATTTGAAGCTCCACTCAGAGTGCAGTAAACACTGCTGAGGAGGGGCGTGGCCAGCAGAGCACCCACCCCTTTTAGCTGTAGAACATTTAGCTCTAAAGTGAGCACTGCTGTGCATTGTGGAACTTAAGCAGTATCCCAGTTTTGGCCTGGGAAGAGCCATTGACACCCACACTTTCTGGGGCAACATTGTCTCCTGAGGATAGAGTCAGGCCAGGAGCAGCAACTGATGTTCACGAGAGACAAACTTTCTTCACCTCCTGCCCATGCTGACCCTAGGATCTGGGCTTTTTGGGTGACATGAGTGCTGAGCCTCCCAGGTAGATGGGTTTTCAGGGGTCAGGTGGTGATTGTCACCAAAGATATCCATAAGGATAAGTCATACTGTACTAATTCCCATATTAGATCCCTTCTCACAGGTCACAGAGGCCATAGTGGGTCCTAAATGTGGAGTCAGGTTCCTGTGCACTTTTGAGGAGACTGGTCAGACGTTTAGGCTTCGTGATATTTTGTTGGCATTATTTTGGGGGGATTTTATTTTTACTGTTGGGGCCAAACCTGGGGCTGCCATGTGGAGGGAAAAGGCTTTGCCATAGCTGTAGATCATCCCTAATTATAAACTCCTGAATTCTCCCAATCCTGGAACTATCTAGGTCCCTCACATGATGCAACCTTTGGGGGATTCCTCACATAGAATCATGGGGTGGACTGCATCCCAAAGAGAGACAGTGGGAAATGTTCCCCAGTGTCTCCCTGTGGCTGTGACAATGGGAGTGCTGACCAGTGGATGGCAGGCCCCATGTGAAAGCCTTTTGGTTTCTACTTGAGTGGAATCTTCACCATGCCTTTTTTTTTTTTCTTGAAACACAGGTTGCCCTGGAACTTACAGTCTTCCATCACCCTGACTCAGTTTCCCATGACTGGGATCATAGGCTTAAATTACTATGCCCATTTTTCTTTTTTGTATTTATAAATCTGCTAAAAAGCCAAAGGATCCAGAATGTAAAATGGTGCGGTCCAAGGCATTTCCAACAGGGGATTCTTGACCTAGGAGTATCCAGACCAGTGTTTATTGTGTGGCTACTTCATTCCCATAACAGCTTATATTTGACAAAGAATTCCAAGTTGTGATATCACTGGGCAGCAGGCGATATCCCACACAGCAGGACTGACTCAGGTTGTAATTAAGGCTGGAGAAACTTACTAGGACCCTGGTAATCCTACCACCCTGGGGCCTTTATATAGCCTTAATCTGATCTTCCCCCCTGTGCTATGAATCAATTGCTCTTGAAGGTAGATTTGAATTTACAGTCACTGTGAGGCAGGAGAATTAGGCCCCTAAGGTCACTCTGGGCTCCATAGGAAGAGCCTGTTTCAATAGTAAAAGAGGTCACCTGTGAGTTCTTACTGTCTTCCCTGAGGCCTTACTGCTGGAGTTAGACTAGCTGTCTCACCAATTGAAGTAGAGGGCAGAATGCTGGTGCCTTCTATAGTGAGGACTAGTGACAGATGGTCTATGGAAATTCTAGAAAGGTCTACAAGTATTTATGTCCTGTGCATGGGAACTGCTGGCTTCCCTGTGTCCTTTGCCTTTATTTTGCAGTCCATGGGGCACCTGGAAATGTCCCCAAACCAGGCTGTACACAGGGCCTGTCCCGTGACTCTCACTTGCACTCAGAGCCTGCCTGATAGTCATAGGTCTGACAGAGCCCTGACACCTGCAGACACCACTATAAGGGACCCTGCAATCCCCATACTGCCCATCAGTGAGTATAATGTCCCTATATGACACTGAGACGGTCTAAGCTCCTTCCCATCTTTATGCTGCATCAGAATCTGACCATTGCTACATTTGCTCCTCTCTCACCCACACTAGAAGCCCTGTACCCACACTAGTCCCAGCTGGCCTGTTGCCTACTGACATCTCATGGACTCTGCCCCAATATTCCCTCTTTGCCTGGGTCCCTGCAACTGTGTCCAGTTCTGGCTGCTTCCCTGCCTCCCCTCTTCCATTTTCCAAATGGCCACATTGACACATGGGTTTCTGGGTCTCCCACTCCTCGGATGCTGGGAACAGGTTCCTTCTTTGCGGTTTGAATGGTTGTCCTAACACTGGAGGACCTTGCTTCAAGTAGTGGCAGTCAAACCTGGTGCTGATCGTGTCAGATCTGTCCAGGCTGTCTGTGTGACTGTGGCAATGTGCCTCTGTTTTGGCTGAGTGTTATTTACCTCCCTCATGGCCATGTGATAACCAGACCATGAGCATGTTCATTGTTTGGAAAGAAGGGTGTGGAGGACATATGCTCCTCATCCTAGCATTAGTGGAAAAAAGACATAGGTAGATGATGCATTCTAGACCATCCTGGGCTATAGAAACTCTGACTCGAAGAATGCAGGTGGAGCAGGGCTGGGGTTCAGTCGGTTGCCTAGCAGCCTACCACATTGAGCAGGCACTGCTCAACCACCTGTACATACACATATCCTGAGATCTCTCTCCTAAATGGGAGGTGATCGTGTCCACCTAGTACAGCACATGCCCTGGAAGGACAAAAGCTACCTACAGGAGCTATGGTGATGACTCCCAGGTTAGAGCATCTGCTGCTCTCTCAGAAGAACCACATGGTCCCTAACAATCATCTACAATGGGGAATGCTATTCCCTCTTTTGGATCATGAGGGAAATGCAGTCAGGAGTGGCCCAGACATACATTTGAAAAAAAAAAAAAGATCCATTGAGTTAAATGATAAAAATAAATATAATCAGCAACAATAAAAAACACAGCATATGAATGATCAAGTGAAACAGCACCTATAAAAACCTATTTCCCAAAATGACGTTGATGGTCATTATCTTTGTGGTTTAATAATAATGCTGTATTGTAAGAAAAACTGAGGCACATGGTTCTCGATTAGGATTATTCTATATTCCTTTGTGAAAGTTGTCATTTTTTTGCAGCTCTACAGGCATGAGTGTGTGTTACTCAATATCTGGTGCACACAGTCAATAAGGAATGTGTGTTGTAGACTGATATAGACTAGGATGAGCAGAACACATGACAGCATGGATACAGTATGTCAGTGATTACATCATAAAGTGTGTGTCCATAAAATAAGTCACATTATCCACACAAAAGACACTATCACCCTGTGTACCCCTTGGTGGCATTGAATTCACTGGATCATGCAAAGATCCATATCCAGCTGTCAGTTCTAAGTCTACAGGAGGGGAAGGACCCTTGAATAAGATGGTCTTAAGAGTCAAGAGTTACAAATCAATTTTTATTCATAAGGAATACAATTTACAAAAAACAGGCATAAAATGAACAACTAAAATGGTATAAAAAATGAAAAACAGTAACCAGAATATATAACTATGAAATAACAAAAAGAAAACTTCAATGAAAATCATAACGAAAAACATTTCTTAACAGCATTTTCTTAATGAACATTTAGAAACACAGTTGTAGTGCTGTTTCTCCTCTAGGACAAGACGTCAAGGCAGTCCCCTCAGTTGTCTCTCAAATGGTGTTGTCGGTATGAGAAAGGAGAAATACCTCAATGAGACAGGCTGGCATACGGATACATAAATTTAGGGTCTCTATACATTGAGGAAATTATCTGAGAAGAAGAATATTCCCCCAAAAAGTCTTTGACTGTGAGGATTGTCGTCACAGGGAACTCCTGAGAGACAAACTCATTCCTCATGGGGCTATCTTCCTGGGATCCGTCCTATGCCATGTCTCCTGCAGTTCCTGAGACCTGGGAGGAGAAGCAGCTATTAAGACACTGATTTGGTGGGGACATGCACACCAGCTGTCAAGTTGCTGCCTTCTGTCCCCTCAGCTGCATTGGACACACAGCACTGATCTTTTCACTGAAATCATTGCTGATATCTCTGCAGGCTGGGAACATCACCAGCAACCCTCACAGTACTGTGAGAGAACAAGCTGCTCCTCAGACTCTACCAGTGCAAACCAAGAATGGGGAAATGGGGAGAGACCTCATTGGGGTGCAGGAAGAAAGGAGAAGGCCACATGATACCCAGATCAAAGCCAATGACCAGGACTCATTTGCCATTTGCACTTGGTTCTTATCCCTACAAGGTGCCTCCAACCATCACATGACCCCTGTATGACCTTTGTCACACGACCAAGAACTCGTTCAAAACTCTTCATAGCATCCAATATGTGATAGGGAGATGCAGTCATGTGATATGTTATTCCTCTGTCACCATTTCTGGACTGCAGTTACAAAAAGGGCAGAGAAGTGTACTTGCCCATAATTCAGTTTCTGAAGAGTGGTTAACATCCCAGAATACTTGTGCATAGACAGAGCAATGAATAACTATCACATGAGGTGGGTGACTGACTGGGTGTGGGGAGATTAGAAAGATGATAGGGGAAGCAAAGATGTATCCAATAGGCAAATGGTATCAGACATTGTTAATCTGACTCAGCTGCTTGTTCCTACCACATTTTGCTGGGTCTGGAGGTTGCTGGTCTTCTCCTGTTTGTCTTCATCTTTCCGGTTCAACTCAAACAAATATCGCTGTACCTCCTTGCTCTCCTGCTTCAATGTGACCAACTTCTTCTTCATACATGCCTGGTCCATCAGGAGCCGGCTGTGCAGGTTGCTGGAAACACACTCTGCATAGTAAGATCCTGAAGCCTCTTCCTCCCATTCCAACTGCCAAATACCACAAACTCCACCAGGACCCAGATACCCATAAAGACTTCATACAATACATCTCCATACATGTAAGGCTGCTGCACAAACAGCAAACGGCCAATCCAGGGAAGAATAAATTGTTCCTGTGACCCAAGCACCAATAAGAGTCCATGTCTCTCCAAAAGAACAAGGGATCTACAACTACCCATGAGAGCCCAATGCATCGGGACAGCATCAATTAGTAGGCAGTAAACAACCACAAGAGGACAGTAGAACCAAGGGAGGTCATGCTAACCATATGGTCCACACATTGAGCTTTGTTAAACCTGGTATGACCCCAGAGCCGCAGGTTGGCCTAATAACACTCTGATGCCTGAATCAGTGTAGTTCTATCCAGAGCCTTCTAAAGATGCATAGACACTGTGGTGATAACTGACAGTCTCTTATGGAACTGAAACTGAGTCCAAAAGACCCACGGCACAGTGATATTTAAACAGCAGAAGAGATGGGCCCAGAGCTACAGGCTCTCCAGTCCAGAACAAAGAGAGGCAGCAATGGATATTCCACAAGTGATGGGCCCTTCTGACCAGTACTTACCAATACAAGTTAATCTCCTTCTTGAGCTCCTGAAATTTCTCACGATGTTCAATGTTCTTTGTGTCTAAGTTGTGCAGTAATGACATGACCTCTTTCTCCTTTATCTTCAAGTTTTCATAAAATGGATTTGGCCTGAAGTAGGGGCTGGCCCCAGGAAGATAGAACCCAATGAACATCGAGGTTTAGGATTATATGAACTCAGGCTGTGTCCTGTACTACCCCAGCCCTGGAAGGACACTTTCTGAATTCTACATATTTGGATCTTCTTCAGATTCAGAAACTTGTAATTGTGTGCCCAGGACAACAGAAGCTAAGCACCCAGATAAAGGGTTCCCTGGCTCGCTTTTTTCAATCAGGAGGTCTGGATCTGCATTCAAACCTGTTATGCTGTCAAAAGCCTAGGCCACAGAGCTTACCCAACCCCCCCCCCCCCCCCCCCACACACACACACACACACACACACATCCAGAAACCTCTGATTTCATTTTTCCTGTTTTGACAAGTGGAATGCTACAAGCCGAATAACTAATATTCTAGAGGCAGACAGTACACATAATTCTGGAGATGAGACCAGATATTGCCACAAACTTATAATCTGCCCAAGGCATACAAATGTATAGACAAATGTGACCACACAGGCAAAGAACTGTGCTGTTGAAAGTGGGGCTTCCAAAATAAAGTACTTACACCTCCATGAAACTATTATACAGGTATATCCTGAGGTCAAAAACCAGACCCCTAAATTCCAAGGGTGGAGGGACACAGAAACATATAAAAGTTGTGCATATGCATGCAGACCTGTGCACACACAGACACACAAACTGGGACACACCCACAAGAAAAGCAAAGTAAACAGACTCAGAGAATGAGAAAGAGAGACAAATATGGAAAGAGCACAATGAGAATCAGTAGAAATGTATGCACCATTACTGTCTCAGAGTTTAAGGCACACAGACAAGAAGGAACAGGCCTGACCCTCAGGCCTTCTAGTTAAGCATTGATATGAAGAATGTGGGACCTGTCACCTACGGCTGCTGCCATGAGATGATAGCATTCAGTCACCTTCCTAGCAAGTACAAACACTCTCCACAAACTCACAGCACCTAGAACCTTGCAAAGCTACCACCTGTCAAGGGCTTTCCAATTGTACACTGGGAACTCATGCTCCAGTGACTTTATCCCTGAATTCTTCACTCAGATCACAAGTTCAGATTTTCAACAGGAGGAATCAGAGAGTCCATTTCCAAACTCACTCCTCAGTAAGGGTCAGGTTCTGAATCTCCTCTCTATGGGAGATGAGGTTTAGAACAAGGTCGTTTGTTTGGAGCAATGCATACCTCTTGCTCATGGATCCACCTGTCACATAAAGGAGGCGATCTGTCAGCTCATTTCTCTCCTTGGTAGTTAGCTCCAGTTCTCTATTCAGCCTCTCCTCTTCCTCGTTGGCCTGCACCTTGTTTAGGACATTTTCAGGGGATGACGTCTGTCTGCAGGCCTCTGTAGGTAGAAGAACACAAGTGAACCCACATGGGGCGAATGCATAGAGCATACACAGACCACAGTGAGGTCCAAACAGGAGAACATGCTTGGAAGCCAGTGTCACTGCAAGGAGTTTGGTCTGTGTAAGAGGCATCCTAAGTGGATCACAGTTCCCCCACTACTATATAGAGACCAAGAGATGTAAGCAGCCAGGTGTTCCCTATGCCCGCCCACACAGGCTTACAAGTACCAGAGAGATGCCTTCTCTAGGATTATTATCAGGTACGCAGGCTACAACCTGGTTTCAGGACCCTCACCCCTCTGGTTTCAGAAGTCAGATCATCAATTCAGCATCGACAATGACTTGATTGATCAGGGATACTCAGATATCCTACACTGTTACTCTAGTCCAATAACTTTGCATTAAAAAGTCATGTAGGGGGAGGACATGGTCAACAGACTTATTAATTCCCCCTACTGAAATGACAAATGCCCCAGAAGTGCCAGTAGGTTACAGGCTCTTTCTCTACCTGCCCCAAATAGTTTGGCTACTGTAGAAAAATATCTGCCACACAGAACCTCTAATGTATGAAGGTAAGATTGGCCCCGTCAGCCAGAGGTAGTCAGAGGAGTTCTAAGAATATAAGGTCATGGCCAGGAGCACAATTCTCTCTTACTACTGTCAGATAGTCACTGAATTTAAAGAAGCAATGAAAGTGAAGTACAGTGATGCCCTGTTTAATTCAGAAAAGTTATACCCTCCATGACTCCTGATGGTGTTATTATATCAATTTAACATACCAAATGCACTGTAAAAGTAAAGACTAGAAGTTCACCCAATAATAGCATAGGCATTGCCATATCCTCCATGTGGTTATGGAGAAACTAATGATGTGAAAACCTTGACTTTCAGGAATTGTGATAATCATGGAATTCAATATCTGTGGAGATGTTCCAGTGGTTGTGGCCCATTACTAAAAAGGCCAGCGGAAGACCTCCACACACACCCCTGACAGGAAGCTCAACATACACTGCCCAGAACTTACTCCACATTCCCCATGTCCTGTGTCCATCATTACCTTTAGGTTTCCTTTGCTTCACTCTAGACTCTTCTCTATTAACATCAACTCTCCCAAAGCGCCTACAAAGACGTGCAAATATGTCTGTGGATATATCCTTTGGACACTAAGAGAAAAAGTAGGGAATTGGTTGTCACAACGATACTGGTGACATCACAGGGATTCCAAGGTCTCTCTAGGAGACAATAGAATGTCCACGAAGGGACGGCTGATGTCACGGAGAACAGACTTTGCCTCCCTGCTAATGTTCTCCCTGTACTGAGCAAAAACTGATGTGCCCTTTTCAGGAGACTTCCCTGTGGCATAGCCACTGAGCACCACATGCTTCCAAAGCCAAATTTGGCTCTAGGCTTGATTGGAAAAACCTAAGTCATTGCTATGTATCTAAATGAGTGCTTCCTCCCCAATCCCTGCACAGAAATGTTTCATCCTACCTCAAATTCTCCTCAGTCAGCAATATTACCCATTAAAGATTACTGAGAAATCACACCAGTTCCTATAAGTAGCCAAAGAGGTCTCCTGTCTCATCATGTGCAGGTGCATGAAATCACACCCAGAAATAGCCTGTAGGGTAGGTTGCAATGTGGGTGTGTGTTATAAGTACAACCTGAAGCTTTGTGCTTAACATTTGACAGTTGCCACCAGATTCCTTAGGAGAAAGAATTGCATTCATTATGGTCCTGGCAACAATGTGGTGATCTGTTAGCAGAGGAAACTGAAATATTGGATCCACCAGTGAATTCACCCTCAGGCTGAGTGTGGGGCTCTCCTCTTTGCACTTAAGTTACCAAAGTAGGATTGCTTACAGGCCTCTCTAAGCTATAACGTGTGATTTCATCTGAAAAATAAAATAGTCAGCAGATGTGGGGGGGGGATGCAGCCAAAGGAGTAGGACAAGCCTAGAGACATAACTCAGTGGACAGAGTAAGAAACAAGCATATTCACTCCTGTTTCATGGATCACCCCACAAAACACAAAAGCATCTATCGTACAAAAAAAAAAACAGTTATTTTATTGAATGCATACACTAATACTGTTTACAGTATTAGTAGCAAAGCTAAGATTTTGGGGGCAGATCCATGACTTGAACTATCTTCCTGACAACATATAATGCAATAAATAAATAAATAAATAAATAAATAAATAAGAAAAAAAACACAAAACTAAAAAACACAAAAAGCACAAGCCTCTCATGTGAAGTGACAGAAGAGTGATCCAGTGGTCACTTCTGACCAGGCCATTTTAGCTATGACAGTGCATAGTGACCCTTAATTTGATGGGTCCTATATAAAGCTTTGTGCAATATTGTCATTTTAACAAACCTCATCCAGAACATACATAACGACACAGGATATGATTGCCATGTCCTTGCTGTGTATCAAGTTATTTTTCTGTGTCCTTGATTGTCAGGCACATTACAGCAACAATCTGAGATGGCTGGTAGACTTGGAAGAAAGTGGATATGAAAGATCCCCGTTTGATATCAGTACTGCCATTTCTTAAGCATGAGAATCTTTTAAGCTGGCTCTCGCTTAGCCCCTAGACGTTAGACAATAGACCAGAAAGTACAGAAAGCACATTCCCACCCACTCTCTAGGAAGCTGCCCGACCATAAGAACAGAGGGTATAGAACATATTTACTGCAGGGCAATTACAAGACAGGAAACATCTCTGGGAAGCTGACTGACCACTATAGAAGTGAGATGTCCTTGGTACTGAATGCAGCTGTGCTATAGGCTGACATCGCTATAGCCTTGTCCTGGGAACTCCAGAAGAGAAACACCTGCCAAGACAGATATCCTTGATCCTTGTCCTGGGAACCCCAGGATAAGAAAACATATATCAAGTCAGACGTCCTTGGTACTGAAATAGCTGCATTGATGTGGTTATGGCCTTATCCCAGGAATTCCAGGACGAGAAACATCTGCTTAGTTATCCTTGGCACCAACATAGCTGAGCTAATGAAACTGTGTGATCGTAAATGACTGTTTAAGCTGTACATTTCTGTTGTTCGAGGCTCCTCACATCCCTCCTGCGTGAGGACCGTGTCGAGCCCCAGTGCATTGGTATCCCAAAGTAAACCTCTTGTTTTACATCAAGACTGAGTCCTGTGTATTCATGGGGTGGTGATTGTCCTCAGGACTGGAGCGAGAGTCTCCTCTGTCTGAGGGTCTTTCAGATAAAGCTATAGTTGTGGGTTACACACCTCAATTCTCATTGGCTAATGCTGTCCTCACAGTCCTTGGAGGCCCCTTTGTAAGACTACCTGTTGGAAAGTGGAAGCAGCTTTATTTGAGCTCAAAGTGAACCTGACGAGCAACGTAGAGAACAAGATGGGGTAATTGAGACCCTGTCTAAAACCAGCACAGAAACCCACCCTCCATTCAAAGCATCATCTACCAATTCTTGAATTTTTACCATTCTCTGCCAACCAGTCTTTCATTCAGGAAAGGTAGAAAAAAACTGGAAGTGATCTTTGTATTCCAAGGACCTTGATCTGTCTTTCCTTAGGTTCACGTTAAGAACAAATGAAATGGGTATGACCATCTGAACAACTTAGTATCACCTACTCAGCATTTCTAGCCTAATACTGTGCCTATGGCAATCTCAAGCTTCCCTGAGTGTTGCTGCCCCAGCAAGAAGAATGAAGAACTGAGGTCAAACCCCAGTGAACCTTTCAAGGGGTTAGAAGAAAGCCATCAGAGATACTGCACTTCTTTGTCCTTAGATTAAATCAAGATGATACAACGTGAATCTATTGGGCTATTCAACCATACATCTTCCTCACAACCCCACCTATCTGAGTTCATTGCTTGGCAGAATTCATGCCCCACCATCCTAGATATTTCTTGATTCATTGCTGCCAAGGGCCAGGTTTCCTGAGTTTTGTTTTTTATAGAATTGGGTGTAGTCAATCATAGTTGCCCTCTGTAAGAAATGACAAATATCTATAATAACTGACCACACTGGACTTGTGTATACAAGTTCAGTAGTGGAAAATTCAGCATAACTGAGGAATGGGAAATCACCACTGTGTCCTGGCCTTTCTCTGCCCATATCACAGCTCACAGGCGGCTGGGGCAAACCTTGAGTTCCTCTGTAGAAACAGAATGATGTTGAATGGACACTGAGCAGGCAGAGCAACACAGCTGAGTCAACTCAATTCCAGCAACAAATGCATTATTTGTTTCCCATCTTAACAGCTCCTTTTGAGGACTTGTCCCCACACCTAGCTTAAACACAGCAATTTTCATACATGCCTGCCTGCTATTTCATATTGTTGCTGTAATACGCCTCCACATCATAGATTTCAAAAAAGAACGAAAATAAACCTGACAGTGAGAAGGGTGATGCTTGTCAACATCTAGTGTGTTGGGGGCCCAGGTATGGTCACAAATAACCAGGACACAGGGGATGCAGAGCAAAGGCAGATGCAACTGCATGCAGCTGCAAGCTTATTAACCCTTATATAGTCATGAGTATGCATTACCTCACTTTCCCTTTTGGCAAGATATAATAAGATCGTTATTCCCATGATACCAGGAACAACTGAGGCAAGACTAGGCAAAGAAGTGAGACTAAGCAAAGGCTTCTCCTTAAAATATCTGTATAGCAAATCACCCCTCTTCCTAGTATCACAATATGCTTGTCATAACCCAGAGAGCATGAGAGCTGCTTCCACAAAAATAGGACATAGTACAACATAGTGTAAGGTAAAGTGAGAAAAACATTTCCTTCTCAAGGGCGGCATTCCAGCCCCTGCTTGCATCTCTCAGCCGTCTTTCCTTGATCCTGTCTGGGAAGTGTAACTCAATGACTCCACAATTTCTTTCTCTGTTCTTTTGTTTTAAAAGTAACACTGTCTATAACACAGCTAAATGTCCTTGAAGGGGTTTAATCATGCAAAAAGAAAGCAATACAATATATAATATAGGCAAACTTTAATGAGTGTATCTATTTTCTTAGGGGTATTTTTTAGATATCTTCCCATATCTGGATTTAACTTTGGTAATTGTTATCTGTCTAGAAAATCAACAATATCAAATAAATATTTCAGTTTTCTGGCGTAAAGTCCTCGGGAGTAAGAACTAATGATTTTGGAATTTGCTCGGTGTCTGTTGTTATGTTCCTCATTCCATTTCTGATTTTTAATTCATGTATTGTCTCTCTTGTGCATTGGTAGTTTGAGGAAGGGGTTGTCTCTCTTGTGGATGTTCTCAAAAAAAAAAAAAGAGGAAGAAAAGACAGCTCTTGCTTTCCTTGACTTTGTATTTTTCTCTTTGTTTCTAAAGGCTTGATTTCAACCCTGAGTTTATGCCCTTCATAAGATCCTGCCAGACTCTCTATGGGATGAGGCTTTGCCTCACCTTGGTAACAGCAGCATGGAATAAATGAAGCTTCTGCGGATCTCTGTTGTGGTGTTGCACATCACAATCTCACCGAAAACCATGCATAGCCTGGTTTTAGGCTCTGTTATAGCCGCCAACTATTTCAGTGTTCCCTGCAAGGTGCCATGGAACGGTAGTAACATAATTCTGCATGCACATCGACAGGTTTCTCCACGGTCTTCTGGGTCATTTGATAATAATTTATAGTGAGTTCATGGATGAACACACACACACACACACACACACACACACACACACACTTTACTGACATGGTGCATATTCTTTGCACACCAAAAATAAAGTGAGCGTTACTGAAAATGCACCAATAATGGAATCGAAGGAGGGAGCTGTGGGGAAGCTGGGGCTTAGAGTTACTTAAAAGACTGGATGCAGATTCTCCTTCTATTGGAGGAGAAACTTGATAGACAATGTGGTTCTTTATTTTCTTTCTCTAGAGCACACAGGACTAGGGTGGCAGCTAGGGCTTTGAGCATGTTTGGCAGGTACTGTAGCACTGAATTAAATCCTAGGGCTGGAACCCTATTAATCATCGACAACAATTACAGGGCAGGCTGGATGATGACACTCAGCTGACAATGCGCACATCTCAGGACAGTCACTGGACAATGGCTGACACACTTGTCTGAAGACTGGAAATGTTTCTCGATCTTGGAGAGGAAAGAAGGACCCTCCAACTACACTGTCCTCTAAGGAAGTTTATTCAGGTGAGGGATGACAGGGACTGTTTTGTCTCATGTCACACATGTCAGTAGAAAATATCCTAGGTATTGGATGGCGCTGTTAGCATTAACAGAACAAAGCCCATAGTGTTGGGAAGGATAATAAATTATGAGTAGGATGGAAAACCCCAAGCCTCTTCCAGTTTCTAGGCGAGCAAAAAAAAAAAAAAAAAAAAAAAATACCACGAAATGCAGCATTAATGTGATAGTTTGGTTAAATCTAGTTACTAGTTTCTATTGTGATACCTATTGTCAGTGCCTGCGCCAACAGTGTGTGAATATCCGGTGTAGGTTTGTGGGGTTGAAAGAAAACACGTACACGGGTCACCCCTTTTTAGCGAGTGCCACCAAGGCTTTACTGAGATCTCCTTATATACCAGAGGCAAAAGCCGTGGAAAAACAACAAGGCAGGTGAAAATCCCCAACCAAGAAAATAGGACAAGTCTGTGTGTTGAAAGTTCCAGCCCAATCAGGGGCATAAACAGCTTCTTAAAAACAAGAAGCAGGAAAGTTCAGTGGGGAGGAAGGGTGCCATGGAAAATCCCAGCCCCAAATCAGGGGCTAAGAGCAGCTGGCAAAGGTGTAAACAATTTCTTGCTATAGCAGGCTGAAAGGCTCAGCGAGGGGGGAGGGAAACACCAAGGTAGGGCCCAACAGGAGCCTTCACTGGTGGCTCTAATGTTTCACTTTCCTCTGCCAACTGGCCTCCACACTGTTTCTAGCACCATAATGATTTCAAGTCTTCCTCCTAAGGAATTTTGTGGCAACCATTGAATGCTAAGCACAAGGCTTCATGGGTGTTCCCCTAACACACACCCATGTTGCAATCTTCCATGCAGGCTATTTCTTGATATGATTTCAAGCACCTGTACATAATAAGACAGGAGAACATTTTGACTGCATATTCAAACTGGTATTATTTCTCAGGAATTTTTAATGGCTAATATTGGTGAAGGAGGATAATTTGAGTTAGGATGAGACATTTTTGGGCAGGATTTGGAAGGAAACATTCATTTAGATGCATAGGAATTACTAAGGTTTTTATAATCAACCCTTGAGGAAAATTTGGCTTCGGAAGCAGGAGGTGCTCAGTGGCTCTGCTCCGGGAAAGTCTCCTGGAAAGGACACCTCAGCTTATGCTCAGTACAGGGAGAACATTAGCAGGGAGGAAAAGTCTGTTCCCCATGACATCAGCTGTCCCTTCTTGGACATTCTATTGTCTCCTAGAGAGTTCTTGGCGTCCTCTGCTATGTCACCAATGTTGTAGTGACAACCAGTGCCCTAGATTGTCTCAGTCCGAGTCTGGCAGATACATCCTAAGACATGTTTTCCAGTCTTAGAAGTGTTTTGGGAGGGGGGATGTCGATTGTGGAGAGACTAGGGTGAAGGAGTCTGACCTTTCGTCTCAAAGAAATGTTGGACATAGAAAGTGGTTCTGGGGAATGTGGAGTAAGTTCTGGGCAGTGTCTTTTGAGCATCTGTGGAGGCGGGGGGAGGGATGGTTGGGGTCCTGCAAGCTTAAGCTGACCTTTCTAGCAATTGGCCATAACAACTGGAGCATCTGCAAAGGAATTGAATTTCCATGAATATCACAATTCCTGAAAGTCATGGATTTCAGAACATTAATTTTCCCATCCCCAAAGAAAGGATATGGTAAGGCCAATGCTACTATTCTGTGAACTTCTGGCCTTTATTTTAAAGTGGATTGGTGGCTTGTTTTTTGTTTGTTTATTTATTTATTTAGTGGGTAATATTATTTATTGCCAAAGTCAAACATCTGGGTTACATCCTGGGACCCACATGACAGAAGGAGAGAAATGGCTCCTGAAAGTTGTTTGGTCATGTGCTGCACACACACACACACACACACACACACAGACACACACACACACACACTCACACACACACACTCACACACACACAGACACTCACACTCATACACACACAAACTTTTACGCAATAGTAATTTTTCTTAGAGTCTGATATAATTGGTTCTAATACAAAGACAGCCTGAGTGTAGTTACTATATAATTAAATAGTACTCATGCTCTCAGGCAAAGAGTTTAAAGTTTATAGGTACCTAATAAACTCGCATTGGGACATATAAAGAACATTTAAATGTTCAGCAGAAATACAAAGAACAACTAATTTAATTTGTTAAAAGTGAAAGCTTATACAATTCTGAAGGTTTTTATGCTGTTTTTATTATACATGTAATTATGAAAAGAAAACATACATACTTGATCAATGAAATGAGGAAGATTGATTTAATGAACAGAAAAATGGATGGTACTTCAAAATTTCCATGATTACATATTAACTATTTAATTCCCTCCACAATAGCAAGAAACGGACATTATTATTTATGCGACATTACAGATACATAAACCGAGAAAATATTGTTTGGCCTGATTTTCTGAGTTTTTTAAAGGTTTAGTTAATTGACAGAGCTGTGCTTTAAAATTAGGGTCCATATTCTTCTGTTTTAAATGTGTGACACTTTTCTCTTTTTTTCTCCATCTTTATTAAATGGGTATTTCTTATTTACATTTCAATTGTTATTACCTTTCTGGGTTTCCAGGCAAACATCCCCCTAACCCCCCCTCCCCTTCTCTATTGGTGTTCCCTCCCCATCCTCCTCCCATTACCGTCCTCCCCCCAACAATCCCTTTCACTGGGGGTTCACTCTTGGCAAGACCAAGGGCTTCCCTTTTATTTCTAGTGGGTGCTGCTCTCCCTGCTCCGTGGGAAGTGGATGGGGGGAAGGCCCGGGCCTGAGGTGAGTTGGAACTGGGGTAGAAAGGCATAGGGCCTCCTAGGTGAGAATGCCAAACCACCACTGCTGCTGCAGCCACCATGGAGAAGCCCTTGTTCCTGCTGCAGGGAGGAGAGTCTGGTGGCCACAAGATGGCTGAAGGGGAGCTGAGAGTGGACAGTTTCATCACCCGCCTGCTGGAGGTATGAGGATATCGTCCGGGAAAATTTGTGCAGATGACTGAAGCAGAAGTCCGAGTGCTGTGTATCACGTCTCGTGAAATCTTTCTTAGCCAGCCAACAGCTGTGAACACAGGTTTCTTTTGGAGAGCAGGCCTGTGCAGGCCCAGAACCTAGGTGGGACAGTTCAAGCTACCCTTTTTCCATGGCCAATCTCAGATCATATTCAGAAAGTATTTCTTGGGCTAAAGAGATGGCTTAGTGGTTAAGAGCACTGACAGCTCTTCCAGAGGTCCTGACTTCAAATCCCAGCAACCACATGGTGGCTCACAACCATCTGTAATGAGATCTGATGCCCTCGTCTGGTGTGTCTGAAGACAGTCACGGTGTACTTGTATATAATAAATGAATAAATAAATCTTTAAAAAAAAAGAGTATTTCTTCCAGGTTTTGGATTTCCAATTTATGGAATTGAACTAACTTAGTGATGGTGGAAGTGACACAGAGAGTTAAAGTACAGAAGGAATAATCCAGAATGTCCACCAACAGTTGCTGTCACACCAGGGCTTTTAAAAGCTCAGCTGCTAGAGAAGCAATTTAGTCTTTGGTTATTCTCAAGCTTAGGTCTTCTAGTCATTATAAGCTGACCATGACACAAAAAGAGTCATCTATATCAAAATAGAGAATAGTAAATAGATTCACACCACACTATCACATTACTACTGTATTTGAGGTTCTCATTTAATATCTAAGAACCCGGAAGAGGCCTGGGTCTTGCTACACATACTTATAATTTATGTCCCCACTGTCAGCTGAGATTCTTCATGCAGCCTGGGGTCAAGGAGGTCATCCCACAAAGCACAAAACACCCATCTCAGATAAACATGTATGGTTTATTGAATCCAAAACATCCATGAATTTCAGGACACAATTAAATGTTGAAACCTAAGGATAATAGATAGAGAAGAGAATTAAGATTTCTAGTTCATAGATCCAGTAAACATCTTCAACAAATCATAGCAGCAAACTTTCATAAGGTAAAGAAAGAAAAGGCCATAAAGGTACAACAAGCCTACAGAACATCAAACTAATTGTACCAGAAAAATTCCTCCATTCACATAATAATTAAAACGCTAAAAGCACAGATCAAGAAAGAACATTAAAAGGGGTAAGGTATAAATATCTAGTAACAAATAAATTCAGACGTATCTGAATTACAACAGACTTCTCAACAGAGATTCTAAAAGTCAGAAAATCTTGGGCAGATGTAATGCAGACACAGGCCCCTATATCCAGCATAATCCTCCATCACCATAAAAGGAAGAACCAGGATATTTCATGAGAAAACCAAATTTAAACAATTCTTTTCTGTAAGAAAGCACAACAGAGGCTAATAGGAGGAAAACTCCAAGACAATGAACTAAACTATAACCAAGAAAAACCAAGACATTAATCTTCTCTCAATAATTTATAAAAAGATAAGCACACAAACATAATTTCACCTATAACCAGAAAAAGAAGAGAAAGCAGCAATCGTTGGATTTAATATCTGACCAGATCTTCTTTCCCTAATCCCAAAGCTCCCAGGGGCCAAACTGCCAGCCAAAGTGTATGCAAGGATGCTCTATGGTTCAAGGTGAGGCCTATTGCCCCACCAAATGCAGATCCTAGAGGTGTGAGGTGGGGATGGATATGTGTGGGTGCAGGAGCACTGTCACATAGGCAAAGCTGAGCAGAAACGGGATGTAAGGTTTGATGAGGGGAGTGTGGAAAGCAGGACAACAGTTGAAACGTAAATAAATAAAATAACCGATTAATAAAAAATAGCGAAAAATAAAATTTCAAGTAAAAAGGTAAATGAAAATTAAACCAAACCAACCAACCAAACAAACAAAAACCCCTGTAGTGTATTGGCCTAATGCTGCTTGTATTTTAATGCTAATTTGTTGAACTCAACACTGGTTAACCCTGAAAAACTGACCCTGCTCCCAGTTAACTGTGATTATAAAGAAGCCAACAGCCAACAGCTGCACAGCAGAGAGATGGGGGAGGGGAGCTTTGAGGGCTTTGCTAGAGAGGATCATGAGGAGGGAAGAAGGAGGAAGAAGCTGCCAGAGAATAAAGGAAGAACATGTGTGATGGAGAGGAGAGTGGAAGAGGACAGCAGCCATGGTTAACGGAGAGGAGCGCCTGGTCCTGAGGGCTGTCCAAGGGGAACAAAGAGCAGCCAAGATGCTACACAGTCAGTAAGAGCAGCTCTCAGGCGAGCAGAGATCAGCAGAGACCCCAGACCAACAAGCTACGCAAGCATAACTCCATCCAAACTCCCTCTCAATATCCCGTGTCCTCCATGGGCCTGGCCTCAGCTTGTGTCCTGCGTCAGCACATGTGTCTGTCTCAGCTGACATCACTCTGTCCATCAGCACGAGTCCAAGGAAACAGTGAGAAACTACACAGCCCACCAGAAGGGTTTTTGCTGTGGTTCTATGAAGTCCCAACAAATGCAGCTCAACTACAGAATGCAAGGCAGACCAATGCATGTGTGTCCTTAGTGCAGAACCCTTCATCACGTGTCCCTTCACATGCGTGCTTTAGCAGAACATCCTTTTACCTGTGTCTGCTTCAGTGAAACGTTCCTTCACACATCTGCCTTAGCCTTTCACCTGTGTCCACTTCAGAGAACCACTCCTTCAGGTCTAGAATTTCTCTAGATTAGCAAACCGCATACAGAACATTCAGAACAAAACAAGGTGTGTGGTCAGCATGTCCTTGAGCCAAGTCCCTTCTCCTCGTCAGTGACAGCAGGCGTGTTACAGCAACAATATGAAATGGCTGGCAGGCATGGAACAAAATGGCAAAGGTATTCTGGGGGATGTCACACCGTACCAGCCAGCAGCTCAACTGAATTTTTAAGTTTTGATGGTACAAGTGAATATACTTGACCTTCAAACGCTGAGAGAGCCCATCATAATATGAACTATATAATCTGGGCCAAGACCGCCTCTAGGGCAAAGGCCCTCAGCCTGGGGGTCGTGACCCACACAGGGTCTCCTATCAAATAGTTTACACTACAATAAAGATTCATTACAGTAGCAAATTTACAGTTGTGAAGTAGCGACAAAATAATTTGTAGTTGGGGTCACCACAGCTTGAGGAACTGTTCTAAAGGGTTGAGGCCATAGGAAGGTTGAGAAACACTGCTCTAGGAATTTATGTTTTCTTTCTCTTTCATATTTTTCAGACAGAATCTCAAACTGTAGCTGAGATTGGCTTGGCTTGGAACACGTGTGTAGTTCATGCTGGCATCAGACTTATGGCAATTCTCCTGCTTCAGCCTCCTACTCAGGAGCCTACCAGGGTGAGATCACAACCACGTAATGGGATTGCTGTTCTTGGTTGTCAACTTGAGTGTACCTGGAATTAACTAATGCCAAATGGCTTGACGCCCTGTGAGGGGGATCTCTCTCTCTCTCTCTCTCTCTCTCTCTCTCTCTCTCTCTCTCTCTCTCTCTCTCCCCCCCCCCTCTCTCTCTCTCCTTCCTTCTTTCTGTTTTCCTCTCTTCAACCCCCTCCTCTTGGTCCTCCTCCTCTTCTTTGTTTTTTTTGAGACAGGGTTTCCCTGTGTAGCTCTGGCTGTCCTAGAATTCATATTGTAGACCAGGCTGGCCTTGAACTCAGAGATCCACCTGCCTCTACCTCCTGGATGCTGAGGCTAAAGGCATTAGCACCATTGGATTTTTTTTTTCTTAATTAAATTTTCTGAAGCAAGAAGACCTACTTGTAATCCAAATCTTGGAGATCAGAAGATAAATCTTTAATTCAGATCTTTTGAGATGGAAAGGCCCACCTCTAATCTGGACCACACCTTCTTTTTTCTTTTTATTTTTTTTTCATCTTTATTAACTTGAGTATTTCTTATTTACATTTCGATTGTTATTCCCCTTCCCGATTTCCAGGCCAACATCCCTCAACCCTTTCCCCTCCCCTTCTATTTGGGTGATCCCCTCCTCATCCTTCCCCGATAAGCGCCCTCCCCCCAACAATCATGATCACTGGGGGTTCAGTCTTGGCAGGACCAAGGGTTTCCCTTTCCGCTGGTGTTCTTACTAGGCTATTCATTGCTATGTATGCAGTTGGAGTCCACCGTCAGTCCATGTATACTCTTTGGGTAGTGGCTTAGTCCCTGGAAGCTCTGGTTGGTTGGAATTGTTGTTCATATGGGGTCTTAACCCCCTTCAAGCTCTTCCAGTCCTTTCTCTGATTACTTCAACGGGGGCTCCGTTCTCAGTTCAGTGGTTTAATGATGGCATTCGGCTACGTATTTGCTGTATTCTGGCTGTGTCTCTCAGGAGAGATCTACATCCAGTTCCTGTCGGCTTGCACTTCTTTGCTTCATCCATCTTACCTAATATCTGTATAGGTATGGGCCACATGTGGGGCAGGCTCTGAATGGGTGTTCCTTCTGCCTCTGTTCTAAACTTTGCCTCCCTATTCCCTGCCAAGGGTATTCTTGTTCCCCTTTTAAAGAAGGAGTGAAGCATCTGCATTTTGGTCATCCTTCTTGATTTTCATGTGTTCTGTGCATCTAGGGTAATTCGAGCATTTGGGCTAATATCCACTTATCAATGAGTGCATACCATGTGTGTTTTCCTGTGATTGGGTTACCTCACACAGGATGATATTTTCTAGTTCCATCCATTTGCCTATGAATTTCATAAAGTCATTGTTTTTGATAGCTGATTAATATACATTGTGTAGACGTACCACATTTTCTGTATCCATTCCTCTCTTTAAGGGCATCTGGGTTCTTTCCAGCTTCTGGCTATTATAAATAAGGCTGCTATGAACATAGTGGAGCATGTGTCTTTGTTATATGTTGGGGCATCTTTTGGGTATATGCCCAAGAGAGGTATAGCTGGATCCTCAGGTAGTTCAATGTCCAATTTTCTGAGGAATCTCCAGACTGATTTCCAGAATGGTTGTACCAGTCTGCAATCCCACCAACAATGGAGGAGTGTTCCTCTTTCTCTACATCCTCTCCAGCATTTGCTGTCACCTGAGTTTTTGATCTTAGCCATTCTGACTGGTGTGAGGTGAAATCTAAGGGTTGTTTTGATTTGCATTTCCCTTGTGACTAAAGATGTTGAGCATTTCTTTTGGTGTTTCTCAGCCATTCGGCATTCCTCAGCTGTGAATTCTTTGTTTAGCTCTGAGCCCCATTTTTTAAATAGGGTTATTTGTCTCCCTGCGGTCTAACTTCTTGAGTTCTGTGTATATTTTGGATATAAGCCCTCTATCTGTTGTAGGATTGATAAAGACCTTTACCCAATCCGTTGGTTGTTGTTTAGACCACACCTTCTGCTGGCAGCTCATATCAAGGACATGGAAGAAGGAAGTTTGCTTTATTAATTTGCCTACTTCTTCAGGATTCCTGCATGTACTGAAGAGCAGCTGAAATATCCAGCCTTATGGACAAAACCGTTGGGGTCCAGGAGTTGCCCCATAAACCACACAAACTCTGACCTCACTTAGAGAGGGATGGTTTTTTGAATGCCCACCCTAAGACTGATCATCAGAGACGTAGCTGAGAATTTGTCAGGCTAGGACCCTGGACATTTTTCTATGTCAGTTTATAAAGCCTAAAACTGTGAGCTCATAGGCAGGTGCTGGAAGGGCTGTCTGTTTGTCAGCCCTGACTCAAGCCATTTTAGACAACAAAGGTTCATACTGACTTTTTATCTGTTTAAAGATTTATTTATTTATATATAAGTACACTGTAGCTGTCTGCAGACACACCAGAAGAGGGCATCAGGTCTCATTACAGATGGTTGTGAGCCACCACGTGGTTGCTGGGATTTGAACTCAGGACCTCTGGAAGAGCAGTCAGTGCTCTTAACCATGGAGCCATCTCTGCAGCCCTCATATTGACCTTTAATTTTTTGGTCCTACATGAAGCTTATAATTATGAAATTTAAGATTAAGAAACCTGACAACATAAAGTATTTCCTTCCAGTATTTCGGGAATGGGTGGGTGGGGGAGCACCCTCGAGGAGGCTGGGGAAGGGGGTGGAATGCAGGGTTATTGTAGGGGAAACTGGAAAGGGGTTAACATTTGAAATCCAAATAAACAAAATAACCGATAAAAAAAAAACATACACAAGTTATGTGATCATTCCTGACCCTGCTGTGTTAAATTATTTTCAGACAACAATGATATGTGACATATTACAGCAAGAATATGAAGTATCTAGCCGGCATGGAACAAAATGGCTACAGCTATGCTAGGGGGATTGGCTTCAACAGGGGTAACTACTGCGTTTTAGACCTTCCATTCCTTGTTGAATTAGCTGTACCACAGCCTATAAGCCATTCTAATAAATTTTCTTTCTCTATATACAGAATCATTCTAGGAGGGATGATTGGTTATGCATTGTTAAATGCAATGCTGATCACGAAACCCCATCACTTCCACAGCAATATGCAAGTGTATGTAAGTTACTGAACAATTGAACAGAAATTAAAATTTACTGCATTTATTGCGTGTGTCAGCAGGCATAGGGAACACCTGGCTGCTTACATCTCTTGGTCTCTATAGAGTAGAGGGAGAACTGAAACCCACTGAGGAGGTCTCTTAAGCGAAGACCAAACTCCTTGCAGTGACACTGGATTCCAGGCTTGTTGTCCTCTTTAGGCCTCACTGTGGTCTATGTACACTCTATGCATTCTCCGCATGCAGGTTCACATGGACTGAATTCAGAAAGGTGGGGTTGGCAGAAAGATGCATGGTTAAATAGCCCACCAGGTTCACATTGTATCAGCTTGATTTAATCTAAGGACAAAGAAGTGGAGTTTCTCTGATGGCTTTCTTCTAAACCCTTGAAAGGATCACTGGGGTTTGACCTCAGTACTTCATACTTCTTGCTGGGTCAGCAACACTCAGGGAAGCTTGAGATTGCCATAGGCACAGTATTATGCTGGATATACTGAGTAGATGATACTAAGATGTTCAGATGGTCATACCCATTTGCATGAGTTCTTAATGTGCACCTAAGGAAAGAGAGATCAAGGTCTTCAGAATAGGAAGATCATTTCCAGTTCTTTTCTACAATTCCAGTCTGAAAGACTGGTAGGGAGAGAATGGTAGATAATCAAGAATTCATAGATGATGCTTTGAAGGAAGTGTGGGTTTCTGTGCTGGTTTTAGACAGAGTCTCAAGTATCCCATGTTGCCCTCTTCCTAGCTGGCCAGGTTCACTTTGAGCTCAGATAAACCTGCTTCTACTTTCCAGTAGACAGTCTTACAAGAGGGGCCTCCAGGGACTGTGAGGACAGCATTAGCCTTTGACAGTTGAGGTGTGCAACCCACAACTATAGTTTTAGCCACTTTGTTCCATGTCTACCAGCTATTTCAGATTGTTGCTGTCTATGGCTGACAATCACGGACACAGAAAAATAACCTGATAGAGAGCAAGGACATGGTGATCACATCCTTTCCTGTTCTGTATGTTCTGGATGAGGCTTGTTAAAATTCCAATATTGCAGAAAGCTTTATATAGGACCCATCACCTTAAGCATCACTGTGCACTGTTCTATCTAAAATGGCCTAATCAGAACTGACCACCAGATCAAACTTCCTGCAATCCTCATATGAGAAGCTTGAGCTTTTTGTTTTGACTCTTTTCTTTCTTTCTTATTTTTTGCTGTATAGGTTGAGAGGAAGATATTTGGGGCCATGGATCTGCCCCCAAAATCTGGGGTATGGATCTGATCAATCAGTGTTAGTGTGTGCACTCAATACAGTATCCATTTTTTACTGTGACAGATGCTTTTGTGTTTGTGGGGAAGCCCATGACCCAGAGCACAAGTGCTGGGTCCTTGCTCTATCCACGTAGTGATA
Source organism: Rattus norvegicus (assembly GCF_021556685.1). Lineage (NCBI taxonomy): Eukaryota > Metazoa > Chordata > Mammalia > Rodentia > Muridae > Rattus > Rattus norvegicus. Next base: position 16,696,317 of record NC_141552.1, read on the forward strand.
TGTATAGCCTCGTCCTACACCTTTATCTGCACCCCCTATATCTCTTGACTATTTTATTTTTCTGATAGAAGCTCAGCTTCTGATAGAAGGCCTGTCAGCAGTGCTCCTTTGGTGACATTGGCGCAGAGATGAGAACCCCACAAGCAGCATGAGGTTCCCTTCATTGGTGGGTCCAATATTGCACTTTCGTCTGCCAACAGGTCTCCACACTATTCCTAGCACCATAAAGACTTCAACTCTTTCAACTAAGGAATTTTCTGGCAATTGTCAATTGCTAAGCACATGACTTCATGAGTGTTCCCCTAACACACACCCATGTTGTAACCTACCATGCAGACTATTTCTTGATGTGATATAAAGCACCCGTACAGAATGAGACAAGAGAACTTTTGACTGCATATTCAATCTGGTGTGAAATCTCAGGAAGGTTTAATGGCTAACATTGGTGAATGAGGACAATTTGAGTTAGGATGAGACATTTTGGGGCAAGATATGGAAGGAACCATTCATTTAGATGCATAAGAATTACTAAGGTTTTTATAATCAAGCCTTGAGGAAAATTTGGCTTTGGAAGCAGGAGATGCTCAGTGACTCTGCCCCAGGAAAGTCTCCTGGAAAGGGCACCTCTGCTTATGCTCATTACAGGGAATACATTAGCAGGGAGGCAAAGTCTGCTCTCCATGACATCTGCTGTCCCTTCTTGGACATTCTATTGTCTCCTAGAGAGTTCTGGCATCCTCTTTGATGTCACCAGTGTTGTAGTGACAACCAGTGCCCTAGTTTCTCTCAGTCTGAGTCTGGCGGTTACAAGCTAAGACATGTTTTCCCGTCTTCGCAAGCATTTTGGGAGGGGGAACGTCGATTCTGGAGAGACTAAAGTGAAGGAGTCTAGCCTTTCGTCTCAAAGTAATGATGGACAAAGACAGCACTTCTGGGGAATGTTGAGTAAGTTCTGGGTAGTGTATTTTGAGCTTCCTGCCAGGGGGGCTGCAGGCTTAAGCTGACCTTTCTAGCAATGGGCCACAACAACTGGAGCATCTGAAAAGAAATTGAATTTCCATGAATATCACAATTCCTGAAAGTCAGGATTTCAGAACTTTAGTTTCCCCATCCCCACTGGGAGGATATGGTAAGGCCAATGCTATTATTCTGTGAACTTCTGGTCTTTACTTTTACAGTGCATTTGTTATGTTACATTGTATAATAACACCATCAGGAGTCATGGAGGGTCCACCTTTTCTGAGTTTAGACAGGGCAGCAATGTACTTCACTATCATTGCTTCTTTAAATTCAGTGGATATCTGACAGTAGGAACAGGGGGAGAATTGTGCTCCAGGCAATAACCTTATGTTCTTCGACCTCCTCTGATTTCTTCTAACTGGCAGGGTCATCGTTAGCTTTATATATTAGAGGTTGTGTGTTACAAACATGTTTCTAAAATACCAAAAGTATTTGGAACATGTGGACCAAGATTCATCCTGTAACCTATTGGAACTTCTCGGGCATTTGGTATTTCAAATAGGGGAACTGATAAGTCTGTTGAACATGTCCTCCATGGAAATGTGTTTTTAATCCAAAGTTGTTGGCCTAGAGTATCAGGGTAGGACATCTGAGTGTCTCCAATCACTCAAGTCTTGTGGATGGTGAATTTATCATCTGAGTTCGAACCCACAGGGGTGAGGGTCCTGAAACCAAGCTGTACCCTGTTCAGCTGATGATAATCCTGGAGAAGCCATCTCCGTGGTCCATGTAAGCACCTGATGTCCGGAATAGGGAACACCTGGATGCTTACATCTCTTGGTCTCTATAGAGTAGTGGGAGAACTGAGATCCACTGAGGAGGCCTCTTAAGCATAGACCAATCGCCTAGCAGTGACACTGGGTTCCAGGCTTGTTCTCCTGTTTAGGCCTAACTGTGGTCTATGTACACTCTATGCATTCTCCCCATGCAGGTTCACTTGTGTTCTTCTACCTACAGACGCTGGGAGAGAAACATCATCCCCTGGCACTGAACTAAGCGAGAATCAGGCCAAGAAGGAAAAGGAGAAGCTGATTAAAGAGCTGCAGCTCATTACCGAGGAGAGAAATGACCTGAGAGATCGCCTGAGGTTTCTGACAGAGAGATCCATGAAGAACAGGTATGAATCGCTCCAAATGGTCTTGTTTCATTCCTGGGTCTGCAAGGTCACCTTCTTCTTATCCCATTAAGGTTTTGGGTTCTAGAAAGCTGTGCCTCCCTAACCACCCTGTGCTAAACCTCACCTCCCATATAGAGGAGATTCAGAACCTTGACCCTTCCTGAGGAGCAAGATAGAAAATGGACTCATCTGCTTAATTTATTGAAAAGCAGATCTTGTGGTCTGAATGAAGAATTCGGGGATAAAGTCAGGGAGAGTGAGTGTCTAGTGTGCATTTGCAAAGCCCTTGACAGATGGTGGCTTTGCAAGATTGTAATTGCAGTGAGTTTATGGTGAGTCTCTGTACTTGCTAGGCAGGGGACTGAGTGCTGGAAGAACCAGGCAGCAGCCCGAGGGGCCTGTTCCCAAACTGTTCATCTCAATGCTTGACTAGAAGGTCTCAGGCTCAGGCCTGTTTGTTATTGTCTGTGTGTCTTGCACTCTGAGACAGCAATGGTGCATGCATTTCTCCTGGTTCTCACAGTACTCTCTGTTTCCATATTTGTTTTTCTCTTTCTCTGATTCTGTTAACTTTTCTCTTTTTTTTGTGGGTGTGTCTCAGTCTGTGAGTCTGTGTGTGCATACATCCAAATGCATATGCACAACTTTTATATGTTTATATTTCCCTCCACACATGGAATATAGGGGTCTATGTCTTGGCCTGAGTATTTACCTGTAACACTTTCATGGTCATGTGAATGCTTTGTTCTGGGAGCCCCACTGTCAACAGTACAGTTCTTTGCCTATGTGGCCACGTTTGTCTGTATATTTGTATTCCTTGTGCAGATTATAATTTTGTGTTGATATATGGTCTGTTATCAAAACAGGAGAAAAGTAATCACCGGTTTCTGGGTGTGTTGGGTGGGGGAGCATGGAGAGGTGTGGCCGAGGCTCTTGATAGCTTAACTGGCTTGACTGCAGATTTCCTCTTGATTGAACAAAGGGAGCCAGGGAAGCCTCCATCTGGATGCCGAGATTCTGGTGTCCTGGACGCAGAAAAACACGTTTCTGAAGCTGAAGAAGATCCAATATGTAGAATTCAGAAGGTGTCCTTCCAGGACTGGTGTAGTACAGGACCCACCCTGAGCTCATATATTCCTAAATGCTGATGTTCATTGTATTCTATCATTTGGGGCCAGGCCACACTTCAGGCCAAATCCATATTATGAAGACCTGGAGAGAATGGAGGAGGCGGTCATGTCAATTCTGCACAACTTAGAGATGGAGAACACTGAGATCCATGAGAACAGCCATAAGCTGAAGAAGGAGATTACCTTCTCTAGGTAAGTCCTGGTCAGAAAGCCTATCACCTGTGGAATGGCCATTTCTGACTTTCTTTGTTCTGGATTGGACGGTCTTCAGCTCTGGTTCTATCTCTTGTGCTGTTTACACATCAGTGTGCCAGGGTCATTAGGACTCAGTTTTCAGTTCCACAAAAGACTGTTCCTCATCCCAGGATTGTCTAGGCATCTGCAGAACGCTCTAGATAGAACAGCACTGATTGAAGTCAGCAGGTTATTAGGCTGACCTGGACCTATGGTGTCATACCAGGTTTTACAAAACTCAGTGTGTGGACCACATGGTTAGCATGACCTTCTCTTGGTTCTACTGACCTCCTTTGAGGGTGTTTGCCCACTACTAATTGATGTTGCCCCCATGCATTGGGCTTTCATGGATAGTTGTAGATCCATGTTCTTTTTGAGAGATGTGGACACTAATTGGTGCTCGGGCCAAACAAACAATTTATTCTTCCCGGAATTTACTCTTTGTGGTTTGTGCAGCAGCCTTATATGTATCGAAATGAATTCTGTTAAGTCTTCATGGGTATCTGGGTCCTGGTGGAGTTAGTGGCACTCGGGAGTGGGAATGGGAGAAAGGGGCAGCATGATCTTACTATGCAGACTGTATTTCCAGAAACCTGCTCAGCCAGCTCCTGATGGAGAACACATGTATGAAGAAGTTGGTCCCACTGAAGCAGGAGAGCAAGGAGGTACATCTTGATTGTGCACTGAACCAGAAAAATTTGGTTGACTTCAACAAGAAAGATAAAGACCAGCAACGTCCAGACCCAGCATCATCTGGTAGGGTTGAGCAGCTGTGTTAGCTTAAAAATATCTGATAAAGTTTGCCAATTTGATACATCTTTGCTCTCTCCTACCACCTTTCTAATTTACACTCACAACCAGCCAACCACCTCATGTAATGGAATTGTTCATTGCTCTGCCTATGCACAAGTATTCTGGGAAGCCAACCACTTTTCAGAAACTGAATTATTTTGCAAGTATATTTGTCTGCTCTTTTTGAAGCTGCAGTATAGAAATGGTGACAGATTAATAACATACCTCATTATTGCATATCCACGTGATAGATTGGATGCTCTGTAGAGTTTTGAACAAGTTCTTGGTTCTTTGACAAATGACACTCTGTGGTCATGTGACTTCTTGTGTGGGAAGCACCTTTGCGGGATAAGAACAAAGTGCAAATGTCAAATTAGAACTTGTCATTGGTTTTAACCTTGGTGACATATGGACATCTACTTTCTTCCTGCAACCCAATGAGGTTCCTTCCATTGCCCTGTTCTTGGTTTGCACTGGTATAAGTCTGGGTCCCATATTGGCAGCCCACATTACTTTGAGGCTCTCTGGAGATTTTGCCCTGCCCACAGAGTTAGCAACAATGATATCAGTTAAAAGGTCCATGTTGACTGTCCAATAGAACTGAGATGGTAGAAGGCAGCCTTCCGACAGCTGCCTTGCATTTCACCACCAAATCAGTGTCTGAAAAACTGCCTTCCTCTCCCAGGTCTCAGAAAGTACAAGAGAGCTGGAATTGGACACACACCAGTAAGAGAGCTTCCTGAGGAATAAGTTGCTTTCTCAGGAGTCCCTGATGACAAACATCCTGAATGGTAACAAATTTTTTGGATGAGTATTCTTCCTCAGAGTTAATTTGTCATTGCTTAGAGACCCTAAATTTATATAACACTAAGCCAGCCAAACTGATTGAGGTCTTACTTTCTTCTCAGAAAACAGCACTTGAGAGACAACTTGGGGGACCGCCCTTCATTATGTGTGCAAGAGGAGAAACAGCAATACATCTGTGCTTCCAAATGTTCGTTAAGATTGTGGTGTTTAGAAATATTTTTGTTATGATTTTAATTGAAATTTTCTTTTTGTTGTTTCATATTTATATGTTCTTGTTACTGTTTTTATCTTTTCAAATATTTTTAAATATTTTAATTTATTTGTTTTAATCCTGTTTTGTTGTAAAAATGAATTCCTTATGAATAAAAATTGAATTCTATCTCTTGACTCTTAAGACCATCATTCTTATTCAAGGGTTCTGTCCCCTCCTGTGGACTTAGAACTGACAGGTGGAGATGGATCTCTGCATGTTCCATGGATCCTGGGCTAATAAGTGAATTCAAAGTCACCAAGGGGTACCCAGTGTGACAGTGTCTTTTGTGTGGAAAATGTGGCTGTTTCTCGGACACACACTTTATGAAGTAATCACTGACATGCTTTACCCAATTGTTAGGGTCCATGTGGTTCTTCTGAGAGAGTAGCAGATGCTCTATCCTGTGAGTCATCACCACAGCTCCTGCAGGTGCTTTTGTCCTTCCACATCATGTACTGTATTAGGTGGACAGGATCACCTCCAATCAAATAGAGAGATCTCAGTAGATGTGTATTCACAGGAAATTTACTGAGCTGTGCATGTTCAATGTGTTAGCTTGCCAGCCATCCCTACAGGGCTCTGGTGTCACCACTCCTCATTGTGGGTCAGGATCATCCTCCAGCACCACTTAGTGTCCATATTAGAGCAGATCTTTCACCTACTATCAATGATGACCATATGTATTCTGCACATCTGACAAAATACAGAATAGAAATTAGCTTCCTGTTGGCCAGATTGGCATAATGAGTTTTTTGATTGTTAGCATGAAAATTATTTTAATCTAAGCAGTTTAGGGAAGAACCTCAAGGACACCCATAGTGAATGCAGCCTGCAGCTGTGAACACAGGTTTCTGTTGGAGAGCAGGCCTGTGCAGGCCCAGAACCTAGGTGGGACAGTTCAAGCTACCCTTTTTCCATGGCCAATCTGGGATCATATTGAGAATGTATTTTTTCCAGGTGACTGATTTCCAATTTATGGAATTGAACTAACTTACTGAGAGTGGAGGTGACTCAGAGAGTTAAAGTACACAAGGACCAATCCAGTATGTCCACAAAAGCTTGCTGTAACCCTGGGCTTTTAAAAGCTCAGCAGCTAGAGAAGCAATGTAGTATTTGGTTATTCTCATGCTTAGGTCTAGTCATTCATTATAAGCTGACCATGACACAAAAAGAGTCATCTGTGTCACAATAGAAGCTAGTTGTAACTAGATTCACCCCCACACTATCACATCACTACCGTATTTGAGGTTCTCAGTTACTATCTAAGAACCTGGAAGAGGCCTGGGTCTTGCTACACAAACTCATAATTTATGTCTTCATGACACTGTGTGCTTTGTCCTGTTGATGCTACCATTGGCATACAATACCTTGGATACTTTGTGCTGACATCTGTCACATGAGACAATAGTTCATGCCATGCCTAACCTGCATAAACTGTCCTTAGAGTACGGTGTAGTCAGAGGGTCCTTTTTTTTCTCTCTGAATTTTCAAAATATTTCCAGTCTTCAGACAAGTCTTCAGCCATTGTCCAGTGCCTGTCTTGAGATGTCCACCTTTTCAGCTGAGTGTCTTCATCCAGGCTGCTCTGTAATTCTGTAGAAGATTAATAGGGTTCCAGCCCTAGGATTTAATTCAGTGTGATTGTACTTTCCAAACATGCTCAAAGCCCTACATTCCACCATAGCCTGTGTGCTTTAGAGATAGAAAATAAAGAACCACATTGCACTTGAAATTTCTCCTCCAACAAAAGGAGAGCCTGCATAGGGCCTTTAAGTAACTCTAAGTCCCAGCTTCTGCATAACTCCCTTCATCGACTCCATTATTGGTGTATTTTCATTACTGCTCACTTTATTTTTGGTGTGCAAAGAATGTGTACCATGTCAGTAAAGTGTGTGTGTGTGTGTGTGTGTGAGAGAGAGAGAGAGAGTGAGAGAGAGAGAGAGAGAGAGAGAGAGAGAGAGAGAGAGAGAGTTTGTGTTTGTTTGTGTTTCTGTGCAGGTGTTTGTGTATGTTCATCCATGAACTCACTATCAATTTTCATAAAATGACTTAGAAGACTGTAATGAAAACTGTCGAGGTGCATGCAGACGTGTGTTACTAGTGTCCCACGGCACCTGGCAGGTAACACTGAAATGGTGGTCTACTATAATACAGCCTAAAAACAGGCTGTGGATGGTTTACACAGAGATTGTGACGTCATCACCACTAGAGAGAGCAGCAAAAGCTTCATTTATCACATGCTGCTGTTACCAAGATGAGGCAAAGCCTTATCCTACAGAGAGTCTGGTATGATTTGATGGCAGGAAATAAACTTAGTACTAAAATCATTCAATTACAAACAAAGAGGATAATACAAAGAGTCATAAGATTATTCTCATAAGAAAATAGATAGTATTTAGACGATGCCACTACAAAAATTAAAAAATATATATGAGGGCCACTAGGCTTTAATGCAGCCTTTCTACCAGACGTTTAATGACGACCTAATAACAATAGTGCTTCAATTATTCCTCTGATTTGAAAGAGAAGGAACATTGCCAAACCCCTTCTCTGAGTTTCTCTTTTTACCTAGAATTCCTGAGTCTGTTGCTTCTTCCATTGTCACCCCATCAATAGAGCTGCAGGGCGAGTCTGTCCCGCCCCAGAGCATATCTGCCAGCTGGAACCTCAAGAGCATCCATAGTGAATGCAGCCTGCAGCTGTGAACACACGTTTCTTTTGGAGAGCAGGCCTGTGCAAGCCCAGGACCTAGGTGGGACAGTTCAAGCTGCCCTTTTTCCATGGCCAATCTGTGTTTGTATTGAGAAAGTATTTTTTTTCCAGTTGACTGATTTCCAACTTATGGAATGGAACTGACTTACTCAGAGTGGGGTTGACTTAGAGAGTTAAAGTACAGAAGGAATAATCCAGATGTCCACAAAAGCTTGCTGTCACACCAGGGCTTTTAAAAGCTCAGCAGCTAGAGAAGCAATGTAGTATTTGGTTATTCTCATGCTTATGTCTAGTCATTTATTATAAGCTGACCATGACACAAAAAGAGTCATCTGTGTCACAATAGAAACTAGTTGTAACTAGACTTATACCACATTATCACATTATTACTATATTTGAGGTTCTCAGGTATGATCTTAGAAACTAGAAGAGGCCTGGTTCTTGCTACATATAGTCATATTCTATATCTTCACAGCACTGTGTGATTTGTTCTGTTAATGCTACCATTGGCATACAATACCTAGGATATTTTGTGCTCACATCTGTGACATGAGACAACAGTTCATGTCATCCCTTACCTGAATAAACTGTCCTTAGAGTACAGTGTAGTCGGAGGGGCCTTCTTTTCCTCTGAGATAGCCAAACATTTCCAGTCTTCATACAAGTCTGTCAGCCATTGTCCAGTGCCTGTCTTGAGATGTCCACATTGTCAGCTGAGAGTCTTCATCCAGCCTGCCCTGTAATTCTGTAGAACATTAATAGGGTTCCAGCCCTAGGAATTAATTCAGTGTTCTAGTACTTGCCAAATATGCTCAAAAACTAGTTTCCACCCTAGCTCTGTGTGCTATACAGAAAGAAAATAAAGAACCCCATTGCACTTGAAGTTTAGCCTCCAACAGAAGGAGAGCCTGCACAGGGCCTTTAAATAACTCTAAGCCCCAGCTTCCCCACAACCCCGTCCATCGATTCCTTTATTGGTGTGTTTTCATTAATACTCACTTTCTTCTTTGTGTGGAAAGAATGTGCACCATGCCAGTAAAGTGTGTGTGTGCGTTTGTGTTTGTGCATGTTCATCCATGAACTCACTATAAATTTTCATAAAATCACTTAGAAGTCCCTAGTGAAAACTGTCGAGGTGCAGGCAGACTCATGTTACTACTGTCTCATGGCACCTTGCAGGGAGCACTGAAATCGTGGGCTACTTTAATACAGTCTAAAACGAGGCTGTGCATGGTTTTCAGTGAAATTGTGACGTCGTCCCCACTACAGAGAGCAGCAAAAGCTTCATGTATCACATGCTGCTGTTACCAAGGTGAGGCAAAGCCTCATCCCATAGAGAGTCTGGTAGGATTTGATGGCAGGAAATAAACTCAGAACTAAAATCAATCAATTACAAACAAAGAGAATGATACAAAGAGCCAAGCAAAGCAAGAGCTGGCTTTTTTTTTTTTTTTTTTGAGAAGATCCACAAGACAGACAAACCACAGAGCCTATATCTAAAGTACCAAATCAGAAATGAAAAGGGGGATATAACAAAGGACACTGAGTGAATTCAACAATCATTAGGGCTTACTTCAGAGGCCTTTACTACAGAAAAGTGAAAAATCTATTTGATACTGGTGATTTTTCTAACAGATAACAAATACCAAGTTAAATACAGATCTGGGAAGGTAATGAATAATTCCCATAAGAAAATAGATACAGTCATTAAAGGCTGCCACTCCAAAAATTAAAAATAATAATAATCAGGGCCACATGGCTTTAATGCATCCTTTCTACCAGACTTTTAATGAAGACCCAATAACAATAGTGCTTCAATTATTCCACTGAATTGAAAGAGAAGGAACATTGCCAAACTCCTTCCCTGAGTTTCTACCTTTACCTAGAATTCCTGAGTCTGTTGCTTCTTCCATTGTCACCCCATCAATAGAACCATTTAAAATGGGATGTAATCGATGTCTGGAGCCTCATTCTTTCCCTTGACCTCCATGCGGTGTCCAGAAGGCATGCCTGTTCTCATGGACATGGACTCATCTCTTTTTGCTGCAGCAAGAAGAAAGCCAGCAGAGAGGGCAGGAGCTTACAAAGAATCAGTAGGATTTCTAGAAAAGAAGCCATCCAGATGTCCATTCTCAGAAAACCCCTGGCTTGCTCTCATGTGACTGGGTCCTCAGACACCAGCAGCCTTAGATGAGACCAAGGAAAGCTGTGCAGAGTCCTGGGTCCCCAGGTTCTTGACCTCCTGAGTGACAGCTGTAGACACGTCCTCCAGGGAATCCTTACAGCTGGTGACATCTGGACAAGGTGAACCAGATGCCAAAATGAGACATGGGAGAGAAATCCTAGGCTGTTTGGAAGGAATCAGTCTCTGCTATTGCTTCTGTCTCTGTGTGCCCTGCTGCTATGATGTTCATGAGGAGCTCTCATGCCAGTGGGTCTCCTCCTAATGTGTTTGTTGTTGCAGATGTCCTGGATGTTCTGGACCCCATCAGAACTCAGCCCGTGCTTAGTCACGGAGGTCAGCACCTTCCTGTCCATCAGGTCATGAGACCTGAGACAGTTGAGGTAACGGCAGTTGGCCTGGGTGAAGTGCTCACAGACTTGGACTCTCTTGCATGGCTGTGGCTTCAAGCAGATCTGTTTGTGGCTGTCTCCTTTGTAGTAACTTTTGCAGGAGAAAAGCATCCCCCTGTACCAGGAAGAAGGCCGGCTCCTCTTGGTTAAGCCCAGAAAGCTCATGATTCTTCAGGACCTGGAAGCTCTGTTCCTAAAAACTTGGTGTGGATATTTGCAGAGGTTTCTCTGGGATTTTGCATAATGACTCTGTCCCAGAAGTTTGAGCTTGCAGAGGCTTGGGCAATCTGTAGCATGGTCCCTGGATGCACTTGAGATTGAAGCCACAGGCTTCAGTAGTAGCCGCCACCTACAGCGTGATCCCTGCCTGATCTCCAGTCTCCAATAGGAATAAGCAGTCTTGCCCAGCAGCTCATAGAGCTCTGCCTCTGGAGCCTGCTCCTACTCTGCAGTTCCTTTAAGGTCATGCAGCCCCTGTGGGTCCACAGGATCTTGGTGATGAAACAGTCTGCCCCAGGATCCCCCATGGTGCACTATGGCTGCAGCTGCTCAGGCTTGTGAGCTGGACTCTGCTTCGTGGAGAAAGGAAACTGGAAAAGGGGATAACACATGAAATGGAAATTAAGAAAATAACCAGTAAAAATTAAAAGAATTAAAGTCATCATCTCAGGAGAATGAGTGGGAAGCCAGGTCCTTAAGCAGGCAGGTTCTCCACAACAATGCATGCTGGGTTCAAGACTGGACATGAGGTGCCCTGAGCTTGGGACTGCCAGGCTCCTACTGGGAAGAGAGCTTTCTTCTTCATTTCAGTAAGTCTCTCTAGTTTTCTTTTAAGGCTTTCATCTCATCATTGACTTTCCCAATGACCTTTTATGACAAGCCATTATGGTTAACAAGAATTAAGTAAGGGCTCATTGAGCTGTTGGTAGTTGGAGGTCTGGGGGAAGCCCTGGACAGAGAGATCTTGCCTGCCAGGGGTGGGATGTGCATGGTGGGAGGGACTAGTGGAGTGTCATTGGCCTCAGTATGCACAGGCTTGGGGCTGGTGCCTGGCTGCCTGGTGCGCCTCTGTGGCTACTTGGCCTGGGTCCCACCGCAGATGCCCATGGTGGTTGCTGGCCAGTTGTGCTTGCTCTCCCTGTCCTCGGGGCTTCTGGCGGGGCTGACCACAGCCTTGAACATGGACAACCATGGACAAAGTGGGCCGGAAATCGGAGGATCATGGGAGCATCTTCAACTTCCCCCTCCCCAAGCACTGGCAGTTGCAGCTGGAGGACAAGCCACTGTGAGTTTCCCCACATCCAGGCAGGTGTTCTGCACCACCAGGAGAGCAAGGGCAAGCACTGCTGCCACCAGTCCCACATGCCCAAGGCCTATTTGCTGACTGGCAGGGCTTCACTTTGCTCTGCCTGGCTCTGCTTTGCCTTGCTCTGCCCTGTGGGCTCTCACTTCTTTGGCCAAAGACTGTTGAGATCCCGGCTTGCCTCACCTTTCAATAGGCACCTCTGTGAAGTGAGGAGAACCAAAGGGACAGAAGGCTGGCCTGGCCCTGGAGACTTGTGTCTCCCCCTCCACCAAAGTGCTTTCCTCAGTTCTCCACTGTGGTTTTAATTTGCAGGGATCCCAGCAGGTGGCAGGCTTTGCTGAGCCTCCCCTGTGAGAAGGGGACAGTGGTGGGACTTATGGTTGTGGGAAGTCTTTTAGGGAGATGCAGGCTTTCTCAAACTCTCCGACCATCCATCCAGTGCCCTCCCTGGTTCCCATTCCCTGTGTTTGTTGCGAAGTCACTTTTCGCTGTCCTGTGTGACTTTCCCTGCAGACTGGGCTCTCCTGCAGGAGATACTCTCACATGCTTCTTTAAAAGCCCCTGTTCCTCAGATCTAGATCAGCTGTGAAAACAGGCTTCTCCATGCCAGGGTGAGAGCTACCCCTCCCAGCTCAGAGCTGCAACACCATAGGATCCTCAGGCCCCAGTGCTGGGTGGGTCCCATGGAAGAGTTAGAGGAAAGCTTCCCTTCTGAGAAATGACTTAACACAGAAGGTTCACAAGTGACAGTCAACCCCCAAGTATTTCTTCCAGGAGAAAGCACTCAGCTCTCCCCTTTAAACAGTTTAGGCTCCCACATGGCCCAGTTTTGTGATTGGGGAAGATTTTCTGGAGCTTAGTTGGCCAGTCAGAGTGGGGCTACATTCTTTTTTTTTTTTTTCTTTATTAACTTGAGTATTTCTTATTTACATTTTGATTGTATGCTCTTTCCCGGTTTCCGGGCCAACATCCTCCTAACCCCTCCTCTTCTATATGGCTGTTCCCCTCCCCATCCTCCCTCCATTACCACCCTCCCCCTAACAATCACGTTCACTGGGGGTTCAGTCTTGGCAGGACCAAGGGCTTCCCCTTCCACTGGTGCTCTGACTAGGCTATTCATTGCTACATATGCAGTTGGAGCCCAGGGTCAGTCTTTGGGTAGTGGCTTAGTCCCTGGAAGCTCTGGTTGGTTGGAATTGTTTTTCATATGCGGTCTTAACCCCCTTGAGCTCTTTCAGTCCTTTCTAAGATTCCTTCAATGGGGGTCCTATTCTCAGTTCAGTGGTTTGCTGCTGGCATTCGCCTCTGTATTTGCTGTATTCTGGCTGTGTCTCTCAGGAGCAATCTACATCCGGCTCCTGTCAGCCTGCACTTCTTTGCTTCATCCATCTTATCTAATTGGGTGGCTGTATATGTATGGGGCACCTGTGGGGCAGGCTCTGAATGGGTGTTCCTTCTGCCTCTGTTTTAATCTTTGCCTCTCTATTCCCTGCCAAGGGTATTCTTGTTCCTCTTTTAAAGAAGGAGTGAAGCATCTGCATTTTGGTCATCCTTCTTGAGTTTCATGTGTTCTGTGCATCTAGGGTATTTCAAGCATTTGGGCTAATAGCCACTTATCAATGAATGCATACCATGTGTGTTTTTCTGTGATTGGGTTACCTCACTCTGGATGATATTTTCCAGTTCCATCCATTTGCCTATGAATTTCATAAAATCATTGTTTTTGATAGCCGAGTAATATTCCATTGTGTAGATGTACCACATTTTCTGTATCCATTCCTCTGTTGGGTTCTTTCCAGCTTCTGGCTATTATAAGTAAGGCTGCTATGAACATAGTGGAGCACGTGTCTTTTTTATATGTTGGGGCATCTTTTGGGTATATGCCCAAGAGAGGTATAGCTCAGTCCTCAGGTAGTTCAATATCCAATTTTCTGAGAAACCTCCAACTAATTTCCAGAATGGTTGTACCAGTCTGCCTCCCACCAACATTGGAGGAGTGTTCCTCTTTCTCCACATCCTGGCCAGCATTTGCTGTCACCTGAGTTCTTGATCTTAGCCATTCTCACTGGTGTGAGGTGAAATATCAGGGTTGTTTTAATTTGCATTTCCCTTATGACTAAAGATGTTGAACATTTCTTTCGGTGTTTCTCAGCCATTCGGCATTCCTCAGCTGTGAATTCTTTGTTTACCTCTGAACTCCATTTTTTAATAGGGTTATTTGACTCCCTGCGGTCTAACTTCTTGAGTTCTTTGTATATTTTGGATATAAGCCCTCTATCTGTTGTAGAATTGGTAAAGATCTTTTCCCAATCTGTTGGTGGGGCTACATTCTTAATCCATACTCATTCACACAACAGAACATCTTCCTCCCCACCCACGAGGCCTTGACTTGAACCCAGGTCCTTCCAGGATCAACAGACCTGAGAGAACAGATTGCAGCACAAGAGAGAAAAGAAGCCAGAATAGTTTAAACTGGAGAAAACCCCCATATAGGCCGTTTATCAACTTTAGGGGTTTGCATATTGTGGACTTCAGAATCTTACGGTCAGATTTTTCTGATTACACCTTATAGGTGAAGCTGAAGTCTACTGAGGGTGGGATCATCCCAGGCAGGGAGGGGATCTGACTCTGCAGACCTGGCCACCCTCTGCATTCTCCCAAAAATAATTTTTAGTCAGCTGTAAATCTGAAGTGAAATTTGTTTTTTGTCAACTCAAACGGTTGACATTTCAAGTCTCACACACCATGTGAGAGACACACATTTATCCACAGGGGATTTGAACTTACTTCTATAGAAATGACTGTGGGCCAACAGAGGGAAAGCATTCTTGCCTTTAGCATTCTGTCTGTATCAGAGACTACATGGACTGGCTTCCTGGACAGACATGTCCAAGCAGACAGACATTGTAATGAGGGAAAACTTAGGCAAGAAATGACCTGGGGACAGTGATTTCAGATTGTGCCTTTAGCCAGGAATCTCTGTTGTCATTAAGGCAAGCAGTCTTGGGCCTGCCAAAACTTGTCAGTATTTCAGGGCTCTTACAACTGCTCCAGGTACTTCTGAGGTGAAAGCCTTTCATTAAAAAAAAAAAAAGTTTATAGAGCAATATTTCTCCACCTGTGGGTGGCAACTGCTTCACAGAGATTGCATATCAGATACCTTGTACATTATGACTCATAAGAGTAGCAATATTATTTATGAAGTAGCAATGAAATAATTTTATGGAGGGGATCATCACAGTATGAAGAGCTGTATTAAAGGGTTGCAGCAGTAGGACTGTTGAGAACCACTGCCATAGAAGCTGACACATGGGAGCAGACTCCTCAGCTGAGTAGAGACCCACGACAAGGGATACTGTGTCCCACCCTAGAACCCAGAGGCAGAATCTACCCCAGGAGTCTGTGGGTCACCTTGTCTTAAATTCTCCCAGGGTCAAGAATAGCATTGATCATCTCAGCAGAGTCAGCTTGCACAGCCCACATCAGGACCATGGCTTCCCTTTACAGAGAAGGATGTGGGTCTGAGTGACAGACAGTGAGACTGAGGGGACTCTGATACTCATTTCCTTTGAGCTGTGGTTTCTTCACCTGTAAAATGGGGGTGTTTCTGCTGAATTGGGTTGTTGTGGAGATTAACAGAACATACAACCTGCTCAGTGTCTGCCTGGCATGGACCCTGCTGGTTAAATGGAAGCTGTCGATGATGACGAGATTAAAAGTAGAATTTCTAGCCAGATAGTTTTAGTTGTGGGGCGCCATACAAGTGTTCTAAGCATTTTCTGATTCTAAGACCGCCTCACCTTACAACCTAAGGCTCTTGATTTAAATTTTAAAAAAAGAATAAATATAAAATACCAATATGAAAAAATCATAATGAGAAATGAGCTAATTCCTGTGAAGTCATTTAGCTTTACATTTTCTGCTTCTATTTCCAAGGCATCTAGAGTAGCACTATCCGAGATCCTAAAGCCTTCTCTTATGGTGCTACCCATTCATTCCTCTCTCCTTGAGGACTTCTCAGGTGACTTACCAGAATCAGATGGCTTTTAAGATTGTTCCCATCAGATGTGACCTCTTTGTCCATGGGCCTTCCCAAAAGCTGCAGGGCCAACCTGTTGTTTTACAATCCAAAATTCCAGACATTAATTTTACCAATGAAGTTTCAGGAGTCAGATGCTGAAGTCAAGTAAAGCTCCCAACTGTCTTTCCTGATTCACTGACCTCCCAGAAGAAGAGCAGTCCTGTTCCCTCTGAACACTTTCTTAAAAATCCTTTAACTCAAAAACTTTCCATTGGTTTAGTTATCTAGATTTCCTTTCACGTTGTGTCTTGATCTGCTGGACCTAAGTGCACTTTTTACCTTTGCCATAAATGTGTGTGGTAGGTGAGCCATACCGTAATTAAGTCCATGTTTACATGAATAAACAACTCTTGCTTTAAATGTCTGTGCCATGGCCCTGCTATACCACACACTAGTTTTTCAGTAAATAATACATTCTTGGAGATCACAGTGTGATCAAATATTTTGTAACATGATTTAGTAACGTTCCCTCGATTTTATAAATCAATTTCTTTGACGAGGATTCTGGGTGTTGTCTGTCAGGTCTGAGTGCATCATCTTGGGAATCCCAAGGAACATCAAACTTGGACTTTTGAAACTGTTGCATATGGCCAACCTGGAGCAAAAACCACCCAGGAATCTACTGATACTTGACACACATTAATTCACCTGCCTTTTTCATATAGTTTATGGCAAGAGGTCACCATTCTTGACCTTGTTCATTATAAAACGTGGTGCTAAATGTAAGAGTTGGGGTCAAGGAGATCACCTCACAAATCACAAAATACCCATCTCAGATAACCATGTATGGTTTATTGAATACAAAACATCCATGAATTTCAGGACAGAATTAAAAGTCCAAACCTAAGGATAATAGAATAGAAGAGAATTTAGATTTCCAGTTCACAGGTCCAGTAAGCATATTCAGTAAATCATAGCAGAAAACATCCATAAGGTAAAGGAAGAAAAGGCCATGAGGGTACAACAAGCCTACAGAACGTCAATTTAATCATACCAGAAACAATTCCTCCATTAACATAATAATTAAAACACTGAATGCACAGATCAAAGAAAGATCATTAGAAGGGGTAAGGTATAAATAACCAGTAACAAATAAGTTCAGACCTATCTGAATTACACCAGACTTCTCAACAGAGACTCCAAAAGCCAGAAAATCTTGGGCAGATGTAATGCGGACCAAGGATCCTATACCCAGCATAATTCTCAATCACCATAAATGGAGAAACCAAAATATTTCATGACAAAACCAAATTTAAACAATATTTTTCTCTAAGAAAGCACAACAGAGGATTGTAGTAGGGAAACTCCAAGACAATGAGCTAAACTATACCCAAGAAAAACCAAGAAATAAATCATCTCTCAATAATTTCATAAAATGAAGCACACAATCACCATTTCACCCATAACCAGAAAAAGAAGAGAAAGCAGCAACTATTGGTCTTTAATATCTAACCAGACCCTCTGTCACCAATCCCCCAGCTCCTAGGGAATAAACTGCCAGCCAAAGTATATACAGGGTCTATGGTTCTAGGTAACTGTGTAGAAGGGGACTGATTTAAGTGGCACCCATGTGGCGGGAGGCCATTGTCTACGCTGAGGCCTGTTGCCCACCAAAAGCAGATGCTGGAGTTGTGAGGTGGGAATGGATATGTGTAGGTGGGGGAACACTGTCATATAGGCAAAGCTGAGCAGAAATGGGATGTAAGATATGATGAGGGGAGTGTGGAAAGCAGGACAACAGTTGAAATGTAAATAAATAAAATAACCAATTAATAAAAAAATAGCCAAAAATAAAATAAAAAGTGAAAAGGTAAAAGAAAACTTACACCAAAACAAAACAAAAGAAATACTTGTAGTGGATTGGCCTAATTCTGCTTGTATTTTAATGCTAATATGTAGAACTCAAGACTGGTTAACCTCCAAAAACTGACCCTGCTCCCAGTTAACTGTGATTATAAAGAAGCCAACAGCCAACAGCTGCACAGCAGAGAGATGGGGGAGGTGAGCTTTGAGGGCTTTGCTAGAGAGGATCATGAGGAGGGAAGAAGGAGGAAGAAGCTGCCAGAGAATAAAGGAAGAACATGTGTGATGGAGAGGAGAGAGGAAGAGGACAGCAGCCATGGTTAAGGGAGAGGAGAGCCTGTTCCTGAGGGGTGTCCAAGTGCAACAAAGAGCAGCCAAGATGCTACACAGTCAGTAAGAGTTGAGCGTTATTGTTTGGAAAGTAGATCTGATACCATGGAGGGCAGGCAGCTGCCCAGCTACTGTGCTGATTAAGGCATATGATGAACAAATTTACAAAATATGTATAACCAGTAAGGAGCTCTATAGAGGATCCTAAAAGGAATACTTTAGTTTGAAGAAAAGGATAAAATACCAGAGCAAACAGGAAATAATTAAACAAAACTAGAACAGTCAATCAAAAGAAGCCAATAAAACCCACAAAAATTAACAAAATTAAATACATAGGTTTAAATAATATTTGCATGTCACTAAACTCAATTCCCCAGTGAACAGACATTATTTAGCCAGAAACAGGATCACCATCATGAGAGATGTAGAGGATATACTAGGGAAACAGACCTAAGACACAGGTCCCTATAGCAATTCTATGCAGTTTCTCTATCCAGCTGACAGAATAGATTTCAAACCAATCCTGTCCAGAAGATATAAGGACATTCATTTCATACTTTGCAATTACCAAAAGATACTACAATCTAAATATATACATATTAAACACAGCAGTCACAAATTTAAATATATAATTATCAGATAGATCTGAAATTACCCATTAGCTATAATAGTGGTTGTGATTGTTTTTAATAGTCTATTCTGACCACTTGGCAGATCACATGCAAATAAACAAAAGAGGAGGAGCAGAATTCAGTGACATCATCAGTCAAATGGACCTAACAAACTACACTGAACTATACATATATTTTCTATCAGCCTGTGGATCTGTCTCCAAAATTGACCACGGATTAGGACACAGAACAGCCCTCAGGAAAGATAAGAAAGCTGAAGTAGTGTCATGCATTCTATCGAAGCACAAAGGAATCAAACTGGTATCACACAATAGAAAGTGCAGTCAGTACACACTCTCGTGGAAGGTCAGCAACACAAACAACACACTACTGAAAGGGCCAAGGGAGAAACACATAAGGAAAAATTAAAATCCTAGAAATGAGTGACAATGAAAACACAACCACCACAGATCTATGCGATACAACATAGTTTTAGGAATTATGTTGCAGTCAGCAAAGCCAGAGCAGTGGACCCATCTAATCCCTTTGTCATGCATCAGAAGTAGAGAATGTGGAGTGTGTCCTGTTGGGTTAATGCCTTGAACTGGCTCACCACATCCCCAACTTCCCTTTGCAATGATAACATATTTTTGGCATTACACATTGGATGTATGGAATTTGCCTTTTGATTTCATAGGGGAATAATTAAGGGACTTCCTGGAGGGTCGAAAAGCACTGTGGATAAACTGTGTAGAGACCGAAAGACTACAGGGGTTTTGGAAGCTGAGCTAATGTATTTTTATTATGATATGTTTAAGAATCTATGGGGAATTGGGAGTGGAATATGGTGATTTGAATGATAATGGCCCCCATAAACTCACATATATGAATGTTTGTTGCTGGTTAGTGGAAATATTCGGGAAGAATTATAAGATACGGATTTGTTGGAGGAGTGTATGGGATTGGGCTTTGAGGTTTCCAAATTCAACACCATCTATAGTTAACACTTTCTCTGTCTCCGACTTGCACATAAGATGTAAGCTCTCAGCCAGTTCTCTAGAAACATGGTGTCCTACCTGCTGCCGTGTACCCCAGCATAATATTCATAGACTCTTGATCCTTGAAACTGTAAGCTGAAATAAACTCTTTCTTCTACAAGTTCCCTTGCTCATGGTGTCTCTTCACAGCATAGAAAAGAAACTAAGATTGGAAGGAACAGTTAAGTGAAAAATTTCTCAATAATATCCTGGAAAATAAAATTCAGACATTTACCAAAAGTGTCAGGTACCGTGATCAAGCTGGCTTGACTGCAGAGGTGCAAGAATGTTTCCACAAATACAAATGAATAAACAATTCACCACAGAAAACCAAGAACAGGAAACACATGATCACTGCAGTAGAGGCAGACAATCTCTTTGGCAAAATCCCACAGTGATTAATGCAAAAGTCCTGGAGAATCTGGGATATGGAGAAGACATACCTTAACATTCTGAAGGCGATATGCAAGGCCAACAGCATCCTAACTGGAGGAAATCATAATGGATTTCCACTAAAATCAGGAATAAGTCACAGATGTTCATTCTTTTCATCTAATTCAACTAGTATGTGTAGTCTTATCCAAACAATATGACAAGAGAGAGATGGAAAGGCATGTCAATATGAAAGAAAGCAGTCAGAGCATTCTCATTTGCAGGCGATATGATCCATATATAAAGACGACTACGAAACCACTAGCAAACTCCTATGGCTCATGGACACATTCACTAAAATCACAGTAAAATCAATAGAACTCCTGTATACCAACAATAAATATGACGAAAGAAGCCAAGAAAACAAACCCATTCAGAATAAAAATCTTGTAATATCTAAGGAATTAAAGACTTGTTAAAATGAAATCATTAGGAAAAATAAAAAAAAAAACTGAAGAAACCAGAAAATGAAGAGGCCTCTCATTTTCATGTATCAGTATGATTTATATTATTATATCGAATCCTACCAGAGTCATCTACAGGTTTAAATCCATCCCATTATAATCCCAATACAGATCTTCATGGGAATGAAAAAAAAAATCTCAGAACTCACATGAAAGCACAACTGAGCAGGGCAGTCAGACACTGCTAACTAATAAGACAGTAAAGCACTGCGGGAGGCATCACCTTTAATGATTTCACCTTCATTTTGGGGAATAGTAAAAAAGAAAAACCAGCATGTTAATATCATGAGAGCAGACACAGTGCCTAATGGAATAAAATTGAAGAGCCTGATATTGGCCTATGTTCTTATCAGCATTTGGGTTTTGAGAAAAAGGAAAACAAACAAACAAAACAAAAAACTCACAACCCCCCCTCCCACCACCACACACAAGTGCAGTTTTCAACCTGTGGGTTGCAAGCCCTTCAGGGAACAATCACATATGAGACATACTTTATACATTCTATTTACATTACAATTCAAAACAGTAGCCACCTTACATTTATGACTTAGCAACGAAATAATTTGGTAGTTGGGGTTGGTTACCACAATGTGAAGAACTGTATTCCTTGAGTTGTTCTTGGTCATAGTATTTTTCTGCAGTAACAGAAATGTGACTGATATATAAACTGGTACCGAAGTGAGTGGAGATGTTTGTGAGGAATCTCTTGATTTTTTGGAGGAGGGTGGGAGACTTTGGATTGGGAAAACTGTTGAATTATTTAAGGAGATCTTAACAGTTCTTTTAGTTTTTCCACATGGGAGACATAAGTATTGTGAGTCTGTGCAAAATAGAGCCTCTCTGATGAGACTTCAAAGGATGGCAGGAACTCTATTGGTGACTGGCTTAGAAGCAATTGATATAATTTGGCAAACAATCTGTCTCTTTTCTGCCTGTTTACTAAGAAGTGACCTGAAGATAAATAAAAAGCTAATTGACTAATTGTTTTGAGCAAACTTCAAGGGGTAGATATCCGGTGACCTTCCTCATATGGTAGGAATGTGTGTTTGTATTTTTCATTGTTAATGTAGCCGGGACTTCAGTTAATCCCTCCACATTCAGGGTCTGGAGGCATAGGAAACTGCAAGATCTCCCAGGATTTGGAAAATGTCCCAATTGTTGTAAGGTCCCCAAAACATGTTGTCACCCCACACACATTGGGAAGCAACTTAAAGGAACATGACCCCCTCATTCTCAGGAGGAAGGGTGGGTGGGTGGTTATTTGTCTGCTGTGGGCTGTAGATGATTATTGTCAGTTAGGGGGTTGGTTGCAAGTTCTTACTGGCCATGGTGAGGGAGGAAACAGTAAAGCAGATTCGAATCAGGGATGTCTTTCTTCCTTTCTCTTTCTCTCCTCAATTCTCTGTCTAATGTTGTGGGAAATCAGGAGAAGGGACTAAAATGACAAAATCATAGATCACTGTATCTCTATTTATACTAGAAAGCAATACCAAGTCTCAAATATTTTAGGATGGCATGGATTTTTGAATGATGATAGAATTTAAAATTGTACTTGCATAAATGATTCAATTCATTTTTAAGATATAAGTATATGCAACTTATTCAAAATGTGGTGTAAAATTCTAATTTTATAAAATTACTACTGCACACTGCCGTGGATAATTAAGGAATTCAAGCTATTACTTTCCAACTATAAACAATCAGTCTTCCAGTCATGTTAGGTACTGCTTTAGTTAGGTACAGAAATAAGCTTTATTTAACTTCCTGTGTATGTTTTTAAAGTTAAGTAGGAAGTAAATCCCTTGGGAAAAAAAGCCACATTTGTGCACTGAGATAGACATTACATACAAAGGTGGTTCTCAAATCCTTTAGAGATCTGAAAAATCTGCCATTTCAGATGTCCTAATAGTTAAAGGCTTTTCACAGTGGGAGAGACCTCAACTCCTGGTAGTGTCCCCAGTCTATTCTGAAAAAGATGATGGGCTCTAAAGAACCATTGGGTGAAATACTACCTACTTACCTCTACTGCTGCCAGAAAGCTGTCCAGACTGTGCAGAAGTTGATCATGGGGAAGTCTGTGTCCCAGTTTTTGGAAAAAAAAATAGGATAGTCCTTCAAGTGACCTGCATCAAAGGATTGTTGTCAGAGCTCCTGGCCCAGTGAGTTGAAGGTGGATGCCACAGTGACACAGGAATATTTGCTGACTGACTCCCAGGGTAGCCAACAATTTCTGTCATTTCTTTAGATTTGGAAGCTGTTTGCTCTGAATTTCCTTTTATTCAGGCAACATTTCTCCTCCTCAGATCTTGGATGGGGTTGAAGATTAGATAGTTTAGTCTTAACCTTTTCTTGTTATGAGAATCAGAAAAACAAACTTGTTTACCATCGTGCAGAAATGTGACAGCCAGGAACCTGGACAGGAAAAGGGTGGGCATGGGAGGCTCAGAAAGCAGGGCTCTATGGACACTCCACAGCAGTATCAAAACTCCTGCGATAAACCGCTCTGGCACTATAAGTCCTGAGAGAGGATGGGGATGCCAGGAGAGTGTGCGTGGTCTGCCCACTGCCTGGGACTTTTAAAAGCTTGTACCACCCCCGAGCACATAGAAGAGCTTGAGCAGAAAGAGGCCGATGCCCAGAAGCCGCTGCTGTGGTAGGAGGCAGTTATGGCGGTTGGAGGTGGGGGTAGAGGTGGAGGAGGGATGGGAGAAGACCGAGGTGTTTCCCCAAAAGACAAGAACAGACATCATCCTTACTACTCCAGAACCCACGCCAATCCCACCCCACCCCTAAAATGCCCAGTCCACTGCCAAACGTCCCCATGCCAAGCATTCACTGCTTTATCCCCACTGTGCTCATTTCTTATTTTTTTTTAACTTCTTATTTATTCTCTGTGAACCTCACATCCTGCAGCTCAACTCCATTCATCTGCCCTACCCTCAGGTCTGCACTCCACCCTTGCATCCTGCTCTAAATCAGAGCAAAAATAATCTTCGTGTGGAAGCTGAATAAAGAAAAAGAAAAAGAAAATTTGTACGCAAAAAATGTGTCAAATTTTAAGGATGAAAGACATAAACGCTTAAATTGTTTGGAATTAATGAAAGTACATTTGGTCTCAGAAGACTTATTATGGTTAATAAATGCAAGTTATGATAGATAAGGGATACAAAGCTTAAAAAGTGATAGAAAATGATTTAGGTACAAAATTTTAGACTAGTATAATTTAGATAATGAAGTACCTTCTCCAATTTTGCAAAATACGAATGGACAGAATATTGTGACAGTAATTCTTACCTGATGCATCTCATAAGTTTTCTTATTTTATCTAGCTTATTAATGTTAAATTAAAGGTATTTCTTGGAGTAAAAGCGGAAATGCTGAGGTGACCTCTCTTTGTACTAAGGTGTGTCAACTTTCAATTGTTAGTTCTGTACTGGCAGTGAGCTAAGTGCTGGCAGGATTTCTCTTGTCATTTCTATGTCCCATCATCAGCTTTGCTATTTTGTGGATGTTTGTCCTTCTCACCAGCTCAACACAAGCTAAGAGATGTATCAGGTGTTGTCTCGCTGCCGATTGGATGTAATAAAGATCTGATGGCCAAGAGCTGCTTTAGGAAGTATGTGGGTAGAACTTCCGGGCATAGAGAGGGACATAGGCAGAGGCAAGCTGAAGCAGGAGATTCAGAGTAGACATGGACAGGAAGAGATATGGAACAGACCACGGCAGAGGGGTAAAGAGCTAAGCAGCAGGTGGGTCTCAATGGTAGAAGAATGGGGTTAATTTTTAGAGAAGATGAGGGACTGCCCAGTGAAAGGCCTAAGATTCAAACTTTGTTCGAATTCTCCATGTCCCATTTACACCTCAGGCAGCTCTGTGAAAATAGTACCCAATACAGTATTAACATGGCTTTGAGCCTGTGGTGTGGTTACTTTTGGTCACTGTTCCTCAAGACTGCAGGAGAAGGAACAACACACAGGGCAAATACATGAAAACCATGTGCAGCTTAGAGTGGAAAAGATCACTAAGAAGTTTAATGTCACAGCAAAGTCATGTGCTGAAGAGGAGGGTGACATAGTTAAGGAGATGAATGTTATTAACGATAACCCTCCTGCCTCTGTACTGTAGAGATGTGGAAGGTGTCCTCAAGGCAAGACTCTTACCAATTAAAGTTCCAACTTGGAAAAGGGAGCTCAATAGATTTCGTGCTCCTACAAAGCAAGTGCATAGGGAAGCTGCTGCAGTTGTCATCCAAGCAGGCAGCTGACAGGTCAGTGCACCTCATGTGGCACTGAATTTGGAGGAAAAAAGATTTTAAGATTCAGGATGACATGAACAGGACCAGGCGACTCTCGCATTTATGTTTTTATTATTTGAGGCTTGAATTAGAATGATACTCATAGTCTGATGTTTTTTAGTTTTCTTTCATTATTTTATCTACATTTCCAATTTATCTCCCACTCCATGTTCCTCTACATGAGTCTCTCTTCTGTCCCCCACACCCTCTCCCTATGAGATTGCTCCTCCACCCACCAATTCACTCCCGCCTCAGAGGCCTAAGTTCCAATATCATGGTTCATGAAGCTTCCTCAGAAACAAGGTTCTCCCATCCCAGTGATCCCAGATAAGCTAGTCCTCTGCTACATATCTACCTGGAGCCATGGGCACACCCTGATTCTTTTATTAGTTACCTTAGTTAAGGTGTCTCTTCACCTTAATTCAGGCTTAAATTCACTTTGCATCCCAATTGCTGTCCTTTCTCTTGTTACTTCTCTCCCACAGTTCCTCCCCAATGTCCTCACACCATCTCCTCTGAGAGAGTAGAGGAATATCCCTCAGAGTGTGCCTCCACCAAGACACATCAAGTTTTTGTAGGGCTGGTGGACCTTCTCCCACTGAGGCCAGGGAAGACACCTGAGTTAGGGTATCAGATTTCACAGACAGGCAAACCTTTGGGGATAGCCTCGGCTCCAGTTACTTACAACAGGGTATGTAATACTGTATTAAACTTATTAAGGTTTATTTACCTTCACCTGGCAACTCATCCTGAGAAACAGTGCTCTGGCCTGATGCTTTTGTGTTCAGCCCTATCTTCCTCTTTCTTCTGTGCTTACCACTGTAACACAGGAGAAGCTTCTAATATTCATGTTGCCAGATCTTTCCGGTCTTGGGGGATAATTCTATTCTGAGTTGTATATGGATGTAATATCTTCTTTACGTATGATGAATATATACTTCAGGAAAGGACTGCTTCCTTGTTTCTATTAAGATCTAATATGACGAAAGGATTCTGATTAATATTCCAGAATCGTAGGCCACCAGGTTGGTATGTCATCACTCACTGAAGTGAGGTGAATTTTATAACACCTTTTGGCCACCCACTTTCAATGTCATTATGTGGTATTGCCTTAGGTTCTTTTCTACATTCCCCTGCCTTTGGCTGAGTATATGTTTGAGGTCTCTCTGTGACTGTGCAAAGAAGTAAGAGCTAGGGCTGGGCCACAAAATAAGAAAGTACTTGTTCATCCAAAAACAAAAACAAAAAACAAACAACCAAAAAAAGCTCTAGGGTAAAATATCGGTGCTAGTGCTGAACTGAACTGCCAGAGGTAATTTTTTTAAAGTAAATAACACTATCTTGGGGCTGATAATATGAATCAAATATCCTGCAACATAAGTTTGCAATGTTGCCTGCATTTTACAAATCAAGTCTGACCACCGTTTTGGTTCTTTCCAATCATGTCTGAGTGCATCATCACGGGAACCC
This sequence comes from Rattus norvegicus, assembly GCF_021556685.1. NCBI lineage: Eukaryota > Metazoa > Chordata > Mammalia > Rodentia > Muridae > Rattus > Rattus norvegicus. The sequence continues at coordinate 16,722,784 of NC_141552.1, forward strand.
CAAAGAAAATCAGAAATGGGTCCTTGAAGCTGATGCACAGGGCCAGTATAGACCTGAATATTACAGAGGACACCTTGATTCTTAACACAAGGGATCATTTCTCCATCCCTCTTGTCACATAATTTATGACAAGATGTCACCTTTCCTAACCTTAGCTTCTTTTCCTAAGTGCTGCTGAAGGGAACATTTGGTGTCAAGAGGTCTGGACTCAGACCACAGGAACACTGAATTCATTTAAATAGGTGTAGTTTATTGAATGCACACACCAATACAGTTCAACCAGAGCAACAGCTCACAACTGTGTACTGGACATTGCTAGGCCCAGCTCATTGCAAAATCCACATGGGCTAAAGCACAAGTGCTGGAAATGCTGCTGTCTATGGGCCCTGACTCGGGTCATTTTACACATAATTGTTCCTATTTTCCTTGAATCTAATGGGTCCTATGTGAAGCTCATAGTTGGGGAACTTGTTAAGATTAACAAACCTCGTAACATACAGAATATAACAGGGTATGTGACCTGCACCACACAGTTCAATGTCAGGTTTTTTTGTTTTTTGTTAGTTTGTTTGTTGGCATCCATGATGTAGAGGCGTATTACAGAACAATAGGAAAGAGCTGGCTGCTGTGTAACAAATTTGCTGCTATTAAGGTAGGTATGGGGGCAAGACCTCAGTAACAGCCCTTAAGATGGGAAGGAGATGATGTGTTTGATATCTGAAAGGAGCTGCCTCAGCTGTGTTTTTCTGCCTGCTCAGTGCCCATTCACCATCACTCTGTCCCTGAAGAGGACCTCAAGGTCTGCCCCCTGCTGCCTGTGAGCCAGGACTAGGCACAGAAAGGCAAGGCCACAGCACTGGTTTCCAATTCCTCAGTAATGCTGGATTTCCAATAATGTACTTGTATACACAAATACAGTGTGGTAAGTTACAATATATACTAATCATTTCTTACATAGGGCAACAGTTGATTGACTACAACTAATTCTATTTTAAAAAAAGAAAAGAAACCTGGCTCTGTGGAAATATACAAAGAAATATCTACGATGTTGGGCAATGAATTCTGCCATGGACTGAACTCAGAAAAGAGGGGTTGTGAGAAAGATGCATGGTCAAATAGCCCACCAGGTTCACATTGTGTCAACTTGATTTAATCTAATGACAAAGAAGTGGAGTATCTCTGATGGCTTCCTTCTAATCCCTTGAAAGGATCCCTAGGGATTGGCCTCAGTACATCACACTTCTTGATGGGGCAACAACACTCAAGGAAGCTTGAGATTGTCATAGGCACAGTATTATGCTACATATACAGAGTAGATAATACTACGATGTTCAGATGATGATATCCATTTGTATGCACTCTTAAGGTGAACCTAAGGAAAGAGAGATCAAGGTCCTTAGAATGGAAAGATCAGTCCCAGTTTTTTTTTTCTACCATTCCAAACTGAACGACTGGTAGGGAGAGAATGGTAGATAATCGAGAATTGGTGGATGATGCTTTGAATGCCGGTGGGTTTCTGTGCTGGTTTTAGACATGGTCTCAAGTATCCCATGTTGCCCTCTCCCTGGCTGGCCAGGTTCACTTTGAGCTCAGATAAACCTCCTTCCACTTTCCAATAGATAGGCTTACAAGAGTGGCTTCCAAGGACTGTGAGGACAGCATTAGCCTTTGACAGTTGAGGTGTGCAACCCACAACTATAGTTTTAGCCATGTTTTCCCATGTCTACCAGCTATTTCAGAGTGTTGCTGTTCTATGCCTGACAATCGGGGACACAGAAAAATAACCTGATAGAGAGCAAGGACATGGTGATCACATCCTTACCTCTTCTGTACGTTCTGGATGAGGTTTGTTAAAATTCCAATATTGCAAAAAGCTTTATATAGGGCCCATCACATCAAGGGTCACTATGTACTGTTCTATCTAAAATGTCTAATCAGAACTGATTACCATATAACACTTCCTGCAGTCCTCATATGAGAAACTTGGGATTTTGTTTTGACTTTTTCTTTTCTCTGTCTCTCTTATTTTTTGGTATATAAGTTGAGAGAAAGATAGTTAGGGCCATGAATTTGCCCCCAAAATTTGAACTACGGATGTGATCAATCAGTGTTAGTGGGTGCATTCTGTAAAGTATTCATTTTTCACTATGATAGATGCTTTTGTGTTTGGTGTGGTGGCCATTTCCCAGTGTACAGGTGCTGGGACCTTGCTCTATCCACTTAATGATGTTTATAGCCTCATTTTAGACCTTTCTGTGCACCCCCTATATCTCTTGACTATTTTATTTTTCTGATAGAAGCTCATGGTATATCTTACTCAGGCCTGTGAGCAGTGCTCCTTTGGCGACATTGGTGCAGAGAGGAGAACCCCACCACCAGCATGAGGTTCCCTTCACTGCTGGCTCCAATATTGCATTTTCCTCTGCCAACTGGTCTCCACACTTTTCCTAGCACCATAAAGAATTCAACTCTTTCTCCTAAGGAATTTTCTGGCAATTGTCGATTGCTAAGCACATGACTTCATGAGTGTTCCCCTAATACACACGCATGTTGTAACCTACCATGCAGACTATTTCTTGATGTGATATAAAGCACATGTACATAATGAGACAGGAGAACTTTTGACTGCATATTCAAGCTGGTGTGAAATCTCAGGAAGTTTTAATGGCTAACATTGGTGAATGAGGACAATTTGAGTTAGTGAGACATTTTGGGGCAAGATATGGAAGGAAACATTCATTTAGATGCATAGGAATTACTAAGGTTTTTTTATAATCAAGCCTTGAGGAAAATTTGGCTTTGGAAGCAGGAGATGCTCAGTGGCTCTGCCCCAGGAAATTCTCCTGGAAAGGGCACCTCAGCTTATGCTCAGTACAGGGAGAACATTAGCAGGGAGGGAAAGTCTGCTCCCCATGACATCAGCTGTCCCTTCTTGGACATTCTATTGTCTCCTAGAGAGTTCTGGCATCCTCTGTGATGTCACCAGTGTTGTAGTGACAACCAGTGCCCTAGTTTCTCTCAGTCTGAATCTGGCGGTTACACCCTAAGACATGTTTTCCCGTCTTCGCAAGCGTTTTGGGAGGGGGAACGTCGATTGTGGACAGACTAGAGTGAAGGAATCTGGCCTTTCGTCTCAAAGTAATGATGGACAGAGACAGCACTTCTGGGGAATGTTTAGTAAGTTCTGGGCAGTATATTTGGAGCTCCCTGTCAGGGGGGCTGCAGGCTTAGGCTGACCTTTCTAGCAATGGGCCACAGCAACTGGAGCATCTGAAAAGGAATTGAATTTCCATGAACATCACAATTCCTGAAAGTCAGGATTTCAGAACTTTAGTTTCCCCAACCCCACAGGGAGTATATGGTAAGGCCAATGCTATTATACTGTGAATTTCTGGCCTTTACTTTTACAGTGCATTTGTTAGGTTACATTGATATAATAACACGATCAGGAGTCATGGAGGGTCCACCTTTTCTGAGTTTAGACAGGGCAGCAATGTATTTCACTATCATTGCTTCTTTAAATACAGTGGACACCTGACAGTAAGAACAGGGAGAGATTGTGCTCCAGGCAATAACCTTATGTTCTTAGACCTTCTCTGATTTCTTCTAACTGGCAGGGTCATCATTAGCTTTATATATTAGAGGTTGTGTGTTACACACATGTTTCTAAAATACCAAAAATGTTTGGAACATGTGGACCAAGATTCAGCCTGTAACCTATTGGAACTTCTGGGGCATTTGTTATTTCATATAGGGGAATTGATAAGTCTGTTGAACATGACCTCCCTGGAAATGTGTTTTAAATCCAAAGTTGTTAGCCTAGAGTATCAGGGTAGGACATCTGAGTGTCTCCAATCACTCAAGTTTTGTGAATGGTGAATTTATCATCTGAGTTCTGAAACCACAGGGGTGAGGGTCCTGAAACCAAGCTGTACCCTGGTCAGTTGATGTTAATCCTGGAGAAGCCATCTCCATGGTACATGTAAGCACGTGATGTCCGGCATAGGGCACACCTGGCTGCTTACATCTCTTGGTCTCTATAGAGTAGTGGGAGAACTGAGATCCACTGAGGAGGCCTCTTAAGCATAGACCAATCGCCTAGCAGTGACACTGGGTTCCAGGCTTGTTCTCCTGTTTAGGCCTCACTGAGGTCTATGTACACTCTATGAATTCTCCCCATGCAGGTTCACTTGTGTTCTTCTACCTACAGACGCTGGGAGAGAAACATCATCCCCTGGCACTGCCCTAAGCGAGAAGCAGGCCAAGAAGGAAAAGGAGAGGCTGATTAAAGAGCTGCAGCTCATTACCGAGGAGAGAAATGACCTGAGAGATCGCCTGAGGTTTCTGACAGAGAGATCCATGAAGAACATGTATGAATCGCTCCAAATGCTCTTGTTTCATTCCTGGGTCTGCAAGGTCACCTTCATCTTATCCTATTAAGGTTTTGGGTTCTAGAAAGCTGTGCCTCCCTAACCACCCTGTGCTAAACCTCACCTCCCATATAGAGGAGATTCAGAACCTGACCCTTCCTGAGGAGAGAGATGGACAGTGGACTCGTCTGCTTCCATTTATTGAAAAGCAGAATTTGTGGTCTGAATGAAGAATTCAGGGATAAAGTCAGGGAGAATGAGTTCCCAGTGTGCATTTGCAAAGCCCTTGACATCAGGTGGCTTTGCAAGATTGTAATTGCAGTGAGTTTATGGTGAGTCTCTGTACGTGCTAGGCAGGGGACTGAGTGCTGGAAGATACAGGCAGCAGCCTGAGGGGCCTGGTCCCAAACTGTTCATCTCAATGCTTGAATAGAAGTTGTCAGGCTCAGGCCTGTTTGTTATTGTCTGTGTGTCTGTGGGAGCCCCTCGGACACAGCAATGGTGCATGCATTTCTCCTGGTTCTCACAGTGCTCTCTGTTTCCATATTTGCTTTTCTCTTTCTCTAACTCTGTTTACATTTCTCTTTTTTTGTGGGTGTGTCTCAGTCTGTGAGTCTGTGTGTGCATACATCCAAATGCATATGCACAACTGTTATATGTTTATATTTCACTCCACACTTGGAATATAGGAGTCTATTTCTTAGCCTGAGTATTTACCTGTAACACATTCATGGTGAAGTGAATGCTTTGTTCTGGGAGCCCCACTGTCAACAGCACATTTCTTTGCCTATGTGGCCACGATTGTCTGTTTATTTGTATTCCTTGTGCAGATTATAATTTTGTGTTGATATATGGTCTGTTATCGGGACAGGAGAAAAGAAATCACCGGTTTCTGGCTGTGTTGGGTGGGGGAGCATGGAGAGGTGTGGCCTAGGCTCTTGATAGCTCAACTGGCTTGACTGCAGATTGCCTCTTGATTGAACAAAGGGAGTCAGGGAAGCCTCCATCTGGATGCTGAGATTCTGGTGTCCTGGACGCAGAAAAACACGTTTCTGAAGCTGAAGAAGATCCAATATGTAGAATTCAGAAGGTGTCCTTCCAGGACTGGTGTAGTACAGGACCCACCCTGAGCTCATATATTCCTAAATGCTGATGTTCATTGGATTCTATCATTTGGGGCCAGGCCACACTTCAGGCCAAATCCATATTATGAAGACCTGGAGAGAATGGAGGAGGCGGTCATGTCAATTCTGCACAACTTAGAGATGGAGAACACTGTGATCCATGAGAACAGCCATAAGCTGAAGAAGGAGATTACCTTCTCTAGGTAAGTCCTGGTCAGAAAGCCTATCACCTGTGGAATGGCCATTTCTGACTTTCTTTGTTCTGGACTGGACGGTCTTCAGCTATGATTCTATCTCTTGTGCTGTTTACACATCAGTGTGCCAGGGTCATTAGGACTCAGCTTTCAGTTCCATAAAAGACTGTTCCTCATCCCAGGATTGTCTAGGCATCTGCAGAAGGCTCTAGATAGAACAGCACTGATTGAAGTCAGCAGAAGATTATTAGGCTGACCTGGACCTCTCGTGTCATGCCAGGTTTTACAAAACTCAGTGCATGGACCACATGGTTAGCATGACCTTCCCTTGGTTCTACTGACCTCTTTTGCGGGTGTTTGCCAACTACTAATTGATGTTGCCCTCATGCATTGGGCTTTCATGGATAGATGAAGATCCATGTTCTTTTTGAGAGATGTGGACTCTAATTGGTGCTCCGGCCAAACAAACAATTTATTCTTCCCCGAATTAACTCTTTGTGGTTTGTGCAGCAGCCTTATATGTATCAAGATGTATTTTATTAAGTCTTCATGGGTACCTGGGACCTGGTAGACTTAGTGGGACTTGGGAATAGGAATGGGAGAAAGGGGCAGCATGATCTTACTATGCAGACTGTATTTCCAGAAACCTGCTCAGCCAGCTCCTGATGGAAAACACATGTAGGAAGAAGTTGGTCCCACTGAAGCAGGAGAGCAAGGAGAGACATCTTGAGTGTGCACTGAACCAGAAATATTTGGTTGACTTCAGCAAGAAAGATAAAGACCAGCAACGTCCAGACCCAGCATCATCTGGTAGGGACGAGTAGCTGTGTTAGCTTAACAATATCTGATAAAATTTGCCAATTTGATACATCTGTGCTTTTTCCTACCACCTTACTAATTTACACTCACAACCAGCCAACCACCTCATGTATGGAATTGTTCATTGCTCTGCCTATGCACAAGTATTCTGGGAAGCCAACCACTTTTCAGAAACTGAATTATTTTGCAAGTATATTTTGCTGCTCTTTTTGAAGCTGCATTATAGAAATGGTGACAGATCAATAACATATCACATTATTGCACATGCACGTGATAGATTGGATGCTATGTAGAGTTTTGAACATGTTCTTGGTTCTTGACAAATGACAAGTGGTCATGTGACTTCTTGTGTAGGAAGCACCTTTCTGGGATAAGAACTAAGTGCAAATGTCAAATTAGTACTTGTCATTGGCTTTAACCTTGGTGACATATGGACATCTCCTTTCTTCCTGCAACCCGATGAGGTCTTTTCCCATTGCCCTGTTCTTGGTTTGCACTGGTATAAGTCTGGGTCCCATATTGGCAGCCCACATTACTGTGAGGCTTGCTGGAGATTTTGCCCTGCCCACAGAGTTAGCAACAATGATATCAGTTAAAAGGTCCATGTTAATTGTCCAATAGAACTGAGGTGGTAGAAGGCAGCATTCTGACAGCTGGCTTGCGTTTCAACACCAAATCAGTGTCTGAAAAACTGCCTTCCTCTCCCAGGTCTCAGAAAGTGCAAGAGAGCTGGAATTGGAGACACCCCAGTAAGAGAGCTTCCTGAAGAATAAGTTGCTTTCTCAGGAGTCCCTGATGACAAACATCGTGAACGGTAACAACATTTTTTGGATGAGTATTCTTCCTCAGAGTTAATTTGTCATTTCTTAGAGACACCAAATTTATATAACACTAAGCCAGCCTGACTGATTGAGGTCTTACTCACTTTCTTCTTCAGAAAACAGCACTTGAGAAACAACTTGGGGGACCACCTTTCATTATGTGTGCTAGAGGAGAAACAGCAATACATCTGTGCTTCTAAATGTTCGTTAAGAATATGCTTTTAGAAATTTTTTTGTTATGATTTTAATTGAAGTTTTCTTTTTGTTGTTTCATATTTATATGTTCTTGTTACTATTTTTACTTTCAAACATTTTTAAATATTTTTATTCATTTTAATCCTGTTTTGTTGTAAAAATGTATTTGTTATGAATAAAAATTGAATTCTATCTCTTGACTCTTAAGACCATCATTCTTACTCAAGGGTTCTGTCCCTTCCTGTGGACCTAGAACTGACAGCTACAGATGGATCTCTGCATGTTCCATGGAGCCTGAGCTAATAAGAGAATTCAAAGTCACCAAGGGATACCCAGTGTGATAGTGTCTTTTGTGTGGAGAAAGTGGCTGTGTCTTGGACACACACATTGTGATGTAATCAATGACACACTTTACCCAATTGTTAGGGTCCATGTGGTTCCTCTGAGAGAGCAGCAGTTTCTTTACCCTGTGAGTCATCACCACAGCTCCTGCAGGTGGCTTTTGTTATTCCACATGAGGTGCTGTATTAGGTGGACAGGATCACCTCCAATTAAATAGAGAGATCTCAGGAGATGTGTGTTCACAGGGAACTTACTGAGCTGTGCATGCTCAACGTGTTAGGTTGTCAGGCATCCCTACAGGGCTCTGGTGTCCCCACTGCTCAGTGTGGGTCAGGATCATCCTCCAGCATCACTTAGTTTCCTTATTAGAGCAGATCTTTCACCTGTTATCTATGATGACCACATGTATTCTGCACATCTGATAAAATACAGAACTGAAACTAGCTTCATGTAGGCCAGCTTGGCATAATCAGTTTTTTGATTGTTCACAAGAAAATTATTTTAATCTGAGCCATTTAGGGAGGATCCTCCAGAGCATCCATAGTGAATGTAGCCTGCAGCTATGAACACAGGTTTCTTTTGGAGAGGAGGCCTGTGCAAGCCCAGAACCTAGGTGGGACAGTTCAAGCTACCCTTTTTCCATGGCCAATCTGGGATCGTATTGGGAATGTATTTTTTCCAGGTGATTGATTTCCAATATGGAATTGAACTAACTTACTGAGAGTGGAGGTGACTCAGAGAGTTAAAGTACACAAGCACCAATCCAGAATGTCCACAAAAGCTTGCTGTCACCCCAGGGCTTTTAAAAGCTCAGCAGCTAGAGAAGAAATGTAGTATTTGGTTATTCTCATGCTTGGGTCTAGTCATTCATTATAAGCTGACCATGACACAAAAAGAGTCATCTGTGTCACAATAGAAGCTAGTTGTAACTAGATTCACACCACACTATCACATTACTACCGTATTTGAGGTTCTCCATTACTATCTAAGACCCTGGAAGAGGCCTGGGTCTTGCTACACAAACTCATGATTTATGTCTTCATGACACTGTGTGCTTTGTTCTGTTAATGCTACCATTGGCATACAATACCTTGGATACTTTGTGCTGACATCTGTGACATGAGACAATAGTTCATGTCATCCTAACCTGAATAAACTGTCCTTAGAGTACAGTGTAGTGGGAGGGGCCTTCTTTTCCTGTGAGATAGCAAAACATTACCACTCTTCAGTCAAGTCTGTCAGCCATTGTCCAGTGCCTGTCTTGAGATGTCCACCTTTTCAGCTGAGAGTCTTCATCCAGGCTGCTCTGTAATTCTGTAGAAGATTAATAGGGTTCCAGCCCTAGGATTTAATTCAGTGTGACTGCACTTGCCGAACATGCTCAAAGCCCTGTGTTCCTCCCTAGCCCTCTGTGCTTTAGAGAAAGAAAATAAAGAACCACATTGCACTTGAAGTTTCTCCTCCAACAAAAGGAGAGCCTGCACAGGGCCTTTAAATAACTCTAAGCCCCAGCTTTCCCACAGCTCCCTCCATCAATTCCATTATTGGTGTGTTTTCATTACTTCTCACTTTCTTCTGTATGTGCAAAGAATGTGCACCATGTCAGTAAAGTGTGTGTGTGTGTGTGTGTGTGTGTGTGTGTGTGTGTGTGTGTGTGTGTAGTCCCTAATGAAAACTGTCGAGGTGCATGCAGACTCATGCTACTGCTGTCCCATGGCACCTTGCAGGGAACACTGAATTGGTGGGCTACTTTAATACAGCCTAAACCAGGCTATGCATGGTTTTCAGTAAGATTTGACATCATTACCACTACAGAGAGCAGAAACAGCTCAGAAGTTACATGTTGCTGTTAACAAGATGAGGCCAAACCTCATCCCATAGAATGTCAGGTACGATTTGATGGCAGGAAATTAATTCAGGGCTCAAATCAAATCAGTCAATTACAAATAAAGTGAAAAATACAAAGAGTCAAGAGAATCAAGTACTCTGTGTTGGGTTTTTTGTTTGTTTTATTTTTTTTTTGTTTCTTTTTTTGTATTTTTGTTGAGAAGATCAACCAGAGAGGCAACCCCTTCCTCAAACAAACTGCACACCAGAGACAATACCTAAATTGACACAATTAGAAATGAAAGGGGGATCTAACAATAGACAATGAACAAATTCAACAACCATTAGGTCTTACCTCAGAGGCCTTTACTCCAGAAAACTGAAAATCTATTTGATATTGGTATTTTCTAGACAGATAACAATTACCAACATAAACACAGATCTGGGAAGGTACATGGATAATTCTCAGAAGAAAATAGATACAGTCAGTATAGTTTGCCCCTCCAAAAATTAAAAAGCGAAATCTCAGGCCATATGGCTTTAATGCAGAATCCTATCAGACTTTTAATGAAGACCTAATAACAGTAGTGCTTCAATTATTCCACTATATTGAAAGAGAAGGAACAATGTCAAACTCCTTCTCTGAGGCCATAATCAACCTGGTGTCTAAACCAGACAAGGAGCTCCCTACAGAGAGTGTAAGCCAGCCAGGGTGCCAGGGTGAGTGCTCATGGTGGGAGAGACTAGGAGAGGTGCTGTGGCCTTGGTGTGTACAGGCTTAGGGCTGGGGCAGGGTGCCTGGTGAGTGTCTGTGGCCACTTGAGCTGGGTCCCAGTGGGTGCCCAGGGAGGTCACAGGCCAGTTGTGCATCTTCTACCTGTCTGCGGGGCTTCTGGCCCAGCCAAGCACAGCCTTCATCCTGGACATCCACAAGGACAATGAAATCAGGAAATGGGGGGATCCCCTGAGACTCTCTGGCTTCTTTCGCCCTCCACTTGCAGTTGCAGCCAGAGGAAAAGCAGCTGTGAGTTCCCCAACTCTTCCCTACCACTCAGGTCTCCATGCTTTCCCACTCCAGAGAGAAGGAGGGCAGGGCGAGCTCTGCTGCTGCCTGTTCCATGCACCCAAAGCCTATCTTGTGGCTGGAGGTCACTGCTTGCCCCTGACCCTGCCCCTGACCATGAACTTGCCCCTCCCCCTACTCCTGACCCTGCCCCTGCCCTAGGCACCTAGGGGAAGTGAGGAGAGCCTGAGGGACAGACCCCAGGTCAGGACCCCCAGAGGCTTGTGTCTCCCTTTTCCTAGAAGTGTTATCCTCAATTCTCCACACTGGGTTTCATTTGCCAGGAACTGGTAGCTGGAGGGCTTTGCTGAGCCTGGGGTAGTGGTGGTACTTATGATTGAGGGAAGTCTTTCAGGGAGATGGAGGCCTTTCTCAAACTCTCTGAAATCAGTTACCCTCCCTGGTTTGAGAGCCCTGGTAAAGTTGGGAAGCCACTTTTCCCTGTCTTGTGTGACTTTACCTGCAGGGTGGGCTCTCCTGCAGGAGACACTTTCACAGGCTTCTTTAAAAGCACCTTTTCCTCAGATCCAGATCAGCTGTGAAAACAGGCTTCTCCATGTCAGGGTGAGAGCTCCCCCTCCCAGCTCAGAGCTACAACTCCTTAGGATCCTCCAGTCACAATGCTGGGTGGGTCCCATGGAGGAGTTAGAGCAAAGTGCCCCTTCTGAGAGTTGACTTCTGAGAAGAACAGACCTGAGAGAACAAAGTGCATCCCAGGGGAGAAAAGAGGCCTGAATGATTTTAAATTGGAGAAAAACCCCATATCCACCATCTAACAACCTTAGGGTTTGTGCATGTGTGGACTTCAGAACCTTAAGGTCAGATTTTCTGATAACAGCTGCTAGGTGAAGCTGAAGTCTACTGTGGGTGGGATTGTCCCAGGCAGGGAGGGGATCTGACTCTGCAGGCCTGGCCAGCTTCTTCATTCTCCTGAAACTAAGTGTTGGTCAGCTGTAAATCTGAAGTGAGAGTTGGTTTTTGTCAACTCAAATGGATGACATTTCAAGTCTCACACATTATGGGAGAGAGACACATATACCCACGGGTGATTTGAACTTACTTCTGTAGAAGTGACTGGGAGCCAACAGAGGGAAAACATTCTCACCTTTAGGATTCTGTCTGTATCAGAGACTACAGGGACTGGCTTCCTGGACAGACATGGCCAAGCAGACACACCGTGTAATGGGGAAAAACTGAGGTAAGAAATGTCCTGGGGACAGTGATTTCAGATTGTGCCTTTACCCAGGAATCTCTGTTGCCATTAAGGCAAGCGGCCTTGGGCCTGCTAACTTGTCACTATGTCAGGGTGTCTCTGCTCTTACACCTGCATCAGGACCGTCTTAGATGAAGGCTTCTCTTTAAAAAAAAATGTATATAATGCAATGTTTCTCAAACTCTGGGCTACGACCACTCACAAAGAATGTATATCAGATACCTTGCACATTATGACTTATAAGAGTAGCAATATTAGTTATGAAGTAGTACTGAAATAATTTTATGGTGGGAGTCATCACAGCATGAAGCACTGTATTACAGGTGTGCAGCACTAGGAGTGTTGAGAAGCACGGCCATAGAATCTGACAGATGGGAGCAGACCAGAAAATATTCCTCCATTCACATAACAATTAAAACCCTAAATGCTCAGATCAAGAAAGAATATTAAAAGGGGTAAGGTATAAATATGCAGTAACAAATGAATTCAGACCTATCTGAATTACACCAGACTTCTCTCTTTTTTTTTTTTTTTTTTTTTTTTATTAACTTGAGTATTTCTTATATACATTTCGAGTGTTATTCCCTTTCCCGGTTTCCGGGCAAACATCCTCCTCCCTCCTCCCATTCTTTATGGGTGTTCCCCTCCCCATCTTCCTCCCCTTGCCGCCCTCCCCCCAACAATCTAGTTCACTGGGGGTTCAGTCTTAGCAGGACCCAGGGCTACCCCTTCCACTGGTGCTCTTACTAGGATATTCATTGCTACCTATGAAGTCAGAGTCCAGGGTCAGTCCTTGTATACTCTTTAGGTAGTGGCTTAGTCCCTGGAAGCTCTGGTTGCTTGGCATTCTTGTTCATAAGGGGTCTCGAGCCCCTTCAAGCTCTTCCAGTTCTTTCTCTGATTCCTTCAACGGGGGTCCTATTCTCAATTCAGTGGTTGCTGCTGGCATCCGCCTCTGTGTTTGCTGTATTCTGGCTGTGTCTCTCGGGAAAGATCTACATCCCGCTCCTGTCGGCCTGCACTTCTTTGCTTCATCCATCTTGTCTAATTGGATGGCTGTATATGTATGGGCCACATGTGGGGCAGGCTCTGAATGGGTGTTCCTTCTGTCTCTGTTTTAATCTTTGCCTCTCTATTCCCTGCCAAGGGTATTCTTGTTCCCCTTTTAAAGAAGGAGTGAAGCATTCACATTTTGATCATCTGTCTTGAGTTTCATTTGCTCTAGGCATCTAGGGTAATTCAAGCATTTGGGCTAATAGCCACTTATCAATGAGTGCATACCATGTATGTCTTTCTGTGATTGGGTTAGCTTACTCAGGATGATATTTTCCAGTTCCAACCATTTGCCTACGAATTTCATAAAGCCGTTGTTTTTGATAGCTGAGTAATATTCCATTGTGTAGATGTACCACATTTTCTGTATCCATTCCTCTGTTGAAGGGCATCTGGGTTCTTTCCAGCTTCTGGCTATTATAAATAAGGCTGCGATGAACATAGTGGAGCACGTGTCTTTTTTATATGTTGGGGCGTCTTTTGGGTGTATGCCCAAGAGAGGTATAGCTGGATCCTCAGGTAGTTCAATGTCCAATTTTCTGAGAAACCTCCAACTGATTTCCAGAATGGTTGTACCAGTCTGCCTCCCACCAACAATGGAGGAGTGTTCCTCTTTCTCTGCATCCTCGCCAGCATCTGCTGTCACCTGAGTTTTTGATCTTACCCATTCTCACTGGTGTGAGGTGAAATCTCAGGGTTGTTTTGATTTGCATTTCCCTTATGACTAAAGATGTTGAACATTTCTTTAGGTTTTTCTCAGCCATTCAGTATTCCTCAGCTGTGAATTCTTTGTTTAGCTCTGAACCCCATTTTTTAATAGGGTTATTTGTCTCCCTGCGGTCTAACTTCTTGAGTTCTTTGTATATTTTGGATATAAGGCCTCTATCTGTTGTAGGATTGGTAAAGATCTTTTCCCAATCTGTTAGTTGCCGTTTTGTCCTAACCACAGTGTCCTTTGTCTTACAGAAGCTTTGCAGTTTTATGAGATCCCATTTATTGATTATTGATCTTAGAGCATAAGCCATTGGTGTTTTGTTCAGGAAATTTTTTCCAGTGCCCATGTGTTCCAGATGTTTCCCTAGTTTTTCTTCTATTAGTTTCAGTGTATCTGGTTTGAGGTGGAGGTCCTTGATCCACTTGGACTTAAGCTTTGTACAGGGTGATAAGCATGGATCGATCTGCATTCTTCTACATGTTGACCTCCAGTTGAACCACCACCATTTGCTAAAAATGCTATCTTTTTTCCATTTGATGGTTTTGGCTCCTTTGTCAAAAATCAAAGTGCCCATAAGTGTGTGGTTCATTTCTGGGTCTTCAATTCTGTTCCATTGTTCTATCTGTCTGTCTCTGTAACAATACCATGCAGTTTTTATCACTATTGCTCTGTAATACTGCTTGAGTTCAGGGATAGTGATTCCCCCTGAAGTCCTTTTATTGTTGAGGATAGTTTTAGCTATCCTGGGTATTTGCTATTCCAGATGAATTTGCAAATTGTTCTGTCTAACTCTTTGAAGAATTGGATTGGTATTTTGATGGGGATTGCATTGAATCTGTAGATCGCTTTTGGTAAAATGGCCATTTTTACTATATTAATCCTGCCAATCCATGTGCATGGGAGATCTTTCCATCTTCTGAGGATTTCTTCAATTTCTTTCTTCAGAGTCTTGAAGTTCTTATTGTACAAATCTTTTACTTGCTTGGTTAAAGTCACACCGAGGTACTTTATATTATTTTGGTCTATTATGAAGGGTGTCGTTTCCCTAATTTCTTTCTCGGCTTGTTTCTCTTTTGTGTAGAGGAAGGCTACTGATTTATTTGAGTTAATTTTATACCCAGCCACTTTGCTGAAGTTGTTTATCAGCTTTAGTAGTTCTCTGGTGGAACTTTTGGGATTACATAAATATACTATCATATCATCTGCAAATAGTGATATTTTGACTTCTTCTTTTCCGATCCGTATCCCCTTGACCTCCTTTTGTTGTCTGATTGCTCTGGCTAAAACTTCAAGAACTATATTGAATAAGTAGGGAGAGAGTGGGCAGCCTTGTCTAGTCCCTGATTTTAGTGGGATTGCTTCAAGTTTCTCTCCATTTAGTTTAATGTTAACAACTGGTTTGCTGTATATGGCTTTTACTATGTTTAGGTATGGGCCTTGAATTCCTATTCTTTCCAGGACTTTTATCATGAAGGGGTGTTGAATTTTGTCAAATGCTTTCTCAGCATCTAATGAAATGATCATGTGGTTTTGTTCTTTCAGTTTGTTTATATAATGGATCATGTTGATGGTTTTCCGTATATTAAACCATCCCTGCATGCCTGGGATGAAGCCTACTTGATCATGGTGGATGATTGTTTTGATGTGCTCTTGGATTCAGTTTGCCAGAATTTTATTGAGTATTTTTGCGTCGATATTCATAAGGGAAATTGGTCTGAAGTTCTCTTTCTTTGTTGTGTCTTTGTGTGGTTTAGGTATAAGAGTAATTGTGGCTTCGTAGAAGGTATTCGGAAGTGATCCATCTGTTTCAATTTTGTGGAATAGTTTGGATAATATTGGTATGAGGTCTTCTATGAAGGTTTGATAGAATTCTGCACTAAACCCGTCTGGACCTGGGATCTTTTTGGTTGGGAGAACTTTAATGACTGCTTCTATTTCCTTAGGAGTTATGGGGTTGTTTAACTGGTTTATCTGTTCCTGATTTAACTTCGGTACCTGGTATCTGTCTAGGAAATTGTCCATTTCCTGTAGATTTTCAAGTTTTATTGAATATAGGTTTTTATAGTAAGATCTGATGATTTTTTGAATTTCCTCTGAATCTGTTGTTATGTCTCCCTTTTCATTTCTGATTTTGTTAATTTGGATGCATTCTCTGTGTCCTCTCGTTAGTCTGGCTAAGGGTTTATCTATCTTTTTGATTTTCTCAAAGAACCAACTTTTGGTTCTGTTGATTCTTTCTATGGTCCTTTTTGTTTCTACTTGGCTGATTTCTGCTCTGAGTTTGATTATTTCCTGCCTTCTACTCCTCCTGGGTGTATTTGCTTCTTTTTGTTCTAGAGCTTTTAGGTGTGCTGTCAAGCTGCTGACATATGCTCTTTCCTGTTTCTTTCTGCAGGCACCCAGCGCTATGAGTTTTCCTCTTAGCACAGCTTTCATATTTCCCATAAGTTTGGGTATGTTGTACCTTCATTTACACTAAATTCTAAAAAAGTTTTTAATTTCTTTCTTTATTTCTTCCTTGACCAGGTTATCATTGAGTAGAGCATTGTTCAATTTCCACGTATATGTGGGCATTCTTCCTTGATTGTTATTGAAGAACAGTTTTAGGCCGTGGTGGTCCGATAGCACGCATGGGATTATTTCTATCTTTCTGTACCTGTTGAGGCCCGTTTTTTGACCAATTATATGGTCAATTTTGGAGAAAGTACCATGAGGAGCTGAGAAGAAGGTATATCCTTTTGCTTTAGGATAGAATGTTCTATAAATATCCGTTAAGTACATTTGGCTCATGACTTCTCTTAGTCTGTCTACATCTCTGTTTAATTTCTGTTTCCATGATCTGTCCATTGATGAGAGTGGGGTGTTGAAATCTCCCACTATTATTGTGTGAGGTGCAATGTGTGTTTTGAGCTTTAGTAAGGTTTGTTTTACATATGTAGGTGCCCTTGTATTTGGGGCATAGATATTTAGGATTGAGAGTTCATCTTGGTGGATTTTTCCTTTGATGAATATGAAGTGTCCTTCCTTATATTTTTTGATGACTTTTAATTGAAAATTGATTTTATTTGATATTAGAATGGCTACTCCAGCTTGCTTCTTCTGACCATTTGCTTGGAAAATTGTTTTCCAGCCTTTCACTCTGAGGTAATGTCTGTCTTTGTCTCTGAGGTGTGTTTCCTGTAGGCAGCAGAATGCAGGGTCCTCGTTGCGTATCCAGTTTGTTAATCTATGTCTTTTTATTGGGGAGTTGAGGCCATTGATGTTGAGAGATATTAAGGAATAGTGATTATTGCTTCCCGTTATATTCATATTTGGATGTGAGGTTATGTTTGTGTGCTTTCATTCTCTTTGTTTGTTGCCAAGACAATTAGTTTCTTGCTTATTCTAGGGTATAGCTTGCCTCCTTATGTTGGGCTTTACCATTTATTATCCTTTGTAGTGCTGGATTTGTAGAAAGATATTGTGTAAATTCGGTTTTGTCATGGAATATCTTGGTTTCTACATCTATGTTAATTGAGAGTTTTGCAGGATACAGTAACCTGGGCTGGCATTTGTGTTCTCTTAGGGTCTGTATGACATCAGTCCAGGATCTTCTGGCCTTCATAGTTTCTGGCGAGAAGTCTGGTGTGATTCTCATAGGTCTGCCTTTATATGTTACTTGACCTTTTTCCCTTACTGCTTTTAATATTCTTTCTTTATTTTGTGCATTTGGTGTTTTGACTATTATGTGACGGGAGGTGTTTCTTTTCTGGTCCAATCTATTTGGAGTTCTGTAGGCTTCTTGTATCCCTATGGGTGTCTCTTTTTTTAGGTTAGGGAAGTTTTCTTCTATGATTTTGTTGAAGATATTTACTGGTCCTTTGAGCTGGAAGTATTCACTCTCTTCTATACCTATTATCCTTAGGTTTGATCTTCTCATTGAGTCCTGGATTTCCTGTATGTTTTGGACCAGTAGCTTTTTCCGCTTTACATTATCTTTGACAGTTGAGTCAATTATTTCTAAAAATATGGAACGCTTCACGAATTTGCGTGTCATCCTTGCGCAGGGGCCATGCTAATCTTCTCTGTATCGTTCCAATTTTATTATATGTGCTGCCGAAGCGAGCACCAGGATAGACATTCTTTATCAGCAGGTCTCAGGGTAGAACTGGATATGTGACCCTGTTCTACAGCACTGTCCAGAGTGGTAAATGCAGCTTCTGAAGAGGAATGCAGGCCTGGCCTCTAGACCTCCACCTTCCAGGCCTGTCTGGAGAGCCTGATGCCCTGGCAAAAGAGACTCCTTCTCTCCAGAGGAGCACTGCAGTCAAATGACATATCAGTGATGAAAACTATCAGTCCCCAAAGGCATGCCACTGAGCAGAGATAGCCTCAGTCATGCACCTCTGCCCATCCCCAGTTCCTCGTGTCAATAACTCAACCCTTTCATGAACTAGATGGCAATACTTGAGGCAGGATGATCAGTAGTTTACTGGCCAATCTGGGCTCTATGAGACGCTCTCCCTGAAATCAGAGCCAGCAGGAAATTCAGTATGAAAGATCGTTGTAGCCAAGCTCAACAACCCGGTTCAGAGCCTGGGACCCCACACGGTAGGATAAAGTGACTCCCATGCTTTTTCCTCTACCTTCAACACTCATGCTTTGGAATGCACACCCCTACAATGAGATCAATACACATGGAATAAAAATTAAACAGAAAAATTAATGAAGACAATGCAGACAATGTTTTAAAGGATCCTGGGAGTCCTCACTCTGCACTTCCCTTTCCTTTGCCTTGGGAACATCACCTGCACCAGAGGCTGAGACTTCCTGAAAGAGAGAGAGGAGAGATGCACTGTTCATTCCGCTGGAGCTGTGCAAAGACCAGAGCCACCTGTCTTTTCCTGATAGTGGGAGCTGGGCCCAAGTGTGGGCTGCTCCTACTAGAGGAACCACAAGAAGAGGACCACCTTCCTCAAACCTTCCTGGAAGTCAGAGTACGGGCTATGGACTTCCCTCAATCCTCAGAGGACTCTCTTTCAGCGATGGCTCAGAGCCTCTTAGGACAGAGAGGGACCAGAGCTTCCCCCCAAAGCAAGATTCCGGTCTTATCTGACAGGTATGAGGGCTTAGGGATGGGACAGTGGATGTGACAAGTTTACATGTAGCACAGGGGCTAGGTTAATAAAGAAATCAAAGAGGAAAGAAACCTGGAAGATTCCTCATCTGTTCTTTTTTGCTCTATTCGTAGGGATGAGGTGGCAGTGTGGGGTAGAGGACTAGGACACAGCACAGCCTTCTCTGCTCATGGTGAACTTTCTAGGCTGCCTGGTCACTGTGACCAGCATCTTTTCAACTGTGCCATTCTACTACCAAGGCTGACACAACTGGTGCACCATGTAGCAATAGGACTGTACTGACTTAGGCACATTTGGAATCACACAATGATCATGTGTCACAGATGGGTTTCTTTTTTTAGAAAAGGATTAAAACAAAAACTATTTATTTTGTCCATATGAGTGAGTACACTGTCCCTGTTTTCAGACACAACAGTAGAGGGTAGAAGATGAGATTAGAAATGGTTATATGACACAGTGTGGTTGCTGGGAATTGAACTCAGATCCTCTGGAAGAGCAGTCAGTGGTCTTAACCACTGAGCCATCCCTCCAGCCCCAGTATATTGTATTTTCAATGTTGTTTGTTTTATATCTTTACTCACGTATGTCTGTATGGCGTTCTGTGAGTACAGGTACTCATGTGCTTGTGTAAAGGTCAGGGACAACCTGAGCACAGATCCTCACCTTCTACCTCTCGTCCATGGCTGTGTATGCTAGGCTAGCCCTTCCCTCTAATCCTAGAGACTGTCCACTTTAGGCTCCTATCTCCCTGTGGGAAGGGCTGGATGACAGACTCTACTGCATCCAGGTTTATGTGGCTTCTAGGGACCTAAACTGTTGTTGGGCTTGTTCAGATGAAAATAAACACCATTTCACAGCCCTGGCTGGGCCAGGCAGCGCACGGGTCTTTGCTGCTCTTGCAGAAGACTTGAGTTCAGTCTCCAGCACCCGGGTCAGGTGGCTCACAACCACCTGAGACTCCAGGTCCAGGGACTTCCAAGCTCTTCTGGATAAACCTACATGGCAAAAGCAGGGCTGGGAGCTGGAGGCTTCTGGTGTTGGCTTCTCCATGCAGTAGGGGGCAAATCATGGGCATGTGAGGTAACATGGAACCCTGTAATTCTACAAAGTCCAGAAGCTCCTGATTTCCCTCATGGTGCCCTAGAGCCTGTCCACCACACATGGAGGCTTCAGGAACATGGCCTTTTCCTGACCTGTGTGGACTCTGCATCCTCACTCTCTACCCCCTGCTTTTCGGGGTTGGAAGTCTCAGGTGTAGGAGGCGCCTACCATAGGCCTCTTCTCTCAGCATTTCAGCATTTTACCCACTTGACCTTCACCGAGCATCCTTTGCTCTACACAGTTACCTCAGCCTGTGACCCTCATCCTCCAGACTCTTGTGAAGCAAACACCCATGGGTGTGCAGCTCTCATAGTTAGCCAGGCTAAAGGGTAAGGCAGCAAATCCTTCATGAACTCTACAGCTCCTGAGGCCTAGGAAAATGTCTATACCGGGGCTAAATTCATGCTGCCCTGTAAGACTACATTTTTCCTTTAAACAGAAGGATGTGTGGTGGTGGTGGCACAGGCCTTTGATCCTAACACTTGGGAGGCAGAGGCAGACAGATTTCTGAATTCAAGGCAGCTTCCTCTACAGAGCTAATTCCAGGTCAGCTACACAAAAAACAACACTGTCTCCAAGAGTAAAACAAAAAGAGAAAGAGAGAAAGAAAGAAAGAAGGAAAGAAAGAAAGAAAGAAAGAAAGAAAGAAAGAAAGAAAGAAAGAAGTGAAAGAAAGAAAGGAAGGAAGGATTCATGTTTTGTATACAATGAGATGCCTGCCTGTCTATACCTGAACCACCATGTTAACTATAACTCTTGTCACATCTGTATTAATTCAAATACTGAAGGCCAAATGGTTAAATCTTAATGACTATACAATTGGGGGGTGGTGCTGAAGAGATGGTTGGTTTAGTGGCTAAGAGCATAAGACCAAGGTTCAGTTCCCAGTGTCCACATGGTGGCTCCTATTAACCTGTAATTGCAATTCTAGGGAATCAGTCTGTACTTCACGGGCACCACACATACCACATGGTGCACAAGCATTTATTAGGTGAAACACTCAGGCCCATAAAAATAAGTAAATAAAATATATGGTTAACAGACACTGTGATTCAGGAAGTTCTTAGTGACTTTGGTTATCATTTCTCTCTCCCAGAGACCTGTCTTCCTCATGCTCAGCCTCCCTGGCTTCTAGGACATTTCCTAGCTCTATGGAGCATGAAGTACTCAACACCATAAGCCAAGCATTGCAAAGCCATCTGCACCTTCACTGCTACACCTTCTCCATGGCTGTGTCTAAAGGGAGAGACTTGGAATCTCACAGATGCAAGGCCAAACCTGTTGGGCTATGTGAGCCCAGCCACCCAATAGTCAGATCTACTCCTGTCCTTGGCTATGGCATGAGGCTCTTAAGACAAATTAATCTGAAGGATCTCAACAGCTATGCTGTTAGACCTCTCATTGCTCTGCCCGACCTACAAGCTCCTTTACTGGCTCAAATTCACACCTGAACTCCTCTCCTGCCTCAGCCACCATCAGCTCTTCTACTCCTCTCCACCTGTGCTCTGTATAATCCACACTAAGGTGGACGTTAACCTCTTGTGGACCTCCAGATGTATGCTTGTGATTACTCTTCATTGGCTGTTTTGTATAGGTAGGCAGGTTCTTCTAGTCTCATGCAGAACACTGCTCACACATTTTGGATCTTACAACACCCTCTTGATTGAGAATCCTGACTAATGACTGACTGAGCCTTCCATCCCTGAAGCCACCCTCTGTGTCCCAGTACCAGATGAGAATCCCCACCCTAACCCCTGGTGTCCACTTTCATCTCAGAAGCTAGACTCTGCACTGCCCATTACCTTTTGGTTCTCTGCCTCTAATTCTGTTAAATAGTTCCTCTCTTCTTTAAAACAAATTCATTTTGTTGTTTATTTTTTGAGACAGGGTTTCTCTGTTTGGCCCTGGCTATTCTGACAGGCTCTCTGTAGATCAGACTTGTCAGGAAACCAGATATCTGCCTGCCTCGGCCTCTTAAGCACTGGGATTACTGGATTGTGCCAGCATGTTTAATTAAAAATTAATTAGTGGCAGTGCATGTTGGCGCATGCCTTTAATTCCATCCGTTGGGAGGTAGAGGCATTGTGAGTTCCAGGACAGCCAGGGCTATAAATTAACACCTTGTCTCAAAGAAAACAAGCCAAAAATGAAACAAAAATGTTGCAATATGGTCTTAGGTATGTAACTGAGTCTGTTCTTGAACTCTGAATCCTCCCACTTTCACTCAGGTGCTAATCAGCAGGCTTCTGTCTTGACTTTCACTGAGCACTCAGGCCTGCCAGGACAGTTACCTCTCCCAGTGTAACTCCTGACTCTCTCATCAGCATCATCACAAAACTCCTGCTAAGAATTAAGGAAACCTGAATTCTAAGGAACAGTCGGAGCTCCAGTATTTCCAAAGCTCACTCTAATACAGATGGATCCTATGCTGCAGTAAAATGGTCACAGCTGGAGGTCTTAATTCCAGGACTTGGGACAGAGGGGTCGGAGGATCTTGAATTCAAGGTTATTTTTATGTTACAGTGTTGCTCAAAGCGAGTTGGGCTGCTACAAGATACCCTGTCTCAAAATTATACCAAACACAGCTAAAATGAAACAGAGGAGTTTGAGTGGGCACAGATGGGAAAGCTCAGCACTTTATGGCTAAGCCACCTGCTGCCAGCACCAAAGTCCATGCACAGCCCCAATTCTGAGCTGTGTCTGGGACCCCACTTAGGAGCACGCACCAAAGTAGCTCAGATCCAGGGCTTTTGGTCTAAGAGGAATTCAGGCAGTCACACTTTGGTTGCCAGTTCTCCAGCTCAACTGCCTGTCAGCCCAGGATCTGGTCTTAGTCATGGCTTGGCATCCCTAAATTCCTCCCAGCTGTGCTCTGAACTCACCCTGTGCCCCGTTCTGATGAATCTGCCATTCTCCATGGGAGTAGCCTCAAGAAGTCCCTCACATCTGAAGCACCACTCTGAGTACACTAAATACTGCAGGGAAGGGGCGTGGTCAGCAGAGCACCCACCCCTTTCAGCTGTAGAACATTTAGCTCTAGAGTGAGCACTGCTGTGCATTGTGGAACTTAAGCAGTATTCCAGCCTTGGCCTGGGAAGAGCCGTTGACACCCACACTTTCTGGGGTGACATTGTCTCCTGAGGATAGAGTCAAGTCAGGAGTGGCAACTGATGTTCACGAGAGACAAACTTTCTTCACCACCTGCCCATGCTGGCCCTAGGATCTGGGCTTTTTAGGTGACATGAGTGCTGAGCCCCCCAGGTAGATGGGTTTTCAGGGGTCAGGTGGTTATTGTCACCAAAGGTATCCACAAGGATAAGTCATACTGTACTAATTCCCATATTAGATCCCTTCTCATGGGTCACAGAGGTCGTGCTGGGTCCTAAATGTGGACCCAGGTTCCTGGCACTTTTGAAGAGACTGGTCAGGGCGCAGGCTTCAGGACATTTTGTTTGAATTATTTTGGGGGATTTTATTTTTACTGTTGGGGGCAAACCTAGGGCTGCCATGTGGTGGGAAAAGGCTTTGCCACAGCTGTAGATCATCCTTAATTATAAACTCCTAAATTCTCCCAATCCTGGAACTTTCTAGGTCCCTCACATGATGCAACCTTTGGGGGATTCCTCACATAGAATCATGGGGTGGATTGCATCCCAAAGAGAGACAGTGGGAAATGTTCCCCAGTGTCTGCCTGTGGCTGTGGTGATGAGAGTGGATGTAGTGACCAGTGGATGGCAGGGCCCATGTGAAACCCTTTTGGTTTCCACTTGAGTGGAATCTTCACCATGCCTTTTTTTTTTCTTGAAACACAGGTGGGCCTGGAACTTACAGTCTTCCATCACTCTGACTCAGTTTCCCATGACTGGGATCACAGGCTTAAATTACTATGCCCATCTTTCTTTTTTTGTATTTATAAATCTTCTAAAACCCAGAAGGATCTAGAATTTAAAATTTTGCGATCCAAGGCATTTCCAACAGGGGATTCTTGACCTAGGAGTGTCCAGACCAATGTTTATTGTGTGGCTACTTCATTCCTATAACAGCTTATTTTTGAAAAAGAGTTCCAAGGTGTGATGTCACTGGGCATCAGGCAGTGTCCCAAATAGCAGCACTGACTCAGGTTGTAATTTAGGCTGGAGAAACTTACTAGGACCCTTGTAATCCTAGCACCCTGGGGCCTCACATGTCCTTAGTCTGATCTAGTGATGAATCAACTGCTCTTGAGGGTGGATTGGAATTCTAGTCACTGTGAGGCAGGAGCATTAGTATCCTACAGCCACTCTGGGCTCCATAGGAAGACCCTGTTTCAATGGTAAAAGGGGTCACCTGCGAGTTCTTACTGTCTTCCCTGAGGCCTTCCTGCTGGAGTTAGAATAGCTGTCTCACCAAGTTGAAGTAGAGGGCAGAATGTTGGTGCCTTCTATAATGAGGACTAGTAACAGATAGTCTATGGAAATTCTAGAAAGTTCTACAGGTATTTATGTCCTGTGCATGGGAATTGCTGGCTTCCCTGTGTCCTTTGCCTTTAATTTGCAGTCCATGGGGCACCTGGGAATGTCCCCAAACCAGGCTGCACACAGGACTTGTCCCATGATTCTCACTTGCACCCAGTGCCTGCCTGATTGTCATAAGTCTGACAGAGCCACTGTATGCTCTCCTGACACCTGCAGAGAGCACTATATGCGATCCTACCATCCCCACACTGCCCATCAGTTTCTACAATGTCCCTATATGGCACTGAGATGATCTAAGCTGCTTCCGGCCTATGTGCTGCATCAGAATCTGACCATTCCTAATTTCCTCCTCTCTCACCCACACTAGAAGCCCTGTACCCACACTAGCCCCAGCTGGCCTGTTGCCTACTGACATCTCATGGACTCTGCCCCAATCCCCTGCCCTGCCCTGCCCTGCCCCGCCCTGCCCCACCCCAATGCCCTGCCCTGCCCTGCTGTGCCCTGCCCCAAACCCCTGCCCTGCCCCAATGCCCTGCCCTGCCCTGCCCCAATGCCCTGCCCTGCCCTGCCCTGCCCCAATCCCCTGGCCTGCCCTGCCCTGCCCTGCCCTGCCCTCACTCAGCTGACAATGTGGACATCTCAGGACAGTCACTGGACAATGGCTGACACACTTGTCTGAAGACTGGAAATGTTTCTCGATCTTGGAGAGGAAAGAAGGACCCTCCAACTACACTGAACTCTAAGGAAGTTTATTGAGGTGAGGGATGACAGGGACTGTTTTGTCTCATGTCACACATGTCAGTAGAAAATATCCTAGGTATTGGATGGCGCTGTTAGCATTTACAGAACAAAGCACATAGTGTTGGGAAGGATAATAAA
This sequence comes from Rattus norvegicus, assembly GCF_021556685.1. Taxonomy (NCBI): domain Eukaryota; kingdom Metazoa; phylum Chordata; class Mammalia; order Rodentia; family Muridae; genus Rattus; species Rattus norvegicus. The sequence continues at coordinate 16,748,071 of NC_141552.1, forward strand.
TTATGAGTAGGATTAGAAAACCCCAAGCCTCTTCCAGGTTCTAGGAGAGCAAAAAATACCACCAAACACAGCATTAATGTGATAGGTTGGTTAAATCTAGTTACTAGATTCTAGTGTGATGCCTATGACCCTTTGTGTGTCATGCTCAGCTTATAATGACTAGAGGACCTAAGCCTGAGAGTCACCAATGCCTCTCCCTTGCTTCTCCAGCTGCTGAGCATTGAAAAGCCCTAATGAGACAGCATCTGTTTGCAGGCATACTGGATTATTCTTCTTCACTTAATCTCTCCCAGTCACCTCCACTCTCAGTAAGTCAGTTTAATTCCATAAATTGGAAATGAGTCACGTGGAAAATATACTTTCTCAATAAAATCACAGATTTCAAGGTAAAAGGTGAAACATGAACTATCCCACCTAACTTCTGGGCTTGCACAGACCTGCTCTGGAAAAGAAACATGTGGTCACAGCTGCAGTCTGGATTCAATATGGATGCTCTTGAGGTCCTCCCTAAGCTGCATAGATTGAGATAATTATCTTGCTTTCTATCAAAAGAATTCATTATGCCAAGTTGGCCTGTAGAAGGAGGCTAGTCTCTTCTGTATTTTATCAGATGTGCTTAATGTATATAATCATCGATAGTAAGTGAAAGATCTGTTTGGAATTGAAACTGAGTGGTGCTGGAGGATGATCCTGAATGCACAATGAGCAGTGGAGGCACCAGAGCCCGGTGTGGATGCCTAGCAGGCTACCACATTGAGCAGGCACCGCTCAACCACCTGTACATACACATCTCCTGAGATCTCTCTCCTTAATTGAAGGTGATCATATCCATCTAGTATAGCACATGCCCTGGAAGGACAAAAGCTACCTACAGGAGCTGTGGTGATGACTCACAGGTTAGAGCATCTGCTTCTCTCTCAGAAGAACCACATGGTCCCTAACAATCATCTACAATGGGGAATGCTATTCCCTCTTTTGATCATGAGGGAAATGAACTCAGGAGTGGCCCAGATACATTTGAAAAAAAAAAAAAAGATCCATTGAGTTAAATGATAAAAATAAATATAATCAGCAACAATAAAAAACACAGCATATGAATGATCAAGTGAAACAGCACCTATAAAAACCTATTTCCCAAAATGACGTTGATGGTCATTATCTTTCTGGTTTAATAATAATGCTGTATTGTAAGAAAAACTGAGGCACATGGTTCTCGATTAGGATTATTCTATATTCCTTTGTGAAAGTTGTCATTTTTTCTGCAGCTCTACAGGCATGAGTGTGTGTTACTCAATATCTGGTGCACACAGTCAATAAGGAATGTGTGTTGTAGACTGATATAGACTAGGATGAGCAGAAGACATGAGAGCATGGATACAGTATGTCAGTGATTACATCATAAAGTGTGTTTCCATAAAAAAAGTCATACACAAAAGACACCATCACCCTGTGTACCCCTTGGTGGCTTTGAATTCACTGGACCATGCAAAGATCCATATCTAGCTGTCAGTTCTAAGTCTACAGGAGGGGAAAGGACCCTTGAATAAGATGGTCATAAGAGTCAAGAGTTACAAATCAATTTTTATTCATAAGGAATACAATTTACAAAAAACAGGCATAAAATGAACAACTAAAATGGTATAAAAAATGAAAAACAGTAACAAGAATATATAACTATGATATAACAAAAAGAAAACTTCAATGAAAATCATAACCAAAAATATTTCTTAACAGCATTTTCTTAATGAACATTTAGAAACACAGTTGTAGTGCTGTTTCTCCTCTAGGACACGAGATTTCAAGGCAGTCCCCTCAGATGTCTCTCAAATGGTGTTGTCGGTATGAGAGAGGAGAAAGACCTCAATGAGACAGGCTGGCATACGGATACATAAATTTAGGGTCTCTATACAATGAGGAAATTAACTGAGAAGAAGAATATTCTCCCCAAAAAAGTCTTTGACTGTTGAGGATTGTCGTCAGCAGGGAACTCCTGACAGAGAAACTCACTCTTCAGGGGGCTGTCTTCCTGGGATCTGTCCTATTCCATGTCTCCTGCAGTTCCTGAGACCTGGGAGGAGAAGGCAGCTATTAAGACACTGATTTGGTGGGGACACGCATACCAGCTGTCAAGTTGCTGCCTTTTGTCCCTTCAGCTGCATTGCAGAGACAGCACTGATCTTTTCACTGAAATCATTGCTGATATCTCTGCAGCCTGGGGAAAGTCACCAACAACCCTCACAGTACTGTGGGAGAACAAGCTGCTCCTCAAACTTCTACCAGTGAAAACCAAGAACGGGGAAAGGAGAAGAGACCTAACTGGGTTGCAGGAAGAAAGGAGAAGGCCACATGATACTGAGATCAAAGCCAATGACCAGGACTCATTTGCCATTTGCACTTGGTTCTTATCCCTACAAGGTGCTTCCAACCATCACATGACCCCTGTATGACCTTTGTCACACGACCAAGAACTCGTTCAAAACTCTTCATAGCATCCAATCTATGACAGGGAGATGCAGTCATGTGATATGTTATTCCTCTGTCACCATTTCTGGACTGCAGTTTCAAAAAGGGCAGAGAAGTATAATTGCCAATAATTCAGTTTCTGGAGAGTGGTTAACATCCCAGAATACTTGTGCATAGACAGAGCCATGAATAACTCTATCACATGAGGTGGGTGACTGATTGGGTGTGGGGAGATTAGAAAGATGATAGGGGAAGCAAAGATGTATCCAATAGGCAAATGGTATCAGACATTGTTAATCTGACTCAGCTGCTTTTTCCTACCACATTTTGCTGGGTCTGGAGGTTGCTGGTCTTCTCCTGTTCGTCTTCAGCATTCGGGTTCAACTCAAACAAATATCGCTGTAACTCCTTGCTCTCCTGCTTCAATGTGACCAACTTCTTCTTCATACATGCCTGTTCCATCAGGAGCCGGCTGTGCAGGTTGCTGGAAACACACTCTGCATAGTAAGATCCTGAAGCTTCTTCCTCCCATTCCAACTGCCAAATCCCACAAAGTCCACCAGGACCCAGATACCCATAAAGACTTCAAGAATACATCTCCATACATGTAAGGCTGCTGCACAAACAGCAAACGGCCAATCCAGGGAAGAATAAATTGTTCCTGTGACCCAAGCACCAATAAGAGTCCATGTCTCTCCAAAAGAACAAGGGATCTACAACTACCCATGAGAGCCCAATGCATCGGGACAGCATCAATTAGTAGGCAGTAAACAACCACAAGAGGACAGTAGAACCAAGGGAGGTCATGTAAACCATGTGGTCCACACATTGAGCTTTGTTAAACCTGGTATGACCCCAGAGCCGCAGGTTGGCCTAATAACACTCTGATGCCTGAATCAGTGTAGTTCTATCCAGAGCCTTCTAAAGATGCATAGACACTGTGGTGATAACTGACAGTCCCTTATGGAACTGAATCTGAGTCCAAAAGACCCACGGCACAGTGATATTCAAACAACAGAAGACATGGACCCAGAGCTACAGGCTCTCCAGTCCAGAACAAAGAGAGGCGGGAATGGATATTCCACAAGTGATGGGCCCTTCTGACAAGTACTTACCGATAGAAGTTAATCTCCTTCTTGAGCTCCTGAAATTTCTCACGATGTTCAATGTTCTTTGTGTCTAAGTTGTGCAGTAATGACATGACCTCTTTCTCCTTTATCTTCAAGTTTTCATAAAATGGATTTGGCCTGAAGTAGGGGCTGGCCCCAGGAAGATAGAACCCAATGAACATCGAGGTTTAGGATTAGAGGAACTCAGGCTGTGTCCTGTACTACCCCAGCCCTGGAAGGACACTTTCTAAATTCTACATATTTGGATCTTCTTCAGCTTCAGAAACTTGGAATTGTGTGCCCAGGACAACAGAAGCTAAGCACCCAGATAAAGGGTCCCCTGGCTCACATTTTTCAATCAGGAGGGCTGGATCTGCATTCAAACCTGTTATGCTGTCAAGAGCCTAGGCCACAGAGCTTACCCAAACACACACACACACACACACACACACACACACACACACACACACACACCCAGAAACCTCTGATTTCATTTTTCCTGTTTTGACAAGTGGAATGCTACAAGCCGAATAACTAATATTCTAGAGGCAGACAGTACACATAATTCTGGAGATGAGACCAGATATTGCCACAAACTTATAATCTGCCCAAGGCATACAAATGTATAGACAAATGTGACTACACAGGCAAAGAACTGTGCTGTTGAAAGTGGGGCTTCCAAAATAAAGCACTTACACCTCCATGAAACTATTATAAAGGTAAATCCTGAGGTCAAAAAACAGACCCCTAAATTCCAAAGGTGGAGGGATAGAGAAACATATAAAGGTTGTGCATATGCATGCAGACCTGTGCACACACAGACACACAAACTGGGGCACACCCACAAGAAAAAAAAAGTAAGTTCTCCAGCTCCGAAAAAAAGAACCAAAAAAAAAAAAAAAAAGAAAAAGAAAAGAAAAGTAAACAGACTCAGAGAATGAGAAAGAGAGACAAATATGGAAAGAGCACAATGAGAATCAGTAGAAATGCATGCACCATTACTGTCTCAGAGTGTAAGGCACAGAGACAAGAAGGAGCAGGCCAGAGCCTCAGGCCTTCTACTTAAGCATTGATATGAACACTGTGGGTCCTGTCACCTAAGGCTGCTGCCAGGAGATGATAGCGTTCAGTCACCTTCCTAGCAAGTACAAACACTCTCCACAAACTCACAGCACCTAGAACCTTGCAAAACTACCACCTGTCAAGGGCTTTCCAATTGTACACTGGGAACTCATGCTCCAGTGACTTTATCCCTGAAATCTTCACTCAGATTGCAAGTTCAGATTTTCAACAGGCAGAATCAGAGAGTCCATTTTCAATCTCACTCCTCAGTAAGGGTCAGGTTCTGAATCTCCTCTCTATGGGAGATGAGGTTTAGAACAAGTTCGTTTGTTTGGAGCAATGCATACCTCTTGCTCATGGATCCACCTGTCACATAAAGGAGGCGATCTGTCAGCTCATTTCTCTCCTTGGTAGTTAGCTCCAGTTCTCTATTCAGCCTCTCCTCTTCCTCGTTGGCCTGCACCTTGTTTAGGACATTTTCAGGGGATGACGTCTGTCTGCAGGCTGCTGTAGGTAGAAGAACACAAGTGAACCCTCATGGGGCGAATGCATAGAGCATACACAGACCACAGTGAGGTCCAAACAGGAGAACATGCTTGGAAGCCAGTGTCACTGCAAGGAGTTTGGTCTATGTGAAAGAGGCATCCTAAGTGGATCACAGTTCCCCCACTACTATATAGAGACCAAGAGATGTAAGCAGCCAGGTGTTCCCTATGCCCGCCCACACAGGCTTACAAGTACCAGAGAGATGCCTTCTCCAGGATTATTATCAGGTACACAGGCTACAACCTGGTTTCAGGACCCTACCCCTCTGGTTTCAGAAGTCAGATCATCAATTCAGCATCCACAATGACTTGATTGATCAGGGATACTCAGATATCCTACACTGTTACTCTAATCCAATAACTTTGCATTAAAAAGTCATGTAGGGGGAGGACATGGTCAACAGATTTATTAATTCCCCCTACTGAAATGACAAATGCCCCAGAAGTGCCAATAGGTTACAGGCTCTTTCTCTACCTGCTCCATATAGTTTGGGTACTGTAGAAAAATATCTGCCACACAGAACCTCTAATATATGAAGGTAAGATTGGCCCCGTCAGCCAGAGGTAGTCAAAGGAGTTCTAAGAATATAAGGTCATGCCAGGAGCACAGTTCTCTCCCTCTTACTACTGTCAGATAGTCACTGAATTAAAAGAAGCAATGAAAGTGAAGTACATTGATGCCCTGTTTAATTCAGAAAAGTTATACCCTCCATGACTACTTATGGTGTTATTATATCAATTTAACATACCGAATGCACTGTAAAAGTAAAGACTAGAAGTTCACCCAATAATAGCATAGGCATTGCCATATCCTCCATGTGGTTATGGAGAAACTAATAATGTGAAAACCCTGACTTTCAGGAATTGTGATAATCATGGAATTCAATATCTGTGGAGATGTTCCAGTAGTTGTGGCCCATTGCTATAAAGGCCAGATGAAGTCCCCCACATTCACCCCTGAGAGGAAGCTCAACATACACTGCCCAGAACTTACTCCACATTCCCCATGTCCTGTGTCCATCATTACCTTTAGGTTTCGTTTGCTTCACTCTAGACTCTTCTCTATCAACATCAACTCTCCCAAAGCGCCTGAGAAGACGGGCAAACATGCCTGTGGATATATCCTTTGGACACTAAGAGAAAAAGTAGGGAATTGGTTGTCACAACGATACTGGTGACATCACAGGGATTCCAAGGTCTCTCTAGGAGACAATAGAATGTCCACGAAGGGACGGCTGATGTCATGGATAACAGACTTTGCCTCCTTGCTAATGTTCTCCCTGTACTGAGCAAAAGCTGATGGACCCTTTTCAGGGGACTTCCCTGTGGCATAGCCACTGAGCACCACATGCTTCCAAAGCCAAATTTGGCTCTAGGCTTGATTGGAAAAACCTAAGTCATTGCTATGTTTCTAAATGAGTGCTTCCTCCCCAATCCCTGCACAGAAATGTTTCATCCTACCTCAAATTCTCCTCAGTCAGCAATATTACCCATTAAAGATTACTGAGAAATCACACCAGTTCCTATAAGTAGCCAAAGAGGTCTCCTGTCTCATCATGTGCAGGTGCATGAAATCACACCCAGAAATAGCCTGTAGGGTAGGTTGCGATGTGGGTGTGTGTTATAGGTACAACCTGAAGCTTTGTGCTTAACATTTGACAGTTGCCACCAGATTCCTTAGGAGAAAGAATTGCATTCATTATGGTCCTGGCAACAATGTGGTGATCTGTTAGCAGAGGAAACTGAAATATTGGATCCACCAGTGAATGCACCCTCAGGCTGAGTGTGGGGCTCTCCTCTTTGCACTTAAGTTACCAAAGTAGGATTGCTTACAGGCCTCTCTAAGCTATAACGTGTGATTTCATCTGAAAAATAAAATAGTCAGCAGATGTTGGGGGGGATGCAGCCAAAGGAGTAGGACAAGCCTAGAGACATAACTCAGTGGACAGAGTAAGAAACAAGCATCTTCACTCCTGTTTCATGGATCACCCCACAAAACACAAAAGCATCTATCCTACTTAAAAAAAAAAAAACCAAGTTATTTTATTGAATGCATACACTAATACTGTTTACAGTATTGGTAGCAAAGCTCATATTTTGGTGGCAGATCCATGACTTGAACTATCTTCCTGACAACATATAAAACAATAAATAAATAAATAAATAAATAAATAAATAAATAAATAAGAAAAAACAGAAAAATAAAAAAACACAAAAAGCACAAGCCTTTCATGTGAAGTTACAGAAGAGTGATCCAGTGGTCACTTCTGACCAGGCCATTTTAGCTATGACAGTGTATAGTGACCCTTAATTTTATGGGTCCTATATAAAGCTTTGTGCAATATTGTCATTTTAACCAACCTCATCCAGAACATACATAACAACACAGGATATGATCACAATGTCCTTGCCGTGTATCAAGTTATTTTTCTATGTCCTTGATTGTCAGGCATATTACAGCAACAATCTGAGATGGCTGGTAGACTTGGAAGAAAGTCGATATGAAAGATGCCCGTTTGATATCAGTACAGCCATTTCTTACGAATGAGAATCTTTTAAGCTGGCCCTCCCTTAGCCCCTACACATTAGACAATAGAACAGAAAGTACAGAAAGCACATTCCCACCCACTCTCTAGGAAGCTGCTGGACCATAAGAACAGAGGGTACAGAACATATTTACTGCAGGGCAATTAGAAGACAGGAAACATCTCTGGGAAGCTGACTGACCACTATAGAAGTGAGATGTCCTTGATACTGAATGCAGCTGTGCTATAGGCTGACATAGCTATAGCCTTTTCCTGGGAACTCCAGAAGAGAAACACCTGCCAAGACAGATATCCTTGGTCCTTGTCCTGGGAACCCCAGGATAAGAAAACATATATCAAGTCAGACGTCCTTTGTACTGAAATAGCTGCATTGATGTTGTTACGGCCTTATCCCAGGAATTCCAGGACGAGAAACATCTTCCTAGTTATCCTTGGCACGAAATAGCTGAGCTAAGGAAACTGTGTAATCTTAACTGACTATTTAAGCTGTATATTTCTGTTGTTTGAGGCTCCTCACATTCCTCCTGTGTGAGGACCGTGTCGAGCCCCAGTGCATTGGTATCCCAAAGTAAACTTCTTGTTTTTACATAAAGACTGAGTCCTGTGTGTTCATGGGGTGGTGATTGTCCTCAGGACTGGAGCGAGAGTCTCCTCTGTCTGAGGGTCTTTCAGATAAAGCTATAGTTGTGGGTTACACACCTCAATTCTCATTGGCTAATGCTGTCCTCACAGTCCTTGGAGGCCCCTTTGTAAGACTACCTGTTGGAAAGTGGAAGCAGCTTTATTTGAGCTCAAAGTGAACCTGACGAGCAACGTAGAGAACAAGATGGGGTAATTGAGACCCTGTCTAAAACCAGCACAGAAACCCACCCTTCAATCAAAGCATCATCTACCAATTCTTGAATTTTTACCATTCTCTGCCAACCAGTCTTTCATTCAGGAAAGGTAGAAAAGAACTGGAAATGATCTTTGTATTCTAAGGACCTCGATCTGTCTTTCCTTAGGTCCACGTTAAGAACAAATGAAATGGGTATCACCATCTGAATAACTTAGTATCACCTACTCAGCATTTCTAGCCTAATACTGTGCCTATGGCAATCTCAAGCTTCCCTGAGTGTTGCTGCCCCAGCAAGCAGAATGAAGAACTGAGGTCAATCCCCACTTAACCTTTCAAGGGGTTAGAAGAAAGCCATCAGAGATACTGCACTTCTTTGTCCTTAGATTAAATCAAGATGATACAACGTGAATCTAGTGTGCTATTCCACCACACATCTTCCTCACAACCCCACCTATCTGAGGTCATTGCTTGGCAGAATTCATGCCCCACCATCCTAGATATTTCTTGATTCATTGCTGCCAAGGGCCAGGTTTCCTGAGTTTTGTTTTTTATAGAATTGGGTGTAGTCAATCATAGTTGCCCTCTGTAAGAAATGACAAATATCTATAATAACTGAATATTCTGAAGGTTTTTATACTGGTTTTATTATACATATAACTGTGAAACGGAAAACATACATATTTCATCAATGAAATGAGTAAGATTGATTTAATGAACAGAAAAATGGATGGTACTTCAAAACTTCCATGATTACATATTATCTATTTAATTCCCTCCACAATAGCAAGAAACGGACATTATTATTTACTTAAACCGAGAAAATATTAATTGTTTGGCCTGCTTTTCTGAGCTTCCTTAAGGTATAGTTAATTGACAGAGCTGTGGTTTAAAATTAGGGTCCATATTGTTCTGTTTTAAATGTGTGACTTTTCTTTCTATTTTTTTCTCCATCTTTATTAAATTGGGTATATCTTATTTACATTTCAATTGTTATTACTTTTCTGGGTTTCCAGGCAAACATCCCCCTAACCCCTCCCCCTCCCCTTCTCTATGGGTGTTCCCCTCCCCATCCTCCCCCCATTACCACCCTTCCCCCAACAAGCCCCTTCACTGGGGGTTCAGTCTTGGCAGGACCAAGGGCTTCCCTTTTATTTCTAGTGGGTGCTGCTCTCCCTGCTCCGTGGGAAGTGGATGGGGGGAAGGCCCGGGCCTGAGGTGAGTTGGAACTGGGGTAGAAAGCATAGGGCCTCCTAGGTGAGAATGCCAAACCACCACTGCTGCTGCAGCCACCATGGAGAAGCCCTTGTTCCTGCTGCAGGGAGGAGAGTCTGGTGGCCACAAGATGGCTGAAGGGGAGCTGAGAGTGGAAAGCTTCATCACCCGCCTGCTGGAGGTATGAGGATATCGTCCGGAAAAAATTGTGCAGATGACTGGAGCAGAAGTCCGAGGGCTGTGTATCACGTCTCGTGAAATCTTTCTTAGCCAGCCAACAGCTGTGAACACAGGTTTCTTTTGGAGCGCAGGCCTGTGCAGGCTGAGAACCTAGGTGGGACAGTTCAAGCTACCCTTTTTCCATGGCCAATCTCAGATCATATTCAGAAAGTATTTCTTGGGCTAAAGAGATGGCTTAGTGGTTAAGAGTACTGACAGCTCTTCCAGAGGTCCTGAGTTCAAATCCCAGCAACCACATGGTGGCTCACAACCATCTGTAATGAGATATGATGCCCTCTTCTGGTGTGTCTGAAGACAGTCACGGTGTACTTGTATATAATAAATAAATAAATAAATGAATAAATAAATAAATAAATAAATCTTTAAAAAAAAAGAGTGTTTCTTCCAAATGAGGAATTTCCAATTTATGGAATTGAACTAATGGTGGAAGTGACACAGAGAGTTAAAGTACAGAAGGAATAATCCAGAATGTCCACCAACAGTTGCTGTCACACCAGGACTTTTAAAAGCTCAGCTGCTAGAGAAGCAATGTAGTCTTTGGTTATTCTCAAGCTTAGGTCTTCTAGTCATTATAAGCTGACCATGACACAAAAAGAGTCATCTATATCAAAATAGAGAATAGTAACTAGATTCACCGCACACTATCACATTACTACTGTATTTGAGGTTCTCAGTTAATATCCAAGAACCTGGAAGAGGCCTGGGTCTTGCTACACATACTTATAATTTATGTCCCCATTGTCAGCTGAGATTCTTCATGCAGCCTGGGGTCAAGGAGGTCATCCCACAAAGCACAAAACACCCATCTCAGATAAACATGTATGGTTTATTGAATCCAAAACATCCATGAATTTCAGGACACAATTAAATGTTGAAACCTAAGGATAATAGATATAGAAGAGAATTAAGATTTCTAGTTCATAGATCCAGTAAACACCTTCAACAAATCATAGCAGCAAACCTCCATAAGGTAAAGAAAGAAAAGGCCATAAAGGTACAACAAGCCTACAGAACATCAAACTAATTGTACCAGAAAAATTCCTCCATTCACATAATAATTAAAACGCTAAATGCACAGATCAAGAAAGAACATTAAAAGGGGTAAGGTATAAATATCTAGTATCAAATAAATTCAGACGTATTTGAATTACAGCAGACTTCTCAACAGAGATTCTAAAAGTCAGAAAATCTTGGGCAGATGTAATGCAGACACAGGCTCCTATATCCAGCATAATCCTCAATCACCATAAAAGGAGGAACCAGGATATTTCATGACAAAACCAAATTTAAACAATTCTTTTCTCTAAGAAAGCACAACAGAGGCTAATAGGAGGAAAACTCCAAGACAATGAACTAAACTATACCCAAGAAAGACCAAGAAATTAATCTTCTCTCAATAATTTAAAAAAAGATAAGCACACAAACAAAATTTCACCTATAACCAAAAAAGAAGAGAAAGCAGCAATCATTGGCTTTAATATCTGACCAGATCCTCTTTCCCTAATCCCCAAGCTCCCAGGGGCCAAACTGCCAGCCAAAGTGTATGCAAGGATGCTCTATGGTTCTAGGTGAGTCCTGTAGCCCCACCAAAGGCAGATCCTAGAGGTGTGAGGTGGGAATGGATATGTGTGGGTGCAGGAGCACTGTCACATAGGCAAAGCTGAGCAGAAATGGGATGTAAGGTTTGATGAGGGGCGTGTGGAAAGCAGGACAACAGTGGAAATGTAAATAAATAAAATAACCGATTAATAAAAAATTGCCAAAAATAAAATAACAAGTAAAAAGGTAAATGAAAATTAAACCAAACCAACCAAACAAACAAACAAAAACCCCTGTAGTGTATTGGCCTAATTCTGCTTGTATTTTAATGCTAATTTGTGGAACTCAGGACTGGTTAACCCCAAATAACTGCCCCTGCTCCCAGTTAACTGTGATTATAAAGAAGCCAACAGCCAACAGCTGCACAGCAGAGAGATGGGGGAGGGGAGCTTTGAGGGCTTTGCTAGAGAGGATCATGAGGAGGGAAGAAGGAAGTAGAAATTGCCAAAGAATAAAGGAAGAACATGTGTGATGGAGAGGAGAGAGGAAGAGGACAGCAGCCATGGTTAAGAGAGAGGAGAGCCTGGTCCTGAGGGCTGTCCAAGTGGAACAAAAACAGTCAAGATGCTACACAGTCAGTAAGAGCAGCTCTCAGGCGAGCAGAGATCACCAGAGACCCCAGACCAACAAGATACGCAAGCATAACTCCATCCAAACTCCCTCTCAATATCCCGTGTCCTCCATGGGTCTGGCCTCAGCGTGTGTCCTGCGTCAGCACATGTGTCTGTCTCAGCTGACATCACTCTGCCCATCAGCCCGAGCCCCAGGAAACAGCGAGAAACTACAGCAGCCCACCAGAAGGTTTTTTGCTGTGGTTCTATGAAGTCCCAACAAATGCAGCTCAACTACAGAATGCAAGGCAGACCAATGCATGTGTGTCCTTAGTGCAGAACCCTTCATCACGTGTCCTTTCACATGCGTGCTTTAGCAGAACATCCTTTTACCTGTGTCTACCTCAGTTAAATGTTCCTTCACACATCTGCCTTAGCCTTTCACCTGTGTCCGCTTCAGGGGACCACTCCTTCAGGTGTAGAATTTCTCAAGATTAGCAAACTGCATACAGAACATTCAGAACAAATCAAGGTGTGTGGTCAGCATGTCCTTGAGCCAAGTCCCTTCTCCTTGTCAGTGACAGCAGGCGTGTTACAGCAACAATATGAAATGGCTGGCAGACATGGAACAAAATAGCAAAGCTATTCTGGGGGATGTCACACCATACCAGCCACCAGCTCAGCTGAATTTTTAAGGTTTGATGTTACAAGTGAATATACTTGACCTTCAAAAACTGAGAGAGCCCACTTTTAATATGAACTATATAATCTAGGCCAAGACCGCCTCTAGGGCAAAGGCCCTCAGCCTGTGGGTCGTGACCCACACAGGGTCTCCTATCAGATAGTTTACACTACAATAAAGATTCATTACAGTAGCAAATTTACAGTTGTGAAGTAGCGACAAAATAATTTTGTAGTTGGGGTCACCACAGCATGAGGAACTGTTCTAAAGGGTTGAGGCCATAGGAAGGTTGAGAAACACTGCTCTAGGAAATTATGTTTTCTTTCTCTTTCATATTTTTCAGACAGAATCTCAAACTGTAGCTGAGATTGGCTTGGCTTGGAACATGTGTGTAGTTCATGCTGGCATCAGACTTATGGCAATTCTCCTGCTTCAGCCTCCTACTCAGGAGCCTACCAGGGTGAGATCACAACCACGGGTAATTGGATTGCTGTTCTTGGTTGTCAACTTGAGTGTACCTGGAATTAACTAATGCCAAATGGCTTGACGCCCTGTGAGGGGGATCTCTCTCTCTCTCTCTCTCTCTCTCTCTCTCTCTCTCTCTCTCTCTCTCTCTCTCTCTCTCTCTCTCCTTCCTTCTTTCTGTTTTCCTCTCTTCAACCCCCTCCTCTTGGTCCTCCTCCTCTTCTTTGTTTTTTTTTGAGACAGGGTTTCCCTGTGTAGCTCTGGCTGTCCTGGAATTCATTTTGTAGACCAGGCTGGCCTTGAACTCAGAGATCCACCTGCCTCTACCTCCTGGATGCTGAGGCTAAAGGCATAAGCACCATTGGATTTTTTTTCTTAATTAAATTTTCTGAAGCAAGAAGACCTAATTGTAATCCAAATCTTGGAGATCAGAAGATAAATCTTTAATTCAGATCTTTTGAGATGGAATGGCCCACCTCTAATCTGGACCACACCTTCTTTTTTCTTTTTATTTTTTTCATCTTTATTAACTTGAGTATTTCTTATTTACATTTCGATTGTTATTCCCCTTCCCGATTTCCAGGCCAACATCCCTCAACCCTTTCCCCTCCCCTTCTATTTGGGTGTTCCCCTCCCCATCCTTCCCCCATTAGCGCCCTCCCCCCAACAATCATGTTCACTGGGGGTTCAGTCTTGGCAGGACCAAGGGTTTCCCCTTCTGCTGGTGATCTTACTAGGCTATTCATTGATACGTATGCAGTTGGAGTCCAGGGTCAGTCCATGTATAGTCTTTGGGTAGTGGCTTAGTCCCTGGAAGCTCTGGTTGGTTGGAATTGTTGTTCATATGGGGTCTTAACCCCCTTCAAGCTCTTCCAGTCCTTTCTCTGATTACTTCAACGGGGGCCCCGTTCTCAGTTCAGTGGTTTAATGATGGCATTCAGCTACGTATTTGCCGTATTCTGGCTGTGTCTCTCAGGAGAGATCTACATCCAGTTCCTGTCGGGGCTTGCACTTCTTTGCTTCATCCATCCTATCTAATATCTGTATAGGTATGGGCCATATGTGGGGCAGGCTCTGAATGGGTGTTCCTTCTGCCTCTGTTCTAAACTTTGCCTCCCTATTTCCTGCCAAGGGTATTCTTATTCCCCTTTTAAAGAAGGAGTGAAGCATCTGCATTTTGGTCATCCTTCTTGAGTTTCATGTGTTCTGTGCATCTAGGGTAATTCGAGCATTTGGGCTAATATCCACTTATCAATGAGTGCATACCATGTGTGTTTTTCTGTGATTGGGTTAGCTCACTCAGGATGATATTTTCCAGTTCCATCCATTTGCCTATGAATTTCATAAAGTCATTGGTTTTGATAGCTGAGTAATATTCCATTGTGTAGATGTACCACATTTTCTGTATCCATTCCTCTGTTGAAGGGCATCTGGGTTCTTTCCAGCTTCTGGCTATTATAAATAAGTGTGCTATGAACATAGTGGAGCATGTGTCTTTGTTATATGTTGGGACATCTTTTGGGTATATGCCCAAGAGAGGTATAGCTGGATCCTCAGGTAGTTCAATGTCCAATTTTCTGAGGAATCTCCACACTGATTTCCAGAATGGTTGTACCAGTCTGCAATCCCACCAACAATGGAGGAGTTTTCCTCTTTCTCTACATCCTTGCCAGGATCTGCTGTCACCTGAGTTTTTGATCTTAGCCATTCTGACTGGTGTGAGGTGAAATCTCAGGGTTGTTTTGATTTGCATTTCCCTTGTGACTAAAGATGTTGAGCATTTCTTTCGGTGTTTCTCAGCCATTCAGCATTCCTCAGCTGTGAATTCTTTGTTTAGCTCTTAGCCCCATTTTTTAAATAGTGTTATTTGTCTCCCTGAGGTCTAACTTCTTGAGTTCTTTGTATATTTTGGATATAAGCCCTCTATCTGTTGTAGGATTGGTAAAGATCTTTACCCAATCCGTTGGTTGTTGTTTGGACCACACCTTCTGCTGGCTCATATCAAGGACATGGAAAAAGGAAGTTTGCTTTATTAATTTTCCTTCTTCTTCAGGATTCCTGCATGTACTGAAGACCAGCTGAAATATCCAGCCTTATGGACAAAACCGTTGAGGTCCTGGAGTTGCCCCATAAACCACACAAACTCTGACCTCACTTAGACAGGGATGGTTTATTGAATGCCCACTGTAAGACTGATCATCAGAGACGTAGCTGAGAATTTGTCAGGCTAGGACTCTGGACATTTTTCTATGTCAGTTTATAAAGACTAAAATGTGAGCTCATAGGCAGGTGCTGGAAGGGCTGTCTGGTTGTCAGCCCTGACTCAAGCCATTTTAGACAACAAAGGTTCATACTGACTTTTTATCTGTTTAAAGATTTATTTATTTATATATAAGTATACTGTAGCTGTCTGCAGACACAGCAGAAGAGGGCATCAGGTCTCATTACAGATGGTTGTGAGCCACCACTGGGATTTGAACTCAGGACCTCCGGAAGAGCAGTCAGTGCTCTTAACCATGGAGCCATTTCTGCAGCCCTCATATTGACCTTTAATTTTATTGGTCCTACATGAAGCTTATAATTATGAAATTTAAGATTAAGAAACCTCACAACATAAAGAACTTCCTTCCAGTGGTTCGGGAATGGGTGGGTGGGGGAGCACCCTCATTCCTGACCCTGCTCTGAGTTAAATTATTTTCAGACAACCATGACAGGCAGACATATTACAGCAAGAATATGAACTATCTGGCAGGCATGGAACAAAACGGCTACAGCTATGCTAGGGGGATTGGCTTCAACAGGGGCAACTACTGCATTTTAGACCTTCCATTCCTTGTTGAATTAGCTGTACCACAGCCTATAAACCATTCTAATAAATTTTCTTTCTCTATATACAGTCATTCTAGGAGGGATGATTGGTTATGCATTGTTAAATGCAATGCTGATCACGAAACCCCATCACTTCCACAGCAATATGCAAGTGTAAGTAAGTTACTGAACAATTGAACAGAAATTAAAATTTACTGCATTTATTGCGTGTATCAGAAGGCATAGGGAACACCTGGCTGCTTATATCTCTTGGTCTCTATAGAGTAGTGGGAGAACTGAGACCCACTGAGGAGGTCTCTTAAGCGAAGACCAAACTCCTTGCAGTGACACTGGATTCCAGGCTTGTTGTCCTGTTTAGGCCTCACTGTGGTCTATGTACACTCTATGCATTCTCCCCATGCAGGTTCACATGGACTGAACTCAGAAAGCTGGGGTTGGCAGAAAGATGCATGGTTAAATAGCCCACCAGGTTCACATTGTATCAGCTTGATTTAATCTAAGGACAAAGAAGTGGAGTTTCTCTGATGGCTTTCTTCTAACCCCTTGAAAGGATCACTGGGGTTTGACCTCAGTACTTCATACTTCTTGCTGGGTCAGCAACACTCAGGGAAGCTTGAGATTGCCATAGGCACAGTATTATGCTAGATATACTGAGTAGATGATACTAAGATGTTCAGATGGTCATACCCATTTGCATGAGTTCTTAATGTGCACCTAAGGAAAGAGAGATCAAGGTCTTCAGAATAGGAAGATCATTTCCAGTTCTTTTCTACAATTCCAGTCTGAAAGACTGGTAGGGAGAGAATGGTAGATAATCAAGAATTCATAGATGATGCTTTGAAGGAAGTGTGGGTTTCTGTGCTGGTTTAGACAGGGTCTCAATTATCCCATGTTGCCCTCTTCCTACCTGGCCAGGTTCACTTTGAGCTCAGATAAACCTGCTTCTACTTTCCAGTAGACAGTCTTACAAGAGTGGCCTCCAGGGACTGTGAGGACAGCATTAGCCTTTGACAGTTGAGGTGTGTAACCCACAACTATAGTTTTAGCCACTTTGTTCCATGTTTACCAGCTATTTCAGATTGTTGCTGTCTATGGCTGACAATCACGGACACAGAAAAATAACCTGATAGAGAGCAAGGACATGGTGATCACATCCTTTCCTGTTCTGTATGTTCTGGATGAGGCTTGTTAAAATTCCAATATTGCAGAAAGCTTTATATAGGACCCATCACATTAAGCATCCCAGTGCACTGTTCTATCTAAAATGGCCTAATCAGAACTGACCACCAGATCACACTTCCTGCAATCCTCATATGAGAAGCTTGAGCTTTTTGTTTTGACTTTTTTCTTTCTTTCTTATTTTTTGCTGTATAAGTTGAGAGGAAGATATTTGGGGCCATGGATCTGCCCCCAAAATCTAGGGTATGGATCTGATCAATCAGTGTTGGTGTGTGCACTCAATACAGTATCCATTTTTTACTGTGACAGATGCTTTTGTGTTTGTGGGGAAGCCCATGACCCAGAGCACAAGTGCTGGGTCCTTGCTCTATCCACGTAGTGATGTGTATAGCCTCGTCCTACACCTTTATTTGCACCCCCTATATCTCTTGACTATTTTATTTTTCTGATAGAGGCTCAGCTTCTGATAGAAGGCCTGTCAGCAGTGCTCCTTTGGCGACATTGGCGCAGAAAGGAGAACCCCACAAGCAGCATGAGGTTCCCTTCATTGGTGGCTCCAATATTGCACTTTTGTCTGCCAACTGGTCTCCACACTTTTCCTAGCACCATAAAGACTTCAACTCTTTTAACTAAGGAATTTTCTGGCAATTGTCAATTGCTAAGCACACGACTTCATGAGTGTTCCCCTAACACACGCCCATGCTGTAACCTACCATGCAGACTATTTCTTGATGTGATATAAAGCACCTGTACATAATGAGACAGGAGAACTTTTGACTGCATATTCAAGCTGGTATGAAATCTCAGGAAGTTTTAATGGCTAACATTGGTGAAAGAGGACAATTTGAGTTAGTGAGACATTTTTTGGGAAAGATTTGAAAGGAAACATTCATTTAGATGCATAGGAATTACTAAGGTTTTGTAATCAAGCCTTGAGGAAAATTTGGCTTTGGAAGCAGGAGATGCTCAGTGGCTCTCCCCAGGAAAGTCTCCTGGAAAGGGCACCTCAGCTTATGCTCAGTACAGGGAGAACATTAGCAGGAGGCAAAGTCTGCTCCCCATGACATCAGCTGTCCCTTCTTGGACATTCTATTGTCTCCTAGAGAGTTCTGGCATCCTCTGTGATGTCACCAGTGTTGTAGTGACGACCAGTGCCCTAGTTTCTCTCAGTCTGAGTCTGGCGGTTACAAGCTAAGACATGTTTTCCCGTCTTCGCAAGCGTTTTGGGAGGGGGAACATCGATTGTGGAGAGACTAGAGTGAAGGAGTCTGGCCTTTCGTCTCAAAGTAATGATGGACAAAGACAGCACTTCTGGGGAATGTTGAGTAAGTTCTGGGCAGTGTATTTTGAGCTTCCTACCGGGGGGCTGCAGGCTTAAGCTGACCTTTCTAGCAATGGGCCACAACAACTGGAGCATCTGAAAAGGAATTGAATTTCCATGAATATCACAATTCCTTAAAGTCAAGGATTTCAGAACTTTAGTTTCCCCATCCCCACTGGGAGGATATGGTAAGGCCAATGCTATTATTCTGTGAACTTCTGGTCTTTACTTTTCAGTGCATTTGTTATGTTACATTGATATAATAACACCATCAGTATTCATGGAGGGTCCACCTTTTCTGAGTTTAGACAGGGCAGCAATGTATTTCACTATCACTGCTTCTTTAAATACAGTGGATATCTGACAGTAGTAACAGGGAGAGATTGTGCTCCAGGCAATAACCTTATGTTCTTAGACCTTCTCTGATTTCTTCTAACTGGCAGGGTCATCGTTTGCTTTATATATTAGAGGTTGTATGTTACAAAATTTTTTTTTCAATACCAAAACTATTTGGAACGTGTAGACCAAGATTCAGCCTGTAACCTATTCATACTTCTGGGGCATTTGGTATTTCTCATAGGGACACTGATAAGTCTGTTGAACATATCCTACCTGGAAATGCGTTTTAAATCCATGTTTCTAAAATACCAAAAGTATTTGGAACATGTGGACCAAGATTCATCCTGTAACCTATTGGAACTTCTCGGGCATTTGGTATTTCAAATAGGGGAACTGATAAGTCTGTTGACCATGTCCTCCATGGAAATGTGTTTTAAATCCAAAGTTGTTGGCCTAGAGTATCAGGGTAGGACATCTGAGTGTCTCCAATCACTCAAGTCTTGTGGATGGTGAATTTATCATCTGAGTTCGAACCCACAGGGGTGAGGGTCCTGAAACCAAGCTGTACCCTGTTCAGCTGATGATAATCCTGGAGAAGCCATCTCCGTGGTCCATGTAAGCACCTGATGTCCGGCATAGGGAACACCTGGCTGCTTACATCTCTTGGTCTCTATAGAGTAGTGGGAGAACTGAGATCCACTGAAGAGGCCTCTTAAGCATAGACCAATCGCCTAGCAGTGACACTGGGTTCCAGGCTTGTTCTCCTGTTTAGGCCTAACTGTGGTCTATGTACACTCTATGCATTCTCCCCATGCAGGTTCACTTGTGTTCTTCTACCTACAGACGCTGGGAGAGAAACATCATCCCCTGGCACTGAACTAAGCGAGAATCAGGCCAAGAAGGAAAAGGAGAGGCTGATTAAAGAGCTGCAGCTCATTACCGAGGAGAGAAATGACCTGAGAGATCGCCTGAGGTTTCTGACAGAGAGATCCATGAAGAACAGGTATGAATCGCTCCAAATGCTCTTGTTTCATTCCTGGGTCTGCAAGGTCACCTTCATCTTATCCTATTAAGGTTTTGGGTTCTAGAAAGCTGTGCCTCCCTAACCACCCTGTGCTAAACCTCACCTCCCATATAGAGGAGATTCAGAACCTTGACCCTTCCTGAGGAGCGAGATGGAAAATGGACTCATCTGCTTCCATTTATTGAAAAGCAGAACTTGTGGTCTGAATGAAGAATTCGGGGATAAAGTCAGGGAGAGTGAGTGTCTAGTGTGCATTTGCAAAGCCCTTGACAGATGGTAGCTTTGCAAGATTGTAATTGCAGTGAGTTTATGGTGAGTCTCTGTACTTGCTAGGCAGGGGACTGAATGCTGGAAGATCCACGCAGCAGCCTGAGGGGCCTGGTACCAAACTGTTCATCTCAATGCTTGACTAGAAGGTCTCAGGCTCAGGCCTGTTTGTTATTGTCTGTGTGTCTTGCCCTCTGAGACAGCAATGGTGGATGCATTTCTCCTGGATTTCACAGTACTCTCTGTTTCCATATTTCTCTTTCTCTTTCTCTGACTCTGTTTTTACATTTCTCTTTTTTGTGGGTATTTCTCAGTCTGTGAGTCTGTATGTGCATACATCCAAATGCATATGTACAACATTTATATGTTTATATTTCCCTCCACACTTGGAATCTAGGGGTCTATGTCTTGGCCTGAGTATTTACCTGTAACACATTCATGGTGATGTGAATGCTTTGTTCTGGGAGCCCCACTGTCAACAGCACAGTTCTTTGCCTATGTGGACACGTTTGTCTGTTTATTTGTATTCCTTGTGCAGATTATAATTTTGTGTTGATATATGGTCTGTTATCAAAACAGGAGAAAAGTAATCACCGGTTTCTGGGTGTGTTGGGGTGGGGGAGCATGGAGAGGTGTGGCCTAGGCTCTTGATAGCTCAACTGGCTTGACTGCAGATTTCCTCTTGATTGAACAAAGGGAGCCAGGGAAGCCTCCATCTGGATGCCGATTTCTGGTGTCCTGGACGCAGAAAAACACGTTTCTGAAGCTGAAGAAGATCCAATATGTAGAATTCAGAAGGTGTCCTTCCAGGACTGGGGTAGTACAGGACCCACCCTGAGCTCATATATTCCTAAATGCTGATGTTCATTGTATTCTATCATTTGGGGCCAGGCCACACTTCAGGCCAAATCCATATTATGAAGACCTGGAGAGAATGGAGGAGGCGGTCATGTCAATTCTGCACAACTTAGAGATGGAGAACACTGAGATCCATGAGACCAACCATAAGCTGAAGAAGGAGATTACCTTCTCTAGGTAAGTCCTGGTCAGAAAGCCTATCACCTGTGGAATGGCCATTTCTGACTTTCTTTGTTCTGGATTGGACGGTCTTCAGCTCTGGTTCTATCTCTTGTGCTGTTTACACATCAGTGTGCCAGGGTCATTAGGACTCAGTTTTCAGTTCCACAAAAGACTGTTACTCATCCCAGGATTGTCTAGGCATCTTCAGAAGATAGAACAGCACTGATTGAAATCAGCAGGTTATTAGGCTGACCTGGACCTATGGTGTCATACCAGGTTTTACAAAACTCAGTGTGTGGACCACATGGTTAGCATGACCTTCTCTTGGTTCTACTGACCTCCTTTGAGGGTGTTTGCCCACTACTAATTGATGTTGCCCCCATGCATTGGGCTTTCATGGATAGTTGTAGATCCATGTTCTTTTTGAGAGATGTGGACACTAATTGGTGCTCAGGCCAAACAAATAATTTATTCTTCCCGGAATTTACTCTTTGTGGTTTGTGCAGCAGCCTTATATGTATCAAAATGAATTCTATTAAGTCTTCATGGGTATCTGGGTCCTGGTGGAGTTAGTGGCACTCGGGAGTGGGAATGGGAGAAAGGGGCAGCATGATCTTACTATGCAGACTGTATTTCCAGAAACCTGCTCAGCCAGCTCCTGATGGAGAACACATGTAGGAAGGAGTTGGTCCCACTGAAGCAGGAGAGCAAGGAGGTACATCTTGATTGTGCACTGAACCAGAAATATTTGGTTGACTTCAACAAGAAAGATAAAGACCAGCAACGTCCAGACCCAGCGTCATCTGGTAGGGACGAGCAGCTGTGTTAGCTTAAAAATATCTGATAAAGGTTGCCAATTT
Organism: Rattus norvegicus; assembly: GCF_021556685.1. Lineage (NCBI taxonomy): Eukaryota > Metazoa > Chordata > Mammalia > Rodentia > Muridae > Rattus > Rattus norvegicus. Next base: position 16,770,222 of record NC_141552.1, read on the forward strand.
GATACATCTTTGCTCTCTCCTACCACCTTTCTAATTTACACTCACAACCAGCCAACCACCTCATGTAATGGAATTGTTCATTGCTCTGCCTATGCACAAGTATTCTGGGAAGCCAACCACATTTCAGAAACTGAATTATTTTGCAAGTATATTTGTCTGCTCTTTTTGAAGCTGCAGTATAGAAATGGTGACAGATTAATAACATACCTCATTATTGCATATCCACGTGATAGATTGGATGCTCTGTAGAGTTTTGAACAAGTTCTTGGTTCTTTGACAAATGACACTCTGTGGTCATGTGACTTCTTGTGTAGGAAGCACCTTTGCGGGATAAGAACAAAGTGCAAATGTCAAATTAGTACTTTCATTGGTTTTAACCTTGGTGACATATGGACATCTACTTTCTTCCTGCCAACCCAATGAGGTTCCTTCCATTGCCCTGTTCTTGGTTTGCACTGGTATAAGTCTGGGTCCCATATTGGCAGCCCACATTACTTTGAGGCTCTCTGGAGATTTTGCCCTTCCCAAAGAGTTAGCAACAATGATATCAGTTAAAAGGTCCATGTTGACTGTCCAATAGAACTGAGATGGTAGTAGGCAGCCTTCTGACAGCTGCCTTGCATTTCACCACCAAATCAGTGTCTGAAAAACTGCCTTCCTCTCCCAGGTCTCAGAAAGTGCAAGAGAGCTGGAATTGGACACACAGCAGTAAGAAAGCTTCCTGAAGAATAAGTTGCTTTCTCAGGAGTCCCTGATGACAAATATCCTGAATGGTAACAAATTTTTTGGATGAGTATTCTTCCTCAGAGTTAATTTGTCATTGCTTAGAGACCCTAAATTTATATACCACTAAGCCAGCCTGACTGATTGAGGTCTTACTTTCTTCTCAGAAAACAGCACTTGAGAGACAACTTGGGGGACCTCCTTTCATTATGTGTGCAAGAGGAGAAACAGCAATACATCTGTGCTTCTAAATGTTCATTAAGAATATGCTGTTTAGAAATATTTTTGTTATGATTTTAATTGAAATTTTCTTTTTGTTGTTTCATATTTATATGTTCTTGTTACTGTTTTTATCTTTTCAAATATTTTTAAATATTTTAATTTATTTGTTTTAATCCTGTTTTGTTGTAAAAATGAATTCCTTATGAATAAAAATTGAATTCTATCTCTTGACTCTTAAGACTATCATTCTTATTCAAGGGTTCTGTCCCCTCCTGTGGACTTAGAACTGACAGGTGGAGATGGATCTCTGCATGTTCCATGGATCCTGGGCTAATTAGTGAATTCAAAGTCACCAAGGGGTACCCAGTGTGACAATGTCTTTTGTGTGGATAATGTGGCTGTTTCTCGGACACACACTTTATGAAGTAATCACTGACATGCTTTACCCAATTGTTAGGGTCCATGTGGTTCTTCTGAGAGAGCAGCAGATGCTCTACCCTGTGAGTCATCACCACAGCTCCTGCAGGTGCTTTTGTCCTTCCACATCATGTACTGTATTAGGTGGACAGGATCACCTCCAATCAAATAAAGAGATCTCAGGAGATGTGTATTCACAGGAAATTTACTGAGCTGTGCATGCTCAATGTGTTAGCTTGCCAGCCATCCCTACAGGGCTCTGGTGTTCCCACTGCTCATTGTGGGTCAGGATCATCCTGCAACATCACTTAGTGTCCATATTAGAGCAGATCTTTCACCTATTATCAATGATGACCATATTTATTCTGCACATCTGACAAAATACAGATCGAAATTAGCTTCCTGTTGGCCAGATTGGCATAATGAGTTTTTTGATTGTTAGCATGAAAATTATTTTAATCTAAGCAGTTTAGGGAAGAACCTCAAGGACACCCATAGTGAATGCAGCCTGCAGCTGTGAACACATGTTTCTGTTGGAGAGCAGGCCTGTGCAGGCCCAGAACCTAGGTGGGACAGTTCAAGCTACCCTTTTTCCATGGCCAATCTGGGATCATATTGAGAATGTATTTTTTCCAAGTGACTGATTTCCAATTTATGGAATTGAACTAACTTACTGAGAATGGAGGTGACTCAGGAGTTAAAGTACACAAGGACCAATCCAGTATGTCCACAAAAGCTTGCTGTCACCCCAGGGCTTTTAAAAGCTCAGCAGCTAGAGAAGCAATGTAGTATTTGGTTATTCTCATGCTTGGGTCTATTCATTCAGTATAAGCTGAACATGACACAAAAGAGTCATCTGTGTCACAATAGAAGCTAGTTGTAACTAGATTCCCCCCACACTATCACATCACCACCGTATTTGAGGTTCTCAGTTACTATCTAAGAACCTGGAAGAGGCCTGGGTCTTGCTACACAAACTCATAATTTATGTCTTCATGACACTGTGTGCTTTGTTCTGTTGATGCTACCATTGGCATACAATACCTTGGATACTTTGTGCTGACATTTGTGACATGAGACAATAGTTCATGTCATCCTAACCTGCATAAACTGTCCTTAGAGTACGGTGTAGTCAGAGGGGCCTTTTTTTTCTCTCTGAATTTTCAAAATATTTCCAGTCTTCAGACAAGTCTTCAGCCATTGTCCAGTGCCTGTCTTGAGATGTCCACATTGTCTCCTGGGAGTATTCATCCAGCCTGGTCTGTAATTTTGTAGAAGAGTAATAGGGTTCCAGCCCTAGGATTTAATTCAGTGTGATTGTACTTTCCAAACATGCTCAAAGCCCTACATTCCACCATAGCCTGTGTGCTTTAGAGAAAGAAAATAAAGAACCACATTGCACTTGAAATTTCTCCTCCAACAAAAGGAGAGCCTGCATAGGGCCTTTAAGTAACTCTAAGTCCCAGCTTCTGCATAACTCCCTCCATTGACTCCATTATTGGTGTATTTTCATTACTGCTCACTTTATTTTTGGTGTGCAAAGAACGTGTACCATGTCAGTAAAGTGTGTGTGTGTGTGTGTGTGAGAGAGAGAGAGAGAGAGAGTGAGAGAGAGAGAGAGAGAGAGAGAGAGAGAGAGAGAGAGTTTGTGTTTGTTTGTGTTTCTGTGCAGGTGTTTGTGTATGTTCATCCATGAACTCACTATCAATTTTCATAAAATGACTTAGAAGACTGTAATGAAAACTGTCGAGGTGCATGCAGACGTGTGTTACTAGTGTCCCACGGCACCTGGCAGGTAACACTGAAATGGTGGTCTACTATAATACAGCCTAAAAACAGGCTGTGGATGGTTTACACAGAGATTGTGACGTCATCACCACTAGAGAGAGCAGCAAAAGCTTCATTTATCACATGCCGCTGTTACCAAGATGAGGCAAAGCCTTATCCTACAGAGAGTCTGGTATGATTTGATGGCAGGAAATAAACTTAGTACTAAAATCATTCAATTACAAACGAAGAGGATAATACAAAGAGTCATAGGAAGCAAGAGCTGTTTTTTGAGGAGATCCATAAGAGAAACAACCCCTTTCTGAAACTAAGTACACACCACAGTGTCAATACCTAAATTATCAAATCAGAAATGAAAAGGGGGATGAAGCAATAGACATGTGAGTGAATTCAACAATCATTAGGGCTTCTTCAGAGTCCTTCACTATAGAAAAGTGAAAAATCTATTTGATATTGGTAATTTTTCTACACAGATAACAAATACCAAGTTAAATCCAAATGTGGGATTTAACTCATAAGATTATTCTCATAAGAAAATAGATTTAAACGATGCCACTACAAAAATTAAAAAATATATATGAGGGCCACTAGGCTTTAATGCAGCCTTTCTACCAGACGTTTAATGACGACCTAATAACAATAGTGCTTCAATTATTCCTCTGATTTGAAAGAGAAGGAACATTGCCAAACCCCTTCTCTGAGTTTCTCTTTTTACCTAGAATTCCTGAGTCTGTTGCTTCTTCCATTGTCACCCCAGCTGCAGGGCGAGTCTGTCCCGCCCCAGAGCATATCTGCCAGTTGACAGGGCTGGGTTTTGCTCTGCTTGCCCCTGCTCCTGCCCCCGCCCCTGCTCTTGCCCCTGCCCACGCCCCCGCCTCACACCCGCACTCTACATCGCCTCCGACCCATCCCCCCTCCCAGTCCCACCACCGCCCTCGACTCAGACCTGTCCCAACCCCCGCCCCCAGCCTGCCCTCGCCCCTACCCTGCCCCCGCCCCGACCCCCCCACACCTGTCCTCTCCTTCACCCCCCCCCCCCCCGGCCTCCGCCCTCACCGCTGCTGCTTGCGTTGCTACCATTCCGTCTTCGACTCCCCTGTCGACCCCACCGCCACTGCTGCTACCTTCTCCCACTTCTTCAGCCCAAGACTTTTGAAATCCCGGCTTGCAGTGCTCTGCACTAGGAGGCTAATGGAGGTGAGGAGAGCCTAAGGGACAGACCCCAGGCCTGGCCCCAGAGACTTGTGTCTCCCCCCTCCCCCGAAGTGCTTTCCCGCAGTTCTCCATTCTGGGTTCAGTTTGTGGGGACCCCAGCAGGTGGCAGGCTTTGCTGATCCTCAGGTGTGAGTCTGGGACAGTGGTGGGACTTATGGTTGAGGGAAGTCTTTCAGGCAAATGCAGGCTTTTCTCAAACTCTTGGACCATTTGGTGCCCTCCCTGGGGTCACAGGACCTGTGGAAGTTGGGAAGCCACTTTTCCCTGTCCTGTGTGACTTTCCCTGCAGAGTGAGCTCTCCTGCAGGAGATACTCTCACCTGCTTCTTTAAAAGCACCTGCTCCTCAGATCCAGATCAGTTGTGAAAACAGGCTTCTCCCTGTCAGTGTGCCAGCTCCCCCTCCCAGCTCAGAGCTGCCACACCTAAGGATCCTCCAGCCCCAGTACTGGTTGGGTCTCATGGAGGAGTTAGAGCAAAGTGCTCCTTCTGAGAAGTGACTCAGAACAGAAGGTTCCTACAACCCAATGAGGTCTCTTCCAGTTGCCCTGTTCTTGGTTTGCACTGGTATAATTCTGAGTCCCAGATTGGCAGCCCACATTGCTGTGAGGGTTGCTGGAGATTTTGCCCTGCCCACAGAACAGAAGGTTCAGAAGAAAGGCCAGTTTGGCATAATGAATTCTTTTGATAGATGGCAACAAAATTATCTTAATCTAAGCAGTTTAGGGAGGAACCTCAAGAGCATCCATAGTGAATGCAGCCTGCAGCTGTGAACACACGTTTCTTTTGGAGAGCTGGCCTGTGCAAGCCCAGGACCTAGGTGGGACAGTTCAAGCTGCCCTTTTTCCATGGCCAATCTGTGTTTGTATTGAGAAAGTATTTTTTTTCCAGTTGACTGATTTCCAACTTATGGAATGGAACTGACTTACTCAGAGTGGGGTTGACTTAGAGAGTTAAAGTACAGAAGGAATAATCCAGATGTCCACAAAAGCTTGCTGTCACACCAGGGCTTTTAAAAGCTCAGCAGCTAGAGAAGCAATGTAGTATTTGGTTATTCTCATGCTTAGGTCTAGTCATTCATTATAAGCTGAACATGACACAAAAAGAGTCATCTGTGTCACAATAGAAACTAGTTGTAACTAGACTTATACCACATTATCACATTATTACTATATTTGAGGTTCTCAGGTATGATCTTAGAAACTAGAAGAGGCCTGGTTCTTGCTACATATAGTCATATTCTATATCTTCACAACACTGTGTGATTTGTTCTGTTAATGCTACCATTGGCATACAATACCTAGGATATTTTGTGCTGACATCTGTATCATGAGACAATAGTTCATGTCATCCCTTACCTGAATAAACTGTCCTTAGAGTACAGTGTAGTCGGAGGGGCCTTCTTTTCCTCTGAGATAGCAAAACATTTCCAGTCTTCATACAAGTCTGTCAGCCATTGTCCAGTGCCTGTCTTGAGATGTCCACATTGTCAGCTGAGAGTCTTCATCCAGCCTGCCCTGTAATTCTGTAGAACATTAATAGGGTTCCAGCCCTAGGAATTAATTCAGTGTTCTAGTACTTGCCAAATATGCTCAAAACCTAGTTTCCACCCTAGCTCTGTGTGCTATACAGAAAGAAAATAAAGAACCCCATTGCACTTGAAGTTTAGCCTCCAACAGAAGGAGAGCCTGCACAGGGCCTTTAAATAACTCTAAGCCTCAGCTTCCCACAACCCCGTCCATCGATTCCTTTATTGGTGTGTTTTCATTAATACTCACTTTCTTCTTTGTGTGGAAAGAATGTGCACCATGTCAGTAAAGTGTGTGTGTGCTTTGTGTTTGTGCATGTACATCCATGAACTCACTATAAATTTTCATAAAATCACTCAGAAGTCCCTAGTGAAAACTGTCGAGGTGCAGGCAGACTCATGTTACTACTGTCTCATGGCACCTTGCAGGGAGCACTGAAATCGTGGGCTACTTTAATACAGTCTAAAATGAGGCTGTGCATGGTTTTCAGTGAAATTGTGATGTCATCCCCACTACAGAGAGCAGCAAAAGGTTCATGTATCACATGCTGCTGTTACCAAGGTGAGGCAAAGCCTCATCCCATAGAGAGTCTGTGTAGGATTTGATGGCAGGAAATAAACTCAGAACTAAAATCAATCAATTACAAACAAAGAGAATGATATAAAGAGCCAAGCAAAGCAAGAGCTGGCTTTTTTTTTTTTTTTGAGAAGATCCACAAGACAGACAAACCACAGAGCATATATCTAAAGTACCAAATAAGAAATGAAAAGGGGGATATAACAAAGGACACTGAGTGAATTCAACAATCATTAGGGATTACTTCAGAGGCCTTTACTAGAGAAAAGTGAAAAATCTATTTGATACTGGTGATTTTTCTAACAGATAACAAATACCAAGTTAAATACAGATCTGGGAAGGTAATGAATAATTCCCATAAGAAAATAGATACAGTCATTAAAGGCTGCCACTCCAAAAATTAAAAATAATAATAATCAGGGCCACATGGCTTTAATGCATCCTTTCTACCAGACTTTTAATGAAGACCCAATAACAATAGTGCTTCAATTATTCCACTGAATTGAAAGAGAAGGAACATTGCCAAACTCCTTCCCTGAGTTTCTCCTTTTACCTAGAATTCCTGAGTCTGTTGCTTCTTCCATTGTCACCCCATCAATAGAACCATTTAAAATGGGATGTAATCGATGTCTGGAGCCTCATTCTTTCCCTTGACCTCCATGCGGTGTCCAGAAGGCATGCCTGTTCTCATGGACATGGACTCATCTCTTTTTGCTGCAGCAAGAAGAAAGCCAGCAGAGGAGGCAGGAGCTTACAAAGAGTCGGTAGGATTTCTAGAAAAGAAGCATCCAGATCTCCATTCTCAGAAAACCCCTGGCTTGCTCTCATGTGACTGGGTCCTCAGACACCAGCAGCCTTAGATGAGACCAAGGAAAGCTGTGCAGAGTCCTGGGTCCCCAGGTTCTTGACCTCCTGAGTGACAGCTGTAGACAAGTCCTCCAGGGAATCCTTACAGCTGGTGACATCTGGACAAGGTGAACCAGATGCCAAAATGAGACATGGGAGAGAAATCCTAGACTGTTGAAAGGAATCAGTCTCTGCTATTGCTTCTGTCTCTTTGTGCCCTGCTGCTATGATGTTCATGGGGAGCTCTCATGCCAGTGGGTCTCCTCCTAATGTGTTTGTTGTTGCAGATGTCCTGGATGTTCTGGACCCCATCAGAACTCAGCCCATGCTCAGTCACGGAGGTCAGCACCTTCCTGTCCATCAGGTCATGAGACCTGAGACAGTTGAGGTAACGGCAGTTGGCCTGGGTGAAGTGCTCACAGACTTGGACTCTCTTGCATGGCTGTGGCTTCAAGCAGATCTGTTTGTGGCTGTCTCCTTTGTAGTAACTTTTGCAGGAGAAAAGCATCCCCCTGTACCAGGAAGAAGGCCGGCTCCTCTTGGTTAAGCCCAGAAAGCTCATGATTCTTCAGGACCTGGAAGCTCTGTTCCTAAAACTTGGTGTGGATATTTGCAGAGGTTTCTCTGGGATTTTGCATAATGACTCTGTCCCAGAAGTTTGAGCTTGCAGAGGCTTGGGCAATCTGTAGCATGGTCTCTGGATGCACTTGAGATTGAAGCCACAGGCTTCAGTAGTAGCTGCCACCTACAGTGTGATCCCTGCCTGATCTCCAGTCTCCAATAGGAATAAGCAGTCTTGCCCCGCAGCTCATAGAGCTCTGCCTCTGGAGCCTGATCCTACTCTGCAGTTCCTTTAAGGTCATGCAGCCCCTGTGGGTCCACAGGATCTTGGTGATGAAACAGTCTGCCCCAGGATCCCCCATGGTGCACTATGGCTGCAGCTGCTCAGGCTTGTGAGCTGGACTCTGCTTTGTGGAGAAAGGAAACTGGAAAAGGGGATAACACATGAAATGGAAATGAAGAAAATAACCAGTAAAAATTAAAAGAGTTAAAGTCATCATCTCAGGAGAATGAGTGGGAAGCCAGGTCCTTAAGCAGGCAGGTTCTCCACAACAATGCATGCTGGGTTCAAGACTGGACATGAGGTGCCCTGAGCTTGGGACTGCCAGGCTCCTACTGGGAAGAGAGCTTTCTTCTTCATTTCCGTAAGTCTCTCTAGTTTTCTTTTAAGGCTTTCATCTCATCATTGACTTTCCCAATGACCTTTTATGACAAGCCATTATGGTTAACAAGAATTAAGTAAGGGCTCATTGAGCTGTTGGTAGTTGGAGGTCTGGGGGAAGCCCTGGACAGAGAGATCTTGCCTGCCAGGGGTGGGATGTGCATGGTGGGAGGGACTAGTGGAGTGTCATTGGCCTCAGTATGCACAGGCTTGGGGCTGGTGCCTGGCTGCCTGGTGCGCCTCTGTGGCTTCTTGGCCTGGGTCCCACCGCAGATGCCCATGGTGGTTGCTGGCCAGTTGTGCTTGCTCTCCCTGTCCTCGGGGCTTCTGGCGGGGCTGACCACAGCCTTGAACATGGACAAAATGGGCCGGAAATCGGAGGATCATGGGAGCATCTTCAACTTCCCCCTCCCCAAGCACTGGCAGTTGCAGCTGGAGGACAAGCCACTGTGAGTTTCCCCACATCCAGGCAGGTGTTCTGCACCACCAGGAGAGCAAGGGCAAGCACTGCTGCCACCAGTCCCACATGCGCAAGGCCTATTTGCTGACTGGCAGGGCTTCACTTTGCTCTGCCTGGCTCTGCTTTGCCTTGCTCTGCCCTGTGGGCTCTCACTTCTTTGGCCAAAGACTGTTGAGATCCCGGCTTGCCTCACCTTTCAATAGGCACCTCTGTGAAGTGAGGAGAACCAAAGGGACAGAAGGCTGACCTGGCCCTGGAGACTTGTGTCTCCCCCTCCACCAAAGTGCTTTCCTCAGTTCTCCACTCCGGTTTTAGTTCGCAGGGATCCCAGCAGGTGGCAGGCTTTGCTGAGCCTCCCCTGTGAGAAGGGGACAGTGGTGGGACTTATGGTTGTGGGAAGTCTTTCAGGGAGATGCAGGCTTTCTCAAACTCTCCGACCATCCATCCAGTGCCCTCCCTGGTTCCCATTCCCTGTGTTTGTTGGGAAGTCACTTTTCGCTGTCCTGTGTGACTTTCCCTGCAGACTGGGCTCTCCTGCAGGAGATACTCTCACATGCTTCTTTAAAAGCCCCTGTTCCTCAGATCTAGATCAGCTGTGAAAACAGGCTTCTCCATGCCAGGGTGAGAGCTACCCCTCCCAGCTCAGAGCTGCAACACCATAGGATCCTCAGGCCCCAGTGCTGGGTGGGTCCCATGGAAGAGTTAGAGGAAAGCTTCCCTTCTGAGAAGTGACTTAACACAGAAGGTTCACAAGTGACAGTCAACCCCCAAGTATTTCTTCCAGGAGAAAGCACTCAGCTCTCCCCTTTAAACAGTTTAGGCTCCCACATGGCCCAGTTTTGTGATTGGGGAAGATTTTCTGGAGCTTAGTTGGCCAGTCAGAGTGGGGCTACATTCTTTTTTTTTTTTTCTTTATTAACTTGAGTATTTCTTATTTACATTTTGATTGTATTCTCTTTCCCCGTTTCCGGGCCAACATCCTCCTAACCCCCCCCCTCTTCTATATGGCTGTTCCCCTCCCCATCCTCCCTCCATTACCACCCTCCCCCAACAATCACATTCACTGGGGGTTCAGTCTTGGCAGGACCAAGGGCTTCCCCTTCCACTGGTGCTCTTACTAGGATATTCATTGCTACCTATGAGGTCAGAGTCCAGGGTCAGTCCATGTACAGTCTTTGGGTAGTGGCTTAGACCCTGGAAGCTCTGGTTGCTTGGCATTGTTGTTCATATGGGGTCTGGGGCCCCTTCAAGCTCTTCCAGTCCTTTCTCTGATTCCTTCAACGGGGGTCCGGTTCTCAGTTCAGTGGTTTGCTGCTGGCATTTGCCTATGTATTTGCCGTATTCTAGCTGTGTCTCTCAGGAGCGATCTACATCCGGCTCCTGTCGGCCTGCACTTCTTTGCTTCATCCTTCTTATCTATTTGGATGGCTGTATATGTATGCGCCACATGTGGGGCAGGCTCTGAATGGCTGTTCCTTCAGTCTCTGTTTTAATCTTTGCCTCTCTATTCCCTGCCAAGGGTATTCTTGTTCCACTTTTAAAGAAGGAGTGAAGCATTCGCTTTTTGGTCATCCTTCTTGATTTTCATGTGTTCTGTGCATCTAGGGTAATTCAAGCATTTGGGCTAATATCCACTTATCAATGAGTGCATACCATGTGTGTTTTTCTGTGATTGGGTTACCTCACTCCGGATGATATTTTCCAGTTCCATCCATTTGCCTATGAATTTCATAAAATCATTGTTTTTGATAGCTGAGTAATATTCCATTGTGTAGATGTACCACATTTTCTGTATCCATTCCTCTGTTGGGTTCTTTCCAGTTTCTGGCTATTATAAATAAGGCTGCTATGAACATAGTGGAGCACGTGTCTTTTTTATATGTTAGGGCATCTTTTGGGTATATGCCCAAGAGAGGTATAGCTCGGTCCTCAGGTAGTTCAATGTCCAATTTTCTGAGAAACCTCCAACTGATTTCCAGAATGGTTGTACCAGTCTGCCTCCCACCAACAATGGAGGAGTGTTCCTCCTTCTCCACATCCTGGCCAGCATTTGCTGTCACCTGAGTTTTTGATCTTAGCCATTCTCACTGCTGTGAGGTGAAATCTCAGGGTTGTTTTGATTTGCATTTCCTTTATGACTAAAGATGTTGAACATTTCTTTCAGTGTTTCTCAGCCATTCGGCATTCCTCAGCTGTGAATTCTTTGTTTGCCTCTGAACCCCATTTTTAAATAGGGTTATTTGTCTCCCTGAGGTCTAACTTCTTGAGTTCTGTGTATATTTTGGATATAAGCCCTCTATCTGTTGTAGAATTGGTAAAGATCTTTTCCCAAGCTGTTGGTGGGGCTACATTCTTAATCCATACTCATTCACACAACAGAACATCTTCCTCCCCACCCACGAGGCCTTGACTTGAACCCAGGTCCTTCCAGGACCAACAGACCTGAGAGAACAGATTGCAGCACAAGAGAGAAAAGAAGCCAGAATAGTTTAAACTGGAGAAAACCCCCATATAGGCCATTTACCAACTTTAGGGGTTGTGCATATTGTGGACTTCAGAATCTTAAGGTCAGATTTTTCTGATTACACCTTATAGGTGAAGCTGAAGTCTACTGAGGGTGGGATCATCCCAGGCAGGGAGGGGATCTGACTCTGCAGGCCTGGCCACCCTCTGCATTCTCCCAAAAATAATTTTTAGTCAGCTGTAAATCTGAAGTGAAATTTGTTTTTTGTCAACTCAAACGGTTGACATTTCAAGTCTCACACACCATGTGAGAGACACACATTTATCCACAGGGGATTTGAACTTACTTCTATAGAAATGACTGTGGGCCAACAGAGGGAAAGCATTCTTGCCTTTAGCATTCTGTCTGTATCAGAGACTACATGGACTGGCTTCCTGGACAGACATGTCCAAGCAGACAGACATTGTAATGAGGGAAAACTTAGGCAAGAAATGACCTGGGGACAGTGATTTCAGATTGTGCCTTTAGCAAGAAATCTCTGTTGTCATTAAGGCAAGCAGTCTTGGGCCTGCCAAAACTTGTCAGTATTTCAGGGCTCTTACAACTGCTCCAGGTACTTCTGAGGTGAAAGCCTTTCATTAAAAAAAAAAAGTTTATAAAGCAATATTTCTCAACCTGTGGGTGGCAACTGATTCACAGAGATTGCCTATCAGATACCTTGTACATTATGACTAATAAGAGTAGCAATATTATTTATGAAGTAGCAATGAAATAATTTTATGGAGGGGATCATCACAGTATGAAGAGCTGTATTAAAGGGTTGCAGCAGTAGGACTGTTGAGAACCACTGCCATAGAAGCTGACACATGGGAGCAGACTCCTCAGCTGAGTAGAGACCCACGACAAGGGATACTGTGTCCTACCCTAGAACCCAGAGGCAGAATCTATCCCAGGAGTCTGTGGCTCACCTTGTCTTAAATTCTCCCAGGGTCAAGAATAGCATTGATCATCACAGCAGAGTCAGCTTGCACAGCCCACATCAGGCCCATGGCTTCCCTTTACAGAGAAGGATGTGGGTCTGAGTGACAGCCAGTGAGACTGAGGGGACCCTGACACTCATTTGCTTTGAGCTGTGGTTTCTTCACCTGTAAAATGGACGTGTTTCTGCTGAATTGGGTTGTTGTGGAGATTAACAGAACACACAACCTGCTCAGTGTCTGCCTGGCCTGGACACCTGCGGGTTAAATGGAAGCTGTCGATGATGATGACGAGATTAAAAGTAGAATTTCTAGCCAGATAGTGTTAGTTGCGGGGCGCCATACAAGTGTTCTAAGCATTTTCTGATTCTAAGACCGCCTCACCTTACAACCTAAGGCTCTTGATTTAAATTTTAAAAAAAGAATAAATATAAAATACCAATATGAAAAAATCATAATCAGAAATGAGCTAATTCCTGTGAAGTCATTTAGCTTTACATTTTCTGCTTCTATTTCCAAGGCATCTAGAGTAGCACTATCCGAGATCCTAAAGCCTTCTCTTATGGTGCTACCCATTCACTCCTCTCTCCTTGAGGACTTCTCAGGTGACTTACCAGAATCAGATGGCTTTTAAGATTGTTCCCATCAGGTGCGATCTCTTTGTCCATGGGCCTTGCCCAAAGTTCCAGGGCCAACCTGTTGTTTTACAATCCAAAATTCCAGACATTAATTTTACCAATGAAGTTTCAGGAGTCAGATGCTGAAGTCAAGTAAAGCTCCCAACTGTCTTTCCTGATTCACTGACCTCCCAGAAGAAGAGCAGTCCTGTTCCCTCTGAACACGTTCTTAAAAATCCTTTAACTCAAAAACTTTCCATTGGTTTAGTTATCTAGATTTCCTTTCACGTTGTGTCTTGATCTGCTGGACCTAAGTGCACTTTTTACCTTTGTCATAAATGTGTGTGGTAGGTGAGCCATACAGTAATTAAGTCCATGTTTACATGAATAAACAACTCTTGCTTTAAATGTCTGTGCCATGGCCCTGCTATACCACACACTAGTTTTTCAGTAAATAATACATTCTTGGAGATCACAGTGTGATCAAATATTTTGTAACATGACTTAGTAACGTTCCCTCGATTTTATAAATCAATTTCTTTGACGAGGATTCTGGGTGTTGTCTGTCAGGTCTGAGTGCATCATCTTGGGAATCCCAAGGAACATCAAACTTGGGCTTTTGAAACTGTTGCATATGGCCAACCCGGAGCAAAAACCACCCAGGAATCTACTGATACTTGACACACATTAATTCACCTGCCTTTTTCATATAGTTTATGGCAAGAGGTCACCATTCTTGACCTTGTTTCATTATAAAACGTGGTACTAAATGTAAGAGTTGGGGTCAAGGAGATCACCCCACAAATCACAAAATACCCATCTCAAATAACCATGTATGGTTTATTGAATACAAAACATCCATGAATTTCAGGACAGATTTAAAAGTCCAAACCTAAGGATAATAGAATAGAAGAGAATTTAGATTTCCAGTTCACAGGTCCAGTAAGCATATTCAGTAAATCATAGCAGAAAACATCCATAAGGTAAAGGAAGAAAAGGCCATGAAGGTACAACAAGCCTACAGAATGCCAATTTAATCATACCAGAAACAATTCCTCCATTAACATAATAATTAAAACACTGAATGCACAGATCAAAGAAAGATCATTAGAAGGGGTAAGGTATAAATAACCAGTAACAAATAAGTTCAGACCTATCTGAATTACACCAGACTTCTCAACAGAGACTCCAAATGCCAGAAAATCTTGGGCAGATGTAATGCGGACCAAGGATCCTATACCCAGCATAATTCTCAATCACCATAAATGGAGAAACCAAAATATTTCATGACAAAACCAAATTTAAACAATATTTTTCTCTAAGAAAGCACAACAGAGGATTGTAGTAGGGAAACTCCAAGACAATGAGCTAAACTATACCCAAGAAAAACCAAGAAATAAATCATCTCTCAATAATTTCAAAAAATGAAGCACACAATCACCATTTCACCCATAACCAGAAAAAGAAGAGAAAGCAGCAACTATTGGTCTTTAATATCTAACCAGACCCTCTGTCACCAATCCCCCAGCTCCTAGGGAATAAACTGCCAGCCAAAGTATATACAGGGTCTATGGTTCTAGGTAACTGTGTAGAAGAGGACTGATTTAAGTGGCACCCATGTGGCGGGAGGCCATTGACTACGCTGAGGCCTGTTGCCCACCAAAAGTAGATGCTGGAGTTGTGAGGTGGGAATGGATATGTGTAGGTGGGGGAACACTGTCATATAGGCAAAGCTGAGCAGAAATGGGATGCAAGATATGATGAGGGGAGTGTGGAAAGCAGGACAACAGTTGAAATGTAAATAAATAAAATAACCAATTAATAAAAAAATAGCCAAAAATAAAATAAAAAGTGAAAAGGTAAAAGAAAACTTACAGCAAAACAAAACAAAAGAAATCCTTGTAGTGGATTGGCCTAATTCTGCTTGTATTTTAATGCTAATATGTAGAACTCAAGACTGGTTAACCTCCAAAAACTGACCCTGCTCCCAGTTAACTGTGATTATAAAGAAGCCAACAGCCAACAGCTGCACAGCAGAGAGATGGGGGAGGTCAGCTTTGAGGGCTTTGCTAGAGAGGATCATGAGGAGGGAAGAAGGAGGAAGAAGCTGCCAGAGAATAAAGGAAGAACATGTGTGATGGAGAGGAGAGAGGAAGAGGACAGCAGCCATGGTTAAGGGAGAGGAGAGCCTGGTCCTGAGGGCTGTCCAAGTGCAACAAAGAGCAGCCAAGATGCTACACAGTCAGTAAGAGTTGAGCGTTATTGTTTGGAAAGTAGATCTGATACCATGGAGGGCAGGCAGCTGCCCAGCTACTGTGCTGATTAAGGCATATGATGAATAAATTTACAAAATATGTATAACCAGTAAGGAGCTCTGTAGAGGATCCTAAAAGGAATACTTTAGTTTGAAGAGAAGGATAAAATACCAGAGGAAACAGGAAATAACGTAACAAAACTAGAACAGTCAATCAAAAGAAGCCAATAAAACCCACAAAAATTAACAAAATTAAATACATAGGTTTAAATAATATTTGCATGTCACTAAACTCAATTCCCCAGTGAACAGACATTATTTAGCCAGAAACAGGATCACCATCATGAGAGATGTAGAGGATATACTAGGGAAACAGACCTAAGACACAGGTCCCTATAGCAATTCTATGCAGTTTCTCTATCCAGCTGACAGAATAGATTTCAAACCAATCCTGTCCAGAAGATGTAAGGAAATTCATTTCATACTTTGCAATTACCAAAAGATACTACAATCTAAATATATACATATTAAACACAGCAGTCACAAATTTAAATATATAATTATCAGATAGATCTGAAATTACCCATTAGCTATAATAGTGGTTGTGATTGTTTTTAATAGTCTATTCTGACCACTTGGCAGATCACATGCAAATAAACAAAAGAGGAGGAGCAGAATTCAGTGACATCATCAGTCAAATGGACCTAACAAACTACACTGAACTATACATATATTTTCTATCAGCCTGTGGATCTGTCTCCAAAATTGACCACGGATTAGGACACAGAACAGCCCTCAGGAAAGATAAGAAAGCTGAAGTAGTGTCATGCATTCTATCTGAGCACAAAGGAATCAAACTGGTATCACACAATAGAAAGTGCAGTCAGTACACACTCTCGTGGAAGGTCAGCAACACAAACAACACACTACTGAAAGGGCCAAGGGAGAAACACATAAGTAAATTAAAATTCCTAGAAATGAGTGACAATGAAAACACAACCACCACAGATCTATGCGATACAACATAGTTTTAGGAATTATGTTGCAGTCAGCAAAGCCAGAGCAGTGGACCCATCTAATCCCTTTGTCATGCATCAGAAGTAGAGAATGTGGAGTGTGCCCTGTTGGGTTAATGCCTTGAACTGGATCACCACATTCCCAATTTCCCTTTGCAATGATAACATATTTTTGGCATTACACATTGGATGTATGCAATTTGCCTTTTGATTTCATAGGGGAATAATTAAGGGACTTCCTGGAGGGACGAAAAGCACTGTGGATAAACTGTGTAGAGACTGAAAGACTACAGGGGTTTTGGAAGCTGAGCTAACGTATTTTTATGATGATATGTTTAAGAACCTATGGGGAATTGGGAGTGGAATATGGTGATTTGAATGATAATGGCCCCCATAAACTCACATATATGAATGTTTGTTGCTGGTTAGTGGAAATATTCGGGAAGAATTATAAGATACGGATTTGTTGGAGGAGTGTATGGGATTGGGCTTTGAGGTTTCCAAATTCAACACCATCTATAGTTAACACTTTCTCTGTCTCCGACTTGCACATAAGATATAAGCTCTCAGCCAGTTCTCTAGAAACATGGTGTCCTACCTGCTGCCGTGTACCCCAGCATAATATTCATAGACTCATGATCCTTGAAACTGTAAGGTGAAATAAACTCTTTCTTCTATAAGTTCCCTTGCTCATGGTGTCTCTTCACAGCATAGAAAAGAAACTAAGATCGGAAGGAACAGTTAAGTGAAAAATTTCTCAATAATATTCTGGAAAATAAAATTCAGACATTTACCAAAAGTGTCAGGTACCGTGATCAAGCTGGCTTGACTGCAGAGGTGCAAGAATGTTTCAACAAATACAAATGAATAAATAATTCACCACAGAAAACCAAGAACAGGAAACACACGATCACTGCAGTAGAGGCAGACAATCTCTTTGGCAAAATCCCACAGTGATTAATGCAAAAGTCCTGGAGAATCTGGGATATGGAGAAGACATACCTTAACATTATAAAGGCGATATGCAAGGCCAACAGCATCCTAACTGGAGGAAATCATAATGGATTTCCACTAAAATCAGGAATAAGTCACAGATGTTCATTCTTTTCATCTAATTCAACTAGTATGTGAAGTCTTATCCAAACAATATGACAATAGAGAGATGGAAAGGCATGTTAATATGAAAGAAAGCAGTCAGAGTATTCTCATTTGCAGGCGATATGATCCATATATAAAGAACACTACGAAACCACTAGCAAACTCCTATGGCTCATGGACACATTCACTAAAATCACAGTAAAATCAATAGAACTCCTGTATACCAACAATAAATATGACGAAAGAAGCCAAGAAAACAAACCCATTCAGAATAAAAATCTTGTAATATCTAAGGAAGTAAAGACTTGTTAAAATGAAATCATTAGGAAAAATAAAAAAAAAAAACTGAAGAAACCAGAAAATGAAGAGGCCTCTCATTTTCATGTATCAGTATGATTTATATTATTATATCGAATCCTACCAGAGTCATCTACAGGTTTAAATCCATCCCATTATAATCCCAATACAGATCTTCATGGGAATGAAAAAAAAAATCTCAGAACTCACATGAAAGCACAACTGAGCAGGGCAGTCAGACACTGCTAACTAATAAGGCAGTAAAGCACTGCGGGAGGCATCACCTTTAATGATTTCACCTTCATTTTGGGGAATAGTAAAAAAGAAAAACCAGCATGTTAATATCATGAGAGCAGACACAGTGCCTAATGGAATAAAATTGAAGAGCCTGATATTGGCCTATGTTCTTATCAGCATTTGGGTTTTGAGAAAAAGGAAAACAAACAAACAAAACAAAAAACTCACAACCCCCCCTCCCACCACCACACACAAGTGCAGTTTTCAACCTGTGGGTTGCAAGCCCTTCAGGGAACAACCACATATGAGACATACTTTATACATGCTATTTACATTACAATTCAAAACAGTAGCCACCTTACATTTATGACTTAGCAATGAAATAATTTGGTAGTTGGGGCTGGTTACCACAATGTGAAGAACTGTATTCCTTGAGTTGTTCTTGGTCATAGTATTTTTCTGCAGTAACAGAAATGTGACTGATATATAAACTGGTACCGAAGTGAGTGGAGATGTTTGTGAGGAATCTCTTGATTTTTTGGAGGAGGGTGGGAGACTTTGGATTGGGAAAACTGTTGAATTATTTAAGGAGATCTTAACAGTTCTTTTAGTTTTCCACATGGGAGACATAAGTATTGTGAGTCTGTGCAAAATAGAGCCTCTCTGATGAAACTTCAAAGGATGGCAGGAACTCTATTGGTGACTGGCTTAGAAGCAATTGATATAATTTTGGCAAACAATCTGTCTCTTTTCTGCCTGTTTACTAAGAAGTGACCTGAAGATAAATAAAAAGCTAATTGACTAATTGTTTTGAGCAAACTTCAAGGGGTAGATATCCGGTGACCTTCCTCATATGGTAGGAATGTGTGTTTGTATTTTTCATTGTTAATGTAGCCAGGACTTCAGTTAATCCTGCCACATTCAGGGTCTGGACACATAGGAAACTGCAAGATCTCCCAGGATTTGGAAAATGTCCCAATTGTTGTAAGGTCCCCAAAACATGTTGTCACCCCACACACATTGGGAAGCAACTTAAAGGAACATGACCCCCTCATTCTCAAGAGGAAGGGTGGGTGGGTGGTTATTTGTCTGCCGTGGGCTGTAGATGATTATTGTCAGTTAGGGGGTTGGTTGCAAGTTCTTACTGGCCATGGTCAGGGAGGAAACAGTAAATAAACAGATTAGAATCAGGAATGTCTTTCTTCCTTTCTCTTTGTCTCCTCAATTCTCTGTCTAATGTTGTGGGAAATCAGGAGAAGGGACTAAAATGACAAAATCATAGATCACTGTATCTCTATTTATACTAGAAAACAATACCAAGTCTCAAATATTTTAGGATGGCATGGATTTTTGAATGATGATAGAATTTAAAATTGTACTTGCATAAATGATTCAATTCATTTTTAAGATATAAGTATATGCAACTTATTCACAATGTGGTGTAAAATTCTAATTTTATAAAATTACTACTGCACACTGCCGTGGATAATTAAGGAATTCAAGCTAGTACTTTCCAACTATAAATAATCAGTCTTCCAGTCATGTTAGGTACTGCTTAAGTTAGGTACAGAAATAAGCTTTATTTAACTTCCTGTGTATGTTTTTAAAGTTAAGTAGGAAGTAAATCCCTTGGGAAAAAAAGCCACATTTGTCCACTGAGATAGACATTACATACAAAGGTGGTTCTCAAATCCTTTAGAGATCTGAAAAATCTGCCATTTCAGATGTCCTAATAGTTAAAGGCTTTTCACAGTGGGAGAGACCTCAACTCCTGGTAGTGTCCCCAATCTATTCTGAAAAAGATGATGGGCTCTAAAGAACCATTGGGTGAAATACTACCTACTTACCTCTACTGCTGCCAGAAAGCTGTCCAGACTGTGCAGAAGTTGCTCATGGGGAAGTCTGTGTCCCAGTTTTTGGAAAAAAAAATAGGATAGTCCTTCAAGTGACCTGCTTCAAAGGATTGTTGTCAGAGCTCCTGGCCCAGTGAGTTGAAGGTGGATGCCACAGTGACACAGGAATATTTGCTGACTGACTCCCAGGGTAGCCAACAATTTCTGTCATTTCTTTAGATTTGGAAGCTGTTTGCTCTGAATTTCCTTTTATTCAGGCAACATTTCTCCTCCTCAGATCTTGGATGGGGTTGAATATTAGATAGTTTAGTCTTAACCTTTTCTTGTTATGAGAATCAGAAAAACAAACTTGTTCACCATCGTGCAGAAATGTGACAGCCAGGAACCTGGACAGGAACAGGGTGGACATGGGAGGCTCAGAAAGCAGGGCTCTATGGACAGTCCACAGCAGTATCAAAACTCCTGCGATAACCGCTCTGGCACCATAAGTCCTGAGAGAGGATGGGGATGCCAGGAGAGTATGCGTGGTCTGCCCACTGCCTGGGACTTTTAAAAGCTTGTACCACCCCCGAGCACATAGAAGAGCTTGAGCAGAAAGAGGCCGATGCCCAGAAGCCGCTGCTGTGGTAGGAGGCAGTTATGGCGGTTGGAAGTGGGGGTAGAGGTGGAGGAGGGATGGGAGAAGACCGAGGAGTTTCCCCAAAAGACAAGAACAGACACCATCCTTACTACTCCAGAACCCACACCAATCCCACCCCACCCCTAAAATGCCCAGTCCACTGCCAAACCTCCCCATGCCAAGCATTCACAGCTTCATCCCCACTGTGCTCATTTCTTTTTTTTTTTTAACTTCTTATTTATTCTCTGTGAACCTCACATCCTGCAGCTCAACTCCATTCATCTGCCCTCCCCTCAGGTCTGCACTCCACCCTTGCATCCTGCTCTAAATCAGAGCAAAAATAATCTTCGTGTGGAAGCTGAATAAAGAAAAAGAAAAAGAAAATTTGTACGCAAAAAATGTGTCAAATTTTAAGGATGAAAGACATAAACGCTTAAATTGTTTGGAATTAATGAAAGTACATTTGGTCTCAGAAGACTTATTATGGTTAATAAATGCAAGTTATGATAGATAAGGGATACAAAGCTTAAAAAGTGATAGAAAATGATTTAGGTACAAAATTTTAGACGAATATAATTTAGATAACAAAGTACCTTCTCCAATTTTGCAAAATACGAATGGACAGAATATTGTGACAGTAATTCTTACCTGATGCATCTCATAAGTTTTCTTATTTTATCTAGCTTATTAATGTTAAATTAAAGGTATTTCTTGGAGTAAAAGCGGAAATGCTGAGGTGACCTCCCTTTGTACTAAGGTGTGTCAACTTTCAATTGTTAGTTCTGTACTGGCAGTGAGCTAAGTGCTGGCAGGATTTCTCTTGTCATTTCTATGTCCCATCATCAGCTTTGCTATTTTGTGGATGTTTGTCCTTCTCACCAGCTCAACACAAGCTAAGAGATGTATCAGGTGTTGTCTCACTGCCGATTGGATGTAATAAAGATCTGATGGCCAAGAGCTGCTTTAGGAAGTATGTGGGCAGAACTTCCGGGCATAGAGAGGGAC
This sequence comes from Rattus norvegicus, assembly GCF_021556685.1. Lineage (NCBI taxonomy): Eukaryota > Metazoa > Chordata > Mammalia > Rodentia > Muridae > Rattus > Rattus norvegicus. Next base: position 16,791,655 of record NC_141552.1, read on the forward strand.
ATAGGCAGAGGCAAGCTAAAGCAGGAGATTCAAAATAGACATGGGCAGGAAGAGATATGGAACAGACCACGGCAGAGGGGTAAAGAGCTAAGCAGCAGGTGGGTCTCAATGGTAGAAGAATGGGCTTAATTTTTAGAGAAGATGAGGGACTGCCCAGTGAAAGGCCTAAGATTCAAACTATGTTCGAATTCTCCATGTCCCATTTACACCTCAGGCAACTCTGTGAAAATAGTACACAATACAGTAGTAACATGGCTTTGAGCCTGTGGTTTGGTTACTTTTGGTCACTGTTCCTCAAGACTGCAGGAGAAGGAACAACACACAGGGCAAACACATGAAAACCATGTGCAGCTTAGAGTGGAAAAGATCACTAAGAAGTTTAGTGTCACAGCAAAGTCATGTGCTGAAGAGGAGGGTGACATAGTTAAGGAGATGAATGTTATTGACGATAAGCCTCCTGCCTCTGTACTGTAGAGATGTGGAAGGTGTCCTCAAGGCAAGACTCTTACCAATTAAAGTTCCAACTTGGAAAAGGGAGCTCAATAGATTTCGTGCTCCTACAAAGCAAGTGCATAGGGAAGCTGCTGCAGTTGTCATCCAAGCAGGCAGCTGACAGGTCAGTGCACCTCATATGGCACGGAATTTGGAGGAAAAAAGATTTTAAGATTCAGGATGACATGAACAGGACCAGGCGACTCTCGCATTTATGCTTTTATTATTTGAGGCTTGAATTAGAATGATACTCATAGTCTGATGTTTTTTAGTTTTCTTTCATTATTTTATCTACATTTCCAATTTATCTCCCACTCCATGTTCCTCTACATGAGTCTCTCTTCTGTCCCCCACACCCTCTCCCTATGAGATTGCTCCTCCACCCGCCAATTCACTCCCGCCTCAGAGGCCTAAGTTCCAATATCATGGTTCATGAAGCTTCCTCAGAAACAAGGTTCTCCCGTCCCAGTGATCCCAGATAAGCTAGTCCTCTGCTACATATCTACCTGGAGACATGGGCACACCCTGATTCTTTTATTAGTTACCTTAGTTAAGGTGTCTCTTCACAGCAATAGAGCAGTGACTGACAGGCTTAAATTCACTTTGCATCCCAATTGCTGTCCTTTCTCTTGTTACTTCTCTCCCACAGTTCCTCCCCAATGTCCTCACACCATCTCCTCTGAGAGAGTAGAGGAATATCCCTCAGAGTGTGCCTCCACCAAGACACATCAAGTTTTTGTAGGGCTGGTGGACCTTCTCCCACTGAGGCCAGGGAAGACACCTGAGTTAGGGTATCAGATTTCACAGACAGGCAAACCTTTGGGGATAGCCTCGGCTCCAGTTACTTACAACAGGGTATGTAATACTGTATTAAACTTAGTAAGGTTTATTTACCTTCACCTGGCAACTCATCCTGAGAAACAGTGCTCTGGCCTGATGCTTTTGTTTTCAGCCCTATCTTCCTCTTTCTTCTGTGCTTACCACTGTAACACAGGAGAAGCTTCTAATATTAATGTTGCCAGATCTTTCCGGTCTTGGGGGATAATTCTATTCTGAGTTGTATATGGATTTAATATCTTCTTTACGTATGATGAATATATACTTCAGGAAAGGACTGCTTCCTTGTTTCTATTAAGATCTAATATGACTAAAGGATTCTGATTAATATTCCAGAATCGTAGGCCACCAGGTTGGTATGTCATCACTCACTGAAGTGAGGTGAATTTTATAACACCTTTTGGCCACCCACTTTCAATGTCATTATGTGGTATTGCCTTAGGTTCTTTTCTACATTCCCCTGCCTTTGGCTGAGTATATGTTTGAGGTCTCTCTGTGACTGTGCAAAGAAGTAAGAGCTAGGGCTGGGCCACAAAATAAGAAAGTACTTGTTCATCCAAAAACAAAAACAAAAAACAAACAAACAACCAAAAAAAGCTCTAGGGTAAAATATCGGTGCTAGTGCTGAACTGAACTGCCGGAGGTAATTTTTTTTAAAGTAAATAACTCTATCTTGGGGCTGATAATATGAATCAAATATCCTGCAACATAAGTGTGCAATGTTGCCTTCATTTTATAAATCAAGTCTGACCACCGTTTTGGTTGTTTCCAATCATGTCTGAGTGCATCATCATGGGAACCCCAAAGAAAATCAGAAATGGGTCCTTGAAGCTGATGCACAGGGCCAGTATTGACCTGAATATTACAGAGGACACCTTGATTTTTAACACAAGGGATCATTTCTCCATCCTTCTTGTCACATAATTTATGACAAGATGTCACCTTTCCTAACCTTAGCTTCTTTTCCTAAGTGCTGCTGAAGGGAAGATTTGGTGTCAAGATGTCTGGACTCAGACCACAGGAACACTGAATTCATTTAAATAGGTGTAGTTTATTGAATGCACACCAATACAGTTCAACCAGAGCAACAGCTCACAACTGTGTACTGGACATTGCTAGGCCCAGCTCATTGCAAAATCCACATGGGCTAAAGCACAAGTGCTGGAAATGCTGCTGTCTATGGGCCCTGACTCGGGTCATTTTACACATAATTGTTCCTATTTTCCTTGAATCTAATGGGTCCTATGTGAAGCTCATAGTTGGGGAACTTGTTAAGATTAACAAACCTCGTAACATACAGAACATAACAGGGTATGTGACCAGCACCACACAGTTCAATGTCAGGTTTTTTTGTTTTTTGTTAGTTTGTTGGCATCCATGATGTGGAGGCGTATTACAGAACAATAGGAAAGAGCTGGCTGCTGTGTAACAAATTTGCTGCTATTAAGGTAGGTATGGGAGCAAGACCTCAGCAGTAGCCCTTAAGATGGGAAGGAGATGATGTGTTTGATACCTGAAAGGAGCTGCCTCAGCTGTGTTTCTCTGCCTGCTCAGTGCCCATTCACCATCACTCTGTCCCTGAAGAGGAACTCAAGGTCAGCCCCCTGCTGCCTGTGAGCCAGGACTAGGCACAGAAAGGCAAGGCCACAGCACTGGTTTCAAATTCCTCAGTAATGCTGGATTTCCAATAATGTACTTGTATACACCAATACAGTGTGGTAAGTTACAATATATACTAATCATTTCTTACATAGGGCAACAGTTGATTGACTACAACTAATTCTATTTAAGAAAAGAGAAAGAAACCTGGCTCTTGTGGAAATATACAAAGAAATATCTACGATGCTGGGGAATGAATTCTGCCATGGACTGAACTCAGAATGGGGGCGGGGGTTGGAAGAAAGATGCATGGTTAAATAGCCCACCGGGTTCAAATTGTGTCAGCTTGATTTAATCTAAGGACAAAAAGTGGAGTATCTCTGATGGCTTTCTTTTAAACCCTTGAAAGGATCCCTGGGGACTGGCCTCAGTACTTCATACTTCTTGCTGGGGCAACAATGCTCAAGGAAGCTTGAGATTGTCATAGGCACAGTATTATGCTACATATACAGAGTAGATAATACTAAGATGTTCAGATGGTGATATCCAGTTATATATACTCTTAATGTGGACCTAAGGAAAGAGAGATCAAGGTCCTTACAATAGAAAGATCAGTTCCATTTTTTTCTACCATTCCAAACTGAACGACTGGTAGGGAGAGAATGGTAGATAATCGAGAATTGGTGGATGATGCTTTGAATGAAGTGTGGGTTTCTGCGCTGGTTTAAGACAGGGTCACAAGTATCCCATGTTGCCCTCTCCCTGGCTGGCCAGGTTCACTTTGAGCTCAGATAAACCTCCTTCCACTTTCCAATAGATAGGCTTACAAGAGTGGCTTCCAAGGACTGTGAGGACAGCATTAGCCTTTGACAGTTGAGGTGTGTAACCACAACTATAGTTTTAGCCACGTTTTCCCATGTCTACCAGCTATTTCAGATTGTTGCTGTTCTATGCCTGACAATCAAGGACACAGAAAAATAACCTGATAGAGAGCAAGGACATGGTGATCACATCCTTACCTCTTCTGTACGTTCTGGATGAGGTTTGTTAAAATTCCAATATTGCAAAAAGCTTTATATAGGGCCCATCACATCAAGGGTCACTGTGCACTGTTCTATCTAAAATGTCTAATCAGAACTGACCACCAGATAACACTTCCTGCAGTCCTCATATGAGAAGCTTTGGATTTTGTTTTGACTTTTCCTTTTCTCTGTCTTTCTTATTTTTTGCTATATAAGTTGAGAGAAAGATAGTTAGGGCCATGACTTTGCCCCCAAAATTTGAACTATGGATGTGATCAATCAATGTTAGTGTGTGCATTCTATAAAGTATTCATTTTTCACTATGATAGATGCTTTTGTGTTTGGTGTGGTGGCCATTTCCCAGTGTACAGGTGCTGGGACCTTGCTCTATCCACTTAATGATGTTTATAGCCTCATTTTAGACCTTTCTGTGCACCCCCTATATCTCTTTACTATTTTATTTTTCTGATAGAAGCTCATGGTATATCTTACTCAGGCCTGTGAGCAGTGCTCCTTTGGCGACATTGGTGCACAGAGGAGAACCCCACCACCAGCATGAGGTTCCATTCACTGGTGGCTCCAATATGGCACTTTCCTCTGCCAACTGGTCTCCACACTTTTCCTAGCACCATAAAGACTTCAACTCTTTCTCCTAAGGAATATTCTGGCAATTGTCCATTGCTAAGCACATGACTTCATGAGTGTTCCCCTAACACACACCCATGTTGTAAACTACCATGCAGACTATTTCTTGATGTGATTTAAAGCACCTGTACATAATGAGACAGGAGAACTTTTGACTGCATATTCAAGCTGGTATGAAATCTCAGGAAGTTTTAATGGCTAACATTGTTGAATGAGGATAATTTGAGTTAGGATGAGACATTTTGGGGCAAGATATCGAAGGAAACATTCATTTAGATGCATAGGAATTACTAAGGTTTTTTTATAATCAAACCTTGAAGAAAATTTGGCTTTGGAAGCAGGAGATGCTCAGTGACTCTGCCCCAGGAAAGGCTCCTGGAAAGGGCACCTCTGCTTATGCTCAGTACAGGGAGATTATTAGCAGGAAGGCAAAGTCTGCTCCCCATGACATCTGCTATCCCTTCTTGGACATTCTATTGTCTCCTAGAGAGTTCTGGCATCCTCTGTGATGTCACCACTGTTGTAGTGACAACCAGTGCCCTAGTTTCTCTCAGTCTGAGTCTGGCAGTTACAAGCTAAGACATGTTTTCCCGTCTTCGCAAGCGTTTTTGGAGGGGGAACGTCGATTGTGGACAGACTAGAGTGAAGGAATCTGGCCTTTCGTCTCAAAGTAATGATGAACAGAGACAGCACTTCTGGGGAATGTTTAGTAAGTTCTGGGCAGTATATTTTGAGCTCCCTGTCAGGGGGGCTGCAGGCTTAAGCTGACCTTTCTAGCAATGGGCCACAACAACTGGAGCATCTGAAAAGGAATTGAATTTTCATGAATATCACAATTCCTGAAAGTCAGGATTTCAGAACTTTAGTTTCCCCAACCCCACAGGGAGTATATGGTAAGGCCAATGCTATTATCCTGTGAATTTCTGGCCTTTACTTTTACAGTGAATTTGTTAGGTTACATTGATATAATAACATGATCAGGAGTCATGGAGGGTCCACCTTTTCTGAGTTTAGACAGGGCAGCAATGTATTTCACTCTCATTGCTTCTTTAAATACAGTGGACACCTGACAGTAAGAACAGGGAGAGAATTGTGCTCCAGGCAATAACCTTATGTTCTTAGACCTCCTCTGATTTCTTCTAACTGGCAGGGTCATCGTTAGCTTTATATATTAGAGGTTGTGTGTTACACACATTTTTCTAAAATACCAAAACTGTTTGGAACATGTGGACCAAGATTCAGCCTGTAACCTATTGGAACTTCTGGGGCATTTGTTATTTCATATAAGGGAATTGATAAGTCTGTTGAACATGTCCTTCCTGGAAATGTGTTTTAAATCCAAAGTTGTTGGCCTAGAGTATCAGGGTAGGACATCTGAGTGTCTCCAATCACTCAAGTCTTGTGGATGGTGAATTTATCATCTGAGTTCTGAAGCCACAGGGGTTAGGGTCCTGAAACCAAGCTGTACCCTGTTCAGCTGATGATAATCCTGGAGAAGCCATCTCCGTGTTCCATGTAAGCACCTGATGTCCGGAATAGGGAACACCTGGCTGCTTACATCTCTTGGTCTCTATAGAGTAGTGGGAGAACTGAGATCCACTGAGGATGCCTCTTAAGGATAGACCAATCGCCTAGCAATGACACTGGGTTCCAGGCTTGTTCTCCTGTTTAGGCCTCACTGTGGTCTATGTACACTCTATGCATTCTCCCCATGCAGGTTCACTTGTGTTCTTCTACCTACAGATGCTGGGAGAGAAACATCTTCCCCTGAAACTGCCCCAAGCGAGAATCAGGCCAAGAAGGAAAAAGAGAGGCTGATTAAAGAGCTGCAGCTCATTACCAAGGAGAGAAATGACCTGAGAGATCGCCTGAGGTTTCTGACAGAGAGATCCATGAAGAACAGGTATGAATCGCTCCAAATGCTCTTGTTTCATTCCTGGGACTGCAAGGTCACCTTCATCTTATCCTATTAAGGTTTTGGTTCTAGAAAGCTGGGCCTCCCTAACCACCCTGTGCTAAACCTCACCTCCCATATAGAGGAGATTCAGAATCTGACCCTTCCTGAGGAGCGAGATGGAAAATGGACTCATCTGCTTCCATTTATTGAAAAGCAGAACTTGTGGTCTGAATGAAGAATTCGGGGATAAAGTCAGGGAAAGTGAGTGTCTAGTGTGCGTTTGCAAAGCCCTTGACGGATGGTGGCTTTGCAAGATTGTAATTGCAGTGAGTTTATGGTGAGTCTCTGTACTTGCTAGGCAGGGGACTGAGTGCTGGAAGATCCAGGCAGCAGCCTGAGGGGCCTGGTCCCAAACTGTTCATCTCAATGCTTGTCTAGAAGGTCTAAGGTTCAGGCCTGTTTGTTATTTTCTGTGTGTCTTGCCCTCTGAGACAGCAATGGTGGATGCATTTCTCCTGGTTTTCACAGTACCCTCTGTTTCCATATTTCTCTTTCTCTTTCTCTGAGTCTGTTTTTACATTTCTCTTTTTTGTGGGTATTTCTCAGTCTGTGAGTCTGTATGTGCATACATCCAAATGCATATGGACAACTTTTATATGTTTATATTTCCCTCCACACTTGGAATCTAGGGGTCTATGTCTTGGCCTGAGTATTTACCTGTAACACTTTCATGGTCATGTGAATGCTTTGTTCTGGGAGCCCCACTGTCAACAGCAGAGTTCTTTGCCTATGTGACCACGATTGTCTGTTTATTTGAATTCCTTGTGCAGATTTTAATTTTGTGTTGATATAAGGTCTGTTATCAAAACAGGAGAAAAGAAATCACCGGTTTCTGGCTGTGTTGGGTGGGGGAGCATGGAGAGGTGTGGCCTAGGCTCTTGATAGCTTAACTGGCTTGACTTCAGATTTCCTCTTGATTGAACAAAGGGAGCCAGGGAGCCCTCCATCTGGATGCTGAGATTCTGGTGTCCTGGACAAACAAAAACAAGTTTCTGAAGCTGAAGAAGATCCCAATATGTACAATTCAGAAGGTGTCCTTCCAGGGCTGGTGTAGTACAGGACCCACCCTGAGTTCATATATTCCTAAATGCCGATGTTCATTGGATTCTATCATTTGGGGCCAGGCCACACTTCAGGCCAAATCCATATTATGAAGACCTGGAGAGAATGGAGGAGGCGGTCATGTCAATTCTGCACAACTTAGAGATGGAGAACACTGAGATCCATGAGAACAACCATGAGCTGAAGATGGAGATGACCTTCTCTAGGCAAGTCCTGGTCAGAAAGGCTGTCACCTGTGGAATGGCCATTTATGACTTCTTTGTTCTGGATTGGACAGTCTTCAGCTCTGGTTCTATCTCTTGTGCTGTTTGCACATCAGTGTGCCAGGGTCATTAGGACTCAGTTTTCAGTTCCATAAAAGACTGTTACTCATCCCAGGATTGTCTAGGCATCTTCAGAAGGCTCTAGATAGAACAGCACTGATTGAAGTCAGCAGGTTATTAGGCTGACCTGGACCTATGGTGTCATACCAGGTTTTACAAAACTCAGTGTGTGGACCACATGGTTAGCATGACCTTCTCTTGGTTCTACTGACCTCCTTTGAGGGTGTTGGCCCACTACTAATTGATGTTGCCCCCCTGCATTGGGCTTTCATGCATAGTTGTATATCCATGTTCTTTTTGAGAGATGCGGACACTAATGTGTGCTCAGGCAAAACATACAATTTATTCTTCCCGGAATTTACTCTTTGTGGTTTGTGCAGCAGCCTTATATGTATCGAAATGAATTCTATTAAGTCTTCATGGGTATCTGGGTCCTGGTGGAGTTAGTGGCACTCGGGAGTGGGAATGGGAGAAAGGGGCAGCATGATCTTACTATGCAGACTGTATTTCCAGAAACCTGCTCAGCCAGCTCCTGATGGAGAACACATGTAGGAAGAAATTGGTCCCACTGAAGCACGAGAGCAAGGAGGTGCATCTTGATTGTGCACTGAACCAGAAATATTTGGTTGACTTCAACAAGAAAGATAAAGACCAGCAACGTCCAGACCCAGCGTCATCTGGCAGGGATGAGCAGCTGTGTTAGCTTAAAAATATCTGATAATGTTTGCCAATTTGATACATCTTTGCTCTCTCCTACCACCTTTCTAATTTACACTCACAACCAGCCAACCACCTCATGTAATGGAATTGTTCATTGCTCTGCCTATGCACAAGTATTCTGGGAAGCCAACCACTTTTCAGAAACTGAATTATTTTGCAAATATATTTGTCTGCTCTTTTTGAAGCTGCAGTATAGAAATGGTGACAGATTAATAACATACCTCATTATTGCATATCCATGTGATAGATTGGATGCTATGTAGAGTTTTGAACAAGTTCTTGGTTCTTTAACAAATAACACTCTGTGGTCATGTGACTTCTTGTGTAGGAAGCACTTTTGCGGGATAAGAACAAAGCGCAAATGTCAAATTAGTACTTGTCATTGGCTTTAACCTTGGTGACATATGGACATCTCCTTTCTTCCGGCAACCCAATGAGGTCTCTTCCCATTGCCCTGTTCTTGGTTTGCACTGGTATAAGTCTGGGTCCCAGATTGGCAGCCCACATTACTTTGAGGCTCTCTGGAGATTTTGCCCTTCCCAAAGAGTTAGCAACAATGATATCAGTTAAAAGGTCCATGTCGACTGTCCAATAGAACTGAGGTGGTAGAAGGCAGCCTTCTGACAGCTGCCTTGCATTTCACCACCATATCAGTGTCTGAAAAACTGCCTTCCTCTCCCAGGTCTCAGAAAGTGCAAGAGAGCTGGAATTGTACACACACCAGTAAGAGAGCTTCCTGAAGAATAAGTTGCTTTCTCAGGAGTCCCTGATGACAAACATCCTGAATGGCAACAAAATTTTTGGATGAGTATTCTTCCTCAGAGTTAATTTGTCATTGCTTAGAGACCCTAAATTTATATAACACTAAGCCAGCCTGACTGATTGAGGTCTTACTTTCTTCTCAGAAAACAGCACTTGAGAGACAACTTGGGGGCCCTCCTTTCATTATGTGTGCAAGAGGAGAAACAGGAATACATCTGTGCTTCTAAATGTTCGTTAAGAATGTGCTGTTTAGAAATATTTTTGTTATGATTTTAATTGAAATTTTCTTTTTGTTGTTTCATATTTATATGTTCTTGTTACTGTTTTTATCTTTTCAAAAATTTTTAATATTTTAATTTATTCGTTTTAATCCTGTTTTGTTGTAAAAATGAATTCCTTATGAATAACAATTGAATTCTATCTCTTGACTCTTAAGACCATCATTCTTATTCAAGGGTTCTGTCCCCTCCTGTGGACTTAGAACTGACAGGTGGAGATGGATCTCTGCATGTTCCATGGATCCTGGGATAATAAGTGAATTCAAAGTCACCGAGGGGTACCCAGTGTGACAGTGTCTTTTGTGTGGATAATGTGGCTGTTTCTCGGACACACTTTATGAAGTAATCACTGACATGCTTTACCCAATTGTTAGGGTCCATGTGGTTCTTCTGAGAGAGCAGCAGATGCTCTATCCTGTGAGTCATCACCACAGCTCCTGCAGGTGCTTTTGTCCTTCCACATCATGTACTGTATTAGGTGGACAGGATCACCTCCAATCAAATAGAGAGATCTCAGGAGATGTGTATTCACAGGAAATTTACTGAGCTGTGCATGCTCAATGTGTTAGCTTGCCAGCCATCCCTACAGGGCTCTGGTGTTCCCACTGCTCATTGTGGGTCAGGATCATCCTCCAGCACCACTTAGTGTCCATATTAGAGCAGATCTTTCACATATTATCAATGATGACCATATGTATTCTGCACATCTGACAAAATACAGAATAGAAATTAGCTTCCTGTTGGGCAGATTGGCATAATGATTGTTTTGATTGTTAGCATGAAAATTATTTTAATCTAAGCAGTTTAGGCAGGAACTTCAAGAGCATCCATAGTGAATGCAGCCTACAGCTGTGAACACATGTTTCTGTTGGAGAGCAGGCCTGTGGAAGCCCAGAACCTAGGTGGGACAGTTCAAGCTACCCTTTTCCATGGCCAATCTGGGAACGTATTGAGATTGTATTTTCCAGGTGACAGATTTCCAATTTATGGAATTGAACTAACTTACTGAAAGTGCAGTTGACTCAGAGAGTTAAAGTACAGAAGGAATAATCCAGAATGCCCACAAAAGCTTGCTGTCACCCCAGGGCTTTTAAAAGCTCAGCAGCTAGGGAAGCAATGTAGTATTTGGTTATTCTCATGCTTAGGTCTAGTCATTCATTATAAGCTGACCATGACACAAAAAGAGTCATCTGTGTCACAATAGAAACTAGTTGTAACTAGATCCACCCCACACTATCACATCACTACCATATTTGAGGTTCTCAGTTACTATCTAAGACCCTGGAAGAGGCCTGGGTCTTGCTACACAAACTCATAATTTATGTCTTCATGACACTGTGTGCTTTGTTCTGTTGATGCTACCATTGGCATACAATACCTTGGATACTTTGTGCTGACATCTGTGACCTGAGACAATAGTTCATGTCATCCTAACCTGAATAAACTGTCCTTAAAGTACAATGTGGTATGAGGGGCCTTCTTTTCCTATGAGATTGCAAAACATTTCCAGTCTTCAGTCAAGTCTGTCAGCCATTGTCAGTGCCTGTCTTGAGATGTCCAACTTTTCAGCTGAGAGTCTTCATCCAGGCTGCTCTGTAACTTTGTAGAAGATTAATAGGGTTCCTGTCCTAGGATTTAATTCAGTGTGACTGTACTTGCCGAACATGCTCAAAGCCCTGTGATCCACCCTAGCCCTCTGTGCTTTAGAGAAAGAAAATAAAGAACCACATTGCACTTGAAGTTTCTCCTCCAACAGAAGGAGAGCCTGCACAGGGCCTTTAAGTAACTCTAAGCCCCAGCTTCCCCACAACTCCCTCCATCAATTCCATTATTGTTGTGTTTTCATTACTGCTCACTTTCTTTCTTGTGTGCAAAGAATGTGCACCATGTCAGTAAAGCGTGTGTGTGTGTGTGTGTGTGTGTGTGTGTGTGTGTGTGTGTGTGTGTAGTCCCTAGTGAAAACTGTCGAGGTGCATGCAGACTCATGCTACTGCTGTCCCATGGCACCTTGCAGGGAACACTGAAATCGTGGGCTACTTTAATACAACCTAAACCAGGTGTGCATGGTTTTCAGTAAGATTTTGACATCACCGCTACAGAGAGCAGAAAAAGCTTCAGTAGTTACATGGATGTGATCAATCAGTGTTAGTGTGTGCATTCAATAAAATATCCGTTTTTTACTAAGTTAGATGCTTCTGTGTTTTGTGGGGTGACCCATTGTCAATGTCTAGTGAATTGGGGGCCCTGGGTACAGTATACCTCCAGGACAAGGGGGAGCACAGCAAAGGCAGAAGCAACTACACACAGTTGCAAGCTTTATTAATCCCTATATACCTGGGAATATGAATAACTACAATTTTCATTTTGTCAAGATACCATAAGATCATTATTCCCAGGATACCAGGAACAACTGAGGGAAGACTAAACAAAGAAATACGGATAAACAAAGGCTTCTTCTCAAAATATTCATAAAACAAGTCACCTCCCTTATTATAATCAAAATGTACTCACCATTACCTAGAGAGCATTAGAACCACTTCCAGAGAAACAGGACATAGCAGAACATAGCTTAAGGCCAAGTGAGAAAACATTTTCTTCTCCAGGGTGGCATTCCAGCCCCTACTTGAATCTGTCACCAGGCCTTTCTTGACCCTGCCTGGGAGCTGCATCTGTATGTCTTAACAATTCCTTCTTTTTTCTTTTGTTTTAAAAGAAACACTTTCCATAACATAGCAAAAGTCTTTGTAGGGGTTTAATCATGTAAAAATAAAGCAACATAATACATAATGTACATAAGATTATGGCAAAACAAGCTCCTCCCAAGCTATGGAAAATCCTTTGAAGTCAAGCCTTGGGATCTAATCCTGTCAATTGATCAGCCAATAATTTAGCTATTTCCATAGGGGTAGTATCTTCTAGCTGTTTACCAAAAGACATTCGAGCATCATATTTCAAGGCATTAATTACTTTTGTAGCACTTTCATCACCTTCCAAATAGGCTTGAATTAACTTCCAATCATGTTCTGAATCATTATCCATATATTTATTAACACAAAGGTAGTAGGATTTCAATCATGTCTTAAATCCTCATATTTTTCAATAAATAACATCTTTCGACCCAACCATTCTACTGTTTGTTTTGAAACATCTACTTGATGTTGAAGTCTAGTATCAGTTTTAGTTTGCTCTATCCATAACTCATGTGAATCTTTATGCCAGTCTTCAACAAAATGCTTTGTCTCAATAGATGTTTTTAATGCTATGCTGCAAATGGCTGCCAAAGTAGCAACAGAAATAAGGCTTAAAATAGTAGCTACAAACTCCAATAATTCTTTTACGGTTCCTCAGCAGATTATTAAAAAATTCAATAATCATATAATTAAGAGGATCTTGAGACCAATGATGTCTCAAATTAACAGGCATCCATACATATATTTTTTGCTGAATATCATAATAGAATATTGATTTATATTAAACTGAATAGATGAATTAATACATGGATACTAATGACAGTACAAGCAAATCCATTAGCAAAATTAAATCTACCTATTAAAAAGAAATATGGCATAGGAATACAAGTAGTAACCTTGTCTTTCTTAAATGTTGTAACAATATACTGAGAGGCAGATTGAGTGTCCCAGAAAAGCTTCCATTAGCAAGCAAATCTTCTTTTAATGCAGTGACAGTCTTCCACAAATGAGCTTGAAACGCAGTAGGATCTTCCACAGAGGCCAGTGGGTTATCACCAATGCCTCCATCTCCACATTCCATCAGCAAGCATCCATTAAGGCGTTCACTCTCCTCTCAGTTCATCCTGGTAACATTTGACAAATCACAAGTGGTAACATTCCATTCTGAACATGTATTAATAATTGGCCATAAGGACCCCAATTTATTCATTTATCTTCAATAATTTTTCCAAACATGCCAGGGCAATATTTCCAATTGCATGGGAGATATTTTAAGCCTACATAAGTAAACCAAGCACAAATAGGATATACTGAAATGCTAACAAATGTAATGTTATTCCAATTTTGGTTATAGACCAAGCTGTCAATCCTGGAGACTGTAACAATTATTCCTGGTAATCGCCAATTTTAATAACCCGTTTGTAGGCCTGGACTCTTTCCTAAACACAAAGGCATTTTTAATCCAGCATAAGGAAAATTATACAAAGCTCCATCACGTCTATTCAAAAGGTCAAATTATTCCAAAGAGATGATAAAATGCTTGGGGTGGTGTATAAAACCACATCTGTTTCCCTGCCAAGTAGCAGGTTCAAATAAAGGTGGATAAGGAATATAAGCCTGATAACTCGCATTGGCCGCAACAGAAGAAACCGTGAGTAAAGCACACACTGCTAAAAATACGTGCTCACCAGTAAAGGACTTTCCTGAAGGAGACAACATAGTTTTCCTTTCCGGGCTTAATCGCTTCACCTAGGTAATGGGGTTGTCACCGCATCGATCCTTCTCCGTTGTCGTTTGTCGACACTAAGAGAAGCCAGGGCCTCAGTAATGGAGGACACCTCCTTCATCTCCGGAGAACATCCATCAGGAGAGAATGTAGCTGGTTTAACTGGATTCCTCTGAGGGTAGGGAGCGGTTCTTATCATTCTGTGCTTGGATCCGTCTCCTGGGTAACCAGAATTGTCCCCCATCCTGTAAGGAGACAAAACCCTCTCCCCTCCATACAGTAATGTCCCTTCCTGTCATTCAGCATCTCGGGCAATTTTTATCCATATTGTCTGTTCCATGCCTTCAGGGAGAAGTCCAATAAAGAGTCTATCTGCTCTTCATATAACTTCACCTTGTGGTAAATTAAGAAGATTAATAAAAAATAATGCTTATGCCAATATTACTCTGGGACTGGTATGCCAACCCCATTCAGGCTGTGTAAGGTCATCTCTTTTCCTTTTTAATTTTATAATTTGTCATTTCAGGGTATGGTGAAAACTTTCAACAAAAGCTTGTACTTGTGGATGGTATTCTATACCAGTAATATGTACAATATGATATCATTGACAAAATGTTTTTTTTTTTTGCTCTGATTGGTATTTTATTTCTCCTTTACAAGTTCCACATAATAGACAAAGGCTTTTTGATAACATTGTTATCTTTGCTGAAAATGATCATATAATCATTTTAAAAAGCACAAATGTGTACATATAGGACTGAGCTTTCTGCAGCCTGTAAACACCTCTGTGGGTTTAACAAGGAAAAAAAGCAATATACTGACAATTCAACTGTAACTCTTAGAAAAACACCTGTTTCCTTACCAAGCACGAGTGTCCTGTACAGGGACCTATCATCCCAGATGGCAATGAGTTCAAGCCTAGGGCAGCCAGGAGCAGCTCCCCACACCAGCTCAGAAGACCCTCCCCACCCAGCACTTCTTCCAAGTGCTCCTTAACCTCATCACAGGTGACAGCAGTTGCCCCAAGAGAGGACAGAGCAGCAGACACAGTGGTGGTGGTTCCCGAGTGTTGTGTGCGGCATTTCACATCCAGCATCTCAGGAACGTGTCCATGCAAGCATGCGTACCATTCTTTAGACTGCTCCCCTCATTTCATGAGTGAGGGGACCAGGCCTTCCTAATTCACTTTAGGTGCCTGGGATAACAAAGTATTTCACCAGAAGGGGTGTAAGCAGCGCTATCTGATAAGAATACGAAGAAGGAAAAAGCAGATATCTTAAAGAAAACGTGTGTTCTACTCACACTAAAATATCAGACCAATGCACAATATACTGCAAAACTGTAACACAATACGGCCAAACACAGTGTTCAAATATTGAACTGTTCAAGCATGTGAAGATCATCTTCTGAAAAACAAACTGGGTTCTTACTTTGTAGCTACCTTTGTGTAACTTAAACTGCTGTCCCTCAACAAGGTCTGACACTCTTGGTACTTGTTAGGAAGTTCGATGAGACAATGTAAGCTCTAGAGTCAACTCCCGGGATCTCCCAGCGCTCATTTTCAGCATTCGCCCAAGGACTGGGCATCATCTTCATCCCTCACTTCTCGGTATCTCCCTGAAGACTCCCCTTCTGGATTGTAGCTCTGCATTGTAATATTCAGTCTCTCGGCTAGTTTCTGTGCTGCGAGCTTTGCCCGCATCTTCTCATAATTCTGCTTCTGCTCTTTCTGCAGAGCCAGCAACTCTTCTTTGGAGAGCAGCTGTGCAGGCAGGGGGTGGAGCAGAAGAAGGCGAGCTGCTGTGACATCATCAAGATGCTGCCTAGCCCAGCTTCGCTGCTCTTCTGAGGAAGCAGGAGACTGAGCCCTCTGACAATGACTTGGTGAGTCACTCTGTTGTGTGGGTAACACATTGGTCTTAAACTTATGAGGAGGGGGCACTGGGTTTCTAGCTCGCATTTCTAGCACTGTCATGTAATGAGGCTTCTTAGGAGTCTCACTCTGCAGTCCTGGAAAGTTCTCAGTGCTGGTGTTTTCTTCTGAGGGTTCAGTCTGGTCTGCAGTTGTGATCTTTTGCAATTTAGTGATAAACAGACTGTCGACGCTGCTGGAAACCTCTTCCGCTTGACTTGAATGCTGGGGGAGATGTTCATTAACTTCAGATGGGCGAGCCTGGGCTGTGATGTGGACAGACGGGCTGGTAGTCACTGTGCAGCCAGTCTCCAAAGTCTCTTCATTGCCTTTGTGAGTGAGCTGTGTAGGTCCCTGTGTTTCTGAGGTTGTTTTAGATGATTCAATGTCTACTGACGAACATTCAGGAACTAATGATGAAGTATCAAGCATCAGGTCAGAATTCTGGGCCTTGTCTATGTCGGTATCAACTCTTGTGGATGCTTTATGCCTTAGCTTACAGTCATCACTAACAGGATGAAGTAGTTCAGTTCTCCCTCTGACCTCTTCACTTTCTGAAATGGCAGCTCTCAGTTTGGCAGTGGTGTCTGAGATCTTTTTACCTTTGTCGGGCAATTTGCAAATGAATTTTTCTTTGTGCAAAAGTCTCTCCTGGCGCCTCAACCTCTCCCACAGCTCCACCAAACTCTGCTGCCCCAAGTCCTCAGGAGCTGGGGGCTCGAAGCCTCAGGGCAGGGAGCACATTGTGCATGGGCTGAGGCTGGCCCCGCAGGCAGGGTTCCCCAGCAGGGCCCATGGCGGTCGCAGGCTCCGCGGCGGCAGCAACTCTGGAGCACATGCAGGAGTCGCCATTTTCCCGGATTAGCTGACAAAATTGTTTAAATTGATAAGAAATATATGTTGGTCCATAATCAGTTTTAATTTTAGAAGGCGGTCCCATAACAGCAGAAGTTTCCAATAGATGCTGTATAACATGAGCAGTGCGTACTCCTGGCAATGGTGTAGCCCATACAAATTTTGAAAAATTATCTATGCTTACATGTATATATGAAAGGCGACCAAACTCAGAAATATGGGTTCCATCCATCTGCCACGATGTATTAGGTTGCATTCTTCTGGGATTAATTTCAGATGGAACACATTTTATAAGTGAAGGCTCACAAATACCACAATTAGCAATAATTTGTTTGGCTTCAGAATAGGGAATCTTACATTTAATATGGAAATATCCAATATTGGCATAATTATGACTGTTTTCTTCTGGGGTAGCAAATGCCACTAATTGATCAACCATATGATTGCCATGTGTTAAAGATGCTGGCAATCTTGAATGTGATCTAATATGTGTAATAAATATTCTAGAGTTTCAGAATAACAATAGTCCTTTAATATGTGAGAATAACATTTAATATAGGCTTAGATGTAGAAACAAGAGCAGTCGCAATATTCTGTACTACTCCTACAACATAAGCTGACTCGGCTATAATATTTTTACATCATGAGTAAAATCCGGCAATACATTAATTACTGCTAATACTTCATTTTGTTGTACTGACCCAAAAGAAGATTCTTGTGCCCAAAATTTATCTTTGGTCCAATAAGCCATCTGTCTTAGATCTTTGGTCTTGGAGCCATCTGTAAACACAGTAACGGCAGATGGTAATGGATCAACAGAAATTAGTGTATTTATCACATTTTTTTTTGTTTTCTTAAGCAATCCCAGAATTTACTATGGGGAAAATGAAATTCAGTATTTCTAGTGTAAGAAATCATGGCTAATTGAAAAACTTCAGACGTCTGCATTAAATATTCCACTTTATTTTTGCTTAATGAGAAAACAAAAGCAGCACAATCATATCCCCACAGTGTAACAGGTCTTTGTATGCCTTGCTGAATAATTAAAGAAATTTGTTCCTCATATGTTGTTAATGATTTGTTAAAGTTAAATTTAATATATATCCATTCTAAAGGCAACTCATCTTGAGCTAAAGTGCCTATAGGATATTCAAGAGTATTTCAATGTATAATTTAATAACTCTATCTGGATCAATACGTGCCAAAAATGCATCTTTCCATTTTCAGAGAAGATATACTTACATGGCTTCGTATAAGCATTAATATCCCCAGTCTCCTTTAGAGGTAATAATGCTCTCCTGTACTCTTCATTAGCATTTTCAAAAGCAAGCATTTTCAGCAGTTGTCCTCCAGCTTCCTCTCCTAACACTGTTCTTTCCATTGTTAATTTTAGTATACATAAAAACTTAATATATGGGTTCATAGAAAGTTACTGCCTTTTTCAACCAACCACTATCATCCTTTATAATTAGTTGGTTGGGCCACACCTTGAACCGATGATAGACATTGTCCCAGGATAGACATTCTTTATCAGCAGGTCTCAGGGTAGAACTGGATTTGTGACCCTGTGCTATAGCACTGTCCAGAGTGGTAAATGCAGCTTCTGAAGAGGAATGCAGGCCTGGCCTCTAGACCTCCACCTTCCAGGCCTGTCTGGAGGGCCTGATGCCCTGGGGCAAAAGAGACTCCATCTCTCCAGAGGAGCACTGCAGTCAAATGACACCTCAGTGATGAAAACTATCAGTCCCCAAAGGCATGCCACTGAGCAGAGATAGCCTCAGTCATGCACCTCTGCCCATCCCCAGTTCCTCATGTCAATAACTCAACCTTTCATGAACTAGATGGTAATGCTTGAGGCAAGATGATCAGTAGTTTACTGGCCAATCTGGGCTCTATGAGACGCTCTCCCTGAAATCAGAGCCAGCAGGAAATTCAGTATGAAAGCTCTTTGTAGCTGAGCTCAACAACCTGATTCAGAGCCTGGGATCCCACACGGTAGGATAAAGTGACTTCCATGCTTTTTCCTCTACCTTCAACACTCATGCTTTGGAATGCACACCCCTACAATGAGATCAATACACATGGAATAAAAATTAAACAGAAAAATTAATGAAGACAATGCAGACAATGTTTTAAAGATCCTGGGAGTCCTCACTCTGCACTTCCCTTTCCTTTGCCTTGGGAACATCACCTGCACCAGAGACTGGAGACTTCCTGCAAAAGAGAGAGGAGAGATGCACTGTTCATTCCGCTGGAGCTGTGCAAAGACCAGAGCCACCTGTCTTTTCCTGATAGTGGGAGCTGGGCCCAAGTGTGGGCTGCTCCTACTAGAGGAACCACAAGAAGAGGACCACCTTCCTCAAACCTTCCTGGAAGTCACAGCACTGGCTATGGACTTCCCTCAATCCTCAGATGACACAATTTCAGCAATGGCTCAGAGCCTCTTAGGACAGAGGGGGACCAGAGCTTCCCCCCAAAAGCAAGATCCCTGTTTTATCTGACAAGTATGAGGGCTTAGGGATGGGACAGAGGATGTGACAAGGTTACATGTAGCACAGGGACTAGGTTAATAAAGAAATCAAAGAGGAAAGAAACATGGAATATTTCTCATCTGTTCTTTTTGCTCTATTCATAGGGATGAGGTGGCAGTGTGGGGTAGAGGACTATGACACAGCACAGCCTTCTCTGCACATGGTTAGCTTTCTAGGCTGCCTGGTCACTGTGACCAGCATCTTTTCAACTGTGCCACTCTACTACCAAGGCTGACACAACTGGTGCACCATGTAGCAATAGGACTGTACTGACTTAGGGACATTTGGAATCACACAATGAACATGTGTCACAGATGGGTTTTTTTTTTTAAGAAAAGGATTAAAACAAAAATTATTTATTTTGTCCATATGAGTGAGTACACTGTCCCTGTTTTCAGACACAACAGTAGAGGGTAGAAGATGAGATTAGAAATGGTTATAAGACACAGTGTGGTTGCTGGGAATTGAACTCAGATCCTCTGGAAGAGCAGTCAGTGGTCTTAACCACTGAGCCATCCCTCCAGCCCCAGTATATTGTATTTTCAATATTGTTTGTTTTTATTTCCTTTCTCACCTATGTCTGTATGGCGTTTCTGTGAGTACAGGTACTCATGTGCTTGTGTAAAGGTCAGGGACAACCTGAGCACAGGTCCTCACCTTGTACCTCTCATCCATGCCTGTGTATGCTAGGCTAGCCCTTCCCCCTAATCTAATCCTAGAGACTGTCCACTTTAGGCTCCTGTCTCCCTGTGGGAAGTGCTGGATGACAGACACTACTGCATCCAGGTTTATGTGGCTTCTAGGGACCTAAACTGTTGTTGGGCTTGTTCAGCATGAAAATAAACACCATTTCACAGCCCTGGCTGGGCCAGGCAGCGCACAGGTCTTTGCTGCTCTTGCAGAAGACTTGAGTTCAGTCTCCAGCACCCGGGTCAGGTGGCTCACAACCACCTGAGACTCCAGGTCCAGGGACTTCCAAGCTCTTCTGGGTAAACCTACATGGCAAAAGCAGGGCTGGGAGCTGGAGGCTTCTGGTGTTGGCTTCTCCCTGCAGTAGGGGGCAAATCATGGGCATGTGAGGTAACATGGAACCCTGTAATTCATTAAAGTGCAGAAGCTCCTGATGTCCCTCATGGTGCCCCAGAGCCTGCTCACCACACATGGAGGCTTCAGTAACATGGCCTTGTCCTGACCTGTGTGCACTCTGCATCCTCACTCTCTACCCCCTGCTTTTCGGCGTTGGAAGTCTCAGGTGTAGGAGGCGCCTACCATAGGCCTCTTCTCTCAGCATTTCAGCATTTTACATTTTATGTAGTTTGTGGTGTTCCTGTGCCATGATATGCACATGGAGAGCAGAGGACACAATGTGGACTCAGTTCTCTGCTTTCACCAGATGATCAAACTGAGGCCATGAGGCTGGGTGGCAGAGCCTTTACCTGCTGATCTGTACCCACTTGACCTTCACCAAGCATCCTTTGCTGTACACAGATATATCAGCCTGTCACCCTCATCCTCCAGACTCTTATGAAGCAAACCCCATAGGTGTGGAGCTCTCATGTTAGCCAGGCCTAAAGGGGAAGGCAGCAAGCCCTTCAGGAACTCTAGAAAAATGTCTATACTGGGACTAAACTCGTGCTGCCATGTAGAGCTACATTTTTCCTTTAAAACAGAAGGATGTGTGGTGGTGGTGGCACAGGCCTTTGATCCTAACACTTGGGAGGCAGAGGCAGACAGATCTCTGTGAATTCTAGGCCAGCTCCCTCTACAGAGCTAGTTCCAGGTCAGCTACACAAAAGAAACCCTGTTTCCAAGAGTAAAACAAAGAAAGATAAAGAAAGGAAGAAAGAAAGAAAGAAAGAAAGAAAGAAAGAAAGAAAGAAAGAAAGAAAGAAAGGAAGAAGGAATTTATATTTTGTATACAATGAGATGCCTGCCTGTCTATGCCTGAACCATCATGGTAACTATAACTCTTGTCACATCTGCATTAATTCAAATACTGAAGGCCAAATGGTTAAATCTTAATGACAATACAATGGGGGGGGTGCTGAAGAGATGGTTGGTTTAGTGGCTAAGAGCAGAAGACCAGGGTTCAGTTCCCAGTGTCCACATGGTGGCTCCTATTAGCCTGTAATTGGAGTTCAATGGAATCGTTCTGGACTTCATGTGCACCAACATACCACATGGTGCACAAGCATTTATTAGGTGAAACACTCAGGCACATAAAATAAGTAAATAAAATATATGGTTAACAGACACTGTGATTCAGGAAGTTCTTAGTGACTTTGGTTATCATTTCTCTCTCCTGGAGACCTGTCTTCCTCATGCTCAGCCTCCATGGCTTCTAGGACATTTCCTAGCTCTGTGGAGCATGAAGTACTCAACACCATAAGCCAAGCATTCCAAAGCCATCTGCACCTTCACTGCTACACCTTCTCCATGGCTGTGTCTAAAGGGAGAGACTTGGAATCCCACAGATGCAAGGCCAAACCTGTTGGGCTATGTGAACCCAGACACCCAATAGTCTGATCTACTCCTGTCCTTGGCTATGGCATGAGGCTGTTAAGACAAATTAATCTGAAGGATCTCAACAGCTATGCTGTTAGACTTCTCATTGCTCTGCCCGACCTACAAGCTCCTTTACTGGCTCAAATTCACACCCGAACTCCTCTCCTGCCTCAGCCACCATCAGCTCTTCTACTCCTCTCCAACTGTGCTCTGAATAATCCACACTAAGGTGGACGTTAACCTCTCCATGGACCTCCAGACATATGCTTGTGATTACTCTTCATTGGCTGTTTTGTATGGGTAGGCGGGTACTTCTAGTCTCATGCAGAACGCTGCTCACACATTTTGGATCTTACAACACCCTCTTGATTGAGTATCCTGACTAATGACTGACTGGGCCTTCCATGCCTGAAGTCACCCTCTGTCTCCCAGTCCAAGATGAGAATCCCCACCATAACCCCATGGTGTCCAGTTTCATCTCAGAAGCTAGGCTCTGCACTAGCCAATATCATTTGGATCTCGGCCTCTAATTCTCTGTTAAATCGTTCCTCTCTTCTTTAAAACAAATTCATTTTGTTGTTTATTTTTTGAGACAGGGTTTCTCTGTTTGGCCCTGGCTATTCTGACAGGCTCTCTGTAGATCAGACTTGTCAGGAAGCCAGATATCTGCCTGCCTTGGCCTCTTAAGCACCGGGATTACTGGATTGTGCCAGCATGTTTAATTAAAAATTAATTAGTGGCAGTGCATGTTGGCACATGTTTTTAATTCCATGCGTTGGGAGGTAGAGGCATTGTGAGTTCCAGGACAGCCAGGGCTATAAATTAACACCTTGTCTCAAAGAAAACAAGCCAAAAATGAAACAAAAATGTTGCAATATGGTCTTAGGTATGTAACTGAGTCTGTTCTTGAACTCTGAATCCTCCCACTTTCACTCAGGTGCTAATCAGCAGGCTTCTGTCTTGACTTTCACTGCGCACTCAGGGCTGCCAGGACTGTTACCTCTCCCAGGGTAACTCCTGACTCTCTCATCAGCATCATCACAAAACTCCTGCTAAGAATTAAGGAAACCTGAATTCTAAGGAACAGTCGGAGCTCCAGTATTTCCAAAGCTCACTCTAATACAGATGGATCCTATGCTACAGTAAAATGGTCACAGCTGGAGGTCTTAATTCCAGGACTTGGGACAGAGGGGTTGGAGGATCTTGAATTCAAGGTTATTTTTCTGTTACATTGTTGCTCAAAGCAAGTTTGGGCTGCTACAAGATACCCTGTCTCAAAACTATACCAAACACACCTAAAATGAAACAGAGGAGTTTGAGTGGGCACAGATGAGAAAGCTCGGCACTTTATGGCTAAGCCACCTGCTGCCAGCACCAAAGTCCATGCACAGCCCCGATTCTGAGCTGCCTCTGGGACCCTGCTCAGGAGAATGCACCAAAGTAGCTCAGATCCAGGGCTTTTGGTCTAAGAGGAATTCAGGCAGTCACTCTTTGGATGCCAGTTCTCCAGCTCAACTGCCTGTCAGCCCAGGATCTGGTCTTAGTCATGGCTTGGCACCCCTAAATTCCTCCCAGCTGTGCTCTGAACTCACCCTGTGCCCGGTTCTGATGAATCTGCCATTCTCCATGGGAGTAGCCTCAAGAAGTCCCTCACATCTGAAGCACCACTCTGAGTGCACTAAATACTGCAGGGGAGGGGCGTGGCCAGCAGAGCACCCACCCCTTTCAGCTGTAGAACATTTAGCTCTAGAGTGAGCACTGCTGTGCATTGTGGAACATCAGCAGTATCCCAGCCTTGGCCTGGGAATAGCCGTTGACACCCACACTTTCTGGAGTGACATTGTCTCCTGAGGATAGAGTCAGATCAGGAGCAGCAACTGATGTTCACGAGAGACAAACTTTCTTCACCACCTGCCCATGCTGGCCCTAGGATCTGGGCTTTTTGGGTGACATGAGTGCTGAGCCCCCCAGGTAGATGGGTTTTCAGGGGTCAGGTGGTTATTGTCACCAAAGGTATCCACAAGGATAAGTCATACTGTACTAATTCCCATATTAGATCCCTTCTCACGGGTCACAGAGGCCGTGCTGGGTCCTAAATGTGGACCCAGGTTCCTGCGCACTTTTGAGGAGACTGGTCAGGGCGCAGGCTTCATGACATTTTGTTTGAATTATTTTGGGGGATTTTATTTTTACTGTTGGGGACAAACCTAGGGCTGCCATGTGCTGGGAAAAGGCTTTGCCACAGCTGTAGATCATCCCTAATTATAAACTCCTAAATTCTCCCAATCCTGGAACTTTCTAGGTCCCTCACATGATGCAACCTTTGGGGGATTCCTCACATAGAATCATGGGGTGGATTGCATCCCAAAGAGAGAAATGTTCCCCAGTGTCTGCCGGTGGCTGTGGTGATGAGAGTGCTCACCAGTGGATGGCAGGGCCCATGTGAAACCCTTTTGGTTTCCACTTGAGTGGAATCTTCACCAGGCCTTTTTTTTTTTTCTTGAAACACAGGTTGCCCTGGAACTTACAGTCTTCCATCACTCTGACTCAGTTTCCCATGATTGGGCTCACAGGCTTAAATTACTATGCCCATATATGTTTTTTTTTTTTGTATTTATAAATCTTCTAAAAGCCAGAAGGATCTAGAATTTAAAATTTTGCAGTCCAAGGCATTTCCAACAGGGGATTCTTGACCTAGGAGTATCCAGACCAGTTTTTATTGTGTGGGTACTTCATTCCCATAACAGCTTATGCTCGACAAAGAGTTCCAAGGTGTGATGTCACTGGGCATCAGGCGGTGTCCCAAATAGCAGCACTGACTCAGGTTGTAATTTAGGCTGGAGAAACTTACTAGGACCCTGGTAATCCTAGCACCCTGGGACCTTAGCTGTCCTTAATCAGATCTGGCTATGAATCAACTGCTCTTGAGGGTGGATTGGAATTCTAGTCACTGTGAGGCAGGAGCATTAGTATCCTACAGCCACTCTGGGCTCCATAGGAAGACCCTGTTTCAATAGTAAAAGGGGTCACCTGCGAGTTCTTACTGTCTTCCCTGAGGCCTTCCTGCTGGAGTTAGAATAGCTGTCTCACCAAGTTGAAGTAGAGGGCAGAATGTTGGTGCCTTCTATAATGAGTACTAGTGACAGATAGTCTATGGAAATTCTAGAAAGATCTACAGGTATTTATGTCCTGTGCATGGGAATTGCTGGCTTCCCTGTGTCCTTTGACTTTAATTTGCAGTCCATGGTGCACCTGGGAATGTCCCAAAACCAGGCTGCACACAGGGCTTGTCCCATGATTCTCACTTGCACCCAGTGCCTGCCTGATTGTCATACGTCTGACAGAGCCACTGTATGCTCTCCTGACACCTGCGGAGAGCAGTATAGGGGACCCTACCATCCCCACACTGCCCATCAGGGTCTACAATGTCCCTATATGGCACTGAGATGGTCTAAGCTCCTTCCCGCCTATATGCTGCATCAGAATCTGACCATTCCTAATTTCCTCCTCTCACACCCACACTAGAAGCCCTGTACCCACACTAGCCCCAGCTGGCCTGTTGCCTAGTGACATCTCATGGACTCTGCCCCAATCCCCTGCCCTACCCTGTCCTGTCCCAATCCCCTGCCCAGCCCTGCCCAGCCCCAATGCCCTGCCCTGCCCCAGTGCCCTGCCCTGCCCTGCCACAATGCCCTGCCCTCACTCAGCTGACAATGTGGACATCTCAAGACAGTCACTGGACAATGGCTGACACACTTGTCTGAAGACTGGAAATGTTTCTCGATCTTGGAGAGGAAAGAAGGACCCTCCAACTACACTGTCCTCTAAGGAAGTTTATTCAGGTGAGGGATGACAGGGACTGTTTTGTCTCACGTCACACATGTCAGTAGAAAATATCCTAGGTATTGGATGCCGCTGTTAGCATTAACAGAACAAAGCACATAGTGTTGGGAAGGATAATAAATTATGAGTAGGATTAGAAAACCCCAAGCCTCTTCCGGGTTCTAGGAGAGCAAAAAAAAAAACAAAACAAAAAAAAAAAAACAAAAACCAAAAAAAAATACCATGAAAAACAGCAT
This sequence comes from Rattus norvegicus, assembly GCF_021556685.1. NCBI lineage: Eukaryota > Metazoa > Chordata > Mammalia > Rodentia > Muridae > Rattus > Rattus norvegicus. The sequence goes on from NC_141552.1 coordinate 16,817,650, forward strand.
TAATGTGATACTTTGGATAAATCTAGTTACTAGTTTCTATTGTGATACCTATTGTCAGTGCCTGCGCCGACAGTGTGTGAATATCGGGTGTAGGTTTGTGGGGTTGAAAGAAAACACGTACATGGGTCACCCCTTTTTAGCCAGTGCCACCAAGGCTTTACTGAGATCTCCTTATATACCAGAGGCAAAAGCCGTGGAAAAACAACAAGGCAGGTGAAAATCCCCGACCAGGAAAATAGGACAAGTCTGTGTGGTGAAAGTTCCAGCCCAATCAGGGGCATAAACAGCTTCTTAAAAACAAGAAGCAGGAAAGCTCAGTGGGGAGGAAGGGTGCCATGGAAAATCCCAGCCCCAAATCAGGGGCTAAGAGTAGCTGTCAAAGGTGTAAACAATTTCTTGCTATAGCAGGCTGAAAGGCTCAGCGAGGGGGGAGGGAAACACCAAGGTAGGGTCCAACAGGAGCCTTCACTGGTGGCTCTAATGTTTCACTTTCCTCTGCCAACTGGCCTCCACACTGTTTCTAGCACCATAATGATTTCAAGTCTTCCTCCTAAGGAATTTTGTGGCAACCGTTGAATGCTAAGCACAAGGCTTCATGAGTGTTCCCCTAACACACACCCATGTTGCAACCTTCCATGCAGGCTATTTCTTGATGTGATTTCAAGCACCTGTACATAATAAGACAGGAGAACATTTTGACTGCATATTCAAACTGGTATTATTTCTCAGGAATTTTTAATGGCTAATATTGGTGAAGGAGGATAATTTGAGTTAGGATGAGACATTTTGGGGCAGGATTTGGAAGGAAACATTCATTTAGATGCATAGGAATTACTAAGGTTTTTATAATCAAGCCCTCGGGAAAATTTGGCTTTGGAAGCAGGAGGTGCTCAGTGGCACTGCCCCGGGAAAGTCTCCTGGAAAGGACACCTCAGCTTATGCTCAGTACAGGGAGAACATTAGCAGGAAGGCAAAGTCTGTTTCCCATGACATCAGCTGTCTCTTCTTGGACATTCTATTGTCTCCTAGAGAGTTCTTGGCATCCTCTGCTATGTCACCAATGTTGTAGTGACAACCAGTGCCCTAGTTTGTCTCAGTCCGAGTCTGGCAGATACATCCTAAGACATGTTTTCCAGTCTTAGAAGTGTTTTGGGAGGGAGATGTCGATTGTGGAGAGACTAGGGTGAAGGAGTCTGACCTTTCGTCTCAAAGAAATGATGGACAAAGAAAGTGGTTCTGGGGAATGTGGAGTAAGTTCTGGGCAGTGTCTTTTGAGCTTTCTGTGGAGGCGGGGGGCGGGGGAGGGATGGTGGGGGTCCTGCAAGCTTAAGCTGACCTTTCTAGCAATTGGCCACAACAACTGGAGCATCTGCAAAGGAATTGAATTTCCATGAATATCACAATTCCTGAAAGTCAAGGATTTCAGAACATTAATTTTCCCATTCCCAAAGAATGGATATGGTAAGGCCAATGCTACTATTTTGTGAACTTCTGGCCTTTACTTTTAAAGTTGATTTGTGGCTTGTTTTTTGTTTGTTTATTTATTTATTTAGTGGGTAATATTATTTATTGCCAAAGTCAAACATCTGGGTTACATCCTGGGACCCACATGACAGAAGGAGAGAAATGGGTCCTGAAAGTTGTTTGGTCATGTGCTGCAACAGACACACACACACACACACACACACACACACACTCATACTCATATTCACACTCATACACACACAAACTTTAAAGCAAAAGTAATTTTTCTTACAGTCTGATATAATTGGTTCTAATAAAAAGACAGCCTTGGGTGTAGTTACTATATAATTAAATAGTACTCATGCTCTCAGGCAAAGAGTTTAAAGTTTATAGGTACCTAATAAACTAGCATTGGGACATATAAAGAACATTTAAATGTTCAGCAGAAATACAAAGAATAGCTCATTTAATTTGTTAAAAGTGAAAGCATACATAATTCTGAAGGTTTTTATACTAGTTTTATTATACATATAACTAGGAAACGGAAAACATACATATTTGATCAATGAAATGAGGAAGAGTGATTTAATGAACAGAAAAGTGGATGGTACTTCAAAACTTCCGTGATTACATATTATCTATTTAATTCCCTCCACAATAGCAAGAAACGGACATTATTATTTATGCGACATTAGAGATACTTAAACCGAGAAAATAATGTTTGGCCTGATTTTCTGAGCTTCCTTAAAGATATAGTTAATTGACAGAGCTGTGCTTTAAAATTAGGGTCCATATTGTTCTGTTTTAAATGTGTGCCTTTTCTTTCTATTTTTTTCTCCATCTTTATTAAATTGGGTATATCTTATTTACATTTCAATTGTTATTACCTTTCTGGGTTTCCAGGCAAACATCCCCCTAGACCCTCCCTCTCCCCTTCTCTATTGGTGTTCCCCTCCTCATCCTCCTCCCATTACCACCCTCCCCCCAACAAGCCCCTTCACTGGGGGTTCAGTCTTTGCAGGACCAAGGGCTTCCCTTTTATTTCTAGTGGATTCTGCTCTCCCTGCTCTGTGGGAAGTGGATGGGGGGAACCCTTTATCACGTGCCTTTCACATGCGTGCTTTAGCAGAACATCCTTTTACCTGCGTCTGCCTCAGTGAAACATTCCTTCACACATCTGCCTTAGCCTTTCACCTGTGTCCACTTCAGGGAACCACTCCTTCAGGTGTAGAATCTCTCTAGATTAGCAAACCGCATACAGAACATTCAGAACAAAACAAGGTGTGTGGTCAGCATGTCCTTGAGCCAAGTCCCTTCTCCTGGTCAGTGACGGCAGGCGTGTTACAGCAACAATATGAAATGGCCGGCAGGCATGGAACAAAATGGCAAAGCTATTCTGGGGGATGTCAGACCGTACCAGCCAGCAGCTCAACTGAATTTTTAAGTTTTGATGTTACAAGTGAATATACTTGACCTTCAAAAACTGAGAGAGCCCATTATAATATGAACTATATAATCTAGGCCAAGACTGCCTCTAGGGCAAAGGCCCTCAGCCTGGGGGTCGTGACCCACACAGGGTCTCCTATCAGATAGTTTACACTACAATAAAGATTCATTATAGTAGCAAATTTACAGTTGTGAAGTAGCGACAAAATAATTTTGTAGTTGGAATCCCCACAGCATGAGGAACTGTTCTAAAGGGTTGAGGCCATAGAAAGGTTGAGAAACACTGCTCTAGGAATTTATGTTTTCTTTCTCTTTCATATTTTTCAGACAGAATCTCAAACTGTAGCTGAGATTGGCTTGGCTTGGAACACGAGTGTAGTTCATGCTGGCATCAGACTTATGGCAATTCTCCTGCTTCAGCCTCCTACTCAGGAGCCTACCAGGGTGAGATCACAACCACGGGTAATGGGATTGCTGTTCTTGGTTGTCAACTTGAGTGTACCTGGAATTAACTAATGCCAAATGGCTTGATGCCCTGTGAGGGGGAGAACTCACTCTCTCTCTCTCTCTCTCTCTCTCTCTCTCTCTCTCTCTCTCTCTCTCTCTCTCTCTCTCTCTCTCTCTCTCTCTCTCTCTCTCTCTCCTTCCTTCTTTCTTTCTGTTTTCCTCTCTTCAACCCCCTCCTCTTGGTCCTCCTCCTCTTCTTTGTTTTTTTTTGAGACAGGGTTTCCCTGTGTAGCTCTGGCTGTCCTGGAATTCATTTTGTAGTCCAGGCTGGCCTTGAACTCAGAGATCCAACTGCCTCTTCCTCCTGGATGCTGAGGCTAAAGGCATGAGCACCATTGGATTTTTTTTCTTAATTAAATTATTTGAAGCAAGAAGACCTACTTCTAATTCAAATCTTGGAGATCAGAAGATAAATCTTTAATTCAGATCTTTTGAGATGGAAAGGCCCACATCTAATCTGGGCCACACCTTTTTTTTTTAATTTTTTTCATCTCTATTAACTTGAGTATTTCTTATTTACATTTGATTGTTATTCCCCTTCCCAATTTCCGGGCCAACATACCCCAACCCCTCCCCCTCTCCTTCTGAATGGGTCTTCCCCTCCCAATCCTCCCACCATTACCGCCCTCCCCACAACAATCACGTTCACTAGGGGTTCAGTCTTGGCAGGACCAAGGGTTTCCCCTTCTGCTGGTGCTCTTACTAGGCTATTCATTGATACGTATGTAGTTGGAGTCCAGGGTCAGTCCATGTATAGTCTTTGGGTAGTGGCTTAGTCCCTGGAAGCTCTGGTTGGTTGGAATTGTTGTTCATGTGGGGTCTTAACCCCCTTCAAGCTCTTCCAGTCCTTTCTCTGATTACTTCAACGGGGGCCCCGTTCTCAGTTCAGTGGTTTAATGATGGCATTCGGCTACGTATTTGCCGCATTATGGCTGTGTCTCTAAGGAGAGATCTACATCCAGTTCCTGTCAGCTTGCACTTCTTTACTTCATCCATCTTATCTAATATCTGTATAGGTATGGGCCACATGTGGGGCAGGCTCTGAATGGGTGTTCCTTCTGCCTCTGTTCTAAACTTTGCCTCCCTATTCCCTGCCAAGGGTATTCTTGTTCCCCTTTTAAAGAAGGAGTGAAGCATCCGCATTTTGGTCATCCTTCTTGATTTTCATGTGTTCTGTGCATCTAGGGTAATTCGAGCATTTGGGCTAATATCCACTTATCAATGAGTGCATACCATGTGTGTTTTTCTGTGATTTGGTTACCTCACTCAGGATGATATTTTCCAGTTCCATCCATGTGCCTATGAATTTCATAAAGTCATTGTTTTTGATAACTGAGTAATATTCCATTGTGTAGATGTACCACATTTTCTGTATCCATTCCTCTGTTGAAGGGCATCTGGGTTCTTTCCAGCTTCTGGCTATTATAAATAAGGCTGCTATGAACATAGTGGAGCATGTGTCTTTGTTATATGTTGGGGTATCTTTTGGGTATATGCCCAAGAGAGGTATAGCTGGATCCTCGGTAGTTCAATGTCCAATTTTCTGAGGAATCTCCAAACCGAATTCCAGAATGGTTGTACCAGTCTGCAATCCCACCAGCAATGGAGGAGTGTTCCTCTTTCTCTACATCCTTGCCAGCATTTGCTCTTACCTGAATTTTTGATCTTAGCCATTCTGACTGGTGTGAGGTGAAATCTCAGGGTTGTTTTGACTTGCATTTCCCTTGTGACTAAAGATGTTGAGCATTTCTTTCGGTGTTCCTCAGCCATTCGGCATTCCTCAGCTGTGAATTCTTTGTTTAGCTCTGAGCCCCATTTTTTAAATAGTGTTATTTGTCTCCCTGAGGTCTAACATCTTGAGTTCTTTGTATATTTTGGATATAAGCCCTCTATCTGTTGTAGGATTGGTAAAGATATTTACCCAATTCGTTGGTTGTTGTTTAGACCACACCATCTGCTGGCAGCTCATATCAAGGACATGGAAGAAGGAAGTTTGCTTTATTAATTCGCCTACTTCTTCAGGATTCCTGCATGTACTGAAGAGCAGCTGAAATATCCAGCCTTATGGACAAAACCGTAGGGGTTCAGGAGTTGCCCCATAAACCACACAAACTCTGACCTCACTTAGAGAGGGATGGTTTATTGAATGCCCACCCGAAGACTTATCATCAGAGACGTAGCTGAGAATTTGTCAGGCTAGGACCCTGGACATTTTTCTATGTCAGTTTATAAAGCCTAAAACTGTGAGCTCATAGGCAGGTGCTGTAAGGGCTGTCTGGTTGTCAGCCCTGACTCAAGCCATTTTAGACAACAAAGGTTCATACTGACTTTTTATCTGTTTAAAGATTTATTTATTTACATATAAGTACACTGTAGCTGTCTGCAGACACACCAGAAGAGGGCATCAGGTCTCATTACAGATGGCTGTGAGCCACCATGTGGTTGTTGGGATTTGAACTCAGGACCTCCGGAAGAGCAGTCAGTGCTCTTAACCATGGAGCCATCTCTGCAGGCCTCATATTGACCTTTAATTTTGTTGGTCCTACATGAAGCTTATACTTATGGAATTTAAGATTAAGAAACCTCACAACATAAAGAACCTCCACCCAGTGGTTTGGGAACGGGTAGGTGGGGGAGCACCCTAGAGGAGGCTGGGGAAGGGGGTGGAATGCAGGGTTATTGTAGGGGAAACTGGAAAGGGGGTTAACATTTGAAATGCAAATAAACAAAATAATCAATAAAAAAAACCATTCACGAGTTATGTGATCATTCCTGACCCTGCTCTGAGTTAAATTATTTTCAGACAACCATGACAGGCAGACATATTACAGCAAGAATATGAACTATCTGGCAGGCATGGAACAAAATGGCTACAGCTATGCTAGGGGGATTGGCTTCAACAGGGGTAACTACTGCGTTTTAGACCTTGCATTCCTTGTTGAATTAGCTGTACCACAGCCTATAAGCCATTCTAATAAATTTTCTTTCTCTATATACAGTCATTCTAGGAGGGATGATTGGTTATGCATTGTTAAATGCAATGCTGATCACGAAACCCCATCACTTCCACAGCAATATGCAAGTGTAAGTAAGTTACTGAACAATTGAACAGAAATTAATATTTACTGCATTTATTGCGTGTGTCAGCAGGCATAGGGAACACCTGGCTGCTTACATCTCTTGGTCTCTATAGAGTAGAGGGAGAACTGAGACCCACTGAGGAGGTCTCTTAAGCGAAGACCAAACTCCTTGCAGTGACACTGGATTCCAGGCTTGTTGTCCTGTTTAGGCCTCACTGTGGTCTATGTACACTCTATGCATTCTCCCCATGCAGGTTCACATGGACTGAACTCAGAAAGCTGGGGTTGGCAGAAAGATGTCTGGTTAAATAGCCCACCAGGTTCACATTGTATCAGCTTGATTTAATCTAAGGACAAAGAAGTGGAGCATCTCTCATGGGTTTCTTCTAAACCCTTGAAAGGATCACTGGGGTTTGACCTCAGTACTTCATACTTCTTGCTGGGTCAGCGAAACTCAGGGAAGCTTGAGATTGCCATAGGCACAGTATTATGCTAGATATACTGAGTAGATGATACTAAGATGTTCAGATGGTCATACCCATTTGCATGAGTTCTTAATGTGCACCTAAGGAAAGAGAGATCAAGGTCTTCAGAATAGGAAGATCATTTCCAGTTCTTTTCTACAATTCCAGTCTGAAAGACTGGTAGGGAGAGAATGGTAGATAATCAAGAATTCATAGATGATGCTTTGAAGGAAGTGTGGGTTTCTGTGCTGGTTTAGACAGGGTCTCAAGTATCCCATGTTGCCCTCTTCCTAGCTGGCCAGGTTCACTTTGAGCTCAGATAAACCTGCTTCTACTTTCCAGTAGACAGTCTTACAAGAGTGGCCTCCAGGGACTGTGAGGACAGCATTAGCCTTGGACAGTTGAGGTGTTTAACCCACAACTATAGTTTTAGCCACTTTGTTCCATGTCTACCAGCTATTTCAGATTGTTGCTGTCTATGGCTGACAATCACGGACACAGAAAAATAACCTGATAGAGAGCAAGGACATGGTGATCACATCCTTTCCTGTTCTGTATGTTCTGGATGAGGCTTGTTAAAATTCCAATATTGCAGAAAGCTTTATATAGGACCCATCACATTAAGCATCACTGTGCACTGTTCTATCTAAAATGGCCTAATCAGAACTGACCACCAGATCAAACTTCCTGCAATCCTCATATGAGAAGCTTGAGCTTTTTGTTTTGACTTTTTTCTTTCTTTCTTATTTTTTGCTGTATAAGTTGAGAGGAAGATATTTGGGGCCATGGATCTGCCCCCAAAATCTGGGGTATGGATCTGATCAATCAGTGTTGGTGTGTGCACTCAATACAGTATCCATTTTTTACTGTGACAGATGCTTTTGTGTTTGTGGGGAAGCCCATGACCCAGAGCACAAGTGCTGGGTCCTTGCTCTATCCACGTAGTGATATGTATAGCCTCGTCCTACACCTTTATCTGCACCCCCTATATCTCTTGACTATTTTATTTTTCTGATAGAAGCTCAGCTTCTGATAGAAGGCCTGTCAGCAGTGCTCCTTTGGCGACATTGGCGCAGAGATGAGAACCCCACAAGCAGCATGAGGTTCCCTTCATTGGTGGCTCCAATATTGCACTTTTCTCTGCCAACTGGTCTCCACACTGTTCCTAGCACCATAAAGACTTCAACTCTTTCAACTAAGGAATTTTCTGGCAATTGTCGATTGCTAAGCACATGACTTCATGAGTGTTCCCCTAACACACGCCCATGTTGTAACCTACCATGCAGACTATTTCTTGATGTGATATAAAGCACCTGTACAGAATGAGACAAGAGAACTTTTGACTGCATATTCAATCTGGTGTGAAATCTCAGGAATTTTTAATGGCTAATATTGGTGAAGGAGGATAATTTGAGTTAGGATGAGACATTTTGGGGCAAGATATGGAAGGAAACATTCATTTAGATGCATAGGAATTACTAAGGTTTTTATAATCAAGCCTTGAGGAAAATTTGGCTTTGGAAGCAGGAGATGCTCAGTGGCTCTGCCCCAGGAAAGGCTCCTGGAAAGGGCACCTCTGCTTATGCTCAGTACAGGGAGAACATTAGCAGGGAGGCAAAGTCTGCTCCCCATGACATCTGCTGTCCCTTCTTGGACATTCTATTGTCTCCTAGAGAGTTCTGGCATCCTCTGTGATGTCACCAGTGTTGTAGTAACAACCAGTGCCCTTGTTTCTCTCAGTCTGAGTCTGGCGGTTACAAGCTAAGTCATGTTTTCCTGTCTTCGCAAGCGTTTTGGGAGGGGGAACGTCGATTGTGGACAGACTAGATTGAAGGAGTCTGGCCTTTCGTCTCAAAGTAATGATGGACAGAGACAGCACTTCTGGGGAATGTTGAGTAAGTTCTGGGCAGTGTATTTTGAGCTTCCTGCCAGGGGGGCTGCAGGCTTATGCTGACCTTTCTAGCAATGGGCCACAACAACTGGAGCATCTGAAAAGGAATTGAATTTCCAAGAATATCACAATTCCTGTAAGTCAGGATTTCAGAACTTTAGTTTCCCCAACCCCACAGGGAGGATGTGGTAAGGCCAATGCTATTATACTGTGAACTTCTGGCCTTCACTTTTCACTTCATTTGTTATGTTACATTGCTATAAAAACAAGATCAGGAGTCATGGAGGGTCCACCTTTTCTGAGTTTAGACAGGGCAGCAATGTACTTCACTATCATTGCTTCTTTAAATACAGTGGATATCTGACAGTAGGAAAAGGGGGAGAATTGTGCTCCAGGCAATAACCTTATGTTCTAGACATCCTCTGATTTCTTCTAACTGGCAGGATCATTGTTAGCTTTATATATTAGAGGTTGTGTGTTACAAACATGTTTCTAAAATACCAAAAGTATTTGAAACATGTGGACCAAGATTCATCCTGTAACCTATTGGAACTTCTCGGGCATTTGGTATTTCAAATAGGGGAACTGATAAGTCTGTTGACCATATCCTCCATGGAAATGTGTTTTTATCCAAAGTTGTTGGCCTAGAGTATCAGGGTAGGACATCTGAGTGTCTCCAATCACTCAAGTTTTGTGGATGGTGAATTTATCATCTGAGTTCGAACCCACAGGGGTGAGGGTCCTGAAACCAAGCTGTACCCTATTCAGCTGATGATAATCCTGGAGAAGCCATCTCCGTGGTACATGTAAGCACCTGATGTCCGGAATAGGGAACACCTGGCTGCTTACATCTCTTGGTCTCTATAGAGTAGTGGGAGAACTGAGATCCACTGAGGAGGCCTCTTAAGCATAGACCAGTCGCCTAGCAGTGACACTGGGTTCCAGGCTTGTTCTCCTGTTTAGGCCTCACTGTGGTCTATGTACACTCTATGCATTCTCCCCATGCAGGTTCACTTGTGTTCTTCTACCTACAGACGCTGGGAGAGAAACATCATCCCCTGGAACTGCCCTAAGCGAGAAGCAAGCCAAGAAGGAAAAGGAGAGGCTGATTAAAGAGCTGCAGCTCATTACCGAGGAGAGAAATGACCTGAGAGATCGCCTGAGGTTTCTGACAGAGAGATCCATGAAGAACAGGTATGAATCGCTCCAAATGCTCTTGTTTCTTTCCTGGGTCTGCAAGGTCACCTTCTTCTTATCCTATTAAAGTTTTGGGTTCTAGAAAGCTGTGCCTCCCTAACCACCCTGTGCTAAACCTCACCTCCCATATAGAGGAGATTCAGAACCTTGACCCTTTCTGAGGAGCGAGATGGAAAATGGACTCATCTGCTTCCATTTATTGAAAAGCAGATCTTGTGGTCTGAATGAAGAATTCGGGGATAAAGTCAGGGAGAGTGAGTGTCTAGTGTGCATTTGCAAAGCCCTTGACAGATGGTGGCTTTGCAAGATTGTAATTGCAGTGAGTTTACGGTGAGTCTCTGTACTTGCTAGGCAGGGGACTGAGTGCTGGAAGATCCACGCAGCAGCCTGAGGGGCCTGGTACCAAACTGTTCATCTCAATGCTTGACTAGAAGGTCTCAGGCTCAGGCCTGTTTGTTATTGTCTGTGTGTCTTGCCCTCTGAGACAGCAATGGTGGATGCATTTCTCCTGGATTTCACAGTACTCTCTGTTTCCATATTTCTCTTTCTCTTTCTCTGACTCTGTTTTTACATTTCTCTTTTTTGTGTGTATTTCTCAGTCTGTGAGTCTGTATGTGCATACATCCAAATGCATATGGACAACTTTTATATGTTTATATTTCCCTCCACACTTGGAATCTAGGGGTCTATGTCTTGGCCTGAGTATTTACCTGTAACACATTCATGGTGATGTGAATGCTTTGTTCTGGGAGCCCCACTGTCAACAGCACAGTTCTTTGCCTATGTGGACACGTTTGTCTGTATATTTGTATTCCTTGTGCAGATTATAATTTTGTGTTGATATAAGGTCTGTTGTCAAAACAGGAGAAAAGAAATCACCGGTTTCTGGGTGTGTTGGGTGGGGGAGCATGGAGAGGTGTGGCCTAGGCTCTTGATAGCTTAACTGGCTTGACTGCAGATTTCCTCTTGATTGAACAAAGGGAGCCAGGGAACCCTCCATCTGGATGCTGAGATTCTGGTGTCCTGGACGCAGAAAAACACGTTTCTGAAGCTGAAGAATATCCAATATGTACAATTCAGAAGGTGTCCTTCCAGGACTGGTGTAGTACAGGACCCACCCTGAGCTCATATATTCCTAAATGCTGATGTTCATTGGATTCTATCATTTGGGGCCAGGCCACACTTCAGGCCAAATCCATATTATGAAGACCTGGAGAGAATGGAGGAGGCGGTCATGTCAATTCTGCACAACTTAGAGATGGAGAACACTGAAATCCATGAGAACAACCATAAGCTGAAGAAGGAGATTACCTTCTTTAGGTAAGTCCTGGTCAGAAAGGCTATCACCTCTGGAATGGCCATTTCTGACTTTCTTTGTTCTGGATTGGACGGTCTTCAGCTCTGGTTCTATATCTTGTGCTGTTTACACATCAGTGTGCCAGGGTCATTAGGACTCAGTTTTCAGTTCCATAAAAGACTGTTACTCATCCCAGGATTGTCTAGGCATCTTCAGAAGGCTCTAAATAGAACAGCACTGATTGAATCAGCAGGTTATTAGGCTGACCTGGACCTACGGTGTCATACCAGGTTTTACAAAACTCAGTTTGTGGACCACATGGTTAGAATGACCTTCTCTTGGTTCTACTGACCTCCTTTGAGGGTGTTGGCCCACTACTAATTGATGTTGCCCCCATGCATTGGGCTTTCATGGATAGTTGTAGATCCATGTTCTTTTTGAGAGATGTGGACACTAATTGGTGCTCGGGCCAATCAAATAATTTATTCTTCCCGGAATTTACTCTTTGTGGTTTCTGCAGCAGCCTTATATGTATCGAAATGAATTCTATTAAGTCTTCATGGGTATCTGGGTCCTGGTGGAGTTAGTGGCACTCGGGAGTGGGAATGGGAGAAAGGGGCAGCATGATCTTACTATGCAGACTTATTTCCAGAAACCTGCTCAGCCAGCTCCTGATGGACAACACATGTAGGAAGAAGTTGTTCCCACTGAAGCAGGAGAGCAAGGAGGTACATCTTGATTGTGCACTGAACCAGAAATATTTGGTTGACTTCAACAAGAAAGATAAAGACCAGCAACGTCCAGACCCAGCATCATCTGGTAGGGTTGAGCAGCTGTGTTAGCTTAAAAATATCTGATAAAGTTTGCCAATTTGATACATCTTTGCTCTCTCCTACCACCTTACTAATTTACACTCACAACCACCCAACCACCTCATGTAATGGAATTGTTCATTGCTCTGCCTATGCACAAGTATTCTGGGAAGCCAACCACTTTTCAGAAACTGAATTATTTTGCAAGTATATTTGTCTGCTCTTTTTGAAGCTGCAGTAGAGAAATGGTGACAGATTAATAACATACCTCATTATTGCATATCCACGTGATAGATTGGATGCTCTGTAGAGTTTTGAACAAGTTCTTGGTTCTTTGACAAATGACACTCTGTGGTCATGTGACTTCTTGTGTAGGAAGCACCTTTGCGGGATAAGAACAAAGTGCAAATGTCAAATTAGAACTTGTCATTGGTTTTAACCTTGGTGACATATGGACATCTACTTTCTTCCTGCAACCCAATGAGGTTCCTTCCATTGCCCTGTTCTTGGTTTGCACTGGTATAAGTCTGGGTCCCATATTGGCAGCCCACATTATTTTGAGGCTCTCTGGAGATTGTGCCCTTCCCAAAGAGTTAGCAACAATGATATCAATTAAAAGGTCCATGTTGACTGTCCAATAGAACTGAAATGGTAGAAGGCAGCCTTCCGACAGCTGCCTTGCATTTCACCACCAAATCAGTGTCTGAAATACTGCCTTCCTCTCCCAGGTCTCAGAAAGTGCAAGAGAGCTGGAATTGGACACACACCAGTAAGAGAGCTTCCTGAAGAATAAGTTGCTTTCTCAGGAGTCCCTGATGACAAACATCCTGAATGGTAACAAATTTTTTGGATGAGTATTCTTCCTCAGAGTTAATTTTTCATTGCTTAGAGACCCTAAATTTAAATAACACTAAGCCAGCCTGACTGATTGAGGTCATACTTTCTTCTCAGAAAACAACACTTGAGAGACAACTTGGGGGACCTCCTTTCATTATGTGTGCAAGAGGAGAAACAGCAATACATCTGTGCTTCTAAATATTCCTTAAGAATGTGCTGTTTAGAAATATTTTTGTTATGATTTTAATTGAAATTTTCTTTTTGTTGTTTCATATTTATATGTTCTTGTTACTGTTTTTATCTTTTCAAATATTTTTAAATATTTTAATTTATTTGTGTTAATCCTGTTTTGTTGTAAAAATGAATTCCTTATGAATAAAAATTGAATTCTATCTCTTGACTCTTAAGACCATCATTCTTACTCAAGGGTTCTGTCCCCTCCTGTGGACTTAGAACTGACAGCTACAGATGGATCTCTGCATGTTCCATGGATCCTGGGCTAATAAGTGAATTCAAAGTCACCAAGGGGGACCCAGTGTGACAGTGTCTTTTGTGTGGATAATGTGGCTGTTTCTCGGACACACACTTTATGAAGTAATCACTGACATGCTTTACCCAATTGTTAGGGTCCATGTGGTTCTTCTGAGAGAGCAGCAGATGCTCTATCCTGTGAGTCATCACCACAGCTCCTGCAGGTGCTTTTGTCCTTCCACATCATGTACTGTATTAGGTGGACAGGATCACCTCCAATTAAATAGAGAGATCTCAGGAGATGTGTATTCACAGGAAATTTACTGAGCTGTGCATGCTCAATGTGTTAGCTTGCCAGCCATCCCTACAGGGCTCTGGTGTTCCCACTCCTCATTGTGGGTCAGGATCATCCTCCAGCACCACTTAGTGTCCATATTAGAGCAGATCTTTCACCTATTATCAATGATGACCATATGTATTCTGCACATCTGACAAAATACAGAATAGAAATTAGCTTCCTGTTGGCCAGATTGGCATAATGAGTTTTTTGATTGTTAGCATGAAAATTATTTTAATCTAAGCAGTTTAGGGAAGAACCTCAAGGACACCCATAGTGAATGCAGCCTGCAGCTGTGAACACAGGTTTCTGTTGGAGAGCAGGCCTGTGCAGGCCCAGAACCTAGGTGGGACAGTTCAAGCTACCCTTTTTCCATGGCCAATCTGGGATCATATTGAGAATGTATTTTTTCCAGGTGACTGATTTCCAATTTATGGAATTGAACTAAATTACTGAGAGTGGAGGTGACTCAGAGAGTTAAAGTACAAAAACAACAATCCAGAATGTCCACAAAAGCTTGCTGTCACCCCAGGGCTTTTAAAAGCTCAGCAGCTAGAGAAGCAATGTAGTATTTGGTTATTTTCATGCTTGGGTCTAGTCATTCATTATAAGCTGACCATGACACAAAAAGAGTCATCTGTGTCACAATAGAAGCTAGTTGTAACTAGATTCACCCCCACACTATCACATCACTACCGTATTTGTGGTTCTCAGTTACTATCTAAGACCCTGGAAGAGGCCTGGGTCTTGCTACACAAACTCATAATTTATGTCTTCATGACACTGTGTGCTTTGTTCTGTTGATGCTACCATTGGCATACAATACCTTGGATACTTTGTGCTGACATCTGTGACATGAGACAATAGTTCATGCCATGCCTAACCTGCATAAACTGTCCTTAGAGTACGGTGTAGTCAGAGGGGCCTTTTTTTTCTCTCTGAATTTTCAAAATATTTCCAGTCTTCAGACAAGTCTTCAGCCATTGTCCAGTGCCTGTCTTGAGATGTCCACATTGTCTCCTGGGAGTATTCATCCAGCCTGCTCTGTAATTTTGTAGAAGATTAATAGCGTTCCAGCCCTAGGATTTAATTCAGTGTGATTGTACTTTCCAAACATGCTCAAAGCCCTACATTCCACCATAGCCTGTGTGCTTTAGAGAAAGAAAATAAAGAACCACATTGCACTTGAAATTTCTCCCCCAACAAAAGGAGAGCCTGCATAGGGCCTTTAAGTAACTCTAAGTCCCAGCTTCTGCATAACTCCCTCCATCGACTCCATTATTGGTGTATTTTCATTACTGCTCACTTTATTTTTGGTGTGCAAAGAATGTGTACCATGTCAGTAAAGTGTGTGTGTGTGTGCGTGTGGGAGAGAGAGAGAGAGAGAGAGAGAGAGAGAGAGAGAGAGAGAGAGAGAGAGTTTGTGTTTGTTTGTGTTTCTGTGCAGGTGTTTGTGTATGTTCATCCATGAACTCACTATCAATTTTCATAAAATGACTTAGAAGACTGTAATGAAAACTGTCGAGGTGCATGCAGACGTGTGTTACTAGTGTCCCACGGCACCTGGCAGGTAACACTGAAATGGTGGTCTACTATAATACAGCCTAAAAACAGGCTGTGGATGGTTTACACAGAGATTGTGACGTCATCACCACTAGAGAGAGCAGCAAAAGCTTCATTTATCACATGCTGCTGTTACCAAGATGAGGCAAAGCCTTATCCTACAGAGAGTCTGGTATGATTTGATGGCAGGAAATAAACTTAGTACTAAAATCATTCAATTACAAACGAAGAGGATAATACAAAGAGTCATAGGAAGCAAGAGCTGTTTTTTGAGGAGATCCATAAGAGAAACAACCCCTTTCTGAAACTAAGTACACACCACAGTGTCAATACCTAAATTATCAAATCAGAAATGAAAAGGGGGATGAAGCAATAGACATGTGAGTGAATTCAACAATCATTAGGGCTTCTTCAGAGTCCTTTACTACAGAAAAGTGAAAAATCTATTTGATATTGGTAATTTTTCTACACAGATAGCAAATACCAAGTTAAATCCAAATGTGGGATTTAACTCATAAGATTATTCTCATAAGAAAATAGATAGTATTTAAACGATGCCACTACAAAAATTAAAAAATATATATGAGGGCCACTAGGCTTTAATGCAGCCTTTCTACCAGACGTTTAATGACGACCTAATAACAATAGTGCTTCAATTATTCCTCTGATTTGAAAGAGAAGGAACATTGCCAAACCCCTTCTCTGAGTTTCTCTTTTTACCTAGAATTCCTGAGTCTGTTGCTTCTTCCATTGTCACCCCGTCAATAGAGCTGCAGGGCGAGTCTGTCCCGCCCCAGAGGGTATCTGCCAGCTGACAGGGCTGGGTTTTGCTCTGCTTGCCCCTGCTCCTGCCCCCGCCCCTGCTCTTGCCCCTGCTCCTGCCCCCGCCTCACACCCGCACTCGATGTCGCCTCCGACCCATCCCCTTTCCCAGTCCCACCACCGCCCTCGACTCAGACCCGTCCCAACCCCCCCCAGCCTGCCCTCGCCCCTACCCTGCCCCAGCCCCGACCCCCCCACACCCGTCCTCTCCTTCGCCCCCCTCCCTGGCCTCCGCCCTCGCTGCCGCTGCTTGCGTTGCTACCATTCCTTCTTCGACTCCCCTGTCGACCCCACCGCCACTGCGGCTACCTTCTCCCACTTCTTCAGCCCAAGACTTTTGAGATCCTGGCTTGCAGCGCTCTGCACTAGGAGGCTAATGGAGGTGAGGAGAGCCTAAGGGACAGACCCCAGGCCTGGCCCCAGAGACTTGTGTCTCCCCCCTCCCCCGAAGTGCTTTCCCGCAGTTCTCCATTCTGGGTTCAGTTTGTGGGGACCCCAGCAGGTGGCAGGCTTTGCTGATCCTCAGGTGTGAGTCTGGGACAGTGGTGGGACTTATGGTTGAGGGAAGTCTTTCAGGCAAATGCAGGCTTTTCTCAAACTCTTGGACCATCTGGTGCCCTCCCTGGGGTCACAGGACCTGTGGAAGTTGGGAAGCCACTTTTCCCTGTCCTGTGTGACTTTCCCTGCAGAGTGAGCCCTCCTGCAGGAGATACTCTCTCATGCTTCTTTAAAAGCACCTGTTCCTCAGATCCAGATCAGCTGTGAAAACAGGCTTCTCCATGTCAGTGTGCTAGCTCCCCCTCCCAGCTCAGAGCTGCCACACCTAAGGATCCTCCAGCCCCAGTACTGGTTGGGTCTCATGGAGGAGTTAGAGCAAAGTGCCCCTTCTGAGAAGTGACTCAGAACAGAAGGTTCCTGCAACCCAATGAGGTCTCTTCCAGTTGCCCTGTTCTTGGTTTGCACTGGTATAATTCTGAGTCCCAGATTGGCAGCCCACATTGCTGTGAGGGTTGCTGGAGATTTTGCCCTGCCCACAGAACAGAAGTTTCAGAAGAAAGGCCAGTTTGGCATAATGAATTCTTTTGATAGATGGCAACAGAATTATCTTAATCTAAGCAGTTTAGGGAGGAACCTCAAGAGCATCCATAGTGAATGCAGCCTGCAGCTGTGAACACACGTTTCTTTTGGAGAGCAGGCCTGTGCAAGCCCAAGACCTAGGTGGGACAGTTCAAGCTGCCCTTTTTCCATCGCCAATCTGTGTTTGTATTGAGAAAGTATTTTTTTTCCAGTTGACTGATTTCCAACTTATGGAATGGAACTGACTTACTCAGAGTGGGGTTGACTTAGAGAGTTAAAGTACAGAAGGAATAATCCAGATGTCCACAAAAGCTTGCTGTCACACCAGGGCTTTTAAAAGCTCAGCAGCTAGAGAAGCAATGTAGTATTTGGTTATTCTCATGCTTAGGTCTAGTCATTCATTATAAGCTGAACATGACACAAAAAGAGTCATCTGTGTCACAATAGAAACTAGTTGTAACTAGACTTATACCACATTATCACATTATTACTATATTTGAGGTTCTCAGGTATGATCTTAGAAACTAGAAGAGGCCTGGTTCTTGCTACATATAGTCATATTCTATATCTTCACAACACTGTGTGATTTGTTCTGTTAATGCTACCATTGGCATACAATACCTAGGATATTTTGTGCTCACATCTGTGACATGAGACAATAGTTCATGTCATCCCTTACCTGAATAAACTGTCCTTAGAGTACAGTGTAGTCGGAGGGGCCTTCTTTTCCTCTGAGATAGCAAAACATTTCCAGTCTTCATACAAGTCTGTCAGCCATTGTCCAGTGCCTGTCTTGAGATGTCCACATTGTCAGCTGAGAGTCTTCATCCAGCCTGCCCTGTAATTCTGTAGAACATTAATAGGGTTCCAGCCCTAGGAATTAATTAAGTGTTCTAGTACTTGCCAAATATGCTCAAAACCTAGTTTCCACCCTAGCTCTGTGTGCTATACAGAAAGAAAATAAAGAACCCATTGCACTTGAAGTTTAGCCTCCAACAGAAGGAGAGCCTGCACAGGGCCTTTAAATAACTCTAAGCCCGAGCTTCCCCACAACCCCGTCCATCGATTCCTTTATTGGTGTGTTTTCATTAATACTCACTTTCTTCTTTGTGTAAAAAGAATGTGCACCATGTCAGTAAAGTGTGTGTGTGCGTCTGTGTTTGTGCATGTTCATCCATGAACTCACTATAAATTTTCATAAAATCACTCAGAAGTCCCTAGTGACTGTCGAGGTGCAGGCAGACTCATGTTACTACTGTCTCATGGCACCTTGCAGGGAGCACTGAAATCGTGGGCTACTTTAATACAGTCTAAAACGAGGCTGTGCATGGTTTTCAGTGAAATTGTGACGTCATCCCCACTACAGAGAGCAGCAAAAGCTTCATGTATCACATGCTGCTGTTACCAAGGTGAGGCAAAGCCTCATCCCATAGAGAGTCTGGTAGGATTTGATGGCAGGAAATAAACTCAGAACTAAAATCAATCAATTACAAACAAAGAGAATGATATAAAGAGCCAAGCAAAGCAAGAGCTGGCTTTTTTTTTTTTTTTTGAGAAGATCCACAAGACAGACAAACCACAGAGCCTATATCTAAAGTACCAAATCAGAAATGAAAAGGGGGATATAACAAAGGACACTGAGTTAATTCAACAATCATTAGGGCTTACTTCAGAGGCCTTTACTACAGAAAAGTGAAAAATCTATTTGATACTGGTGATTTTTCTAACAGATAACAAATACCAAGTTAAATACAGATTTGGGAAGGTAATGAATAATTCCCATAAGGAAATAGATACAGTCATTAAAGGCTGCCACTCCAAAAATTAAAAATAATAATAATCAGGGCCACATGGCTTTAATGCATCCTTTCTACCAGACTTTTAATGAAGACCCAATAACAATAGTGCTTCAATTATTCCACTGAATTGAAAGAGAAGGAACATTGCCAAACTCCTTCCCTGAGTTTCTCCTTTTACCTAGAATTCCTGAGTCTGTTGCTTCTTCCATTGTCACCCCATCAATAGAACCATTTAAAATGGGATGTAATCGATGTCTGGAGCCTCATTCTTTCCCTTGACCTCCATGCGGTGTCCAGAAGGCATGCCTGTTCTCATGGACATGGATTCATCTCTTTTTGCTGCAGCAAGAAGAAAGCCAGCAGAGGAGGCAGGAACTTACAAAGAATCAGTAGGATTTCTAGAAAAGAAGCATCCAGATCTCCATTCTCAGAAAACCCCTGGCTTGCTCTCATGTGACTGGGTCCTCAGACACCAGCAGCCTTAGATGAGACCAAGGAAAGCTGTGCAGAGTCCTGGGTCCCCAGGTTCTTGACCTCCTGAGTGACAGCTGTAGACACGTCCTCCAGGGAATCCTTACAGCTGGTGACATCTGGACAAGGTGAACCAGATGCCAAAATGAGACATGGGAGAGAAATCCTAGGCTGTTTGGAAGGAATCAGTCTCTGCTTTTGCTTCTGTCTCTGTGTGCCCTGCTGCTATGATGTTCATGGGGAGCTCTCATGCCAGTGGGTCTCCTCCTAATGTGTTTGTTGTTGCAGATGTCCTGGATGTTCTGGACCCCATCAGAACTCAGCCCGTGCTCAGTCATGGAGGTCAGCACCTTCCTGTCCATCAGGTCATGAGACCTGAGACAGTTGAGGTAACGGCAGTTGGCCTGGGTGAAGTGCTCACAGACTTGGACTCTCTTGCATGGCTGTGGCTTCAAGCAGATCTGTTTGTGGCTGTCTCCTTTGTAGTAACTTTTGCAGGAGAAAAGCATCCCCCTGTACCAGGAAGAAGGCCGGCTCCTCTTGGTTAAGCCCAGAAAGCTCATGATTCTTCAGGACTTGGAAGCTCTGTTCCTAAAAACTTGGTGTGGATATTTGCAGAGGTTTCTCTGGGATTTTGCATAATGACTCTGTCCCAGAAGTTTGAGCTTGCAGAGGCTTGGGCAATCTGTAGCATGGTCCCTGGATGCACTTGAGATTGAAGCCACAGGCTTCAGTAGTAGCCGCCACCTACAGCGTGATCCCTGCCTGATCTCCAGTCTCCAATAGGAATAAGCAGTCTTGCCCAGCAGCCCATAGAGCTCTGCCTCTGGAGCCTGATCCTACTCTGCAGTTCCTTTAAGGTCATGCAGCCCCTGTGGGTCCACAGGATCTTGGTGATGAAACAGTCTGCCCCAGGATCCCCCATGGTGCACTATGGCTGCAGCTGCTCAGGCTTGTGAGCTGGACTCTGCTTCGTGGAGTAAGGAAACTGGAAAAGGGGATAACACATGAAATGGAAATGAAGAAAATAACCAGTAAAAATTAAAAGAATTAAAGTCATCATCTCAGGAGAATGAGTGGGAAGCCAGGTCCTTAAGCAGGCAGGTTCTCCACAAAAATGCATGCTGGGTTCAAGACTGGACATGAGGTGCCCTGAGCTTGGGGACTGCCAGGCTCCTACTGGGAAGAGAGCTTTCTTCTTCATTTCCGTAAGTCTCTCTAGTTTTCTTTTAAGGCTTTCATCTCATCATTGACTTTCCCAATGACCTTTTATGACAAGCCATTATGGTTAACAAGAATTAAGTAAGGGCTCATTGAGCTATTGGTAGTTGGAGGTCTGGGGGAAGCCCTGGATAGAGAGATCTTGCCTGCCAGGGGTGGGATGTGCATGGTGGGAGGGACTAGTGGAGTGTCATTGGCCTCAGTATGCACAGGCTTGGGGCTGGTGCCTGGCTGCCTGGTGTGCCTCTGTGGCTACTTGGCCTGGGTCTCACCGAAGATGCCCATGGTGGTTGCTGGCCAGTTGTGCTTGCTCTCCCTGTCCTCGGGGCTTCTGGCGGGGCTGACCACAGCCTTGAACATGGACAAAGTGGGCCGGAAATTGGAGGATCATGGGAGCATCTTCAACTTCCCCCTCCCCAAGCACTGGCAGTTGCAGCTGGAGGACAAGCCACTGTGAGTTTCCCCACATCCAGGCAGGTGTTCTGCACCACCAGGAGAGCAAGGGCAAGCACTGCTGCCACCAGTCCCACATGCGCAAGGCCTATTTGCTGACTGGCAGGGCTTCACTTTGCTCTGCCTGGCTCTGCTTTGCCTTGCTCTGCCCTGTGGGCTCTCACTTCTTTGGCCAAAGACTGTTGAGATCCCGGCTTGCCTCACCTTTCAATAGGCACCTCTGTGAAGTGAGGAGAACCAAAGGGACAGAAGGCTGACCTGGCCCTGGAGACTTGTGTCTCCCCCTCCACCAAAGTGCTTTCCTCAGTTCTCCACTCCAGTTTTAGTTTGCAGGGATCCCAGCAGGTGGCAGGCTTTGCTGAGCCTCCCCTGTGAGAAGGGGACAGTGGTGGGACTTATGGTTGTGGGAAGTCTTTCAGGGAGATGCAGGCTTTCTCAAACTCTCCGACCATCCATCCAGTGCCCTCCCTGGTTCCCATTCCCTGTGTTTGTTGCGAAGTCACTTTTCGCTGTCCTGTGTGACTTTCCCTGCAGACTGGGCTCTCCTGCAGGAGATACTCTCACATGCTTCTTTAAAAGCCCCTGTTCCTCAGATCTAGATCAGCTGTGAAAACAGGCTTCTCCATGCCAGGGTGAGAGCTACCCCTCCCAGCTCAGAGCTGCAACACCATAGGATCCTCAGGCCCCAGTGCTGGGTGGGTCCCATGGAAGAGTTAGAGGAAAGCTTCCCTTCTGAGAAGTGACTTAACACAGAAGGTTCACAAGTGATAGTCAACCCCCAAGTATTTCTTCCAGGAGAAAGCACTCAGCTCTCCCCTTTAGACAGTTTAGGCTCCCACATGGCCCAGTTTTGTGATTGGGGAAGATTTTCTGGAGCTTAGTTGGCCAGTCAGAGTGGGGCTACATTCTTTTTTTTTTTTTCTTTATTAACTTGAGTATTTCTTATTTACATTTTGATTGTATTCTCTTTCCCGGTTTCCGGGCCAACATCCTCCTAACCCCCCCTCTTCTATATGGCTGTTCCCCTCCCCATCCTCCCTCCATTACCACCCTCCCCCCAACAATCACTTTCACTGGGGGTTCAGTCTTGACAGGACCAAGGGCTTCCCCTTCCACTGTGCCCTTACTAGGATATTCATTGCTACCTATGAGGTCAGAGTCCAGGGTCAGTCCATGTACAGTCTTTGGGTAGTGGCTTAGTCCCTGGAAGCTCTGGTTGCTTGGCATTGTTGTTCATATGGGGTCTCGGGCCCCTTCAAGCTCTTCCAGTTCTTTCTCTGATTCCTTCAACGGGGATCCCGTTCTCAGTTCAGTGATTTGCTGTTGGCATTCGCCTCTGTATTTGCTGTATTCTGGCTGTGTCTCTCAGGATCGATCTACATCCGGTTCCTGTCGGCCTGCACTTCTTTGCTTCATCCATCTTGTCTAATTGGATGGCTATATATGTATACGCCACATGTGGGGCAGGCTCTGAGTGGGTGTTCCTTCTGTGTCTGTTTTAATCTTTTCCTCTCTCTTCCCTGCCAAGGGTATTCTTGTTCCTCTTTAAAGAAGGAGTGAAGCATTCACTTTTTGGTCATCCTTCTTGATTTTCATGTGTTCTGTGCATCTAGGGTAATTCAAGCATTTGGGCTAATAGCCACTTATCAATGAGTGCATACCATGTATGTCTTTCTGTGATTGGGTTAGCTCACTCAGGATGATATTTTCCAGTTCCATCCATTTGCCTATGAATTCCATAAAATCATTGTTTTTGACAGCTGAATAATATTCCATTGTGTAGATGTACCACATTTTCTGTATCCATTCCTCTGTTGGGTTCTTTCCAGCTTCTGGCTATTATAAATAAGGCTGCTATGAACATAGTGGAGCATGTGTCTTTGTTATATGTTGGGGCATCTTTTGGGTATATGCCCAAGAGAGGTATAGCTTGGTCCTCAGGTAGTTCAATGTCCAATTTTCTGAGAAACCTCCAACTGATTTCCAGAATGGTTGTACCAGTCTGCCTCCCACCAACAATGGAGGAGTGTTCCTCTTTCTCCACATCCTGGCCAGCATTTGCTGTCACCTGAGTTTTTGATCTTAGCCATTCTCACTGCTGTGAGGTGAAATCTCAGGGTTGTTTTGATTTGCATTTCCCTTATGACTAAAGATGATGAACATTTCTTTCGGTGTTTCTCAGCCATTCGGCATTCCTCAGCTGTGAATTCTTTGTTTGCCTCTGAACTCCATTTTTTAATAGGGTTATTTTACTCCCTGCGGTCTAACTTCTTGAGTTCTTTGTATATTTTGGATATAAGCCCTCTATCGGTTGTAGAATTGGTAAAGATCTTTTCCCAATCTGTTGGTGGGGCTACATTCTTAATCCATACTCATTCACACAACAGAACATCTTCCTCCCCACCCACGAGGCTTTGACTTGAACCCAGGTCCTTCCAGGACCAACAGACCTGAGAGAACAGATTGCAGCACAAGAGAGAAAAGAAGCCAGAATAGTTTAAACTGGAGAAAACCCCCATATAGGCCATTTACCAACTATAGGGGTTGTGCATATTGTGGACTTCAGAATCTTAAGGTCAGATTTTTCTGATTACACCTTATAGGTGAAGCTGAAGTCTACTGAGGGTGGGATCATCCCAGGCAGGGAGGGGATCTGACTCTGCAGGCCTGGCCACCCTCTGCATTCTCCCAAAAATAATTTTTAGTCAGCTGTAAATCTGAAGTGAAATTTGTTTTTTGTCAACTCAAACGGTTGACATTTCAAGTCTCACACACCATGTGAGAGACACACATTTATCCACAGGGGATTTGAACTTACTTCTATAGAAATGACTGTGGGCCAACAGAGGGAAAGCATTCTTGCCTTTACCATTCTGTCTGTATCAGAGACTACATGGACTGGCTTCCTGGACAGACATGTCCAAGCAGACAGACATTGTAATGAGGGAAAACTTAGGCAAGAAATGACCTGGGGACAGTGATTTCAGATTGTGCCTTTAGCCAGGAATCTCTGTTGTCATTAAGGCAAGCAGTCTTGGGCCTGCCAAAACTTGTCAGTATTTCAGGGCTCTTACAACTGCTCCAGGTACTTCTGAGGTGAAAGCCTTTCATTAAAAAAAAAAAAGTTTATAGAGCAATATTTCTCAACCAGTGGGTGGCAACTGCTTCACAGAGATTGCATATCAGATACCTTGTACATTATGACTCATAAGAGTAGCAATATTATTTATGAAGTAGCAATGAAATAATTTTATGGAGGGGATCATCACAGTATGAAGAGCTGTATTAAAGGGTTGCAGCAGTAGGACTGTTGAGAACCACTGCCATAGAAGCTGACACATGGGAGCAGACTCCTCAGATGAGTAGAGATCCATGGCAAGGGATACTGTGTCCCACCCTAGAACCCAGAGGCAGAATCTATCCCAGGAGTCTGTGGGCTCACCTTGTCTTAAATTCTCCCAGGGTCAAGAATAGCATTGATCATCTCAGCAGAGTCAGCTTGCACAGCCACATCAGGCCCATGGCTTCCCTGTACAGAGAAGGATGTGGGTCTAAGTGACAGACAGTGAGACTGAGGGGACCCTGATACTCATTTGCTTTGAGCTGTGGTTTCTTCACCTGTAAACTGGAGGTGTTTCTGCTGAATTGGGTTGTTGTGGAGATTAACAGAACATACAACCTGCTCAGTGTCTGCCTGGCATGGACCCTGCTGGTTAAATGGAAGCTGTCGATGATGACGATATTAAAAGTAGAATTTCTAGCCAGATAGTGTTAGTTGTGGGGCGCCATACAAGTGTTCTAAGCATTTTCTGATTCTAAGACCGCCTCACCTTACAACCTAAGGCTCTTGATTTAAATTTTAAAAAAAGAATAAATATAAAATACCAATATGAAAAAATCATAATCAGAAATGAGCTAATTCCTGCGAAGTCATTTAGCTTTACATTTTCTGCTTCTATTTCCAAGGCATCTAGAGTAGCACTATCCGAGATCCTAAAGCCTTCTATTATTTTTTTTTTTATTAACTTGAGTATTTCTTATATACATTTCGAGTGTTATTCCCTTTCCCGGTTTCCGGGCAAACATCCCCCTCCCCCCTCCCCTTCCTTATGGGTGTTCCCCTCCCAACCCTCCCACCATTGCCGCCCTCCCCCCATAGACTAGTTCACTGGGGGTTCAGTCTTAGCAGGACCCAGGGCTTCCCCTTCCACTGGTGCTCTTACTAGGATATTCATTGCTACCTATGGGGTCAGAGTCCAGGGTCAGTCCATGTATAGTCTTTAGGTAGTGGCTTAGTCCCTGGAAGCTCTGGTTGCTTGGCATTGTTGTACTTTTGGGGTCTCGAGCCCCTTCAAGCTCTTCCAGTTCTTTCTCTGATTCCTTCAATAGGGGACCTATTCTCAGTTCAGTGGTTTGCTGCTGGCATTCGCCTCTGTATTTGCTGTATTCTGGCTGTGTCTCTCAGGAGCGATCTACATCCGGCTCCTGTCGGTCTGCACTTCTTTGCTTCATCCATCTAGTCCAATTGGGTGGCTGTATATGTATGGGCCAAATGTGGGACAGGCTCTGAATGGGTGTTCCTTCAGTCTCTGTTTTAATCTTTGCCTCTCCCTTCCCTGCCAAGGGTATTCTTTTTCCTCATTTAAAGAAGGAGTGAAGCATTCACATTTTGATCATCCGTCTTGAGTTTCGTTTGTTCTAGGGATCTAGGGTAATTCAAGCATTTGGGCTAATAGCCACTTATCAATGAGTGCATACCATGTATGTCTTTCTGTGATTGGGTTAGTTCACTCAGGATGATATTTTCCAGTTCCAACCATTTGCCTACGAATTTCATAAACTCGTTGTTTTTGATAGCTGAGTAGTATTCCATTGTGTAGATGTACCACATTTTCTGTATCCATTCCTCTGTTGAAGGGCATCTGGGTTCTTTCCATTTTCTGGCTATTATAAATAAGGCTGCGATGAACATAGTGGAGCACGTGTCTCTTTTATATGTTGAGGCATCTTTTGGGTATATGCCCAAGAGAGGTATAGCTGGATCCTCAGGCAGTTCAATGTCCAATTTTCTGAGGAACCTCCAGACTGATTTCCAGAATGGTTTTACCAGTCTGCAATCCCACCAACAATGGAGGAGTGTTCCTCTTTCTCCACAACCTCGCCAGCATCTGCTGTCACCTGAGTTTTTGATCTTAGCCAATCGCACTGGTTAAAAAATGGGGTTCAGAGCTAAACAAAGAATTCACAGCTGAGGAATGCCGAATGGCTGAGAAACACCTAAAGAAATGTTCAACATCTTTAGTCATAAGGGAAATGCAAATCAAAACAACCCTGAGATTTCACCTCACACCAGTGCGATTGGCTAAAGCCTTCTATTATGGTGCTACCCATTCATTCCTCTCTCCTTGAGGACTTCTCAGGTGACTTACCAGAATCAGATGGCTTTTAAGATTGTTCCCATCAGGTGCGATCTCTTTGTCCATGGGCCTTGCCAAAAGTTGCAGGGCCAACCTGTTGTTTTACAATCCAAAATTCCAGACATTAATTTTACCAATGAAGTTTCAGGAGTCAGATGCTGAAGTCAAGTAAAGCTCCCAACTGTCTTTCCTGATTCACTGACCTCCCAGAAGAAGAGCAGTCCTGTTCCCTCTGAACACTTTCTTAAAAATCCTTTAACTCAAAAACTTTCCATTGGTTTAGTTATCTAGATTTCCTTTCACGTTGTGTCTTGATCTGCTGGACCTAAGTGCACTTTTTACCTTTGCCATAAATGTGTGTGGTAGGTGAGCCATACCGTAATTAAGTCCATGTTTACATGAATAAACAACTCTTGCTTTAAATGTCTGTGCCATGGCCCTGCTATACCACACACTAGTTTTTCAGTAAATAATACATTCTTGGAGATCACAGTGTGATCAAATATTTTGTAACATGATTTAGTAACGTCCCCTTGATTTTATAAATCAATTTCTTTGACGAGGATTCTGGGTGTTGTCTGTCAGGTCTGAGTGCATCATCTTGGGAATCCCAAGGAACATCAAACTTGGGCTTTTGAAACTGTTGCATATGGCCAACCCGGAGCAAAAACCACCCAGGAATCTACTGATACTTGACACACATTCATTCACCTGCCTTTTTCATATAGTTTATGGCAAGAGGTCACCATTCTTGACCTTGTTTCATTATAAAACGTGGTACTAAATGTAAGAGTTGGGGTCAAGGAGATCACCCCACAAATCACAAAATACCCATCTCAGATAACCATGTATGGTTTATTGAATACAAAACATCCATGAATTTCAGGACAGAATTAAAAGTCCAAACCTAAGGATAATAGAATAGAAGAGAATTTAGATTTCCAGTTTACAGGTCCAGTAAGCATATTCAGTGAATCATAGCAGAAAACATCCATAAGGTAAAGAAAGAAAAGGCCATGAGGGTACAACAAGCCTACAGAATGCCAATTTAATCATACCAGAAACAATTCCTCCATTAACATAATAATTAAAACACTGAATGCACAGATCAAAGAAAGATCATTAGAAGGGGTAAGGTATAAATAACCAGTAACAAATAAGTTCAGACCTATCTGAATTACACCAGACTTCTCAACAGAGACTCCAAAAGCCAGAAAATCTTGGGCAGATGTAATGCGGACCAAGGATCCTATACCCAGCATAATTCTCAATCACCATAAATGGAGAAACCAAAATATTTCATGACAAAACCAAATTTAAACAATATTTTTCTCTAAGAAAGCACAACAGAGGATTGTAGTAGGGAAACTCCAAGACAATGAGCTAAACTATACCCAAGAAAAACCAAGAAATAAATCATCTCTCAATAATTTCAAAAAATGAAGCACACAATCACCATTTCACCCATAACCAGAAAAAGAAGAGAAAGCAGCAACTATTGGTCTTTAATATCTAACCAGACCCTCTGTCACCAATCCCCCAGCTCCTAGGGAATAAACTGCCAGCCAAAGTATATACAGGGTCTATGGTTCTAGTTAACTGTGTAGAAGAGGACTGATTTAAGTGGCACCCATGTGGCGGGAGGCCATTGACTACGCTGAGGCCTGTTGCCCACCAAAAGTAGATGCTGGAGTTGTGAGGTGGGAATGGATATGTGTAGGTGGGGGAACACTGTCATATAGGCAAAGCTGAGCAGAAATGGGATGTAAGATATTATGAGGGGAGTGTGGAAAGCAGGACAACAGTTGAAATGTAAATAAATAAAATAACCAATTAATAAAAAAATAGCCAAAAATAAAATAAAAAGTGAAAAGGTAAAAGAAAACTTACACCAAAACAAAAGAAATCCTTGTAGTGGATTGGCCTAATTCTGCTTGTATTTTAATGCTAATATGTAGAACTCAAGACTGGTTAACCTCCAAAAACTGACCCTGCTCCCAGTTAACTGTGATCATAAAGAAGCCAACAGCCAACAGCTGCACAGCAGAGAGATGGGGGAGGTGAGCTTTGAGGGCTTTGCTAGAGAGGATCATGAGGAGGGAAGAAGGAGGAAGAAGCTGCCAGAGAATAAAGGAAGAACATGTGTGATGGAGAGGAGAGAGGAAGAGGAGAGCAGCCATGGTTAAGGGAGAGGAGAGCCTGGTCCTGAGGGCTGTCCAAGTGCAACAAAGAGCAGCCAAGATGCTACACAGTCAGTACGAGTTGAGTGTTATTGTTTGGAAAGTAGATCTGATACCATGGAGGGCAGGCAGCTGCCCAGCTACTGTGCTGATTAAGGCATATGATGAATAAATTTACAAAATATGTATAACCAGTAAGGAGCTCTATAGAGGATCCTAAAAGGAATACTTTAGTTTGAAGAGAAGGATAAAATACCAGAGGAAACAGGAAATAATTTAACAAAACTAGAACAGTCAATCAAAAGAAGCCAATAAAACGCTTCCTGGTTGCTGCCGCTGCAGAGAGCCCCTGGGCAGCACCCCACGAGCGAACTTGAGCCTCGGGACCACAGATCCCGGCCCGCAGCAGCTCTCTGCTCCCAGACCCGGTGAGAGAGAGACCCAACCGCCTGGTCAGGTGGGCACTCCTGAGGCTGCAGAGCAGAAGAGACCACCAACACTGCTCACCCCTGCCCACATCCCTGGCCCAAGAGGAAACTGTATAAGGCCTCTGGGCTCCCGTGGGGGAGGGCCCAGGAGCGGCAGGACCCCTGCCACAGACACCGCCGGACCCTGAAGGAAACAGACCGGATAAACAGTTCTCTGCACCCAAATCCCGTGGGAGGGAGAGCTAAACCTTCAGAGAGGCAGACAGGCCTGGGAAACCAGAAGAGACTGCTCCCTGCACACACATCTCGGACGCCAGAGGAAAAAGCCAAAGACCATCTGGAACCCTGGTGCACTGAAGCTCCCGGAAGGGGCGGCACAGGTCTTCCTGGTTGCTGCCGCTGCAGAGAGCCCCTGGACAGCACCCCACGAGCAAACCTGAGCCTCGGGACCACAGGTAAGACCAAATTTTCTGCTGCAAGAAAGCTGCCTGGTGAACTCAAGACACAGGCCCACAGGAACAGCTGAAGACCTGTAGAGAGGAAAAACTACACGCCCGAAAGCAGAACACTCTGTCCCCATAACTGACTGAAAGAGAGGAAAACAGGTCTACAGCACTCCTGACACACAGGCTTATAGGACAGTCTAGCCACTGTCAGAAATAGCAGAACAAAGTAACACTAGAGATAATCTGATGGCGAGAGGCAAGCGCAGGAACCCAAGCAACAGAAACCAAGACTACATGCCATCATCGGAGCCCAATTCTCCCACCAAAACAAACATGGAATATCCAAACACACCAGAAAAGCAAGATCTAGTTTCAAAATCATATTTGATCATGATGCTGGAGGACTTCAGGAAAGACCTGAACACACTTAGGGAAGCACAGGAAAACATTAATAAACAAGTAAAAGCCTACAGAGAGGAATCGCAAAAATCCCTGAAAGAATTCCAGGAAAACACAATCAAACAGTTGAAGGAATTAAAAATGGAAATAGAAGCAATCAAGAAAGAACACATGGAAACAACCCTGGATATAGAAAACCAAAAGAAGAGACAAGGAGCTGTAGATACAAGCTTCACCAACAGAATACAAGAGATGGAAGAGAGAATCTCAGGAGCAGAAGATTCCATAGAAATCATTGACTCAACTGTCAAAGATAATGTAAAGCGGAAAAAGCTACTGGTCCAAAACATACAGGAAATCCAGGACTCAATGAGAAGATCAAACCTAAGGATAATAGGTATAGAAGAGAGTGAAGACTCCCAGCTCAAAGGACCAGTAAATATCTTCAACAAAATCATAGAAGAAAACTTCCCTAACCTAAAAAAAGAGATACCCATAGACATACAGGAAGCCTACAGAACTCCAAATAGATTGGACCAGAAAAGAAACACCTCCCGTCACATAATTGTCAAAACACCAAACGCACAAAATAAAGAAAGAATATTAAAAGCAGTAAGGGAAAAAGGTCAAGTAACATATAAAGGGAGACCTATCAGAATCACACCAGACTTCTCGCCAGAAACTATGAAGGCCAGAAGATCCTGGACTGATGTTATACAGACCCTAAGAGAACACAAATGCCAGCCCAGATTACTGTATCCAGCAAAACTCTCAATTAACATTGATGGAGAAACCAAGATATTCCATGACAAAACCAAATTTACACAATATCTTTCTACAAATCCAGCACTACAAAGGATAATAAATGGTAAAGCCCAACATAAGGAGGCAAGCTATACCCTAGAAGAAGCAAGAAACTAATCGTCTTGGCAACAAAACAAAGAGAATGAAAGCACACAAACATAACCTCACATCAAATATGAATATAACGGGAAGCAATAAGCACTATTCCTTAATATCTCTCAATATCAATGGCCTCAACTCCCCAATAAAAAGACATAGATTAACAAACTGGATACGCAACGAGGACCCTGCATTCTGCTGCCTACAGGAAACACACCTCAGAGACAAAGACAGACACTACCTCAGAGTGAAAGGCTGGAAAACAACTTTCCAAGCAAATGGTCAGAAGAAGCAAGCTGGAGTAGCCATTCTAATATCAAATAAAATCAATTTCCAACTAAAAGTCATCAAAAAAGATAAGGAAGGACACTTCATATTCATCAAAGGAAAAATCAACCAAGATGAACTCTCAATCCTAAATATCTATGCCCCAAATACAAGGGCACCTACATATGTAAAAGAAACCTTACTAAAGCTCAAAACACACATTGCACCTCACACAATAATAGTGGGAGATTTCAACACCCCACTCTCATCAATGGACAGATCATGGAAACAGAAATTAAACAGTGATGTAGACAGACTAAGAGAAGTCATGAGCCAAATGGACTTAACGGATATTTATAGAACATTCTATCCTAAAGCAAAAGGATATACCTTCTTCTCAGCTCCTCATGGTACTTTCTCCAAAATTGACCATATAATTGGTCAAAAAACGGGCCTCAACAGGTACAGAAAGATAGAAATAATCCCATGCGTGCTATCGGACCACCACGGCCTAAAACTGGTCTTCAATAACAATAAGGGAAGAATGCCCACATATACGTGGAAATTGAACAATGCTCTACTCAATGATAACCTGGTCAAGGAAGAAATAAAGAAAGAAATTAAAAACTTTTTAGAATTTAATGAAAATGAAGATACAACATACTCAAACTTATGGGACACAATGAAAGCTGTGCTAAGAGGAAAACTCATAGCGCTGAGTGCCTGCAGAAAGAAACAGGAAAGAGCATATGTCAGCAGCTTGACAGCACACCTAAAAGCTCTAGAACAAAAAGAAGCAAATACACCCAGGAGGAGTAGAAGGCAGGAAATAATCAAACTCAGAGCTGAAATCAACCAAGTAGAAACAAAAAGGACCATAGAAAGAATCAACAGAACCAAAAGTTGGTTCTTTGAGAAAATCAACAAGATAGATAAACCCTTAGCCAGACTAACGAGAGGACACAGAGAGTGTGTCCAAATTAACAAAATCAGAAATGAAAAGGGAGACATAACTACAGATTCGGAGGAAATTCAAAAAATCATCAGATCTTACTATAAAAACCTATATTCAACAAAATTTGAAAATCTTCAGGAAATGGACAATTTCCTAGACAGATACCAGGTATCGAAGTTAAATCAGGAACAGATAAACCAGTTAAACAACCCCATAACTCCTAAGGAAATAGAAGCAGTCATTAAAGGTCTCCCAACCAAAAAGAGCCCAGGTCCAGACGGGTTTAGTGCAGAATTCTATCAAACCTTCATAGAAGACCTCATACCAATATTATCCAAACTATTCCACAAAATTGAAACAGATGGAGCCCTACCGAATTCCTTCTATGAAGCCACAATTACTCTTATACCTAAACCACACAAAGACACAACAAAGAAAGAGAACTTCAGACCAATTTCCCTTATGAATATCGACGCAAAAATACTCAATAAAATTCTGGCAAACCGAATTCAAGAGCACATCAAAACAATCATCCACCATGATCAAGTAGGCTTCATCCCAGGCATGCAGGGATGGTTTAATATACGGAAAACAATCAACGTGATCCATTATATAAACAAACTGAAAGAACAGAACCACATGATCATTTCATTAGATGCTGAGAAAGCATTTGACAAAATTCAACACCCCTTCATGATAAAAGTCCTGGAAAGAATAGGAATTCAAGGCCCATACCTAAACATAGTAAAAGCCATATACAGCAAACCAGTTGCTAACATTAAACTAAATGGAGAGAAACTTGAAGCAATCCCACTAAAATCAGGGACTAGACAAGGCTGCCCACTCTCTCCCTACTTATTCAATATAGTTCTTGAAGTTCTAGCCAGAGCAATCAGACAACAAAAGGAGATCAAAGGGATACAGATCGGAAAAGAAGAGGTCAAAATATCACTATTTGCAGATGACATGATAGTATATTTAAGTGATCCCAAAAGTTCCACCAGAGAACTACTAAAGCTGATAAACAACTTCAGCAAAGTGGCTGGGTATAAAATTAACTCAAATAAATCAGTTGCCTTCCTCTATACAAAAGAGAAACAAGCCGAGAAAGAAATTAGGGAAACGACACCCTTCATAATAGACCCAAATAATATAAAGTACCTCGGTGTGACTTTAACCAAGCAAGTAAAAGATCTGTACAATAAGAACTTCAAGACACTGAGGAAAGAAATTGAAGAAGACCTCAGAAGATGGAAAGATCTCCCATGCTCATGGATTGGCAGGATTAATATGGTAAAAATGGCCATTTTACCAAAAGCAGTCTACAGATTCAATGCAATCCCCATCAAAATACCAATCCAATTCTTCAAAGAGTTAGACAGAACAATTTGCAAATTCATCTGGAATAACAAAAAACCCAGGATAGCTAAAGCTATCCTCAACAATAAAAGGACTTCAGGGGGAATCACTATCCCTGAACTCAAGCAGTATTACAGAGCAATAGTGATAAAAACTGCATGGTATTGGTACAGAGACAGACAGATAGACCAATGGAATAGAATTGAAGACCCAGAAATGAACCCACACACCTATGGTCACTTGATTTTTGACAAAGGAGCCAAAACCATCCAATGGAAAAAAGATAGCATTTTCAGCAAATGGTGCTGGTTCAACTGGAGGGCAACATGTAGAAGAATGCAGATCGATCCATCCTTATCACCCTGTACAAAGCTTAAGTCCAAGTGGATCAAGGACCTCCACATCAAACCAGACACACTCAAACTAATAGAAGAAAAACTAGGGAAGCATCTGGAACACATGGGCACTGGAAAAAATTTCCTGAACAAAAAACCAATGGCTTATGCTCTAAGATCAAGAATCGACAAATGGGATCTCATAAAACTGCAAAGCTTCTGTAAGGCAAAGGACACTGTGGTTAGGACAAAACGGCAACCAACAGATTGGGAAAAGATCTTTACCAATCCTACAACAGATAGAGGCCTTATTTCCAAAATATACAAAGAACTCAAGAAGTTAGACCGCAGGGAAACAAATAACCCTATTAAAAAATGGGGTTCAGAGCTAAACAAAGAATTCACAGCTGAGGAATGCCGAATGGCTGAGAAACACCTAAAGAAATGTTCAACATCTTTAGTCATAAGGGAAATGCAAATCAAAACAACCCTGAGATTTCACCTCACACCAGTGCGATTGGCTAAGATCAAAAACTCAGGTGACAGCAGATGCTGGCGAGGATGTGGAGAAAGAGGAACACTCCTCCATTGTTGGTGGGATTGCAGACTGGTAAAACCATTCTGGAAATCAGTCTGGAGGTTCCTCAGAAAATTGGACATTGAACTGCCTGATGATCCAGCTATACCTCTCTTGGGCATATACCCAAAAGATGCCTCAACATATAAAAGAGACACGTGCTCCACTATGTTCATCGCAGCCTTATTTATAATAGCCAGAAGCTGGAAAGAACCCAGATGCCCTTCAACAGAGGAATGGATACAGAAAATGTGGTACATCTACACAATGGAATATTACTCAGCTATCAAAAACAACGAGTTTATGAAATTCGTAGGCAAATGGTTGGAACTGGAAAATATCATCCTGAGTGAGCTAACCCAATCACAGAAAGACATACATGGTATGCACTCATTGATAAGTGGCTATTAGCCCAAATGCTTGAATTACCCTAGATCCCTAGAACAAACGAAACTCAAGACGGATGATCAAAATGTGAATGCTTCACTCCTTCTTTAAATGAGGAAAAAGAATACCCTTGGCAGGGAAGGGAGAGGCAAAGATTAAAACAGAGACTGAAGGAACACCCATTCAGAGCCTGCCCCACATGTGGCCCATACATATACAGCCACCCAATTAGACAAGATGGATGAAGCAAAGAAGTGCAGACCGACAGGAGCCGGATGTAGATCGCTCCTGAGAGACACAGCCAGAATACAGCAAATATAGAGGCGAATGCCAGCAGCAAACCACTGAACTGAGAATAGGTCCCCTATTGAAGGAATCAGAGAAAGAACTGGAAGAGCTTGAAGGGGCTCGAGACCCCAAAAGTACAACAATGCCAAGCAACCAGAGCTTCCAGGGACTAAGCCACTACCTAAAGACTATACATGGACTGACCCTGGACTCTGACCCCATAGGTAGCAATGAATATCCTAGTAAGAGCACCAGTGGAAGGGGAAGCCCTGGGTCCTGCTAAGACTGAACCCACAGTGAACTAGTCTATGGGGGGAGGGCGGCAATGGGGGGAGGGTAGGGAGGGGAACACCCATAAGGAAGGGGAGGGGGGAGGGGGATGTTTGCCCGGAAACCGGGAAAGGGAATAACACTCGAAATGTATATAAGAAATACTCAAGTTAATAAAAAAAAAAAAAAAAAAAAAAAGAAAAAAAAAAAAAAAAAAAAAAAAAGAAGTACATGCTGACCAGAAGTGGATATAGATCTCTCCTGTGAGATACAGCCAGAAAAAAAAAAAAAAAAAAAAAAAAAAAAAAAAAAAAAAAAAAAAAAAAGAAGCCAATAAAACACACAAAAATTAACAAAATTAAATACATAGGTTTAAATAATATTTGCATATCACTAAACTCAATTCCCCAGTGAACAGACATTATTTAGCCAGAAACAGGATCACCATCATGAGAGATGTAGAGGATATACTAGGGAAACAGACCTAAGACACAGGTCCCTATAGCAATTCTATGCAGTTTCTCTATCCAGCTGACAGAATAGATTTCAAACCAATCCTGTCAAGAAGATGTAAGGACATTGATTTTATACTTTGCAATTACCAAAAGATACTACAATTCTAAATATATACATATTAAACACAGCAGTCACAAATTTAAATATATAATTATCAGATAGATGTGAAATTACCCATTAGCTATAATAGTGGTTGTGATTGTTTTTAATAGTCTATTCTGACCACTTGGCAGATCACATGCAAATAAACAAAAGAGGAGGAGCAGAATTCAGTGACATCATCAGTCAAATGGACCTAACAAACTACACTGAACTATACATATATTTTCTATCAGCCTGTGGATCTGTCTCCAAAATTGACCACGGATTAGGACACAGAACAGCCCTCAGGAAAGATAAGAAAGCTGAAGTAGTGTCACGCATTCTATCTAAGCACAAAGGAATCAAACTGGTATCACACAATAGAAAGTGCAGTCAATACACACTCTCGTGGAAGGTCAGCAACACAAACAACACACTCCTGAAAGGGCCAAGGGAGAAACACACAAGGAAAAATTAAAATTCCTAGAAATGAGTGACAATGAAAACACAACCACCACAGATCTATGCGATACAACATAGTTTTAGGAATTATGTTGCAGTCAGCAAAGCCAGAGCAATGGACCCATCTAATCCCTTTGTCATGCATCAGAAGTAGAGAATGTG
This sequence comes from Rattus norvegicus, assembly GCF_021556685.1. NCBI lineage: Eukaryota > Metazoa > Chordata > Mammalia > Rodentia > Muridae > Rattus > Rattus norvegicus. The sequence continues at coordinate 16,854,291 of NC_141552.1, forward strand.
GAGTGTGCCCTGTTGGGTTAATGCCTTGAACTGGCTCACCACATTCCCAATTTCCCTTTGCAATGATAACATATTTTTGGCATTACACATTGGATGTATGCAATTTGCCTTTTGATTTCATAGGGGAATAATTAAGGGACTTCCTGGAGTGTCGAAAAGCACTGTGGATAAACTGTGTAGAGACCGAAAGACTACAGGGGTTTTGGAAGCTGAGCTAATGTATTTTTATTATGATATGTTTAAGAATCTATGGGGAATTGGGAGTGGAATATGGTGATTTGAATGATAATGGCCCCCATAAACTCACATATATGAATGTTTGTTGCTGGTTAGTGGAAATATTCGGGAAGAATTATAAGATACGGATTTGTTGGAGGAGTGTATGGGATTGGGCTTTGAGGTTTCCAAATTCAACACCATCTATAGTTAACACTTTCTCTGTCTCCGACTTGCACATAAGATGTAAGCTCTCAGCCAATTCTCTAGAAACATGGTGTCCTACCTGCTGCCATGTACCCCAGCATAATATTCATAGACTCATGATCCTTGAAACTGTAAGCTGAAATAAACTCTTTCTTCTACAAGTTCCCTTGCTCATGGTGTCTCTTCACAGCATAGAAAAGAAACTAAGATTGGAAGGAACAGTTAAGTGAAAAATTTCTCAATAATATCCTGGAAAATAAAATTCAGACATTTACCAAATGTGTCAGGTACCGTGATCAAGCTGGCTTGACTGCAGAGGTGCAAGAATGTTTCAACAAATACAAATGAATAAACAATTCACCACAGAAAACCAAGGACAGGAAACACATGATCACTGCAGTAGAGGCAGACAATCTCTTTGGCAAAATCCCACAGTGATTAATGCAAAAGTCCTGGAGAATCTGGGATATGGAGAAGACATACCTTAACATTATGAAGGCGATATGCAAGGCCAACAGCATCCTAACTGGAGGAAACAATAATGGATTTCCACTAAAATCAGGAATAAGTCACAGATGTTCATTCTTTTCATCTAATTCAACTAGTATGTGAAGTCTTCTCCAAACAATATGACAATAGAGAGATGGAAAGGCATGTTAATATGAAAGAAAGCAGTCAGAGTATTCTCATTTGCCGGCGATATGATCCATATATAAAGACCACGAAACCACTAGCAAACTCCTATGGCTCATGGACACATTCACTAAAATCACAGTAAAATCAATAGAACTCCTGTATACCAACAATAAATAAGACGAAAGAAGCCAAGAAAACAAACCCATTCAGAATAAAAATCTTGTAATATCTAAGGAAGTAAAGACTTGTTAAAATGAAATCATTAGGAAAAATAAAAAAACTAAAGAAACCAGAAAATGAAGAGACCTCTCATTTTCATGTATCAGTATGATTTATATTATTATATTGAATCCTACCAGAGTCATCTACTGGTTTAAATCCATCCCATTATAATCCCAATACAGATCTTCATGGGAATGAAAAAAAATCTCAGAAGTCACATGAAAGCACAAATGAGCAGGGCAGTCAGACACTGCTAACTAATAAGACAGTAAAGCACTGCGGGAGGCATCACCTTTAATGATTTCACCTTCATTTTGGGGAATAGTAAAAAAGAAAAACCAGCATGTTAATATCATGAGAGCAGACACAGTGCCTAATGGAATAAAATTGAAGAGCCTGATATTGGCCTATGTTCTTATCAGCATTTGGGTTTTGAGAAAAAGGAAAACAAACAAACAAAACAAAAAACCCACAACCCCCCCTCCCACCACCACACACAAGTGCAGTTTTCAACCTGTGGGTTGCAACCCCTTCAGGGAACAGTCACATATGAGACATACTTTATACATGATATTTACATTACAATTCAAAACAGTAGCCACCTTACATTTATGACTTAGCAATGAAATAATTTGGTAGTTGGGGTTGGTTACCACAATGTGAAGAACTGTATTCCTTGAGTTGTTCTTGGTCATAGTATTTTTCTGCAGTAACAGAAATGTGACTGATATATAAACTGGTACCGAAGTGAGTGGAGATGTTTGTGAGGAATCTCTTGATTTTTTGGAGGAGGGTGGGAGACTTTGGATTGGGAAAACTGTTGAATTATTTAAGAAGATCTTAACAGTTCTTTTAGTTTGCCACATGGGAGACATAAGTATTGTGAGTCTGTGCAAAATAGAGCCTCTCTGATGAAACTTCAAAGGATGGCAGGAACTCTATTGGTGACTGGCTTAGAAGCAATTGATATAATTTTGGCAAACAATCTGTCTCTTTTCTGCCTGTTTACTAAGAAGTGACCTGAAGATAAATAAAAAGCTAATTGACTAATTGTTTTGAGCAAACTTCAAGGGGTAGCTATCCGGTGACCTTCCTCATATGGTAGGAATGTGTGTTTGTATTTTTCATTGTTAATGTAGCCAGGACTTCAGTTAATCCTGCCACATTCAGGGTCTGGAGGCATAGGACACTGCAAGATCTCCCAGGATTTGGAAAATGTCCCAATTGTTGTAAGGTCCCCAAAACATGTTGTCACCCCACACACATTGGGAAGCAACTTAAAGGAATATGACCCCCTCATTCTCAAGAGGAAGGGTGGGTGGGTGGTTATTTGTCTGCCGTGGGCTGTAGATGATTATTGTCAGTTAGGGGGTTGGTTGCAAGTTCTTACTGGCCATGGTCAGGGAGGAAACAGTAAAGCAGATTCGAATCAGGAATGTCTTTCTTCCTTTCTCTTTCTGTCCTCAATTCTCTGTCTAATGTGGTGGGAAATCAGGAGAAGGGACTAAAATGACAAAATCATAGATCACTGTATCTCTCTTTATACTAGAAAGCAATACCAAGTCTCAAATATTTTAGGATGGCATGGATTTTTGAATGATGATAGAATTTAAAATTGTACTTGCATAAATGATTCAATTCATTTTTAAGATATAAGTATATGCAACTTATTCACAATGTGGTGTAAAATTCTAATTTAATAAAATTACTACTGCACACTGCCGTGGATAATTAAGGAATTCAAGCTAGTACTTTCCAACTATAAATAATCAGTCTTCCAGTCATGTTAGGTACTGCTTTAGTTAGGTACAGAAATAAGCTTTATTTAACTTCCTGTGTATGTTTTTAAAGTTAAGTAGGAAGTAAATCCCTTGGGAAAAAAAGCCACATTTGTCCACTGAGATAGACATTACATACAAAGGTGGTTCTCAAATCCTTTAGAGATCTGAAGAATCTGCCATTTCAGATGTCCTAATAGTTAAAGGCTTTTCACAGTGGGAGAGACCTCAACTCCTGGTAGTGTCCCCAATTTATTCTGAAAAAGATGATGGGCTCTAAAGAACCATTGGGTGAAATACTACCCACTTACCTCTACTGCTGCCAGAAAGCTGTCCAGACTGTGCAGAAGTTGATCATGGGGAAGTCTGTGTCCCAGTTTTTGGAAAAAAAAATAGGATAGTCCTTCAAGTGACCTGCTTCAAAGGATTGTTGTCAGAGCTCCTGGCCCATTGAGTTGAAGGTGGATGCCACAGTGACACAGGAATATTTGCTGACTGACTCCCAGGGTAGCCAACAATTTCTGTCATTTCTTAGGTTTGGAAGCTGTTTGCTCTGAATTTCCTTTTATTCAGGCAACATTTCTCCTCCTCAGATCTTGGATGGGGTTGAAGATTAGATAGTTTAGTCTTAACCTTTTCTTGTTATGAGAATCAGAAAAGCAAACTTGTTCACCATCGTGCAGAAATGTGACAGCCAGGAACCTGGACAGGAACAGGGTGGACATGGGAGGCTCAGAAAGCAGGGCTCTATGGACACTCCACAGCAGTATCAAAACTCCTGCGATAACCGCTCTGGCACCATAAATCCTGAGAGAGGATGGGGATGCCAGGAGAGTGTGCGTGGTCTGCCCACTGCCTGGGACTTTTAAAAGCTTGTACCACCCCCGAGCACATAGAAGAGCTTGAGCAGAAAGAGGCCGATGCCCAGAAGCCGCTGCTGTGGTAGGAGGCAGTTATGGCGGTTGGAGGTGGAGGAGTGATGGGAGAAGACCGAGGAGTTTCCCCAAAAGACAAGAACAGACACCATCCTTACTACTCCAGAACCCACGCCAATCCCACCCCACCCCTAAATGCCCAGTCCACTGCCAAACTTCCCCATGCCAAGCATTCACAACTTCATCCCCACTGTGCTCATTTCTTATTTTTTTTAACTTCTTATTTATTCTCTGTGAACCTCACATCCTGCACCTCAACTCCATTCATCTGCCCTCCCCTCAGGTCTGCACTCCACCCTTACATCCTGCTCTAAATCAGAGCAAAAATAATCTTCGTGTGGAAGCTGAATAAAGAAAAAGAAAAAGAAAATTTGTACGCAAAAAATGTGTCAAATTTTAAGGATGAAAGACATAAACGCTTAAATTGTTTGGAATTAATGAAAGTACATTTGGTCTCAGAAGACTTATTATGGTTAATAAATGCAAGTTATGATAGATAAGGGATACAAAGCTTAAAAAGTGATAGAAAATGATTTAGGTACAAAATTTTAGACTAATATAATTTAGATAATGAAGTACCTTCTCCAATTTTGCAAAATACGAATGGACAGAATATTGTGACAGTAATTCTTACCTGATGCATCTCATAAGTTTTCTTATTTTATCTAGCTTATTAATGTTAAATTAAAGGTATTTCTTGGAGTAAAAGGGGAAATGCTGAGGTGACCTCCCTTTGTACTAAGGTGTGTCAACTTTCAATTGTTAGTTCTGTACTGGCAGTGAGCTAAGTGCTGGCAGGATTTCTCTTGTCATTTCTATGTCCCATCATCAGCTTTGCTATTTTGTGGATGTTTGTCCTTCTCACCAGCTCAACACAAGCTAAGAGATGTATCAGGTGTTGTCTCACTGCCGATTGGATGTAATAAAGATCTGATGGCCAAGAGGTGCGTCAGGAAGTATGTGGGCAGAACTTCCGGGCATAGAGAGGGACATAGGCAGAGGCAAGCTGAAGCAGGAGATTCAGAATAGACATGGGCAGGAAGAGATATGGAACAGACTACAGCAGAGGGGTAAAGAGCTAACCAGCAGGTGGGTCTTAATGGTAGAAGAATGGGGTTAATTTTTAGAGAAGATGAGGGACTGCCCAGTGAAAGGCCTAAGATTCAAACTATGTTCGAATTCTCCATGTCCCATTTACACCTCAGGGAGCTCTGTGAAAATAGTACACAATACAGTATTTACATGGCTTTGAGTCTGTGGTTTGGTTACTTTTGGTCACTGTTCCTCAAGACTGCAGGACAAGGAACAACACACAGGGCAAACACATGAAAACCATGTGCAGCTTAGAGTGGAAAAGATCACTAAGAAGTTTAATGTCACAGCAAAGTCATGTGCTGAAGAGGAGGGTGACATAGTTAAGGAGATGGATGTTATTAACGATAAGCCTCCTGCCTCTGTACTGTAGAGATGTGGAAGGTGTCCTCAAGGCAAGACTCTTACCAATTAAAGTTCCAACTTGGAAAAGGGAGCTCAATAGATTTCGTGCTCCTACAAAGCAAGTGCATAGGGAAGCTGCTGCTGTTGTCATCCAAGCAGGCAGCTGACAGGTCAGTGCAACTCATGTGGCATGGAATTTGGAGGAAAAAAGATTTTAAGATTCAGGATGACATGAACAGGACCAGGCGACTCTCGCATTTATGTTTTTATTATTTGCTGCTTGAATTAGAATGATACTCATAGTCTCATTTTTTTAGTTTTCTTTCATCACTTTATCTACATTTCCAATTTATCTCCCACTCCATGTTCCTCTACATGACCCCCTCTTCTGTCCCCCACACTCTCTCCCTATGAGATTGCTCCTCCACCTGCCAATTCATTCCCGCCTCAGAGGCCTCAGTTCCAATATCATGGTTCATGAAGCTTCCTCAGAAACAAGGGTCTCCCGTCCCAGTGATCCCAGATAAGCTGGTCCTCTGCTACATATCTACCTGGAGCCATGGGCACACCCTGATTCTTTTATTAGTTACCTTAGTTAAGGTGTCTCTTCACAGCAATAGAGCAGTGACTGACAGGCTTAAATTCACTTTGCATCCCAATTGCTGTCCTTTCTCTTGTTACTTCTCTCCCACAGTTCCTCCCCAATGTCCTCACACCATCTCCTCTGAGAGAGTAGAGGAATATCCCTCAGAGTGTGCCTCCACCAAGACACATCAAGTTTTTGTAGGGCTGGTGCACCTTCTCCCACTGAGGCCAGGGAAGACACCTGAGTTAGGGTATCAGATTTCACAGACAGGCAAACCTTTGGGGATAGCCTAGGCTCCAGTTACTTACAACAGTGTATGTAATACTGTATTAAACTTAGTAAGGTTTATTTACCTTCACCTAGCAACTCATCCTGAGAAACAGTGCTCTGGCCTGATGCTTTTGTTTTCAGCCCTATCTTCCTCTTTCTTCTGTGCTTACCACTGTAACACAGGAGAAGCTTCTAATATTCATGTTGCCAGATCTTTCCGGTCTTGGGGGATAGTGCTATTCTGAGTTGTATATGGATTTAATATCTTCTTTACGTATGATGAATATATACTTCAGGAAAGGACTGCTTCCTTGTTTCTATTAAGATCTAATATGACGAAAGGATTCTGATTAATATTCCAGAATCGTAGGCCACCAGGTTGGTATGTCATCACTCACTGAAGTGAGGTGAATTTTATAACACCTTTTGGCCACCCACTTTCAATGTCATTATGTGGTATTGCCTTAGGCTCTTTTCTACATTCCCCTGCCTTTGGCTGAGTATATGGTTGAGGTCTCTCTGTGACTGTGCAAAGAAGTAAGAGCTAGGGCTGGGCCACAAAATAAGAAAGTACTTGTTCATCCAAAACAAAAACAAAAAACAAACAAACAACCAAAAAAAGCTCTAGGGTAAAATATCGGTGCTAGTGCTGAACTGAACTGCCAGAGGTATTTTTTTTAAAGTAAATAACACTGTCTTGGGGCTGATAATATGAATCAAATATCCTGCAACATAAGTTTGCAATGTTACCTACATTTTATAAATCAAGTCTGACTACCGTTTTGGTTGTTTCCAATCATGTCTGAGTGCATCATCATGGGGAATCCCAAGGAAAATCAGAAATGGGTTCTTGAAGCTGTTGCACAGGGCCAGTATAGACCTAAATACCACAGAGGAAACCTTGATTCTTATCACAAGGGATCATTCACCATCCCTCTTGTCACATAACTTATGACAAGACGTCACCTTTCCTAAACTTAGCCTTTTTCCCAAGTGCTGCAGAAGGGAAGACCTGGTGTCAAGGGGTCTGGATTCAAACCACAGGACACTGAATTCATTTAAATAGGTGTAGTTTATTAATGCACACACCAATACAGTTCAACCAGAGCAACAGCTCACAACTGTGTACTGGACATTGCTAGACCCAGCTCATTGCAAGATCCACATGGGCTCATGCACAAGTGTTGGAAATGCTTCGGTCTATGGGCCCTGACTCAGGCCATTTTACACATAATTGTTCCTATTTTCCTTGAATCTGATGGGTCCTATGTGAAGAATACACTTGGGGAACTTGTTAAGATTAACAAACCTCGGGGCTGGGGATTTAGCTCAGTGGTAGAGCGCTTACCTAGGAAGCGCAAGGCCCTGGGTTCGGTCCCCAGCTCCGAAAAAAAGAACCAAAAAAAAAAAAAAAGATTAACAAACCTCATAACATACAGAACATAACAGGGTATGTGACCAGCACCACACAGTTCAATGTCAGGTTTTTTTGTTTTTTGTTAGTTTGTTTGTTGGCATCCATGATGTGGAGGCGTATTACAGAACAATAGGAAAGAGCTGGCTGCTGTGTAACAAATTTGCTGCTATTAAGGTAGGTATGGGGGCAAGACTTCAGCAACAGCCCTTAAGATGGGAAGGAGATGATGTGTTTGATACCTGAAAGGAGCTGCCTCAGCTGTGTTTCTCTGCCTGCTCAGTGTCCATTCACCATCACTCTGTCCCTGAAGAGGAACTCAAGGTCTGCCCCCTGCTGCCTGTGAGCCAGGACTAGGCACAGAAAGGCAAGGCCACAGCACTGGTTTCCAATTCCTCAGTAATGCTGGATTCCCAATAATGTACTTGTATACACAAATACAGTGTGGTAAGTTACAATATATACTAATCATTTCTTACATAGGGCAACAGTTGGTTGCCTACAACTAATTCTATTTTAAAAAAAGAAAAGAATCCTGGCTCTTGTGGAAATATACAAAGAAATATCTACGATGGTGGGCAATGAATTCTGCCATGGACTGAACTCAGAAAGGTGGGGTTGTGAGAAAGATGCATGGTCAAATAGCCCACCAGGTTCACATTGTGTCAACTTGATTTAATCTAATGACAAAGAAGTGGAGTATCTCTGATGGCTTCCTTCTAATCCCTTGAAAGGATCACTGGGGACTGGCCTCAGTACATCACACTTCTTGATGGGGCAACAACACTCAAGGAAGCTTGATTGTCATAGTCACAGTATTATGCTACATATACAGAGTAGATAATACTACGATGTTCAGATGATGATATCCATTTGTATGCACTCTTAAGGTGAACCTAAGGAAAGAGAGATCAAGGTCCTTAGAATAGAAAGATCAGTCCCAGTTTTGTTTTTTTTTTTTCTACCATTCCAAACTGAACGACTGGTAGGGAGAGAATAGTAGATAATCGAGAATTGGTGGATGATGCTTTGAATGCAGGGTGGGTTTCTGTGCTGGTTTTAGACAGGGTCACAAGTATCCCATGTTGCCCTCTCCCTGGCTGGCCAGGTTCACTTTGAGCTCAGATAAACCTCCTTCCACTTTCCAATACATAGGCTTACAAGAGTGGCTTCCAAGGACTGTGAGGACAGCATTAGCCTTTGACAGTTGAGGTGTGTAACCACAACTATAGTTTTAGCCACGTTTTCCCATGTCTACCAGCTATTTCAGAGTGTTGCTGTTCTATGCCTGACAATCAAGGACACAGAAAAATAACCTGATAGAGAGCAAGGACATGGTGATCACATCCTTACCTCTTCTGTACGTTCTGGATGAGGTTTGTTAAAATTCCAATATTGCAAAAAGCTTTATATAGGACCCATCACATCAAGGTTCACTGTGCACAGTTCTATCTAAAATGTCTAATCAGAACTGACCACCAGATAACACTTCCTGCAGTCCTCATATGAGAAGCTTGGGATTTTGTTTTGACTTTTTCTTTTCTCTGTCTTTCTTATTTTTTGCTATATAAGTTGAGAGAAAGATAGTTAGGGCCATGAATTTGCCCCCAAAATTTGAACTATGGATGTGATCAATCAATGTTAGTGTGTGCATTCTATAAAGTATTCATTTTTCACTATGATAGATGCTTTTGTGTTTGGTGGGGTGGCCATTTCCCAGTGTACAGGTGCTGGGACCTTGCTCTATCCACTTAATGATGTTTATAGGCTCATTTTAGACCTTTCTGTGCACCCCCTATATCTCTTGACTATTTTATTTTTCTGATAGAAGCTCATGGTATATCTTACTCAGGCCTGTGAGCAGTGCTCCTTTGGCGACATTGGTGCAGAGAGGAGAACCCCACCACCAGCATGAGGTTCCCTTCACTCGTGGCTCCAATATTGCACTTTCCTCTGCCAACTGGTCTCCACACTTTTCCTAGCACCATAAAGATTTCAACTCTTTCTCCTAAGGAATATTCTGGCAATTGTCGATTGTTAAGCACATGACTTCATGAGTGTTCCCCTAACACACACCCATGTTGTAACCTACCATGCAGACTATTTCTTGATGTGATATAAAGCACCTGTACAGAATGAGACAGGAGAACTTTTGACTGCATATTCAAGCTGGTGTGAAATCTCAGGAAGTTTTAATGGCTAACATTGGTGAATGAGGACAATTTGAGTTAGGATGAGACATTTTGGGGCAAGATATGGAAGGAAACATTCATTTAGATGCATAGGAATTACTAAGGTTTTATAATCAAGCCTTGAGGAAAATTTGGCTTTGGAAGCAGGAGATGCTCAGTGGCTCTACCCCAGGAAAGGCTCCTGGAAAGGGCACCTCTGCTTTTGCTCAGTACAGGGAGAACATTAGCTGGGAGGCAAAGTCTGCTCCCCATGACATCTGCTGTCCCTTCTTGGACATTCTATTGTCTCCTAGAGAGTTCTGGCATCCTCTGTGATGTCACCAGACATCAGTGACAACCAGTGCCCTAGTTTCTCTCAGTCTGAGTCTGGCAGTTACAAGCTAAGTCATGTTTTCCCATCTTCGCAAGCGTTTTGGGAGGAGGAACGTCGATTGTGGAGAGACTAGAGTGAAGGGGTCTAGCCTTTCGTCTCAAAGTAATGATGGAGAAAGACAGCACTTCTGCGGAATGTTTAGTAAGTTCTGGGCAGTACATTTTGAGCTCCCTGTCAGGGGGGCTGCAGGCTTAAGCTGACCTTTCTAGCAATGGGCCACAGCAACTGGAGCATCTGAAAAGTAATTGAATTTCCATGAATATCACAATTCCTTAAAGTCAAGAATTTCAGAACTTTAGTTTCCCCAAACCCACAGGGAGGATATGGTAAGGCCAATGCTATTATACTGTGAATTTCTGGCCTTTACTTTTACAGTGCATTTGTTAGGTTACATTGATATAATAACATGATCAGGAGTCATGGAGGGTCCACCTTTTCTGAGTTTAGACAGGGCAGCACTGTATTTCACTCTCATTGCTTCTTTAAATACAGTGGGTATCTGACAGTAGGAACAGGGGGAGAATTGTGCTCCAGGCAATAACCTTATTTTCTTAGACCTTCTCTGATTTTTTCTAACTGGCAGGGTCATCATTAGCTTTATATATTAGAGGTTGTGTGTTACACACATTTTTCTAAAATACCAAAACTGTTTGGAACATGTGGACCAAGATTCAGCCTGTAACCTATTGGAACTTCTGGGGCATTTGTTATTTCATATAGGGGAATTGATAAGTCTGTTGAACATGTCCTCCCTGGAAATGTGTTTTCAATCCAAAGTTGTTGGCCTAGAGTATCAGGGTAGGACATCTGAGTGTCTCCAATCACTCAAGTTTTGTGGATGGTGAATTTATCATCTGAGTTCTGAAACCACAGGGGTGAGGGTCCTTAAACCAAGTTGTACCCTGTTCAGTTGATGATAATCCTGGAGAAGCCATCTCCATGGTACATGTAAGCACGTGATGTCCAGCATAGGGAACACCTGGCTGCTTACATCTCTTGGTGTCTATAGAGTAGTGGGAGAACTGAGATCCACTGAGGAGGCCTCTTAAGCATAGACCAATCGCCTTGCAGTGACACTGGGTTCCAAGCTTGTTCTCCTGTTTAGGCCTCACTGTGGTCTATGTACACTCTATGCATTCTCCCCATGCAGGTTCACTTTTGTTCTTCTACCTACAGACACTGGGAGAGAAACATCTTCCCCTGAAACTGCCCTAAGCGAGAAGCAGGCCAAGAAGGAAAAGGAGAAGCTGATTAAAGAGCTGCAGCTCATTACTGAGGAGAGAAATGACCTGAGAGATCGCCTGAGGTTTCTGACAGAGAGATCTATGAAACACAGGTATGAATTGCTCCAAACGTTCTTGTTTCATTCCTGGGTCTGCAAGGTCACCTTCATCTCATCCTATTAAGGTTTTGGGTTCTAGAAAGCTGTGCCTCCCACACCCGGTGCCAAACCTCACCTCCCATATAGAGGAGATTCAGAACCTGACCCTTCCTGAGGAGAGAGATGGACAATAGACTCATCTGCTTCCATTTATTGAAAAGCAGGATTTGTGGTCTGAATGAAGAATTCAGGGATAAAGTCAGGGAGAGTGAGTTCCCAGTGTGCATTTGCAAAGCCCTTGATTGCTGGTGGCTTTGCAAGATTGTAATTGCAGTGAGTTTATGGTGAGTCTCTGTACTTACTAGGCAGGGGACTGAGTGCTGGAAGATCCAGGCAGCAGCCTGAGGGGCCTGGTCCCAAACTGTTCATCTCAATGTTTGACTAGAAGTTGTCAGGCTCAGCCCTGTTTGTTATTGTCTGTGTGTCTGTGGGAGCCCCTCGGAAACAGCAATGCTGCATGCATTTCTCCTGGTTCTCACAGTGCTCTCTGTTTCCATATTTGCTTTTCTCTTTCTCTGACTCTGTTTACATTTCTCTTTTTTTTGTGGGTGTCTCTCAGTCTGTGAGTCTGTGTGTGCATACATCCAAATGCATATGCACAACTGTTATATGTTTATATTTCCCTCCACACTTGGAATCTAGGGGTCTATGTCTTGGCCTGAGTATTTACCTGTAACACTTTCATGGTGATGTGAATGCTTTGTTCTGGGAGCCCCACTGTCAACAGCACAGTTCTTTGCCTATGTGGCAACGTTTGTCGGTTTATTTGTATTCCTTGTGCAGATTATAATTTTGTGTTGATATATGGTCTGTTATCGGGACAGGAAAAAAGTAATCACAGGTTTCTGGCTGTGTTGGGGTGGGGGAGCATGGAGAGGTGTGGCCTAGGCTCTTGATAGCTCAACTGGCTTGACTGCAGATTGCCTCTTGATTGAACAAAGGGAGCCAGGGAAGCCTCAATCTGGATGCTGAGATTCTGGTGTCCTGGACGCAGAAAAACACGTTTCTGAAGCTGAAGAAGATCCAATATGTAGAATTCAGAAGGTGTCCTTCCAGGGCTGGGGTAGTACAGGACCCACCCTGAGCTCATATATTCCTAAATGCTGATGTTCACTGGATTCTATCATTTGGGGCCAGGCCACACTTCAGGCCAAATCCATATTATGAAGACCTGGAGAGAATGGAGGAGTCAATCATGTCAATTCTGCACAACTTAGAGATGGAGAACACTGAGATCCATGAGGACAGCCATAAGCTGAAGAAGGAGATTACCTTCTCTAGGTAAGTCCTGGTCAGAAAGTCTATCACCTGTGGAATGGCCATTTCTGACTTTCTTTGTTCTGGATTGGACAGTCTTCAGCTATGATTCTATCTCTTGTGCTCTTTACACATCAGTGTTCCAGGGTCATTAGGACTCAGTTTTCAGTTCCATAAAAGACTGTTACTCATCCCAGGATTGTCTAGGCATCTGCAAAAGGCTCTAGATAGAACAGCACTGATTGAAGTCAGCAGAAGGTTATTAGGCTGACCTGGGCCTATGGTGTCAACCAGGTTTTACCAAACTCAGTGCGTGCACCACATGGTTAGCATGACCTTCCCTTGGTTCTACTGACCTCTTTTGTGGGTGTTTGCCAACTACTAATTGATGTTGCCCCCATGCATTGGGCTTTCATGGATAGTTGAAGATCCATGTTCTTTTTGAGAGATGTGGACACTAATTGGTGCTGGGGCCAAGCAAACAATTTATTCTTCCCTGAATTAACTCTTTGTGGTTTGTGCAGGAGCATTATATGTATCGAGATGTATTTTATTAAGTCTTCATGGGTATCTGGGACCTGGTAGAGTTAGTGGGACTTGGGAGTATGAATGGGAGAAAGGGGCAGCATGATCTTATTATGCAGACTGTATTTCCAGAAACCTGCTCAGCCAGCTCCTGATGGAGAACACATGCAGGAAGAAGTTGGTCCCACGGAAGCAGGGGAGCAAGGAGGGACATCTTGAGTGTGCACTGAACCAGAAATATTTGGTTGACTTCAACAAGAAAGATAAAGACCAGCAACGTCCAGACCCAGCATCATCAGGTAGGGACGAGCAGATGTGTTAGCTTAACAATATCTGATAAAATTTGCCAGTTTGATATATCTTTGCTTCCTCCTACCTCCTTTCTAATTTACACTCATAACCAGCCAACCACCTCATGTAATGGCATTGTTCATTGCTCTGCCTATGCACAAGTATTCTGGGAAGTTACCCACTTTTCAGAAACTGAATTATTTTGCAAGTATATTTTGCTGCTCTTTTTGAAGCTGCATTATAGAAATGGTGACAGATCAATAACATATCACATTATGCACATGCACGTGATAGATTGGATGCTATGTAGAGTTTTGAACAAGTTCTTGGTTCTTGACAAATGACAAGTGGTCATATGACTTCTTGTGTAGGAAGCACCTTTCCGGGATAAGAGCCAAGTGCAAATGTCAAATTAGTACTTGTCATTGGCTTTAACCTTGGTGACATATGGACATCTCCTTTCTTCCTGCAACCCAATGAGGTCCCTTCCATTGCCCTGTTCTTGGTTTGCACTGGTATAAGTCTGGGTCCCATATTGGCAGCCCACATTACTGTGAGGGTTGCTGGAGATTTTGCCCTGCCCACAGAGTTAGCAACAATGATATCAGTTAAAAGGTCCATGTCGACTGTCCAAGAGAACTGAGGTGGTAGAAGGCAGGATTCTGACAGCTGGCTTGCGTTTCACCACCAAATCAGTGTCTGAAAAACTGCCTTCCTCTCCCAGGTCTCAGAAAGTACAAGAGAGCTGGAATTGGACACACCCCAGTAAGAGAGCTTCCTGAAGAATAAGTTGCTTTCTCAGGAGTCCCTGATGACAAACATCCTGAATGGTAACAACATTTTTTTTTGGGAGAGTATTCTTCCTCAGAGTTAATTTGTCATTTCTTAGAGACCCTAAATTTATATAACACTAAGCCAGCCTGACTGATTGAGGTCTTACTCACTTTCTTCTTCAGAAAACACCACTTGAGAGACAGCTTGGGGGACCGCCTTTCATTATGTGTGCTAGAGGAGAAACAGCAATACATCTGTGCTTCTACATGTTCGTTAAGAATATGCTGTTTAGAAATATTTTTGTTATGATTTTAATTGAAGTTTTCATTTTGTTGTTTCATATTTATATGTTCTTGTTACTATTTTTCACTTTCAAATATTTTTAAATATTTTTATTCATTTTAATCCTGTTCTGTTGTAAAAATGTATTCGTTATGAATAAAAATTGAATTCTATCTCTTGACTCTTAAGACCATCATTCTTACTCAAGGGTTCTGTCCCCTCCTGTGGACTTAGAACTTACAGATAGAGATGTATCTCTGCATGTTCCATGGAGCCTGGGCTAATAAGTGAATTCAAAGTCACCAAGGGG
Organism: Rattus norvegicus; assembly: GCF_021556685.1. Lineage (NCBI taxonomy): Eukaryota > Metazoa > Chordata > Mammalia > Rodentia > Muridae > Rattus > Rattus norvegicus. Next base: position 16,869,377 of record NC_141552.1, read on the forward strand.
TACCCAGTGTGACAGTGTCTTTTGTGTGGATAATGTGGCTGTTTCTCCGACACACACTTTGTAATGTAATCACTGACATGCTTTACCCAATTGTTAGGGTCCATGTGGTTCTTCTGAGAGAGCAGCAGATGCTCTACCCTGTGAGTCATCACCACAGCTCCTGCAGGTGGCTTTTGTTATTCCACATGAGGTGCTGTATTAGGTGGACAGGATCACCTCCAATTAAATAGAGAGATCTCAGGAGATGTATGTTCACAGGGAACTTACTGAGCTGTGCGTGCTCAACGTGTTAGGTTGTCAGGCATCCCTACAGGGCTCTGGTGTCCCCACTGCTCATTGAACATTGGGGATCATCCTCCAGCATCACTTAGTTTTCATATTAGAGCAGATCTTTCACCTGTTATCAATGATGGCCATATGTTTTATGCACATCTGATAAAATACTGAATAGAAACTAGCTTCCTGTAGGCCAGATTGGCTTAATCAGTTTTTTGATTGTTAGCAAGAACATTATCTTAATCTAAGCAGTTTAGGGAGGAACCTCAAGAGCATCCATAGTGAATGTAGCCTGCAGCTGTGAACACAGGTTTCTTTTGGAGAGCAGGCCTGTGCAAGCCCAGAACTGAGGTGGGACAATTCAAGCTACCCTTTTTCCATGGCCAATCTGGGATCGTATTGAGAATGTATTTTTTCCAGGTGACTCATTTCCAATTTATGAAATTGAACTAACTTACTGAGAGTGGAGGTGACTCAGAGAGTTAAAGTACAGAAGGACCAATCCAGAATGTCCACAAAAGCTTGCTGTCACCCCAGGGCTTTTAAAAGCTCATGAGGTATAGAGAAACAATGTAGTATTTGGTTATTCTCATGCTTTGGTTAGTCATTCATTATAAGCTGAACATGACACAATAAGAGTCATCTGTGTCACAATAGAAGCTAGTTGTAACTAGATTTACACCACACTATCACATCACTACCGTATTTGAGGTTCTCAGTTACTATCTAAGAACCTGGAAGAGGCCTGGGTCTTGCTACACAAACTCATAATTTATGTCTTCATGACACTGTGTGCTTTGTTCTGTTGATGCTACCATTGGCATACAACACCTTGGATACTTTGTGCTGACATCTGTGACATGAGACAATAGTTCATGTCATCCTAACCTGAATAAAATGTCCTTAGAGTACAGTGTGGTAGGAGGGGCCTTCTTTTCCTGTGAGATAGCAAAACATTTCCAGTCTCCAGTCAAGTCTGTCAGCCATTGTCCAGTGCCTGTCTTGAAATGTCCACCTTTGAAGCTGAGAGTCTTCATCGAGGCTGCTCTGTAATTTTGTAGAAGATTAATAGGTTCCAACCCTAGTATTTAATTCAGTGTGACTGTACTTGCCGAACATGCTCATAGCCCTGTTATCACCCCTAGCCCTCTGTGCTTTAGAGAAAGAAAATAAAGAACCACATTGCACTTGAAATTTCTCCTCCAACAAAAGGAGAGCCTGCATAGGGCCTTTAAGTAACTCTAAGCCCCAGCTTCCCCACAACTCCCTCCATCAATTCCATTATTGGTGTGTTTTCATTACTGTTCACTTTCTTTTTTGTGTGCAAAGAATGTGTACCATGTCAGTAAAGTGTGTGTGTGTGTGTGTGTGTGTGTGTGTGTGTGTGTGTGTGTGTAGTCCCTAGTGAAAACTGTCGAGGTGCATGCAGTCTCATGTTACTACTGTCCCATGGCACCTTGCAGGGAACACTGAAATGGTGGCTACTTTAATTCAACCTAACCCGGGTGTGCATGGTTTTCAGTAAGATTTTGAGGTCATCACCACTACAGAGAGCAGAAACAGCTTCAGTAGTTACATGTTGCTGTTAACAAGATGAGGCCAAACCTCATCCCATAGAATGTCAGGTAGGATTTGATGGCAGGAAATTAATTCAGGGTTCAAATCAAATCAGTCAATTACAAATAAAGTGAAAAATACAAAGTGTCAAGAGAACCAAGTCCTGTGCGTTGGGTTTTTTGTTTGTTTTATTTATTTTTTGTTTCTTTTTTTGTATTTTTGTTGAGAAGATCCACCAGAGAGGCAACCCCTTCTTCAAACAAACTGCACACCGGAGACAATACCTAAATTGACACAATTAGAAATGAAAGGGGGAATCTAACATGAGGCAATGAACAAATTCAACAACCATTAGGTCTTACCTCAGAGGCCTTTACTCCAGAAAACTGAAAATCTATTTGATATTGGTATTTTCTAGACAGATAACAATTACCAACATAAACCCAGATCTGGGAAGGTACATGGATAATTCTCAGAAGAAAATAGGTACTGTCAGTATAGTTTGCCCCTCCCAAAATTAAAAAGCAAAATTTCTGGGCCATATGGCTTTAACGCAGAATGCTATCAGACTTTTAATGAAGACCTAATAACAATAGTGCTTCAATTATTCCACTATATTGAACTAGATGGAACATTGTTAGACTCCTTCTCTGAGGCCATAATCAACCTGGTGTCTAAACCACACAAGGAGCTCCCTACAGAGAGTGTAAGCCAGCCAGGGGGCCAGGGTGAGTGCTCATGGTGGGAGGGACTAGCAGAGGTGCTGTGGCCTTGGTGTGCACAGGCTTAGGGCTGGGGCAGGGTGCGTGGTGAGTGTCTGTGGCCACTTGACCTGGGTCCCAGTGGGCGCCCAGGGAGGTCACAGGCCAGTTGTGCATCTTCTCCCTGTCTGCGGGGCTTCTGGCCCAGCCAAGCACAGCCTTCATCCTGGACATCCACAAGGACAATGAAATCAGGAAATGGGGGGATCCCCTGAGCCTCTCTGGCTTCTTTGGCCCTGCGCTGCAGTTGCAGTCAGAGGAAAAGCAGCTGTGAGTTCCCCAACTCTTCCCAACCCCTCAGGTCTCCATGCCTTCCCACTCCAGAGAGGAGGAGGGCAGGGCGAGCTCTGCTGCTGCTCTTCCATGCACCCAAAGCCTAACTTTTGTCTGGAGGTCACTGCTTGCCCCTGACCTTGCCCCTGACCATGAACTTGCCCCTCCCCCTACTCCTGACCCTGCCTCTGCCCTAGGCACCTAGGAGAAGTGAGGAGAGCCTGAAGGACAGACCCCAGGCCAGGACCCCCAGAGACTTGTGTCGCCCATTTCCTAGAAGTGTTATCCTCAATTCTCCACACTGGGTTTTGTTTGTAGGGAACTGGCAGGTGGAGGGCTTTGCTGAGCCTGGGATAGTGGTGGGACTTATGATTGAGGGAAGTCTTTCAGGGAGTTGGAGGCCTCTCTCAAACTCTCTGACCATCAGATACCCTCCCTGATTTGAGCGCCCTGGGGAAGTTGGGAAGCCACTTTTCCCTGTCCTGTGTGACTTTGCCTGAATGTGAGCTCTTCTGCTGGAGATACTGTCACATGCTTCTTTAAAAGCACCTGTTCCTCAGATCTAGATCAGCTGCGAAAACAGGCTTCTTCAAGTCAGGTTGAATGCTACCCCTCCCAGCTCAGAGTTGATAAGATCCCCCAGCACAAGTGCTGGGTGGGTCCCAAGGAGGAGTTAGAGCAAAGTGCCCCTTCTGAGAAGTGACTTCCGAGATGAACAGACCAGAGAGAACAGAGTGCATCCCAGGAGAGAAGAGGCCAGGATGATTTAAAGTGGAGAAAACCCGCATGTCCACCATCTAACAACGTTAGGGTTTGTGCAGATGTGGACTTCAGAATCTTGAGGTCAGATTTTTCTGAAAACACCTGCTAAGTGAAGGTGAAGTCTACTGTGGGTGGGATTGTCCCAGGCAGGGAGGGGATCTGACTCTGCAGGCCTGACCAGCTTCTTCATTCTCCTGAAACTAAGTGTTGGTCAGCTGTAAATCTGAAGTGAGAGTTGGTTTTTGTCAACAAAAAGGATGAGATTTCAAGTCTCACACATTATGTGAGACACACATTTACCCACGGGGGATTTGAACTCACTTCTATAGAAGTGACTGGGGCGAACAGAGGGAAAGCATTCTCACCTATAGCATTCTGTCTGTATCAGAGACTACAGGGACTGGATTCCTGGACAGACATGGCCAAGCAGACACACCGTGTAATGGGGGGAAACTGAGGTAAGAAATATCCTGGGGACAGTGATTTCAGATTGTTTGTGCCTTTAGCCAGGAATCTCTTTTGCCATTAAGGCAAGCAGCCTTGGGCCTGCTAACTTGTCACTACTTCAGGGGTCTCTGCTCTCACACCTGCATCAGGTCCTCCTCAGATGAAGGCCTCTCTTAAAAAAAAATAAAAATGTATATAAAGCAATGTTTCTCAACCTCTGGGCCACGACCACTCACAAACATTGTATATCAGATACCTTGCATATTATGACTTATAAGAGTAGCAATATTAGTTATGAAGTAGTAATGAAATAATTTCACGGTGGGAGTCATCACAGCATGAAGCGCTGTATTACAGGTTTGCAGCACTAGGAGTGTTGAGAAACACGGCCATAGAAGCTGACACATGGGAGCAGACCAGAGAATATTCCTCCATTCACATAACAATTAAAACACTAAATGCACGGATCAAAGAAATAACATTAAAAGGGGTAAGGTATGAATATCCAGTAACAAATGATTTCAGACCTATCTGAATTGCACCAGACTTCTCAATAGAGACTCCAAAAGCCAGAACATCGTGGGCAGATGAAAGGCAGACCCAGGCTCCTATACCCAGCATAATTCTCAGTCATCATGAATGGAGAAACCAAGATATTTCATGACAAATCCAAATTTAAACAATATTTTTCTCTAAGACAGCATAACAGAGGATAATAGGAGGAAAACTCCAAGACACTGAGCTAAACTATAACCAACAAAAAGCAAGAAATTAGTCACCTTGCAATAATTTCAAAAAAAAAAAAAAAGAAAGACAAGCACACAAACATAATTTCACCTACAACCAGAAAAAGAAGAGAAAGCAGCAATCATTGGTCTTTAATATCTAACCAGACCCTCTGTCACCCATTCCCCAGCTCCTATGGACCCCTTTTGCCAGCCAAAGTGTATACAAGGATGGGTCTATGGTTCTAGGTCACTGTGTAGAAAAGGATTGATTGACTTACCTGGCATTAATGTGCTGGTAGGCCCTTGGCTCTTGTGAAACATGTTGCCCACCAAATAGGAATCCTAGAGGTGTGAGGGGGGAATGGATGTGTATGGGAGGGGAGCACTGTCATAGGCAAAGCTGAGCAGAAATGGGAAGTGAGGATGATGAGGGGATACTGGAAAGGGGGCCACATTTGAAATATAAATAAATAAAATTACCAATTAATAAAAAATAGCCAAGAATAAAATAAAAAGTGAAAAGGTAAAAGAAAACTTACAGCAAAACAAAACTAAAGAAATCCCTGTAGTATATTGGTCTAATTCTGCTTGTATTTAATGCTAATTTGTGGAACTCAAGACTGGCTAATCCCCAAAAATCTGACCCTGCTCCCAGTTAACTGTGATTATGAAGAAGCCAACAGCCAACAGCTGCACAGCAGAGAGATGGGGGAGGGGAGCTTTGAGGGCTTTGCTAGACAGGATCATGAGGAGGGAAGAAGGAAGAAGAAGCTGCCAGAGAATAAAGGAAGAACATGTGTGATGGAGAGGAGAGAGGAAGAGGAGAGCAGCCATGGTTAAGGGAGAGGAGAGCCTGGTCCTGAGGGCTGTCCAAGGGGAACTAAGAGCAGCCAAGATGCTACACAGTGAGTAAGAGTTGAGTGTTATTGTTTGTAAAGTAGATCTGATGCCATGGAGGGCAGGCAGCTGCCCAGCTACTGTGCTGATTAAGGCATAGTATACATAAATTTAACACAATATGTATAACCAGTAAGACAGCGCTGTAGAGGATCCTAAAAGGATTACTTTAGTTTGAAGGGAAGGATAAAATGCCAGAGGAAACAAGAAATAATTTAATAAAACTATGACAGTCAATCAAAAGAAGCCAATAAAAACCACAAAAATTAACAAAATGACAAAATTTAATACATAGGTTTAAATAATATTTGCACGTCACTAAACTCAATTCCCCAGTAAACAGACATACATTTAGCCAGAAACAGGATCACCATCATGAGAGTTGTAGAGGATATACTAGGGAAACAGACCTAAGACACAGGTTCCTATGGCGATTCAGTGCAATTTCTCTATCAATAAAAACCAACAAGCTCTAGAGTTAAATGTCTGTGTTAGTGCTGACCTACACCACCAGACATATATTTTCTTTTAGGTAAATAACAAAATCATGGGGCTTACAATGTAATCAAATATCCTGAAACATGAGTTTGCAGTGTTCCCTACACTTTTTAAATCAAGTCTGACTACCATTTTGGTTGTTTCCAATCTTCTCTGAGTGGATCATCAAGGGAATCCCAAGGGAAATCAGAAATGGGTTCTTGAAGCTGTTGCACAGGCCCAGTATAGACCTAAGTACCACAGAAGAAACCTTGATTCTTATCACAATGGATCATTTCACCATCCCTCTTGTCACATAACTTATGGCACAATGTCACCTCTCCTGACTTTAGCTTCTTCTCCTAAATGCTGCTGAAGGGAAGATTTGGTGTCAAGGGGTCTGGATTCAAACCACACCAACACTGAATTCATTTAAATAAGTGTAGTTCATTGAATGCACACACCAATACAGTTCAACCAGAGCAACAGCTCACAACTGTGTACTGGACATTGCTATGGCCCAGCTCATTGCAAGATCCACATGGGCTCATGCACAAGTGCTGGATGCTGCTGTCTATGGCCCTGACTCAGGCCATTTTACACATAATTGTTTTTATTTTCCTGGATTCTAATGGGTCCTACGTGAAACTCATAGTTGGGGAACTTGTTAAGATTAACAAATCTCATAACATACAGAACATAACAGGGTATGTTACCAGCACCACACTGTTCAATGTCAGATTTTTTTGTTTTTCTTAGTTTGTTTCTTGGCATCCATGATGTGGAGGCATATTACAGAACAATAGGAAAGAGCTGGCTGCTGTGTAACAAATTTGCTGCTATTAAGGTAGGTACGGGGGCAAGACCTCAGCAGTAGCCCTTAAGATGGGAAGGAGATGATGTGTTTGATAACTGAAAGGAACTGCCTCAGCTGTGTTTCTCTGCCTGCTCAGTGCCCATTCACCATCACTCTGTCCCTGAAGAGGAACTCAAGGTCTGCCCCCTGCTGCCTGTGAGCCAGGACTAGGCACAGAAAGGCAAGGCCACAGTGCTGGTTTCCAATCCCTCAGTAATGCTGGATTTCCAATAGCGTACTTGTATACACAAATACAGTGTGGTAAGTTGCAATAGATACTAATCATTTCTCACATAGGGCAGCAGTTGATTGCCTACAACTAATTCTATTTAAAAAAAAGAAACCTGGCTCTTGTATAAATATACAAAGAAATATCTAGGATGGTGGGGGATGAATTCTGCCATGGACTGAACTCGTGGAAATGGGGTTGGGAGAAAGATGCATGGTTAAATAGCCCACTAGGTTCACATTGTGTCAACTTGATTTAATCTAAGGACAAAGAAGTGGAGTTTCTCTGATCGCTTTCTTCTAGTCCCTTTAAAGCATCACTGGGGTTTGAACTCAGAACTTCACACTTCTTGATGGGGCAACAACACTCAAGGAAGCTTGAGACTGTCATAGGCACAGTATTATGCTACATATACAGAGTAGAAAATACTAAGATGTTCAGATGGTGATGTCCATTTGTATGCACTCTTAATGTGGACCTAAGGAAAGAGAGAGATCAAGGTCCTTAGAATAGAAAGATCAGTTCCAGTTTTTTTTCTATCATTCCAAACTGAACGGCTGGTAGGGAGAGAATGGTAGATAATCGAGAATTAGTATATGATGCTTTGAATGAAGTGTGGGTTTCTGTGCTGGCTTTAGACAGGATCTCAAGTATCACATGTTGCCCTCTCCCTGGCTGACCAGGTTCACTCTGAGCTCAGATGAACCTCTTTCCACTTTCCAATACATAGGCTTACAAGAGTGGCCTCCAAGGACTGTGAGGACAGCATTAGCCTTTGACAGTTGAGGTGTGTAACCCACAACTATAGTTTTAGCCACGTTTTCCCATGTCTACCAGCTATTTCAGATTGTTGCTGTTAGATGCCTGACAATCAAGGACGCATAAAAATACCCTGATAGAGAGCAAGGACATGGTGATCACATCCTTGCCTCTTCTGTATGTTCTGGATGAGGTTTGTTAAAATTCCAATATTGCAAAAATCTTTATATAGGGCCCATCACATTAAGGGTCACTATGCACTGTTCTATCTAAAATGGCCTAATCAGAACTGACCACCAGATAACACTTCCTGCAATCTTCATATGAGAGAGAAGCTTGAGCTTTTTGTTTTGACTTTTTCTCTCCTCTTTCTTTCTTGTTTTTTGCTATATAAGTTGCTATATGAATTTGCCCCCAAAATTTGAACTACGGAAGTGATCTATCAGTGTTAATGTGTGCATTCTATAAATTATTCATTATTTACTATGATAGGTGGTTTTGTGTTTGGTGGGGTGGACATTTCCCAGTGTACAGGTGCTGGGACCTTGCTCTATCCACTTAATGGATAAGCACCATTTAGCCGTTTATGTGCATCCCCTATATCTCTTGACTATTTTATTTTTCTGATAAAAGCACATGATGTATCTTACTCAGGCCTGTGAGCAGTGCTCCTTTGGCAACATTGGTAAAGAGAAGAGAACCCCACAAGCAGCATGAGGTTCCCTTCACTCGTGCTCCCAATATTGCACTTTCCTCTGCCAACTGGTCTCCACACCTTTCCTAGCACCATAAAGACTTCAACTCTTTCTCCTAAGGAATTTTCTGGCAATTGTCGATTGCTAAGCACATGACTTCATGAGTGTTCCCCTAATACACACCCATGTTGTAAACTACCATGCAGACTATTTCTTGATGTGATTTAAAGCACCCGTACATAATGAGACAGGAGAACTTTTGACTGCATATTCAATCTGGTGTGAAATCTCAGGAAGGTTTAATGGCTAACATTGGTGAATGAGGACAATTTGAGTTAGGATGAGACATTTTGGGGCAAGATATGGAAGGAAACATTCATTTAGATGCATAGGAATTACTAAGGTTTTTATAATCAAGCCTTGAGGAAAATTTGGCTTTGGAAGCAGGAGATGGTCAGTGGCTCTGCCCCAGGAAAGTCTCCTGGAAAGGGCACCTCTGCTTATGCTCAGTACAGGGAGAACATTAGCAGGGGGGCAAAGTCTGCTCCCCATGACATCTGCTGTCCCTTCTTGGACATTCTATTGTCTCCTAGAGAGTTCTGGCATCCTCTGTGATGTCACCAGTGTTGTAGTGACAACCAGTGCCCTAGTTTCTCTCAGTCTGAGTCTGGCAGTTACAAGCTAAGACATGTTTTCCCGTCTTCGCAAGCATTTTGGGAGGGGGAATGTCGATTCTGGAGAGACTAGAGTGAAGGAGTCTAGCCTTTCCTCTCAAAGTAATGATGGACAAAGACAGCACTTCTGGGGAATGTGGAGTAAGTTCTGGGCAGTGTATTTTGAGCTTCCTACCAGGGGGCTGCAGGCTTAAGCTGACCTTTCTAGCAATGGGCCACAACTGGAGCATCTGAAAAGGAATTGAATTTCCATGAATATCACAATTCCTTAAAGTCAAGGATTTCAGAACTTTAGTTTCCCCATCCCCACTGGGAGGATATGGTAAGGCCAAAGCTATTATACTGTGAACTTCTGGTCTTTACTTTTCAGTGCATTTGTTATGTTACATTGTATAATAACACCATCAGTATTCATGGAGGGTCCACCTTTTCTGAGTTTAGACAGGGCAGCAATGTATTTCACTCTCATTGCTTCTTTAAATACAGTGGATCTGACAGTAGTAACAGGGAGAGATTGTGCTCCAGGCAATAACCTTATGTTCTTAGACCTTCTCTGATTTCTTCTAACTGGCAGGGTCATCGTTTGCTTTATATATTAGAGGTTGTATGTTACAAATTTTTTTTTTCAATACCAAAACTATTTGGAACGTGTAGACCAAGATTCATCCTGTAACCTATTCACACTTCTGGGGCATTTGGTATTTCACATAGGGACACTGATAAGTCTGTTGAACATATCCTCCCTGGAAATGCGTTTTAAATCCATGTTTCTAAAATACCAAAAGTATTTGGAACATGTGGACCAAGATTAATCCTGTAACCTATTGGAACTTCTCAGGCATTTGGTATTTCAAATAGGGGAACTGATAAGTCTGTTGACCATGTCCTCCATGGAAATGTGTTTTTAATCCAAAGTTGTTGGCCTAGAGTATCAGAGCAGGACGTCTGAGTGTCTCCAATCACTCAAGTCTTGTGGATGGTGAATTTATCATCTGAGTTCGAACCCACAGTGTTGAGGGTCCTGAAACCAAGCTGTACCCTGTTCAGCTGATGATAATCCTGGAGAAGCCATCTCCGTGGTCCATGTAAGCACCTGATGTCCGGAATAGGGAACACCTGGATGCTTACATCTCTTGGTCTCTATAGAGTAGTGGGAGAACTGAGATCCACTGAGGAGGCCTCTTAAGCATAGACCAATCGCCTAGCAGTGACACTGGGTTCCCGGCTTGTTCTCCTGTTTAGGCCTAACTGTGGTCTATGTACACTATGCATTCTCCCCATGCAGGTTCACTTGTGTTCTTCTACCTACAGACGCTGGGAGAGAAACATCATCCCCTGGCACTGAACTAAGCGAGAATCAGGCCAAGAAGGAAAAGGAGAGGCTGATTAAAGAGCTGCAGCTCATTACCGAGGAGAGAAATGACCTGAGAGATCGCCTGAGGTTTCTGACAGAGAGATCCATGAAGAACAGGTATGAATCGCTCCAAATGCTCTTGTTTCATTCCTGGGTCTGCAAGGTCACCTTCATCTTATCCTATTAAGGTTTTGGGTTCTAGAAAGCTGTGCCTCCCTAACCACCCTGTGCTAAACCTCACCTCCCATATAGAGGAGATTCAGAACCTTGACCCTTCCTGAGGAGCGAGATGGAAAATGGACTCATCTGCTTCCATTTATTGAAAAGCAGATCTTGTGGTCTGAATGAAGAATTCGGGGATAAAGTCAGGGAGAGTGAGTTCCCAGTGTGCATTTTCAAAGCCCTGGACAGCTGGTGGCTTTGCAAGATTGTAATTGCAGTGAGTTTATGGTGAGTCTCTGTACTTGCTAGGCAGGGGACTGAGTGCTGGAAGATCCACTCAGCAGCCTGAGGGGCCTGGTACCAAACTGTTCATCTCAATGCTTGACTAGAAGGTCTCAGGCTCAGGCCTGTTTGTTATTGTCTGTGTGTCTTGCACTCTGAGACAGCAATGGTGGATGCATTTCTCCTGGATTTCACAGTACTCTCTGTTTCCATATTTCTCTTTCTCTTTCTCTGACTCTGTTTTTACATTTCTCTTTTTTGTGGGTATTTCTCAGTCTGTGGGTCTGTATGTGCATACATCCAAATGCATATGGACAACTTTTATATGTTTATATTTCCCTCCACACTTGGAATCTAGGGGTCTATGTCTTGGCCTGAGTATTTACCTGTAACACATTCATGGTGATGTGAATGCTTTGTTCTGGGAGCTCACTGTCAACAGCACAGTTCTTTGCCTATGTGGCCACGATTGTCTGTTTATTTGTATTCCTTGTGCAGATTATAATTTTGTGTTGATATAAGGTCTGTTATCGGGACAGGAGAAAAGAAATCACCGGTTTCTGGGTGTGTTGGGGTCGGGGAGCATGGAGAGGTGTGGCCTAGGCTCTTGATAGCTTAACTGGCTTGACTGCAGATTTCCTCTTGATTGAACAAAGGGAGCCAGGGAAGCCTCCATCTGGATGCTGAGCTTCTGGTGTCCTGGACGCAGAAAAACACGTTTCTGAAGCTGAAGAATATCCAATATGTAGAATTCAGAAGGTGTCCTTCCAGGGCTGGGGTAGTACAGGACCCACCCTGAGTTCATATATTCCTAAATGCCGATGTTCATTGGATTCTATCATTTGGGGCCACGCCACACTTCAGGCCAAATCCATATTATGAAGACCTGGAGAGAATGGAGAAGGCGGTCATGTCAATTCTGCACAACTTAGAGATGGAGAACACTGAGATCCATGAGAACAACCATAAGCTGAAGAAGGAGATTACCTTCTCTAGGTAAGTCCTGGTCAGAAAGGCTATCACCTGTGGAATGGCCATTTCTGACTTTCTTTGTTCTGGATTGGACGGTCTTCAGCTCTGGTTCTATCTCTTGTGCTGTTTACACATCAGTGTGCCAGGGTCATTAGGACTCAGTTTTCAGTTCCATAAAAGACTGTTCCTCATCCCAGGATTGTCTAGGCATCTTCAGAAGGCTCTAGATCTAACAGCACTGATTGAAGTCAGCAGAAGGTTATTAGGCTGACCTGGACCTATGGTGTCATACTAGGTTTTACAAAACTCAGTGTGTGGACCACATGGTTAGAATGACCTTCTCTTGGTTCTACTGACCTCCTTTGAGGGTGTTGGCCCACTACTAATTGATGTTGCCCCCATGCATTGGGCTTTCATGGATAGTTGTAGATCCATGTTCTTTTTGAGAGATGTGGACACTAATTGGTGCTCAGGCCAAACAAATAATTTATTCTTCCCGGAATTTACTCTTTGTGGTTTGTGCAGCAGCCTTATATGTATCGAAATGAATTCTATTAAGTCTTCATGGGTATCTGGGTCCTGGTGGAGTTAGTGGCACTCGGGAGTGGGAAAGGGAGAAAGAAGCAGCATGATCTTACTATGCAGACTGTATTTCCAGAAACCTGCTCAGCCAGCTCCTGATGGAGAACACATGTAGGAAGAAGTTGTTCCCACTGAAGCAGGAGAGCAAGGAGGTACATCTTGATTGTGCACTGAACCAGAAATATTTGGTTGACTTCAACAAGAAAGATAAAGACCAGCAACGTCCAGACACAGCATCATCTGGTAGGGTTGAGCAGCTGTGTTAGCTTAAAAATATCTGAAAAAGTTTGCCAATTTGATACATCTTTGCTCTCTCCTACCACCTTTCTAATTTACACTCACAACCACCCAACCACCTCATGTAATGGAATTGTTCATTGCTCTGCCTATGCATAAGTATTCTGGGAAGCCAACCACTTTTCAGAAACTGAATTATTTTGCAAGTATATTTGTCTGCTCTTTTTGAAGCTGCAGTAGAGAAATGGTGACAGATTAATAACATACCTCATTATTGCATATCCACGTGATAGATTGGATGCTCTGTAGTGTTTGAACAAGTTCTTGGTTCTTTGACAAATGACACTCTGTGGTCATGTGACTTCTTGTGTAGGAAGCACCTTTGCGGGATAAGAACAAAGTGCAAATGTCAAATTAGAACTTGTCATTAGTTTTAACCTTGGTGACATATGGACATCTACTTTCTTCCTGCAACACAATGAAGTTCCTTCCATTGCCCTGTTCTTGGTTTGCACTGGTATAAGTCTGGGTCCCATATTGGCAGCCCACATTACTTTGAGGCTCTCTGGAGATTTTGCCCTTCCCAAAGAGTTAGCAACAATGATATCAGTTAAAAGGTCCATGTTGACTGTCCAATAGAACTGAGGTGGTAGAAGGCAGCCTTCTGACAGCTGCCTTGCATTTCACCACCAAATCAGTGTCTGAAAAACTGCCTTCCTCTCCCAGGTCTCAGAAAGTGCAAGAGAGCTGGAATTGGACACACCCCAGTAAGAGAGCTTCCTGAAGAATAAGTTGCTTTCTCAGGAGTCCCTGATGACAAACATCCTGAATGGTAACAAATTTTTTGGATGAGTATTCTTCCTCAGAGTTAATTTGTCATTGCTTAGAGACCCTAAATTTATATAACACTAAGCCAGCCTGACTGATTGAGGTCTTACTTTCTTCTCAGAAAACAGCACTTGAGAGACAACTTGGGGGACCTCCTTTCATTATGTGTGCAAGAGGAGAAACAGCAATACATCTGTGCTTCTAAATGTTCTTTAAGAATGTGCTGTTTAGAAATATTTTTGTTATGATTTTAATTGAAATATTCTTTTTGTAGTTTCATATGTATATGTTCTTGTTACTGTTTTTATCTTTTCAAATATTTTTAAATATTTTAATTTATTTGTTTTAATCCTGTTTTGTTGTAAAAATGAATTCCTTATGAATAAAAATTGAATTCTATCTCTTGACTCTTAAGACCATCATTCTTACTCAAGGGTTCTGTCCCCTCCTGTGGACTTAGAACTGACAGCTACAGAACTCTGCATGTTCCATGGATCCTGGGCTAATAAGTGAATTCAAAGTCACCAAGGGGTACCCAGTGTGACAGTGTCTTTTGTGTGGATAATGTGGCTGTTTCTCCGACACACACTTTATGAAGTAATCACTGACATGCTTTACCCAATTGTTAGGGTCCATGTGGTTCTTCTGAGAGAGCAGCAGATGATCTATCCTGTGAGTCATCACTACAGCTCCTGCAGGTGCTTTTGTCCTTCCACATCATGTACTGTATTAGGTGGACAGGATCACCTCCAATTAAATAGAGAGATCTCAGGAGATGTGTATTCACAGGAAATTTACTGAGCTGTGCATGCTCAATGTGTTAGCTTGCCAGCCATCCCTACAGGGCTCTGGTGTCCCCACGCCTCATTGTGGGTCAGGATCATCCTCCAGCACCACTTAGTGTCCATACTAGAGCAGATCTTTCACCTATTATCAATGATGACCATATGTATTCTGCACATCTGACAAAATACAGAATAGAAATTAGCTTCCTGTTGGGCAGATTGGCATAATGATTGTTTTGATTGTTAGCATGAAAATTATTTTAATCTAAGCAGTTTAGGGAAGAACCTCAAGGACACCCATAGTGAATGCAGCCTGCAGCTGTGAACACATGTTTCTGTTGGAGAGCAGGCCTGTGCAGGCCCAGAACCTAGGTGGGACAGTTCAAGCTACCCTTTTTCCATGGCCAATCTGGGATCATATTGAGAATGTATTTTTTCCAGGTGACTGATTTCCAATTTATGGAATTGAACTAAATTACTGAGAGTGGAGGTGACTCAGAGAGTTAAAGTACAAAAGGACCAATCCAGAATGTCCACAAAAGCTTGCTGTCACCCCAGGGCTTTTAAAAGCTCAGCAGCTAGAGAAGCAAGGTAGTATTTGGTTATTCTTATGCTTGGGTCTAGACATTCATTATAAGCTGACCATGACACAAAAAGAGTCATCTGTGTCACAATAGAAGCTAGTTGTAACTAGATTCACCCCCACACTATCACATCACCACTGTATTTGAGGTTCTCAGTTACTGGAAGAGGCCTGGGTCTTGCTACACAAACTCATAATTTATGTCTTCATGACACTGTGTGCTTTGTTCTGTTGATGCTACCATTGGCATACAATATTTTGGATACTTTGTGCTGACATCTGTGACATGAGACAATAGTTCATGCCATGCCTAACCTGCATAAACTGTCCTTAGAGTATGGTGTAGACAGAGGGGCCTTTTTTTTCTCTCTGAATTTTCAAAATATTTCCAGTCTTCAGTCAAGTCTGACAGCCATTGTCCAGTGCCTGTCTTGAGATGTCCCCATTGTCTCCTGGGGGTATTCATCCAGCCTGCTCTGTAATTGTGTAGAAGATTAATAGGGTTCCAGCCCTAGGATTTAATTCAGTGTGATTGTACTTTCCAAACATGCTCAAAGCCCTACATTCCACCATAGCCTGTGTGCTTTAGAGAAAGAAAATACAGAACCACATTGCACTTGAAATTTCTCCTCCAACAAAAGGAGAGCCTGCATAGGGCCTTTAAGTAACTCTAAGTCCCAGCTTCTGCATAACTCCCTCCATCGACTCCATTATTGGTGTATTTTCATTACTGCTCACTTTATTTTTGGTGTGCAAAGAATGTGTACCATGTCAGTAAAGTGTGTGTGTGTGTGTGTGTGTGTGTGTGTGTGTGTGTGTGTGTGTGAGAGAGAGAGAGAGAGAGAGAGAGAGAGAGAGAGAGAGAGAGAGAGTTTGTGTTTGTTTGTGTTTCTGTGCAGGTGTTTGTGTATGTTCATCCATGAACTCACTATCAATTTTCATAAAATGACTTAGAAGACTGTAATGAAAACTGTCGAGGTGCATGCAGACGTGTGTTACTAGTGTCCCACGGCACCTGGCAGGTAACACTGAAATGGTGGTCTACTATAATACAGCCTAAAAACAGGCTGTGGATGGTTTACACAGAGATTGTGACGTCATCACCACTAGAGAGAGCAGCAAAAGCTTCATTTATCACATGCTGCTGTTACCAAGATGAGGCAAAGCCTTATCCTACAGAGAGTCTGGTATGATTTGATGGCAGGAAATAAACTTAGTACTAAAATCATTCAATTACAAACGAAGAGGATAATACAAAGAGTCATAGGAAGCAAGAGCTGTTTTTTGAGGAGATCCATAAGAGAAACAACCCCTTTCTGAAACTAAGTACACACCACAGTGTCAATACCTAAATTATCAAATCAGAAATGAAAAGGGGGATGAAACAATAGACATGTGAGTGAATTCAACAATCATTAGGGCTTCTTCAGAGTCCTTTACTACAGAAAAGTGAAAAATCTATTTGATATTGGTAATTTTTCTACACAGATAACAAATACCAAGTTAAATCCAAATGTGGGATTTAACTCATAAGATTATTCTCATAAGAAAATAGATAGTATTTAAACGATGCCACTACAAAAATTAAAAAATATATATGAGGGCCACTAGGCTTTAATGCAGCCTTTCTACCAGACGTTTAATGACGACCTAATAACAATAGTGCTTCAATTATTCCTCTGATTTGAAAGAGAAGGAACATTGTCAAACCCCTTCTCTGAGTTGCTCTTTTTACCTAGAATTCCTGAGTCTGTTGCTTCTTCCATTGTCACCCCATCAATAGAGCTGCAGGGCGAGTCTGTCCCGCCCCAGAGGGTATTTGCCAGCTGACAGGGCTGGGTTTTGCTCTGCTTGCCCCTGCTCCTGCCCCCGCCCCTGCTCTTGCCCCTGCCCACTCCCCCGCCTCACACCCTCACTCGACATCGCCTCAGACCCATCCCCCCCTCCCAGTCCCACCACAGCCCTCGACTCAGACCCGTCCCAACCCCCGCCCCCACCCTGCCCTCGCCCCTACCCTGCCCCCGCCCCGATCCCCCCACAACCGTCCTCTCCTTCGCCCCCCTCCCTGGCCTCCGCCCTCCCTGCCGCTGCTTGCGTTGCTACCATTCGGTCTTCGACTCCCCTGTCGACCCCACCGCCACTGCTGCTACCTTCTCCCCCTTCTTCAGCCCAAGACTTTTGAGATCCCGGCTTGCAGCGCTCTGCACTAGGAGCTAATGGAGGTGAGGAGAGCCTAAGGGACAGACCCCAGGCCTGGCCCCAGAGACTTGTGTCTCCCCCCTCCGCCGAAGTGCTTTCCTGCAGTTCTCCATTCTGTGTTCAGTTTGTGGGGACCCCAGCAGGTGGCAGGCTTTGCTGATCCTCAGGTGTGAGTCTGGGACAGTGGTGGGACTTATGGTTGAGGGAAGTCTTTCAGGCAAATGCAGGCTTTTCTCAAACTCTTGGACCATCTGGTGCCCTCCCTGGGGTCACAGGACCTGTGGAAGTTGGGAAGCCACTTTTCACTGTCCTGTGTGACTTTCCCTGCAGAGTGAGCTCTCCTGCAGGAGGTACTCTCACATGCTTCTTTAAAAGCACCTGTTCCTCAGATCCAGATCAGTTGTGAAAACAGGCTTCTTCATGTCAGTGTGCCAGCTCCCCCTCCCAGCTCAGAGCTGCCACACCTAAGGATCCTCCAGCCCCAGTACTGGTTGGGTCTCATGGAGGAGTTAGAGCAAAGTGCCCCTTCTGAGAAGTGACTCAGAACAGAAGGTTCCTACAACCCAATGAGGTCTCTTCCAGTTGCCCTGTTCTTGGTTTGCACTGGTATAATTCTGAGTCCCAGATTGGCAGCCCACATTGCTGTGAGGGTTGCTGGAGATTTTGCCCTGCCCACAGAACAGAAGTTTCAGAAGAAAGGCCAGTTTGGCATAATGAATTCTTTTGATAGATGGCAACAAAATTATCTTAATCTAAGCAGTTTAGGGAGGAACCTCAAGAACATCCATAGTGAATGCAGCCTGCAGCTGTGAACACACGTTTCTTTTGGAGAGCAGGCCTGTGCAAGCCCAGGACCTAGGCGGGACAGTTCAAGCTGCCCTTTTTCCATGGCCAATCTGTGTTTGTATTGAGAAAGTATTTTTTTTTTCCAGTTGACTGATTTCCAACTTATGGAATGGAACTGACTTACTCAGAGTGGGGTTGACGTAGAGAGTTAAAGTACAGAAGGAATAATCCAGATGTCCACAAAAGCTTGCTGTCACCCCAGGGCTTTTAAAAGCTCAGCAGCTAGAGAAGCAATGTAGTATTTGGTTATTCTCATGCTTACGTCTAGTCATTCATTATAAGCTGAACATGACACAAAAAGAGTCATCTGTGTCACAATAGAAACTAGTTGTAACTAGACTTATACGACATTATCACATTATTACTATATTTGAGGTTCTCAGGTATTATCTTAGAAACTAGAAGAGGCCTGGTTCTTGCTACATATAGTCATATTCTATATCTTCACAACACTGTGTGATTTGTTCTGTTAATGCTACCATTGGCATACAATACCTAGGATATTTTGTGCTCACATCTGTGACATGAGACAATAGTTCATGTCATCCCTTACCTGAATAAACTGTCCTTAGTGTACAGTGTAGTCGGAGGGGCCTTCTTTTCCTCTGAGATAGCAAAACATTTCCAGTCTTCATACAAGTCTGTCAGCCATTGTCCAGTGCCTGTCTTGAGATGTCCACATTGTCAGCTGAGAGTCTTCATCCAGCCTGCCCTGTAATTCTGTAGAACATTAATAGGGTTCCAGCCCTAGGAATTAATTAAGTGTTCTAGTACTTGCCAAATATGCTCAAAACCTAGTTTCCACCCTAGCTCTGTGTGCTATACAGAAAGAAAATAAAGAACCCCATTGCACTTGAAGTTTAGCCTCCAACAGAAGGAGAGCCTGCACAGGGCCTTTAAATAACTCTAAGCCCGAGCTTCCCCACAACCCCGTCCATCGATTCCTTTATTGGTGTGTTTTCATTAATACTCACTTTCTTCTTTGTGTGGAAAGAATGTGCACCATGTCAGTAAAGTGTGTGTGTGCGTTTGTGTTTGTGCATGTTCATCCATGAACTCACTATAAATTTTCATAAAATCACTCAGAAGTCCCTAGTGAAAACTGTCGAGGTGCAGGCAGACTCATGTTACTACTGTCTCGTGGCACCTTGCAGGGAGCACTGAAATCGTGGGCTACTTTAATACAGTCTAAAACGAGGCTGTGCATGGTTTTCAGTGAAATTGTGACGTCACCCCACTACAGAGAGCAGCAAAAGCTTCATGTATCACATGCTGCTGTTACCAAGGTGAGGCAAAGCCTCATCCCATAGAGAGTCTGGTAGGATTTGGTGGCAGGAAATAAACTCAGAACTAAAATCAATCAATTACAAACAAAGAGAATGATACAAAGAGCCAAGCAAAGCAAGAGCTGGCTTTTTTTTTTTTTTTTTTTTGAGAAGATCCACAAGACAGACAAACCACAGAGCCTATATCTAAAGTACCAAATCAGAAATGAAAAGGGGGATATAACAAAGGACACTGAGTGAATTCAACAATCATTAGGGCTTACTTCAGAGGCCTTTACTACAGAAAAGTGAAAAATCTATTTGATACTGGTGATTTTTCTAACAGATAACAAATACCAAGTTAAATACAGATCTGGGAAGGTAATGAATAATTCCCATAAGGAAATAGATACAGTCATTAAAGGCTGCCACTCCAAAAATTAAAAATAATAATAATCAGGGCCACATGGCTTTAATGCATCCTTTCTACCAGACTTTTAATGAAGACCCAATAACAATAGTGCTTCAATTATTCCACTGAATTGAAAGAGAAGGAACATTGCCAAACTCCTTCCCTGAGTTTCTCCTTTTACCTAGAATTCCTGAGTCTGTTGCTTCTTCCATTGTCACCCCATCAATAGAACCATTTAAAATGGGATGTAATCGATGTCTGGAGCCTCATTCTTTCCCTTGACCTCCATGCGGTGTCCAGAAGGCATGCCTGTTCTCATGGACATGGACTCATCTCTTTTTGCTGCAGCAAGAAGAAAGCCAGCAGAGGAGGCAGGAGCTTACAAAGAATCAGTAGGATTTCTAGAAAAGAAGCATCCAGATCTCCATTCTCAGAAAACCCCTGGCTTGCTCTCATGTGACTGGGTCCTCAGACACCAGCAGCCTTAGATGAGACCAAGGAAAGCTGTGCAGAGTCCTGGGTCCCCAGGTTCTTGACCTCCTGAGTGACAGCTGTGGACACGTCCTCCAGGGAATCCTTACAGCTGGTGACATCTGGACAAGGTGAACCAGATGCCAAAATGAGACATGGGAGAGAAATCCTAGGCTGTTTGGAAGGAATTAGTCTCTGCTTTTGCTTCTGTCTCTTTGTGCCCTGCTGCTATGATGTTCATGGGGAGCTCTCATGCCAGTGGGTCTCCTCCTAATGTGTTTGTTGTTGCAGATGTCCTGGATGTTCTGGACCCCATCAGAACTCAGCCCGTGCTCAGTCACGGAGGTCAGCACCTTCCTGTCCATCAGGTCATGAGACCTGAGACAGTTGAGGTAACGGCAGTTGGCCTGGGTGAAGTGCTCACAGACTTGGACTCTCTTGCATGACTGTGGCTTCAAGCAGATCTGTTTGTGGCTGTCTCCTTTGTAGTAACTTTTGCAGGAGAAAAGCATCCCCCTGTACCAGGAAGAAGGCCGGCTCCTCTTGGTTAAGCCCAGAAAGCTCATGATTCTTCAGGACCTGGATGCTCTGTTCCTAAAAACTTGGTGTGGATATTTGCAGAGGTTTCTCTGGGATTTTGCATAATGACTCTGTCCCAGAAGTTTGAGCTTGCAGAGGCTTGGGCAATCTGTAGCATGGTCCCTGGATGCACTTCAGATTGAAGTCACAGGCTTCAGTAGTAGCCGCCACCTACAGTGTGATCCCTGCCTGATCTCCAGTCTCCAATAGGAATAAGCAGTCTTGCCCAGCAGCTCATAGAGCTCTGCCTCTGGAGCCTGATCCTACTCTGCAGTTCCTTTAAGGTCATGCAGCCCCTGTGGGCCCACAGGATCTTGGTGATGAAACAGTCTGCCCCAGGATCCCCCATGGTGCACTATGGCTGCAGCTGCTCAGGCTTGTGAGCTGGACTCTGCTTCATGGAGAAAGGAAACTGGAAAAGGGGATAACACATGAAATGGAAATGAAGAAAATAACCAGTAAAAATTAAAAGAATTAAAGTCATCATCTCAGGAGAATGAGTTGGAAGCCAGGTCCTTAAGCAGGCAGGTTCTCCACAACAATGCATGCTGGGTTCAAGACTGGACATGAGGTGCCCTGAGCTTGGGACTGCCAGGCTCCTACTGGGAAGAGAGCTTTCTTCTTCATTTCCGTAAGTCTCTCTAGTTTTCTTTTAAGGCTTTCATCTCATCATTGACTTTCCCAATGTCCTTTTATGACAAGCCATTATGGTTAACAAGAATTAAGTAAGGGCTCATTGAGCTGTTGGTAGTTGGAGGTCTGGGGGAAGCCCTGGACAGAGAGATCTTGCCTGCCAGGGGTGGGATGTGCATGGTGGGAGGGACTAGTGGAGTGTCATTGGCCTCAGTATGCACAGGCTTGGGGCTGGTGCCTGGCTGCCTGGTGCGCCTCTGTGGCTACTTAGCCTGGGTCCCACCGCAGATGCCCATGGTGGTTGCTGGCCAGTTGTCCTTGCTCTACCTGTCCTCGGGGCTTCTGGCGGGGCTGACCACAGCCTTGAACATGGACAAAATGGGCCGGAAATCGGAGGATCATGGGAGCATCTTCAACTTCCCCCTCCCCAAGCACTGGCAGTTGCAGCTGGAGGACAAGCCACTGTGAGTTTCCCCACATCCAGGCAGGTGTTCTGCACCACCAGGAGAGCAAGGGCAAGCACTGCTGCCACCAGTCCCACATGCACAAGGCCTATTTGTTGACTTTGCTCTGCCTGGCTCTGCTTTGCCTTGCTCTGCCCTGTTGTCTCTCACTTCTTTGGCCAAAGACTGTTGAGATCCCGGCTTGCCTCACCTTTCAATAGGCACCTCTGTGAAGTGAGGAGAACCAAAGGGACAGAAGGCTGACCTGGCCCTGGAGACTTGTGTCTCCCCCTCCACCAAAGTGCTTTCCTCAGTTCTCCACTCCGGTTTTAGTTTGCAGGGATCCCAGCAGGTGGCAGGCTTTGCTGAGCCTCCCCTGTGAGAAGGGGACAGTGGTGGGACTTATGGTTGTGGGAAGTCTTTCAGGGAGATGCATGCTTTCTCAAACTCTCCGACCATCCATCCAGTGCCCTCCCTGGTTCCCATTCCCTGCGTTTGTTGCGAGTCACTTTTCGCTGTCCTGTGTGACTTTCCCTGCAGACTGGGCTCTCCTGCAGGAGATACTCTCACATGCTTCTTTAAAAGCCCCTGTTCCTCAGATCCAGATCAGCTGTGAAAACAGGCTTCTCCATGCCAGGGTGAGAGCTACCCCTCCCAGCTCAGAGCTGCAACACCATAGGATCCTCAGGCCCCAGTGCTGGGTGGGTCCCATGGAAGAGTTAGAGGAAAGCTTCCCTTCTGAGAAGTGACTTAACACAGAAGGTTCACAAGTGACAGTCAACCCCCAAGTATTTCTTCCAGGAGAAAGCACTCAGCTCTCCCCTTTAAACAGTTTAGGCTCCCACATGGCCCAGTTTTGTGATTGGGGAAGATTTTCTGGAGCTTAGTTGGCCAGTCAGAGTGGGGCTACATTCTTTTTTTTTTTTCTTTATTAACTTGAGTATTTCTTATTTACATTTGATTGTATTCTCTTTCCCGGTTTCCGGGCCAACATCCTCCTAACCCCCCCTCTTCTATATGGCTGTTCCCCTCCCCATCCTCCCTCCATTATCACCCTCCCCCCAACAATCACGTTCACTGGGGGTTCAGTCTTGGCAGGACCAAGGGCTTCCCCTTCCACTGTGCCCTTACTAGGATATTCATTGCTACCTATGAGGTCAGAGTCCAGGGTCAGTCCATGTACACTCTTTGGGTAGTGGCTTAGTCCCTGGAAGCTCTGGTTGCTTGGCATTGTTGTTCACATGGGGTCTCGGGCCCCTTCAAGCTCTTCCAGTTCTTTCTCTGATTCCTTCAACGGGGATCCCGTTCTCAGTTCAGTGATTTGCTGTTGGCATTCGCCTCTGTATTTGCTGTATTCTGGCTGTGTCTCTCAGGAGCAATCTACATCCGGTTCCTGTCGGCCTACACTTCTTTGCTTCATCCATCTTGTCTAATTGGGTGGCTGTATATGTATGTGCCACATGTGGGGCAGGCTCTGAGTGGGTGTTCCTTCTGTGTCTGTTTTAATCTTGCCTCTCTCTTCCCTGCCAAGGGTATTCTTGTTCCTCTTTAAAGAAGGAGTGAAGCATTCACTTTTTGGTCATCCTTCTTGATTTTCATGTGTTCTGTGCATCTAGGGTAATTCAAGCATTTGGGCTAATAGCCACTTATCAATGAGTGCATACCATGTGTGTTTTTCTGTGATTGGGTTAGCTCACTCTGGATGATATTTTCCAGTTCCATCTATTTGCCTATGAATTTCATAAAGTCATTGTTTTTGACAGCTGAGTAATATTCCATTGTATAGATGTACCACATTTTCTGTATCCATTCCTCTGTTGGGTTCTTTCCAGCTTCTGGCTATTACAAATAAGGCTGCTATGAACATAGTGGAGCATTTGTCTTTGTTATATGTTGGGGCATCTTTTGGGTGTATGCCCAAGAGAGGTATAGCTCGGTCCTCAGGTAGTTCAATGTCCAATTTTCTGAGAAACCTCCAACTGATTTCCAGAATGGTTGTACCAGTCTGCCTCCCACCAACAATGGAGGAGTGTTCCTCTTTCTCCACATCCTGGCCAGCATTTGCTGTCACCTGAGTTTTTGATCTTAGCCATTCTCACTGCTGTGAGGTGAAATCTCAGGGTTGTTTTGATTTGCATTTCCCTTATGACTAAAGATGTTGAACATTTCTTTCGGTGTTTCTTAGCCATTCGGCATTCCTCAGCTGTGAATTCTTTGTTTGCCTCTGAACTCCATTTTTTAATAGGGTTATTTTACTCCCTGCGGTCTAACTTCTTGAGTTCTTTGTATATTTTGGATATAAGCCCTCTATCGGTTGTAGAATTGGTAAAGATCTTTTCCCAATCTGTTGGTGGGGCTACATTCTTAATCCATACTCATTCACACAACAGAACCTCTTCCTCCCCACCCACGAGGCCTTGACTTGAACCCAGGTCCTTCCTGGACCAACAGACCTGAGAGAACAGATTGCAGCACAAGAGAGAAAAGAAGCCAGAATAGTTTAAACTGGAGAAAACCCCCATATAGGCGGTTTACCAACTTTTGGGGTTGTGCATATTGTGGACTTCAGAATCTTAAGGTCAGATTTTTCTGATTACACCTTATAGGTGAAGCTGAAGTCTACTGAGGGTGGGATCATCCCAGGCAGGGAGGGGATCTGACTCTGCAGGCCTGGCCACCCTCTGCATTCTCCCAAAAATAATTTTTAGTCAGCTGTAAATCTGAAGTGAAATTTGTTTTTTGTCAACTCAAACGGTTGACATTTCAAGTCTCACACACCATGTGAGAGACACACATTTATCCACAGGGGATTTGAACTTACTTCTATAGAAATGACTGTGGGCCAACAGAGGGAAAGCATTCTTGCCTTTAGCATTCTGTCTGTATCAGAGACTACATGGACTGGCTTCCTGGACAGACATGTCCAAGCAGACAGACATTGTAATGAGGGAAAACTTAGGCAAGAAATGACCTGGGGACAGTGATTTCAGATTGTGCCTTTAGCCAGGAATCTCTGTTGTCATTAAGGCAAGCAGTCTTGGGCCTGCCAAAACTTGTCAGTATTTCAGGGCTCTTACAACTGCTCCAGGTACTTCTGAGGTGAAAGCCTTTCATTAAAAAAAAAAAAAGTTTATAGAGCAATATTTCTCAACCTGTGTGTGGCAACTGCTTCACAGAGATTGCATATCAGATACCTTGTACATTATGACTCATAAGAGTAGCAATATTATTTATGAAGTAGCAATGAAATAATTTTATGGAGGGGATCATCACAGTATGAAGAGCTGTATTAAAGGGTTGCAGCAGTAGGACTGTTGAGAACCACTGCCATAGAAGCTGACACATGGGAGCAGACTCCTCAGCTGAGTAGAGACCCACGACAAGGGATACCGTGTCACACCCTAGAACCCAGAGGCAGAATCTATCCCAGGAGTCTGTGGGTCACCTTGTCTTAAATTCTCCCAGGCTCAAGAATAGCATTGATCATCTCAGCAGAGTCAGCTTGCACAGCCCACATCAGGCCCATGGCTTCCCTGTACAGAGAAGGATGTGGGTCTAAGTGACAGACAGTGAGACTGAGGGGACCCTGATACTCATTTGCTTTGAGCTGTGGTTTCTTCACCTGTAAAATGGTGGTGTTTCTGCTGAATTGGGTTGTTGTGGAGATTAACAGAACATACAACCTGCTCAGTGTCTGCCTGGCATGGACCCTGCTGGTTAAATGGAAGCTGTCGATGGTGACGAAATTAAAAGTAGAATTTCTAGCCAGATAGTGTTAGTTGTGGGGCGCCATACAAGTGTTCTAAGCATTTTCTGATTCTAAGACCGCCTCACCTTACAACCTAAGGCTCTTGATTTAAATTTTAAAAAAAAGAATAAATATAAAATACCAATATGAAAAAATCATAATCAGAAATGAGCTAATTCCTGTGAAGTCATTCAGCTTTACATTTTCTGCTTCTATTTCCAAGGCATCTAGAGTAGCACTATCCGAGATCCTAAAGCCTTCTGTTATGGTGCTACCCATTCATTCCTCTCTCCTTGAGGACCTCTCAGGTGACTTACCAGAATCAGATGGCTTTTAAGATTGTTCCCATCGGGTGCGATCTCTCTGTCCATGGGCCTTGCCCAAAGCTGCAGGGCCAACCTGTTGTTTTACAATCCAAAATTCCAGACATTAATTTTACCAATGAAGTTTCAGGAGTCAGATGCTGAAGTCAAGTAAAGCTCCCAACTGTCTTTCCTGATTCACTGACCTCCCAGAAGAAGAGCAGTCCTGTTCCCTCTGAACACTTTCTTAAAAATCCTTTAACTCAAAAACTTTCCATTGGTTTAGTTATCTAGATTTCCTTTCACGTTGTGTCTTGATCTGCTGGACCTAAGTGCACTTTTTACCTTTGCCATAAATGTGTGTGGTAGGTGAGCCATACCGTAATTAAGTCCATGTTTACATGAATAAACAACTCTTGCTTTAAATGTCTGTGCCATGGCCCTGCTATACCACACACTAGTTTTTCAGTAAATAATACATTCTTGGAGATCACAGTGTGATCAAATATTTTGTAACATGACTTAGTAACGTTCCCTCCATTTTATAAATCAATTTCTTTGAGGAGGATTCTGGATGTTGTCTGTCAGGTCTGAGTGCATCATCTTGGGAATCCCAAGGAACATCAAACTTGGGCTTTTGAAACTGTTGCATATGGCCAACCCGGAGCAAAAACCACCCAGGAATCTACTGATACTTGACACACATTAATTCACCTGCCTTTTTCATATAGTTTATGGCAAGAGGTCACCATTCTTGACCTTGTTTCATTATAAAACGTGGTACTAAATGTAAGAGTTGGGGTCAAGGAGATCACCCCACAAATCACAAAATACCCATCTCAGATAACCATGTATGGTTTATTGAATACAAAACATCCATGAATTTCAGGACAGAATTAAAAGTCCAAACCTAAGGATAATAGAATAGAAGAGAATTTAGATTTCCTGTTCACAGGTCCAGTAAGCATATTCAGTAAATCATAGCAGAAAACATCCATAAGGTAAAGGAAGAAAAGGCCATGAAGGTACAACAAGCCTACAGAATGCCAATTTAATCATACCAGAAACAATTCCTCCATTAACATAATAATTAAAACACTGAATGCACAGATCAAAGAAAGATCATTAGAAGGGGTAAGGTATAAATAACCAGTAACAAATAAGTTCAGACCTATCTGAATTACACCAGACTTCTCAACAGAGACTCCAAAAGCCAGAAAATCTTGGGCAGGTGTAATGCGGACCAAGGATCCTATACCCAGCATAATTCTCAATCACCATAAATGGAGAAACCAAAATATTTCATGACAAAACCAAATTTAAACAATATTTTTCTCTAAGAAAGCACAACAGAGGATTGTAGTAGGGAAACTCCAAGACAATGAGCTAAACTATACCCAAAAAAACCCAAGAAATAAATCATCTCTCAATAATTTCAAAAAATGAAGCACACAATCACCATTTCACCCATAACCAGAAAAAGAAGAGAAAGCAGCAACTATTGGTCTTTAATATCTAACCAGACCCTCTGTCACCAATCCCCCAGCTCCTAGGGAATAAACTGCCAGCCAAAGTATATACAGGGTCTATGGTTCTAGGGAACTGTGTAGAAGAGGACTGATTTAAGTGGCACCCATGTGGCGGGAGGCCATTGACTACGCTGAGGCCTGTTGCCCACCAAAAGTAGATGCTGGAGTTGTGAGGTGGGAATGGATATGTGTAGGTGGGGGAACACTGTCATATAGGCAAAGCTGAGCAGAAATGTGATGTAAGATATGATGAGGGGAGTGTGGAAAGCAGGACAACAGTTGAAATGTAAATAAATAAAATAACCAATTAATAAAAAAATAGCCAAAAATAAAATAAAAACTGAAAAGGTAAAAGAAAACTTACACCAAAACAAAACAAAAGAAATCCTTGTAGTGGATTGGCCTAATTCTGCTTGTATTTTAATGCTAATATGTAGAACTCAAGACTGGTTAACCTCCAAAAACTGACCCTGCTCCCAGTTAACTGTGATTATAAAGAAGCCAACAGCCAACAGCTGCACAGCAGAGAGATGGGGGAGGTGAGCTTTGAGGGCTTTGCTAGAGAGGATCATGAGGAGGGAAGAAGGAGGAAGAAGCTGCCAGAAAATAAAGGAAGAACATGTGTGATGGAGAGGAGAGAGGAAGAGGACAGCAGCCATGGTTAAGGGAGAGGAGAGCCTGGTCCTGAGAGCTGTCCAAGTGCAACAAAGAGCAGCCAAGATGCTACACAGTCAGTAAGAGTTGAGCGTTATTGTTTGGAAAGTAGATCTGATACCATGGAGGGCAGGCAGCTGCCCAGCTACTGTGCTGATTAAGGCATATGATGAATAAATTTACAAAATATGTATAACCAGTAAGGAGCTCTATAGAGGATCATAAAAGGAATACTTTAGTTTGAAGAGAAGGATAAAATACCAGAGGAAACAGGAAATAATTTAACAAAACTAGAACAGTCAATCAAAAGAAGCCAATAAAACCCACAAAAATTAACAAAATTAAATACATAGGTTTAAATGATATTTGCATGTCACTAAACTCAATTCCCCAGTAAACAGACATACATTTAGCCAGAAACAGGATCACCATCATGAGAGATGTAGAGGATACACTAGGGAAACAGACCTAAGACACAGGTCCCTATAGCAATTCTATGCAGTTTCTCTATGCAGCTGACAGAATAGATTTCAAACCAATCCTGTCCAGAAGATGTAAGGACATTCATTTCATACTTTGCAATTACCAAAAGATACTACAATCTAAATATATACATATTAAACACAGCAGTCACAAATTTAAATATATATTTATCACATAGATCTGAAATTACCCATTAGCTATAATAGTGGTTGTGATTGTTTTTAATAGTCTATTCTGACCACTTGGCAGATCACATGCAAATAAACAAAAGAGGAGGAGCAGAATTCAGTGACATCATCAGTCAAATGGACCTAACAAACTACACTGAACTATACATATATTTTCTATCAGCCTGTGGATCTGTCTCCAAAATTGACCACGGATTAGGACACAGAACAGCCCTCAGGAAAGATAAGAAAGCAGAAGTAGTGTCATGCATTCTATCGAAGCACAAAGGAATCAAACTGGTATCACACAATAGAAAGTGCAGTCAGTATACACTCTCGTGGAAGGTCAGCAACACAAACAACACACTACTGAAAGGGCCAAGGGAGAAACACATAAGGAAAAATTAAAATTCCTAGAAATGAGTGACAATGAAAACACAACCACCACAGATCTATTCGATACAACATAGTTTTAGGAATTATGTTGCAGTCAGCAAAGCCAGAGCAGTGGACCCATCTAATCCCTTTGTCATGCATCAGAAGTAGAGAATGTGGAGTGTGCCCTGTTGGGTTAATGCCTTGAACTGGCTCGCCACATTCCCAATTTCCCTTTGCAATGATAACATATTTTTGGCATTACACATTGGATGTATGCAATTTGCCTTTTGATTTCATAGGGGAATAATTAAGGGACTTCCTGGAGGGTCGAAAAGCACTGTGGATAAACTGTGTAGAGACTGAAAGACTACAGGGGTTTTGGAAGCTGAGCTAATGTATTTTTATTATGATATGTTTAAGAACCTATGGGGAATTGGGAGTGGAATATGGTGATCTGAATGATAATGGCCCCCATAAACTCACATATATGAATGTTTGTTGCTGGTTAGTGGAAATATTCGGGAAGAATTATAAGATACGGATTTGTTGGAGGAGTGTATGGGATTGGGCTTTGAGGTTTCCAAATTCAACACCATCTATAGTTAACACTTTCTCTGTCTCCGACTTGCACATAAGATGTAAGCTCTCAGCCAGTTCTCTAGAAACATGGTGTCCTACCTGCTGCCGTGTACCCCAGCATAATATTCATAGACTCATGATCCTTGAAACTGTAAGCTGAAATAAACTCTTTCTTCTACAAGTTCCCTTGCTCATGGTGTCTCTTCACAGTATAGAAAAGAAACTAAGATTGGAAGGAACAGTTAAGTGAAAAATTTCTCAATAATATCCTGGAAAATAAAATTCAGACATTTACCAAATGTGTCAGGTACCGTGATCAAGCTGGCTTGACTGCAGAAGTGCAAGAATGTTTCAACACATACAAATGAATAAACAATCCACCACAGAAAACCAAGAACAGGAAACACATGATCACTGCAGTAGAGGCAGACAATCTCTTTGGCAAAATCCCACAGTGGTTAATGCAAAAGTCCTGGAGAATCTGGGATATGGAGAAGACATACCTTAACATTATAAAGGCGATATGCAAGGCCAACAGCATCCTAACTGGAGGAAATCATAATGGATTTCCACTAAAATCAGGAATAAGTCACAGATGTTCATTCTTTTCATCTAATTCAACTAGTATGTGAAGTCTTATCCAAACAATATGACAATAGAGAGATGGAAAGGCATGTTAATATGAAAGACAGCAGTCAGAGCATTCTCATTTGCAGGCGATATGATCCATATATAAAGACCACTACGAAACCACTGGCAAACTCCTATGGCTCATGGACACATTCACTAAAATCACAGTAAAATCAATAGAACTCCTGTATACCAACAATAAATATGACGAAAGAAGCCAAGAAAACAAACCCATTCAGAATAAAAATCTTGTAATATCTAAGGAAGTAAAGACTTGTTAAAATGAAATCATTAGGAAAAATAAAAAAAACTGAAGAAACCAGAAAATGAAGAGACCTCTCATTTTCATGTATCAGTATGATTTATATTATTATATCGAATTCTACCAGAGTCATCTACTGGTTTAAATCCATCCCATTATAATCCCAATACAGAGCTTCATGGGAATGAAAAAAAAAAATCTCAGAACTCACATGAAAGCACAACTGAGCAGGGCAGTCAGACACTGCTAACTAATAAGACAGTAAAGCACTGCGGGAGGCATCACCTTTAATGATTTCACCTTCATTTTGGGGAATAGTAAAAAAGAAAACCAGCATGTTAATATCATGAGAGCAGACACAGTGCCTAATGGAATAAAATTGAAGAGCCTGATATTGGCCTATGTTCTTATCAGCATTTGGGTTTTGAGAAAAAGGAAAACAAACAAACAAAACAAAAAACTCCCAACCACCCCTCCCACCACCACACACAAGTGCAGTTTTCAACCTGTGGGTTGCAACCCCTTCAGGGAACAACCACATATGAGACATACTTTATACATGATATTTACATTACAATTCAAAACAGTAGCCACCTTACATTTATGACTTAGCAATGAAATAATTTGGTAGTTGGGGCTGGTTACCACAATGTGAAGAACTGTATTCCTTGAGTTGTTCTTGGTCATAGTATTTTTCTGCAGTAACAGAAATGTGACTGATATATAAACTGGTACCGAAGTGAGTGGAGATGTTTGTGAGGAATCCCTTGATTTTTTGGAGGAGGGTGGGAGACTTTGGATTGGGAAAACTGTTGAATTATTTAAGGAGATCTTAACAGTTTAGTTTGCCACATGGGAGACATAAGTATTGTGAGTCTGTGCAAAATAGAGCCTCTCTGATGAAACTTCAAAGGATGGCAGGAACTCTATTGGTGACTGGCTTAGAAGCAATTGCTATAATTTTGGCAAACAATCTGTCTCTTTTCTGCCTGTTTACTAAGAAGTGACCTGAAGATAAATAAAAAGCTAATTGACTAATTGTTTTGAGCAAACTTCAAGGGGTAGATATCCGGTGACCTTCCTCATATGGTAGGAATGTGTGTTTGTATTTTTCATTGTTAATGTAGCCAGGACTTCAGTTAATCCTGCCACATTCGGGGTCTGGACGCATAGGAAACTGCAAGATCTCCCAGAATTTGGAAAATGTCCCAATTGTTGTAAGGTCCCCAAAACATGTTGTCACCCCACACACATTGGGAAGCAACTTAAAGGAACATGACCCCCTCATTCTCAGGAGGAAGGGTGGGTGGGTGGTTATTTGTCTGCCGTGGGCTGTAGATGTTTATTGTCAGTTAGGGGGTTGGTTGCAAGTTCTTACTGGCCATGGTCAGGGAGGAAACAGTAAAGCAGATTCGAATCAGGGATGTCTTTCTTCCTTTCTCTTTCTGTCCTCAATTCTCTGTCTAATGTGGTGGGAAATCAGGAGAAGGGACTAAAATGACAAAATCATAGATCACTGTATCTCTATTTATACTAGAAAGCAATACTAAGTCTCAAATATTTTAGGATGGCATGGATTTTTGAATGATGATAAAATTTAAAATTGTACTTGCATAAATGATTCAATTCATTTTTAAGATATAAGTATATGCAACTTATTCACAATGTGGTGTAAAATTCTAATTTTATAAAATTACTACTGCACACTGCCGTGGATAATTAAGGAATTCAAGCTAGTACTTTCCAACTATAAATAATCAGTCTTCCAGTCATGTTAGGTACTGCTTTAGTTAGGTACAGAAATAAGCTTTATTTAACTTCCTGTGTATGTTTTTAAAGTTAAGTAGGAAGTAAATCCCTTGGGAAAAAAAAGCCACATTTGTCCACTGAGATAGACATTACATACAAAGGTGGTTCTCAAATCCTTTAGAGATCTGAAGAATCTGCCATTTCAGATGTCCTAATAGTTAAAGGCTTTTCACAGTGGGAGAGACCTCAACTCCTGGTAGTGTCCCCAATCTATTCTGAAAAAGATGATGGGCTCTAAAGAACCATTGGGTGAAATACTACCCACTTACCTCTACTGCTGCCAGAAAGCTGTCCAGACTGTGCAGAAGTTGATCATGGGGAAGTCTGTGTCCCAGTTTTTGGAAAAAAAAAATAGGATAGTCCTTCAAGTGACCTGCTTCAAAGGATTGTTGTCAGAGCTCCTGGCCCAGTGAGTTGAAGGTGGATGCCACAGTGACACAGGAATATTTGCTGACTGACTCCCAGGGTAGCCAACAATTTCTGTCATTTCTTAGGTTTGGAGCTGTTTGCTCTGAATTTCCTTTTATTCAGGCAACATTTCTCCTCCTCAGATCTTGGATGGGGTTGAAGATTAGATAGTTTAGTCTTAACCTTTTCTTGTTATGAGAATCAGAAAAACAAACTTGTTCACCATCGTGCAGAAATGTGACAGCCAGGAACCTGGACAGGAACAGGGTGGACATGGGAGGCTCAGAAAGCAGGGCTCTATGGACAGTCCACAGCAGTATCAAAACTCCTGCGATAACCGCTCTGGCACCATAAGTCCTGAGAGAGGATGGGGATGCCAGGAGAGTGTGCGTGGTCTGCCCACTGCCTGGGACTTTTAAAAGCTTGTACCACCCCTTAGCACATAGAAGAGATTGAGCAGAAAGAGGCCGATGCCCAGAGCCACTGCTGTGGTAGGAGGCAGTTATGGCGGTTGGAGGTGGGGGTAGAGGTGGAGGAGGGATGGGAGAAGACCGAGGAATTTCCCCAAAAGACAAGAACAGACACCATCCTTACTACTCCAGAACCCACGCCAATCCCACCCCACCCCTAAAATGCCCAGTCCACTGCCAAACGTCCCCATGCCAAGCATTCACAGCTTCATCCCCACTGTGCTTATTTCTTAATTTTTTTAACTTCTTATTTATTCTCTGTGAACCTCACATCCTGCAGCTCAACTCCATTCATCTGCCCTCCCCTCAGGACTGCACTCCACCCTTGCATCCTGCTCTAAATCAGAGCAAAAATAATCTTCGTGTGGAAGCTGAATAAAGAAAAAGAAAAAGAAAATTTGTACGCAAAAAATGTGTCAAATTTTAAGGATGAAAGACATAAACGCTTAAATTGTTTGGAATTAATGAAAGTACATTTGGTCTCAGAAGACTTATTATGGTTAATAAATGCAAGTTATGATAGATAAGGGATACAAAGCTTAAAAAGTGATAGAAAATGATTTAGGTACAAAATTTTAGACTAATATAATTTAGATAATGAAGTACCTTCTCCAATTTTGCAAAATACGAATGGACAGAATATTGTGACAGTAATTCTTACCTGATGCATCTCATAAGTTTTCTTATTTTATCTAGCTTATTAATGTTAAATTAAAGGTATTTCTTGGAGTAAAAGGGGAAATGCTGAGGTGACCTCCCTTTGTACTAAGGTGTGTCAACTTTCAATTGTTAGTTCTGTACTGGCAGTGAGCTAAGTGCTGGCAGGATTTCTCTTGTCATTTCTATGTCCCATCATCAGCTTTGCTATTTTGTGGATGTTTGTCCTTCTCACCAGCTCAACACAAGCTAAGAGATGTATCAGGTGTTGTCTCACTGCCGATTGGATGTAATAAATATCTGATGGCCAAGAGCTGCGTCAGGAAGTATGTGGGCAGAACTTCCGGGCATAGAGAGGGACATAGGCAGAGGCAAGCTGAAGCAGGAGATTCAGAATAGACATGGGCAGGAAGAGATATGGAACAGACTACAGCAGAGGGGTAAAGAGCTAACCAGCAGGTGGGTCTCAATGGTAGAAGAATGGGGTTAATTTTTAGAGAAGATGAGGGACTGCCCAGTGAAAGGCCTAAGATTCAAACTATGTTCGAATTCTCCATGTCCCATTTACACCTCAGGCAACTCTGTGAAAATAGTACACAATACAGTATTAACATGGCTTTGAGTCTGTGGTTCGGTTACTTTTGCTCACTGTTCCTCAAGACTGCAGGAGAAGGAACAACACACAGGGCAAACACATGAAAACCATGTGCAGCTTAGAGTGGAAAAGATCACTAAGAAGTTTAATGTCACAGCAAAGTCATGTGCTGAAGAGGAGGGTGACATAGTTAAGGAGATTAATGTTATTAACGATAAGCCTCCTGCCTCTGTGCTGTAGAGATGTGGAAGGTGTCCTCAAGGCAAGACTCTTACCAATTAAAGTTCCAACTTGGAAAAGGGAGCTCAATAGATTTCGTGCTCCTACAAAGCAAGTGCATAGGGAAGCTGCTGCAGTTGTCATCCAAGCAGGCAGCTGACAGGTCAGTGCACCTCATGTGGCACGGAATTTGGAGGAAAAAAGATTTTAAGATTCAGGATGACATGAACAGGACCAGGCGACTCTCGCATTTATGTTTTTATTATTTGAGGCTTGAATTAGAATGATACTCATAGTCTGATGTTTTTTAGTTTTCTTTTATTATTTTATCTACATTTCCAATTTATCTCCCACTCCATGTTCCTCTACATGACCCCCTCTTCTGTCCCCCACACCCTCTCCCTATGAGATTGCTCCTCCACCCACCAATTCACTCCCGCCTCAGAGGCCTAAGTTCCAATATCATGGTTCATGAAGCTTCCTCAGAAACAAGGTTCTCCTGTCCCAGTGATCCCAGATAAGCTAGTCCTCTGCTACATATCTACCTGGAGACATGGGCACACCCTGATTCTTTTATTAGTTACCTTAATTAAGGTGTCTCTTCACAGCAATAGAGCAGTGACTGACAGGCTTAAATTCACTTTGCATCCCAATTGCTGTCCTTTCTCTTGTTACTTCTTTCCCACAGTTCCTCCCCAATGTCCTCACACCATCTCCTCTGAGAGAGTAGAGGAATATCCCTCAGAGTGTGCATCCACCAAGACACATCAAGTTTTTGTAGGGCTGGTGCACCTTCTCCCACTGAGGCCAGGGAAGACACCTGAGTTAGGGTATCAGATTTCACAGACAGGCAAACCTTTGGGGATAGCCTCGGCTCCAGTTACTTACAACAGTGTATGTAATACTGTATTAAACTTAGTAAGGTTTATTTACCTTCACCTAGCAACTCATCCTGAGAAAGAGTGCTCTGGCCTGATGCTTTTGTTTTCAGCCCTATCTTCCTCTTTCTTCTGTGCTTACCACTGTAACACAGGAGAAGCTTCTAATATTAATGTTGCCAGATCTTTCCGGTCTTGGGGGATAATTCTATTCTGAGTTGTATATGGATGTAATATCTTCTTTACGTATGATGAATATATACTTCAGGAAAGGACTGCTTCCTTGTTTCTATTAAGATCTAATATGACGAAAGGATTCTGATTAATATTCCAGAATCGTAGGCCACCAGGTTGGTATGTCATCACTCACTGAAGTGAGGTGAATTTTATAACACCTTTTGGCCACCCACTTTCAATGTCATTATGTGGTATTGCCTTAGGCTCTTTTCTACATTCCCCTGCCTTTGGCTGAGTATATGTTTGAGGTCTCTCTGTGACTGTGCAAAGAAGTAAGAGCTAGGGCTGGGCCACAAAATAAGAAAGTACTTGTTCATCCAAAACAAAAACAAAAAACAAACAAACAACCAAAAAAAGCTCTAGGGTAAAATATCGGTGCTAGTGCTGAACTGAACTGCCAGAGGTAATTTTATTTTAAAGTAAATAACACTATCTTGGGGCTGATAATATGAATCAAATATCCTGCAACATAAGTTTGCAATGTTGCCTGCATTTTATAAATCAAGTCTGACCACCGTTTTGGTTCTTTCCAATCATGTCTGAGTGCATCATCACGGGAACCCCAAAGAAAATCAGAAATGGGTCCTTGAAGCTGATGCACAGGGCCAGTATAGACCTGAATATTACAGAGGACACCTTGATTCTTAACACAAGGGATCATTTCTCCATCCCTCTTGTCACATAATTTATGACAAGATGTCACCTTTCCTAACCTTAGCTTCTTTTCCTAAGTGCTGCTGAAGGGAAGATTTGGTGTCAAGAGGTCTGGACTCAGACCACAGGAACACTGAATTCATTTAAATAGGTGTAGTTTATTGAATGCACACACCAATACAGTTCAACCAGAGCAACAGCTCACAACTGTGTACTGGACATTGCTAGGCCCAGCTCATTGCAAAATCCACATGGGCTAAAGCACAAGTGCTGGAAATGCTGCTGTCTATGGGCCCTGACTCGGGTCATTTTACACATAATTGTTCCTATTTTCCTTGAATCTAATGGGTCCTATGTGAAGCTCATAGTTGGGGAACTTGTTAAGATTAACAAACCTCGTAACATACAGAATATAACAGGGTATGTGACCAGCACCACACAGTTCAATGTCAGGTTTTTTTGTTTTTTGTTAGTTTGTTTGTTGGCATCCATAATGTAGAGGCGTATTACAGAACAATAGGAAAGAGCTGGCTGCTGTGTAACAAATTTGCTGCTATTAAGGTAGGTATGGGGGCAAGACCTCAGTAACAGCCCTTAAGATGGGAAGGAGATGATGTGTTTGATACCTGAAAGGAGCTGCCTCAGCTGTGTTTCTCTGCCTGCTCAGTGTCCATTCACCATCACTCTGTCCCTGAAGAGGAACTCAAGGTCTGCCCCCTGCTGCCTGTGAGCCAGGACTAGGCACAGAAAGGCAAGGCCACAGCACTGGTTTCCAATTCCTCAGTAATGCTGGATTTCCAATAATGTACTTGTATACACAAATACAGTGTGGTAAGTTACAATATATACTAATCATTTCTTACATAGGGCAACAGTTGATTGACTACAACTAATTCTATTTTAAAAAAAGAAAAGAAACCTGGCTCTTGTGGAAATATACAAAGAAATATCTACGATGGTGGGCAATGAATTCTGCCATGGACTGAACTCAGAAAAGAGGGGTTGTGAGAAAGATGCATGGTCAAATAGCCCACCAGGTTCACATTGTGTCAACTTGATTTAATCTAATGACAAAGAAGTGGAGTATCTCTGATGGCTTCCTTCTAATCCCTTGAAAGGATCCCTAGGGATTGGCCTCAGTTCATCACACTTCTTGATGGGGCAACAACACTCAAGGAAGCTTGAGATTGTCATAGGCACAGTATTATGCTACATATACAGAGTAGATAATACTACGATGTTCAGATGATGATATCCATTTGTATGCACCCAAAGCCTATCTTGTGGCTGGAGGTTACTGCTTGCCCCTGACCCTGCCCCTGACCATGAACTTGCCCCTCCCCCTACTCCTGACCCTGCCCCTGCCCTAGGCACCTAGGGGAACTGAGGAGAGCCTGAGGGACAGACCCCAGGCCAGGACCCCCAGAGGCTTGTGTCTCCCTTTTCCTAGAAGTGTTATCTTCAATTCTCCACACTGGGTTTCATTTGCCAGGAACTGGTAGTTGGAGGGCTTTGCTGAGCCTGGGATAGTGGTGGGACTTATGATTGAGGGAAGTCTTTCAGGGAGATGGAGGCCTTTCTCAAACTCTCTGAAATCAGGTACCCTCCCTGGTTTGAGAGCCCTGGGAAAGTTGGGAAGCCACTTTTCCCTGTCCTGTGTGACTTTACCTGCAGGGTGGGCTCTCCTGCAGGAGACACTTTCACAGGCTTCTTTAAAAGCACCTTTTCCTCAGATCCAGATCAGCTGTGAAAACAGGCTTCTCCATGTCAGGGTGAGAGCTCCCCCTCCAAGCTCAGAGCTACAACTCCTTAGGATCCTCCAGTCACAATGCTGGGTGGGTCCCATGGAGGAGTTAGAGCAAAGTGCCCCTTCTGAGAGTTGACTTCTGAGAAGAACAGACCTGAGAGAACAAAGTGCATCCCAGGGGAGAAAAGAGGCCTGAATGATTTTAAATTGGAGAAAAACCCCATATCCACCATCTAACAACGTTAGGGTTTGTGCATGTGTGGACTTCAGAACCTTAAGGTCAGATTTTCTGATAACAGCTGCTAGGTGAAGCTGAAGACTACTGTGGGTGGGATTGTCCCAGGCAGGGAGGGGATCTGACTCTGCAGGCCTGGCCAGCTTCTTCATTCTCCTGAAACTAAGTGTTGGTCAGCTGTAAATCTGAACTGAGAGTTGGTTTTTGTCAACTCAAATGGATGACATTTCAAGTCTCACACATTATGGGAGAGAGGCACATATACCCACGGGTGATTTGAACTTACTTCTGTAGAAGTGACTGGGAGCCAACAGAGGGAAAACATTCTCACCTTTAGGATTCTGTCTGTATCAGAGACTACAGGGACTGGCTTCCTGGACAGACATGGCCAAGCAGACACACCGTGTAATGGGGAAAACCTGAGGTAAGAAATGTCCTGGGGACAGTGATTTCAGGTTGTGCCTTTACCCAGGAATCTCTGTTGCCATTAAGGCAAGCGGCCTTGGGCCTGCTAACTTGTCACTATGTCAGGGTGTCTCTGCTCTTACACCTGCATCAGGACCTTCTTAGATGAAGGCCTCTCTTTAAAAAAAAATGTATATAATGCAATGTTTCTCAAACTCTGGGCTACGACCACTCACAAAGAATGTATATCAGATACCTTGCAGATTATGACTTATAAGAGTAGCAATATTAGTTATGAAGTAGTACTGAAATAATTTTATGGTGGGAGTCATCACAGCATGAAGCACTGTATTACAGGTGTGCAGCACTAGGCGTGTTGAGAAGCACGGCCATAGAATCTGACAGATGGGAGCAGACCAGAAAATATTCCTCCATTCACATAACAATTAAAACCCTAAATGCTCAGATCAAGAAAGAATATTAAAAGGGGTAAGGTATAAATATGCAGTAACAAATGAATTCAGACCTATCTGAATTACACCAGACTTCTCTTTTTTTTTTTTTTATTAACTTGAGTATTTCTTATATACATTTCTAGTGTTATTCCCTTTCCCGGTTTCCGGGCAAACATCCTCCTCCCCCCTCCCCTTCTTTATGGGTGTTCCCCTCCCCATCCTCCCCCCCTTGCCGCCCTCCCCCGAACAATCTAGTTCACTGGGGGTTCAGTCTTAGCAGGACCCAGGGCTACCCCTTCCACTGGTGCTCTTACTAGGATATTCATTGCTACCTATGAGGTCAGAGTCCAGGGTCAGTCCATGTATAGTCTTTAGGTAGTGGCTTAGTCCCTGGAAGCTCTGGTTGCTTGGCATTCTTGTTCATAAGGGGTCTCGAGCCCCTTCAAGCTCTTCCAGTTCTTTCTCTGATTCCTTCAACGGGGGTCCTATTCTCAATTCAGTGGTTGCTGCTGGCATCCGCCTCTGTGTTTGCTGTATTCTGGCTGTGTCTCTCGGGAAAGATCTACATCCCGCTCCTGTCAGCCTGCAAATCTTTGCTTCATCCATCTTGTCTAATTGGATGGCTGTATATGTATGGGCCACATATGGGGCAGGCTCTGAATGGGTGTTCCTTCTGTCTCTGTTTTAATCTTTGCCTCTCTATTCCCTGCCAAGGGTATTCTTGTTCCCCTTTTAAAGAAGGAGTGAAGCATTCACATTTTGATCATCCGTCTTGAGTTTCATTTGTTCTAGGCATCTAGGGTAATTCAAGCATTTGGGCTAATAGCCACTTATCAATGAGTGCATACCATGTATGTCTTTCTGTGATTGGGTTAGCTCACTCAGGATGATATTTTCCAGTTCCAACCATTTGCCTATGAATTTCATAAAGTCGTTGTTTTTGATAGCTGAGTAATATTCCATTGTGTAGATGTACCACATTTTCTGTATCCATTCCTCTGTTGAAGGGCATCTGGGTTCTTTCCAGCTTCTGGCTATTATAAATAAGGCTGCGATGAACATAGTGGAGCACGTGTCTTTTTTATATGTTGGGGCGTCTTTTGGGTGTATGCCCAAGACAGGTATACCTGGATCCTCAGGTAGTTCAATATCCAATTTTCTGAGGAACCTCCACACTGATTTCCAGAATGGTTGTACCAGTCTGCAATCCCACCAACAATGGAGGAGTGTTCCTCTTTCTCCGAATCCTCGCCAGCATCTGCTGTCACCTGAGTTTTTGATCTTACCCATTCTCACTGGTGTGAGGTGAAATCTCAGGGTTGTTTTGATTTGCATTTCCCTTATGACTAAAGATGTTGAACATTTCTTTAGGTTTTTCTCAGCCATTCAGTATTCCTCAGCTGTGAATTCTTTGTTTAGCTCTGAACCCCATTTTTTAATAGGGTTATTTGTCTCCCTGCGGTCTAACTTCTTGAGTTCTTTGTATATTTTGGATATAAGGCCTCTATCTGTTGTAGGATTGGTAAAGATCTTTTCCCAATCTGTTGGTTGCCGTTTTGTCCTAATAACAGTGTCCTTTGTCTTACAGAAGCTTTGCAGTTTTATGAGATCCCATTTGTTGATTATTGATCTTAGAGCATAAGCCATTGGTGTTTTGTTCAGGAAATTTTTTCCAGTGCCCATGTGTTCCAGATGCTTCCCTAGTTTTTCTTCTATTAGTTTCAGTGTATCTGGTTTGATGTGGAGGTCCTTGATCCACTTGGACTTAAGCTTTGTACAGGGTGATAAGCATGGATCGATCTGCATTCTTCTACATGTTGACCTCCAGTTGAACCACCACCATTTGCTAAAAATGCTATCTTTTTTCCATTTGATGGTTTTGGCTCCTTTGTCAAAAATCAAAGTGCCCATAAGTGTGTGGTTCATTTCTGGGTCTTCAATTCTGTTCCATTGGTCTATCTGTCTGTCTCTGTAACAATACCATGCAGTTTTTATCACTATTGCTCTGTAATACTGCTTGAGTTCAGGGATAGTGATTCCCCCTGAAGTCCTTTTATTGTTGAGGATAGTTTTAGCTATCCTGGGTATTTGCTATTCCAGATGAATTTGCAAATTGTTCTGTCTAACTCTTTGAAGAATTGGATTGGTATTTTGATGGGGATTGCATTGAATCTGTAGATCGCTTTTGGTAAAATGGCCATTTTTACTATATTAATCCTGCCAATCCATGTGCATGAGAGATCTTTCCATCTTCTGAGGATTTCTTCAATTTCTTTCTTCAGAGTCTTGAAGTTCTTATTGTACAAATCTTTCACTTGCTTGGTTAAAGTCACACCGAGGTACTTTATATTATTTGGGTCTATTATGAAGGGTGTCGTTTCCCTAATTTCTTTCTCGGCTTGTTTCTCTTTTGTGTAGAGGAAGGCTACTGATTTATTTGAGTTAATTTTATACCCAGCCACTTTGCTGAAGTTGTTTATCAGCTTTAGTAGTTCTCTGGTGGAACTTTTGGGATTACATAAATATACTATCATATCATCTGCAAATAGTGATATTTTGACTTCTTCTTTTCCGATCTGTATCCCCTTGACCTCCTTTTGTTGTCTGATTGCTCTGGCTAGAACTTCAAGAACTATATTGAATAAGTAGGGAGAGAGTGGGCAGCCTTGTCTAGTCCCTGATTTTAGTGGGATTGCTTCAAGTTTCTCTCCATTTAGTTTAATGTTAGCAACTGGTTTGCTGTATATGGCTTTTACTATGTTTAGGTATGGGCCTTGAATTCCTATTCTTTCCAGGACTTTTATCATGAAGGGGTGTTGAATTTTGTCAAATGCTTTCTCAGCATCTAATGAAATGATCATGTGGTTTTGTTCTTTCAGTTTGTTTATATAATGGATCATGTTGATGGTTTTCCGTATATTAAACCATCCCTGCATGCCTGGGATGAAGCCTACTTGATCATGGTGGATGATTGTTTTGATGTGCTCTTGGATTCAGTTTTCCAGAATTTTATTGAGTATTTTAGCGTCGATATTCATGAGGGAAATTGGTCTGAAGTTCTCTTTCTTTGTTGTGTCTTTGTGTTGTTTAGGTATAAGAGTAATTGTGGCTTCATAGAAGGAATTCGGTAGTGATCCATCTGTTTCAATTTTGTGGAATAGTTTGGATAATATTGGTATAAGGTCTTCTATGAAGGTTTGATAGAATTCTGCACTAAACCCGTCTGGACCTGGACTCTTTTTGGTTGGGAGACCTTTAATGACTGGTTCTATTTCCTTAGGAGTTATGGGGTTGTTTAACTGGTTTATCTGTTCCTGATTTAACTTCGGTACCTGGTATCTGTCTAGGAAATTGTCCATTTCCTGCAGATTTTCAAGTTTTGTTGAATATAGGCTTTTATACTAAGATCTGATGATTTTTTTAATTTCCTCTGAATCTGTAGTTATGTCTCCCTTTTCATTTCTGATTTTGTTAATTTGGACACACTCTCTGTGTCCTCTCGTTAGTCTGGCTAAGGGTTTATCTATCTTGTTGATTTTCTCAAAGAACCAACTTTTGGTTCTGTTGATTCTGTCTATGGTCCTTTTTGTTTCTACTTGGTTGATTTCAGCCCTGAGTTTGATTATTTCCTGCCTTCTACTCCTCCTGGGTGTATTTGCTTCTTTTTGTTCTAGAGCTTTTAAGTGTGCTGTCAAGCTGCTGACATATGCTCTTTCCTGTTTCTTTCTGCAGGCACCCAGCGCTATGAATATTCC
This sequence comes from Rattus norvegicus, assembly GCF_021556685.1. Taxonomy (NCBI): domain Eukaryota; kingdom Metazoa; phylum Chordata; class Mammalia; order Rodentia; family Muridae; genus Rattus; species Rattus norvegicus. The sequence continues at coordinate 16,912,657 of NC_141552.1, forward strand.
TCTTAGCACAGCTTTCATTGTGTCCCATAAGTTTGGGTATGTGGTACCTTCATTTTCATTAAATTCTAAGAAGTCTTTAATTTCTTTCTTTATTTCTTCCTTGACCAGGTTATCCTTGAGTAGAGCATTGTTCAATTTCCACGTATATGTGGGCATTCTTCCCTTATTGTTATTGAAGACCAGTTTTAGGCCGTGGTGGTCCGATAGCACGCGTGGGATTATTTCTATCTTTCTGTACCTGTTGAGGCCCGTTTTTTGACCAATTATATGGTCAATTTTGGAGAAAGTACCATGAGGAGCTGAGAAGAAGGTATAACCTTTTGCTTTAGGATAGAATGTTCTATAAATATCTGTTAAGTCCATTTGGCTCATGACTTCTCTTAGTCTGTCTAAGTCTCTGTTTAATTTCTGTTTTCATGATGTGTCCATTGATGAGAGTGGGGTGTTGAAGTCTCCTACTATTATTGTTTGAGGTGCAATGTGTGTTTTGAGCTTTAGTAAGGTTTCTTTTACGTATGTAGGTGCCCTTGTATTTGGGGCATAGATATTTAAGATTGAGAGTTCATCTTTGTGGATTTTTCCTTTGATGAATATGAAGTGTCCTTCCTTATCTTTTTTGATGAATTTTAGTTGAAAATTGATTTTATTTGATATTAGAATGGCTACTCCAGCTTGCTTCTTCTGACTATTTGCTTGGAAAGTTGTTTTCCAGCCTTTCACTCTGAGGTAGTGTCTGTCTTTGTCTCTGAGGTGTGTTTCCTGTAGGCAGCAGAATGAAGGGTCCTCGTTGTGTATCCAGTTTGTTAATCTATGTCTTTTTATTGGGGAGTTGAGGCCATTGATGTTGAGAGATATTAAGGAATAGTGCTTATTGCTTCCTGTTATATTCATATTTGGATGTGAGGTTATGTTTGTGTGCTTTTCTTCTCTTTGTTTTGTTGCCAAGACGATTAGTTTCTTGCTTCTTCTAGGGTATAGCTTGCCTCCTTATGTTGGGCTTTACCATTTATTATCCTTTGTAGTGCTGGATTTGTAGAAAGATATTGTGTAAATTTGGTTTTGTCATGGAATATCTAGGTTTCTCCATCTATGTTAATTGAGAGTTTTGCAGGATACAGTAACCTGGGCTGGCATTTGTGTTCTCTTAGGGTCTGTATGACATCTGTCCAGGATATTCTGGCTTTCATAGTTTCTGTCGAAAAGTCCGGTGTAATTCTGAATGGTCTGCCTTTATATGTTACTTGACCTTTTTCCCTTACTGCTTTTAATATTCTTTCTTTATTTTGTGCGTTTGGTGTTTTGACTATTATATGACGGGATGTGTTTCTTTTCTGGTCCAATCTATTTGGAGTTCTGTAGGCTTCTTGTATGCCTATGGGTATCTCTTTTTTTAGGTTAGGGAAGTTTTCTTCTATGATTTTGTTGAAGATATTTACTGGTCCTTTTAGCTGGGAGTCTTCACTCTCTTCTATACCTATTATCCTTAGGTTTGATCTTCTCATTGAGTCCTGGATTTTCTGTATGTTTTGGACCTGTAGCTTTTTCCACTTTACATTATCTTTGACAGTTGAGTCAATGATTTCTATGGAATCTTCTGCTCCTGAGATTCTCTCTTCCATTTCTTGTATTCTGTTGGTGAAGCTTGTATCTACAGCTCCTTGTCTCTTCTTTTGGTTTTCTATATCCAGGGTTGTTTCCATGTGTTCTTTCTTGATTGCTTCTATTTCCATTTTTAATTCCTTCAACTGTTTGATTGTGTTTTCCTGGAATTCTTTCAGGGATTTTTGTGACTCCTCTCTATGGGCTTCTACTTGTTTATTTATGATTTCCTGGAATTCTTTCAGGGATTTTCCGATTCCTCTCTGTAGGCTTCTACTTATTCTCTAAGGGAGTTCTTCACGTCTTTCTTGAAGTCCTCCAGCATCATGATCAAATATGATTTTGAAATTAGATCTTGCTTTTCTGGTGTGTTTGGATATTCCGTGTTTGCTTTGGTGGGAGAATTGGGCTCCGATGATGCCATGTAGTCTTGGTTTCTGTTGCTTGGGTTCCTGCGCTTGCCTCTCGCCATCAGATTATCTTTAGTGTTACTTTGTTCTGCTATTTCTGACATTGGCTAGACTGTCCTATAAGCCTGTGTGTCAGGAGTGCTGTAGACCTGTTTTCCTGTTTTCTTTCAGCCAGTTAGGGGGACAGAGTGTTCTGCTTTCGGGCGTGTAGTTTTTCCTATCTACAGGTCTTCAGCTGTTCCTGTGGGCCTGTGTCTGGTGTTCACCAGGCAGGTCAGTTGCAGCAGAAAAGTTGGTCTTACCTGTGGTTCCGAGGCTCAAGTTTGCTCGTGGGGTGCTGCCTACGAGCTCTCTGCGGCGGCAGCAACCAGGAAGATCTGCGCCGCCGTTTCCAGGAGCCTCTGTGCACCAGGTTTCCAGATGGCGTTTGGTGTTTTCCTCTGACGTCAGAGATGTGTGCAGAGTGCAGTCACTTCTGGTTTCCCAGGCATGTCTGCTTCTCTGTAGGTTTAGCTCTCCCTCCCACGGGATTTGGGTGCAGAGAACTGTTTGTCCGGTCTGTCCCTTCAGGTTCCGGCGGTGTCTCTACACCAGACTTCTCAACAGAGAATCCAAAAGCCAGGAAATCCTGGACATATGTAATGCAGACCCAGGATCCTATACCCAGCATAATTCTCATTCATCATGAATGGAGAAACCAAGATATTTCTTGAGAAATCCAAATTTAAACAATATTTTTCTCTAAGACAGCATAACAGATGACAATAGGAGGAAAACTTAAAGACAATGAGCTAAACGGTACCCCCAAAAAGTAAGAAATTAATCACCTCGCAATAATTTCAAAAAGAAAAAAAGACAAGCACACAAACATAATTTCACCCACAATCAGAAAAAGAAGAGAAAGCAGCAATCATTGGTCTTTAATAGTTAAGTAGTCTGTCTGTCACCAATTCCCCAGCTCCTAGGGACTACTTTTGCCAGCCAAAGTGTATCCAAGAATGGGTCTATGGTTCTAGGTCCCTGTGTAGAATAGGATTGATTGACTTACCTGGCATTAATGCAGTGGTAGGCCCTTGGCTCTTGTGAAACCTGTTGCCCACCAAATTGGGATCCTAGAGGTGTGAGGTGGGAATGGATATGTGTGGTCGGGGAGCACTGTCATATTGGCAAAGCCGAACAGAAATGGGGAGTAAGGTTTGATGAGGGGATACTGGAAAGGGGGCCACAGTTGAAATATAAGTAAATAAAATAGCAAATTAATAAAATAGCCAAAAATAAAATAAATAGTAAAAAGGTAAAAGAAAAATTAAACCAAAACAAAACAAAAGAATTCCCTGTAGTGTATTGGCCTAATTCTGCTTCTATTTTAATTCTAATTTGGAGAACTCAAGACTGGCTACCCCAAAAAAACTGACCCTGTTCCCAGATAATTGTGATTATAAAGAAGCCAACAGCCAACAGCTGCACAGCAGAGAGATGGGGGAGGTGAGCTTTGAGGGCTTTGCTAGAGAGGATCATGAGGAGGGAAGAAGGAAGAAGAAGCGGCCAGAGAATAAAGGAAGAAGGTGTGTGATGGAGAGGAGAGAGGAAGAGGACAGCAGCCATGGTTAAGGGAGAGGAGAGCCTGGTCCTGAGGGCTGTCCAAGTGCAACAAAGAGCAGCCAAGATGCTGCACAGTCAGTAAGAGTTGAGCGTTATTGTTTGGAAAGTAGATCTGATACCACGGAGGGCAGGCAGCTGCCCAGCTACTGTGCTGACTAATGCACACTAAAAATAAATTTAACACAATATGTATAACCAGTAAGACAGCTCTGTAGAGGATCCTAAAAGGAATACTTTAGTTTGAGGGAAGGATAAAATACCAGAGAACACAGGGGATAAATTTACAAAACTAGGACAGTTAATCAAAGAAGACTGTGAAAACCACAAAAATTTACATAATGACAAAATTTAATACATAACTTTATAACAATAATTACATACCACTAAACAATATCTGGGATGATGGGGCATGAATTCTGCCATGGACTGAACTCAGAAACGTGGGGTTGGGAGAAAGATGCATGGTTAAATAATCCACCAGGTTCACATTGTGTCAGCTTGATTTAATCTAAGGACAAAGAAGTGGAGTATCTCTGATGGCTTTATTCTAACCCCTTGAAAGGATCCCTGGGGATTGGCCTCAGTACATCACACTTCTTGCTGGGTCAGCGACACTCAAGGAAGCTTGAGATTGTCATAGCACAGTATTAGGCTAGATATACTGAGTAGATGATACTAAGATATTCAGATGGTGATACCTGTTTGCATGCATTTTTAATGTGGACCTAAGGAAAGAGAGATCAAGGTCCTCAGAATAGAAAGATCATTTCCAGTTCTTTTCTACCATTCCAGAGTGAAAGACTGGTAGGGAGAGAATGGTAAATAATAAAGAATTCGTAGATGATGCTTTGAATGAAGTGTGGGTTTCTGTGCTGGTTTTAGACGGGGTCTCAAGTATCACATGTTGCCTTCTACCTGGCTGGCCAGGTTCACTTTGAGCTCAGATAAACCTGCTTCCACTTTCCAATAGATAGACTTACAAGAGTGACCTCCAAGGACTGTGAGGACAGCATTAGCCTTTGACAGTTGAGGTGTGTAACCCACAACTATAGTTTTAGCCACGTTTTCCCATGTCTACCAGCTATTTCAGATTGTTGCTGTTCTATGCCTGACAATCAGGGACACAGAAAAATAACCTGAAAGAGAGCAAGGACATGGTGATCACATCCTTGCCTGTTCTGTATGTTCTGGATGAGGTTTGTTAAAATTCCAATATTGCAAAAAGCTTTATATAGGGCCCAGCACATTAAGGGTCACTATGCACTGTTCTATCTAAAATGTCTAATCAGAACTGAACACCAGACAACACTTCCTGCGAACTTCATATGAGAAGCTTAAGTTTTTTTGTGTTTTTCCCTTTCTTTTTTCTATCTTTATCTCTTTCTTCCTTTCATTCTTTCTTCCTTCGCGTTATAGGTTTAGAGGGATGTATTTTGGGCCATTGATATGCCCCTAGTATCTTAGCTGTGGATGTGATCAGTCAGTGTTAGTGTATGCATTCAATAAAATGTACATTTTTGACTAAGGTAGATGCTTCTGCATTTTGTGGGGTGACCCATTGTCAATGTCTAGTGAATTGGGGGCCCTGGGTATGGTCGCATACCACCAGGACACAGGGGGTGCAGAGCAAAGGCAGAAGCAGCTGCACACAATTGCAAGCTTTATTAATCCCTATGTAGCTGGGAATGTGCATTGCTACAATTTCCGTTTTGTCAAGATTCCATAAGATCATTATTCCCAGGATACCAGGAGCAACTGAGGGAAGACTAAACAAAGAAATACGAATAAACAAAGGCTTCTTCTCAAAATATTCATATAACAAATCACCTATCTTATTATAATCAAAATATACTCACCATTACTGAGAGAGCGTTAGAACCACTTCCACAGAAACAGGACACAGCAGAAGATAGCTTAAGGCCAAGTGAGAAAACATTTTATTCTCCAGGGTGGCATTCCAGCCCCTACGTGAATCTGTCACCAGGCCTTTCTTGACCCTGCCTGGGAGCTGCATCTCTATGTCTTAACAATTCCTTCTTTTTTCTTTTGTTTTAAAAGTAATACTTTCCATAACATAGCTACATGTCCTTGGAGGGGTTTAATCATGTAAAAATAAAGCAACATAATACATAATGTACATAAGATTATGGCAAAACTAGCTCCTCCCAAGCTATGGAAAATCCTTTGAAGCCAAGCCTTGGATCTAATCCTGTCAATTGATCAGCCAAGAATTTCACTTTTTCCATAGGGGTAGTATCTTCTAGCTATTTAACAAAAGATATTCGAACATCATATTTCAAGGCATTAATTACTTTTGTAGCACTTTCATTACCTTCTAAATAGGCTTGAATTAACTTCCAATCATGTTCGGTATCATTATCCATATATTTATTAACATAAAAGTAGTAGGATTTCAATCATATCTTAAATCCTCATATTTTTCAATGGGTAACATCTTTTGACCCAACCATTCTACTGTTTGTTTTGAAACATCTACTTGATGTTGAAGTCTAGTATCAATTTAATTTGCTCTATCCATAACTCATGCGAATCTTTAGGCCAGTCTTCAACAAAATGCTTTGTCTCCATAGATGTTTTTAATGCTATGCTGGAAATGGCTGCCGAAGTAGCAACAGAAATAAGGCTTAAAATAGTAGCTACAATGACTCCAATAATTCCTTTACTTCTCTTCAGCAGATATTAAAAAAAAACAATAATCACATGATTAAGAGGATCTTGAGACCAATGACATCCCAAATTAACAAGCATCCATATATATATTTTTGCTGCATATATTAATAGAATCTTGATTCTTAGTAAACTGAACAGATAAATTAATACATGAATACTAATGACAGTTAGTACAAGCAAATCCATTAGCAAAATTAAATCTACCTATTAAAAAGAAATATGGCATAGGAATACAAGTAGTAACCTTGTCTTTCTTAAATGTTGAAACTTATACTGAGAGGCAGATTGAGTGTCCCAGAAAAGCTTCCATTAGCAAGCACACCTTCTTTTAATGCAGTGACAATCTTCCACAAATGAGCTTGAAACGCAGTAGGATCTTCCACAGAGGCCAGTCGGTTATCACCAATGCCTCCATCTCCACATTCCATCAGCAAGCATCCATTAAGGCGTTCATTCTCCTCTCAGTTCATCCTGGTAACATTTGACAAATCACAAGTGGTAACATTCCATTCTGAACATGTATTAATAATTGGCCATAAGGACACCAATTTATTCATTTATCTTGAATAATTTTTCCAAACATGCCAGGGCAGAATTTCGAAATGCATGGGAGATATTTTAAGCCTACATAAGTAAACCAAGCACAAATAGGATATACTGGCTCGCTAACAAATGTAATGTTATTCCAATTTTGGTTATAGACCAAGCTGTCAATCCTGGAGCCTATAATAATTATTCCTGGTAATCGCCAATTTTGATAACCCATTTGTAGGCCTGGTCTCTGTCCTACACACAAAGGCATCTTTATTCCAGCATAAGGAAAATTATACAAAGCTCCATCATATCTATTCAAAAAGTCAAATTATTCCAAAGAATTGATAAAATGCTTGGGGTGGTGTATAAAACCACACCTGTCTCCTCCCAAGTAGCAGGTTCACATAAAGGTGGACAAGGAATATAAGCCTGATAACTCGCATTGGCTGCAACAGAAGAAACCGTGAGTAAAGCACACATTGCTAAGAATAAGTGCTCAGCAGGAAAGGACTTTTCTGAAGGAGACAACATTTTTTCCTTTCAGGGCTTAATCGCTTCACTTGACCCCACATAGGTAATGGGGTTGTCACTGCACGGATCCTTATCCATTGTCGTTTGTCGACACTAAGAGAAGCCAGGGCCTCAGTAATGGAGGACACCTCCTTCATCTCTGGAGAACATCCATCAGGAGAAAATGTAGCTGGTTTAACTGGATTCCTCTGAGGGTAGGGAGTGGTTCTTATCATTCTGTGCTTGGATCCATCTCCGGGAAAACCAGAAATGTCTCCCATCCTGTAATGAGACAAAACCCTCTCCCCTACATACAGTAAGGTCCCTTCCTGTCATTCAACATCTCAGTCAATTTTTATCCATACTGTCTGTTCCATGCCTTCTGGGGGGAAGTTCAACAAAGTGTCTATCGGCTATTGATATAACTTCACCTTGTGGTAAATTAAGAAAATTAATAACATATAATGCTTGTGCCAATATAGCGCTGGGACTGGTCTGCAAACTCCATTCAGGCTGTGTAAGGCCATCTCTTTTCCTCCTTTTTAATTTTATAATTTGTCATTTCAGGGTAGGGTGAACTCTTTCAACAAAATTTTTCCTTGGGGATTGTATTCTATCCCAGTAATATGTACAATATGATATCGTTGACAAAATTGTTTAAATTGATAAGAAATATATATTGATTCATTATCAGTTTTAATTTTAGAGGACAGTCCCATGACAGCAAAAGTTTCCAATAGATGCTGTATAACATGAGCAGTGCGTGAGCAGTGAGTAACATAACACTCCTGGCAATGGTGTAGCCAATACAAATTTTGAAAAATTATCTATGCTTACATGTATATATGAAAGGCGACCAAACTCAGAAAAATGGGTTCCATCCATCTGCCACGATGTATTAGGTTGCATCCTTCTGGGATTAATTTGAGATGGAATACATTTTATAAGTGAAGGCTGACACATAGGACAATTAGCAATAATTTGTTTGGCTTGAGAATAAGGAATCTTATATTTAATATGTAAATATACTGAATTGGCATGATTATGACTATTTTCTTCTGGGGTAGCAAATTACACTAATTGATCTACCATATGATTGCCAAATGTTAAAGATCCTGGCAATATTTAATGTGATCTAATATGTGTAATGAATATTCTAGAGTTTCATAGTAACAATAGTCCTTTAATATGTGAGCATAACATTTAATATCGGCTTAGATGTAGAAACAACAGCAGTCGCAATATTCTGTACTACTCCTACAACATAAGCTGACTCAGCTATAATATTTTTACATCATGAGTAAAATCCTGCAATACATTAATTACTGCTAATAATTCATTTTGTTGTTCTGACCCAAAAGAAGATTCTTGTCCCCAAAATTTATCTTTGGTCTAATAAGCATCTTGGTCTCAGAGCCATCTGTAAACACAGTAAAGGCTGATGGTAATGGATCCACAGAAATTAGGGTATTTATCAATATTTTTTTGTTTTCTAAAGCAATCCCACAATTTACTATGGGGAGGATGAAATTCAATATTTCCAGTGTAAGAAATCATGGCTAATTGAAAAACCTCAGACATCTGCATTAAATATTCCACTTTATCTTTGCTTAATGGGAAAACAAAAGCAGCACAATCATATCCCCACAGAGTAACAGGTCTTTGTATGCCTTGCTGAATACTTAAAGAAATTTGTCCCTCATAATTTGTTAATGTTTTGTTAAAGTTATATTTAATATATATATGTTAAAGACATTCTAAAGACAACTCATCCTGAGCAAAAGTGCCTGTAGGATATTCAAGATTATTTAAACATGGGGCTGGGGATTTAGCTCAGTGGTAGAGTGCTTACCTAGGAAGCGCAAGGCCCTGGGTTCGGTCCCCAACTCCGAAAAAAAAGAACCAAAAAAAAAAAAGATTACTTAAACATATAATTTAATAACTCTATCTGGATCAATACGTGCCAAATATGCATCTTTCCATTTTCAGAAAAGATATTCTTCCATGCCTTCATATAAGCATAAATATCCCCAGTTTCCTTTATAGGTAATAATGCTCTCCTGTACTCTTAATTAGCATTTTCAAAAGCAAGCATTTTCAGCAGTTGTCCTCCAGCTTCCTGTCCTACCACTGTTCTTTCCGATGTTAATTTTAGTATACATAAAAACTTAATATATGGCTCATAGAAAGCTACTGCCTTTTCAACCAACCACTATCATCCTTTATAATAAGTCGTCTAGGCCACACCTTGAACCGATGCTGGCCTAATTATAGGAAAAGGAAAAGCAGGTGAATTCGTCATCATCATTGTCTGAATCTAATCGTTAACATGCCATCCTCGGGAAATGACATAATAAAAACTGCTTCAGGCAGTGGTGCAGAAGGCCAAACTTTTATTTTCGCTGTCGTCTTAATGAAGCTGTAGCTTCTTGTTCTATATTCCTTATTACCCTGTCTGCATTCATGGCCTTGAACACAGTAAAAATAACAGCCCAAATAGACCAGGATTTGAAATCTTTTTGCCCTGCCTGACAGCCTTTTCCACCTTAGCTTTCACTCTGACCCAGATATCAGAATCCCTGGAACCCTCGTCAGGGAACCATGGGGTGTACTCTCTTGCTGTCTCTAAACACTTTTCTAAACCAGACTGAGAGACATGAATTCCCTGCACCTTTAAAAGATGCTTAAACATAGCGAGATGAAGAGAAGATTTATCTTGTCCCATTTCCTTGTAATAAAATATACTTACCTTATCTGACTGTCCTGACTTACCTTCAGGGACCCTGTTCGGGCGCCAAAAGTCAGTGTTTACTCTGTTGGGAGCCCTGGGTACGTTCCCATACCACCAGGACACAGGGGGTGCAGAGCAAAGGCAGAAGCATCTGCATGCAGTTGCAAGCATTATTAATCCTTATATAGACATGAATATGCATTACTTCAATTCTCGTTTTGGCAAGATACCATAAGATCGTTATTCCCACGAAACCAGGAACAACTGAGGCAAGACTAAACAAAGAAATATGACTAAACAAAGGTTTCTTCTCAAAATATTCATAAAACAAATCATCCCTATTCTTATTATCAAAATATACTCACCAAACTGAAGAGAGCATGAGAGCCGCATCCACAGAAACAGGACATAGCAGAACACAGTTTAAGGCCAAGTGAGAGAAACATTTCCTTCTCAAGGGTGGCATTCCAGCCCCTACTTGCACCTGTCACTCGTCCTTACTTGGTCCTGCCTTGGAGCTGCATATCTCTATGTCTTAACATAACGCCTCCCAGAGAAGACTAGAAATATCCACAGCAGTTCTATAGCAACCAGTCACGGAGACATGGCCTCACGGCTCAGGATACAGATGTATGCTCTAGTTCACCTCTTCACTGTGAAGGACGTCTTTCAGCTTATATTAACTGTCAGCGGCTACTCTGTTATTTATTTTTAAATAGGTTAGAGACCATTTTACTCCACACACAGCACAGGCAGGCTTTAAACTTGGAATAACATCCAGGATGACCAGAGCATGCTCCTGTGCTCCACCACCCAGGCCATCACAAGATAGCATCGCTCTTCCTTGAACACAGGCACTGCAGTCCAGGCCATTGGTTGAAGACTGAGTAACTCATAGGCAGGTAGACTCCATCTCTCCAGAGGAGCACTGCACTCAAATGACACCTCAGTGATGAAAACTATCTGTCCCCAAAGGCATGCACCTCTGCCCATCCCCAGTTCCTCGTGTCAGTAACTCAACCCTTTCATGAACTAGATGGCAATACTTGAGGCAGGATCATCAGTAGTTTACTGGCCAGTCTGGGCTCTATGGGACGCTCTCCCTGAAATCAGTGCCAGCAAGAAATTCAGCATGAAAGCTCTTTGTAAAGAAGCTCAATGACCCGGAGCAGAGCCTGGGACCCTGCACGGTAGGATAAAGTGACTCCCATGGCTTTTCCTCCACCTTCAACACTCATACTTTGGAATGCACACCCCTACAAGGAGATCAATATACATGGAATAAAAAATTAAACAGAAACATTAATGAAGACAATGCAGAAACTTTTTAAAGGATCCTGGGAGCCCTCACTTTGTACTGCCCTTTCTTATGTCCTGGGACCAGCACCTGCACCAGAGGCTGGAGGCTTCCTGCAAAAGAGAGAGAGGAGAGATGCACTGTTCATTCAGCTGGAGAGCTGTGCAAGGACCAGAGCCACCTGTCTTTTTCTGACAGTGGGAGCTGGGCCCAGTGTGGGCTGCTCCTACTATTGGCACCACAAGAAGAGGACCACCTTCCTCGAACCTTCCTGGAAGTCAGAGCACGGGCTATGGACTTCCCTCAATCCTCAGATGACACAATTTCAGCGATGGCTCAGAACCTCTTAGGACAGAGAGGGACCAGAACTTCCCCCCAAAGTAAGATCCCTGTCTTATCTGACAGGTATGAGGGCTTAGGGATGGGACAGAGGATTTGACAAGGTTACATGTAGCACAGGGGCTAGGTTAATAAGGCAATCAAAGAGGAAAGAGACCTGGAACATTCCTCATCTGTTCTTTTTGCTCTATTCATAGGGATGAGGAGGCAGTATGGGGTAGAGGACTATGACACAGCACAGCCTTCTCTGCTCATGGTGAGCTTTCTAGGCTGCCTGGTCACTCTGACCAGCAACTTTTCAACTGTGCCACTCTACTACCAAGGCTGCACAGCTGGTGACCATGTAGCAATAGGACTGTACTGACTTAGTGACAGCTAGAATCTCACAATGATCATGTGTCACAGAAGAGGTTTTTTTTTTTTTAAGAAAAGGATTTAACAAAATATTTATTTTGTCCATACTAGTACACTGTCTCTGTTTTCAGACACAACAGTAGAGGGTAGAAGATGAGATTAGAAATGGTTATAAGACACAGTGTGGTTGCTGGGAATTGAACTCAGATCCTCTGGAAGAGCAGTCAGTGGTCTTAACCACTGAGCCTTCCCTCCAGCCCCAGTATATTGTATTTTCAATATTGTTTGTTTTTATTTCCTTTCTCACCTATGTCTGTATAGCGTTTCTGTGAGTACAGGTACTCATGTGCTTGTGTAAAAGTCAGGGACAACCTGAGCACAGGTCCTCACCTTCTACCTCTCGTCCATGGCTGTGTATGCTAGGCTAGCCCTTCCCCCTAACCCTAGAGACTGTCCACTTTAGGCTCCTGTCTCCCTGTGGGAAGGGCTGGATGACAGACTCTACTGCATCCAGGTTTATGTGGCTTCTAGGGACCTAAACTGTTGTTAGCTTGTTCAGATGAAAATAAACACCATTTCACAGCCCTGGCTGGGCCAGGCAGCGCACAGGTCTTTGCTGCTCTTGCAGAAGACTTGAGTTCAGTCTCCAGCACCAGGGTCAGGTGGCTCACAACCACCTGAGGCTCCAGGTCCAGGGACTTTCAACCTCTTCTGGATAAACCTACATGGCAAAAGCAGGGCTGGGAGCTGGAGGCTTCTGGTGTTGGCTTCTCCCTGCAGTAGGGGGCAAATCATGGGCATATGATATAACATGTAACCCTGTAATTCTACAAAGTGCAGAAGCTCCTGATGTCCCTCATGGTGCCCCAGAGCCTGCCCATCACACATGGAGGCTTCAGTAACATGGCCTTGTCCTGACCTGTGTGCACTGTGCATCCTCACTCTCTACCCCCTGCTTTTCGTGGTTGGAAGTCTCAGGTGTAGGAGGCGCCTACCATAGGCCTCTTCCCTTAGCATTTCAGCATTTTACATTTTATGTAGTTTGTGGTGTTCCTGTACCATGATATGCACATGGAGAGCAGAGGACACAATGTGGACTCAGTTCTCTAGTTTCACCAGATGATTAAACTGAGGCCATGAGGCCGGGTGGCAGAGCCTTTACCTGCTGATCTGTACCCACTTGACCTTCACCAAGCATCCTTTGCTGTACACAGTTACATCAGCCTGTGACCCTCATCCTCCAGACTCTTATGAAGCAAACCCCATAGGTGTGGAGCTCTCATGTTAGCCAGGCCTAAAGGGGAAGGCAGAAAGCCCTTCAGGAACTCTAGAAAAATGTCTATACTGGGCCTAAACTCGTGCTGCCATGTAGGGCTACATTTTTCCTTTAAAACAGGAGGATTTGTGGTGGTGGTGGTGGCACAGGCCTTTGATCCTAACACTTGGGAGGCAGAGGCAGACAGATCTCTGTGAATTCTAGGCCAGCTTCCTCTACAGAGCTAGTTCCAGGTCAGCTACACAAAAGAAACCCTGTCTCCAAGAGTAAAACAAAGAAAGATTAAGAAAGAAAGAAAGAAAGAAAGAAAGAAAGAAAGAAAGAAAGAAAGAAAGAAAGAAAGAGAAAGAAAGGAATGATTTATATTTTGCATACAATGAGATGTCTGCATGTCTATGCCTGAACCATCATGGTAACTATAACTCTTGTCACATCTGCATTAATTCAAATACTGAGGGCTAAATGGTTAAATCTTAATGACAATACAATTGGGGGTGATGCTGAAGAGATGGATGGTTTAGTGGCTAAGAGCAGAAGACCAGGGTTCAGTTCCCAGTGCCCACATGGTGGCTCCTAATAGCCTGTAATTGCAGTTCAATGGAATCGTTCTGGACTTCATGGGCACCAGACATACCACATGGTGCAAAAGAATTTATTAGGTGAAACACTCAGGCCCATAAAAATAAGTAAATAAAATATATGGTTAACAGACACTGTGATTCTGGAAGTTCTTAGTGGCTTTGGTTATCATTTCTCTCTCCTGGAGACCTGTCTTCCTCATGCTCAGCCTCCCTGGCTTCTAGGACTTTTCCTAGCTCTGTGGAGCATGAAGTACTCAACACCATAAGCCAAGCATTGCAAAGCCATCTGCACCTTCACTGCTACACCTTCTCCATGGCTGTGTCTAAAGGGAGAGACTTGGAATCCCACAGATGCATGGCCAAACCTGTTGGGCTATGTGAGCCCAGCCACCCAATAGTCAGATCTACTCCTGTCCTTGGCTATGGCATGAGCCTCTTAAGACAAATTAATCTGAAGATCTCAACAGCTATGCTGTTAGACCTCTCATTGCTCTGCCCGACCTACAAGCTCCTTTACTGGCTCAATTTCACACCCGAACTCCTCTCCTGCCTCAGCCACCATCAGCTCTTCTACTCCTCTCCACCTGTGCTCTGAAGAATCCACACTAAGGTGGACGTTAACCTCTCCATGGACCTCCAGACGTATGCTTGTGATTACTCTTCATTGGCTGTTTTGTATGGGTAGGCGGGTTCTTCTAGTCTCATGCAGAACACTGCTCACACATTTTGGATCTTACAACACCCTCTTGATTGAGAATCCTGACTAATGAATGACTGAGCCTTCCATGCCTGAAGTCACCCTCTGTCTCCCAGTCCAAGATGAGAATCCCCACCCTAACCCCATAGTGTCCAGTTTCATCTCAGAAGCTAGGCTCTGCACTACCCAATATCATTTGGATCTCAGCCTCTAATTCTCTGTTAAATCGTTCCTCTCTTCTTTAAAACAAATTCATTTTGTTGTTTATTTTTTGAGACAGGGTTTCTCTGTTTGGCCCTGGCTATTCTGACATGCTCTCTGTAGATCAGACTTGTCAGGAAGCCAGATATCTGCCTGCCTCGGCCTCTTAAGCACTGGGATTACTGGATTGTGCCAGCATGTTTAATTAAAAATTAATTAGTGGCAGTGCATGTTGGCACATGCCTTTAATTCCATCCGTTGGGAGGTAGAGGCATTGTGAGTTCCAGGACAGCCAGGGCTATAAATTAACACCTTGTCTCAAAGAAAACAAGCCAAAAATGAAACAAAAATGTTGCAATATGGTCTTAGGTATGTAACTGAGTCTGTTCTTGAACTCTGAATCCTCCCACTTTCACTCAGGTGCTAATCAGCAGGCTTCTGTCTTGACTTTCACTGTGCACTCAGGGCTGCCAGGACTGTTACCTCTCCCAGTGTAACTCCTGACTCTCTCATCAGCATCATCACAAAACTCCTGCTAAGAATTAAGGAAACCTGAATTCTAAAGAACAGTCGGAGCTCCAGTATTTCCAAAGCTCACTCTAACACAGATGTATCCTATGCTGAAGTAAAATGGTGACAGCTGAAGGTCTTAATTCCAGGACTTGGGACAGAGGGGTTGGAGGATCTTGAATTCAGGGTTGCTTTTACGTTTCAGTGTTGGTTAAAGCAGGTTTGTGCTGCTACAAGATACCCTGTCTAAAACTATACCAAACACACCTAAAATGAGACAGAGGAGTTTGAGTGGGCACAGATGGGAAAGCTGGGCACTTTGTGGCTAAGCCACCTGCTGCCAGCACCAAAGTCCATGCACAACCCTGATTCTGAGTTGCGTCTGGGACCCTGCTCAGGAGAATGCAGCAAAGTAGCTCAGATCCAGGGCTTTTGGTCTAAAAGGAATTCAGGCAGTCACACTTTGGATGCCAGTTCTCCAGCTCAACTGCCTGTCAGCCCAGGATCTGGTCTTAGTCATGGCTTGACACCCCTAAATTCCTCCCAGCTGTGCTCTGAACTCACCCTGTGCCCCGTTCTGATGAATCTGCCATTCTCCATGGGAGCAGCCTCAAAAGTCCCTCACATCTGAAGCACCACTCTGAGTGCACTAAATACTGCAGGGGAGGGGCGTGGCCAGCAGAGCACCCACCCCTTTCAGCTGTAGAACATTTAGCTCTAGAGTGAGCACTGCTGTGCATTGTGGAACTTAAGCAGTATCCCAGCCTTGGCCTGGGAAGAGCCGTTGACACCATCACTTTCTGAGGTGACATTGTCTCCTGAGGATAGAGTCAGGTCAGGAGCAGCAACTGATGTTCACGAGAGACAAACTTTCTTCACCACCTGCCCATGCTGGCCCTAGGATCTGGGCTTTTTGGGTGACATGAGTGCTGAGCCCCCCAGGTAGACGGGTTTTCAGAGGTCAGGTGGTTATTGTCACCAAAGGTATCCACAAGTATAAGTCATACTGTTCTAATTCCCATATTAGATCCCTTCTCACGGGTCACAGAGGCCATGCTGGGTCCTAAATGTGACCCAGGTTCCTGCACACTTTTGAGGAGACTGGTCAGGGCGCAGGCTTCAGGACATTTTGTTTGAATTATTTTGGGGGATTTTATTTTTACTGTTGGGGACAAACCTAGGGCTGTCATGTGGTGGGAAAAGGCTTTGCCACAGCTGTAGATCATCCCTAATTATAAACTCCTAAATTCTCCCAATCCTGGAACTTTCTAGGTCCCTCACATGATGCAACCTTTGGGGGATTCCTCACATAGAATCATGGGGTGGATTGCATCCCAAAGAGAGACAGTGGGAAATGTTCCCCAGTGTCTCCCTCTGCCTGTGGTGATGAGAGTGGTGACCAGTGGATAGCAGGGCCCATGTGAAACCCTTTTGGTTTCCACTTGAGTGGAATCTTCACCATGCCTTTTTTTTTTTTTCTTAAAACACAGGTTGGCCTGGAACTGACAGTCTTCCATCATTCTGACTCAGTTTCCCATGACTGGGATCACAGGCTTAAATTACTATGCCCATCTTTCTTTTGTTGTATTTATAAATCTTCTAAAAGCCAGAAGGATCTAGAATTTAAAATTTTGCAGTCCAAGGCATTTCCAACAGGGGATTCTTGACCTAGGAGTGTCCAGACCAGTGTTTATTGTGTGGCTACTTCATTCCCATAACAGCTTATGTTTGACAAAGAGTTCCAAGGTGTGATGTCACTGGGCATCAGGCGGTGTCCCAAATAGCAGCACTGACTCAGGTTGTAATTTAGGCTGGAGAACCTTACTAGGACCCTGGTAATCCTAGCACCCTGGGGCCTCACATGTCCTTAGTCTGATCTAGTGATGAATCTACTGCTCTTGAGGGTGGATTGGAATTCTAGTCACTGTGAGGCAGGAGCATTAGTATCCTACAGCCACTCTGGGCTCCATAGGAAGACCCTGTTTCAATAGTAAAAGGGGTCACCTGGGAGTTCTTACTGTCTTCCCTGAGGCCTTCCTGCTGGAGTTAGAATAGCTGTCTCACCAAGTTGAAGTAGAGGGCAGAATGTTGGTGCCTTCTATAATGAGGACTAGTGACAGATAGTCTATGGAAATTCTAGAAAGATCTACAGGTATGTATGTCCTGTATATGGGAATTGCTGGCTTCCCTGTGTCCTTTCCCTTTAATTTGCAGTCCATGGGGCACCTGGGAATGTCCCAAAACCAGGCTGCACACAGGGCTTGTCCCATGATTCTCACTTGCACCCAGTGCCTGCCTGATTGTCATAAGTCTGACAGAACCACTGTATGCTCTCCTGACACCTGCAGAGAGCAGTATATGGGACCCTACAATCCCCACACTGCCCATCAGGGTCTAAATGTCCCTATATGGCACTGAGATGGTCTAAGCTGCTTCCCGCCTATATGCTGCATCAGAATCTGACCATTCCTAATTTCCTCCTCTCACACCCACACTAGAAGCCCTGTACCCACACTAGCCCCAGCTGGCCTGTTGCCTACTGACATCTCATGGACTCTGCTCCAATCCCCTGCCCTGCCCTGCCCTGCCCTGCCCTGCTGTGCCCTGCCCCAAACCCCTGCCCTGCCCCAATGCCCTGCCCTGCCCTGCCCTGCCCTGCCCTGCCCTGCCCCACCCTGCCCCGCCCCAAAGCCCTGCCCTGCCCCGCCCCAATGCCCTGCCCTGCCCTACCCAGCCCAGCCCTGCCCAGCCCTGCCCTGCCCTCACTCAGCTGAAATTGTGGACATCTCAAGACAGTCACTGGACAATGGCTGACACACTTGTCTGAAGACTGGAAATGTTTCTCGATCTTGGAGAGGAAAGAAGGACCCTCCAACTACACTGTCCTCTAAGGAAGGTTATTCAGGTGAGGGATGACAGGGACTGTTTTGTCTCACGTCACACATGTCAGTAGAAAATATCCTAGGTATTGGATGGCGCTGTTAGCATTAACAGAACAAAGCACATAGTGTTGGGAAGATTAATAAATTATGAGTAGGATTAGAAAACCCCAAGCCTCTTCCAGGTTCTAGGAGAGAAAAAAAAATACCACGGAATACAGCTTTAATGTGATAGTTTGGTTAAATCTAGTTACTAGTTTCTATTGGGATACCTATTGTCAGTGCCTGCGCCGACAGTGTGTGAATATCGGATGTAGGTTTGTGGGGTTGAAAGAAAACAGGTACACGGGTCACCCCTTTTTAGCGAGTGCCACCAAGGCTTTACTGAGATCTCCTTATATACCAGAGGCAAAGCCCTGGAAAAACAACAAGGCAGGTGAAAATCCCCAACCAGGAAAATAGGACAAGTCTGTGTGGTGAAAGTTCCAGCCCAATCAGGGGCATAAACAGCTTCTTAAAAACAAGAAGCAGGAAAGCTCAGTGGGGAGGAAGGGTGCCATGGAAAATACCCAAATCAGGGGCTAAGAGCAGCTGTCAAAGGTGTAAACAATTTCGTGCTATAACAGGCTGAAAGGCTCAGCGAGGGGGCAGGGAAACACCAAGGTAGGGCCCAACAGGAGCCTTCACTGGTGGCTCTAATGTTTCACTTTCCTCTGCCAACTGGCCTCCACACTGTTTCTAGCACCATAATGATTTCAAGTCTTCCTCCTAAGGAATTTTGTGGCAACCTTTGAATGCTAAGCACAAGGCTTCATGGGTGTTCCCCTAACACACACCCATGTTGCAACCTTCCATGCAGGCTATTTCTTGATGTGATTTCAAGCACCTGTACATAATAAGACAGGAGAACATTTTGACTGCATATTCAAACTGGTATTATTTCTCAGGAATTTTTAATGGCTAATATTGGTGAAGGAGGATAATTTGAGTTAGGATGAGACATTTTTGGGCAGGATTTGGAAGGAAACATTCATTTAGATGCATAGGAATTATTAAGGTTTTTATAATCAAGCCTTGAGGAAAATTTAACTTTGGAAGCAGGAGGTGCTCAGTGGCACTGCCCCGGGAAAGTCTCCTGGAAAGGACACCTCAGCTCATGCTCAGTACAGGGAGAACATTAGCAGGGAGTTAAAGTCTGTTCCCCATGACATCAGCTGTCCCTTCTTGGACATTCTATTGTCTCCTAGAGAGTCCTCTGCTATGTCACCAATGTTGTAGTGACAACCAGTGCCCTAGTTTGTCTCAGTCCGAGTCTGGCAGATACATCCTAAGACATGTTTTCCAGTCTTAGAAGTGTTTTGGGAGGGGGGATGTGGATTGTGGAGAGACTAGGGTGAAGGAGTCTGACCTTTCGTCTCAAAGAAATGATGGACCAAGATAGTGGTTCTGGGGAATGTGGAGTAAGTTCTGGGCAGTGTCTTTTGAGCTTTCTGTGGAGGCGGGGGGCGGGGGAGGGATGGTGGGGGTCCTGCAAGCTTAAGCTGACCTTTCTAGCAATTGGCCACAACAACTGGAGCATCTGCAAAGGAATTGAATTTCCATGAATATCACAATTCCTGAAGGTCAATGATTTCAGAACATTAATTTTCCCATCCCCAAAGAAAGGATATGGTAAGGCCAATGCTACTATTCTGTGAACTTCTGGCCTTTACTTTTAAAGTTGATTTGTGGCTTGTTTTTTGTTTGTTTATTTATTTATTTAGTGGGTAATATTATTTATTGCCAAATTCAAACATCTGGGTTACATCCTGGGACCCACATGACAGAAGGAGAGAAATGGCTCCTGAAAGTTGTTTGGTCATGTGGTGCAACAGACACACACACACACACACACACACACACACACACACACTCATACTCATACTCACAGTCATACACACACAAACTTTAAAGCAAAAGTAATTTTTCTTAGAGTCTGATATAATTGGTTCTAATAAAAAGAGAGCCTTGGGTGTAGTTACTATATAATTAAATAGTACTCATGCTCTCAGGCAAAGAGTTTAAAGTTTATAGGTACCTAATAAACTAGCATTGGGACATATAAAGAACATTTAAATGTTCAGCAGAAATACAAAGAATAGCTCATTTAATTTGTTAAAAGTGAAAGCATACATAATTGTGAAGGTTTTTATACTAGTTTTATTATACATGTAACTATGAAACGGAAAGCATACATATTTGATCAATTAAATGAGGAAGAGTGATTTAATGAACAGAAAAATGGATGGTACTTCAAAACTTCCATGATTACATATTATCTATTTAATTCCCTCCACAATAGCAAGAAACGGACATTATTATTTATGCGACATTACAGATACTTAAACCGAGAAAATAATTGTTTGGCCTGATTTTCTTAGCTTCCTTAAGATATAGTTAATTGACAGAGCTGTGCTTTAAAATTAGGGTCCATATTGTTCTGTTTTAAATGTGTGCCTTTTCTTTCTATTTTTTTCTCCATCTTTACTAAATGGGTATTTCTTATTTACATTTCAATTGTTATTACCTTTCTGGGTTTCCAGGCAAACATCCCCCTAACCCCCCCTCTCCTTTTATATGGGTGTTCCCCTCCCCATCCTCCTCCCATTGCCACCCTCCCCCCCAACAATCCCTTTCACTGGGGGTTCACTCTTGGCAGGACCAAGGGCTTCCCTTTTATTTCTAGTGGGTGCTGCTCTCCCTGCTCCGTGGGAAGTGGATGGGGGGAACGCCGGGGCCTGAGGTGAGTTGGAACTGGGGTAGAAAGGCATAGGGCCTCCTAGGTGAGAATGCCAAACCACCACTGCTGCTGCAGCCACCATGGAGAAGCCCTTGTTCCTGCTGCAGGGAGGAGAGTCTGGTGCCCACAAGATGGCTGAAGGGAAGCTGAGAGTGGACAGCTTCATCACCCGCCTGCTGGAGGTATGAGGATATCGTCCGGGAAAAATTGTGCAGATGACTGAAGCAGAAGTCCGAGGGCTGTGTATCACGTCTCGTGAAATCTTTCTTAGCCAGCCAACAGCTGTGAACAAAGGTTTCTTTTGGAGAGCAGGCCTGTGCAGGCCCAGAACCTAGGTGGGACAGTTCAAGCTACCCTTTTTTCATGGCCAATCTCAGATCATATTCAGAAAGTATTTCTTGGGCTACAGAGATGGCTTAGTGGTTAAGAGCACTGACAGCTCTCCCAGAGGTCCTGAGTTCAAATCCCAGCAACCACATGGTGGCTCACAACCATCTGTAATGAGATATGATGCCCTCTTCTGGTGTGTCTGAAGACAGTCATGGTGTACTTGTATATAATAAATAAATAAATAAATCTTTAAAAAAAAAGAGTATTTCTTCCAGGTGATGGATTTCCAATTTATGGAATTGAACTAACTTACTGATGGTGGAAGTGACACAGAGAGTTAAAGTACAGAAGGAATAATCCAGAATGTCCACCAACAGTTGCTGTCACACCAGGGCTTTTAAAAGCTCAGCTGCTAGAGAAGCAATGTACTCTTTGGTTATTCTCAAGCTTAGGTCTTCTAGTCAGTACAAGCTGACCATGACACAAAAAGAGTCATCTATATCAAAATAGAGAATAGTAACTAGATTCACAACACACTATCACATTGCTACTGTATTTGAGGTTCTCAGTTAATATCTAAGAACCTGGAAGAGGCCTGGGTCTTGCTACACATACTTATAATTTATGTCCCCATTGTCAGCTGAGATTCTTCATGCAGCCTGGGATCAAGGAGGTCATCCCACAAAGCACAAAACACCCATCTCAGATAAACATGTATGGTTTATTGAATCCAAAACATCCATGAATTTCAGGACACAATTAAATGTTGAAACCTAAGGATAATAGATAGAGAAGAGAATTAAGATTTCTAGTTCATAGATCCAGTAAACACCTTCAACAAATCATAGCAGCAAACTTCCATAAGGTAAAGAAAGAAAAGGCCATAAAGGTACAACAAGCCTACAGAACATCAAACTAATTGTACCAGAAAAATTCCTCCATTCACATAATAATTAAAAAGCTAAATGCACAGATCAAGAAAGAACATTAAAAGGGGTAAGGTATAAATATCTAGTAACAAATAAATTCAGACGTATCTGAATTGCACCAGACTTCTCAACAGAGATTCTAAAAGTCAGAAAATCTTGGGCAGATGTAATGCAGACACAGGCTCCTATATCCAGCATAATCCTCAATCACCATAAAAGGAGGAACCAGGATATTTCATGACAAAACCAAATTTAAACAATTCTTTTCTCTAAGAAAGCACAACAGAGGCTAATAGGAGGAAAACTCCAAGACAATGAACTAAACTATACCCAAGAAAAACCAAGAAATTAATCTTCTCTCAATAATTTAAAAAAAGAGAAGCACACAAACATAATTTCACCTATAACCAGAAAAAGAAGAGAATGCAGCAATCATTGGCTTTAATATCTGGACAGATCTTCTTTCCCTAATCCCCAATCTCCCAGGGGCCAAACTGCCAGCCAAAGTGTATGCAAGGATGCTCTATGGTTCAAGGTGAGGCCTGTTGCCCACCAAAGGGAGATCCTAGAGGTGTGAGGTGGGAATGGATATGTTTGGGTGGGGGAGCACTGTCACATAGGCAAAGCTGAGCAGAAAAGGGATGTAAGGTTTGATGAGGGGAGTGTGGAAAGCAGGACAACAGTTGAAATGTAAATAAATAAAATAACCGATTAATAAAAAATAGCCAAAAATAAAATAACAAGTAAAAAAGTAAATGAAAATTAAACCAAACCAAACAAACAAACAAACAAAACCCCTGTAGTGTATTGGCCTAATGCTGCTTGTATTTTAATGCTAATTGTAGAACTCAAGACTGGTTAACCCCAAATAACTGACCCTGCTCCCAGTTAACTGTGATTATAAAGAAGCCAACAGCCAACAGCTGCACAGCAGAGAGATGGGGGAGGTGAGCTATGAGGGCTTTGCTAGAGAGGATCATGAGGAGGGAAGAAGGAAGAAGAAGCTGCCAGAGAATAAAGGAAGAACGTGTGTGATGGAGAGGAGAGAGGAAGAGGACAGCAGCCATGGTTAAGGGAGAGGAGAGCCTGGTCCTGAGGGCTGTCCAAGGGGAACAAAGAGCAGCCAAGATGCTACACAGCCTGCAAGAGTTAGCGTTATTGTTTGGAAAGTAGATCTGTTACCATGGAGGGCAGGCAGCTGCTCAGCTACTGTGCTGACTAATGCACACTAAAAATAAATTTAACACAATATGAGTAACCAGTAAGACAGCTCTGTAGAGGATCCTAAAAGGAATACTTTAGTTTGAAGGGAAGGACAAAATACCAGAGAACACAGGGGATAAATTAATAAAACTAGGAAAGTTAATCAAAGAAGACTGTGAAAACCACAAAAATTAACAAAATGACAAAATTTAATACATAGGTTAAAATAATAATTACATATCACTAAACTCAATATCTAGGGTGGTGGGGCATGAATTCTGCCATGGTCTGAACTCAGAAAGGTGGGGTTGGGAGAAACATGTCTGGTTAAATAGTCCACCCACATTGTGTCAATGTGATTTAATCTAAGGACAAAGAAGTGGAGCATCTCTCACGGCTTTCTTCTAACCCCTTGAAAGGATCACTGGGGTGTGGCCTCAGTACTTCATACTTCTTGCTGGGTCAGCGAAACTCAGGGAAGCTTGAGATTGTCATAGCACAGTGTTATGCTAGATATACTGAGTAGATGATACTAAGTTGTTCAGATGGTGATACCCATTTGCATGTGTTCTTAATGTGGACCTAAGGAAAGAGAGATCAAGGTCCTTAGAATAGAAGGAACATTCCCAGTCCTTTTCTACCATTCCAGACTGAAAGGCTGGTAGGGAGAAAGTGGTAAATAATAAAGAATTAATAGATGATGCTTTGAATGAAGGGTTGGTTTTTGTGCTGGTTTTAGACAGGGTCTCACGTATCCATGTTGCCCTCTCCCTGGCTGGCCCGGTTCACTTTGAAGTCAGTGCTTCCACTTTCCTATAGACAGTCTTACAAGAGGGGCCTCCGAGGTCTCTAGGACAGCATTAGCCATTGACAGTTGAGGTGTGCAACCCACAACTATAGTTTTAGCCACTTTGTTCCATGTCCACCAGCTATTTCAGATTGTTGCTGTTCAATGCCTGACAATCAAGGACACATAAAAATAACCTGATAGAGAGCAAGGACATGGTGATCACATCCTTGCCTCTGCTGTATGTTCTGGATGAGGTTTGTTAAAATTCCAATACTGCAAAAAGCTTTATATAGGGCCCATCACATTAAGGGTCACTATGCACTGTTTCATCTAAAATGGCCTAATCAGAACTGACCGCCAGACAACACTTCCTGCGAAGTTCCTATGAGAAGCTTAAGTTTTTTGTGTTTTTTCTTCTTCCTTCCTTCCTTCCTTCCTTCCTTCCTTCCTTCCTTCCTTCCTTTCTTTCTTCCTTTCTTTCCTTCCTTCTTTCTTTCTTTCGTTCTTTCGCTTTAGAGGTTTAGAGGAATGTATTTTGGGCCACGGATTTGCCCCTAGTATCTTAGCTATGGATGTGATCAATCAGAGTTAGTGTATGCATTCAATAAAATGTCCATTTTTGACTAAGGTAGATGCTTCTGTGTTTTGTGGGGTGACCCATTGTCAATGTGTAGTGAGTTGGGGCCCTGGGTATGGTCGCATACCCCCAGGACACAGGTGGTGCAGAGCAAAGGCATAAGAAACTGCACACAGTTGCAAGCTTTATTAATCCTTATTAAGCTAAGAATATGCATTACTACAATTTTCATTGTGTTAAGATACCATAAGATTATTATTCCCAGGATACCAGGAACAATGAGGGAAGATTAAACAAAGAAAGACGAATAAACAAAAGCTTCTTCTAAAAATATTCATATAACAAATCACCTCTCATATTATAATCAAAATATACTCACCATTACCGAGAGAGCGTTAGAACCACTTCCACAGAAACGGACACAGCAGAACATAATTTAAGGCCAAGTGAGAAAAACATTTTCTTCTCCAGGGCGGCATTCCAGCCCCTACTTGAATCTGTCACCAGGCCTTTCTTGACCCTGCCTGGGAGCTGCATCTCTATGTCTTAACAATTCCTTCTTTTTTCTTTTGTTTTAAAATAACACTTTACATAACATAGCTAAAGGTCCTTGTAGGGGTTTAGTCATGTAAAAATAAAGCAACATAATACATAATGTACATAAGATTATGGCAAAACTAGCTCCTCCCATGCTATGGAAAATCCTTTGAAGCCAAGCCTTGGGATCTAATCCTGTCAATTGATCAGCCAATAATTTCGCTATTTCCATAGGGGTAGTATCTTCTGGCTGTTTACCAAAAGACATACGAACATCATATTTCAAGGCATTAATTACTTTTGAAGCACTTTCATTACCCTCTAAATAGGCTTGAATTAACTTCCAATCATGTTCTGTGTCATTATCCATATATTTACTAACAGAAAAGTAGTAGGATTTCATCATGATAAGCAATATAAGCCCGATAACTGGCATTGGCCGCAGCAGAAGAAACCATGAGTAAAACACACATTGCTAAGAATAAGTGCTGAGCAGTAAAGGACTTTCCTGAAGGAGACAAAATTATTCCTTTCAGTGCTTAATCGCTTCACCTGACCCCACATAGGTAATAGGGTTGTCACTGCACGGATCCTTATCCATTGTTGTTTGTGGACACTAAGAGAAACCAGGGCCTCAGTAATGGAGGACACCTCCTCATCTCCTGAGAACATCCATCAGGAGAAAACGTAGCTGGTTTAACTGGATTCCTTTGAGGGTAGGGAGCAGTTCTTATTATTCTGTGCTTGGATCCATCTCCCAGGTAACCAGAATAGTCTCCCATCCTGTAATGAGACAAAACCCTCTCCCCTATATACAATGGTGTCCCTTCCTGCCATTCAGCATCCCGGGCAATTTTTATCCATACTGTCTGTTCCATGCCTTCTGGGGGTAAGTTCAACAAAGTGTCTATCGGCTCTTGATATAACTTCACCTTGTGGTAAATTAAGAAAATTAATAACGTATAATGCTTGTGCCAATATAGCTCTGGGACTGGTCTGCAAACTCCATTCAGGTTGCATAAGGCCATCTCTTTTCCCCCTTTTTAATTTTATAATTTGTCATTTCAGGGTATGGTGAATTCTTTCAACAAAAGCTTGTCCTTGTGTATTGTGTTCTGTACCAGTAATATGTACAATATGATATCGTTGACAAAATTGTTTATATTGATAAGAAATATATGTTGGTCCATTATCAATTTTAATTTTAGAAGGCAGTCCCATAACAGCAAAAGTTTCCAATAGATGCTGTATAACATGAGCAGTGCGTACTCCTGGCAATGGTGTAGCCCACACAAATTTTGAAAAATTATCTATGCTTACATCTATATGTGAAAGGCGACCAAACTCAGAAATATGGGTTATATCGATCTGACACGATGTATTAAGTTGCATCCTTCTGGGATTAATTTGAGATGGAATACATTTTATACGTGAAGACTGACACATAGGACAATTAGCAATAACTTGTTTGGCTTGAGAGTATGGAAGCTTATATTTAATATGTAAATATCCTGTATTGGCATGATTATGACTGTGTTCTTCTGGGGTAGCAAATGCCACTAATTGATCTACCATATGATTGCCAAGTGTTAAAGATTCTGGAAATTTTGAATGTGATCTAGTGTGTGTAATGAATATTCTAGAGTTTCATAATAACAATAGTCCTTTAATATGTGAGAATAACATTTAATATAGGCTTAGATGTAGAAACAACAGCAGTCGCAATATTCTGTACTACTCCTACAACATAAGTGGACTCAGCTATAATATTTTTACATCATGAGTAAAATCCTGGAATACATTAATTACCACTAATAATTCATTTTGTTGTACTGACCCAAAAGAAGATTCTTGTCCCCAAAATTAATCTTTGGTCCAATAAGCCATCTTGGTGTTAGAGCCGTCTGTAAACACAGTAAAGGCTGATGGTAATGGATCAACAGAAATTAGTGTATTTATCACATTTTTTTTTGTTTTTTAAAGCAATCCCACAATTTACTATGGGGAGGATGAAATTCAATATTTGCAGTGTAAGAAATCATGGCTAATTGAAAAACCTCAGACATCTGCATTAAATATTCCCCTTTATCTTTGCTTAATGGGAAAACAATAGCAGCACAATCATATCCCCACAGAGTAACAGGTCTTTGTATGCCTTGCTGAATAATTAAAGAAATTTGTTCCTCATTATTTGTTAATGTTTGGTTAAAGTTTTATTTAATATAAACTCATTCTAAAGGCAACTCATCCTGAGCGAAAGCGCCTGTAGGATATTCAAGAGTATTTAAACATATAATTTAATAACTCTATCTGGATCAATACGTGCCAAATATGCATCTTTCCATTTTCAGAAAAGATACCCTTGCATGCCTTCATATAAGCATTAATATCCCCAGCCTCCTTTATAGGTAATAATGCTCTCCTGTACTCTTCATTAGCATTTTCAAAAGCAAGCATTTGCAGCAGTTGTCCTCCAGCTTCCTCTCCTACCATTGTTCTTTCCAATGTTAATTTTAATATACATAAAAACTTAATATATGGTTCATAGAAAGCTACTACCTTTTTCAACCAACCAGTATCATCCTTTATAATAAGTCGGTTGGGCCACACCTTGAATCGATGCTGGCCTAATTATAGGAAAAGAAAAAGCAGGTGAATTCGTCATCATCATCGTGTGAATCTAATGGTCAGCATGCCATCCTCGGGAAAGGACTTAGAAAAACCTGCTTCAGGCAGTGGTGCAGAGGGCAAAACTTTTACTTTCGTTTTGTCTTAATGAAGCTCTAGCTTCTTGTTCTGTATTCGTTATTACCCTGTCTGCATTCATGGCCTTGAACACAGTAAAAATTACAGCCCAAAGAGACCAGAAATTGGAATCTTTTTGCCCTGCCTGACAGCCTTTTTCACCTTAACTTTCACTTTGACCCAGATATCAGAATCCCTGGAACCCTCGTCAGGGAACCATGGAGTTTACTCTTGCTGTCTCTAAACACTTTTCTAAACCAGACTGATAGACATGAATTCCCTGCACTCTTAAAGATGCTTAAGCATAGCGAGATGAAGAGAAGATTTATCTTGTCCCATTTCCTTGTAATAAAATGTACTTACCTTATCTGACTGTCCAGACTTACCTTCAGGGACCCTGTTCCAGTGCCATAGGTCGACGTCTGGGGTGTTGGGAGCCCTGCATCAGGTCGCATTCCTTTCTGTGTTTCCCGATGCTCAGTGGCCATGCCACTCCAGCATGCTTTGAAATGAACCAGTCCGCAAACACCACCACCACCACCACCACCACCACCACCACCACCAGCACCACCACCAATTTGGATTTGTAAATAAAGTTTTATTGACATCGCCATACTCAGCATTTACATCCTGTTCAGTGCTGCTTCTGGCTGCGGCTTCAGGGCTTAGGAGCCACAGAGCCCTTTAGGCTCCCAGAGATGAGAGCATTGACCTTTTGCCTTGTTTGTGAAAGAGGTGACTGACCCCTGTGCTCGAGGTGGCCTTTCCGTGCCCTTTAACCCATAGCATAGGTCTCTGTGCCATCCTCTCCCTTTGCTATGGTGTGCACTTCCTGGTACATTTCCGTTAGCTCTTGACATTTCCAGAGCATTGGGTCTTGCAAATTGAATTTTCATGGCACCAGGAATAGACTTGATAGCAGGGTGTGGGACACTCCCTATGGGGACCCTGCCCAGGGGCATAAGCTTACTTTTCCACTCAACTCCCTGAACAGTGAGCCTTTGTGGGACAAGGTACTTCACGACATGACTTGACCTCTCTGCAGTGCACCCAATCCCTGCTTGGCTCAGATGTCCCCCAGAGAGGTTGTGTGAGTGTCCCCAGTAGAGGCAGCACTCTGTGTGGTGGCATTGACATGGCATCCAGGAAAGTCAAAACCAGAGGGACATGTTGGGCAGTTGGAAGCAGATGTCTGCGTCCATGGAGAGAAGGATGGACTAGACACTCCTACAGGGGGTGAGCTGAGAAGCACTTCCTTGGCTTTTTCACAACCATACATCCTGCATGCCATGCTGTGTACCCATGCTGAGCTGAAGCCCCAGGCTTTGAGTCTCCCACAGCTGCTGTGTCCTGGGTCCAGGGTAGGATTAAGCAGACTTCAGCAGGAGAAAGGTGAAAACCCTGGTTGCAGGGTCGGGATGGCACAGTCATAACGCACCTGCGCATGAGGCCCCTGACTTAGAGCCGTATAGCAGCTGTGACAAGCCAGCTCTGGTGACACTCATCTGCAATGCCAGGCCATGGGGGGTAGAGGCAGTAGGATCAGTTGTTTAATTATCCTTGGCTACACGGCAAGTTCGAGGCCAGCCTGGGCAACTTTGTCTATGAAAATAAGACAAAACAAGGTCTTGACTCTGAGCATCACTGCCTGTACCTGGCATGGTTGCCCCACCCCAGGTAAGAAACCCTTCTGTCCAGAGGCCATAACTGCAGGAGACCCCTGGCCAAGGGTCTATACAGCGCCTTGTTTGACTGGTCTGTGCTGAGGACCAACCACACTCTCCTCAACAGGAAGGACATGGGAGAGGCTGTTTCTGTGAGGTCCCGGGCCCTGAGATGGCCAAGAATAAACCCTGTCCTTGGGAAAGCCATGGAGAGTAGGAACCCACGGGATCTCTGCAAACACCAGGGCTTGCAGGGGACTGTGATCCTCTACAGCAGCTGCTATCAATCTGTGGGTTCTACATCAGAGCTCCTGCACACCAGACATTTACACTACAGTTCCTCACAGTAACAAAGTTACACTCATGAAGTAGCTCTCCAATAAGTTTATGGTTGGGATCACAACATGAGGAACTGAAATAAAGAGACACAGTGTTAGGAAGGGTAAGAACCGCCATTCTATAGGAACCCAGGCATCTGCACTCGGTGTCTGGAAGTGTGATAGGCTAGACTTCACCCTCAGCGATGCCAGCATGTGGGCACCAAGCCCAGGTTCCACCCCAATGCTTACTGGATATGTGCAGGCCTGGTTCCATCAAGAAGTAACAAAGGAAGCCTTGGCAAAAAACACTGGGTACCAAACAGGTCAGGAAAACACACCCCTCTGCTGCAACTCCTCTCAGGATGGCTAGTCTTCCCAGGAGGCCCCGGCAATAACCAAACCTTGTCTCCCAGTGCTTGCCCATTGGTGTCTTGGCCATATTCAGATTTGAGGACTTTGAACAGAATAGTTTCCAGTAGATTTGCATCAATGAATCCAACAAGTAGTTGCAGTCCTACTTCACCCAGCGCATCTTCAAGCTGAGGCAGGTGAGAGTGGACACCTATTCCCCAGCCCAGCCCAGCCATCACCCTGAATGTCAGCTGTGTCCCTCAGTATCAGCGGGATGGGGCCTGGGCACCATAGGTTCCCCAGGACCTAAAGCTATGTCCTTGAACTCAGTGCCATGCTCAGCCCTTCCAGCCTCTTTCAACCCTTCTGGAAGCTCAACTGCTCCTGCAGCAAGGCAGCAGTGTGCACATTCTGTCACGTCATTTGTGTGTGTCTACAGGAGGTCAGAGCCTGTCCCCTCTGGTCCTTTCTTTTGCTGTATTTGCCTTTCTGAGGAGGCAGCACCCACAGGTATGGGAGGCAGCCACATGCATATTCTGCAGCCATGTCTGATTCCTCTGAGGCTCAGTCCCACTTACACACCTACCCTCCAACCGCCCCACTCCATGTCACCCCTAGGGCTCTGTAAACCTTCCTGCTTTCTGTCTTTATATAATTGGTGACACTGCAGCCCTCAGTGGTGTCATACAGTGTTAGTTTGTCTTTGCACTGCCTGGAGGTCTGACTTAGGAGAATGGCTACCATTCTCATTCCTGTTCAAGGGTCAGAATCTGAATCCTATGTAAGGCTGAATAATATTCCAGCACATGGCTGGGCCATGTTGAATTTACACAGTCACCTATGGATCTTATATTTTGGCTTGTAAACACACACATATAAGACTCAAGTGACACCCAAGTGGAGAATTGCTGGAGTCCTCCATGGCTTTCTGAACCGTCTGAGAGACCATCCTGTCCACAGTGTATAGGGCACCATCTACTCATAGCTCACACAGGATGAGAAGATTAGGGAGGGTTAACCTGGCTTCTCTGTCTCCTACTTTCTGCCACACTAGCCCTAGCATCTTTCTGTATTGCAGTGAATGTTTAGAACCCAGGAGGATTCCAGCTTCCTTGCTCAAATATAGCAAGTTCCTCCTTGCCTGCTTTGAGACTGAGTCTCATGCAGCCCAGGCTGGCTTTGATCTCACCATTAGTTAAGATGGCCATGAACTCCTGGTTCTCATGCCTCAGACGTCTCTGAGTGCTGGGTGACAGGTATGCACCACTCTTAAGTCCTGCCACTGGGACAAGAGTGAGCAGAGCCAGCTCTGAAGCACACACTTTGCTGGTGTCAGTGATGACTGACTTATGTTTCCTGTCCTCCTTGCCCATGGCCCTTCTCCTTGGTGCATGCCATTCTTCCTCCCTGTGACTCATGGGGGACACCAAGCCTGAGGATGTCAGGAAGAAGTTTACTTACTTCACTGGGTTGGGGGCTGTTAGGTTCCTGCGTCAGTAGGTGAGATTCAAGCTAGAAGGTTTGTGGCATGAGAAACGGGAACAGAACTGGAATGGCAGGAACAATCGTCGCCTGGCTCTGAGAAGACCAGGTGGGCAGAAACTCATCGTTGGGCAGGTAGTGAGCTCAAGACCAGGCTGGGCATTGCTTAGCACATGTGAACAGGTGTGCTTACATGGACATGTGTTTCCCCCACATGGTCACCACTTATCAAGGCACGGTGAATACTCCAAGGAGCTTTTTATGTTTTAACATTGTGTGTGTTTGTGTGTCCATACATACATATACACACATACATTTGTACATATACACGAATACACGTACATGAAAACACATGCATATACATGACTATACACATTCATGCTCACACACACATATATTCACACCTACATGCATACACACATACACACACACACATACACACACATACACACATACACACATACACATATACATACACACATACACACATACACACATACATGCATACACACATACACATATACATACACACATACACACACATACAATACATATACACACATACAAATACACCTATACACACATATAGACAGACATATACACACATATACATATACACGTATACACATACATGCATACACACATTCATATCCACACGTACATACAGACATATACATATATACTCACATACATGTAAGCACAGGAGTGGAAGCCAGAGGACAGCTTGGCCCTTGTTTCTCTCCTTTTTACTACGTGGGTCCTGGGGATTGAGTCAAGCTCATCAGACTTGACAGCAAGCCCCTTTAACTGTAGAGCCTTCTCATTGGCTGTCAGTTGCCTCTTTCCACAAATTCTATCCATGGTGGGATGTTTAGAGTTGTTATTCTCATGATTCCTTCAGCAATAGTGCAGACATCATTTACACTGCATTAGGAGTTATAATTCATGTAGATGTCAGGAGAGCTGGAGGCGTGGATCAAGAAGAGAGCCCACTTTCAATGTCATTATGTGGTATTGCCTTAGGCCCTTTTATACACTCCCCTGGCTTTGTCTGAGTATATATTTTAGGTCTCTCTATGACTGTGCAAAGATGTAAGAGATAGGGCTGGGCCACAAAATAGGAAAGTACTTGTTCATCCAAAAACAAAAACAAAAAACAAACAAACAAACAAACAAAAATAGCTCTAGAGTGAAATATTGGTGCTAGTGCTGAACTACACAGCCAGAAGGTATTTTTCTAAGTAAATAACACAATATTGGGGATGACAATATGATCAAATATCCTACAACATAAGTTTGCAATGCTACCTACATTTTATAAATCAAGTCTGACCACCGTTTTGGTTGTTTCCAATCATGTCTGAGTGCATCATCACGGGAATCCCAAGGAAAATCAGAAATGGGTTCTTGAAGCTGTTGCACAGGGCCAGTATAGACCTAAATACCATTGAGGAAACCTTGATTCTTATCTTAAGGGATCATTCACCATCCCTCTTGTCACATAACTTATGACAAGAGGTCACCTTTCCTAAACTTAGCCTTTTTCCCAAGTGCTGCAGAAGGGAAGATCTGGTGTCAAGGGGTCTGGATTCAAACCACAGGACACTGAATTCATTTAAATAGGTGTAGTTTATTAATGCACACACCAATACAGTTCAACCAGAGCAACAGCTCACAACTGTGTACTGGACATTGCTAGGCCCCGCTCATTGCAAAATCCACATGGGCTCATGCACAAGTGTTGGAAATGCTTCGGTCTATGGGCCCTGACTCAGGCCATTTTACACATAATTGTTCCTATTTTCCTTGAATCTATTGGGTCCTATGTGAAGAATACACTTGGGGAACTTGTTAAGATTAACAAACCTCATAACATACAGAACATAACAGGGTATGTGACCAGCACCACACAGTTCAACGTCAGAGATTTTTGTTCTTTGTTAGTGTTTTTCTTGGCATCCATGATGTGGAGGCGTATTACAGAACTATAGGAAAGACCTGGCTGCTGTGTAACAAATTCGCTGCTATTAAGGTATGTAGGGGGGCAAGACCTCAGCAGTAGCCCTTAAGATGGGAAGGAGATGATGTGTTTAATAACTGAAAGGAGCTGCCTCAGCTGTGTTTCTCTGCCTGCTCAGTGCCCATTCAACATCACTCTGTCCCTGAAGAGGAACTCAAGGTCTGCCCCCAGCTGCCTGTGAGCCAGGAAGAGGCACAGAAAGGCAAGGCCACAGCACTGGTTTCCAATCCCTCAGTAATGCTGGATTTCCAATAATGTACTTGTATACACAAATACACTGTGGTAAGTTGCAATAGATACTAATCATTTCTCACATAGGGCAGCAGTTGATTGCCTACAACTAATTCTATTAAAAAAAAAGAAACCTGGCTCTTGTAGAAATATATAAAGAAATATCTAGGATGGTGGGGGATGAATTCTGCCATGGACTGAACTCGTGGAAGTGGGGTTGGGAGAAAGATGCATGGTTAAATAGCCCACCAGGTTCACATTGTGTCAACTTGATTTAATCTAAGGACAAAGAAGTGGAGTATCTCTGATGGCTTTCTTCTAGTCCCTTTAAAGCATCACTGGGGTTTGAACTCAGAACTTCACACTTCTTGATGGGGCAACTACACTCAAGGAAGCTTGAGACTGTCATAGGGACAGTATTATGCTATATATACAGAGTACATAATACTAAGATGTTCAGATGGTGATGTCCATTT
Source organism: Rattus norvegicus (assembly GCF_021556685.1). NCBI lineage: Eukaryota > Metazoa > Chordata > Mammalia > Rodentia > Muridae > Rattus > Rattus norvegicus. The sequence continues at coordinate 16,947,302 of NC_141552.1, forward strand.
GTATGCACTCTTAATGTGGACCCAAAAAAAGAGAGATCAAGGTCCTTAAAATAGAAAGATCAGTTCCAGTTGTTTTCTACCATTCCAAACAGAACGACTGGTAGGGAGAGAATGGTAAATAATCGAGAATTCGTAGATGATGCTTTGAATGAAGTGTGGATTTCTGTGCTGGTTTAAAACAGGGTCTCAAGTATCACATGTTGCCCTCTACCTGGCTGGCCAGGATCACCTTGAGCTCAGATAAACCTCCTTTCAGTTTGAAATAATTAGGCTTAAAAGAGTGGCCTCCAAGGACTGTGCACACAGCATTAGCCTTTCACAGTTGAGGTGTGTAACCCACAACTATAGTTTTAGCCATGTTTTTCCATGTCTACCAGCTATTTCAGATTGTTGCTGTTCTATGCCTGACAATCAAGGATGCAGAAAAATAACCTGATACAGAGTAAGGACATGGTGATCACATCTTTGCCTCTTCCGTACATACTGGATGAGGTTTGTTAAAATTCCAATATTGCAAAAAGCTTTATATAGGGCCCATCACATTAAGGGTCACTATGCACTGTTCTATCTAAAATGGCCTAATCAGAACTGACTCCCATATAACACTTCCTGCAATCCTCATATGAGAAGCTTGAGCTTTTAGTTTTGACTTTGTCTTTTCTCGTTCTTTCTTATTTTTTGCTATATAAGTTGAGACAAAGGTAGTTAAGGCCATGAACTTGCCCCCAAAATTTGAACTACTGATGTGATCAATCAGTGTTAGTGGGTGCATTCTATAAAGTATTCATTTTTTACTATTATAAATGTGTTTTACTATGATAAATGTGTTACTACTTTTGTGTTTGGTGTGGTGGCCATTTCCCAGTGTACAGGTGCTGGGACCTTGCTCTATCCACTTAATGATGTTTATAGCCTCATTTTAGACATTTCTGTGCACCCTCTATATCTCTTGTTTATTTTATTTTTCTGATAGAAGCTCATGGTACATCTTACTCAGGCCTGTGATCAGTGCTCCTTTAGCGACATTGGTGCAGAGAGCAGAACCCCACAAGCAGCATGAGGTTCCCTTCACTGGTGTCTCCAATATTGCATTTTCCTCTGCCAACTGGTCTCCACACTTTTCCTAGCACCTTAAAGACTTCAACTCTTTCTCCTAAGGAATTTTCTGGCAATTGTCGATTGCTAAGCACATGACTTCATGAGTGTTCCCCTAATACACACGCATGTTGTAACCTACCATGTAGACTATTTCTTGATGTGATATAAAGCACCTGTACATAATGAGACAGGAGAACTTTTGACTGAATATTCAAGCTGGTGTGAAATCTCAGGAAGGTTTAATGGCTAACATTGGTGAATGAGGACAATTTGAGTTAGGATGAGACATTTTTTGGGAAAGATTTGAAAGGAAACATTCATTTATATGCATAGGAATTAGTAAGGTTTTTATAATCAAGCCTTGAGGAAAATTTGGCTTTGGAAGCAGGAGATGCTCAGTGGCTCTGCCCCAGGAAAGTCTCCTGGAAAGGGCCCCTCTGCTTATGCTCAGTACAGGGAGAACATTAGCAGGGAGGGAAAGTCTGCTCCCCATGACATCTGCTGTCCCTTCTTGGACATTCTATTGTCTCCTAGAGAGTTCTGGAATCCTCTGTGATGTCACCAGTGTTGTAGTGACAACCAGTGCCCTAGTTTCTCTCAGTCTGAGTCTGGCAGTTACAAGCTAAGACATGTTTTCCTGTCTTCGCAAGCGTTTTGGGAGGGGGAACGTCGATTCTGGAGAGACTAGAGTGAAGGAGTCTGGCCTTTCATCTCAAAGTAATGATGGACAAAGACAGCACTTCTGGGGAATGTGGAGTAAGTTCTGGGCAGTGTATTTTGAGCTTCTTGCCAGGGTGGCTGCAGGCTTACGCTGACCTTTCTAGCAATGGGCCACAACAACTGGAGCATCTGAAAAGGAATTGAATTTCCACGAATATCACAATTCCTGAAAGTCAGGATTTCAGAACTTTAGTTTCCCCATCCCCACTGGGAGGATATGGTAAGGCCAATGCTATTATACTGTGGACTTCTGGTCTTTACTTTTCAGTTCATTTGTTCTGTTACATTGATATAATAACACCATCAGTGGTCTTGGAGGGTCCACCTTTTCTGAGTTTAGACAGGGCAGCAATGTATTTCACTATCATTGCTTCTTTAAATACAGTGGGTATCTGACAGTAGTAACAGGGAGAGATTGTGCTCCAGGCAATAACCTTATGTTCTTAGACCTTCTCTGATTTCTTCTAACTGGCACGGTCATCGTTAGCTTTATATATTAGAGTGTGTGTTACAAACATGTTTCTAAAATACCAAAACTATTTGGATCGTGTAGACCAAGATTCAGCCTGTAACCTATTCGCACTTCTGGGGCATTTGGTATTTCACATAGAGACACTGATAAGTCTGTTGAACATATCCTCCCCGGAAATGCGTTTTAAATCCAAAGTTGTTGGCTTAGAGTATCAGGGTAGGGCATCTGAGTGTCTCCAATCACTCAAGTTTTCTGGATGGTGAATTTATCATCTGAGTTCTGAAGCCACAGGAATGAGGGTCCTGAAACCAAGCTGTACCCTGTTCAGCTGATGATAATCCTGGAGAAGCCATCTCCGTGGTACATGTAAGCACGTGATGTCCGGCATAGGGAACACCTGGCTGCTTATGTCTCTTGGTATCTATAGAGTAGTGGGAGAACTGAGATCCACTGAGGAGGCCTCTTAAGCATAGACCAATCGCCTAGCAGTGACACTGGGTTCCTGGCTTATTCTCCTGTTTAGGCCTCACTGAGGTCTATGAACACTCTATGCATTCTCCCCATGCAGGTTCACTTGTGTTCTTCTACCTACAGACGCTGGGAGAGAAACATCATCCCCTGGCACTGAACTAAGCGAGAATCAGGCCAAGAAGGAAAAGGAGAGGCTGATTAAAGAGCTGCAGCTCATTACCGAGGAGAGAAATGACCTGAGAGATCGCCTGAGGTTTCTGACAGAGAGATCCATGAAGAACAGGTATGAATCGCTCCAAATGCTCTTGTTTCATTCCTGGGTCTGCAAGGTCACCTTCTTATCCTATTAAGGTTTTGGGTTCTAGAAAGCTGTGCCTCCCTAACCACCCTGTGCTAAACCTCACCTCCCATATAGTGGAGATTCAGAACCTGACCCTTCCTGAGGAGTGAGATTGAAAATGGACTCATCTGCTTCCATTTATTTTAAAGCAGAACTTGTGGTCTGAATGAAGAATTCAGGGATAAAGTCAGGGAGAGTGAGTTCCCAGTGTGCATTTGCAAAGCCCTTGACAGCTGGTGGCTTTGCAAGATTGTAATTGCAGTGAGTTTATGGTGAGTCTCTGTACTTGCTAGGCAGGTGACTGAGTGCTGGAAGATCCAGGCAGCAGCCTGGGGTAATTTAGGACCCACCCTGAGTTCATATATTCCTAAATGCCGATGTTCATTGTATTCTATCATTTGGGGCCAGGTCACACTTCAGGCCAAATCCATATTATGAAGACCTGGAGAGAATGGAGGAGGCAGTCATGTCAATTCTGCACAACTTAGAGATGGAGAACACTGAGGTCCATGAGAACAACCATAAGCTGAAGAAGGAGATTACCTTCTCTAGGTAAGTCCTGGTCAGAAAGGCTATCACTTGTGGAATGGCCATTTCTGACTTTCTTTGTTCTGGATTGGACGGTCTTCAGCTCTGGTTCTATCTCTTGTGCTATTTACCCATCAGTGTTCCAGGGTCATTAGGACTCAGTTTTCAGTTCCATAAAAGACTGTTCCTCATCCCAGGATTGTCGAGGCATCTTCAAAAGGCTCTAGAGAGAACAGCACTGATTGAAGTCAGCAGAAGTTTATTAGGCTGACCTGGACCTATGGTGTCACACCAGGTTTTACAACACTCAGTGCGTGGACCACATGGTTAGCATGACCTTCTCTTGGTTCTACTGACCTCTTTTGAGGGTGTTGGCCCAGTACTAATTCATGTTGCCCCCATGCATTGGGCTTTCATGGATAGTTGTGGATCCATGTTCTTTCTCAGAGGTGTGGACACTAATTGGTGTCAGGCCAAGCAAACAATTTATTCTTCCCCGAATTAACTCTTTATGTTTTGTGCAGCAGCCTTATATGTATCAAGATGCATTTTATTAAGTCTTCATGGGTATCTGGGACCTGGTAGAGTTAGTGGGACTTGGGAGTAGGAATGGGAGAAAGGGGCAGCATGATCTTACTATGCAGACTGTATTTCCAGAAACCTGCTCAGCCAGCTCCTGATGGAGAACACAGGTAGGAAGAAGTTGGTCCCACTGAAGCAGGAGAGCAAGGAGGTACATCTTGATTGTGCACTGAACCAGAAATATTTGGTTGACTTTAACAAGAAAGATAAAGACCATCAACGGCCAGAACCAGCATTATCAGGTAGGGACCTGTTAGCTTAACAATATCTGATAAAATTTGCCAATTTGATACATCTTTGCTTCTCTTACCACCTTTCTAATTTACACTCACAACCAGCCAACCACCTCATGTAATGGAATTGTTCATTGCTCTGCCTATGCACAAGTATTCTGGGAAGTTAACCACTTTTCAGAAACTGAATTATTGTGCAAGCATATTTTGCTGCTCCTTTTGAAGCTGCAGTCTAGAAATGGTGACAGATGAATAACATATCATATTATTGCATATCCATGTGATACATTGGATCCTATGTAGAGTTTTGAACAAGTTCTTGGTTCTTTGACAAATGACACTCTGTGGTCATGTGATCTCTTGTGTAGGAAGCACCTTTGGGATAAGAACCAAGTGCAAATGTCAAATTAGTACTTGTCATTGGCTTTATCCTTGGTGACATATGGACATCTCCTTTCTTCCTGCAACCTGATGAGGTCTCTTGCCATTGCCCTGTTCTTGTTTTGCACTGGTATAAGTCTGGGTCCCATATTGTCAGCCCACATTACTGTGAGGCTCTCTGGAGATTTTGCCCTGCCCACAGAGTTAGCAACAATGATATCACTTAAAATGTCCATGTCGACTGTCCAATAGAACTGAGGTGGTAGAAGGCAGCATTCTGACAGCTGGCTTGCATTTCCCCACCAAATCAGTGTCTGAAAAACTGCCTTCCTCTCCCAGGTCTCAGAAAGTGCAAGAGAGCTGGAATTGGACACACAGCAGTAAGAGAGCTTCCCGAAGAATAAGTTGCTTTCTCAGGAGTCCCTGATGACCAACATCCTGAATGGTAACAACATTTTTTGGATGAGTATTCATCCTCTGAGTTAATTTGTCATTTCTTAGAGACGCTAAATTTATATACCACTAAGCCAGCCTGACTGATTGAAGTCTTACTTTCTTCTCAGAAAACAGCACTTGAGAGACAACTTGGGGGACTGCCTTTCATTATGTGGGCTAGAGGAGAAACAGCAATACATCTGTGCTTCTAAATGTTCCTTAAGAATATGCTTTTAGAAATATTTTTGTTATGATTTTAATTGAAGTTTTCTTTTTGTTGTTTCATATTTATATGTTCTTGTTACTATTTTTACTTTCAAATATTTTTAAATATTTTTATTCATTTTAATCCTGTTTTGTTGTAAAAATGTATTTGTTATGAATAAAAATTGAATTCTATCTCTTGACTCTTAAGACCATCATTCTTACTCAAGGGTTCTGTCCCCTCCTGTGGACTTAGAACTGACAGCTACACATGGATCTCTGCATGTTCCATGGATCCTGGGCTAATAAGTGAATTCAAAGTCACCAAGGGGTACTCAGTGTGACAGTGTCTTTTGTGTGGAGAATGTGGCTGTTCCTCGGACACACACTTTATGATGTAATCACTGACACACTTTACCCAATTGTTAGGGTCCATGTGGTTATTCTGAGAGAGCAGCAGGTTCTCTACCCTGTGAGTCATCACCACATCTCCTGCAGGTGGCTTTTGTTATTCCACATGAGGTGCTGTATTAGGTGGACAGGATCACCTATGATTAAATAGAGAGATCTCAGGAGATGTGTGTTCACAGGGAACTTACTGAGCTGTGCGTGCTCAACGTGTTAGGTTGCCAGGCATCCCTACAGGGCTCTGGTGTCCCCACTGCTCATTGTGGGTCAGGATCGTCCTCCAGCATCACTTAGTGTCCATATTAGAGCAGATCATTCACCTGTTATCAATGATGACCATATGTATTCTGCACATCTGATAAAATACAGAATAGAAACTAGCTTCTTGTAGGCCAGCTTGGCATAATCAGTTTTTTGATTGTTAGCAAGAAAATTATTGTAATCTAAGCAGTTTAGGAAGGAACCTCAAGAGCATCCATAGTGAATGCAGCCTGCAGCTGTGAACACAGGTTTCTTCTGGAGAGCAGGCCTGTGCAAGCCCAACCTAGGTGGGACAGTTCAAGCTACCCTTTTTCCATGGCCAATCTGGGATCATATTGAGAATGTATTTTTTCCAGGTGACTGATTTCCAATTTGTGGAATTCATCTAACTTGCTCAGAGTGCAGGTGACTCAGAGAGTTAAAGTACAGAAGAACCAATCCAGTATGTCCACAAAAGCTTGCTGTCACCCCAGGGCTTTTAGAAGCTCAGCAGCTAGAGAAGCAATGTAGTATTTGGTTATTCTCATGCTTAGGTCTAGTCATTCACTATAAGCTGACCATGACACAAAAAGTGTCATCTGTGTCAAAACTAGTTGTAACTAGATTTACACCACACTATCACATCACTACCGTATTTGAGGTTCTCAGTTACTATCTAAGAACCTGGAAGAGGCCTGGGTCTTGCTACACAAACTCATAATTTATGTCTTCATGACACTGTGTGCTTTGTTCTGTTGATGCTACCATTGGCATACAATACCTTGGATACTTTGTGCTGACATCTGTGACATGAGACAATAGTTCATGTCATCCTATCCTGAATAAAATGTCCTTAGAGTACAGTGTAGTGGGAGGGGCCTTCTTTTCCTGTGAGATAGCAAAACATTTCCAGTCTTCAGTCAAGTCTGACAGCCATTGTCCAGTACCTGTCTTGAGTTGTCCACATTTTCAGCTGAGAGTCTTCATCCAGGCTGCTCTATAATTCTGTAGAAGATTAATAGGGTTCCAGCCCTAGGATTTAATTCAGTGTGACTGCACTTGCCGAACATGCTCAAAGCCCTGAGATCCACCCTAGCCCTCTGTGCTTTAGAGAAAGAAAATAAAGAACCACATTGCAGTTGAAGTTTCTCATCCAACAAAAGGAGAGCCTGCATAGGGCCTTTAAGTAACTCTAAACCCCAGCTTCTGCCCACAGCTCCCTCCATCAATTCCATGATTGGTGTGTTTTCACTACTACTCACTTTCTTCTGTGTGCAAAGAATGTGCACCATGTCAGTAAGTGTGTGTGTATGTGTGTGTTTGTGTGTGTGTGTGTGTATGTGTGTGTGTGTGTGTGTGTGTGTGTGTGTAGTCCCTAGTGAAAACTGTCGAGATACATGCAGACTCATGCTCCTACTGTCCCATGGCACCTTGCAGGGAACCCTGAAATGGTGGCTACTTTAATACAGTCTAAACCGTGTGTGCATGGTTTCTGTAAGGTCACCACTACAGAGAGCAGGAAAAGCTTCAGTAGTCACATGGATGTGATCAATCAGTGTTAGTCATGCCCTTACAGCATGGTAGACTGCAAGTTGTCTGTCCCCAGCACTTTGCTCTCTTGTGCCCAAATAATGCCAAGGTCAGGGCCGTTGAGCCGTGAGGCAGAGGCTCACCACCCTCAGTGCTGCCTAAGACCCCTAAGACTGTCTCTTTTGGGTGTGTGCGTGCTGGACACTCATGGATCCTGAGATCTCCGCAGCTGAGGTGAAACAGTACCGGAGCCATTGCAATGTGGGCACACATTTGGTTTTGGAGCTGGGCCACTCTTTGACTTTTATTGAGTGGAGAGACAACTGTTGGCTGAGCCTTTGGTGAACCGGATGGCCCCTGGCCACGTCAGCAGTCAGCAGTATCAAAGCTGAGCAACCAGTGTTTTATGTTTCATTTTGTCATCGCTGGTCAGTGTTCTGACGCCACAGCACATGGCTGGTCTCAATCTCCCCATGTGGCCACAATCCCTAATTGATATTGCCTCCACTTCCCAAGTGCCACTGGGATTTCTGTAGAACCCCTAAGGCAGCAGCAAGCAGGAGCTCCTGACTATTCCCTCCCTGCTCTCTGGATCTGCAAGTCGTTCTGTGTACATATGGCTATTCCCTCATAAACCCTTGATGCCATGATACCTTAATAAACACTTGAATCATGCCCTGATGGCCAGTTTTCAACTGCTACCTGACACCATCTATAATCGCCTGGGAAATGAGGGACAGTCTGGATCAGACTGGCCTTTGAGCATGACTATGCGTGACTGTCTTCGTTGCTGTGGGAGATGCCAGGCAACCTCTTTTCTGATCCTAGAGTCCCTATACCCAGCCACTTGTCCCCTCTACAGCCAGACCCTACTTCTGCTCCTAGGCACTGTCTTGGACTTCCTTCTCTCAGGTGGCTTCTTTCCTTTGGTTGCTACAGAAACCTGTTATGAGGAAAGGAACAGGGAGTTAAGAGTTCAAAGCCATCTTCCCACTGATGTTCTTTCTCAGAGGTCAGTGGGACACTTAAAGAGTTTTGTGTATTCATTTTATTAAGCAAGGGACAATCATGCATCAGACACAGGAAACTAACAGCACATCTACTGGACCTCCTTCAACACCTGGGCATCTCTTATGGCCTGTGCTTCTGTGTGCTGAAACCTGGGGACCAACTTCCTGTGGGGTTTCCCAGGGTGACTATGCACATTACTACACTGGCATAAATCCTCAAAACTCACAAACATCAACAGGACTGCCATAGGAACGGTTCTACATCAACAGATACCACAGATCAGCAAGCAGAAGCATGGGAGGGTGGTGCTGTGGCTCACACACTTCTCTTTCCTCACTAGGGCAGGTGACCCGCTGAAGAAAACAAGGAGGCAGCAGGATAGAACAGGAAAACTACAACCCAGTCCTTGCATTAAACACCCAAGCACATTTAGACTAGAAGAGAGAAGTTTGCCAAGAATGAGGGCCACTTTGGACATCCATCATCAATAGCCCTGGCTGTCTAGGCCAGCATCAGATCCAGCAGTCTCCAGGCAGCTTTCCGCCAGGCCCTCAAGGGTGCTAAGAGCATTAACCATGAAAAATAGAACAAGATCTCGGCCTCTTGCCTGACTGACAGCCAAGCATGTGTATGCCCTGGCTATGCTCACGCTGGGACCCCTTCTAGATATTAAGATATAGAGACCTGATAGTTGATTAGGACCCTGTTCGAAAAGGAAGACACCGGATATTTCCCTCTGGCATCCATATGTGCATGCATGGTTGTACAAGCTGGTAGAATCTCTCTCTCTCTCTCTCTCTCTCTCTCTCTCTCTCTCTCTCTCTCTCTCAAAGTTTTGAAGCACAGCAGAAGAATCTCTGGGACTCTAAGCCTGAGCAACCTCATCTGTGAGCCACAGCTTCTGTGTGAGAGCTCCTTTGTGTGAGAGGGGTAGGGTGACTGAGGAAGTTTGCTGGTGTCCATCCCTGGCCTGCATGTGCATGCATACAGAGACATGGACACATGCACATGCTGAGTACCCCTCATCCAATCCTGAAATCTGAAAACATTGAATTTCAAATCCAGGCGTTCTCCTAACCTACACCTTCCCTCAGGAATTGGAGATGAGGCCTTGCAAGAATCCTCAACCAGTGAGACTGGCCCAGACCTTCTGAGATCCATTCTGCCCCAGGAGAACACAGCAGGTGGTATCAGGACAACACAGAAACTCAAGACTCCAGCCTGATGCAGGGACCGCCTGCTGGGTTAGAAGACTCAGCATCAGGTTCCTGAAGGAAAACATCACCTCTGAACACACAGGGTCGCTGTGGCTATGCCTTCAAGGCATCTTCAGCAGCAGCTTAAATGGACTAGAAATGACTATGGGAATCTGCCTGCAGGGTGATGTGAGAATCCTTTTGCTCAGGCTTGATCGCTAGATGTTGCCACAGAAAACCTTGAACTCTTCTTGGAGTACAGTCCAGGCAGAGGCTGAACACAAAACATTCTGATTATGAACTGAGTTTAACAGGTAATCCGGATCCTGAAGGCCACAGGCCCAAAGGTCTGCACTGCAGGGGTGAGGCATCACTGCAGGGATGACCACACAGTGCAGGGGTGAGGAGTCACTGCAGGGATGACCACACAGTGCAGGGGTGAGGAGTCACTGCAGGGATGACCACACAGTGCAGGGGTGAGGTGTCACTGCGGGGATGACCACACACTGCAGGGGTGAGGTGTCACTGCAGGGATGACCACACACTGCAGGGGTGAGGTATCACTGCAGGGATGACCACACACTGCAGGGGTGAGATGTCACTGTGGGGATGACCACACACTGCAGGGGTGAGATGTCACTGCAGGGATGACCACACAGTGCAGGGGTGAGGTGTCACTGCGGGGATGACCACACACTGCAGGGGTGAGGTGTCACTGCAGGGATGACCACACACTGCAGGGGTGAGGTATCACTGCGGGGATGACCACACACTGCAGGGGTGAGGTGTCACTGCGAGGATGACCACACAGTGCAGGGGTGAGGTGTCACTGCAGGGATGACCACACACTGCAGGGGTGAGGTGTCACTGCGGGGATGACCACACACTGCAGGGGTGAGGTGTCACTGCAGGGATGACCACACACTGCAGGGGTGAGGTGTCACTGCGGGGATGACCACACACTGCAGGGGTGAGGTGTCACTGCGGGGATGACCACACAGTGCAGGGGTGAGGTGTCACTGCGGGGATGACCACACACTGCAGGGGTGAGGTGTCACTGCGGGGATGACCACACAATGCAGGGGTGAGGTGTCACTGCGGGGATGACCAGCAGTATCCCAGCCTTGGCCTGGGAATAGCCATTGACACCCACACTTTCTGGGGCAACTTTGTCTCCTGAGGATAGAGTCAGGCCAGGAGCAGCAACTGATGTTCACGAGGGACAAACTTTCTTCACCTCCTGCCCATGCTGGCCCTAGGATCTGGGCTTTTTTGGTGACATGAGTGCTGAGCCTCCCAGGTAGATGGGTTTTCAGGGGTCAGGTGGTGATTGTCACCAAAGATATCCATAAGGATAAGTCATACTGTACTAATTCCCATATTAGATCCCTTCTCACAGGTCACAGAGGCCATAGTGGGTCCTAAATGTGGAGTCAGGTTCCTGTGCACTTTTGAGGAGACTGGTCAGACATTTAGGCTTCGTGATATTTTGTTGGCATTATTTTGGGGGGATTTTATTTTTACTGTTGGGGCCAAACCTGGGGCTGCCATGTGGAGGGAAAACTTTGCCAAAGCTGTAGATCATCCCTAATAATAAACTCCTGAATTCTCCCAATCCTGGAACTATCTAGGTCCCTCACATGATGCAACCTTTGGGGCATTCCTCACATAGAATCATGGGGTGGACTGCATCCCAAAGAGAGACAGTGGGAAAAATTCCCCAGTGTCTCCCTGTGGCTGTGACGATGGGAGTGCTGACCAGTGGAATGCAGGCCCCATGTGAAAGCCTTTTGGTTTCTACTTGAGTGGAATCTTCACCATGCCTTTTTTTTTTCTAGAAACACAGGTTGCCCTGGAACTTACAGTCTTCCATCACCCTGACTCAGTTTCCCATGACTGGGATCATAGGCTTAAATTACTATGCCCATTTTTCTTTTTTGTATTTATAAATCTGCTAAAAAGCCAGAAGGATCCAGAATGTAAAATGGTGCGGTCCAAGGCATTTCCAACAGGGCATTCTTGACCTAGGAGTATCCAGACCAGTGTTTATTGTGTGGCTACTTCATTCCCATAACAGCTTATATTTGACAAAGAATTCCAAGTTGTGATATGACTGGGCAGCAGGTGATATCCCATACAGCAGGACTGACTCAGGTTGTAATTAAGGCTGGAGAAACTTACTAGGACCCTGGTAATCCTACCACCCTGGGGCCTTTAGATAGCCTTAATCTGATCTTCCCCTCTGTGCTATTAATCAATTGCTCTTGAAGGTAGATTTGAATTTACAGTCACTGTGAGGCAGGAGAATTAGGACCCTACAGTCACTCTGGGCTCCATAGGAAGAGCCTGTTTCAATAGTAAAAGAGGTCACCTGTGAGTTCTTACTGTCTTCCCTGAGGCCTTACTGCTGGAGTTAGACTAGCTGTCTCACCAATTGAAGTAGAGAGCAGAATGCTGGTGCCTTCTATAGTGAGGACTAGTGACAGATGGTCTATGGAAATTCTAGAAAGGTCTACAAGTATTTATGTCCTGTGCATGGGAACTGCTGGCTTCCCTGTGTCCTTTGCCTTTATTTTGCAGTCCATGGGGCACCTGGAAATGTCCCCAAACCAGGCTGTACACAGGGCCTGTCCCGTGACTCTCACTTGCGCTCAGAGCCTGCCTGATAGTCATAGGTCTGACAGAGCCCTGACACCTGCAGAGACCACTATAAGGGACCCTGCAATCCCCATACTGCCCATCAGTGTCTATAATGTCCCTATACGACACTGAGACGGTCTAAGCTCCTTCCCATCTTTATGCTGCATCAGAATCTGACCATTGCTACTTTTGCTCCTCTCATACCCACACTAGAAGCCCTGTACCCACACTAGTCCCAGCTGGCCTGTTGCCTACTGACATCTCATGGACTCTGCCCCAATATTCCCTCTTTGCCTGGGTCCCTGCAACTGTGTCCAGTTCTGGCTGCTTCCCTGCCTCCCCACTTCCATTTTCCAAATGGCCACATTGACACATGGGTTTCTGGGTGTCCCACTCCTCGGATGCTGGGAACAGGTTCCTTCTTTGCTGTTTGAATGGTTGTCCTAACACTGGAGGACCTTGCTTCAAGTAGTGGCAGTCAAACCTGGTGCTGATCGCGTCAGATCTGTCTAGGCTGTCTGTGTGACTGTGGCAATGCGCCTCTGTTTTGGCTGAGTGTTATTTACCTCCCTCATGGCCATGTGATAACCAGACCATGAGCATGTTCATTGTTTGGAAAGAAGGGTGTGGAGGACATATGCTCCTCATCCTAGCATTAGTGGAAAAAAGACATAGGCAGATGATGCATTCTAGACCATCCTGGGCTATAGAAACTCTGCCTCGAAGAATGCAGGTGGAGCAGGGCTGGGGTTCAGTTGGTTGCCTAGCAGCCTACCACATTGAGCAGGCACTGCTCAACCACCTGTACATACACATCTCCTGAGACTCTCTCCTAAATGGGAGGTGACCGTGTCCACCTAGTACAGCACATGCCCTGGAAGGACAAAAGCTACCTACAGGAGCTGTGGTGATGACTCCCAGGTTAGAGCACCTGCTGCTCTCTCAGAAGAACCACATGGTCCCTAACAATCATCTACAATGGGGAATGCTATTCCCTCTTTTGGATCATGAGGGAAATGCACTCAGGAGTGGCCCAGACATACATTTGAAAAAAAAAGATCCATTGAGTTAAATGATAAAAATAAATATAATCAGCAACAATAAAAAACACAGCATATGAATGATCAAGTGAAACAGCACCTATAAAAACCTATTTCCCAAAATGACGTTGATGGTCATTATCTTTGTGGTTTAATACTAATGCTGTATTGTAAGAAAAACTGAGGCACATGGTTCTCGATTAGGATTATTCTATATTCCTTTGTGAAAGTTGTCATTTTTTCTGCAGCTCTACAGGCATGAGTGTGTGTTACTCAATATCTGGTGCACACAGTCAATAAGGAATGTGTGTTGTAGACTGATATAGACTAGGATGAGCAGAACACATGACAGCATGGATACAGTATGTCAGTGATTACATCATAAAGTGTGTGTCCATAAAAAAAGTCACATTATCCACACAAAAGACACTATCACCCTGTGTACACTTTGGTGGCTTTGAATTCCCTATTTACCCATGCTGCCTGCACCATGCAAAGATCCATATCTAGCTGTCAGTTCTAAGTCTACAGGAGGGGAAAGGACCCTTGAATAAGATGGTCTTAAGAGTCAAGAGTTACAAATCAATTTTTATTCATAAGGAATACAATTTACAAAAAACAGGCATAAAATGAACAACTAAAATGGTATAAAAAATGAAAAACAGTAACAAGAATATATAAGTATGAAATAACAAAAAGAAAACTTCAATGAAAATCATAACCAAAAACATTTCTTAACAGCATTTTCTTAATGAACATTTAGAAACACAGTTGTAGTGCTGTTTCTCCTCTAGGACAAGACGTCAAGGCAGTCCCCTCAGATGTCTCTCAAATGGTGTTGTCCGTATGAGAAAGGAGAAGGACCTCAACCAGACAGGCTGGCATACGGATACATAAATTTAGGGTCTCTATACATTGAGGAAATTATCTTAGAAGAAGAATATTCCCCCAAAAAGTCTTTGACTGTGAGGATTGTCGTCACAGGGAACTCCTGAGGAAGAAACTCACTCTTCAGGGGGCTGACTTCCTGGGATCCGTCCTATGCCATGTCTCCTGCAGTTTCTGAGACCTGGGAGGAGAAGGCAGCTATTAAGACACTGATTTGGTGGGGACATGCATACCAGCTGTCAAGTTGCTGCCTTCTGTCCCCTCAGCTGCATTGGACAGAAAGCACTGATCTTTTCACTGAAATCATTGCTGATATCTCTGCAGGCTGGGAACATCACCAGCAACCCTCACAGTACTGTGGGAGAACAAGCTGCTCCTCAGACTCTACCAGTGCAAACCAAGAATGGGGAAATGGGGAGAGACCTAATTGGGGTGCAGGAAGAAAGGAGAAGGCCACATGATACCCAGATCAAAGCCAATGACCAGGACTCATTTGCCATTTGCACTTGGTTCTTATCCCTACAAGGTGCTTCCAACCATAACATGACCCCTGTATGACCTTTGTCACACGACCAAGAACTCGTTCAAAACTCTTCATAGCATCCAATCTGTGATAGGGAGATGCAGTCATATGATATGTTATTCCTCTGTCACCATTTCTGGACTGCAGTTTCAAAAAGGGCAGAGAAGTATAATTGCCAATAACTCAGTTTCTGAAGAGTGGTTAACATCCCAGAATACTTGTGCATACACAGAGCAATGAATAACTCTATCACATAAGGTGGGTGACTGACTGGGTGTGGGGAGATTAGAAAGGTGATAGGGGAAGCAAAGATGTATCCAATAGGCAAATGGTATCAGACATTGTTAATCTGACTCAGCTGCTTGTTCCTACCACATTTTGCTGGGTCTGGAGGTTGCTGGCCTTCTCCTGTTCATCTTCATCATTCGGGTTCAACTCAAACAAATATCGCTGTAACTCCTTGCTCTCCTGCTTCAATGTGACCAACTTCTTCTTCATACATGCCTGGTCCATCAGGAGCCGGCTGTGCAGGTTGCTGGAAACACACTCTGCATAGTAAGATCCTGAAGCCTCTTCCTCCCATTCCAACTGCCAAATCCCACAAAGTCCACCAGGACCCAGATACCCATAAAGACTTCATAGAATACATCTCCATACATGTAAGGCTGCTGCACAAACAGCAAATGGCCAATCCAGGGAAGAATAAATTGTTTCTGTGACCCAAGCACCAATAAGAGTCCATGTCTGTCCAAAAGAACAAGGGATCTACAACTACCCATGAGAGCCCAATGCATCGGGACAGCATCAATTAGTAGGCAGCAAATAACCACAAGAGGACAGTATGACCAAGGGAGGTCATGCAAACCATGTGGTCCACACATTGAGCTTTGTTAAACCTGGTATGACCCCAGAGCCGCAGGTTGGCCTAATAACACTCTGATGCCTGAATCAGTGTAGTTCTATCCAGGGCCTTGTAAAGATGCATAGACACTGTGGTGAGAAGTCACAGTCTCTTAAAGAACTGAAACTGAGTCCAAAAGACCCACAGCACAGTGATATTTAAACAGCAGAAGACATGGACCCAGAGCTGCAGGCTCTCCAGTCCAGAACAAAGAGAGGCAGCAATGGCCATTCCACAAGTGAGGGGCCCTTCTGACCAGTACTTACGGATAGAAGTTAATCTCCTTCTTGAGCTCCTGAAATTTCTCACGATGTTCAATGTTCTTTGTGTCTAAGTTGTGCAGTAATGACATGACCTCTTTCTCCTTTATCTTCAAGTTTTCATAAAATGGATTTGGCCTGAAGTAGGGGCTGGCCCCAGGAAGATAGAACCCAATGAACATCGAGGTTTAGGATTATATAAACTCAGGCTGTGTCCTGTACTACCCCAGTCCTGGAAGGACACTTTCTGAATTCTACATATTTGAATTCTTCAGCTTCAGAAACTTGGAATTGTGTGCCCAGGACAACAGAAGCTAAGCACCCAGATAAAGGGTTCCCTGGCTCACTTTTTTCAATCAGGAGGGCTGGATCTGCATTCAAACCTGTTATGCTGTCAAGAGCCTAGGCCACAGAGCTTACCAAACCACACACACACACACACACACACACACACACACACACACACACACACACATCCAGAAACCTCTGATTTCATTTTTCCTGTTTTGACAAGTGGAATGCTACAAGCCGAATAACTAATATTCTAGAGGCAGACAGTACACATAATTCTGGAGATGAGACCAGATATTGCCACAAACTTATAATCTGCTCAAGGCATACAAATGTATAGACAAATGTGACCACACAGGCAAAGAACTGTACTGTTGAAAGTGGGGCTTCCAAAATAAAGTACTTACACCTCCATGAAACTATTATACAGGTATATCCTGAGGTCAAAAAACAGACCCCTAAATTCCAAGGGTGGAGTGACACAGAAACATATAAAAGTTGTGCATATGCATGCAGACCTGTGCACACACAGACACACAAACTGGGACACACCCACAAGAAAAGAAAATTAAACAGACTCAGAGAATGAGAAAGAGAGACAAATATGGAAAGAGCACAATGAGAATCATTAGAAATGTATGCACCATTACTGTCTCAGTGTTTAAGGCACACAGACAAGAAGGAACAGGCCAGAGCCTCAGGCCTTCTAGTTAAGCATGGAGATGAACAATGTGGGACCTGTTACCTAAGGGTGCTGCCATGAGATGATAGCGTTCAGTCACATTCCTAGCAAGTACAAACACTGTCCACAAACTCACAGCACCTAGAACCTTGCAAAGCTGCCACTTGTCAAGGGCTTTCCAATTGTACACTGGGAACTCATGCTCCAGTGACTTTATCCCTGAATTCTTCACTCAGATCACAAGTTCAGATTTTCAACAGGCAGAATCAGAGAGTCCATGTCCAAACTCACTCCTCAGTAAGGGTCAGGTTCTGAATCTCCTCTCTATGGGAGATGAGGTTTAGAACAAGGTCCTTTGTTTGGAGCAATGCATACCTCTTGTTCATGGATCCACCTGTCACATAAAGGAGGCGATCTGTCAGCTCATTTCTCTCCTTGGTAGTTAGCTCCAGTTCTCTATTCAGCCTCTCCTCTTCCTCGTTGTCCTGCACCTTGTTTAGGATATTTTCAGGGGATGACGTCTGTCTGCAGGCCTCTGTAGGTAGAAGAACACAAGTGAACCCGCATGGGGTGAATGCATAGAGCATACACAGACCACAGTGAGGTCTAAACAGGAGAACATGCTTGGAAGCCAGTGTCACTGCAAGAAGTTTGGTCTGTGTAAGAGGCATCCTAAGTGGATCACAGTCCCCCCACTACTATATAGAGACCAAGAGATGTAAGCAGCCAGGTGTTCCCTATGCCCGCCCACACAGGCTTACAAGTACCAGAGAGATGCCTTCTCCAGGATTATTATCAGGTACGCAGGCTACAACCTGGTTTCAGGACCCTCACCCCTCTGGTTTCAGAAGTCAGATCATCAATTCAGCATCCACAATGACTTGATTGATCAGGGAAACTCAGATATCCTACACTGTTACTCTAGTCCAATAACTTTGCATTAAAAAGTCATGTAGGGGGAGGACATGGTCAACAGACTTATTAATTCCCCCTACTGAAATGACAAATGCCCCAGAAGTGCCAATAGGTTACAGGCTCTTTCTCTACCTGCTCCATATAGTTTGGCTACTGTAGAAAAATATCTGCCACACAGAACCTCTAATATATGAAGGTAAGATTGGCCCCGTCAGCCAGAGGTAGTCAGAGGAGTTCTAAGAATATAAGGTCATGGCCAGGAGCACAGTTCTCTCCCTCTTACTACTGTCAGATAGTCACTGAATTGAAAGAAGCAATGAAAGTGAAGTACATTGATGCCCTGTTTAATTCAGAAAAGTTATACCCTCCATGACTCCTGGTGGTGTTATAATATCAATTTAACATACCGAATGCACTGTAAAAGTAAAGACTAGAAGTTCACCCAATAATAGCATAGGCATTGCCATATCCTCCATGTGGTTATGGAGAAACTAATGATGTGAAAACCTTGACTTTCAGGAATTGTGATAATCATGGAATTCAATATCTGTGGAGATGTTCCAGTGGTTGTGGCCCATTGCTATAAAGGCCAGCTGAAGGCCCCCACACTCACCCCTGAGAGGAAGATCAACATAAACTGCCCAGAACTTACTCCACATTCCCCATGTGTCCATCATTACCTTTAGGTTTCGTTTGCTTCACTCTAGACTCTTCTCTATCAACATCAACTCTCCCAAAGCACCTACAAAGACGGGAAAACATGTCTGTGGATATATCCTTTGGACACTAAGAGAAAAAGTAGGGAATTGGTTGTCACAACGATACTGGTGACATCACAGGGATTCCAAGGTCTCTCTAGGAGACAATAGAATGTCCACGAAGGGACGGCTGATGTCATGGATAACAGACTTTGCCTCCCTGCTAATGTTCTCCCTGTACTGAGCAAAAGCTGATGGACCCTTTTCAGGGGACTTCCCTGTGGCATAGCCACTGAGCACCACATGCTTCCAAAGCCAAATTTGGCTCTAGGCTTGATTGGAAAAACCTAAGTCATTGCTGTGTATCTAAATGAGTGCTTCCTCCCCAATCCCTGCACAGAAATGTTTCATCCTACCTCAAATTCTCCTCAGTCAGCAATATTACCCATTAAAGATTACTGAGAAATCACACCAGTTCCTATAAGTAGCCAAAGAGGTCTCCTGTCTCATCATGTGCAGGTGCATGAAATCACACCCAGAAATAGCCTATAGGATAGGTGGCAATGTGGGTGTGTGTTATAGGTACAACCTGAAGCTTTGTGCTTAACATTTGACAGTTGCCACCAGACTCTTTAGGAGAAAGAATTGCATTCATTATGGTCCTGGCAACAATGTGGTGATCTGTTAGGAGAGGAAACTGAAATATTGGATCCACCAGTGAATGCACCCTCAGACTGAGTGTGGGGCTCTCCTCTTTGCACTTAAGTTACCAAAGCAGGATTGCTTACAGGCCTCTCTAAGGTATAACGTGTGATTTCATCTGAAAAATAAAATAGTCAGCAGATGTGGGGGGGGGGATGCAGCCAAAGGAGTAGGAGAAGCCTAGAGACATAACTCAGTGGACAGAGTAAGAAACAAGCATCTTCACTCCTGTTTCATGGATCACCCCACAAAACACAAAAGCATGTATCGTACTAAAAAAAAAAGCCAGTTATTTTATTGAATGCATACACTAATACTGTTTACAGTATTAGAGGCAAAGCTCAGATTTTGGGGGCAGATCCATGACTTGAACTATCTTCCTGACAACATATAAATCAATCAATCAATCAATCAATCAATAAATAAATAAATAAATAAATAAGAAAAAAACCACAAAAATAAAAAACACAAAAAGCACAAGCCTCTCATGTGAAGTTACAGAAGAGTGATCCAGTGGTCACTTCTGACCAGGCCATTTTAGCTATGACAGTGCATAGTGACCCTTAATTTGATGGGTCCTATATAAAGCTTTGTGCAATATTGTCATTTTAACAAACCTCATCCAGAACATACATAACGACACAGGATATGATTGCCATGTCCTTGCTGTGTATCAAGTTATTTTTCTGTGTCCTGATTGTCAGGCATATTACACCACCAATCTGAGATGGCTGGTAGACTTGGAAGAAAGTGGATATGAAAGATCCCCGTTTGATATCAGTACAGCCATTTCTTAAGCATGAGAATCTTTTAAGCTGGCCCTTGCTTAGCACCTAGACGTTAGACAATAGACCAGAAAGTACAGAAAGCACATTCCCACCCACTCTCTAGGAAGCTGCCCGACCATAAGAACAGAGGGTATAGAACATATTTACTGCAGGGCAATTACAAGACAGGAAACATCTCTGGGAAGCTGACTGACCACTATAGAACTGAGATGTCCTTGGTACTGAATGCAGCTGTGCTATAGGCTGACATCGCTATAGCCTTGTCCTGGGAACCCCAGAACAGAAACACCTGCCAAGACAGATATCCTTGGTCCTTGTCCTGGGAACCCCAGGATAAGAAAACATATATCAAGTCAGACATCCTTCCTACTGAAATAGCTACATTGATGTGGTTACCGCCTTATCCCAGGACGAGAAACATCTGCCTAGTTATCCTTGGCACTGAAATAGCTGAGCTAATGAAACTGTGTGATCATAAATGACTGTTTAAGCTGTACATTTCTGTTGTTTGAGGCTCCTCACATCCCTCCTCGTGAGGACCGTGTCGAGCCCCAGTGCATTGGTATCCCAAAGTAAACCTCTTGTTTTTACATCAAGACTGAGTCCTGTGTGTTCATGGGGTGGTGATTGTCCTCAGGACTGGAGCGAGAGTCTCCTCTGTCTGAGGGTCTTTCAGATAAAGCTATAGTTGTGGGTTACACACCTCAATTCTCATTGGCTAATGCTGTCCTCACAGTCCTTGGAGGCCCCTTTGTAAGACTACCTGTTGGAAAGTAGAAGCAGCTTTATTTGAGCTCAAAGTGAACCTGACGAGCAACGTAGAGAACAAGATGGGGTAATTGAGAACCTGTCTAAAACCAGCACAGAAACCCACCCTTCATTCAAAGCATCATCTACCAATTCTTGAATTTTTACCATTCTCTGCCAACCAGTCTTTCATTCAGGAAAGGTAGAAAAAAACTGGAAATGATCTTTTTATTCTAAGGACCTTGATCTGTCTTTCCTTAGGTCCACGTTAAGAACAAATGAAATGGGTATCACCATCTGAACAACTTAGTATCACCTACTCAGCATTTCTAGCCTAATACTGTGCCTCTGGCAATCTCAAGCTTCCCTGAGTGTTGCTGACCCAGCAAGAAGAATGAAGAACTGAGGTCAAACCCCACTTAACCTTTCAAGGGGTTAGAAGAAAGCCATCAGAGATACTGCACTTCTTTGTCCTTAGATTAAATCAAGATGATACAACGTGAATCTATTGGGATATTCAACCATACATCTTCCTCACAACCCCACCTATCTGAGTTCATTGCTTGGCAGAATTCATGCCCCACCATCCTAGATATTTCTTGATTCATTGCTGCCAAGGGCCAGGTTTCCTGAGTTTTGTTTTTTGTAGAATTGGGTGTAGTCAATCATAGTTGCCCTCTGTAAGAAATGACAAATATCTATAATAACTGACCACACTGTACTTGTGTATACAAGTACAGTGGTGGAAAATTCAGCATAACTGAGGAGTGGGAAATCACCACTGTGTCCTGGCCTTTCTCTGCCCATATCACAGCTCACAGGCGGCTGGGGCAAACCTTGAGTTCCTCTGTAGAAACAGAGTGATGTTGAATGGACACTGAGCAGGCAGAGCAACACAGCTGAGGCAACTCAATTCCAGCAACAAATGCATTATGTGTTTCCCATCTTAACAGCTCCTTTTGAGGACTTGTCCCCACACCTAGCTTAAACACAGCAATTTTCATACATGCCTGCCTGCTATTTCATATTGTTGCTGTAATACGCCTCCACATCATAGATTTCAAAAAAGAAAGAAAATAAACCTGACAGTGAGAAGGGTGATGCTTGTCAACATCTAGTGTGTTGGGGGCCCAGGTATGGTCACAAATAACCAGGACACAGGGGATGCAAAGCAAAGGCAGATGCAACTGCATGCAGCTGCAAGTTTATTAACCCTTATACAGGCATGAATATGGATTACCTCACTTTCCCTTTTGGCAAGATATAATAAGATCGTTATTCCCATGATATCAGGAACGACTGAGGCAAGACTAGGCAAAGAAGTGAGACTAAGCAAAGGCTTCTCCTTAAAATATCTGTATAGCAAGTCACCCCTCTTGCTAGTATCACAATCTACTTGTCATACCCCAGAGACCATGAGAGCTGCTTCCACAAAAAACGGACACAGTACAGCATAGTGTAAGGTAAAGTGAGAAAAACATTTTCTTCTCAAGGGCAGCGTTCCAGCCCCTGCTTGCATCTCTCAGCCGTCTTTCCTTGATCCTGTCTGGGAAGTGTATCTCAATGATTCCTCAATTTCTCTCTTTGTCCTTTTGTTTTAAAAGTAACACTTTCTATAACATAGCTAATTGTCCTTGAAGGGGTTTAATCATGCAAAAAGAAAGCAATATAATATATAATGTATGCAACCTTTAATGACTGTATCTATTTTCTTAGGGGTATTATTCAGATACCTTCCCAGATCTGGATTTAACTTTGGTAATTGTTATCTGTCTACAAAATCAACAATATCGAATGAATATTCCAGTTTTCTGGCGTAAAGTCCTCGGGAGTAAGAACTAATGATTTTGGAATTTGCTCGGTGTCTATTGTTATGTCCCTCATTTCATTTCTGATTTTTAATTCATGTATTGTCTCTCTTGTGCATTGTTAGTTTGAGGAAGGGGTTGTCTCTCTTGTGGATCTTCTCAAGAAAAAAAAAAGAGGAAGAAAAGAAAAAGACAGCTCTTGCTTTCCTTGACTTTGTATTTTTCTCTTTGTTTCTAAAGGCTTGATTTCAACCCTGAGTTTACTCCTTTCATCAGATCCTACCAGACTCTCTATGGGATGAGGCTTTGCCTCACTTGGTAACAGCAGCATGGAAAAAATGAAGCTTCTGCTGATCTCTGTTGTGGTGTTGCACATCACAATCTCACCGAAAACCATGCATAGCCTGGTTTTAGGCTCTATTAAAGCAGCCCAGTATTTCAGTGTTACCTGCAAGGTGCCATGGAACGGTAGTAACATAATTCTGCATGCACATCGACAGGTTTCTCCACGGTCTTCTGGGTCATTTGATAATAATTTATAGTGAGTTCATGGATGAACACACACACACACAAACACACACACACACACTTTACTTACATGGTGCATATTCTTTGCACACCAAAAATAAAGTGAGAATTACTGAAAATGCACCAATAGTGCAATCGATGGAGGGAGCTGTGGGGAAGCTGGGGCTTAGAGTTACTTAAAAGACCGGATGCAGATTCTCCTTCTATTGGAGGAGAAACTTGATAGACAATGTGGTTCTTTATTTTCTTTCTCTAGAGCACACAGGACTAGGGTGGCAGCTAGGGCTTTGAGCATGTTTGGCAAGTACTGTAGCACTGAATTAAATCCTAGGGCTGGAACCCCATTAATCATCTACAACAATTACAGGGCAGGCTGGATGACGACACTCAGCTGACAATGTGGACATCTCAAGACAGTCACTGGACAATGGCTGACA
Source organism: Rattus norvegicus (assembly GCF_021556685.1). Lineage (NCBI taxonomy): Eukaryota > Metazoa > Chordata > Mammalia > Rodentia > Muridae > Rattus > Rattus norvegicus. The sequence continues at coordinate 16,970,999 of NC_141552.1, forward strand.
CACTTGTCTGAAGACTGGAAATGTTTCTCGATCTTGGAGAGGAAAGAAGGACCCTCCAACTACACTGAACTCTAAGGAAGTTTATTCAGGTGAGGGATGACAGGGACTGTTTTGTCTCATGTCACACATGTCAGTAGAAAATATCCTAGGTATTGGATGGCGCTGTTAGCATTAACAGAACACAGCCCATAGTGTTGGGAAGATTAATAAATTATGAGTAGGATTAGAAAACCCCAAGCCTCTTCCAGGTTCTAGGAGAGCAAAAAAAAAAAAAAATACCACGAAATACAGCATTAATGTGATAGTTTGGTTAAATCTAGTTACTAGTTTCTATTGTGATAACTATTGTCAGTGCCTGTGCCGACAGTGTGTGAATATCAGGTGTAGGTTTGTGGGGTTGAAAGAAAACACGTACAGGGGTAACCCCTTTTTAGCGAGTGCCACCAAGGCTTTACTGAGATCTCCTTATATACCAGAGGCAAAAGCCGTGGAAAATCAACAAGGCAGGTGAAAATCCCCAAACAGGAAAATAGGACAAGTCTGTGTGGTGAAAGTTCCAGCCCAATCAGGGGCATAAACAGCACCTTAAAAACAAGAAGCAGGAAAGCTCAGTGGGGAGGAAGGGTGCCATGGAAAATCCCAGCCCCAAATCAGGGGCTAAGAGCAGCTGTCAAAGGTGTAAACAATTTCTTGCTATAGCAGGCTGAAAGGCTCAGCGAGGGGGGAGGGAAACACCAAGGTAGGGCCCAACAGGAGCCTTCAATGGTGGCTCTAATGTTTCACTTTCCTCTTCCAACTGGCCTGCACACTGTTTCTAGCACCATAATGATTTCAAGTCTTCCTCCTAAGGAATTTTGTGGCAACCGTTGAATGCTAAGCACAAGGCTTCATGAGTGTTCCCCTAACACACACCCATGTTGCAACCTTCCATGCAGGCTATTTCTTGATGTGATTTCAAGCACCTGTACATAATAAGACAGGAGAACATTTTGAGTGCATATTCAAACTGGTATTATTTCTCAGGAATTTTTAATGGCTAATATTGGTGAAGAAGGATAATTTGAGTTAGGATGAGACATTTTTGGGCAGGATTTGGAAGGAAACATTCATTTAGATGCATAGGAATTACTAAGGTTTTTATAATCAAGCCTAGAGGAAAATTTGGCTTTGGAAGCAGGAGATGCTCAGTGGCTCTACCCCAGGAAAGTCTCCTGGAAAGGGCACCTCAGATTATGCTCAGTACAGGGAGAACATTAGCAGGGAGGCAAAGTCTGCTCCCCTTGACATCAGCTGTCCCTTCTTGGACATTCTATTGTCTCCTAGAGAGTTCTTGGCGTCCTCTGTCCCCAATGTTGTAGTGACAACCAGTGCCCTAGTTTCTCTCAGTCCGAGTCTGGCAGATACATCCTAAGACATGTTTTCCAGTCTTAGAAGTGTTTTGGGAGGGCAAATGTCAATTGTGGAGAGACTAGGGTGAAGGATCTGACCTTTCGTCTCAAGGAAATGATGGACAAAGAAAGTGGTTCTGGGGAATGTGGAGTAAGATCTGGGCAGTGTCTTTTGAGCTTTCTGTGGAGGTGGGGTGGGGGGAGGGATGGTGGGCGTCCTGCAAGCTTAAGCTGACCTTTCTAGCAATTGGCCACAACAACTGGAGCATCTGCAAAGGAATTGAATTTCAATGAATATCACAATTCCTGAAAGTCATGGATTTCAGAACATTAATTTTCCTATCCCCAAAGAAAGGATATGGTAAGGCCAATGCTACTATTCTGTGAACTTCTGCCCTTTACTTTTAAAGTTGATTTGTGGCTTGTTTTTTGTTTGTTTATTTATTTATTTAGTGGGTAATATTATTTATTGCCAAAGTCAAACATCTGGGTTACATCCTGGGACCCACATGACAGAAGGAGAGAAATGGCTCCTGAAAGTTGTTTGGTCATGTACTGCACACACACACACACACACACACACACACACACACACACACACACTCACACACACACACACTCACACTCATACACACACAAACTTTTACGCAATAGTAATTTTTCTTAGAGTCTGATATAATTGGTTCTAATACAAAGACAGCCTGAGTGTAGTTACTATATGATTAAATAGTACTCATGCTCTCAGGAACAGAGTTTAAAGTTTATAGGTACCTAATAAACTTGCATTGGGACATATAAAGAACATTTAAATGTTCAGCAGAAATACAAAGAACAACTAATTTAATTTGTTAAAAGTGAAAGCTTATACAATTCTGAAGGTTTTTATGCTGGTTTTATTATACATGTAACTATGAAAAGAAAACATACATACTTGATCAATGAAATGAGGAAGAGTGATTTAATGAACAGAAAAATGGATGGTACTTCAAAATTTCCATGATTACATACTATCTATTTAATTCCCTCCACAACAGCAAGAAACGGACATTATTATTTATGCGACATTACAGATACATAAACCGAGAAAATATTGTTTGGCCTGATTTTCTGAGCTTCCTTAAAGGTTTAGTTAATTGACAGAACTGTCCTTTAAAATTAGGGTCCATATTCTTCTGTTTTAAATGTGTGACACTTTTATCTTTTTTTCTCCATCTTTATTAAATTGGGTATTTCTTATTTATATTTCAATTGTTATTACCTTTCTGGGTTTCCAGGCAAACATCCCCCTAACCCCTCCCCCTCCCCTTCTCTATTGGTGTCCCCTCCCCATCCTCCTCCCATTACCACCCTCCCCCCAACAATCCCTTTCACTGGGGGTTCAGCCTTGGCAGGACCAAGGGCTTCCCTTTTATTTCTAGTGGGTGCTGCTCTCCCTGCTCCGTGGGAAGTGGATGGGGGAAGGCCCGGGCCTGAGCTGAGTTGGAACTGGGGTAGAAAGGCATAGGGCCTCCTAGGTGAGAATGCCAAACCACCACTGCTGCTGCAGCCACCATGGAGAAGCCCTTGTTCCTGCTGCAGGGAGGAGAGTCTGGTGCCCACAAAATGGCTGAAGGGGAGCTGAGAGCAGACAGCTTCATCACCCGCCTGCTGGAGGTATGAGGATATCGTCCGGGAAAAATTGTGCAGATGACTGAAGCAGAAGTCCGAGGGCTGTGTATCACGACTCGTGAAATCTTTCTTAGCCAGCCAACAGCTGTGAACACAGGTTTCTTTTGGAGAGCAGGCCTGTGCAGGCCCAGAACCCAGGTGGGACAGTTCAAGCTACCCTTTTTCCATGGCCAATCTCAGATCATATTCAGAAAGTATTTCTTGGGCTAAAGAGATGGCTTAGTGGTTAAGAGCACTGACTGCTCTTCCAGAGGTCCTGAGTTCAAATCCCAGCAACCACATGATGGCTCACAACCATCTGTAATGAGATATGATGCCCTCTTCTGGTGTGTCTAAAGACAGTCACGGTGTACTTGTATATAATAAATAAATAAATAAATAAATAAATAAATAAATCTTAAAAAAAAAGAGTATTTCTTCCAGGTGATGGATTTCCAATTTATGGAATTGAACTAACTTACTGATGGTGGAAGTGACACAGAGAGTTAAAGTACAGAAGGAATAATCCAGAATGTCCACCAACAGTTGCTGTCACACCAGGACTTTTAAAAGCTCAGCTGCTAGAGAAGCAATGTAGTCTTTGGTTATTCTCAAGCTTAGGTCTTCTAGTCATTATAAGCTGACCATGACACAAAAAGAGTCATCTATATCAAAATAGAGAATAGTAACTAGATTCACACCACACTATCACATTACTACTGTATTTGAGGTTCTCAGTTAATATCTAAGAACCTGGAAGAGGCCTGGGTCTTGCTACACATACTCATAATTTATGTCCCCATTGTCAACTGAGATTCTTCATGCAGCCTGGGGTCAAGGAGGTCATCCCACAAAGCACAAAACACCCATCTCAGATAAACATGTATGGTTTATTGAATCCAAAACATCCATGAATTTCAGGACACAATTAAATGTTGAAACCTAAGGATAATAGATAGAGAAAAGAATTAAGATTTCTAGTTCATAGATCCAGTAAACACCTTCAACAAATCATAGCAGCAAACTTCCATAAGGTAAAGAAAGAAAAGGCCATAAAGGTACAACAAGCCTACAGAACATCAAACTAATTGTACCAGAAAAATTCCTCCATTCACATAATAATTAAAACGCTAAATGCACAGATCAAGAAAGAACATTAAAAGGGGTAAGGTATAAATATCTAGTAACAAATAAATTCAGACGTATCTGAATTACACCAGACTTCTCAACAGAGATTCTAAAAGTCAGAAAATCTTGGGCAGATGTACTGCAGACACAGGCTCCTATATCCAGCATAATCCTCAATCACCATAAAAGGAGGAACCAGGATATTTCATGACAAAACCAAATTTAAACAATTCTTTTCTGTAAGAAAGCACAACAGAGGCTAACAGGACGAAAACTCCAAGACAATAAACTGAAGTATACCCAAGAAAAACCAAGAAATTAATCTTCTCTCAATAATTTAAAAAAAGAGAAGCACACAAACATAATTTCACCTATAACCAGAAAAAGAAGAGAATGCAGCAAACATTGGCTTTAATATCTGAACAGATCTTCTTTCCCTAATCCCCAAGCTCCCAGGGGCCAAACTGCCAGCCAAACTGTATGCAAGGATGCTCTATGGTTCAAGGTGAGGCCTGTTGCCCACCAAAGGGAGATCCTAGAGGTGTGAGGTGGGAATGGATATGTTTGGGTGGGGGAGCACTGTCACATAGGCAAAGCTGAGCAGAAATGGGATGTAAATATGATGAGGGGAGTGTGGAAAGCAGGACAATAGTTGAAATGTAAATAAATAAAATAACCGATTAATAAAAAATAGCCAAAAATAAAATAACAAGTAAAAAGGTAAATGAAAATTAAACCAAACCAACCAACCAAACAAACAAAAATCCCTGAAGTGGATTGGCCTAATTCTGCTTGTATTTTAATGCTAATTTGTGGAACTCAGGACTGGTTAACCCCAAATAACTGACCCTGTTCCCAGTTAACTGTGATTATAAAGAAGCCAACAGCCAACAGCTGCACAGCAGAGAGATGGGGGAGGGGAGTTTCTGAGGGCTTTGCTAGAGAGGATCATGAGGAGGGAAGAAGGAAGAAGAAGCTGCCAAAGAATAAAGGAAGAACATGTGTGATGGAGAGGAGAGAGGAAGAGGACAGCAGCCATGGTTAAGGGAGAGGAGAGCCTGGTCCTGAGGGCTGTCCAAGTGCAACAAAGAGCAGCCAAGATGCTACACAGTCAGTAAGAGTTGAGCGTTATTGTTTGGAAAGTAGATCTCGTACCCTGGAGGGCAGGCAGCTGCACAGCTACTGTGCTTACTAATGCACACTAAAATAAATTTAACAAAATATGTATAACCAGTAAGACAGCTCTGTAGAGGATCCTAAAAGGAATACTTTAGTTTGAAGGGAAGGACAAATTACCAGAGAACACAGGGGATAAATTAATAAAACTAGGAAAGTTAATCAAAGAAGACTGTGAAAACCACAAAAATTAACAAAATGACAAAATTTAATACATAGGTTAAAATAATAATTACATATCACTAAACTCAATATCTAGGGTGGTGGGGCATGAATTCTGCCATGATCTGAACTCATAAAGGTGGGGTTGGGAGAAACATGTCTGGTTAAATAGTCCACCCACATTGTGTCAATGTGATTTAATCTAAGGACAAAGAAGTGGAGCATCTCTCAAGGCTTTCTTCTAACCCCTTGAAAGGATCACTGGGGTGTGGCCTCAGTACTTCATACTTCTTGCTGGGTCAGCGAAACTCAAGGAAGCTTGAGATTGTCATAGCACAGTATTAGGCTAGATATACTGAGTAGATGATACTAAGTTGTTCAGATGGTGATATCCATTTGCATGTGTTCTTAATGTGGACCTAAGGAAAGAGAGATCAAGGTCCTTAGAATAGAAGGAACATTCCCAGTCCTTTTCTACCATTCCAGACTGAAAGGCTGGTAGGGAGAAAGTGGTAAATAATAAAGAATTAATAGATGATGCTTTGAATGAAGGGTTGGTTTTTGTGCTGGTTTTAGACAGGGTCTCACGTATCCATGTTGCCCTCTCCCTGGCTGGCCCGGTTCACTTTGAAGTCAGTGCTTCCATTTCCAATAGACAGTCTTACAAGAGGGGCCTCCGAGGTCTCTGAGGACAGCATTAGCCATTGACAGTTGAGGTGTGCAACCCACAACTATAGTTTTAGCCACTTTGTTCCATGTCTACCAGCTATTTCAGATTGTTGCTGTTCTATGCCTGACAATCAAGGACACAGAAAAATAACCTGATAGAGAGCAAGGACATGGTGATCACATCCTTGCCTCTGCTGTATGTTCTGGATGAGGTTTGTTAAAATTCCAATATTGCAAAAAGCTTTATATAGGGCCCATCACATTAAGGGTCACTATGCACTGTTTCATCTAAAATGGCCTAATCAGAACTGACCGCCAGACAACACTTCCTGCGAAGTTCCTATGAGAAGCTTAAGTTTTTTGTGTTTTTTCTTCTTCCTTCCTTCCTTCCTTTCTTTCTTTCTTTCTTTCTTTCTTTCTTTCTTTCTTTCTTTCTTTCTTTCTTTCTTTCTTTATAGGTTTAGAGGAATGTATTTTGGGCCACGGATCTGCCCCTAGTATCTCTGCTATGGATGTGATCAATCAGTGTTAGTGTGTGCATTCAATAAAATGTCCATTTTTCACTAAGGTAGATGCTTCTGTGTTTTGTGGGGTGACCCATTGTCAATGTCTAGTGAGTTGGGGCCCTGGGTATGGTCGCATACCCCCAGGACACAGGGGGTGCAGAGCAAAGGCAGAAGAAACTGCACGCAGTTGCAAGCTTTATTAATCCTTATTGAGCTAAGAATATGCATTACTACAATTTTCATTGTGCAAAGATACCATAAGATCATTATTCCCAGGATAACAGGAACAATGAGGGAAGATTAAACAAAGAAAGATGAATAAACAAAAGCTTCTTCTAAAAATATTCATATAACAAATCACCTCTCTTATTATAATCAAAATATACTCACCATTACCAAGAGAGCGTTAGAACCACTTCCACAGAAACGGACACAGCAGAACATAACTTAAGGCCAAGTGAGAAAAACATTTTCTTCTCCAGGGCGGCATTCCAGCCCCTACTTGTATCTGTCACCAGGCCTTTCTTGACCCTGCCTGAGAGCTGCATCTCTATGTCTTAACAATTACTTCTTTTTTCTTTTGTTTTAAAGTAACACTTTACATAACATAGCTAAAGGTCCTTGTAGGGGTTTAGTCATGTAAAAATAAAGCAACATAATACATAATGTACATAAGATTATGGCAAAACTAGCTCCTCCCATGCTATAGAAAATCCTTTGAAGTCAAGCCTTGGGATCTAATCCTGTCAATTGATCAGCCAATAATTTCGCTATTTCTCTAGGGGTAGTATCTTCTAGCTGTTTACCAAAAGACATTCGAACATCATATTTCAAGGCATTAATTACTTTTGAAGCACTTTCATTACCCTCTAAATAGGCTTGAATTAACTTCCAATCATGTTCTGTGTCATTATCCATATATTTACTAACACAAAAGTAGTAGGATTTCATCATGATAAGCAATATAAGCCCGATAACTGGCATTGGCCGCAGCAGAAGAAACCATGAGTAAAACACACATTGCTAAGAATAAGTGCTCAGCCGTAAAGGACTTTCCTGAAGGAGACAAAATTATTCCTTTCAGTGCTTAATCGCTTCACCTGACCCCACATAGGTAATAGGGTTGTCACTGCACGGATCCTTATCCATTGTTGTTTGTGGACACTAAGAGAAGCCAGGGCCTCAGTAATGGAGGACACCTCCTCATCTCCTGAGAACATCCATCAGGAGAAAATGTAGCTGGTTTAACTGGATTCCTTTGAGGGTAGGGAGCAGTTCTTATTATTCTGTGCTTGGATCCATCTCCCGGGTAACCAGAATAGTCTCCCATCCTGTAATGAGACAAAACCCTCTCCCCTATATACAATGATGTCCCTTCCTGCCATTCAGCATCCCGGGCAATTTTTATCCATACTGTCTGTTCCATGCCTTCTGGGGGGAAGTTCAACAAAGTGTCTATTGGCTCTTGATATAACTTCACCTTGTGGTAAATTAAGAAAATTAATAATGTATAATGCTTGTGCCAATATAGCTCTGGGACTGGTCTGCAAACTCCATTCAGGTTGCATAAGGCCATCTCTTTTCCCCCTTTTTAATTTTATAATTTGTCATTTCAGGGTATGGTGAATTCTTTCAACAAAAGCTTGTCCTTGTGTATTGTGTTCTGTACCAGTAATATGTACAATATGATATCGTTGACAAAATTGTTTATATTGATAAGAAATATATGTTGGTCCATTATCAATTTTAATTTTAGAAGGCAGTCCCATAACAGCAAAAGTTTCCAATAGATGCTGTATAACATGAGCAATGCGTACTCCTGGCAATGGTGTAGCCCACACAAATTTTGAAAAATTATCTATGCTTACATCTATATGTGAAACGCAACCAAACTAAGAAATATGGGTTATATCGATCTGACACGATGTATTAAGTTGCATCCTTCTGGGATTAATTTGAGATGGAATACATTTTATACGTGAAGACTGACACATAGGACAATTAGCAATAATTTGTTTGGCTTGAGAATAGGGAAGCTTATATTTAATATGTAAATATCCTGTATTGGCATGATTATGACTGTGTTCTTCTGGGGTAGCAAATGCCACTAATTGATCTACCATAGGATTGCCAAGTGTTAAAGATTCTGGAAATTTTGAATGTGATCTAGTATGTGTAATGAATATTCTAGAGTTTCATAATAACAATAGTCCTTTAATATGTGAGAATAACATTTAATATTGGCTTAGATGTAGAAACAACAGCAGTCGCAATATTCTGTACTACTCCTACAACATAAGCGGACTCAGCTATAATATTTTTACATCATGAGTAAAATCCTGGAATACATTAATTACCGCTAATAATTCATTTTGTTGTACTGACCCAAAAGAAGATTCTTGTCCCCAAAATTAATCTTTGGTCCAATAAGCCATCTTGGTGTTAGAGCCATCTGTAATCACAGTAAAGGCTGATGGTAATGGATCAACAGAAATTAGTGTATTTATCAAATTTTTTTTTGTTTTTTAAAGCAATCCCACAATTTACTATGGGGAGGATGAAATTCAATATTTCCAATGTAAGAAATCATGGCTAATTGAAAAACCTCAGACATCTGCATTAAATATTCCACTTTATCTTTGCTTAATGGGAAAACAAAAGCAGCACAATCATATCCCCACAGAGTAACAGGTCTTTGTATGCCTTGCTGAATGATTAAAGAAATTTGTTCCTCATTATTTGTTAATGTTTGGTTAAAGTTTTATTTAATATAAACCCATTCTAAAGGCAACTCATCCTGAGCGAAAGTGCCTGTAGGATATTCAAGAGTATTTAAACATATAATTTAATAACTCTATCTGGATCAATACATGCCAAATATGCATCTTTCCATTTTCAGAAAAGATACCCTGGCATGCCTTCATATAAGCATTAATATCCCCAGCCCCCTTTATAGGTAATAATGTTCTCCTGTACTCTTCATTAGCATTTTCAAAAGCAAGCATTTGCAGCAGTTGTCCTCCAGCTTCCGCTCCTACCATTGTTCTTTCCAATGTTAATTTTAATATACATAAAAACTTAATATATGGTTCATAGAAAGCTACTACATTTTTCAACCAACCAGTATCATCCTTTATAATAAGTCGGTTGGGCCACACCTTGAATCGATGCTGGCCTAATTATAGGAAAAGAAAAAGCAGGTGAATTTGTCATCATCATCGTGTGAATCTAATGGTCAACATGCCATCCTCGGGAAACGACTTAGAAAAACCTGCTTCAGGCAGTGGTGCAGAGGGCAAAACTTTTACTTTCGTTTTGTCTTAATGAAGCTCTAGCTTCTTGTTCTGTAATCGTTATTACCCTGTCTGCATTCATGGCCTTGAACACAGTAAAAATTACAGCCCAAAGAGACCAGAAATTGGAATCTTTTTGCCCTGCCTGACAGCCCTTTTCACCTTAACTTTCACTTTGACCCAGATATCAGAATCCCTGGAACCATCATCAGGGAAACATGGAGTTTACTCTTGCTGTCTCTAAACACTTTTCTAAACCAGACTGATAGACATGAATTCCCTGCACTCTTAAAGATGCTTAAGCATAGCGAGATGAAGAGAAGATTTATCTTGTCCCATTTCCTTGTAATAAAATGTACTTACCTTATCTGACTGTCCAGACTTACCTTCAGGGACCCTGTTCCAGTGCCATAGGTTGACGTCTGGGGTGTTGGGAGCCCTGCATCAGGTCGCATTCCTTTCTGTGTTTCCCGATGCTCAGTGGCCATGCCACTCCAGCATGCTTTGAAATGAACCAGTCCGCAACCGCCACCACCACCACCACCACCACCACCACCACCACCACCACCACCAGCAGCAGCACCACCACTAATTTGGTTTTGTAAATAAAGTTTTATTGACATCGCCATCCTCAGCATTTACATCCTGTTCAGTGCTGCTTCTGGCTGCAGCTGCAGGGTTTAGGAGCCACAGAGCGCTTTAGGCTCCCAGAGCTGAGAGCATTGACCTTTTGCCTTGTTTGTGAAAGAGGTGACTGACCCCTGTGCTCGAGGTGGCATTTCCGTGCCCCTTAACCCATAGCATAGGTCTCTGTGCCATCCTCTCCCTTTGCTGTGGTGTGCACTTCCTGGTACATTTCCGTTAGCTCTTGACATTTCCAGAGCATTGGGTCTTGCAAATTGAATTTGCATGGCACCAGGAATAGACCTGATAGCAGGGTATGGGACACGCCCTATGGGGACCCTGCCCAGGGGCATAAGCTTACTTTTCCAGTCAACTCCCTGAACAGTGAGCCTTTGTGGGACAAGGTACTTCACGACATGACTTGACCTCTCTGCAGTGCACCCAATCCCTGCTTGGCTCAGATGTCCCCCAGAGAGGTTGTGTGAGTGTCCCCAGTAGAGGCAGCACTCTGTGTGGTGGCATTGACATGGCATCCAGGAAAGTCAAAACCAGAGGGACATGTCGGGAAGTTGGAAGCAGATGTCTGTGTCCATGGAGAGAAGGATGGACTAGACACTCCTACAGGGGGTGAGCTGAGAAGCACTTCCTTGGCTTTTTCACAGCCGTGTAGGCTGCATGCCATGCTGTGTACCCATGTTGTGCTGAAGCCCCAGGCTTTGATTCTCCCACAGCTGCTGTGTCCAGGGGCCAGGGTAGGATTAAGCAGACTTCAGCAGGAGAAAGGTGAAAACCCTGGTTGGGGGGTGGGGATGGCACAGTCATAAAACTCATGCACATGAGGCCCCTGACTTAGAGCCGTATAGCAGCTATGACAATCCAGCTCTGGTGACACTCATCTGCAATGCCAGGCCATGGGGGGGTAGAGGCAGTAGGATCAGTTGTTTAATTATCCTTGGCTACAAGGCAAGTTCGAGGCCAGCCTGGGCAACTTTGTCTATGAAAATAAGACAAAATGAGGTCTTGACTCTGAGCACCACAGTCTGTACCTGGCACGGTTGCCCCACCCCAGGTAAGAAACCCCTCTGTCCAGAGGCCATAACTGCAGGATACCCCTGGCCAAGTGTCTATACAGCGCCCTGTTTGACTGGACTGTGCTGAGTACCAACCACGCTCTCCTCAACAGGAAGGACATGGGAGAGGCTGTTTCTGTGAGGGCCCGGGCCCTGAGACAGCCAAGAATAAACCCTGTCCTTGGGAAAAGCCATGGAGACTAGGAACCCAGGGGATCTCTGCAAACACCAGGGCTGGCAGGGGACTCTGATCCTCTACAGCAGCTGCTCTCAATCTGTGGGTTCTACATCAGAGCTCCTGCACACCAGACATTTACACTACAGTTCCTCACAGTAACAAAGTTACACTCATGGAGTTGCTCTCCAATAATTTTATGTTGGGATGACAACGACATGAGGAACTGAAATAAAGAGACACAGCATTAGGAAGGGTCAGAACCGCCATTATATAGGAACCCAGGCATCTGCACTCGGTGTCTGGAAGTGTGGTAGGCTAGGCTTCACCCTCAGCGATGCCAGCATGTGGGCACCAAGCCTAGGATCCACCCCAATGCTTCCTGGATATGTGCAGGCCTGGTTCCATCAAGAAGTAATAAAGGAACCCTTGGCAAAGAACACTGGGTACCAAACAGGTCAGGAAAACACACCCCCTCTGCTGCAACTCCTCTCAGGAGGATTGGTCTTCCCAGGAGTCCCCAGCTATAACCATAGCTTGTCTCTCAGTGTTTGCCCATTGGTGTCTTGGCCATATTCAGATTTGAGGACTTTGAACAGAAAAGCTTTGAGCAGATTTGCATCAATGAATCCAACAAGTAGTTGCAGTCCCACATCACCCAGCGCATCTTCAAGCTGAGGCAGGTGAGAGTGGACACCTATTCCCCAGCCCAGCCCAGCCATCACCCTGAATGTCAGCTGTGTCCCTCAGTATCAGCAGGATGGGGCCTGGGCACCATAGGTTCCCCAGGACCTAAAGCTATGTCCTTGAACTCAGTGCCATGCCTAGCCCTTCCAGCCTCTTTCAACCCTTCTGGATGCTCGGCTCTTCCTGCAGCAAGGCAGCAGTGTGCACATTCTGTCACGTCATTTGTGTGTGTCTACAGGAGGTCAGAGCCTGTCCCCTCTGTTCCTTTCTTTTGCTGTATTTGCCTTTCTGAGGAGGTAGGACCCACACGTATGGGAGGCAGCCACATGCATATTCTGCAGCCATGTCTGATTCCTCTGAGCCTCAGTCCCACTTACACACCTACCCTTCAACCTCCCCACTCCATGTCACCCCTAGGGCTCTGTAAACCTTCCTGCTTTCTGTCTTTATATAATTGGTGACACTGCAGCCCTCAGTGGTGTCATACAGTGTTAGTTTGTCTTTGCACTGCCTGGAGGTCTGACTTAGGAGAATGGCTACCATTCTATTCCTGTTCAAGGGTCAGAATCCCATTCCTATGTAAGGCTGAATAATATTCCAGCACATGGCTGGGCCATGTTGAATTTACACAGTCACCTATGGATCTTATTTTTTGGCTTGTAAACACACACATATAAGACTCAAGTGACACCCAAGTGGAGAATTGCTGGAGGCTGCCATTGCTTTCTGAACCGTCTGAGAGACCATCTTGTCCACAGTGTATAGGGCACCATCTACTCATAGCTCACACAGCATGAGAAGATTAGGGAGGGTTAACCTGGCTTCTCTGTCTCCTACTTTCTGCCAGACTAGCCCTAGCATCTTTCTGTATTGCAGTGAATGTTTAGAACCCAGGAGGATTCCAGCTTCCTTGCTCAAATATAGCAAGTTCCTCCTTGCCTGCTTTGAGACTGAGTCTCATGCAGCCCAGGCTGGCTTTGATCTCACCATTAGTTAAGATGGCCATGAACTCCTGGTTCTCATGCCTCAGACGTCTCTGAGTGCTGGGTGACAGGTATGCACCACTCTTAAGTCCTGCCACTGGGACAAGAGTGAGCAGAGCCAGCTCTGAAGCACACACTTTGCTGGTGTCAGTGATGACTGACTTATGATCCTGTCTTCCTTGCACATGGCCCTTCTCCTTGGTGCATGCCATCCTTCCTCCCTGTGACTCATGGGGGACACCAAGCCTGAGGATGTCAGGAAGAAGTTTACTTACTTCACTGGGTTGGAGGCTGTTAGGTTCCTGCGTCAGTAGGTGAGATTCAAGCTAGAAGGTTTGTGGCATGAGAAACGGGAACAGAACTGGAATGGCAGGAACAATCGTCGCCTGGCTCTGAGAAGACCAGGTGGGCAGAAACTCATCGTTGGGCAGGTAGTGAGCTCAAGACCAGCCTGGGCATTGCTCAGCACATGTGAACAGGTATGTGTACATGGACATGTGTTTCCCCCACATGGTCACCACTTATCCAGGCACGGTGAATACTTCAAGGAGCTTTTTATGTTTTAACATTGTGTGTGTTTGTGTGTCCATACATACATATACACACATACATTCGTACATATACACGAATACACGTACATGAAAACACATGCATATACATGACTATACACATTCATGCTCACACACACATATATACACAACTACATGCATACACACACACATACACACACATACACACATACATGCATACACACATACACATATACATACACACATACACACATACATGCATACACACATACACATATACATACACACATACACACACATACAATACATATACACACATACAAATACACCTATACACACATATAGACAGACATATACACACATATACATATACACGTATACACATACATGCATACACACATTCATATCCACACGTACATACAGACATATACATATATACTCACATACATGTAAGCACATGAGTGGAAGCCAGAGGACAGCTTGGCCCTTGGTTCTCTCCTTTTTACCACGTGGGTCCTGGGGATTGAGTCAAGCTCATCAGACTTGACAGCAAGCCCTTTTAACTGTAGAGCCCTCTCATTGGCTGCCAGTTGCCTCTTTCCACAAATTCTATCCATGGTGGGATGTTTACAGTTGTTATTCTCATGATTCCTTCAGCAATAGCACAGACATCCTTTACACTGCATTAGGAGTTATAATTCATGTAGATGTCAGGAGAGCTGGAGGCGTGGATCAAGAAGAGAGCCCACTTTCAATGTCATTATGTGGTATTGCCTTAGGCCCTTTTATACACTCCCCTGGCTTTGTCTGAGTATATGTTTGAGGTCTCTCTATGACTGTGCAAACAAGTAAGCGATAGGGCTGGGCCACACAATAGGAAAGTACTTGTTCATCCAAAAACAAAAACAAAAAACAAACAAACAAACAAAAATAGCTCTAGGGTTAAATATTGGTGCTAGTACTGAACTACACAGCCAGAAGGTATTTTTCTAAGTAAATAAGACAATATTAGGGATGACAATATGATCAAATATCCTACAACATAAGTTTGCAATGTTACCTACATTTTATAAATCAAGTCTGACCACCGTTTTGGTTGTTTCCAATCATGTCTGAGTGCATCATCACGGGAATCCCAAGGAAAATCAGAAATGGGTTCTTGAAGCTGTTGCACAGGGCCAGTATAGACCTAAATACCACAGAGGAAACCTTGATTCTTATCACAAGGGATCATTTCACCATCCCTCTTGTCACATAACTTATGGCAAGATGTCACCTCTCCTGACCTTAGCTTCTTCTCCTAAACGCTGCTGAAGGGAAGATTTGGTGTCAAGGGATCTGGATTCAAACCACACCAACACTGAATTCATTTAAATAGGTGTAGTTTATTAATGCACACACCAATACAGTTCAACCAGAGCAACAGCTCACAACTGTGTACTGGACATTGCTAGGCCCCGCTCATTGCAAAATCCACATGGGCTCATGCACAAGTGCTGGAAATGCTTCGGTCTATGGGCCCTGACTCAGGCCATTTTACACATAATTGTTCCAATTTTCCTTGAATCTATTGGGTCCTATGTGAAGAATACACTTGGGGAACTTGTTAAGATTAACAAACCTCATAACATACAGAACATAACAGGGTATGTGACCAGCACCACACAGTTCAACGTCAGAGTTTTTTGTTCTTTGTTAGTGTTTTTCTTGGCATCCATGATGTGGAGGCATATTACAGAACAATAGGAAAGAGCTGGCTGCTGTGTAACAAATTTGCTGCTATTAAGGTAGGTATGGGGGCAAGACCTCAGCAGTAGCCCTTAAGATGGGAAGGAGATGATGTGTTTGATAACTGAAAGGAGCTGCCTCAGCTGTGTTTCTCTGCCTGCTCAGTGCCCATTCAACATCACTCTGTCCCTGAAGAGGAACTCAAGGTCTACCCCCTGCTGCCTGTGAGCCAGGAAGAGGCACAGAAAGACAAGGCCACAGCACTGGTTTCCAATCCCTCAGTAATGCTGGATTTCCAATAACGTACTTGTATACACAAATACAGTGTGGTAAGTTGCAATAGATACTAATCATTTCTCACATAGGGCAGCAGTTGATTGACTACAACTAATTCTATTAAAAAAAAGAAACCTGGCTCTTGTAGAAATATACAAAGAAATATCTAGCATGGTGGGGGATGAATTCTGCCCTGGACTGAACTCGTGGAAGTGGGGTTGGGAGAAAGATGCTGGTTAAATAGCCCACCAGGTTCACATTGTGTCAACTTGATTTAATCTAAGGACAAAGAAGTGGAGTATCTCTGATCGATTTCTTCTAGTACCTTTAAAGCATCACTGGGGTTTGAACTCAGAACTTCACACTTCTTGATGGGGCAACTACACTCAAGGAAGCTTGAGACTGTCATAGGGACAGTATTATGCTATATATACAGAGTAGATAATACTAAGATGTTCAGATGGTGATGTCCATTTGTATGCACTCTTAATGTGGACCTAAAAAAAGAGAGATCAAGGTCCTTAAAATAGAAAGATCAGTTCCAGTTGTTTTCTACCATTCCAAACAGAACGACTGGTAGGGAGAGAATGGTAAATAATCGAGAATTCGTAGATGATGCTTTGAATGAAGTGTGGATTTCTGTGCTGGTTTAAAACAGGGTCTCAAGTATCACATGTTGCCCTCTACCTGGCTGGCCAGGATCACTTTGAGCTCAGATAAACCTCCTTTCACTTTCTAATAAATAGGCATAAAAGAGTGGCCTCCAAGGACTGTGCAGACAGCATTAGCCTTTCACAGTTGAGGTGTGTAACCCACAACTATAGTTTTAGCCATGTTTTTCCATGTCTACCAGCTATTTCAGATTGTTGCTGTTATATGCCTAACAATCAAGGATGCAGAAAAATAACCTGATACAGAGTAAGGACATGGTGATCACATGGTGCCTCTTCCGTACATTCTGGATGAGGTTTGTTAAAATTCCAATATTGCAAAAAGCTTTATATAGGGCCCATCACATTAAGGGTCACTATGCACTGTTCTATCAAAAATGGCCTAATCAGAACTGACTCCCCTATAACACTTCCTGCAATCCTCATATGAGAAGCTTGAGCTTTTAGTTTTGACTTTTTCTTTTCTCGTTCTTTCTTATTTTTTACTATATAAGTTGAGACAAAGATAGTTAAGGCCATGAATTTGCCCCCAAAATTTGAACTACGGATGTGATCAATCAGTGTTAGTGGGTGCATTCTATAAAGTATTCATTTTTTACTATGATACATTCTTTTGTGTTTGGTGGGGTGGCCATTTCCCAGTGTACAGGTGCTGGGACCTTGCTCTATCCACTTAATGATGTTTATAGCCTCATTTTAGACATTTCTGTGCCAACCTCTATATCTCTTGTGTATTTTATTTCTCTGATAAAAGCTCGTGGTATATCTTACTCAGGCCTGTGAGCAGTGCTCCTTTGGCGACATTGGTGCAATGAGCAGAACCCCACAAGCAGCATGAGGTTCCCTTCACTGGTGTCTCCAATATTGCATTTTCCTCTGCCAACTGGTGTCCACACTTTTACTAGCACCTTAAAGACTTCAACTCTTTCTCCTAAGGAATTTTCTGGCAATTGTCGATTGCTAAGCACATGACTTCATGAGTGTTCCCCTAATACACACCCATGTTGTAACCTACCATGCAGACTATTTCTTGATGTGATATAAAGCACCTGTACATAATGAGACAAGAGAACTTTTGACTGCATATTCAAACTGGTGTGAAATCTCAGAAGTTTTAATGGCTAACATTGGTGAATGTGGACAATTTGAGTTAGGATGAGACATTTTATGGGAAAGATTTGACAGGAAACATTCATTTAGGTGCATAGGAATTACTAAGGTTTTTTATAATCAGGAAAATTTGGCTTTGGAAGCAGGAGATGCTCAGTGGCTCTGCCCCAGGAAATTCTCCTGGAAAGGGCACCTCAGCTTATGCTCAGTACAGGGAGAACATTAGCAGGGAGGCAAAGTCTGCTCCCCATGACATCTGCTGTCCCTTCTTGGACATTCTATTGTCTCCTAGAGAGTTCTGGCATCCTCTGTGATGTCACCAGTGTTGTAGTGACAACCAGTGCCCTAGTTTCTCTCAGTCCGAGTCTGGCGGTTACAAGCTAAGACATGTTTTTCTGTCTTCGCAAGCGTTTTGGGAGGGGGAACGTCGATTGTGGAGAGACTAGAGTGAAGGAGTCTGGCCTTTCGTCTCAAAGTAATGATGGACAAAGACAGCACTTCTGGGGAATGTGGAGTAAGTTCTGGGCAGTGTATTTTGAGCTTCCTGTCAGGGGGGCTGCAGGCTTAAGCTGACCTTTCTAGCAATGGGCCACAACAACTGGAGCATCTGAAAAGGAATTGAATTTCCACGAATATCACAATTCCTTAAAGTCAAGGATTTCAGAACTTTAGTTTCCCCATCCCCACTGGGAGGATATGGTAAGGCCAATGCTATTATACTGTGAACTTCTGGTCTTTACTTTTCAGTTCATTTGCTCTGTTACATTGATATAATAACACCATCAGTGGTCATGGAGGGTCCACCTTTTCTGAGTTTAGACAGGGCAGCAATGTATCTCACTATCATTGCTTCTTTAAATACAGTGGGTATCTGACAGTAGTAACAGGGAGAGATTGTGCTCCAGGCAATAACCTTATGTTCTTAGACCTTCTCTGATTTCTTCTAACTGGCAGGGTCATCGTTAGCTTTATATATTAGAGGTTGTATGTTACAAACATTTTTCTACAATACCAAAACTATTTGGAACGTTTAGACCAAGATTCAGCCTGTAACCTATTTGCACTTCTGGGGCATTTGGTATTTCACATAGGGACACTGATAAGTCTATTGAACATATCCTCCCTTGGAAATGCATTTTAAATCCAAAGTTGTTGCCTTAGAGTATCAGGGTAGGACATCTGAGTGTCTCCAATCACTCAAGTTTTGTGGATGGTGAATTTATCATCTGAGTTCTGAAGCCACAGGGGTGAGGGTCCTGAAACCAAGCTGTACCCTGTTCAGCTGACAATAATCCTGGAGAAGCCATCTCCATGGTACATGTAAGCACGTGATGTCCGGAATAGGGAACACCTGGTTGCTTACATCTCTTGGTCTCTATAGAGTAGTGGGAGAACTGAGATCCCCTGAGGAGGCCTCTTAAGCATAGACCAATCGCCTAGCAGTGACACTGGGTTCCTGGCTTGTTCTCCTGTTTAGGCCTCACTGAGGTCTATGAACACTCTATGCATTCTTCCCATGCAGGTTAACTTGTGTTCTTCTACCTACAGACGCTGGGAGAGAAACATCATCCCCTGGCACTGACCTAAGCAAGAATCAGGCCATGAAGGAAAAGGAGAGGCTGATTAAAGAGCTGCAGCTCATTACCGAGGAGAGAAATGACCTGAGAGATCGCCTGAGGTTTCTGACAGAGAGATCCATGAAGAACAGGTATGAATCGCTCCAAATGCTCTTGTTTCATTCCTGGGTCTGCAAGGTCACCTTTTTCTTATCCTGTTAAGGTTTTGGGTTCTAGAAAGCTGTGCCTCCCTAACCACCCTGTGCTAAACCTCACCTCCCATATAGTGGAGATTCAGAACCTGACCCTTCCTGAGGAGTGAGATTGAAAATGGACTCATCTGCTTCCATTTATTGAAAAGCAGAACTTGTGGTCTGAATGAAGAATTCGTGGATAAAGTCAGGGAGAGTGAGTGCCCAGTGTGCATTTGCAAAGCCCTTGACAGCTGGTGGCTTTGCAAGATTGTAATTGCAGTGAGTTTCTGGTGAGTCTCTGTACTTGCTAGGCAGGGGACTGAGTGCTGGAAGATCCAGGCAGCAGCCTGGGGTAATATAGGACCCACCCTGAGTTCATATATTCCTAAATGCCGATGTTCATTGTATTCTATCATTTGGGGCCAGGCCACACTTCAGGCCAAATCCATATTATGAAGACCTGGAGAGAATGGAGGAGGCGGTCATGTCAATTCTGCACAACTTAGAGATGGAGAACACTGAGGTCCATGAGAACAACCATAAGCTGAAGAAGGAGATTACCTTCTCTAGGTAAGTCCTGGTCAGAAAGGCTATCACTTGTGGAATGGCCATTTCTGACTTTCTTTGTTCTGGATTGGACGGTCTTCAGCTCTGGTTCTATCTCTTGTGCTGTTTACCCATCAGTGTTCCAGGGTCATTAGGACTCAGTTTTCAGTTCCATAAAAGACTGTTCCTCATCCCAGGATTGTCTAGGCATCTTCAGAAGGCTCTAGAGAGAACAGTACTGATTGAAGTCAGCAGAAGGTTATTAGGCTGACCTGGACCTATGGTGTCACACCAGGTTTTACAAAATTCAGTGCGTGGACCACATGGTTAGCATGACCTTCTCTTGGTTCTACTGACCTCCTTTGAGGGTGTTGGCCCACTACTAATTGATGTTGCCCCAATGCATTGGGCTTTCATGGATAGTTGTAGATCCATGTTCTTTCTCAGAGGTGTGGACACTAATTGGTGTCAGGCCAAGCAAACAATTTATTCTTCCCTGAATTAACTCTTTATGGTTTGTGCAGCAGCCTTATATGTATCAATATGCACGTTATTAAGTCTTCATGGGTATCTGGGACCTGGTAGAGTTAGTGGGACTTGGGAGTAGGAATGGGAGAAAGAGCCAGCATGATCTTACTATGCATACTGTATTTCCAGAAACCTGCTCAGCCAGCTCCTGATGGAGAACACATGTAGGAAGAAGTTGGTCCCTCTAAAGCAGGAGAGCAAGGAGGTACATCTTGATTGTGCACTGAACCAGAAATATTTGGTTGACTTCAACAAGAAAGATAAAGACCATCAACGGCCAGAACCAGCATTATCAGTTAGGGACGAGCAGATGTGTTAGCTTAACAATATCTGATAAAATTTGCCAATTTGATACATCTTTGCTTCTCTTACCACCTTTCTAATTTACACTCACAACCAGCCAACCACCTCATTTAATGGAATTGTTCATTGCTCTGCCTATGCACAAGTATTCTAGGAAGTTAACCACTTTTCAGAAACTGAATTATTGTGCAAGCATATTTTGCTGCTCTTTTTGAAGCTGCAGTCTAGAAATGGTGACAGATGAATAACATATCTCATTATTGAATATCCATGTGATAGATTGGATCCTATGTAGAGTTTTGAACAATTTCTTGGTTCTTGAACAATTGAAACTCTGTGGTCATGTGACCTCTTGTGTAGGAAGCACCTTTGGGATAAGAACCAAGTGGAAATGTCAAATTAGTACTTGCATTGGCTTTATCCTTGGTGACATATAGACATCTCCTTTCTTCCTGCAACCCGATGAGGTCTCTTCTTATTGCCCTGTTCTTGGTTTGCACTGGTATAAGTCTGGGTCCCAGATTGGCAGCCCACATTACTGTGTGGCTTGCTGGAGATTTTGCCCTGCCCACAGAGTTAGCAACAATGATATCAGTTAAAAGGTCCATGTCGACTGTCCAATAGAACTGAGGTGGTAGAAGGCAGCATTCTGACAGCTGGCTTGCATTTCCCCACCAAATCAGTGTCTGACAAACTGCCTTCCTCTCCCAGGTCTCAGAAAGTGCAAGAGAGCTGGAATTGGACACACCCCAGTAAGAGAGCTTCCTAAAGAATAAGTTGCTTTCTCAGGAGTCCCTGATGACCAACATCCTGAATGGTAACAACATTTTTTGGATGAGTATTCATCCTCTGCATTAATTTGTCATTTCTTAGAGACCCTAAATTTATATACCACTAAGCCATCCTGACTGATTGAGGTCTTACTCACTTTCTTCTTCAGAAAACAGCACCTGAGAGACAACTTGGGCGACTGCCTTTCATTATGTGTGCTAGAGGAGAAACAGCAATACGTCTGTGCTTCTAAATATTCGTTAAGAATATGCTTTTAGAAATATTTTTGTTATGATTTTAATTGAAGTTTTCTTTTTGTTGTTTCATATTTATATGTTCTTGTTACTATTTTTACTTTCAAATATTTTTAAATATTTTTATTCATTTTAATCCTGTTTTGTTGTAAAAATGTATTTGTTATGAATAAAAATTGAATTCTATCTCTTGACTCTTAAGATCATCTTTCTTACTCAAGGGTTCTGTCCCTTCCTGTGGACCTAGAACTGACAGCTACAGATGGATCTCTGCATGTTCCATGGAGCCTGGGCTAATAAGTGAATTCAAAGTCACCAAGGGGTACCCAGTGTGACAGTGTCTTTTGTGTGGATAACGTGGCTGTGTCTCTGTCACACACTTTATGATGTAATCACTGACACAATTTACCCAATTGTTAGGGTCCATGTAGTTTTCTGAGAGAGCAGCAGATGCTCTACCCTGTGAGTCATCACCACAGCTCCTGCAGGTGGCTTTTGTTATTCCACATGAGGTGCTGTATTAGGTGGACAGGATCACCTCCAATTAAATAGAGAGATCTCAGGAGATGTGTGTTCACAGGGAAATTACTGAGGCGTGCGTGCTCAACGTGTTAGGTCGTCAGGCATCCCTACAGGGCTCTGGTGTTCCCACTGCTCATTGTGGGTCAGGATCATCCTCCAGCATCACTTAGTTTTCATATTAGAGCAGATCTTTCACCTATTATCAGTGATGACCATATGTATTATGCACATCTGATAATATACAGAATAGAAACTAGCTTCCTGTAGGCCAGATTGGCATAATGAGTTTTTTGAAAATTATTTTAATCTAAGCACTTTAGGGAGGATCCTCAAGAGCATCCATAATGAATGTAGCCTGCAGCTGTGAACACAGGTTTCTTTAGGAGAGCAGGCCTGTGCAGGCCCAGAACCTAGGTGGGACAGTTCAAGCTACCCTTTTTCCATGGCCAATCTGGGATCATATTGAGAATGTATTTTTTCCAGGTGACTGATTTCCAATTTATGGAATTGATCTAACTTACTGAGAGTGGAGGTGAATCAGAGAGTTAAAGTACAGAAGGAATAATCCAGAATGTCCACAAAAGCTTGCTGTCACCCCAGGGCTTTAAAAGCTCAGCAGCTAGAGAAGCAATGTAGTATTTGGTTATTCTCATGCTTAGGTCTAGTCATTCATTATAAGCTGAACATGACACAAAAAGTGTCATCTGTGTCACAATAGAAACTAGTTGTAACTAGATTCACCACACACTATCACATCGCCACCGTATTTGAGGTTCTCAGTTACTATCTAAGACCCTGGAAGAGGCCTGGGTCTTGCTACACAAACTCATAATTTATGTCTTCATGACACTGTGTGCTTTGTTCTGTTGATGCTACCATTGGCATACAATACCTTGGATACTTTGTGCTGACATCTTTGACATGAGACAATACTTCATGTCATCCTAACCTGAATAAACTGTCCTTAGAGTACAGTGTGGTAGGAGGAGCCTTCTTTTCCTGTGAGATAGCAAAACATTTCCAGTCTTCAGTCAAGTCTGTCAGCCATTGTCCAGTACCTGTCTTGAGATGTCCACCTTTGCAGCTGAGAGTCTTCATCCAGGCTGCTCTGTAATTTTGTAGAAGATTAATAGGTTCCAGCCCTAGGATTTAATTCAATGTGACTGCACTTGCCGAACATGCTCAAAGCCCTGTGATCCACCCTAGCCCTCTGTGCTTTAGAGAAAGAAAATAAAGAACCACATTGCACGTGAAGTTTCTCCTCCAACAAAAGGAGAGCCTGCACAGGGCCTTTAAGTAACTCTAAGCCCCAGCTTCCCCACAGCTCCCTCCATCAATTCCATTATTGGTGTGTTTTCATTACTACTCACTTTCTTCTTTGTGTGGAAAGAATGTGCACCATGTCAGTAAAGTGTGTGTGTGTGTGTGTGTGTGTGTGTGTCTGTGTGTGTGTCTGTGTGTGTGTGTGTGTGTAGTCCCTAACGAAAACTGTCAAGGTACATGCAGACTCATGCTAGTGCTGTCCCATGGCACCTTGCAGGGAACACTGAAATGGTGGCCTGCTTTAATACAGCCTAAAACGTGCTATGCATTGTTTTCAGTAAGGGTTTCACGTCATCACCACTACAGAGAGCAGGAAAAGCTTCAGTAGTTATACGTTGCTCTTACCAAGATGAGGCCAAACCTGATCCCATAGACTGTCAGGTAGGATTTTATGGCAGGAAATTAATTTAGGGCTCAAATCAAATCAGGCAATTACAAACAAAGTGAAAAACACAAAGAGTCAAGGCAACCAAGACCTGTGGTTTGGGTTTTTTTGTTTTTTTGTTTGTTTGTTTGTTTGTTTTGTTGTTTGTTTCTTTTTTTGTATTTTTGTTGAAAAGATCCACCACATAGGCAACTCCTCCACAAACAAACTGCACACCATAGACAATACTTAAGTTGACATAATTAGAAATGGAAAGAGGGATCTAACAATAGAAAATGAACAAATTCAACAAACATTAGGTCTTATCTCAGAGGCCTTTACTCAAGAAAACTGAAAATCTATTTGATATTGGTATTTTCTAGACAGATAACAACTACGAACATAAACACAGATCTGGGAAGGTACATGGATAATTCTCAGAAGAAAATAGATACAGTCAGTATAGTTTGCCCCTCCAAAAATTAAAAAGTGAAATTTCAGGCCATATGGCTTTAATGCAGAATCCTATCAGACTTTTAATGAAGACCTAATAACAATAGTGCTTCAATTATTCCACTATATTGAAAGAGAAGGAACGATGTGAAACTCCTTCTCTGAGGCCATAATCAACCTGGTGTCTAAACCACACAAGGAACTCCCTACAGAGAGTATAAGCAAGCCAGGGTGCCAGGGGGGGGGTGCTCATGGTGGGAGGGACTAGCAGAGGTGCTGTGGCCTTGGTGTGCACAGGCTTAGGGCTGGGGCAGGGTGCGTGGTGAGTGTCTGTGGCCACTTGAGCTGGGTCCCAGTGGATGCCCAGGGAGGTCACAGGCCAGTTGTGCATCTTCTACCTGTCTGCAGGTCTTCTGGCACAGCCAAGCACAGCCTTCAACCTGGATGTCCACAAGGACAATGACATCAGGAAATCGGGGAATCCCCTGAGCCTCTCTGGCTTCTTTGGCCCTGCACTTGCAGTTGCAGCCAGAGGAAAGCAGCTGTGAGTTCCCCAACTCTTCCCAACCTCTCAGGTCTCCATGCTTTCCCACTCCAGAGAGGAGGAGGGCAGGGCGAGCTCTGCTGCTGCTTGTTCCATGCACCCAAAGCCTATCTTGTGGCTGGAGGTCACTGCTTGCCCCTGACCCTGCCCCTGACCATGAACTTGCCCCTCCCCCTACTCCTGACCCTGCCTCTGCCCTAGGCACCTAGGGGAAGTGAGGAGAGCCTAAGGGACAGACTCCAGGCCAGGACCCCCAGAGACTTGTGTCGCCCATTTCCTAGAAGTGTTATCCTCAATTCTCCACACTGGGTTTCCTTTGCAGGAAAATGGCAGGTGGAGGGCTTTGCTGAGCCTGGGATAGTGGTGGGACTTATGATTGAGGGAAGTCTTTCAGGAAGATGGAGGCCTTTCTCAAACTCTCTGAAATCAGGTACCTTCCCTGATTTGAGCGCCCTGGGGAAGTTGGGAAGCCACTTTCCCTGTCCTGTGTGACTTTCCCTGCATAGTGAGCTCTCCTGCAGGAGATGATTTCACATGCTTCTTTAAAAGCATCTGTTCCTCAGATCTAGCTCAGCTGTGAAAACAGACTTCTTCAAGTCAGGGTGAGAGCTGCCCCTCCCAGCTCAGAGCTACAACTCCATAGGATCCTCCAGTCACAATGCTGGGTGGGTCCCATGGACGAGTTAGAGCAAAGTGCCCCTTCTGAGAGTTGACTTCTGAGAAGAACAGTCCTGAGAGAACAAAGTGCATCCCAGGGGAGAAAAGAGGCCTGAATGATTTTAAATTGGAGAAAAACCCCATATCCACCATCTAACAACGTTAGGGTTTGTGCATGTGTGGACTTCAGAACCTTAAGGTCAGATTTTCTGATAACAGCTGCTAGGTGAAGCTGAAGTCTGCAGTGGGTGGGATTGTCCCAGGCAGGGAGGGAATCTGACTCTGCAGGCCTGGCCAGCTTCTTCATTCTCCTGAAACTAAATGTTGGTCAGCTGTAAATCTGAAGTGAGAGTTGGTTTTTGTCAACAAAAAGGATGACATTTCAAGTCTCACACACTATGTGAGACACATATTTACCCACGGGGGATTTGAACTCACTTCTATAGAAGTGACTGGGAGCCAACAGAGGGAAACATTCTCACCTTTAGCATTCTGTCTGTATCAGAGACGACAGGGACTGAATTCCTGGACAGACATGGCCAAGCAGACACACCGTGTAATGGGGGAAAACTGAGGTAAGAAATGTCCTGGGGACAGTGATTTCAGATTGTGCCTTTAGCCAGGAATATCTGTTGCCATTAAGGCAAGTGGCCTTGGGCCTCCTAACTTGTCACTACGTCAGGGTGTCTCTGCTCTCACACCTGCATCAGGATCTTCTTAGATGAAGGCCTCTCTTTAAAAAAAAAAAATAAAAGTGTATATAATGCAATGTTTCTCAAACTCTGGGCCATGACCACTCACAAAGATTGTATATCAGATACCTTGCATATTATGACTTATAAGAGTAGCAATATTACTTATGAAGTAGTAATGAAATAATTTCATGGTGGGAGTCATCACAGCATGAAGCGCTGTATTACAGGTGTGCAGCACTAGGAGTGTTGAGAACCAATGCCATAGAAGCTGACACATGGGAGCAGACCAGAAAATATTCCTCCATTCATATAACAATTAAAACCCTAAATGCACAGATCAAAGAAAGAATATTAAAAGGGGTAAGGTATAAATATGCAGTAACAAATGAATTCATACCTATCTGAATTACACCAGACTTCTCAACAGAGACTCCAAAAGCCAGGAAATCCTGAACAGATGTAATGCAGACCCAGGATCCTATACCCAGCATAATTCTCAATCATCATGAATGGAGAAACCAAGATATTTCATGAGAAATCCAAATTTAAACAATATTTTTCTCTAAGACACCATAACAGATGATAATAGGAGGAAACTCAAAGACAATGAGCTAAACTATACCCCCAAAAAGCAAGAAATTAATCACCTCGAAATAATTTCAAAAAGAAAAAAAGACAAGCACACAAACATAATTTCACCCACAATCAGAAAAAGAAGGGAAAGCAGCAATCATTGGTCTTTAATATCTAACCAGACCCTCTGTCACCAATCCCCCAGCTCCTAGGGACCACTTTTGCCAGCCAAAGTGTATACAAGGATGGGTCTATGGTTCTAGGTCACTGTGTAGAAGAGGATTGATTGACTTCCCTGGCATTAATGCAGTGGTAGGCCCTTGGCTCTTGTGAAACCTGTTGCCCACCAAATAGGGATCCTAGAGGTGTGAGGTGGGAATGGGTATGTGTGGCCAGGGAGCACTGTCACATAGGCAAAGCTGAGCAGAAATGGGAAGTGAGGCTTGATGAGGGGATACTGGAAAGAGGGCCACAGTTAAAATATAAGTAAATAAAATAACAAATTAATAAAATAGCCAAAAATAAAATAAATAGTAAAAAGGTAAAACAAAAATTAAACCAAAACAAAACAAAAGAATCCCCTGTAGTGTATTGGCCTAATTCTGCTTGTATTTTAATTCTAATTTGGAGAACTCAAGACTGGCTAACCCCCCAAAACTGACCCTGCTCCCAGTTAACTGTGATTATAAAGAAGCCAACAGCCAACAGCTGCACAGCAGAGAGATGGGGGAGGGGAGCTTTGAGGGCTTTGCTAGAGAGGATCATGAGGAGGGAAGAAGGAAGAAGAAGCTGCCAGAGAATAAAGGAAGAACTTGTGTGATGGAGAGGGGAGAGGAAGAGGACAGCAGCCATGGTTAAGGGAGAGGAGAGCCTGGTCCTGAGGGCTGTCCAAGGGGAACAAAGAGCAGCCAAGATGCTACACAGTCAGTAAGAGTTGAGAGCTATTGTTTGGAAAGTAGATCTGATACCATGGAGGGCAGCAGCTGCCCAGCTACTGTACTGACTAATGCATACTAAAAATAAATTTAACAAAATATAACCAGTAAGACAGCTCTCTAGAGGATCCTAAAAGGAATACTTTAGTTTAAGGGAAGGATAAAATACCAGAGAACACAGGAGATAAATTAACAAAAGTAGGACAGTTAATCAAAGAAGGTGGTGAAAACCAGAAAAATTAACAAAATGACAAAATTTAATACACAGGTTTAGATAACAATTACATATCACTAAACTCTGTATCTAGGATGGTGGGGCATGAATTCTGACATGGACTGAACTCAGAAAGGTGGGGTTGGGAGAAACATGTCTGGTTAAATAGTCCACCAGGTTCACATTGTGTCAATGTGATTTAATCTAAGGACAAAGAAGTGGAGCATCTCTCATGGCTTTCTTCTAACCCCTTGTAAGGATCACTTGGGTGTGGCCTCAGTACTTCATAATTCTTGCTAGGTCGGCGAAACTCAAGGAAGCTTGAGATTGTCATAGCACAGTATTAGGCTAGATATACTGAGTAGATGATACTAAGTTGTTCAGATGGTGATACCCATTTGCATGTGTTCTTAATGTGGACCTAAGGAAAGAGAGATCAAGGTCATTAGAATTGAAAATCATTCCCAGTCCTTTTCTACCATGCCAGACTGAAAGGCTGGTAGGGAGAAAGTGGTAAATAATAAAGAATTAATAGATGATGCTTTGAATGAAGGGTTGGTTTTTGTGCTGGTTTTAGAGAGGGTCTCAAGTATCACATGTTGCCCTCTCCCTGGCTGGCCCGGTTCACTTTGAACTCAGATAAACCTGCTTCCACATCCCAATAGATAGTCTTACAAGAGGGGCCTCTGAGATCTCTGAGGACAGCATTAGCCTTTGACAGTTGAGGTGTGTAACCCACAACTATAGTTTTCGCCACGTTTTTCCATGTCCACCAGCTATTTCAGATTGTTGCTGTTCTATGCCTGACAATCAAGGACACAGAAAAATAACCTGATACAGAGCAAGGACATGGTGATCACATCCTTTCCTGTTTTCTATGTTCTAGATGAGTTTCGTTAAAATTCCAATATTGCAGAAAGCTTTATATAGGACCCAACATATTAAGGGTCACTATGCACTGTTCTATCTAAAATGGCCTAATCAGAACTGACTACCAGCAACACTTCCTGCGAACTTCCTATGAGAAGCTTAAGTTTTTTGTGTTTTTCTCTTTTTCTTTTCTTTCTTTCTTTCTTTCTTTCTTTCTTTCTTTCTTTAGCTTCATAAGTTTAGAGGAATGTATTTTGGGCAACCGTTCTGCCCCTAATATCTTAGCTATGGATGTGATCAATCAGTGTTAGTGTATGCATTCAATAAAATGTCCATTTTTGACTAAGGTAGATGCTTCTGTGTTTTGTGGGGTGACCCACTGTCAATGTCTAGTGAATTGGGGGCCCTGGGTATGGTCGCATATCACCAGGACACAGGGGGCACAGAGCAAAGGCAGAAGAAACTGCACGCAGTTGTAAGATTTATTAGTCCTTATAATGCTAGGAATATGCAGTAATACAATTTTCATTTTGTCAAGATACCATAAGATCATTATTCCCAGGATACCAGGAACAATTGAGGGAAGACTAAACAAAGAAATACGAATAAACAAAAGCTTCTTCTCAAAATATTCATATAACAAATCACCTCTCTTATTATAATCAAAATATACTCATCATTACCAAGAGAGCGTTAGAACCGCTTCCACAGAAACGGGACACAGCAGAACATAGTTTAAGGCCAAGTGACAGAAACATTTTATTCTCCAGGGTGGCATTCCAGCTCTACTTGAATCTGTCACCAGGCCTTTCTTGACCCTGCCTGGGAGCTGCATCTCTATGTCTTAACAATTCCTTCTTTTTTCTTTTGTTTTAAAAGAAACACTATCCATGACATAGCTACATGTCCTTGTAGGGGTTTAGTCATGTAAAAATAAAGCAACATAATATACAATGTACATAAGATTATACCAAAACTAGCTCCTCCCAAGCTATGGAAAATCCTTTGAAGCCAAGCCTTGGGATCTAATCCTGTCAATTGATCAGCCAATAATTTAGCTATTTCCATAGGGGTAGTATCTTCTAGCTGTTTACCAAAAGACAGCATCGTATCGTATTTCATTGAGCATCATATTTCAAGGCATTAATTACTTTTGTAGCACTTTCATCACCTTCTAAATAGGCTTGAATTAACTTCCAATCATGTTCTGTATCATTATCCATATATTTATTAACACAAAAGTAGTAGGATTTCAATCATATCTTAAATCCTCATATTTTTCCAAAGATAACATCTTTCGACCCAACCATTCTACTGTTTGTTTTGAAATACCTACTTGATGTTGAAGTCTAATATCAATTTTAGTTTGCACTATCCATAACTCATGCGAATCTTTATGCCAGTCTTCAACAAAATGCTTTGTCTCAATAGGTGTTTTTAATGCTATGCTGGAAACCGCTGTAAAAGTAGAAACAGAAATAAGGCTAACTATAGTCGCAACAATGACTCCAAGAATTCTTTTACTTCTCTTCAGCAGAGTATTAAAAAAAAACAATAATGACATGATTAAGGGGCTCTTGAGACCAATGACATCCCAAATTAACAGGCATCAAGAGAAATATTTTTGCTGCATATAATAATAGAATCTTGATTCATACTAAACTGAACAGATGAATTAATACATGAATACAAATGACAGCTAATATAAGCAAATCCATTATTAAAATTAAATATACATATTAAAAATAAATATGGCATAGTGTTAAGCTTTTCTTTCTTAAACATCGTAAAATTATACTGAGAGGCAGATTGAGCAGTCCCAGAAAAGCTTCCATTAGCAAGCACACCTTCTTTTAATGCAGTGACAGTCTTCCACAAATGAGCTTGAAACTCAGTAGGATCTTCCACAGAGGCCAGTCGGTTATCAGCAATGCCTCCATCCCCACATTCCATCAGCAAACATCCATTAAGGCTTTCATTCTCCTCTCAGTTCATCCTGGTAACATTTGACAAATCACAAGTGGTAACATTCCATTCTGAACATGTATTAATGATTGGCCATAAGGACCCCAATTTATTCATTTATCTTCAATAATTTTTCCAAACATGCCAGGGCAATATTTCCAATTGCATGGGAGATATTTTAAGCCTGTATAAGTAAACCGAGCACAAATAGAATATACTGGCTGGCTAACAAATGTAATGTTATTCCAATTTTGGTTATAGACAAAGCTGTCAATCCTGGAGCTTGTAACAATTATTCCTGGTAATAGCCAATTTTAATAACCCATTTGTAGGCCTGGTCTCTTTCCTAAACACAAAGGCATCTTTAAACCAGCATAAGGAAAATTATACAGAGCTCCATCATATCTATTCAAAAAGTCAAATTATTCCGAAGAGATGATAAAATGCTTGGGGTGGTGTATAAAACCACATCTGTTTCCCCCCAATTAGCAGGTTCAAATAAAGGTGGACAAGGAATATAAGCCTGATAACTCGCATTGGCTGCAGCAGAAGAAACCGTGAGTAAAACACACACTGCTAACAATACGTGCTCAGCAGTAAAGGACTTTCCTGTAGGAGACAACATTTTTTCCTTTCAGTGCTTAATCGCTTCACGTGACCCCACACAGGTAATGGGGTTGTCACTGCACGGATCCTTATCCATTGTCATTTCTTGACACTAAGAGAAGCCAGGGCCTCAGTAATGGAGGACACCTCCTTCGTCTCGGGAGAATATCCATTAGGAGAAAATGTAGCTGGTTTAACTGGATTCCTTTGAGGGTAGGGTGCGGTTCTTATCATTCTGGGCTTGGATCCATCTCCCGGGTAACCAGAATTGTCTCCCATCCTGTAATGAGACAAAACCCTCTCCCCTGTATACAATGATGTCCCTTCCTGCCATTCAGCATCTCCGACAATTTTATCCATACTGTCTGTTCGATGCCTTCTGGGGGAAGTTCAACAAAGTGTCTATCGGCTCTTGATATAACTTCACTTTGTGGTAAATTAAGAAAATTAATAACATATAATGCTTGTGCCAATATAGCTCTGGGACTGGTCTGCAAACTCCATTCAGGCTGCATAAGGTCATCTCTTTTCCTCCTTTTTGATTTTATAATTTGTCATTTCAGGGTATGGTGAACCCTTTCAACAAAAGCTTGTCCTGGTGAATTGTGTTCTATATGAGTAATATGTACAATATGATATCGTTGATAAAATTGTTTAAATTGATAAGAAATATATGGTGGTCCATTATCAGTTTTAATTTTAGAGGACAGTCCCATAACAGCAGAAGTTTCCAATAGATGCTGTATAACATGAGCAGTGCGTACTCCTGGCAATGGTGTAGCCAATACAAATATTGAAAAATTATCTATGCTTACATGTATATATGAAAGGCAACCAAACTCAGAAATATGGGTTCCATCCATCTGCCACGATGTATTAGGTTGCATTCTTCTGGGATTAATTTCAGATGGAATACATTTTATAAGTGAAGGCTTACAAATACGAAAATTAGCAATAATTTGTTTGGCTTCAGAAGATGGAATCTTACATTTAATATGGAAATATCCAATATTGGCATAATTATTTCTGTTTTCTTCTGGGGTAGCAAATTCCACTAATTGATCTACCATATGATTGCCAAGTGTTAAAGATCCTGGCAATTTTGAATGTAATCTAATATGTGCAATGAATATTCTAGAGTTTCATAATAACAATAGTCCTTTAATATGTGAGAATAACATTTAATATAGGCTTAGATGTAGAAACAACAGCAGTCGCAATATTCTGTACTACTCCTACAACATAAGCTGACTCGGCTATAATATTTTTACATCATGAGTAAAATCCTGGAATACATTAATTACCGCTAATAATTCATTTTGTTGTACTGACCCAAAAGAAGATTCTTGTACCCAAAATATATCTTTGTTCCAATAAGCCATCTTGGTGTTAGAGCCATCTAAACACAGCAACAGCAGATGGTAATGGATCAACAGAAATTAGTGCATTTATCAAGTTCATGAAGTTTATAGTTGGGGAACTTGTTAAGATTAAGAAACCTCATAACATACAGAACATAACAGGGTATGTGACCAGCACCTCACAGTTCAATGTCAGGTTTTTTTGTTTTTTGTTTGTTTGTTGGCATCCATGATGTGGAGGCATATTACAGAACAATAGGAAAGAGCTGGTTGCTGTGTAACAAATTCGCTGCTGTTAAGGTAGCTATGGGGGCAAGACCTCAGCAGTAGCCCTTAAGATGGGAAGGAGATGATGTGTTTGATAACTGAAAGGAGCTGCCTCAGCTGTGTTTCTCTGCCTGCTCAGTGCCCATTCAACATCACTCTGTCCCTGAAGAGGAACTCAAGGTCTGCCCCCTGCTGCCTGTGAGCCAGGAAGAGGCACAGAAAGGCAAGGCCACAGCACTGGTTTCCAATCCCTCAGTAATGCTGGATTTCCAATAATGTACTTGTATACACAAATACAGTGTGGTAAGTTGCAATAGATACTAATCATTTCTCACATAGGGCAGCAGTTGATTGACTACAACTAATTCTATTAAAAAAAAGAAACCTGGCTCTTGTAGAAATATACAAAGAAATATCTAGGATGGTGGGGGATGAATTCTGCCCTGGACTGAACTCGTGGAAGTGGGGTTGGGAGAAAGATGCTGGTTAAATAGCCCACCAGGTTCACATTGTGTCAACTTGATTTAATCTAAGGACAAAGAAGTGGAGTATCTCTGATGGCTTTCTTCTAGTCCCTTTAAAGCATCACTGGGGTTTGAACTCAGAACTTCACACTTCTTGATGGGGCAACTACACTCAAGGAAGCTTAAGACTGTCATAGGCACAGTATTATGCTACATATACAGAGTAGATAATACTAAGATGTTCAGATAGTGATATCCATTTGTATGCACTCTTAATGTGTATGCAAGAAAATGGAGATCAAGTTCCTTAGAATAGAAAGATCAGTTCCACTTTTTTCCTAACATTCCAAACTGAACGACTGGTAGGGAGAGAATGGCAGATAATCGAGAATTCGTAGATGACGCTTTGAATGAAGTGTGGGTTTCTATGCTGGTTTTAGACAGGGTCTCAAGTATCACAAGTTACCTCTACCTGGCTGGCCAGGTTCTCTTTGAGCTCAGATAAACCTCCTTCCACTTTGCGATACATAGGCTTACAAGAGTGGCCTCCAAGGACTGTGAGGACAGCATTAGTCTTTGACAGTTGAGGTGTGTAACCCACAATTATAGTTTTAGCCACGATTTCCCATGTCTACCAGCTATTTCAGATTGTTGCTGTTCTATGCCTGACAATCAAGGATGCAGAAAAATGACCTGATTCAGAGCAAGGACATGGTGACCACATCCTTGCCTCTTCTGTATGTTCTGGATGAGGTTTGTTAAAATTCCAATATTGCAAAAAGCTTTCTAAAGGCCCATCACATTAAGGGTCACTATGCACTGTTCTATCTAAAATGGCCCAATCAGAACTGACTCCCATAAAACACTTCCTGCAATCTTCATATGAGAAGCTTGAGCTTTTTGTTTTGACTTTTTCTTTTCTCTTTCTTTCCTATTTTTGCTATATAAGTTGAGAGAAAGATAGTTAAGGCCATGAATTTGCCCACAAAATTTGAACTATGGATGTGATCAATCAGTGTTAATGTGTGCATTCTATAAAGTATTCATTATTTACTATGATAGGTGGTTTTGTGTTTGGTGGGTGGCCATTTCCCAGTGTACAGGTGCTGGGACCTTGCTCTATCCACTTAATGGATAAGCACCATTTAGCAGTTTATGTGCATCCCCTATATCTCTTGACTATTTTATTTTTCTGATAAAAGCACATGATGTATCTTACTCAGGCCTGTGATCAGTGCTCCTTTGGCGACATTGGTACAGAGAGGAGAACCCCACAAGCAGCATGAGGTTCCCTTCACTCGTGCTCCCAATATTGCACTTTCCTCTGCCAACTGGTCTCCACACTTTTCCTAGCACCATAAAGACTTCAACTCTTTCAACTAAGGAATTTTCTGGCAATTGTCGATTGCTAAGCACATGACTTCATGAGTGTTCCCCTAATACACGCCCATGTTGTAACCTACCATGCAGACTATTTCTTGATGTGATATAAAGCACATGTACATAATGAGACAGGAGAACTTTTGAGTGCATATTCAAGCTGGTGTGAAATCTCAGGAAGTTTTAATGGCTAACATTGGTGGATGAGGACAATTTGAGTTAGTGAGACATTTTGGGGCAAGATATGGAAGGAAATATTCATTTAGATGCATAGGAATTACTAAGGTTTTTTTATAATCAAGCCTAGAGGAAAATTTGGCTTTGGAAGCAGGAGATGCTCAGTGGCTCTGCCCCAGGAAAGTCTCCTGGAAAGGGCACCTCTGCTTATGCTCAGTACAGGGAGAACATTAGCAGGGAGGCAAAGTCTGCTCCCCATTACATCAGCTGTCCCTTCTAGGACATTCTATTGTCTCCTAGTGAGTTCTAGCATCCTCTGTGATGTCACCAGTGTTGTAGTGACAACCAGTGCCCTAGTTTCTCTCAGTCTGAGTCTGGCGGTTACAAGCTAAGACATGTTTTCCCGTCTTCGCAAGCTTTTTGGGAGGGGGAACGTCGATTCTGAAGAGACTAGAGTGAAGGAGTCTGGCCTTTCGTCTCAAAGTAATGATGGAGAAAGACAGCACTTCTGGGGAATGTGGAGTAAGTTCTGGGCAGTGTATTTTGAGCTTCCTGTCAAGGGGGCTGCAGGCTTAAGCTGACCTTTCTAGCAATGGGCCACAACAACTGGAGCATCTGAAAAGGAATTGAATTTCCATGAATATCACAATTCCTTAAAGTCAAGGATTTCAGAACTTTAGTTTCCCCATCCCCACTGGGAGGATATGGTAAGGCCAATGCTATTATACTGTGAACTTCTGGTCTTTACTTTTCAGTTCATTTGCTCTGTTACATTGATATAATAACACCATCAGTGTTCATGGAGGGTCCACCTTTTCTGAGTTTAGACAGGGCAGCAATGTATTTCACTATCATTGCTTCTTTAAATACAGTGGGTATCTGGCAGTAGTAACAGGGAGAGATTGTGCTCCAGGCAATAACCTTATGTTCTTAGACCTTCTCTAATTTCTTCTAACTGGCAGGGTCATCGTTTGCTTTATATATTAGAGGTTGTATGTTACAAAAATTTTTCTACAGTACCAAAACTATTTGGAACGTGTAGACCAAGATTCAGCCTGTAACCTATTCGCACTTCTGGGGCATTTGGTATTTCACATAGGGACACTGATAAGTCTGTTGAACATATCCTCCCTGGAAATGCGTTTTAAATCCAAAGTTGTTGGCTTAGAGTATCAGGGTAGGACATCTGAGTGTCTCCAATCACTCAAGTTTTGTGGATGGTGAATTTATCATCTGAGTTCTGAAGCCACAGGGGTGAGGGTCCTGAAACCAAGCTGTACCCTGTTCAGCTGATAATAATCCTGGAGAAGCCATCTCCATGGTACATGTAAGCACGTGATGTCCGGAATAGGGAACACCTGGCTGCTTACATCTCTTGGTCTCTATAGAGTAGTGGGAGAACTGAGATCCCCTGAGGAGGTCTCTTAAGCATAGAACAAGCGCCTAGCAGTGACACTGGGTTCCTGACTTGTTCTCCTGTTTAGGCCTCACTGAGGTCTATGAACACTCTATGCATTCTCCCCATGCAGGTTCACTTGTGTTCTTCTACCTACAGACTCTGGGAGAGAAACATCATCCCCTGGCACTGACCTAAGCAAGAATCAGGCCATGAAGGAAAAGGAGAGGCTGATTAAAGAGCTGCAGCTCATTACCGAGGAGAGAAATGACCTGAGAGATCGCCTGAGGTTTCTGACAGAGAGATCCATGAAGAACAGGTATGAATCGCTCCAAATGCTCTTGTTTCATTACTGGGTCTGCAAGGTCACGTTTTTCTTATCCTGTTAAGGTTTTGGGTTCTAGAAAGCTGTACCTCCCTAACCACCCTGTGCTAAACCTCACCTCCCATATAGTGGAGATTCAGAACCTGACCCTGAGGAGTGAGATTGAAAATGGACTCATCTGCTTCCATTTATTTAAAAGCAGAACTTGTGGTCTGAATGAAGAATTCAGGGATAAAGTCAGGGAGAGTGAGTTCCCAGTGTGCATTTGCAAAGCCCTTGACAGCTGGTGGCTTTGCAAGATTGTAATTGCAGTGAGTTTCTGGTGAGTCTCTGTACTTGCTAGGCAGGGGACTGAGTGCTGGAAGATCCAGGCAGCAGCCTGGGGTAATGTAGGACCCACCCTGAGTTCATATATTCCTAAATGCCGATGTTCATTGTATTCTATCCTTTGGGGACAGGCCACACTTCAGGCCAAATCCATATTATGAAGACCTGGAGAGAATGGAGGAGGCGGTCATGTCAATTCTGCACAACTTAGAGATGGAGAACACTGAGATCCATGAGAACAACCATAAGCTGAAGAAGGAGATTACCTTCTCTAGGTAAGTCCTGGTCAGAAAGGCTATCACTTGTGGAATGGCCATTTCTGACTTTCTTTGTTCTGGATTGGACGGTCTTCAGCTCTGGTTCTATCTCTTGTGCTGTTTACATATCAGTGTGCCAGGGTCATTAGGACTCAGTTTTCAGTTCCATAAAAGACTGTTCCTCATCCCAGGATTGTCTAGGCATCTTCAGAAGGCTCTAGAGAGAACAGTACTGATTGAAGTCAGCAGAAGGTTATTAGGCTGACCTGTACCTATGGTGTCACACCAGGTTTTACAAAATTCAGTGCGTGGACCACATGGTTAGCATGACCTTCTCTTGATTCTACTGACCTCCTTTGAGGGTTTTGGCCCAGTACTAATTGATGTTGCCCCCATGCATTGGGCTTTCATGGATAGTTGTAGATCCATGTTCTTTCTCAGAGGTGTGGACTCTAATTGGTGTCAGGCCAAGCAAACAATTTATTCTTCCCCGAATTAACTTTTTATGGTTTGTGCAGCAGCCTTATATGTATCAAGATGCACTTTATTAATTCTTCATGGGTATCTGGGACCTGATAGAGTTAGTCGGACTTGGGAGTAGGAATGGGAGAATGGGCCAGCATGATCTTACTATGCAGACTGTATTTCCAGAAACCTGCTCAGCCAGCTCCTGATGGAGAACACATGTAGGAAGAAGTTGGTCCCACTGAAGCAGGAGAACAAGGAGGTACATCTTGATTGTGCACTGAACCAGAAATATTTGGTTGACTTCAACAAGAAAGATAAAGACCATCAACGGCCAGAACCAGCATTATCAGTTAGGGACGAGCAGATGTGTTAGCTTAACAATATCTGATAAAATTTGCCAATTTGATACATCTTTGCTTCTCTTACCACCTTTCTAATTTACACTCACAACCAGCCAACCACCTCATGTAATGGAATTGTTCATTGCTCTGCCTATGCACAAGTATTCTAGGAAGTTAACCACTTTTCAGAAACTGAATTATTGTGCAAGCATATTTTGCTGCTCTTTTTGAAGCTGCAGTCTAGAAATGGTGACAGATGAATAACATATCCCATTATTGCATATCCATGTGATACATTGGATCCCATGTAGAGTTTTGAACAATTTCTTGGTTCTTTGACAAATGACACTCTGTGGTCATGTGACCTCTTGTGTAGGAAGCACCTTTGGGATAAGAACCAAGTGCAAATGTCAAATTAGTACTTGTCATTGGCTTTAACCTTGGTGACATATGGACATCTCCTTTCTTCCTGCAACCCGATGAGGTCTTTTCCCATTGCCCTGTTCTTGGTTTGCACTGGTATAAGTCTGGGTCCCATATTGTCAGCCCACATTACTGTGAGGCTCCCTGGAGATTTTGCCCTTCCCAAAGAGTTAGCAACAATGATATCAGTTAAAAGGTCCATGTCGACTGTCCAATAGAACTGAGGTGGTAGAAGGCAGCATTCTGACAGGTGGCTTGCATTTCCCCACCAAATCAGTGTCTGAAAAACTGCCTTCCTCCAGGTCTCAGAAAGTGCAAGAGAGCTGGAATTGGACACACAGCAGTAAGAGAGCTTCCTGAAGAATAAGTTGCTTTCTCAGGAGTCCCTGATGACCAACATCCTGAATGGTAACAACATTTTTTGGATGAGTATTCATCCTCTGAGTTAATTTGTCATTTCTTAGAAACGCTAAATTTATATACCATACTAAGCCATCCTGACTGATTGAGGTCTTACTCACTTTCTTCTTCAGAAAACAGCACTTGAGAGACAACTTGGGGGACCGCCTTTCATTATGTGTGCTAGAGGAGAAACAGCAATACGTCTGTGCTTCTAAATGTTCGTTAAGAATATGCTTTTACAAATATTTTTGTTATGATTTTAATTGAAGTTTTCTTTTTGTTGTTTCATATTTATATGTTCTTCTTACTATTTTTACTTTCAAATATTTTTAAATATTTTTATTCATTTTAATCCTGTTTTTTGTAAAAATGTATTTGTTATGAATAAAAATTGAATTCTATCTCTTGACTCTTAAGACCATCATTCTTATTCAAGGGTTCTGTCCCTTCCTGTGGACTTAGAACTGACAGCTACAGATGGATCTCTGCATGTTCCATGGATCCTGGGCTAATAAGTGAAATCAGAGTCACCAAGGAGTACCCAGTGTGATAGTGTCTTTTGTGTGGATAATGTGGCTGTGTCTCGGACACACACTTTGTGATGTAATCACTGACACACTTTACTCAATTGTTAGCGTCCATGTGGTTCTTCTGAGAGAGCAGCAGATGCTCTACCCTGTGAGTCGTCACCACAGCTCCTGCAGGTGGCTTTTGTTACTCCACAAGAGGTGCTGTGTTAGGTGGACAGGATCACCTCCAATTAAATAGAGAGATCTCAGGATATGTGTGTTCACAGGGAACTTACTGAGCCGTGCGTGCTCAACGTGTTAGGTTGTCAGGCATCCCTACAGGGCTCTGGTGTTCCCACTGCTCATTGTGGGTCAGGATCATCCTCCAGTATCACTTAGTTTTCATATTAGAGCAGATCTTTCACCATATATCAGTGATGACCATATGTATTATACACATCTGATAAAATACAGAATAGAAACTAGCTTCTTGTAGGCCAGATTGGCATTATCAGTTTTTTGATTGTTAGCAAGAAAATTATTTTAATCTAAGCAGTTTAGGAAGGAACCTCCAGAGCATCCATAGTGAATGTAGCTTGCAGCTGTGAACACAGGTTTCTTTTGGAGAGCAGGCCTGTGCAAGCCCAACCGAGGTGGGACAGTGCAAGCTATCCTTTTTCCATGGCCAATCTGGGATCGTATTGAGAATGTATTTTTTCCAGGTGACTGATTTCCAATTTGTGGAATTGGTCTAACTTGCTGAGAGTGGAGGTGACTCAGAGAGTTAAAGTACAGAAGGAATAATCCAGAATGTCCACAAAAGCTTGCTGTCACCCCAGGGCTTTTAAAAGCTCAGCAGCTAGAGAAGCAATGTAGTATTTGGTTATTCTCATGCTTAGGTCTAGTCATTCATTATAAGCTGAACATGACACAAAAAGTGTCATCTGTGTCACAATAGAAACTAGTTGTACTAGATTCACCCCACACTAGCACATCACTACCGTGTTTGAGGTTCTCAGTTACTATCTAAGAACCTGGAAGAGGCCTGGGTCTTGCTACACAAACTCATAATTTATGTCTTCATGACACTGTGTGCTTTGTTCTGTTAATGCTACCATTGGCATACAATACCTTGGATACTTTGTGCTGACATCTGTGACCTGAGACAATAGTTCATGTCATCCTAACCTGAATAAACTGTCCTTAGAGTACAGTGTGGTAGGAGGGGCCTTCTTTTCCTATGAGATAGCAAAACATTTCCAGGCTTCAGTCAAGTCTGACAGCCATTGTCCAGTACCTGTCTTGAGATGTCCACATTTTCAGCTAAGAGTCTTCATCCAGGCTGCTCTGTAATTCTGTAGAAGATTAATAGGGTTCCTGTCCTAGGATTTAATTCTGCATGACTGTACTTGCCGAACATGCTCAAAGCCCTGTGATCCACCCTAGCCCTCTGTGCTTTAGAGAAAGAAAATAAAGAGCCACTTTGCACTTGAAGTTTCTCCTCCAACAAAAGGAGAGCCTGCATAGGGCCTTTAAGTAACTCTAAGCCCCAGCTTCCCCACAGCTCCCTCCATCAATTCCATTATTGGTGTGTTTTCACTACTACTCACTTTCTTCCGTGTGCAAAGAATGTGCACCATGTCACATGTGTCACACACGTGTGTGTGTGTGTGTGTGTGTGTGTGTGTGTGTGTGTGTGTGTTTGGTCCCTAGTGAAAACTGTCGAGATACATGCAGACTCATGCTACTACTGTCCCATGGTACCTTGCAGGGAACCCTGAAATGGTGGCTACTTTAATACAGTCTAAACCGGGTGTGCATGGTTTCTGTAAGGTCACCACTACAGAGAGCAGGAAAAGCTTCAGTAGTCACATGGATGTGATCAATCAGTGTTAGTCATGCCCTTCCCGCATGGTAGACTGCAGGTTGTCTGTCCCCATCACTTTGCTCTCTTGTGCCCAAACAATGCCAAGGTCAGGGCCATTGAGCCGTGAGGCAGAGGCTCACCACCCTCAGTCCTGCCTACGACCCCTAAGACTGTCTCTTTCGGGTGTGTGCGTGCTGGACACTCATGGATCCTGAGATCTCCGCAGCTGAGGTGAAACAGTACCGGAGCCATTGAAATGTGGGCACACATTTGGTTTTGGAGCTGGGCCACTCTTTGACCTTTGGTGAGTGGAGAGACAACTGTTGGCTGAGCCTTTGTTGAACCGCATGGCCCCTGGCCACGTCAGCAGTCAGCAGTATCAAAGCTGAGCAACCAGTGTTTTATGTTCCATTTTGTCATCGCTGGTCAGTGTTCTGATGCCACAGCATATGGCTGGCCTCAATCTCCCCATGTGGCCACAATCCCTAATTGATATGGCCTCCACTTCCCAAGTGCCACTGGGATTTCTGTAGAACCCCTAAGGCAGCAGCAAGCAGGAGCTCCTGGCTATTCCCTCCCTGCTCTCTTGATCTGCAAGTCGTTCTGTGTACATATGTCTATTCCCTCATATACTCTTGATGCCATGATACCTTAATAAACACTTGATTCATGCCCTGATGGCCAGTTTTCAACTGCTACCTGACACCATCTATAATCGCCTGGGAAATGAGGGACTATGTGGATCAGACTGGCCTTTGAGCATGACTATGCGTCACTGTCTTCGTTGCTGTGGGAGATGCCAGACAGCCTCTTTTCTGATCCTAGAGTCCCTATACCCAGTCACTTGTCCCCTCTACAGCCAGACCCTACTTCTGCTCCTAGGCACTGTCTTGGACTTCCTTCCCTCAGGTGGCTTCTCTCCTTTGGTTGCTGCAGAAACCTGTTATGAGGAAAGGAACAGGGAGTTAAGAGTTCAAAGCCATCTTCCCATTGATGTTCTTTCTCAGAGGTCAGTGGGACACTTAAAGAGTTTTGTGTATACATTTTATTAAGCAAGGGACAATCATGCATCAGACACAGGAAACGAACAGCACATCTACCGGACCTCCTTCAACACCTGGGCATCTCTTCTGGCCTGTGCTTCTGTGTGCTGAAACCTGGGGACCAACTTCCTGTGGTGTTTCCCAGGATGACTATGCACATTACTACACTGGCGTAAATCCTCAAAACTCACAAACAGCAACGGGACCGCCACAGGAACGGTTCTCCATCAACAGATACCACAGACCAGCAAGCAGAAGCATGGGAGGGTGGTGCTGTGGTTCACACACTTCTCTTTCCTCACTAGGGCAGGTGACCCGCTGAAGAAAACAAGGAGGCAGGATGGAAGAGGAAAACTAAAACCCAGTCCTTGCATTAAACACCCAAGCACATTTAGACTAGAAGAGAGAAGTTTGCCAAGAATGAGGGCCACTTTGGACATCCATCATCAATAGCCCTGGCTGTCTAGGCCAGCATCAGATCCAGCAGTCTCCAGGCAGGTGTCAGCCAGGCCCTCAAGGGCACTAAGAGCATTAACCATGAAGAATAGAACAAGATCTCTGCCTCTTGCCTGCCTGACAGCCAAGCATGTGTATGCCCTGGCTATGCTCACGCTGGGACCCCTGCGAGATATTAAGATATAGAGACCTGATAGTTGATTAGGACCCTGTTCGAAAAGGAAGATACCGGATATTTCCCTCTGGCATCCATATGTGCATGCATGGTTGTACATGCTGGTAGAATCTCTCTCTCTCTCTCTCTCTCTCTCTCTCTCTCTCACACACACACACACACACACACACACACACACACATATTCAAAGTTTTGAAGCACAGCATAAGAATCTCTGGGACTCTAAGCCTGACCAGCCTCATCTGTGAGCCACAGCTTCTGTGTGAGAGCTCCTTTGTGTGAGAGGCATAGGGTGACTGAGGAAGGTTGCTGGTGTCCATCCCTGGCCTGCATGTGCATGCATACAGAGACATGGACACATGCACATGCTGAGTACCCCTCATCCAATCCTGAAATCTGAAAACACTGAATTTCAAATCCAGGCATTCTCCTAACCTACACCTTCCCTCAGGAATTGGAGATGAGGCCTTGCAAGAATCCTCAACCAGTGAGACTGGCCCAGACCTTCTGAGATCCATTCTGCCCCAGGAGAACACAGCAGGTGGTATCAGGACAACACAGAAACTCAAGACTCCAGCCTGATGCAGGGACTGCCTGCTGGGTTAGGAGAAGACTCAGCATCAGGTTCCTAAACAAAAACATCACCTCTGAACACACGGGGTCACTGTGGCTATGCCTTCAAGGCATCTTCAGCAGCAGCTTAAATGGACTAGGGATGATTATGGGAATCTGCCTGCAGGGTGATGTGGGAATCCTTTTGCTAAGGCTTGATCGATAGATGTTGCCACAGAAACCCTTGAACTCTTCTTGGAGTACAGTCCAGGCAGAGGCTGAACACAAAACATCCTGATTATGAACTGAGTTTAACAGATAATCCGGAACCTGAAGGCCACAGGCCCAAAGGTCTGCACTGCAGGGGTGACGCATCACTGCAGGGATGACCACACAGTGCAGGGGTTAGGTGTCACTGCAGGAATGACCACACACTGCAGGGGTGAGGAGTCACTGCAGGGATGACCACACACTGCAGGGGTGAGGAGTCACTGCAGGGATGACCACACAGTGCAGGGGTGAGGTGTCACTGCGGGGATGACCACACACTGCAGGGGTGAGGTGTCACTGCGGGGATGACCACACACTGCAGGGGTGAGGTGTCACTGCGGGGATGACCACACACTGCAGGGGTGAGGCATCACTCAGGGGATGACCACACACTTCAGGGGTGAGATGCCACTGCAGAGGTGACCACACACTGCAGGGGTGAGGTGTCACCGCAGGGATGACCACACAGTGCAGGGGTGAGGCATCACTGCGGGGATGACCACACACTGCAGGGTTGGGGCATCACTGCGGGGATGACCACACACTGCAGGGGTGAGGTGTCACTGCGGGGATGACCACACAGTGCAGGGTTGGGGCATCACTGCGGGGATGACCACACACTG
Organism: Rattus norvegicus; assembly: GCF_021556685.1. Taxonomy (NCBI): domain Eukaryota; kingdom Metazoa; phylum Chordata; class Mammalia; order Rodentia; family Muridae; genus Rattus; species Rattus norvegicus. The sequence continues at coordinate 17,015,778 of NC_141552.1, forward strand.
CAGGGGTGAGGTGTCACTGCGGGGATGACCACACAGTGCAGGGGTGAGGTGTCACTGCGGGGATGACCACACAGTGCAGGGGTGGGGCATCACTGTGGGGATGACCACACACTGCAGGGGTGAGGTGTCACTGCGGGGATGACCACACAGTGCAGGGGTGAGGTGTCACTGCGGGGATGACCACACACTGCAGGGGTGAGACATCACTTCGGGGATGACCACACACTGCAGGGGCGAGGAGTCACTTCGGGGATGACCACACACTGCAGGGGTGAGGTGTCACTTCGGGGATGACCACACAGTGCAGGGGTGAGGTGTCACTGCGGGGATGACCACACAGTGCAGGGGTGAGGTGTCACTGCGGGGATGACCACACACTGCAGGGGTGAGGTGTCACTGTGGGGATGACCACACTGCAGGGGTGAGGTGTCCCTGCAGGGATGACCAGGAAGCTGACTGAGCTCCTCAGGGCTCTCCCTGTCCTGAATGTGCTTCCTTCTAGGTGAGCACTGCAGCTTTCAGGGTGCTGGAGGCCTGTGTGGGCAGCAGTAGAAACTGCTAGCCTTGTTATTCACAGCTGAAACTATCACACAGGACATTCCAGAAGTGACCACCACCAAAGTGGGGCCTTTCACAGCATTCTGGGTAGGATGGCAAAAGCCCCATGACAATTTCGCCTGCGAGCCATACCAAATGTCTGCTGTCAGTGCCTGTCTCTTAGGAGCCACCTGGATGATTCAGGGGATGGTCCTGAAGAAAAGGCTTGGCAAAATTGAGGTCTCCAAAGCAAGAGGAGCAGTGAGGAGGTGCAGGGGCCGTAGACCATGGAGACTGATATATGCTGATGCTAGATACCCAGACTCATCCCTGTGTCCAAGTCTGGATGTCACAGAGGCACCTGGCAAAGGTCCCAACAGTTTCCTTCAGGATTCAGCTGTCTCCCTACTTGCCCTCCACCTAACCCACTTCCTGTGGTTCTGGGAGTCAAGGACTTCATCACCTGTTTCGTTTTCTTGTCATATTTCAGGTACTGTGACTCGACCACTCTTCCTCCTGCAGGAGACACATCATTTGTCACAGAACAGGACTGATGCACCAGGAAGACCCATAGCATAACCAGGACGCTACAATGAAAACATGACTGGCCCTTCATGCTGAATGACAGGAAAAGCACCCGGCCTTCTCTTTGTTGCAGACTGGATTCCTCAGCCTTCCTGTTATGAACAGGGCACTAGTACCCTTCACAGGATACTTAGTGTTTATAAGACATTTATAGAATTCATCTTGTATATAGGCCATTGGGCTAGGAGCCAGCATCAAGGCATCAAGTAGGAGGAAATACAGAAACATTCTAGGAAGGGACAGCCAGGGGCCAGTGGGATGGCTCAGTGATTGAGGACCAGAGTTCAGTTTCCAGCACATGGATGTTCACAGTCATCTACAGAATCAGATCTAGGGGGTCCCATGACCTCCCCAGCTCCCAAGCAGCTACATGTGTGCGTCTTAGACACTTCTCACTCACCGTGAAACAACCTAAGCCACAAAACATCCCACACCTTCTTGGATGGGCCCATCCCTGGGGGAGTCTTGTGTGTTCTGGGCTTCAACTCTAGGAAGGCTTGGCCTTGTTTTATAGGATGTCTTATTCCTTATTTCAGCAGAGAGAAAAAAAATCCAGTCCTGGAACCCTAGAGGACACTGCCATGATGTCACTGCTGTGCTGGCATAGGCTTAGAGATATCTCCATGATCCATCCGAGTCACCTAGAGCTCAGGGAATGATGGAAAAGTACACGTGAGTCTACCCAGAGCTTGCAACCATAAGAAAGCTCGGAAAACACAGGACACTTGTGGTATTCTGATCCTGGGTCAATTCAAGCCTCTTGAGCCTGGAGCTAAGACAAACAGTTACACTGGCCTGAGTGCACAGGCCAGATCTCAGAGCCTGTTTGCCAACCACGGAACACTCTAGATCCCTCCTCTCAGCTGGACCTTGTTCCTCTACACATCTTCTGCCCAAGCTTCTCAAGAAATGAAGCTACCAGGTTAATAGGACAACAAACTGAAGGCAGCAAGAGCCTTCAGGTGCCCAGTGTCAGTGACGTCTTTCTTTCTTTCTCTCTTTCTTTCTCTCTTTCTTTCTTTCTCTCCCTCTTTCTCTCTCTCTCTCTTTCTTCCTTTCTTTCTCTCTTTCTTTCTCTCTCTCTCTCTCTCCCTCCCTCCCTCCCTCCTTCCCTCCCTCCCTCCCTTCCTTTCTTTCTTCCTTCCTTTCTTTCTTTCTCTTTCTCTGTTTTAATCTTGGAGACAGGGTTCCTTTGTGTAGCTGATCTGGAACTGGCTCTGTAGAGGAAGCTGGCCTAGAATTCACAGAGATCTGTCTGCCTCTGCCTCCAAAGTGTTAGGATCAAAGGTATGTGCCACCACCACTACTTATCCTTCTGTTTTAAAGGAAGAATGTAGCCCTACATGGCAGCGTGAGTTTAGTCCCAGGATGGACATTCTTTATCACCAGGTCTCAGGGTGGAACTGGATATGTGACCCCGTGCTATAGCACTGTCCAGAGTGGGCAATGCAGCTTCTGAAGAGGAATGCAGGCCTGGCCTCCAGACCTCCACCTTCAAGGCCTCTCTTGAGAGCCTGATGCCCTGGCAAAAGAGACTCCATCTCTCCAGAGGACCTGTGCAGTCAAATGACACCTCAGTGATGAAAAATATCAGTCCCCAAAGGCATGCCGCTAAGCAGAGATAGCCTCAGTCATGCACCTCTGCCCATCCCCAGTTCCTCATGTCAATAACTCAACATTTCATGAACTAGATGTCAATACTTGAGGCAGGAGGATCAGTAGTTTACTGGCCAGTCTGGGCTCTATGAGATGCTCTCCCTGAAATCAGAGCCAGCAGGAAATTCAGTTTGAAAGCTCTTTGTAGCCGAGCTCAACGACCTGGTTCAGAGCCTGGGACCCCGCACGGTAGGATAAAGTAACTCCCATGCTTTTTCCTCCACCTTCAACACTCATGATTTGGAATGCACACCCCTACAATGAGATCAATACACATGGAATAAAAAATTAAACAGAAACATTAATGAAGACAATGCAGACATTTTTTAAAAAGGATCCTGGGAACCCTCACTTTGCACTTTCCTTTCCTTTGTCTTGAGAACAGCACATGCACCAGTGACTGGAGACTTCCTGCAAGAGAGAGAGGAGAGATGCACTGTTCATTCAGCCGGGGAGCTGTGCAAAGACCAGAGCCACCCGCCTTTTTCAGACAGTGGGAGCTGGGCACAAGTGTGGGCTGCTCCTACTAGAGGCACCACAAGAAGAGGACCATCTTCCTCAAACCTTCCTGGAAGTCAGAGCACTGGCTATGGACTTCCCTCAATCCTCAGAGGACTCTCTTTCAGCGATGGCTCAGAGCCTCTTAGGACAGAGAGGGACCAGAGCTTCCCCCCAAAGCAAGATCCCTGTCTTATCTGACAGGTATGAGGGCTTAGGGATGGGACAGAGGATGTGACAAGGTTACATGTAGCACAGGGCTAGGTTAATAAGGAATCAAAGAGGAAAGAAACCTGGAAGATTCCTCATCTGTTCTTTTTTGCTCTGTTCGTAGGGATGAGGTGGCAGTGTGGGGTAGAGGACTAGGACACAGCACAGCCTTCTCTGCTCATGGTGAGCTTTCTAGGCTGCCTGGTCACTGTGACCAGCAACTTTTCAACTGTGCCACTCTACTACCAAGGCTGACACAACTGGTGCACCATGTAGCAATAGGACTTTACTGACTTAGCGACATTTGGAATCACACAATGATCATGTGTCACAGAAGAGTTTTTTTTTTTTTTTAAGAAAAGGATTTTTAAAAAACTATTTATTTTGTCCATATGAGTGAGTACGCTGTCCCTGTTTTCAGACACAACAGTAGAGGGTAGAAGATGAGATTAAAAATGATTATAAGACACAGTGTGGTTGCTGGGAATTGAACTCAGATCCTCTGGAAGAGCAGTCAGTGGTCTTAACCACTGAGCCATCCCTCCAGCCCCAGTATATTGTATTTTCAATGTTGTTTGTTTTTATTTCTTTTCTCACCTATGTCTGTATGGCGTTTCTGTGAGTACAGGTGCTCATGTGCTTGTGTAAAGGTCAGGGACAACCTGAGCACAGGTCCTCACCTTCTACCTCTCGTCCATGGCTGTGATTGCTAGGCTAGCCCTTCCCCCTAATCCTAGAGACTGTCCACTTTAGGCTCCTGTCTCCCTGTGGGAAGGGCTGGATGACAGACACTACTGCATCCAGGTTCATGTGGCTTCTAGGGACCTAAACTGTTGTTGGGCTTGTTCAGATGAAAATAAACACCATTTCACAGCCCTGGCTGGGCCAGGCAGCGCACGGGTCTTTGCTGCTCTTGCAGAAGACTTGAGTTCAGTCTCCAGCACCAGGGTCAGGTGGCTCACAACCACCTGAAACTCCAGGTCCAGGGACTTCCAAGCTCTTCTGGATAAAGCTACATGGCAAAAGCAGGGCTGGGAGCTGGAGGCTTCTGGTGTTGGCTTCTCCCTGCAGTAGGGGGCAAATCATGGGCATGTGAGGTAACATGGAACCCTGTAATTCTACAAAGTGCAGAAGCTCCTGATGTCCCTCATGGTGCCCTAGAGCCTGCTCACCACACATGGAGGCTTCAGTAACATGGCCTTGTCCTGACCTGTGTGCACTCTGCATCCTCACTCTCTACCCCCTGCTTTTCTGGGTTGGAAGTCTCAGGTGTAGGAGGCGCCAACCATAGGCCTCTTCACTTAGCATTTCAGCATTTTACCCACTTGACCTTCACCAGGCATCCTTTGCTCTACACAGTTACCTCAGCCTGTGACCCTCATCCTCCAGACTCTTGTGAAGCAAACACCCATGTGTGTGGAGCTCTCATAGTTAGCCAGGGCTAAAGGGGAAGGCAGCAAATCCTTCATGAACTCTAGAGCTCCTGAGGCCTAGGAAAATGTCTATACCGGTGCTAAACTCATGCTGACCTGTAAGACTACATTTTTCCTTTAAACAGAAGGATGTGTGGTGGTGGTGGTGGCACAGGCCTTTGATCCTAACACTTGGGAGGCAGAGGCAGACAGATTTCTGAATTCAGGGCAGCTTCTTCTACAGAGCTAATTCCAGGTCAGCTACACAAAAAACAACACTGTCTCCAAGAGTAAAACAAAAAGAGAAAGAAAGAAAGAAAGAAAGAAAGAAAGAAAGAAAGAAAGGAAGGAAGGAAGAAAGAAGTGAAAGGAAGGAAGGAAGGAAGGAAGGAAGGCAGGAAGGATTCATATTTTGTATACAATGAGATGCCTGCCTGTCTATACCTGAACCACCATGTTAACTATAACTCTTGTCACATCTGTATTAATTCAAATACTGAAGGCCAAATGGTTAAATCTTAATGACTATACAATTGGGGGGTGGTGCTGAAGAGATGGTTGGTTTAGTGGCTAAGAGCAGAAGACCAAGGTTCAGTTCCCAGTGTCCACATGGTGGCTCCTATTAACCTGTAATTGCAGTTCTAGGGAATCAGTCTGGACTTCACGGGCACCACACATACCACATGGTGCACAAGCATTTATTAGGTGAAACACTCAGGCACATAAAATAAGTAAATAAAATATATGTTTAACAGACACTGTGATTCAGGAAGTTCTTAGTGACTTTGGTTATCATTTCTCTCTCCCAGAGACCTGTCTTCCTCATGGCTCAGCCTCCCTGGCTTCTAGGACATTCCCTAGCTCTGTGGAGCATGAAGTACTCAACACCATAAGCCAAGCATTGCAGAGCAAACTGCACCTTCACTACTACACCTTCACCATGGCTGTGTCTAAAGGGAGAGACTTGGAATCCCACAGAGGCAAGGCCAAACCTGTTGGGCTATGTGAGCCCAGCCACTCAATAGTCAGATCTATTCCTGTCCTTGGCTATGGCATTAGGCTCTTAAGACAAATTAATCTGAAGGATATCAACAGCTATGCTGTTAGACCTCTCATTGCTCTGCCCGACCTCCAAGCTCCGTTTTATTGGCTCAAATTCACACCCGAACTCCTCTCCTGCCTCAGCCACCATCAGCTCTTCTACTCCTCTCCACCTGTGCTCTGAGTAATCCACACTAAGGTGGACGTTAACCTCTTGTGGACCTCCAGACATAGGCTTGTGATTACTCTTCATTGGCTGTTTTGTATGGGTAGGCAGGTTCTTCTAGTCTCATGCAGAACACTGCTCACACATTTTGGATCTTACAACACCCTCTTGATTGAGAATCCTGACTAATGACTGACTGAGCCTTCCATCCCTGAAGCCACCCTCTGTCTACCAGTCCAAGATGAGAATCCCCACCCTAACCCCAGGGTGTCCAGTTTCATCTCAGTAGCTAGACTCTGAACTGCCCAATATCTTTTGGATCTCTGCCTCTAATTCTCTGACAATTCGTTCCTATTTTATTTTTTTGGTTCTTTTTTTTTTTCCGGAGCTGGGGACCGAACCCAGGGCCTTGTGCTTCCTAGGCAAGCGCTCTACCACTGAGCTAAATCCCCAACCCCCCCCCCCGTCCTCTTTTCTTTAAAATAAAAACACATTTTGTTGTTTATTTTTTGAGACAGGGTTTCTCTGTTCGGCCCTGGCAGTTCTGATATGCTCTCTGTAGACCAGACTTGTCAGGAAACCAGATATCTCCCTGCCTTGGCCTCTTAAGCACTGGGATTACTGGATTTTGCCCGAAAGTTTAATTAAAAATCATTTAGTGGCAGTGCATGTTGGCACATGCCTTTAATTCAATCCATTGGGAGGTAGAGGCATTGTGAGTTCCAGGACAGCCAGGGCTATATATTAACACCTTGTCTCAAAGAAAACAAGCCAAAAATGAAACAAAAATGTTGCAATATGGTCTTAGGTATGTAACTGAGTCTGTTCTTGAACTCTGAATCCTCCCACTTTCACTCAGGTGCTAATCAGCAGGCTTCTGTCTTGACTTTCACTGAGCACTCAGGGCTGCCATGACTGTTACCTCTCCCAGTGTTAACTCCTGACTCTCTCATCAGCATCATCACAAAACTCCTGTCAAGAATTAAGGAAACCTGAATTCTAAGGAACTCCAGTATTTCCAAAGCTCACTCTAACACAGATGTATCCTATGCTGAAGTAAAATGGTGACAGCTGGAGGTCTTAATTCCAGGACTTGGGACAGAGGGGTTGAAGGATCTTGAATTCAAGGTTATTTTTATGTTACATTGTTGCTCAAAGCGAGTTGGGCTGCTACAAGATACCCTGTCTAAAACTATACCAAACACACCTAAAATGAGACAGAGGAGTTTGAGTGGGCACAGATGGGAAAGCTGTGCACTTTGTGGCTAAGCCACCTGCTGCCAGCACCAAAGTCCATGCACAACCCCGATTCTGAGCTGCGTCTGGGACCCTGCTCAGGAGAATGCAGCAAAGTAGCTCAGATCCAGGGCTTTTGGTCTAAGAGGAATTCAGGCAGTCACACTTTGGATGCCAGTTCTCCAGCTCAACTGCCTGTCAGCACAGGATCTGGTCTTAGTCATGGCTTGACACCCCTAAATTCCTCCCAGCTGTGCTCTGAACTCACCCTGTGCCCTGTTCTGATGAATCTGCCATTCTCCACGGGAGTAGCCTCAAGAAGTCCCTCTCATTTGAAGCGCCACTCAGAGTGCACTAAACACTGCTGGGGAGGGGCGTGGCCAGCAGAGCACCCACCCCTTTTAGTTGTAGAACATTTAGCTCTAGAGTGAGCACTGCTGTGCATTGTGGAACTTAAGCAGTATCCCAGTCTTGGCCTGGGAAGAGCCATTGACGCCCACACTTTCTGGGGCGACATTGTCTCCTGAGGATAGAGTCAGGCCAGGAGCAGCAACTGATGTTCACGAGAGACAAACTTTCTTCACCTCCTGCCCATGCTGGCCCTAGGATCTGGGCTTTTTTGGTGACATGAGTGCTGAGCCTCCCAGGTAGATGGGTTTTCAGGGGTCAGGTGGTGATTGTCACCAAAGATATCCATAAGGATAAGTCATACTGTACTAATTCCCATATTAAATCCCTTCTCACAAGTCACAGAGGCCATAGTGGGTCCTAAATGTGGAGTCAGGTTCCTGTGCACTTTTGAGGAGACTGGTCAGATGTTTAGGCTTCGTGATATTTTGTTGGCATTATTTTGGGGGGATTTTATTTTTACTGTTGGGGCCAAACCTGGGGCTGCCATGTGGAGGGAAAAGGCTTTGCCATAGCTGTAGATCATCCCTAATTATAAACTCCTGAATTCTCCCAATCCTGGAACTATCTAGGTCCCTCACATGATGCAACCTTTGGGGCATTCCTCACATAGAATCATGGGGTGGACTGCATCCCAAAGAGAGACAGTGGGAAATGTTCCCCAGTGTCTCCCTGTCACTGTGATGATAGGAGTGCTGACCAGTGGAATGCAGGCCCCATGTGAAAGCCTTTTGGTTTCTACTTGAGTGGAATCTTCACCATGCCTTTTTTTTTTTTTCTTGAAACACAGGTTGCCCTGGAACTTACAGTCTTCCATCACCCTGACTCAGTTTCCCATGACTGGGATCATAGGCTTAAATTACTATGCCCATTTTTCTTTTTTGTATTTATAAATCTGCTAAAAAGCCAGAAGGATCCAGAATGTAAAATGGTGCGGTCCAAGGCATTTCCAACAGGGGATTCTTGACCTAGGAGTATCCAGACCAGTGTTTATTGTGTGGCTACTTCATTCCCATAACAGCTTATATTTGACAAAGAATTCCAAGTTGTGATATCACTGGGCAGCAGGTGATATCCCACACAGCAGGACTGACTCAGGTTGTAATTAAGGCTGGAGAAACTTACTAGGACCCTGGTAATCCTACCATCCTGGGGCCTTTAGATAGCCTTAATCTGATCTTCCCCTCTGTGCTATTAATCAATTGCTCTTGAAGGTAGATTTGAATTTACAGTCACTGTGAGGCAGGAGAATTAGGACCCTACGGTCACTCTGGGCTCCATAGGAAGAGCCTGTTTCAATAGTAAAAGGGGTCACCTGTGAGTTCTTACTGTCTTCCCTGAGGCCTTACTGCTGGAGTTAGACTAGCTGTCTCACCAATTGAAGTAGAGGGCAGAATGCTGGTGCCTTCTATAGTGAGGACTAGTGACAGATGGTCTATGGAAATTCTAGAAAGGTCTACAAGTATTTATGTCCTGTGCATGGGAACTGCTGGCTTCCCTGTGTCCTTTGCCTTTATTTTGCAGTCCATGGGGCACCTGGAAATGTCCCCAAACCAGGCTGTACACAGGGCCTGTCCCGTGACTCTCACTTGCACTCAGAGCCTGCCTGATAGTCATAGGTCTGACAGAGTCCTGACACCTGCAGAGACCACTATAAGGGACCCTGCAATCCCCACACTGCCCATCAGTGTCTATAATGTCCCTATACGACACTGAGACGGTCTAAGCTCCTTCCAATATTTATGCTGCATCAGAATCTGACCATTGCTACTTTTGCTCCTCTCATACCCACACTAGAAGCCCTGTACCCACACTAGTCCCAGCTGGCCTGTTGCCTACTGACATCTCATGGACTCTGCCCCAATATTCCCTCTTTGCCTGGGTCCCTGCAACTGTGTCCAGTTCTGGCTGCTTCCCTGCCTCCCCACTTCCATTTTCCAAATGGCCACATTGACACATGGGTTTCTGGGTCTCCCACTCCTCGGATGCTGGGAACAGGTTCATTCTTTGCTGTTTGAATGGTTGTCCTAACACTGGAGGACCTTGCTTCAAGTAGTGGCAGTCAAACCTGGTGCTGATCGTGTCAGATCTGTCCAGGCTGTCTGTGTGACTGTGGAATGCGCCTCTGTTTTGGCTGAGTGTTATTTACCTCCCTCATGGCCATGTGATAACCAGACCATGAGCATGTTCATTGTTTGGAAAGAAGGGTGTGGAGGACATATGCTCCTCACCCTAGCATTAGTGGAAAAAAGACATAGGTAGATGCTGCATTCTAGACCATCCTGGGCTATAGAAACTCTGCCTCGAAGAATGCAGGTGGAGCAGGGCTGGGGTTCAGTTGGTTGCCTAGCAGCCTACCACATTGAGCAGGCACTGCTCAACCACCTGTACATACACATCTCCTGAGATCTCTCTCCTAAATGGGAGGTGATCGTGTCCACCTAGTACAGCACATGCCCTGGAAGGACAAAAGCTACCTACAGGAGCTGTGGTGATGACTCCCAGGTTAGAGCATCTGCTGCTCTCTCAGAAGAACCACATGGACCCTAACAATCATCTACAATGGGGAATGCTATTCCCTCTTTTGGATCATGAGGGAAATGCACTCAGGAGTGGCCCAGACATACATTTGAAAAAAAAAATCCATTGAGTTACATGATAAAAATAAATATAATCAGCAACAATAAAAAACACAGCATATGAATGATCAAGTGAAACAGCACCTATAAAAACCTATTTCCCAAAATGACGTTGATGGTCATTATCTTTGTGGTTTAATACTAATGCTGTATTGTAAGAAAACCTGAGGCACATGGTTCTCCATTAGGATTATTCTATATTCCTTTGTGAAAGTTGTCATTTTTTCTGCAGCACTACAGGCATGAGTGTGAGTTACTCAATATCTGGTGCACACAGTCAATAAGGAATGTGTGTTGTAGACTGATATAGACTAGGATGAGCAGAAGACATGACAGCATGGATACAGTATGTCAGTGATTACATCATAAAGTGTGTGTCCATAAAAAAAGTCACATTATCCACACAAAAGACACTATCACCCTGTGTACCCCTTGGTGGCTTTGAATTCCCTATTTACCCATGCTGCCTGGACCATGTAAAGATCCATATCCAGCTGTCAGTTCTAAGTCTACAGGAGTGGAAAGGACCCTTGAATAAGATGGTCTTAAGAGTCAAGAGTTACAAATCAATTTTTATTCATAAGGAATACAATTTACAAAAAACAGGCATAAAATGAACAACTAAAATGGTATAAAAAATGAAAAACAGTAACAAGAATATATAACTATGAAATAACAAAAAGAAAACTTCAATGAAAATCATAACCAAAAACATTTCTTAACAGCATTTTCTTAACGAACATTTAGAAACACAGTTGCAGTGCTTTTTCTCCTCTAGGACGTGAGATGTCCAGGTAGTCCCCTCAGTTGTCTCTCAAATGGTGTTGTCCGTATGAGAAAGGAGAAAGACCTCAATGAGATAGGCTGGCATATGGATACATAAATTTAGGGTCTCTATACATTGAGGAAATTATCTGAGAAGAAGAATATTCCCCCAAAAAGTCTTTGACTGTGAGGATTGTCGTCACAGGGAACTCCTGAGGAAGAAACTCACTCTTCAGGGGGCTGTCTTCCTGGGATCCGTCCTATGCCATGTCTCCTGCAGTTTCTGAGACCTGGGAGGAGAAGGCAGCTATTAAGACACTGATTTGGTGGGGACATGCATACCAGCTGTCAAGTTGCTGCCTTCTGTCCCCTCAGCTGCATTGGACAGACAGCACTGATCTTTTCACTGAAATCATTGCTGATATCTCTGCAGGCTGGGAACATCACCAGCAACCCTCACAGTACTGTGGGAGAACAAGCTGCTCCTCAGACTCTACCAGTGCAAACCAAGAATGGGGAAATGGGGAGAGACCTAATTGGGGTGCAGGAAGAAAGGAGAAGGCCACATGATACCCAGATCAAAGCCAATGACCAGGACTCATTTGCCATTTGCACTTGGTTCTTATCCCTACAAGGTGCTTCCAACCATAACATGACCCCTGTATGACCTTTGTCACAAGACCAAGAACTCGTTCAAAACTCTTCATAGCATCCAATCTGTGATAGGGAGATGCAGTCATATGATATGTTATTTCTCTGTCACCATTTCTGGACTGCAGTTTCAAAAAGGGCAGAGAAGTATAATTGCCAATAACTCAGTTTCTGAAGAGTGGTTAACATCCCAGAATACTTGTGCATACACAGAGCAATGAATAACTCTATCACATAAGGTGGGTGACTGACTGGGTGTGGGGAGATTAGAAAGGTGATAGGGGAAGCAAAGATGTATCCAATAGGCAAATGGTATCAGACATTGTTAATCTGACTCAGCTGCTTGTTCCTACCACATTTTGCTGGGTCTGGAGGTTGCTGGCCTTCTCCTGTTCTTCTTCATCATTCGGGTTCAACTCAAACAAATATCGCTGTAACTCCTTGCTCTCCTGCTTCAATGTGACCAACTTCTTCTTCATACATGCCTGGTCCATCAGGAGCCGGCTGTGCAGGTTGCTGGAAACACACTCTGCATAGTAAGCTCCTGAAGCCTCTTCCTACCATTCCAACTGCCAAATCCCACAAAGTCCACCAGGACCCAGATACCCATAAAGACTTCATAGAATACATCTCCATACATGTAAGGCTGCTGCACAAACAGCAAATGGCCAATCCAGGGAAGAATAAATTGTTTCTGTGACCCAAGCACCAATAAGAGTCCATGTCTGTCCAAAAGAACAAGGGATCTACAACTACCCATGAGAGCCCAATGCATCGGGACAGCATCAATTAGTAGGCAGCAAATAACCACAAGAGGACAGTATGACCAAGGGAGGTCATGCAAACCATGTGGTCCACACATTGAGCTTTGTTAAACCTGGTAAGACCCCAGAGCCGCAGGTTGGCCTAATAACACTCTGATGCCTGAATCAGTGTAGTTCTATCCAGAGCCTTGTAAAGATGCATAGACACTGTGGTGAGAAGTCACAGTCTCTTAAAGAACTGAAACTGAGTCCAAAAGACCCACAGCACAGTGATATTTAAACAGCAGAAGACATGGACCCAGAGCTGCAGGCTCTCCAGTCCAGAACAAAGAGAGGCAGCAATGGCCATTCCACAAGTGATGGGCCCTTCTGACCAGTACTTACCGATAGAAGTTAATCTCCTTCTTGAGCTCCTGAAATTTCTCACGATGTTCAATGTTCTTTGTGTCTAAATTGTGCAGTAATGACATGACCTCTTTCTCCTTTATCTTCAAGTTTTCATAAAATGGATTTGGCCTGAAGTAGGGGCTGGCCCCAGGAAGATAGAACCCAATGAACATCGAGGTTTAGGATTATATGAACTCAGGCTGTGTCCTGTACTACCCCAGTCCTGGAAGGACACTTTCTGAATTCTACATATTTGAATTCTTCAGCTTCAGAAACTTGGAATTGTGTGCCCAGGACAACAGAAGCTAAGCACCCAGATAAAGGGTTCCCTGGCTCACTTTTTTCAATCAGGAGGGCTGGATCTGCATTCAAACCTGTTATGCTGTCAAGAGCCTAGGCCACAGAGCTTACCAAACCACACACACACACACACACACACACACACACACACACACACACACACATCCAGAAACCTCTGATTTCATTTTTCCTGTTTTGACAAGTGGAATGCTACAAGCCGAATAACTAATATTCTAGAGGCAGACAGTACACATAATTCTGGAGATGAGACCAGATATTGCCACAAACTTATAATCTGCTCAAGGCATACAAATGTATAGACAAATGTGACCACACAGGCAAAGAACTGTACTGTTGAAAGTGGGGCTTCCAAAATAAAGTACTTACACCTCCATGAAACTATTATACAGGTAAATCCTGAGGTCAAAAAACAGACCCCTAAATTCCAAGGGTGGAGGGACACAGAAACATATAAAAGTTGTGCATATGCATGCAGACCTGTGCACACACAGACACACAAACTGGGACACACCCACAAGAAAAGAAAATTAAACAGACTCAGAGAATGAGAAAGAGAGACAAATATGGAAAGAGCACAATGAGAATCATTAGAAATGTATGCACCATTACTGTCTCAGTGTTTAAGGCACACAGACAAGAAGGAACAGGCCAGAGCCTCAGGCCTTCTAGTTAAGCATGGAGATGAACAATGTGGGACCTGTTACCTAAGGGTGCTGCCATGAGATGATAGCGTTCAGTCACATTCCTAGCAAGTACAAACACTGTCCACAAACTCACAGCACCTAGAACCTTGCAAAGCTGCCACTTGTCAAGGGCTTTCCAATTGTACACTGGGAACTCATGCTCCAGTGACTTTATCCCTGAATTCTTCACTCAGATCACAAGTTCAGATTTTCAACAGGCAGAATCAGAGAGTCCATGTCCAAACTCACTCCTCAGTAAGGGTCAGGTTCTGAATCTCCTCTCTATGGGAGATGAGGTTTAGAACAAGGTCCTTTGTTTGGAGCAATGCATACCTCTTGTTCATGGATCCACCTGTCACATAAAGGAGGCGATCAGTCAGCTCATTTCTCTCCTTGGTAGTTAGCTCCAGTTCTCTATTCAGCCTCTCCTCTTCCTCGTTGTCCTGCACCTTGTTTAGGATATTTTCAGGGGATGAGGTCTGTCTGCAGGCCTCTGTAGGTAGAAGAACACAAGTGAACCCGCATGGGGTGAATGCATAGAGCATACACAGACCACAGTGAGGTCTAAACAGGAGAACATGCTTGGAAGCCAGTGTCACTGCAAGAAGTTTGGTCTGTGTAAGAGGCATCCTAAGTGGATCACAGTCCCCCCACTACTATATAGAGACCAAGAGATGTAAGCAGCCAGGTGTTCCCTATACCCGCCCACACAGGCTTACAAGTACCAGAGACATGCCTTCTCCAGGATTATTATCAGGTACGCAGGCTACAACCTGGTTTCAGGACCCTCACCCCTCTGGTTTCAGAAGTCAGATCATCAATTCAGCATCCACAATGACTTGATTGATCAGGGAAACTCAGATATCCTACACTGTTACTCTAGTCCAATAACTTTGCATTAAAAAGTCATGTAGGGGGAGGACATGGTCAACAGACTTATTAATTACCCCTACTGAAATGACAAATGCCCCAGAAGTGCCAATAGGTTACAGGCTCTTTCTCTACCTGCTCCATATAGTTTGGCTAGTGTAGAAAAATATCTGCCACACAGAACCTCTAATATATGAAGGTAAGATTGGCCCCGTCAGCCAGAGGTAGTCAGAGGAGTTCTAAGAATATAAGGTCATGGCCAGGAGCACAGTTCTCTCCCTCTTACTACTGTCAGATAGTCACTGAATTGAAAGAAGCAATGAAAGTGAAGTACATTGATGCCCTGTTTAATTCAGAAAAGTTATACCCTCCATGACTCCTGGTGGTGTTATAATATCAATTTAACATACCAAATGCACTGTAAAAGTAAAGACTAGAAGTTCACCCAATAATAGCATAGGCATTGCCATATCCTCCATGTGGTTATGGAGAAACTAATGATGTGAAAACCTTGACTTTCAGGAATTGTGATAATCATGGAATTCAATATCTGTGGAGATGTTCCAGTGGTTGTGGCCCATTGCTATAAAGGCCATCTGAAGGCCCCCACACTCACCCCTGAGAGGAAGATCAACATACACTGCCCAGAACTTACTCCACATTCCCCATGTGTCCATCATTACCTTTAGGTTTCGTTTGCTTCACTCTAGACTCTTCTCTATCAACATCAACTCTCCCAAAGCACCTACAAAGACGGGAAAACATGTCTGTGGATATATCCTTTGGACACTAAGAGAAAAAGTAGGGAATTGGTTGTCATAACGATACTGGTGACATCACAGGGATTCCAAGGTCTCTCTAGGAGACAATAGAATGTCCACGAAGGGACGGCTGATGTCACGGAGAACAGACTTTGCCTCCTTGCTAATGTTCTCCCTGTACTGAGCAAAAGCTGATGGACCCTTTTCAGGGGACTTCCCTGTGGCATAGCCACTGAGCACCACATGCTTCCAAAGCCAAATTTGGCTCTAGGCTTGATTGGAAAAACCTAAGTCATTGCTATGTATCTAAATGAGTGCTTCCTCCCCAATCCCTGCACAGAAGTGTTTCATCCTACCTCAAATTCTCCTCAGTCAGCAATATTACCCATTAAAGATTACTGAGAAATCACACCAGTTCCTATAAGTAGCCAAAGAGGTCTCCTGTCTCATCATGTGCAGGTGCATGAAATCACACCCAGAAATAGCCTATAGGATAGGTGGCAATGTGGGTGTGTGTTATAGGTACAACCTGAAGCTTTGTGCTTAACATTTGACAGTTGCCACCAGATTCTTTAGGAGAAAGAATTGCATTCATTATGGTCCTGGCAACAATGTGGTGATCTGTTAGGAGAGGAAACTGAAATATTGGATCCACCAGTGAATGCACCCTCAGACTGAGTGTGGGGCTCTCCTCTTTGCACTTAAGTTACCAAAGCAGGATTGCTTACAGGCCTCTCTAAGCTATAACATGTGATTTCATCTGAAAAATAAAATAGTCAGCAGATGTGGGGGGGGGGGGATGCAGCCAAAGGAGTAGGAGAAGCCTAGAGACATAACTCAGTGGACAGAGTAAGAAACAAGCATCTTCACTCCTGTTTCATGGATCACCCCACAAAACACAAAAGCATGTATCGTACTAAAAAAAAAAGCCAGTTATTTTGTTGAATGCATACACTAATACTGTTTACAGTATTAGTAGCAAAGCTCAGATTTTGGGGGCAGATCCATGACTTGAACTATCTTCCTGACAACATATAAATCAATCAATCAATCAATAAATAAATAAATAAATAAGAAAAAAACCACAAAAATAAAAAACACAAAAAGCACAAGCCTCTCATGTGAAGTTACAGAAGAGTGATCCAGTGGTCACTTCTGACCAGGCCATTTTAGCTATGACAGTGCATAGTGACCCTTAATTTGATGGGTCCTATATAAAGCTTTGTGCAATATTGTCATTTTAACAAACCTCATCCAGAACATACATAACGACACAGGATATGATTGCCATGTCCTTGCTGTGTATCAAGTTATTTTTCTGTGTCCTGATTGTCAGGCATATTACACCACCAATCTGAGATGGCTGGTAGACTTGGAAGAAAGTGGATATGAAAGATCCCCGTTTGATATCAGTACAGCCATTTCTTAAGAATGAGAATCCTTTAAGCTGGCCCTCGCTTAGCCCCTAGACGTTAGACAATAGACCAGAAAGTACAGAAAGCACATTCCCACCCACTCTCTAGGAAGCTGCCCGACCATAAGAACAGAGGGTATAGAACATATTTACTGCAGGGCAATTACAAGACAGGAAACATCTCTGGGAAGCTGACTGATCACTATAGAAGTGAGATGTCCTTGGTACTGAATGCAGCTGTGCTATAGGCTGACATCGCTATAGCCTTGTCCTGGGAACCCCAGAACAGAAACACCTGCCAAGACAGATATCCTTGGTCCTTGTCCTGGGAACCCCAGGATAAGAAAACATATATCAAGTCAGACATCCTTCCTACTGAAATAGCTACATTGATGTGGTTACGGCCTTATCCCAGGACGAGAAACATCTGCCTAGTTATCCTTGGCACTGAAATAGCTGAGCTAATGAAACTGTGTGATCATAAATGACTGTTTAAGCTGTACATTTCTGTTGTTTGAGGCTCCTCACATCCCTCCTCGTGAGGACCGTGTCGAGCCCCAGTGCATTGGTATCCCAAAGTAAACCTCTTGTTTTTACATCAAGACTGAGTCCTGTGTGTTCATGGGGTGGTGATTGTCCTCAGGACTGGAGCGAGAGTCTCCTCTGTCTGAGGTTCTTTCAGATAAAGCTATAGTTGTGGGTTACACACCTCAATTCTCATTGGCTAATGCTGTCCTCACAGTCCTTGGAGGCCCCTTTGTAAGACTACCTGTTGGAAAGTAGAAGCAGCTTTATTTGAGCTCAAAGTGAACCTGACGAGCAACGTAGAGAACAAGATGGGGTAATTGAGAACCTGTCTAAAACCAGCACAGAAACCCACCCTTCATTCAAAGCATCATCTACCAATTCTTGAATTTTTACCATTCTCTGCCAACCAGTCTTTCATTCAGGAAAGGTAGAAAAAAAGTGGAAATGATCTTTTTATACTAAGGACCTTGATCTGTCTTTCCTTAGGTCCACGTTAAGAACAAATGAAATGGGTATCACCATCTGAACAACTTAGTATCACCTACTCAGCATTTCTAGCCTAATACTGTGCCTATGGCAATCTCAAGCTTCCCTGAGTGTTGCTGCCCCAGCAAGAAGAATAAAGAACTGAGGTCAAACCCCACTTAACCTTTCAAGGGGTTAGAAGAAAGCCATCAGAGATACTGATTAAATCTCTTGATTAGATTAAATCAAGATGATACAACGTGAATCTATTGGGATATTCAACCATACATCTTCCTCACAACCCCACCTATCTGAGTTCATTGCTTGGCAGAATTCATGCCCCACCATCCTAGATATTTCTTGATTCATTGCTGCCAAGGGCCAGGTTTCCTGAGTTTTGTTTTTTGTAGAATTGGGTGTAGTCAATCATAGTTGCCCTCTGTAAGAAATGACAAATATCTATAATAACTGACCACACTGGACTTGTGTATACAAGTACAGTGGTGGAAAATTCAGCATAACTGAGGAGTGGGAAATCACCACTGTGTCCTGGCCTTTCTCTGCCCATATCACAGCTCACAGGCGGCTGGGGCAAACCTTGAGTTCCTCTGTAGAAACAGAGTGATGTTGAATGGACACTGAGCAGGCAGAGCAACACAGCTGAGGCAACTCAATTCCAGCAACAAATGCATTATGTGTTTCCCATCTTAACAGCTCCTTTTGAGGACTTGTCCCCACACCTAGCTTAAACACAGCAATTTTCATACATGCCTGCCTGCTATTTCATATTGTTGCTGTAATACGCCTCCACATCATAGATTTCAAAAAAGAAAGAAAATAAACCTGACAGTGAGAAGGGTGATGCTTGTCAACATCTAGTGTGTTGGGGGCCCAGGTATGGTCACAAATAACCAGGACACAGGGGATGCAAAGCAAAGGCAGATGCAACTGCATGCAGCTGCAAGTTTATTAACCCTTATACAGGCATGAATATGGATTACCTCACTTTCCCTTTTGGCAAGATATAATAAGATCGTTATTCCCATGATATCAGGAACGACTGAGGCAAGACTAGGCAAAGAAGTGAGACTAAGCAAAGGCTTCTCCTTAAAATATCTGTATAGCAAGTCACCCCTCTTGCTAGTATCACAATCTACTTGTCATACCCCAGAGACCATGAGAGCTGCTTCCACAAAAAACGGACACAGTACAGCATAGTGTAAGGTAAAGTGAGAAAAACATTTTCTTCTCAAGGGCAGCGTTCCAGCCCCTGCTTGCATCTCTCAGCCGTCTTTCCTTGATCCTGTCTGGGAAGTGTATCTCAATGATTCCTCAATTTCTCTCTTTGTCCTTTTGTTTTAAAAGTAACACTTTCTATAACATAGCTAATTGTCCTTGAAGGGGTTTAATCATGCAAAAAGAAAGCAATATAATATATAATGTATGCAACCTTTAATGAGTGTATCTATTTTCTTAGGGGTATTATTCAGATACCTTCCCAGATCTGGATTTAACTTTGATAATTGTTATCTGTCTACAAAATCAACAATATCGAATGAATATTCCAGTTTTCTGGCGTAAAGTCCTCGGGAGTAAGAACTAATGATTTTGGAATTTGCTCGGTGTCTATTGTTATGTCCCTCATTTCATTTCTGATTTTTAATTCATGTATTGTCTCTCTTGTGCATTGTTAGTTTGAGGAAGGGGTTGTCTCTCTTGTGGATCTTCTCAAAAAAAAAAAGAGGAAGAAAAGAAAAAGACAGCTCTTGCATTCCTTGACTTTGTATTTTTCTCTTTGTTTCTAAAGGCTTGATTTCAACCCTGAGTTTATTGCCCTTCATCAGATCCTACCAGACTCTCTATGGGATGAGGCTTTGCCTCCTCTTGGTAACAGCAGCATGTAATAAATGAAGCTTCTGCTGATCTCTGTTGTGGTGTTGCACATCACAATCTCACCGAAAACCATGCATAGCCTGGTTTTAGGCTCTATTAAAGCAGCCCACTATTTCAGTGTTCCCTGCAAGGTGCCATGGAACGGTAGTAACATAATTCTGCATGCACATCGACAGGTTTCTCCACGGTCTTCTGGGTCATTTGATAATAATTTATAGTGAGTTCATGGATGAACACACACTCACACACACACACACACACACACACACACACACACACTTTACTGACATGGTGCATATTCTTTGCACACCAAAAATAAAGTGAGCGTTACTGAAAATGCACCAATAGTGCAATCGATGGAGGGAGCTGTGGGGAAGCTGGGGCTTAGAGTTACTTAAAAGACCGATGCAGATTCTCCTTCTATTGGAGGAGAAACTTGATAGACAATGTGGTTCTTTATTTTCTTTCTCTAGAGCACACAGGACTAGGGTGGCAGCTAGGGCTTTGAGCATGTTTGGCAAGTACTGTAGCACTGAATTAAATCCTAGGGCTGGAACCCTATTAATCGTCTACAACAATTACAGGGCAGGCTGGATGAAGACACTCAGCTGACAATGTGGACATCTCAAGACAGTCACTGGACAATGGCTGACACACTTGTCTGAAGACTGGAAATGTTTCTCGATCTTGGAGAGGAGAGAAGGACCCTCCAACTACACTGTCCGCTAAGGAAGTTTATTCAGGTGAGGGATGACAGGGACTGTTTTGTCTCACGTCACACATGTCAGTAGAAAATATCCTAGGTATTGGATGCCGCTGTTAGCATTAACAGAACAAAGCCCATAGTGTTGGGAAGATTAATAAATTATGAGTAGGATTAGAAAACCCCAAGCCGGATCCCGGCCCGCAGCAGCTCTCTGCTCCCAGACCCGGTGAGAGAGAGACCCAACCGCCTGGTCAGGTGGGCACTCCTGAGGCTGCAGAGCGGAAGAGACCACCAACACTGCTCACCCCTGCCCACATCCCTGGCCCAAGAGGAAACTGTATAAGGCCTCTGGGCTCCCGTGGGGGAGGGCCCAGGAGCGGCAGGACCCCTGCCGGAGACACCGCCGGAACCTGAAAGAAACAGACCGGATAAACAGTTCTCTGCACCCAAATCCCGTGGGAGGGAGAGCTAAACCTTCAGAGAGGCAGACAAGCCTGGGAAACCAGAAGTGACTGCTCCCTGCACACACATCTCGGACGCCAGAGGAAAAAGCCAAAGACCATCTGGAACCCTGGTGCACTGAAGCTCCCGAAAGGGGCGGCACAGGTCTTCCTGGTTGCTGCCGCTGCAGAGAGCCCCTGGGCAGCACCCCACGAGCGAACTTGAGCCTCGGGACCACAGGTAAGACCAAATTTTCTGCTGCAAGAAAGCTGCCTGGTGAACTCAAGACACAGGCCCACAGGAACAGCTGAAGACCTGTAGAGAGGAAAAACTACACGCCAGAAAGCAGAACACTCTGTCCCCATAACTGACTGAAAGAGAGGAAAACAGGTCTACAGCACTCCTGTCACACAGGCTTATAGGACAGTCTAGCCACTGTCAGAAATAGCAGAACAAAGTTACACTAGAGATAATCTGATGGCGAGAGGCAAGCGCAGGAACCCTATTTCCCAAAATGACGTTGATGGTCATTATCTTTCTGGTTTAATACTAATGCTGTATTGTAAGAAAAACTGAGGCACATGGTTCTCCATTAGGATTATTCTATATACCTTTGTGAAAGTTGTCATTTTTTCTGCAGCTCTACAGGCATGAGTGTGTGTTACTCAATATCTGGTGCACACAGTCAATAAGGAATGTGTGTTATAGACTGATATAGACTAGGATGAGCAGAATACATGATAGCATGGATACAGTATGTCAGTGATTACATCATAAAGTGTGTGTCCATAAAAAAAGTCACATTATCCACACAAAGACACTATCACCCTGTGTACCCCTTGGTGGCTTTGAATTCCCTATTTACCCATGCTGCCTGGACCATGCAAAGATCCATATCCAGTTGTCAGATCTAAGTCTACAGGAGTGCAAAGGACCCTTGAATAAGATGGTCTTAAGAGTCAAGAGTTACAAATCAATTTTTATTCATAAGGAATACAATTTACAAAAAACAGGCATAAAATGAACAACTAAAATGGTATAAAAATGAAAAACAGTAACAAGAATATATAACTATGAAATAACAAAAAGAAAACTTCAATGAAAATCATAACCAAAAACATTTCTTAACAGCATTTTCTTAATGAACATTTAGAAACACAGTTGTAGTGCTGTTTCTCCTCTAGGACAAGACGTCAAGGCTGTCTCCTCAGATGTCTCTCAAATGGTGTTGTCCGTATGAGAAAGGAGAAAGACCTCAACCAGACAGGCTGGCATACGGATACATAAATGTAGGGTCTCTAAACATTGAGGAAATTATCTGAGAAGAAGAATATTCACCCACAAAAAGTCTTTGACTGTGAGGATTGTCGTCACAGGGAACTCCTGAGAGAGAAACTCATTCCTCAGGGGGCTGTCTTCCTGGGATCCGTCCTATTCCATGTCTCCTGCAGTTCCTGAGACCTGGGAGAAGAAGGCAGCTATTAAGACACGGATATGGTGGGGACACGCATACCAGCTGTCAAGTTGCTGCCTTCAGTCATGTGATATGTTATTCCTCTGTCACCATTTCTGGACTGCAGTTTCAAAAAGGGCAGAGAAGTATAATTGCCCATAATTCAGTTTCTGAAAAGTGGTTAATATCCCAGAATACTTGTGCATAGACAGAGCAATGAATAACTCTATCACATGAGGAGGGTGACTGATTGGGTGTGGGGACATTAGAAAGATGATAGGGGAAGCAAAGATGTATCCAATAGGCAAATGGTATCAGACATTGTTAATCTGACTCAGCTGCTTGTTCCTACCACATTTTGCTGGGTCTGGAGGTTTCTGGTCTTCTCCTGTTCGTCTTCATCCTTCGGGTTCAACTCAAACAAATATCGCTGTAACTCCTTGCACTCCTGCTTCAATGTGACCAACTTCTTCTTCATACATGCCTGGTCCATCAGGAGCCGGCTGTGCAGGTTGCTGGAAACACACTCTGCATAGTAAGATCCTGTAGCCTCTTCCTCCCATTCCAACTGCCAAATCCCACAAACTCCACCAGGACCCAGATACCCATAAAGACTTCATAGAATACATCTCCATACATGTAAGGCTGCTCCACAAACAGCAAACGGCCAATCCAGGGAAGAATAAATTGTTTCTGTGACCCAAGCACCTAACAGTCCATGTCTCTCCAAAAGAACAAGGGATCTACAACTATCCATGAAAGCCCAATGCATCGGGGCAACATCAATTAGTAGGCAGTAAAAAACCGCAAGAGGACAGTAGAACCAAGGGAGGTCATGCTAACCATGTGGTCCACACATTGAGCTTTGTTAAACCTGATATGACCCCAGAGGCCCAGGTCGGCCTAATAACACTCTGATGCCTGAATCAGTATAGTTCTATCCAGAGCCTTCTAAAGATGCATAGACACTGTGCTGAGAAGTCACAGTCTCTTATGGAACTGAAACTGAGTCCAAAAGACCCACGGCACAGTGATATTTAAACAGCAGAAGACATGGACCCAGAGCTGCAGGCTCTCCAGTCCAGAACAAAGAGAGGCAGCAATGGATATTCCACAAGTGATGGGCCCTTCTGACCAGTACTTACCGATAGAAGTTAATCTCCTTCTTGAGCTCCTGAAATTTCTCACGATGTTCAATGTTCTTTGTGTCTAAGTTGTGCAGTAATGAAATGACCTCTTTCTCCTTTATCTTCAAGTTTTCATAAAATGGATTTGGCCTGAAGTAGGGGCTGGCCCCAGGAAGATAGAACCCAATGAACATCGAGGTTTAGGACTATATGAACTCAGTCTGTGTCCTGTACTACCCCAGCCCTGGAAGGACACTTTCTGAATTCTACATATTTGGATCTTCTTCAGCTTCAGAAACTTGGAATTGTGTGCCCAGGACAACAGAAGCTAAGCACCCAGATAAAGGGTTCCTTGGCTCACTTTTTTGAATCAGGAGGGCTGGATCTGCATTCAAACCTGTTATGCTGTCAAGAGCCTAGGCCACAGAGCTTACCCAACCACACACACACACACACACAAACACACACACACACACATCCAGAAACCTCTGATTTCATTTTTCCTGTTTTGACAAGTGGAATGCTACAAGCCGAATAACTAATATTCTAGAGGCAGACAGTACACATAATTCTGGAGATAAGACCAGATATTGCCACAAACTTATAATCTGCCCAAGGCATACAAGTGTATAGACAAATGTGACCACACAGGCAAAGAACTGTACTGTTGAAAGTGGGGCTTCCAAAATAAAGCACTTACACCTCCATGAAACTATTATACAGGTATATCCTGAGGTCAAAAAACAGACCCCTAAATTCCAAGGGACAGGGGACATAGAAACATATAAAAGTTGTACATATGCATGCAGACCTGTGAACACACAGACACACAAACTGGGACACACCCACAAGAAAAGAAAAGTAAACAGACTCAGAGAATGAGAAAGAGAGACAAATATGGAAAGAACACAATGAGAATCAGTAGAAATGTATGCACCATTACTGTCTCAGTGTTTAAGGCACACAGACAAGAAGGAACAGGCCTGAGCCTCAGGCCTTCTAGTTAAGCATGGAGATGAACAATGTGGGACCTGTTACCTAAGGGTGCTGCCATGAGATGATAGCGTTCAGTCACCTTCCTAGCAAGTACAAACACTGTCCACAAACTCACAGCACCTAGAACCTTGCAAACTGCCACCTGTCAAGGGCTTTCCAATTGTACACTGGGAACTCATGCTCCAGTGACGTTATCCCTGAATTCTTCACTCAGATCACAAGTTCAGATTTTCAACAGGTGGAATCAGAGAGTCCATTTCCAAACTCACTCCTCACTAAGGGTCAGGTTCTGAATCTCCTCTCTATGGGAGATGAGGTTTAGAACAAGGTCGTTTGTTTGGAGCAATGCATACCTCTTGCTCATGGATCCACCTGTCACATAAAGGAGGCGATCTGTCAGCTCATTTCTCTCCTTGGTAGTTAGCTCCAGTTCTCTATTCAGCCTCTCCTCTTCCTCGTTGGCCTGCACCTTGTTTAGGACATTTTCAGGGGATGAGGTCTGTCTGCAGGCCTCTGTAGGTAGAATAACACAAGTGAACCCACATGGGGCGAATGCATAGAGCATACACAGACCACAGTGAGGTCCAAACAGGAGAACATGCTTGGAAGCCAGTGTCACTGCAAGGAGTTTGGTCTATGTGTAAGAGGCATCCTAAGTGGATCACAGTTCCCCCACTACTATATAGAGACCAAGAGATGTAAGCAGCCAGGTGTTCCCTATGCCCGCCCACACAGGCTTACAAGTACCAGAGAGATGCCTTCTCCAGGATTATTATCAGGTACGCAGGCTACAACCTGGTTTCAGGACCCTCACCCCTCTGGTTTCAGAAGTCAGATCATCAATTCAGCATCCACAATGACTTGATTGATCAGGGATACTCAGATATCCTACACTGTTACTCTCGTCCAATAACTTTGCATTAAAAATTCATGTAGGGGGAGGACATGGTCAACAGACTTATTAATTCCCCCTACTGAAATGACAAATGCCCCAGAAGTGCCAGTAGGTTACAGGCTCTTTCTCTACCTGCCCCATATAGTTGGCTACTGTAGAAAAATATCTGCCACACAGAACCTCTAATGTATGAAGGTAAGATTGGCCCCGTCAGCCAGAGGTAGTCACAGGAGTTCTAAGAATATAAGGTCATGGCCAGGAGCACAATTCTCTCCCTCTTACTACTGTCAGATAGTCACTGAATTTAAAGAAGCAATGAAAGTGAAGTACATTGATGCCCTGTTTAATTCAGAAAAGTTATACCCTCCATGACTACTTATGGTGTTATTATATCAATTTAACATACTGAATGCACTGTAAAAGTAAAGACTAGAAGTTCACCCAATAATAGCATAGGCATTGCCATATCCTCCATGTGGTTATGGAGAAACTAATGATGTGAAAACCTTGACTTTCAGGAATTGTGATAATCATGGAATTCAATATCTGTGGAGATGTTCCAGTGGTTGTGGCCCATTGCTATAAAGGCCAGGTGAAGGCCCCCACACTCACTCCTGACAGGAAGCTCAACATACACTGCCCAGAACTTACTCCACATTCCCCATGTCCTGTGTCCATCATTACCTTTAGGTTTCGTTTGCTTCACTCTAGACTCTTCTCTATCAACATCAACTCTCCCAAAGCGCCTGAGAAGACGGGCAAACATGCCTGTGGATATATCCTTTGGACACTAAGAGAAAAAGTAGGGAATTGGTTGTCACAACGATACTGGTGACATCACAGGGATTCCAAGGTCTCTCTAGGAGACAATAGAATGTCCACGAAGGGACGGCTGATGTCATGGATAACAGACTTTACCT
The DNA here is from genome assembly GCF_021556685.1 of Rattus norvegicus. Classification (NCBI taxonomy): domain Eukaryota; kingdom Metazoa; phylum Chordata; class Mammalia; order Rodentia; family Muridae; genus Rattus; species Rattus norvegicus. The sequence continues at coordinate 17,042,206 of NC_141552.1, forward strand.
CCCTGCTAATGTTCTCCCTGTACTGAGCAAAAGCTGATGGACCCTTTTCAGGGGACTTCCCTGTGGCATAGCCACTGAGCACCACATGCTTCCAAAGCCAAATTTGGCTCTAGGCTTGATTGGAAAAACCTAAGTCATTGCTATGTATCTAAATGAGTGCTTCCTCCCCAATCCCTGCACAGAAATGTTTCATCCTACCTCAAATTCTCCTCAGTCAGCAATATTACCCATTAAAGATTACTGAGAAATCACACCAGTTCCTATAAGTAGCCAAAGAGGTCTCCTGTCTCATGATGTGCAGGTGCATGAAATCACACCCAGAAATAGCCTGTAGGGTAGGTTGCAATGTGGGTGTGTGTTATAGGTACAACCTGAAGCTTTGTGCTTAACATTTGACAGTTGCCACCAGATTCCTTAGGAGAAAGAATTGCATTCATTATGGTCCTGGCAACAATGTGGTGATCTGTTAGCAGAGGAAACTGAAATATTGGAGCCACCAGTGAATGCACCCTCAGGCTGAGTGTGGGGCTCTCCTCTTTGCACTTAAGTTACCAAAGTAGGATTGCTTACAGGCCTCTCTAAGCTATAACGTGTGATTTCATCTGAAAAATAAAATAGTCAGCAAATGTGGGGGGGGGGGAATGCAGCCAAAGGAGTAGGACAAGCCTAGAGATATAACTCAGTGGACAGAGTAAGAAACAAGCATCTTCACTCCTGTTTCATGGATCACCCTACAAAACACAAAAGCATCTATCCTACTAAAAAAAAAAAAACAGTTATTTTAATGAATGCATACACTAATACTGTTTACAGTATTAGTGGCAAAGCTCAGATTTTGGGGGCAGATCCATGACTTGAACTATCTTCCTGACAACATATAAAGCAATAAATAAATAAATAAATAAATAAATAATAAATAAATAAATAAGAAAAAAACACAAAAATAAAAAACACAAAAAGCACAAGCCTCTCATGTGAAGTTACAGAAGAGTGATCCAGTGGTCACTTCTGACCAGGCCATTTTAGCTATGACAGTGCATAGTGACCCTTAATTTGATGGGTCCTGTATAAAGCTTTGTGCAATATTGTCATTTTAACAAACCTCATCCAGAACATACATAACGACACAGGATATGATTGCCATGTCCTTGCTGTGTATCAAGTTATTTTTCTGTGTCCTTGATTGTCAGGCATATTACAGCAACAATCTGAGATGGCTGGTAGACTTGGAAGAAAGTGGATATGAAAGATCTCCGTTAGATATCAGTACAGCCATTTCTTAAGCATGAGAATCTTTTAAGCTGGCCCTCGTTTAGCCCCTAGACGTTAGTCAATAGACCAGAAAGTACAGAAAGCACATTCCCACCCACTCTCTAGGAAGCTGCCCGACCATAAGAACAGAGGGTATAGAACATATTTACTGCAGGGCAATTACAAGACAGGAAACATCTCTGGGAAGCTGACTGACCACTATAGAAGTGAGATATCCTTGGTACTGAATGCAGCTGTGCTATAGGCTGACATCGCTATAGCCTTGTCCTGGGAACTCCAGAAGGGAAACACCTGCCAAGACAGATATCCTTGGTCCTTGTCCTGGGAACCCCAGGATAAGAAAATATATATCAAGTCAGACGTCCTTCCTACTGAAATAGCTACATTGATGTGGTTACGGCCTTATCCCAGGACGAGAAACATCTGCCTAGGTATTCTTGGCACCGAAATAGCTGAGCTAATGAAACTGTGTGATCGTAAATGACTGTTTAAACTGTACATTTCTGTTGTTCGAGGCTCCTCACATCCCTCCTGCGTGTGGACCATGTCGAGCCCCAGTGCATTGGTATCCCAAAGTAAACCTCTTGTTTTTACATCAAGACTGAGTCCTGTGTGTTCATGGGGTGGTGATTGTCCTCAGGACTGGAGCGAGAGTCTCCTCTGTCTGAGGGTCTTTCAGATAAAGCTATAGTTGTGGGTTACACACCTCAATTCTCATTGGCTAATGCTGTCCTCACAGTCCTTGGAGGCCCCTTTGTAAGACTACCTGTTGGAAAGTAGAAGCAGCTTTATTTGAGCTCAAAGTGAACCTGACGAGCAGCGTAGAGAACAAGATGGGGTAATTGAGAACCTGTCTAAAACCAGCACAGAAACCCACCCTTCATTCAAAGCATCATCTACCAATTCTTGAATTTTTACCATTCTCTGCCAAACAGTCTTTCATTCAGGAAAGGTAGAAAAAAAACTGGAAATGATCTTTGTATTCTAAGGACCTTGATCTGTCTTTCCTTAGGTCCACGTTAAGAACAAATGAAATGGGTATCACCATCTGAACAACTTAGTATCACCTACTCAGCATTTCTAGCCTAATACTGTGCCTATGGCAATCTCAAGCTTCCCTGAGTGTTGCTGCCCCAGCAAGAAGAATAAAGAACTGAGGTCAAACCCCAGTGAACCTTTCATGGGTTAGAAGAAAGCCATCAGAGATACTGCACTACTTTGTCCTTAGATTAAATCAAGATGATACAACGTGAATCTATTGGGCTATTCAACTATACATCTTCCTCACAAACCCACCTATCTGAGTTCATTGCTTGGCAGAATTCATGCCCCACCATCCTAGATATTTCTTGATTCATTGCTGCCAAGGGCCAGGTTTCCTGAGTTTTGTTTTTTATAGAATTGGGTGTAGTCAATCATAGTTGCCCTCTGTAAGAAATGACAAATATCTATAATAACTGACCACACTGTACTTGTGTATACAAGTACAGTAGTGGAAAATTCAGCATAACTGAGGAGTGGGAAATCACCACTGTGTCCTGGCCTTTCTCTGCCCATATCACAGCTCACAGGCGGCTGGGGCAAACCTTGAGTTCCTCTGTAGAAACAGAGTGAGGTTGAATGGACACTGAGCAGGCAGAGCAACACAGCGGAGGCAACTCAATTCCAGCAACAAATGCATTATTTGTTTCCCATCTTAACAGCTCCTTTTGAGGACTTGTCCCCACACCTAGCTTAAACACAGCATTTTCATACATGCCCGCCTGCTATTTCATATTGTTGCTGTAATATGCCTCCACATCATAGATTTCAAAAAAATATATACCTAACACTGAGAAGGGTGATGCTTGTCAACAGCTAGTGCGTTGGGGGCCCAGGTACGGTCACAAATAACCAGGACACAGGGGATGCAGAGCAAAGGCAGATGCAACTGCATGCAGCTACAAGCTTATTAACCCTTATATAGGCATGAATATGCATTACCTCACATTCCCTTTTGGCAAGATATAATACGGTCGTTATTCCCATGATACCAGGAACGACTGAGGCAAGACTAGGCAAAGAAGTGAGACTAAGCAAAGGCTTCTCCTTAAAATATCTGTATAGCAAATCACCCCTCTTCCTAGTATCACAATCTACTTGTCATAACCCAGAGAGCATGAGAGCTGCTTCCACAAAAAACAGACACAGTACAGCATAGTGTAAGGTAAAGTGAGAAAAACATTTCCTTCTCAAGGGCAGCGTTCCAGCCCCTGCTTGCATCTCTCAGCCATCTTTCCTTGATCCTGTCTGGGAAGTGTATCTCAGTGACTCCACAATTTCTCTCTTTGTCCTTTTGTTTTAAAAGTAACACTTTCTATAACATAGCTAATTGTCCTTGAAGGGGTTTAATCATGCAAAAAGAAAACAATATAATATATAATGTATGCAACCTTTAATGACTGTATCTATTTTCTTAGGGGTATTATTCAGATACCTTCCCAGATCTGGATTTAACTTTGGTAATTGTTATCTGTCTACAAAATCAACAATATCGAATAAATATTCCAGTTTTCTGGCGTAAAGTCCTCGGGAGTAAGAACTAATGATTTTGGAATTTGCTCGGTGTCTATTGTTATGTCCCTCATTTCATTTCTGATTTTTAATTCATGTATTGTCTCTCTTGTGCATTGTTAGTTTGAGGAAGGGGTTGTCTCTCTTGTGGATCTTCTCAAAAAAAAAAAAAAGAGGAAGAAAAGAAAAAGACAGCTCTTGCTTTCCTTGACTTTGTATTTTTCTCTTTGTTTCTAAAGGCTTGATTTCAACCCTGAGTTTACTCCTTTCATCAGATCCTACCAGACTCTCTATGGGATGAGGCTTTGCCTCACTTGGTAACAGCAGCATGGAAAAAATGAAGCTTCTGCTGATCTCTGTTGTGGTGTTGCACATCACAATCTCACCGAAAACCATGCATAGCCTGGTTTTAGGCTCTATTAAAGCAGCCCAGTATTTCAGTGTTACCTGCAAGGTGCCATGGAACGGTAGTAACATAATTCTGCATGCACATCGACAGGTTTCTCCACGGTCTTCTGGGTCATTTGATAATAATTTATAGTGAGTTCATGGATGAACACACACACACACACACACACACACACACACACACACACTTTACTTACATGGTGCATATTCTTTGCACACCAAAAAGAAAGTGAGAATTACTGAAAATGCACCAATAGTGCAATCGATGCATTGAGCTGTGGGGAAGCTGGGGCTTAGAGTTACTTAAAAGACTGGATGCAGATTCTCCTTCTATTGGAGGAGAAACTTGATAGACAATGTGGTTCTTTATTTTCTTTCTCTAGAGCACACAGGACTAGGGTGGCAGCTAGGGCTTTGAGCATGTTTGGCAAGTACTGTAGCACTGAATTAAATCCTAGGGCTGGAACCCTATTAATCATCTACAACAATTACAGGGCAGGCTGGATGACGACACTCAGCTGACAATGTGGACATCTCAACACAGTCACTGGACAATGGCTGACACACTTGTCTGAAGACTGGAAATGTTTCTCGATCTTGGAGAGGAAAGAAGGACCCTCCAACTACACAGTCCTCTAAGGAAGTTTATTCAGGTGAGGGATGACAGGGACTGTTTTGTCTCATGTCACACATGTCAGTAGAAAATATCCTAGGTATTGGATGCCGCTGTTAGCATTAACAGAACAAAGCCCATAGTGTTGGGAAGGATAATAAATTATGAGTAGGATTAGAAAACACCAAGCCTCTTCCAGGTTCTAGGAGAGCAAAAAAAAAAAAAAAATACCACGAAATACAGCATTAATGTGATAGTTTGGTTAAATCTAGTTACTAGTTTCTATTGTGATACCTATTGTCAGTGCCTGTGCCAACAGTGTGTGAATATCAGGTGTAGGTTTGTGGGGTTGAAAGAAAACACTTACACGGGTCACCCCTTTTTAGCGAGTGCCACCAAGGCTTTACTGAGATCTCCTTATATACCAAAGGCAAAAGCCGTGGAAAATCAACAAGGCAGGTGAAAATCCCCAAACAGGAAAATAGGACAAGTCTGTGTGGTGAAAGTTCCAGCCCAATCAGGGGCATAAACAGCTTCTTAAAAACAAGAAGCAGGAAAGCTCAGTGGGGAGGAAGGGTGCCATGGAAAATCCCAGCCCCAAATCAGGGGCTAAGAGCAGCTGTCAAAGGTGTAAACAATTTCTTCCTATAGCAGGCTGAAAGGCTCAGTGAGGGGGGAGGGAAACACCAAGGTAGGGCCCAACAGGAGCCTTCAATGGTGGCTCTAATGTTTCACTTTCCTCTGCCAACTGGCCTCCACACTGTTTCTAGCACCATAATGATTTCAAGTCTTCCTCCTAAGGAATTTTGTGGCAACCGTTGAATGCTAAGCACAAGGCTTCATGAGTGTTCCCCTAACACACACCCACATTGCAACCTTCCATGCAGGCTATTTCTTGATGTGATTTCAAGCACCTGTACATAATAAGACAGGAGAACATTTTGAGTGCATATTCAAACTGGTATTATTTCTCAGGAATTTTTAATGGCTAATATTGGTGAAGAAGGATAATTTGAGTTAGGATGAGACATTTTTGGGCAGGATTTGGAAGGAAACATTCATTTAGATGCATAGGAATTACTAAGGTTTTTATAATCAAGCCTAGAGGAAAATTTGGCTTTGGAAGAAGGAGATGCTCAGTGGCTCTGCCCCGGGAAAGTCTCCTGGAAAGGCCACCACAGCTTATGCTCAGTACAGGGAGAACATTAGCAGGGAGGCAAAGTCTGCTCCCCATGACATCTGCTGTCCCTTCTTGGACATTCTATTGTCTCCTACAGAGTACTTGGCGTCCTCTGTCACCAATGTTGTAGTGACAACCAGTGCCCTAGTTTCTCTCAGTCCGAGTCTGGCAGATACATCCTAAGACATGTTTTCCAGTCTTAGAAGTGTTTTGGGAGGGGCGAATGTCAATTGTGGAGAGACTAGGGTGAAGGAGTCTGACCTTTCGTCTCACAGAAATGATGGACAAAGAAAGTGGTTCTGGGGAATGTGGAGTAAGTTCTGGGCAGTGTCTTTTGAGCTTTCTGTGGAGGTGGGGTGGGGGGAGGGATGGTGGGGGTCCTGCAAGCTTAAGCTGACCTTTCTAGCAATTGGCCACAACAACTGGAGCATCTGCAAAGGAATTGAATTTCCATGAATATCACAATTCCTGAAAGTCATGGATTTCAGAACATTAATTTTCCCATCCCCAAAGAAAGGATATGGTAAGGCCAATGCTACTATTCTGTGAACTTCTGGCCTTTACTTTTAAAGTTGATTTGTGGCTTGTTTTTTGTTTGTTTATTTATTTATTTAGTGGGTAATATTATTTATTGCCAAAGTCAAACATCTGGGTTACATCCTGGGACCCACATGACAGAAGGAGAGAAATGGCTCCTGAAAGTTGTTTGGTCATGTGCTGCACACACACATACACACACACACACACACACACACACATACACACACACACAGACAGACACTCATACTCATACTCTCACTCATACACACACAAACTTTAAAGCAATAGTAATTTTTCTTAATAGCTTCTCGGCCTTTTGGCTAAGATCAAGTGTAGTAATTTTTCTTAGAGTCTGATATAATTGGTTCTAATACAAAGACAGCCTGAGTGTAGTTACTATATAATTAAATAGTACTCATGCTCTCAGGCAAAGAGTTTAAAGTTTATAGGTACCTAATAAACTCGCACTGGGACATATAAAGAACATTTAAATGTTCAGCAGAAATACAAAGAACAACTAATTTAATTTGTTAAAAGTGAAAGCTTATACAATTCTGAAGGTTTTTATGCTGGTTTTATTATACATGTAACTATGAAAAGAAAACATACATACTTGATCAATGAAATGAGGAAGAGTGATTTAATGAACAGAAAAGTGGATGGTACTTCAAAATTTCCATGATTACATATTATCTATTTAATTCCCTCCACAATAGCAAGAAACGGACATTATTATTTATGCGACATTACAGATACATAAACCGAGAAAATATTGTTTGGCCTGATTTTCTGAGCTTTTTAAAGGTTTAGTTAATTGACAGAGCTGTGCTTTAAAATTAGGGTCCATATTCTTCTGTTTTAAATGTGTGACACTTTTCTCTTTTTTTCTCCATCTTTATTAAATTGGGTATTTCTTATTTACATTTCAATTGTTATTACCTTTCTGGGTTTCCAGGCAAACATCCCCCTAACCCCTCCCCCTCCCCTTCTCTATTGGTGTCCCCTCCCCATCCTCCTCCCATTACCACCCTCCCCCCAACAATCCCTTCACTGGGGGTTCACTCTTGGCAGGACCAAGGGCTTCCCTTTTATTTCTAGTGGGTGCTGCTCTCCCTGCTCCGTGGGAAGTGGATGGGGGGAAGGCCCGGGCCTGAGGTGAGTTGGAACTGGGGTAGAAAGGCATAGGGCCTCCTAGGTGAGAATGCCAAACCACCACTGCTGCTGCAGCCACCATGGAGAAGCCCTTGTTCCTGCTGCAGGGAGGAGAGTCTGGTGCCCACAAGATGGCTGAAGGGGAGCTGAGAGTGGACAGCTTCATCACCCGCCTGCTGGAGGTATGAGGATATCGTCCGGGAAAAATTGTGCAGATGACTGGAGCAGAAGTCCGAGGGCTGTGTATCACGTCTCGTGAAATCTTTCTTAGCCAGCCAACAGCTGTGAACACAGGTTTCTTTTGGAGAGCAGGCCTGTGCAGGCCCAGAACCTAGGTGGGACAGTTCAAGCTACCCTTTTTCCATGGCCAATCTCAGATCATATTCAGAAAGTATTTCTTGGGCTAAAGAGAAGGCTTAGTGGTTAAGAGCACTGACAGCTCTTCCAGAGGTCCTGAGTTCAAATCCCAGCAACCACATGGTGGCTCACAACCATCTGTAATGAGATAGGATGCCCTCTTCTGGTGTGTCTGAAGACAATCACGGTGTACTTGTATATAATAAATAAATAAATAAATAAATCTTTAAAAAAAAAGAGTATTTCTTCCAGGTGATGGATTTCCAATTTATGGAATTGAACTAACTTACTGATGGTGGAAGTGACACAGAGAGTTAAAGTACAGAAGGAATAATCCAGAATATCCACCAACAGTTGCTGTCACACCAGGACTTTTAAAAGCTCAGCTGCTAGAGAAGCAATGTAGTCTTTGGTTATTCTCAAGCTTAGGTCTTCTAGTCATTATAAGCTGACCATGACACAAAAAGAGTCATCTATATCAAAATAGAGAATAGTAACTAGATTCACACCACACTATCACATTACTACTGTATTTGAGGTTCTCAGTTAATATCCAAGAACCTGGAAGAGGCCAGGGCCTTGCTACACATACTCATAATTTATGTCCCCATTGTCAGCTGAGATTCTTCATGCAGCCTGGGGTCAAGGAGGTCATCCCACAAAGCACAAAACACCCATCTCAGGTAAATATGTATGGTTTATTGAATCCAAAACATCCATGAATTTCAGGACACAATTAAATGTTGAAACCTAAGGATAATAGATATAGAAGAGAATTAAGATTTCTAGTTCATAGATCCAGTAAACACATTCAACAAATCATAGCAGCAAACTTCCATAAGGTAAAGAAAGAAAAGGCCATAAAGGTACAACAAGCCTACAGGACATCAAACTAATTGTACCAGAAAAATTCCTCCATTCACATAATAATTAAAACGCTAAATGCACAGATCAAGAAAGAACATTAAAAGGGGTAAGGTATAAATATCTAGTAACAAATAAATTCAGACGTATCTGAATTACACCAGACTTCTCAACAGAGATTCTAAAAGTCAGAAAATCTTGGGCAGATGTAATGCAGACACAGGCTCCTATATCCAGCATAATCCTCAATCACCATAAAAGGAGGAACCAGGATATTTCATGACAAAACCAAATTTAAACAATTCTTTTCTGTAAGAAAGCACAACTGAGGCTAATAGGAGGAAAACTCCAAGACAATGAACTAAACTATACCCAAGAAAAACCAAGAAATTAATCTTCTCTCAATAATTTAAAAAAAGAGAAGCACACAAACATAATTTCACCTATAACCAGAAAAAGAAGAGAAAGCAGCAATCATTGGCTTTAATATCTGACCAGATCCTCTTTCCCTAATCCCCAAGCTCCCAGGGGCCAAACTGCCAGCCAATGTGTATGCAAGGATGCTCTATAGTTCAAGGTGAGGCCTGTTGCCCACCAAAGGCAGATCCTAGAGGTGTGAGGTGGGAATGGATATGTGTGGGTGGGGGAGCACTGTCACATAGGCAAAGCTGAGCAGAAATGGGATGTAAATTTGAAGAGGGGAGTCTGGAAAGCAGGACAACAGTTGAAATGTAAATAAATAAAATAACCGATTAATAATAATAGCCAAAAATAAAATAACAAGTAAAAAGGTAAATGAAAATTAAACCAAACCAACCAAACAAACAAACAAAAATCCCTGTAGTGTATTGGTCTAATTCTGCTTGTATTTTAATGCTAATTTGTGGAACTCAGGACTGGTTAACCCCAAATAACTGACCCTGATCCAGTTAACTGTGATTATAAAGAAGCCAACAGCCAACAGCTACACAGCAGAGAGATGGGGGAGGTGAGCTTTGAGGGCTTTGCTAGAGAAGATCATGAGGAGGGAAGAAGGAAGAAGAAGCTGCCATAGAATAAAGGAAGAACGTGTGATGGAGAGGAGAGAGGAAGAGGACAGCAGCCATGGTTAAGGGAGAGGAGATCCTGGTCCTGAGGGCTGTCCAAGTGGAACAAAGAGCAGCCAAGATGCTACACAGCCTGTAAGAGTTAGCGTTATTGTTTGGAAAGTAGATCTGATACCATGGAGGGCAGGCAGCTGCCCAGCTACTGTGCTGACTAATGCACACTAAAATAAATTTAACACAATATGTATAACCAGTAAGACAGCTCTCTAGAGGATCCTAAAAGGAATACTTTAGTTTGAAGGGAAGGACAAAATACCAGAGAACACTAAACTCAATATCTAGGGTGGTGGGGCATGAATTCTGCCATGGTCTGAACTCAGAAAGGTGGGGTGGGAGAAACATATCTGGTTAAATAGTCCACCCACATTGTGTCAATGTGATTTAATCTAAGGACAAAGAAGTGGAGCATCTCTCACGGCTTTCTTCTAACCCCTTGAAAGGATCACTGGGGTGTGGCCTCAGTACTTCATACTTCTTGCTAGGTCAGGGAAACTCAGGGAAGCTTGAGATTGTCATAGCACAGCATTAGGCTAGATATACTGAGTAGATGATACTAAGTTGTTCAGATGGTGATATCCATTTGCATGTGTTCTTAATGTGGACCTAAGGAAAGAGAGATCAAGGTCCTTAGAATAGAAGGAACATTCCCAGTCCTTTTCTACCATTCCAGACTGAAAGGCTGGTAGGGAGAAAGTGGTAAATAATAAAGAATTAATAGATGATGCTTTGAATGAAGGGTTGGTTTTTGTGCTGGTTTTAGACAGGGTCTCACGTATCCATGTTGCCCTCACCCTGGCTGGCCCGGTTCACTTTGAAGTCAGTGCTTCCATTTCCAATAGACAGTCTTACAAGAGGGGCCTCCGAGGTCTCTGAGGACAGCATTAGCCATTGACAGTTGAGGTGTGCAACCCACAACTATAGTTTTAGCCACTTTGTTCCATGTCTACCAGCTATTTCAGATTGTTGCTGTTCTATGCCTGACAATCAAGGACACAGAAAAATAACCTGATAGAGAGCAAGGACATGGTGATCACATCCTTGCCTCTGCTGTATGTTCTGGATGAGGTTTGTTAAAATTCCAATATTCCAAAAAGCTTTATATAGGGGCCATCACATTAAGGGTCACTATGCACTGTTTCATCTAAAATGGCCTAATCAGAACTGACCGCCAGACAACACTTCCTGCGAAGTTCCTATGAGAAGCTTAAGTTTTTTGTGTTTTTTCTTCTTCCTTCCTTTTTTTCTTTCTTTCCTTCTTTCTTTCTTTCTTTCTTTCTTTCTTTCTTTCTTTCTTTCTTTCTTTCTTTCTTTCTTCTTTCGCTTTATAGGTTTAGAGGAATGTATTTTGGGCCACGGATCTGCCCATAGTATCTTAGCTATGGATGTGATCAATCAGAGTTAGTGTGTGCATTCAATAAAATGTCCATTTTTGACTAAGGTAGATGCTTCTGTGTTTTGTGGGGTGACCCATTGTCAATGTGTAGTGAGTTGGGGCCCTGGGTATGGTCGCATACCCCCAGGACACAGGGGGTGCAGAGCAAAGGCAGAAGAAACTGCACGCAGTTGCAAGCTTTATTAATCCTTATTAAGCTAAGAATATGCATTACTACAATTTTCATTGTGTCAAGATACCATAAGATTATTATTCCCAGGATACCAGGAACAATGAGGGAAGATTAAACAAAGAAAGACGAATAAACGAAAGCTTCTCCTAAAGATATTCATATAACAAATAACCTCTCTTATTATAATCAAAATATACTCACCATTACCAAGAGAGCGTTAGAACCACTTCCACAGAAACGGGACACAGCAGAACATAATTTAAGGCCAAGTGAGAAAAACATTTTCTTTTCCAGGGCGGCATTCCAGACCCTACTTGAATCTGTCACCAGGCCTTTCTTGACCCTGCCTGGGAGCTGCATCTCTATGTCTTAACAATTCCTTCTTTTTTCTTTTGTTTTAAAGTAACACTTTACATAACATAGCTAAAGGTCCTTGTAGGGGTTTAGTCATGTAAAAATAAAGCAACATAATACATAATGTACATAAGATTATGGCAAAACTAGCTCCTCCCATGCTATGGAAAATCCTTTGAAGCCAAGCCTTGGGATCTAATCCTGTCAATTGATCAGCCAATAATTTCGCTATTTCCATAGGGGTAGTATCTTCTAGCTGTTTACCAAAAGACATTCGAACATCATATTTCAAGGCATTAATTACTTTTGAAGCACTTTCATTACCCTCTAAATAGGCTTGAATTAACTTCCAATCATGTTCTGTGTCATTATCCATATATTTACTAACACAAAATTGGTAGGATTTCATCATGATAAGCAATATAAACCCGATAACTGGCATTGGCTGCAGCAGAAGAAACCATGAGTAAAACACACATTGCTGAGAATAAGTGCTCAGCAGTAAAGGACTTTCCTGAAGGAGACAAAATTATTCCTTTCAGTGCTTAATCGCTTCACCTGACCCCACATAGGTAATAGGGTTGTCACTGCACGGATCCTTATCCATTGTTGTTTGTGGACACTAAGAGAAGCCAGGGCCTCAGTAATGGAGGACACCTCCTCATCTCCTGAGAACATCCATCAGGAGAAAATGTAGCTGGTTTAACTGGATTCCTTTGAGGGTAGGGAGCAGTTCTTATTATTCTGTGCTTGGATCCATCTCCCGGGTAACCAGAATAGTCTCCCATCCTGTAATGAGACAAAACCCTCTCCCCTACATACAATGATGTCCCTTCCTGTCATTCAGCATCCCGGGCAATTTTTATCCATACTGTCTGTTCCATGCCTTCTGGGGGGAAGTTCAACAAAGTGTCTATCTCCTCTTGATATAACTTCACCTTGTGGTAAATTAAGAAAATTAATAACGTATAATGCTTGTGCCATATAGCTCTGGGACTGCTCTGCAAACTCCATTCAGGTTGCATAAGGCCATCTCTTTTCCCCCGTTTTAATTTTATAATTTGTCATTTCAGGGTATGGTGAATTCTTTCAACAAAAGCTTGTCCTTGTGTATTGTGTTCTGTACCAGTAATATGTACAATATGATACCGTTGACAAAATTGTTTATATTGATAAGAAATATATGTTGGTCCATTATCAATTTTAATTTTAGAAGGCAGTCCCATAACAGCAGAAGTTTCCAATAGATGCTGTATAACATGAGCAGTGCGTACTCCTGGCAATGGTGTAGCCCACACAAATTTTGAAAAATTATCTATGCTTACATCTATGTGTGAAAGGCGACCAAACTCAGAAATATGGGTTTTATCGATCTGACACGATGTATTAAGTTGCATCCTTCTGGGATTAATTTGAGATGGAACACATTTTATACGTGAAGACTGACACATAGGACAATTAGCAATAATTTGTTTGGCTTGAGAATAGGGAAGCTTATATTTAATATGTAAATATCCTGTATTGGCATGATTATGACTGTGTTCTTCTGGGGTAGCAAATGCCACTAATTGATCTACCATATGATTGCCAAGTGTTAAAGATTCTGGAAATTTTGAATGTGATCTAGTATGTGTAATGAATATTCTAGAGTTTCATAATAACAATAGTCCTTTAATATGTGAGAATAACATTTAATATAGGCTTAGATGTAGAAACAACAGCAGTCGCAATATTCTGTACTACTCCTACAACATAAGCGGACTCAGCTATAATATTTTTACGTCATGAGTAAAATCCTGGAATACATTAATTACCGCTAATAATTCATTTTGTTGTACTGACCCAAAAGAAGATTCTTGTCCCCAAAATTAATCTTTGGTCCAATAAGCCATCTTGGTGTTAGAGCCATCTGTAAACACAGTAAAGGCTGATGGTAATGGATCAACAGAAATTAGTGTATTTATCAATTTTTTTTTTGTTTTTTAAAGCAATCCCACAATTTACTATGGGGAGGATGAAATTCAATATTTCCAGTGTAAGAAATCATGGCTAATTGAAAAACCTCAGACATCTGCATTAAATATTCCACTTTATCTTTGCTTAATGGGAAAACAATAGCAGCACAATCATATCCCCACAGAGTAACAGGTCTGTGTATGCCTTGCTGAATAATTAAAGAAATTTGTTCCTCATAATTTGTTAATGTTTGGTTAAAGTTTTATTTAATATATATCCATTCTAAAGGCAACTCATCCTGAGCGAAAGTGCCTGTAGGATATTCAAGAGTATTTAAACATATAATTTAATAACTCTATCTGGATCAATATGTGCCAACTATCCATCTTTCCATTTTCAGAAAAGATACCCTTGCATGCCTTCATATAAGCATTAATATCCCCAGCCTCCTTTATAAGTAATAACGCTCTCCTGTACTCTTCATTAGCATTTTCAAAAGCAAGCATTTGCAGCAGTTGTCCTCCAGCTTCCTCTCCTACCACTGTTCTTTCCAATATTAATTTTAATATACATAAAAACTTAATATATGGTTCATAGAAAGCTACTACCTTTTTCAACCAACCAGTATCATCCTTTATAATAAGTCGGTTGGGCCACACCTTGAATCGATGCTGGCCTAATTATAGGAAAAGAAAAAGCAGGTGAATTCGTCATTATCATCCTGTGAATCTAATGGTCAAATGCCATCCTCGGGAAAAGACTTAGAAAAACCTGCTTCAGGCAGTGGTGCAGAGGGCAAAACTTTTACTTTCGTTTTGTCTTAATGAAGCTGTAGCTTCTTGTTCTGTATCGTTATTACCCTGTCTGCATTCATGGCCTTGAACACAGTAAAAATTACAGCCCAAAGAGACCAGAAATTGGAATCTTTTTGCCCTGCCTGACAGCCTTTTTCTCCTTAACTTTCACTTTGACCCAGATATCAGAATCCCTGGAACCCTCATAAGGGAACCAAGGAGTGTACTCTTGCTGTCTCTAAACACTTTTCTAAACCAGACTGATAGACATGAATTCCCTGCACTCTTAAAGATGCTTAAGCATAGCGAGATGAAGAGAAGATTTATCTTGTCCCATTTCCTTGTAATAAAATGTACTTACCTTATCTGACTGTCCAGACTTACCTTCAGGGACCCTGTTCCAGTGCCATAGGTCGACGTCTAGGGTGTTGGGAGCCCTGCGTCCGGTCGCATTCCTTTCTGTGTTTCCTGATGCTCAGTGGCCATGCCACTCCAGCATGCTTTGAAATGAACCAGTCCGCAACCACCACCACCACCACCACCACCACCACCACCACCACCAGCACCACCACCACCACCACCACCAGCACCACCACTAATTTGGTTTTGTAAATAAAGTTTTATTGACATCGCTATACTCAGCATTTACATCCTGTTCAGTGCTGCTTCTGGCTGCAGCTGCAGGGCTTAGGAACCACAGAGCCCTTTAAGCTCCCAGAGCTGAGAGCATTGACCTTTTGCCTTGTTTGTGAAAGAGGTGACTGACCCCTGTGCTCGAGGTTGCCTTTCCGTGCCCCTTAACCCATAGCATAGGTCTCTGTGCCATCCTCTCCCTTTGCTATGGTGTGCACTTCCTGGTACATTTCCATTAGCTCTTGACATTTCCAGAGCATTTGGTCTTGCAAATTGAATTTGCATGGCACCAGGAATAGACCTGATGGCAGGGTGTGGGACACTCCCTATGGGGACCCTGCCCAGGGGCATAGGCTTACTTTTCCAGTCAACTCCCTGAACAGTGAGCCTTTGTGGGACAAGGTACTTCACGACATGACTTGACCTCTCTGCAGTGCACCCAATCCCTGCTTGGCTCAGATGTCCCCCAGAGAGGTTGTGTGAGTGTCCCCAGTAGAGGCAGCACTCTGTGTGGTGGCATTGACATGGCATCCAGGAAAGTCAAAACCAGAGGGACATGTCGGGCAGTTGGAAGCAGATGTCAGCGTCCATGGAGAGAAGGATGGACTAGACACTCCTACAGGGGGTGAGCTGAGAAGCACTTCCTTGGCTTTTTCACAGCCGTGTAGGCTGCATGCCATGCTGTGTACCCATGCTGTGCTGAAGCCCCAGACTTTGAGTCTCCCACAGCTGCTGTGTCCTGGGGCCATGGTAGGATTAAGCAGACTTCAGCAGGAGAAAGGTGAAAACCCTGGTTGCAGGGTGGGGATGGCACAGTCATAACACTCCTGCACATGAGGCCCCTGACTTAGAGCCGTATAGCAGCTGTGACAAGCCAGCTCTGGTGACACTCATCTGCAATCTCAGCCCATGGGGGGTAGAGGCAGTAGGATCAGTTGTTTAATTATCCTTGGCTACACGGCAAGTTCGAGGCTAGCCTGGGCAACATTGTCTATGAAAATAAGACAAAACTAGGTCTTGACTCTGAGCATCACTGCCTGTACCTGGCACGGTTGCCCCACCCCAGGTAAGAAACCCCTCTGTCCAGAGGCCATAACTGCAGGAGACTCGCTGTCCAAGTGTCTATACAGCGCCCTGCTTGACTGTTCTGTGCTGAGGCCCAACCACACTCTCCTCAACTGGAAGGACATGGGAGAGGCTGTTTCTGTGAGGTCCCGGGCCCTGAGACGGAAAAGAATAAACCCTGTCCTTGGGAAAGCCATGGAGACTAGGAAGCCACGGGATCTCTGCAAACACCAGGGCTGGCAGGGGACTCTCATCCTCTACAGCAGCTGCTCTCAATCTGTGGGTTCTACATCAGCGCTCCTGCACACCAGACATTTACACTACAGTTCCTCACAGTAACAAAGTGACACTCATGAAGTAGCTCTCCAATAAGTTTATGTTGGGATGACAATGACATGAGGAACTGAAATAAAGTGTCACAATTTTAGGAACGGTAAGAACCGCCATTCTATAGGAACCCAGGCATCTGCACTCGGTGTCTGGAAGTGTGGTAGGCTAGGCTTCACCCTCAGCGATGCCAGCATGTGGGCACCAAGCCTAGGTTCCACCCCAATGCTTCCTGGATATGTGCAGGCCTGGTTCCATCAAGAAGTAACAAAGGAACCCTTGGCAAAAAACACTGGGTACCAAACAGGTCAGGAAAAGACATCCCCTCTTCTGCAACTCCTCTCAGGACGGCTGGTCTTCCCAGGAGGCCCCGGCTATAACCAAACCTTGTCTCCCAGTGCTTGCCCATTGGTGTCTTGGCCATATTCAGATTTGAAGACTTTGAACAGAATAGCTTCCAGCAGATTTGCATCAATGAATCCAACAAGCAGTTGCAGTCGTACTTCACCCAGCACATCTTCAAGCTGGAGCAGGTGAGAGTGGACACCTATTCCCCAGCCCAGCCCAGCCATCACCCTGAATGTCAGCTGTGTCCCTCAGTATCAGCGGGATGGGGCCAGGGCACCCTAAGTTCCCCAGGACCTAAAGCTATGTCCTTGAACTCAGTGCCATGCTCAGCCCTTCCAGCCTCTTTCAACCCTTCTGGAAGCTCAACTGCTCCTGCAGCAAGGCAGCAGTGTGCACATTCTGTCACATCATTTTTGTGTGTCTACAGGAGGTCAGAGCCTGTCCCCTCTGTTCCATTATTTTGCTGTATTTGCCTTTCTGAGGAGGCAGCACCCACAGGTATGGGAGGCAGCCACATGCATATTCTGCAGCCATGTCTGATTCCTCTGAGGCTCAGTCCCACTTACACACCTACCCTCCAACCTCCCCACCCCGTGTCACCCCTGGGGCTCTGTAAACCTTCCTGCTTTCTGTCTTTATATAATTGGTGACACTGCTGCCCTCAGTGGTGTCATACAGTATTAGTTTGTTTTTGCACTGCCTAGAGGTCTGACTTAGGAGAATGGCTACCATTCTCATTCCTGTTCAAGGGTCAGAATCTGAATCCTATGTAAGGCTGAATAATATTCCAGCACATGGCTGGGCCATGTTGAATTCACACAGTCACCTATGGATTTTATGTTTTGGCTTGTAAACACACACGTATAAGACTCAAGTGACACCCAAGTGGAGAATTGCTGGAGTCCTCCATGGCTTTCTGAACCGTCTGAGAGACCATCCTGTCCACAGTGTATAGGGCACCATCTACTCATAGCTCACACAGCATGAGGAGATTAGTGAGGGTTAACCTGGCTTCTCTGTCTCCTACTTTCTGCCACACTAGCCCTAGCATCTTTCTGTATTGCAGTGAATGTTTAGAACCCAGGAGGATGGCAGCTTCCTTGCTCAAATATAGCAAGTTCCTCCTTGCCTGCTTTGAGACTGAGTCTCATGCAGCCCAGGCTGGCTTTGAACTCACCATTAGTTAAGATGGCCATGAACTCCTGGTTCTTGGGCGTCAGACGTCTCTGAGTGCTGGGTGACAGGTATGCACCACTCTTAAGTCCTGCCACTGGGACAAGAGTGAGCAGAGCCAGCTCTGAAGCACACACTTTGCTGGTGTCAGTGATGACTGACTTATGATCCTGTCTTCCTTGCCCATGGCCCTTCTCCTTGGTGCATGCCATCCTTCCTCCCTGTGACTCATGGGGACACCAAGCCTGAGGATGTCAGGAAGAAGTTTACTTACTTCACTGGGTTGGAGGCTGTTAGGTTCCTGCGTCAGTAGGTGAGATTCAAGCTAGAAGGTTTGTGGCATGAGAAACTGGAACAGAACTGGAATGGCAGGAACAATCGTCGCCTGGCTCTGAGAAGACCAGGTGGGCAGAAACTCATTGTTGGGCAGGTAGTGAGCTCAAGTCCAGGCTGGGCATTGCTCAGCGCATGTGAACAGGTGTGCTTACATGGACATGTGTTTCCCCCACATGGTCACCACTTATCCAGGCACGGTGAATACTCCAAGGAGCTTTTTATGTTTTAACATTGTGTGTGTTTGTGTGTCCATACATACATATACACACATACATTCGTACATATACACGAATACACATACCTGAAAACACATGCATATACATGACTATACACATTCATGCTCACACACACATATATACACACCTACATGCATACACACACACATACACACATATACACACATACACACATACATGCATACACTCATACACATATACATACACACATACACACATACAATACATATACACACATACAAATACACCTATACACACATATAGACAGACATATACACACATATACATATACACGTATACAAATACATGCATACACACATTCATATCCACACGTACATACAGACATATACATATATACTCACATACATGTAAGCACATGAGTGGAAGCCAGACGACAGCTTGGCCCTTGGTTCTCTCCTTTTTACCACGTGGGTCCTGGGGATTGAGTCAAGCTCATCAGACTTGACAGCAAGCCCCTTTAACTGTAGAGCCCTCTTGTTGGCTGCCAGTCACCTCTTTCCACAAATTCTATCCATGGTGGGATGTTTAGAGTTGTTATTCTCATGATTCCTTTAGCAATAGCGCAGACATCATTTACACTGCATTAGGAGTTATAATTCATGTAGATGTCAGGAGAGCTGGAGGCGTGGATCAAGAAGAGAGCCCACTTTCAATGTCATTATGTGGTATTGCCTTAGGCCCTTTTATACACTCCCCTGGCTTTGTCTGAGTATATGTTTGAGGGCTCTCTATGACTGTGCAAAGAAGTAAGAGCTAGGGCTGGGCCACAAAATAGGAAAGTACTTGTTCATCCAAAAACAAAAACAAAAAACAAACAAACAAACAAACAAACAAAAATAGCTTAGGGGTGAAATATTGGTGCTAGTGCTGAACTACACAGCCAGAAGGTATTTTTCTAAGTAAATAACACAATATTAGGGATGACAATATGATCAAATATCCTACAACTTAAGTTTGCAATGTTACCTACATTTTATAAATCAAGTCTGACCACCGTTTTGGTTGTTTCCAATCATGTCTGAGTGCATCATCACGGGAATCCCAAGGAAAATCAGAAATGGGTTCTTGAAGCTGTTGCACAGGGCCAGTATAGACCTAAATACCACAGAGGAAACCTTGATTCTTATCACAAGGGATCATTCTCCATCCCTCTTGTCACACAACTTATGACAAGACGTCACCTTTCCTAAACTTAGCCTTTTTCCCACGTGCTGCAGAAGGGAAGATCTGGTGTCAAGGGGTCTGGACTCAAACCACAGGAACACTGAATTCATTTAAATAGGTGTAGTTTATTAATGCAGGGAACCCTGAAATGGTGGCTACTTTAATACAGTCTAAACCGGGTGTGCATGGTTTCTGTAAGGTCACCACTACAGAGAGCGGGAAAAGCTTCAGTAGTCACATGGATGAGATCAATCAGTGTTAGTCATGCCCTTCCAGCATGGTAGACTGCAGGTTGTCTGTCCCCATCACTTTGCTCTCTTGTGCCCAAACAATGCCAAGGTCAGGGCCGTTGAGCCGTGAGGCAGAGGCTCACCACTGTCAGTGCTGCCTACGACCCCTAAGACTGTCTCTTTCGGGTGTGTGCGTGCTGGACACTCATGGATCCTGAGATCTCCGCAGCTGAGGTGAAACAGTACCGGAGTCATTGCAATGTGGGCACACATTTGGTTGTGGAGCTGGGCCACTCTTTGACTTTTGGTGAGTGGAGAGACAACTGTTGGCTGAGCCTTTGGTGAACCGGATGGCCCCTGGCCACGTCAGGAGTCAGCAGTATCAAAGCTGGCCAACCAGTGTTTTATGTTCCATTTTGTCATCGCTGTACAGTGTTCTGATGCCACAGCACATGGCTGGTCTCAATCTCCCCATGTGGCCACAATCCCGAATTGATATGGCCTCCACTTCCCAAGTGCCACTGGGATTTCTGTAGAACCCCTAAGGCAGCAGCAAGCAGGAGCTCCTGACTATTCCCTCCCTGCTCTCTGGATCTGCAAGTCGTTCTGTGTACATATGGCTATGTCCTCATATACTCTTGATGCCATGATACCTTAATAAACACTTGAATCATGCCCTGATGGCATGATGGCAGTTTTCAACTGCTACCTGACACCATCTATAATCGCCTGGGAAATGAGGGGCTGTGTGGATCAGACTGGCCTTTGAGCATGACTATGCGTGACTGTCTTCGTTGCTGTGGGAGATGCCAGGCAACCTCTTTTCTGATCCTAGAGTCCCTATACCCAGCCACTTGTCCCCTCTACAGCCAGACCCTACTTCTGCTCCTAGGCACTGTCTTGGACTTCCTTCCCTCAGGTGGCTTCTCTCCTTTGGTTGCTACAGAAACCTGTTATGAGGAAAGGAACAGGGAGTTAAGAGTTCAAAGCCATCTTCCCACTGATGTTCTTTCTCCGAGGTCAGTGGGACACTTAAAGAGTTTTGTGTATACATTTTATTAAGCAAGGGACAATCATGCATCAGACACAGGAAACTAACAGCACATCTACCGGACCTCCTTCAACACCTGGGCATCTCTTCTGGCCTGTGCTTCTGTGTGCTGAAACCTGGGGACCAACTTCCTGTGGTGTTTCCCAGGATGACTATGCACATTACTACACTGGCGTAAATCCTCAAAACTCACAAACAGCAACAGGACCGCCACAGGAACGGTTCTACATCAACAGATACCACAGACCAGCAAGCAGAAGCATGGGAGGGTGGTGCTGTGGTTCACACACTTCTCTTTCATCACTAGGGCAGGTGACCCGCTGAAGAAACAAGGAGGCAGCAGGATGGAAGAGGAAAACTAAAACCCAGTCCTTGCATTAAACACTCAAGCACATTTAGACTAGAAGAGAGAAGTTTGCCAAGAATGAGGGCCACTTTGGACATCCATCATCAATAGCCCTGGCTGTCTAGGCCAGCATCAGATCCAGCAGTCTCCAGGCAGGTGTCAGCCAGGCCCTCAAGGGCACTAAGAGCATTAACCATGAAAAATAGAACAAGATCTCTGCCTCTTGCCTGCCTGACAGCCAAGCATGTGTATGCCCTGGCTATGCTCACGCTGGGACCCCTGCTACATATTAAGATATAGAGACCTGATAGTTGATTAGGACCCTGTTCCAAAAGGAAGTCACCGGATATTTCCCTCTGGCATCCATATGTGCATGCATGGTTGTACAAGCTGGTAGAATCTCTCTCTCTCTCTCTCTCTCTCTCTCTCTCTCTCTCTCTCTCTCTCACACACACACACACACACACACACACACACACACACACACACACACATTCAAGTTTTGAAGCACAGCAGAAGAATCTCTGGGACTCTAAGCCTGACCAGCCTCATCTGTGAGCCACAGCTTCTGTGTGAGTGCTCCTTTGTGTGAGAGGCATAGGGTGACTGAGGAAGGTTGCTGGTGTCCATCCCTGGCCTGCATGTGCATGCATACAGAGACATGGACACATGCACATGCTGAGTTCCCCTCATCCAATTCTGAAATCTGAAAACACTGAATTTCAAATCCAGGCATTCTCCTAACCTACACCTTCCCTCAGGAATTGGAGATGAGGCCTTGCAAGAATCCTCAACCAGTGAGACTGGCCCAGACCTTCTGAGATCCATTCTGCCCCAGGAGAACACAGCAGGTGGTATCAGGACAACACAGAAACTCAAGACTCCAGCCTGATGCAGGGACCGCCTGCTGGGTTAGGAGAAGACTCAGCATCAGGTTCCTGAACGAAAACATCACCTCTGAACACACGGGGTCGCTGTGGTTATGCCTTCAAGGCATCTTCAGCAGCAGCTTAAATGGACTAGGGATGACTATGGGAATCTGCCTGCAGGGTGATGTGGGAATCCTTTTGCTAAGGCTTGATCACTAGATGTTGCCACAGAAACCCTTGAACTCTTCTTGGAGTACAGTCCAGGCAGAGGCTGATCACAAAACATTCTGATTATGAACGGAGTTTAACAGATAATCTGGAACCTGAAGGCCACAGGCCCAAAGGTCTGCACTGCAGGGGTGAGGCATCACTGCAGGGATGACCACACAGTGCAGGGGTGAGGTGTCACCGCAGGGATGACCACACACTGCAGGGGTGAGGCGTCACTCAGGGGATGACCACCCACTGTAGGGGTGAGGTGTCACTGCAGAGGTGACCACACACTGCAGGGGTGAGGTGTCACTGCGGGGATGACCACACACTGCAGTGGTGAGGTGTCACTGCGGGGATGACCACACTGCAGGGGTGAGGTGTCCCTGCAGGGATGACCAGGAAGCTGACTGAGCTCCTCAGGGCTCTCCCTGTCCTGAATGTGCTTCCCTTCTAGGTGAGCACTGCAGCTTTCAGGGAGCTGGAGGCCTGTGTGGGCAGCAGTAGAAACTGCTAGCCTTGTTATTCACAGCTGAAACTATCACACAGGACATTCCAGAAGTGAACGCCACCAAAGTGGGGCCTTTCACAGCATTCTGGGTAGGATGGCAAAAGCCCCATGACAATTTCGCCTGTGATCCATACCAAATGTCTGCTGTCAGTGCCTGTCTCTTGGGAGCCACTGGATGATTCAGGGGATGGTCCTGAAGAAAAGGCTTGGCAAAATTGAGGTCTCCAAAGCAAGAGGAGCAGTGAAGAGGTGCAGGGGCCGTAGACCATGGAGACTGACATAGGCTGATGCTAGATACCCAGACTCATCCCTGTGTCCAAGACTGGATGTCACAGAGGCACCTGGTAAAGGCCACAACAGTGTCCTCCAGGATTCCACTGTCTCCCTACTTGCCCTTCACCTCACCCACTTCCTGTGGTTCTGGGAGTCAAGGACTTCATCACCTTTTTCGTTTTCTTGTCATATTGCAGGTACTGTGACTCGACCACTCTTCCTCCTGCAGGAGACACATCGTGTGTCATAGGATACGACTGCTGCACCAGGAAGACCCATAGCATAACCAGGACCCTGCAGTGAAAAGCAGGACTGGCCCTTCATGCTGAATGACAGGAAAAGCACCCGGCCTTCTCTTTGTTGCAGACTGGATTCCTCAGCCTTCCTGTTATGAACAGGGCACTAGTACCCTTCACAGGATACTTAGTGTTTATAAGACATTTATAGAATTCATCTTGTATATAGGCCATTGGGCTAGGAGCCAGCATCAAGGCATCAAGTAGGAGGAAATACAGAAACATTCTAGGAAGGGAAAGCCAGGGGCCAGTGGAATGGCTCAGGGATTGAGGACCAGAGTTCAGATCCCAGCACATGGATGTTCACAGTCATCTGCAGAATCAGATCTAGGGGGTCCCATGACCTCCCCAGCTCCCAAGCAGCTACATGTGTGCGTCTTAGACACTTCTCACTCACCGTGAAACAACCTAAGCCACAAAACATCCCACACCTTCTTGGATGGGCCCATCCCTGGGGGAGTCTTGTGTGTTCTGGGCTTCAACTCTAGGAAGGCTTGGCCTTGTTTTATAGGATGTCTTATTCCTTATATCAGCAGAGAAAGAAAAAAAAAGATCCAGTCCTGGAACCCTAGAGGACACTGCCATGATGTCACTGCTGTGCTGGCATAGGCTTAGAGATCTCTCCATGATCCATCCGAGTCACCTAGAGCTCAGGGAATGATGGAAAAGTCCATGTGAGTTCGCCCAGAGCTTGCAACCATGAGAAAGCTTGGAAAACACAGGGCACATGTGGTGTTTGATCCTGGGTCAGTTCAACCCTCTTGAGCCTGCAGCTAAGACAAACAGTTACATGGGCATGAGTGCACAGGCCAGATCTCAGAACCTGTTTGCCAACCATGGAACACTCTGGATCCCTCCTCTCAGCTGGACCTTCTTCCTCTACACCTCATCCACCCAAGCTTCTCAAGAAATGAAGCTACCAAGTTAATACAACAACTAACTGAAGGCAACAAGAGACTTCAGCCGCCCTGTGGCAATGAGGTCAGTCCATAGGTCTCCTGTCCCTGCACCATCAGTACCTGTGAGACCCATGGCCACCTATTCCCTTCCGAGGTGAGAACAATTATACCCACAACCTTGCTTTCAACAAATCCTGCCTTGGCCATTGGTGGGACCCTCATGAGACTCAATCTGATGCAGGCCTCCTCAGACACTTTGGCTTCCTTTCTGGCTGCTGGAGCTTCGGCCCTCTGGCCTGGCCTAATGTAGGATCAGCAACATCCAACTCTGTCGGGCCTCAGCCATCCCACATTGGGGGCCCTGCTTCACTCCTAGGTGCATTCTTTTCCCACATCTCTCCAGTCTCTCCCTCATCCCTAATTCCCCTCTCAGGCCCAGCCCTTCAGTCTCTGATGGAGACTGTCCTGGAGGGACAGGAGCCCCTCCCCGGAGATATTCCCCTACCCCATGCTGCTGGTCTCTGACAACTCCTCCCTTGGGCTGACTCATCTCTACAGGCACAGCCTGCTACTCCCCTGCCCCTGCAACCCATTTCCTAGCTCTGCTTCACACAAACACTCTGAGATCTCTACACTGGCTTCCCATTCTATTTTGCTCCCTCTCTGTCCTCCAGAAGTTCTGCTGCTCTCTCTCACCACAGCAGGACCCACCAAGACACTGCTCCTGACCCCAGCAGCCACCAGCAGCCCAGGTCATGGGGCTACTAACAGCTTTGGCCCAGGACTCAGGGCTCCTTCCTTCTTCAGTATCGAGTCCAGGCTGAGACCATCTGGCCTGCTGCTGGGTCCTTGAAACCCTCAGTCTCACAGCCTCTGGGCACTCTGAGCCCTAGTCCTTATGGCTAACAAGTAGCTGCCCAGTCAAGCAACATGGGCCTCACTGGCTTCCTGGTGTGCCATGATGCTTTCCCTGCATGGCCGGGGATGACTGCATGCTAGGATTATGTCTGGAACTAGACCTGCAGGTAACACCTGATGGGTTGGCCAGGCTGTCCTCCTACTCCTGTTCTCAGGAGATTCTCCTGACTAAGCCTCCCAAGTGTTGGGATGAGAAGTATGTGCCACCATGCCAGCTAGGGGTCTTCAGGTGTGATGAAAGACTGGGATCTGTGGTCCTGGTTACTTCCAACAGTGGGGACACCAGTGTTCTGAGCATTCTGTCATCTAGGACTTATATTCCATGTACTTCACACGAACACTGTGAGACTTCTGCACTGGTTACCTGTTCTCTTTGAAACCTGTCTTCAGGTATCTGACAGTGGGAGTCTCCATGAAGTTTTTGTCACCCTGAGGATGTGGCTATATTAATAAGCTCAGGCAGCATGCAAACACAGCAGAGGTTACAAACAAGACTACCAGGCTGGGGCCACTAAGTCATAGAGTGCTCCTTTGGCATGGTGAGGGCCCAAGTTCTCTTGCAACCAACATCTGCTGGGGATGTAGCTCAGTGATTAGGCACTTGCCTAGCATATGTGAGGTCCTGGGCTCCATCCCTAGGACTAAACCCTCATCCCCTACCCTGAACGCACCAGGTCCAGGCATCACTGTCAATCCTGAGAGCTTGAGTTTGATCCTCAGGCCCTCTCTGATACAAAAAGAGAAAAAACTCCCTTGATTTGTGTTTGACCCCCACATGTGTCATGCCCGCCCCACTTCGAGTGTACAATTAAGGAAAGCATGAGTAAGTGGTTGAGAGGCACTCACTGCCCTTGCAGGAGACCCCAGTTTGCTTCTCAGCACAACCTGCATGTGACTCAGCAGGTCTCAGGGTGGAACTGGATATGTGACCCTGTGCTATAGCACTGTCCAGAGTGGGGACTGCAGCTTCTGAAGAGGAATGCAGGCCTGGCCTCCAGACCTCCACCTTCAAGTCCTGTCTGGAGAACCTGATGCCCTGGCCAAAGAGACTCCATCTCTCCAGAGGAGTACTGCACTCAAATGACACCTCAGTGATGAAAACTATCTGTCCCCAAAGGCATGCCACTGAGCAGAGATAGCCTCAGTCATGCACCTCTGCCCATCCCCAGTTCCTCATGTCAATAACTCAACCTTTCATGAAGTAGATGGCAATGCTTGAGGTAGGATGATCAGTAGTTTACTGGCCAGTCTGGGCTCTATGAGATGCTCTCCCTGAAATCAGAGCCAGCAAGAAATTCAGCATGAAAGCTCTTTGTAAAGAAGCTCAATGACCCAGTTCAGAGCCTGGGACCCCGCATGGTAGGATAAAGTGACTCCCATGCTTTTTCCTCTACCTTCAACACTCATGCTTTGGAATGCACACCCCTACAATGAGATCAATACACATGGAATAAAAAATTAAACAGAAACATTAATGAAGACAATACATACAATGTTTTAAAGGATCCCGGGAACCCTCACTTAGCACTTTCCTTTCCTTTGTCTTGGGAACAGCACCTGCACCAGAGACTGGAGACTTCCTGCAAGAGAGAGAGGAGAGATGCACTGTTCATTCAGCTAGAGAGCTGTGCAAAGACCAGAGCCACCCTCCTTTTTCTGACAGTGGGAGCTGGGCCCAAGTGTGGGCTGCTCCTACTAGAGGCACCACAAGAAGAGGACCACCTTCCTCAAACCTTCCTGGAAGTCAGAGCACTGGCTATGGACATCCCTCAATCCTCAGAGGACTCTCTTTCAGCGATGGCTCAGAGACTGTTAGGACAGAGAGGGACCAGAGCTTCCCCCCAAAGCAAGATCCCTGTCTCATCTGACAGGTATGAGAGCTTAGGGATGGGACAGAGGATGTGACAAGGTTACATGTAGCACAGGGCTAGGTTAGTAAGGCAATCAAAGAGGAAAGAATCCTGGAACATTCCTCATCTGTTCTTTTTGCTCTGTTCGTAGGGATGAGGGGCAGTGTGGGGTAGAGGACTAGGACACAGCACAGCCTTCTCTGCACATGGTGAGCTTTCTAGGCTGCCTGATCACTGTGACCAGCAACTTTTCAACTGTGCCATTCTACAACCAGGCTGACACAACTGGTGGACCATGTAGCAATAGGACTTTACTGACTTAGCGACATTTGGAATCACACAATGATCATGTGTCACAGAAGAGTTTTTTTTTTTTTTAAGAAAAGGATTTTAAAAAACTATTTATTTTGTCCATCTGAGTACGCTGTCCCTGTTTTCAGACACAACAGTAGAGGGTAGTATATGAGAGTAAAAATGGTTAAGAGACACAATGCGTGGTTGCTGGGGATTGAACTCAGATCCTCTGGAAGAGCAGTCAGTGGTCTTAACCACTGAGCCATCCCTCCAGCCCCAGTATATTGTATTTTCAATGTTGTTTGTTTTTATTTCCTTTTTCACGTATGTCTGTATGGCGTTTCTGTGAGTACAGGTGCTCATGTGCCTGTGTAAAGGTCAGGGACAACCTGAGCACAGGTCCTCACCTTCTACCTCTCCTCCATGGCTGTGTATGCTAGGCTAGCCCTTCCCCCTAATCCTAGAGACTGTCCACTTTAGGCTCCTATCTCCCTGTGGGAAGGGCTGGATGACAGACACTACTGCATCCAGGTTTATGTGGCTTCTAGGGACCTAAACTGTTGTTGGGCTTGTTCAGCATGAAAATAAACACCATTTCACAGCCCTGGCTGGGCCAGGCAGCGCACAGGTCTTTGCTGCTCTTGCAGAAGACTTGAGTTCAGTCTCCAGCACCAGGGTCAGGTGGCTCACAACCACCTGAGACTCCAGGTCCAGGGACTTCCAAGCTCTTTCTGGATAAGCCTACATGGCAAAAGCAGGGCTGGGAGCTGGAGGCTTCTGGTGTTGGCTTCTCCCTGCAGTAGGGGGCAAATCATGGGCATGTGAAACATGGAACCCTGTAATTCTACAAAGTGCAGAAGCTCCTGATTTCCCTCATGGTGCCCCAGAGCCTGCTCACCACTCATGGAGGCTTCAGGAACATGGCCTTTTCCTGACCTGTGTGCACTGTGCATCCTCACTCTCTACCCCCTGCTTTTTGGGGTTGGAAGTCTCAGGTGTAGGAGGCGCCTACCATAGGCCTCTTCTCTCAGCATTTCAGCATTTTACCCACTTGACCTTCACCAGGCATCCTTTGCTCTACACAGTTACCTCAGCCTGTGACCCTCATCCTCCAGACTCTTGTGAAGCAAACACCCATGGGTGTGCAGCTCTCATAGTTAGCCAGGCTAAAGGGGAAGGCAGCAAATCCTTCATGAACTCTACAGCTCCTGAGGCCTAGGAAAATGTCTATACCGGGGCTAAACTCATGCTGCCCTGTAAGACTACATTTTTCCTTTAAACAGAAGGATGTGTGGTGGTGGTGGCACAGGCCTTTGATCCTAACACTTGGGAGGCAGAGGCAGACAGATTTCTGAATTCTAGGCCAGCTTCCTCTACAGAGCTAATTCCAGGTCAGCTACACAAAAAACAACACTGTCTCCAAGAATAAAACAAAAAGAGAAAGAAATAAGAAAGAAAGAAAGAAAGAAAGAAAGAAAGGAAAAGGAAAGGAAAGAAAGAAAGAAAGAAAGAAAGAAAGAAAGAAAGAAAGAAAGGAGTGAAAGAAAGAAAGGAAGGAAGGAAGGATTCATATTTTGTATACAATGAGATGCCTGCCTGTCTATACCTGAACCACCATGTTAACTATAACTCTTGTCACATCTGTATTAATTCAAATACTGAAGGCCAAATGGTTAAATCTTAATGACCATACAATTGGGGGGTGGTGCTGAAGAGATGGTTGGTTTAGTGGCTAAGAGCAGAAGACCAAGGTTCAGTTCCCAGTGTCCACATGGTGGCTCCTATTAACCTGTAATTGCAATTCTAGGGAATCACTCTGGACTTCACGGGCACCAGACATACCACATGGTGCACAAGCATTTATTAGGTGAAACACTCAGGCCCATAAAAATAAGTAAATAAAATATATGGTTAACAGACACTGTGATTCAGGAAGTTCTTAGTGACTTTGGTTATCATTTCTCTCTCCCAGAGACCTGTCTTCCTCATGCTCAGCCTCCCTGGCTTCTAGGACATTTCCTAGCTCTGTGGAGCATGAAGTACTCAACACCATAAGCCAAGCGTTGCAAAGCCATCTGCACCTTCACTGCTACACCTTCTCCATGGCTGTGTCTAAAGGGAGACACTTGGAATCTCACAGATGCAAGGCCAAACCTGTTGGGCTATGTGAGCCCAGCCACCCAATAGTCAGATCTATTCCTGTCCTTGGCTATGGCATGAGGATCTTAAGACAAATTAATCTGAAGGATCTCAACAGCTATGCTGTTAGACCTCTCATTGCTCTGCCCAACCTACAAGCTCCTTTACTGGCTCAAATTCACACCTGAACTCCTCTCCTGCCTCAGCCACCATCAGCTCTTCTACTCCTCTCCAGCTGTGCTCTGAATAATCCACACTAAGGTGGACGTTAACCTCTTGTGGACCTCCAGACATATGCTTGTGATTACTCTTCATTGGCTGTTTTGTATAGGTAGGCAGGTTCTTCTAGTCTCATGCAGAACACTGCTCACACATTTTGGATCTTACAACACCCTCTTGATTGAGAATCCTGACTAATGACTGACTGAGCCTTCCATGCCTGAAGTCACCCTCTGTCTCCCAGTCCAAGATGAGAATCCCCACCCTAACCCCATGGTGTCCAGTTTCATCTCAGAAGCTAGACTCTGCACTGCCCATTACCTTTTGGTTCTCTGCCTCTAATTCTGTTAAATAGTTCCTCTCTTCTTTAAAACAAATTCATTTTGTTGTTTATTTTTTGAGACAGGGTTTCTCTGTTTGGCCCTGGCTATTCTGACATGCTCTCTGTAGATCAGACTTGTCAGGAAGCCAGATATCTGCCTGCCTCGGCCTCTTAAGCACTGTGATTACTGGATTGTGCCAGCATGTTTAATTAAAAATTAATTAGTGGCAGTGCATGTTGGCACATGCCTTTAATTCCATCCCTTGGGAGGTAGAGACATTGTGATTTCCAGGACAGCCAGGGCTATAAATTAACATCTTGTCTCAAAGAAAACAAGCCAAAAGTGAAACAAAAGTATTGCAATATTGTCTTAGGTATGTAACTGAGTCTGTTCTTGAACTCTGAATCCTCCCACTTTCACTCAGGTGCTAATCAGCAGGCTTCTGTCTTGACTTTCACTGAGCACTCAGGGCTGCCAGGACTGTTACCTCTCCCAGTGTAACTCCTGACTCTCTCATCAGCATCATCACAAAACTCCTGCTAAGAATTAAGGAAACCTGAATTCTAAGGAACAGTCGGAGCTCCAGTATTTCCAAAGCTCACTCTAATACAGATGGATCCTATGCTACAGTAAAATGGTCACAGCTGGAGGTCTTAATTCCAGGACTTGGGACAGAGGGGTTGGAGGATCTTGAACTCAAGGTTATTTTTATGTTACATTGTTGCTCAAAGCGAGTTGGGCTGCTACAAGATACCCTGTCTCAAAACTATACCAAACACACCTAAAATGAAACAGAGGAGTTTGAGTGGGCACAGATGGGAAAGCTCGGCACTTTATGGCTAAGCCACCTGCTGCCAGCACCAAAGTCCATGCACAGCCCCAATTCTGAGCTGTGTCTGGGACCCCACTTAGGAGCACGCACCAAAGTAGCTCAGATCCAGGGCTTTTGGTCTAAGAGGAATTCAGGCAGTCACACTTTGGATGCCAGTTCTCCAGCTCAAGTGCCTGTCAGCCTAGGATCTGGTCTTAGTCATGGCTTGGCATCCCTAAATTCCTCCCAGCTGTGCTCTGAACTCACCCTGTGCCCCGTTCTGCTGAATCTGCCATTCTCCATGGGAGTAGCCTCAAGAAGTCCCTCACATCTGAAGCACCACTCTGAGTGCACTAAATACTGCAGGGGAGGGGCGTGGCCAGCAGAGCACCCACCCCTTTCAGCTGTAGAACATTTAGCTCTAGAGTGAGCACTGCTGTGCATTGTGGAACTTAAGCAGTATTCCAGCCTTGGCCTGGGAAGAGCCGTTGACACCCACACTTTCTGGAGTGACATTGTCTCCTGAGGATAGAGTCAGATCAGGAGCAGCAACTGATGTTCACGAGAGACAAACTTTCTTCACCACCTGCCCATGCTGACATCTGGGCTTTTTGGGTGACATGAGTGCTGAGCCCCCCAGGTAGATGGGTTTTCAGGGGTCAGGTGGTTATTGTCACCAAAGGTATCCACAAGGATAAGTCATACTGTACTAATTCCCATATTAGATCCCTTCTCACGGGTCACAGAGGCCGTGCTGGGTCCTAAATGTGGACCCAGGTTCCTGCGCACTTTTGAGGAGACTGGTCAGTGCGCAGGCTTCAAGACATTTTGTTTGAATTATTTTGGGGGATTTTATTTTTACTGTTGGGGACAAACCTAGGGCTGCCATGTGCTGGGAAAAGGCTTTGCCACAGCTGTAGATCATCCCTAATCATAAACTCCTAAATTCTCCCAATCCTGGAACTTTCTAGGTCCTTCACATGATGCAACCTTTGGGGGATTCCTCACATAGAATCATGGGGTGGATTGCATCCCAAAGAGAGACAGTGGGAAATGTTCCCCAGTGTCTGCCTGTGGCTGTGGTGATGAGAGTGCTGACCAGTGGATGGCAAGGCCCATGTGAAACCCTTTTGTTTTCTACTTGAGTGGAATCTTCACCATGCCTTTTTTTTTTCTTGAAACACAGGTTGCCCTGGAACTTACAGTCTTCCATCACCCTGACTCAGTTTCCCATGACTGGGATCACTGGCTTAAATTATTATGCCCATCTTTCTTTTTTTGTATTTATAAATCTTCTAAAAGCCAGGAGGATCTAGAATTTAAAAATTTGCGGTCCAAGGCATTTCCAACAGGGGATTCTTGACCTAGGAGTATTCAGTCCAGTTTTTATTGTGTGGGCACTTCATTCCCATAACAGCTTATGCTTGACAAAGAGTTCCAAGGTGTGATGTCACTGGGCATCAGGCGGTGTCCCAAATAGCAGCACCGACTCAGGTTGTAATTTAGGCTGCAGAAACTTACTAGGACCCTGGTAATCCTAGCACCCTGGGGCCTTAGATGTCTTAGTCTGATCTAGCGATGAATCAACTGCTCTTGAGGGTGGATTGGAATTCTAGTCACTGTGAGGCAGGAGCATTAGGACCCTACGGCCACTCTGGGCTCCATAGGAAGATCCTGTTTCAATAGTAAAAGGTGTCACCTGCGACTTCTTACTGTCTTCCCTGAGGCCTTTCTGCTGGAGTTAGAATAGCTGTCTCACCAAGTTGAAGTAGAGGGCAGAATGTTGGTGCCTTCTATAATGAGGACTAGTGACAGATAGTCTATGGAAATTCTAGAAAGATCTACAGGTATTTATGTCCTGTGCTTGGGAATTGCTGGCTTCCCTGTGTCCTTTGCCTTTAATTTGCAGTCCATGGGGCACCTGGGAATGTCCCAAAACCAGGCTGCACACAGGGCTTGTCCCATGATTCTGACTTACACCAGTGCCTGCCTGATTGTCATAAGTCTCACAGAGCCACTGTATGCTCTCCTGACACCTGCAGAGAGCACTATATGGGACCCTACCATCCCCACACTGCCCATCAGGGTCTACAATGTCCCTATATGGCACTGAGATGGTCTAAGCTCCTTCCCGCCTATATGGTACATCAGAATCTGACCATTCCTAATTTCCTCCTCTCACACCCACACAAGAAGCCCTGTACCCACACTAGCCCCAGCTGGCCTGTTGCCTACTGACATCTCATGGACTCTGTCCCAATCCCCTGCCCTGCCCCGCCCCGCCCCGCCCCGCCCCAATGCCCTGCCCCGCCCCAATGCCCTGCCCTGCCCTGCCCTGCCCCACCCCAATGCCCTGCCCCAATGCCCTGCCCTGCCCCGCCCCAATGCTCTGCCCCGCCCCAATGCTCTGCCCCAATGCCCTGCTGTGCCCTGCCCCAAACCCCTGCCCTGCCCCAAACCACTGCCCAGTCCTGCCCTGCCCTCCCCCAATCCCCTGCCCTGCCCTGCCCTGCGCTGCCCTCACTCAGCTGACATTGTGGACATCTCTAGACAGTCACTGGACAATGGCTGACACACTTGTCTGAAGACTGGAAATGTTTCTCGATCTTGGAGAGGAAAGAAGGACCCTCCAACTACACTGTCCGCTAAGGAAGTTTATTCAGGTGAGGGATGACAGGGACTGTTTTGTCTCACGTCACACATGTCAGTAGAAAATATCCTAGGTATTGGATGCCGCTGTTAGCATTAACAGAACAAAGCACATAGTGTTGGGAAGATTAAAAAATTATGAGTAGGATTAGAAAACCCCAAGCCTCTTCCAGGTCCTAAGAGGGCAAAAAATACCACCAAACATAGCATTAATGTGATAGTTTGGTTAAATCTAGTTACTAGTTTCTATTGTGATACCTGTTGTCAGTGCCTGCGCCGACAGTGTGTGAATATTGGGTGTAGGTTTGTGGGGTTGAAAGAAAACACGTACACGGGTCACCCCTTTTTAGCCAGTGCCACCAAGGCTTTACTGAGATCTCCTTATATACCAGAGGCAAAAGCTGTGGAAAAACAACAAGGCAGGTGAAAATCCCCAACCAGGAAAATAGGACAAGTCTGTGTGGTGAAAATTCCAGCCCAATCAGGGGCATAAACAGCTTCTTAAAAATAAGAAGCAGGAAAGCTCAGTGGGGAGGAAGGGTGCCATGGAAAATCCCAGCCCCAAATCAGGGGCTAAGAGCAGCTGTCAAAGGTGTAAACAATTTCTTGCTATAGCAGGCTGAAAGGCTCAGCGAGGCTGGAGGGAAACACCAAGGTAGGGCCCAACAGGAGCCTTCACTGGTGGCTCTAATGTTTCACTTTCCTCTGCCAACTGGCCTCCACACTGTTTCTAGCACCATAATGATTTCAAGTCTTCCTCCTAAGGAATTTTGTGGCAACCGTTGAATGCTAAGCACAAGGCTTCATGAGTGTTCCCCTAACACACACCCATATTGCAACCTTCCATGCAGTCTATTTCTTGATGTGATTTCAAGCACCTGTACATAATAAGACAGGAGAACATTTTGAGTGCATATTCAAACTGGTATTATTTCTCAGGAATTTTTAATGGCTAATATTGGTGAAGGAGGATAATTTGAGTTAGGATGAGACATTTTTGGGCAGGATTTGGAAGGAAACATTCATTTAGATGCATAGGAATTACTAAGGTTTTTATAATCAAGCCTTGAGGAAAATTTGGCTTTGGAAGCAGGAGATG
The DNA here is from genome assembly GCF_021556685.1 of Rattus norvegicus. Taxonomy (NCBI): domain Eukaryota; kingdom Metazoa; phylum Chordata; class Mammalia; order Rodentia; family Muridae; genus Rattus; species Rattus norvegicus. The sequence goes on from NC_141552.1 coordinate 17,077,210, forward strand.
CTCAGTGGCTCTGCCCCGGGAAAGTCTCCTGGAAAGGACACCTCAGCTTATGCTCAGTACAGGGAGAACATTAGCAGGGAGGCAATGTCTGCTCCCCGTGACATCAGCTGTCCCTTCTATGACACTCTATTGTCTCCTAGAGAGTTCTGGCATCCTCTGTGATGTCACCAGTGTTGTAGTGACAACCAGTGCCCTAGTTTGTCTCAGCCCGAGTCTGGCAGATACATCCTAAGACATGTTTTCCAGTCTTAGAAGTGTTTTGGGAGGGGGGATGTCGATTGTGGAGAGACTAGGGTGAAGGAGTCTGACCTTTCATCTCAAAGAAATGATGGACAAAGAAAGTGGTTCTCAGGAATGTGGAGTAAGTTCTGGGCAGTGTCTTTTGAGCTTTCTGTGGAGGCAGGGGGAGGGATGGTGGGGGTCCTGCAAGCTTAAGTTGACCTTTCTAGCAATTGGCCACAACAACTGAAGCATCTGCAAAGGAATTGAATTTCCATGAATATCACAATTCCTGAAAGTCATGGATTTCAGAACATTAATTTTCCCATCCCCAAAGAAATGATATGGTAAGGCCAATGCTACTATTCTGTGAACTTCTGGCCTTTACTTTTAAAGTTGATTGGTGGCTTGTTTTTTGTTTGTTTATTTATTTATTTAGTTGGTAATATTATTTATTGCCAAAGTCAAACATCTGGGTTACATCCTGGGACCCACATGACAGAAGGAGAGAAATGGCTCCTGAAAGTTGTTTGGTCATGTGCTGCACACACACACACACACACACAGACACACACACTCACACACACACAGACACTCACACTCATACACACACAAACTTTTACGCAATAGTAATTTTTCTTAGAGTCTGTTATAATTGGTTCTAATACAAAGACAGCCTGAATGTAGTTACTATATAATTAAATAGTACTCATGCTCTCAGGCAAAGAGTTTAAAGTTTATAGGTACCTAATAAACTCGCATTGGGACATATAAAGAACATTTAAATGTTCAGCAGAAATACAAAGAACAACTAATTTAATTTGTTAAAGTGAAAGCTTATACAATTCTGAAGGTTTTTATGCTGGTTTTATTATACATGTAATTATGAAAAGAAAACATACATACTTGATCAATGAAATGAGGAAGATTGATTTAATGAACAGAAAAATGGATGGTACTTGAAAATTTCCATGATTACATATTAACTATTTAATTCCCCCCACAATAGCAAGAAACGAAGATTATTATTTATGTGACATTACAGATACATAAACCGAGAAAATATTGTTTGGCCTGATTTTCTGAGCTTCCTTAAAGATATAGTTAATTGACAGAGCTGTGCTTTAAAATTAGGGTCCATATTCTTCTGTTTTAAATGTGTGACACTTTTCTCTTTTTTCTCCATCTTTATTAAATGGGTATTTCTTATTTACATTTCAATTGTTATTACCTTTCTGGGTTTCCAGGGAAACATCCCCCTAACCCCCCCTCCCCTTCTCTATGGGTGTTCCCCTCCTCATCCTCCTCCCATTACCGCCCTCCCCCCAACAATCCCTTTCACTGGGGGTTCACTCTTGGCAGGACCAAGGGCTTCCCTTTTATTTCTAGTGGGTGCTTCTCTCCCTGCTCCGTGGGAAGTGGATGGGGGGAAGGCCCGGGCCTGAGGTGAGTTGGAACTGGGGTAGAAAGGCATAGGCTCTCCTAGGTGAGAATGTCAAACCACCACTGCTGCTAATTTGTAAAACCAAGACTGGTTAACCCCAAATAACTGACCCTGCTCCCAGTTAACTGTGATTATAAAGAAGCCAAAGCCAACAGCTGCACAGCAGAGAGATGGGGGAGGTGAGTTTCTGAGGGCTTTGCTAGAGAGGATCATGAGGAGGGAAGAAGGAGGAAGAAGCTACCAGAGAATAAAGGAAGAACGTGTGTGATGGAGAGGAGAGAGGAAGAGGACAGCAGCCATGGTTAAGGGAGAGGAGAGCCTGGTCCTGAGGGCTGTCCAAGGGGAACAAAGAGCAGCCAAGATGCTACACAGCCTGTAAGAGTTAGCGTTATTGTTTGGAAAGTAGATCTGGTACCATGGAGGGCAGGCAGCTGCACAGCTACTGTGCTGACTAATGCACACTAAAAATAAATTTAACAAAATATGAGTAACCAGTAAGACAGCTCTGTAGAGGATCCTAAAAGGAATACTTTAGTTTGAAGGGAAGGACAAAATACCAGAGAACACAGGGGATCAATTAATAAAACTTGGAAAGTTAATCAAAGAAGACTGTGAAAACCACAAAAATTAACAAAATGACAAAATTTAATACATAGGTTTAAATAATAATTACATATCACTAAACTCAATATCTAGGTTGGTGGGGCATGAATTCTGCCATGATCTGAACTCAGAAAGGTGGGGTTGGGAGAAACATGTCTGGTTAAATAGTCCACCCACATTGTGACAATGTGATTTAATCTAAGGACAAAGAAGTGGAGCATCTCTCATGGCTTTCTTCCAACCTCTTGAAAGGATCACTGGGGTTGGCCTCAGTACTTCATACTTCTTGCTAGGTCAGCGAAACTCAAGGAAGCTTGAGATTGTCATAGCACAGTGTTAGGCTAGATATACTGAGTAGATGATACTAAGTTGTTCAGATGGTGATACCCATTTGCATGTGTTCTTAATGTGGACCTAAGGAAAGAGAGATCAAGGTCCTTAGAATAGAAGGAACATTCCCAGTCCTTTTCTACCATTCCAGACTGAAAGGCTGGTAGGGAGAAAGTGGTAAATAATAAAGAATTAATAGATGATGCTTTGAATGAAGGGTTGGTTTTTGTGCTGGTTTTAGACAGGGTCTCACGTATCCATGTTGCCCTCTCCCTGGCTGGCCCGGTTCACTTTGAAGTCAGTGCTTCCATTTCCAATAGACAGTCTTACAAGAGGGGCCTCCGAGGTCTCTGAGGACAGCATTAGCCATTGACAGTTGAGGTGTGCAACCCACAACTATAGTTTTAGCCACTTTGTTCCATGTCTACCAGCTATTTCAGATTGTTGCTGTCTATGCCTGACAATCAAGGACACAGAAAAATAACCTGATAGAGAGCAAGGACATGGTGATCACATCCTTGCCTCTGCTGTATGTTCTGGATGAGGTTTGTTAAAATTCCAATATTGCAAAAAGCTTTATATAGGGCCCATCACATTAAGGGTCACTATGCACTGTTTCATCTAAAATGGCCTAATCAGAACTGACCGCCAGACAACACTTCCTGCGAAGTTCCTATGAGAAGCTTAAGTTTTTTGTGTTTTTTCTTCTTCCTTCCTTCCTTTCTTTCTTTCTTTCTTTCTTTCTTTCTTTCTTTCTTTCTTTCTTTCTTTCTTTCTTTCTTTATAGGTTTAGAGGAATGTATTTTGGGCCACGGATCTGCCCCTAGTACCTTAGCTATTGATGTGATCAATCAGTGTTAGTGTATGCATTCAATAAAATGTCCATTTTTGACTAAGGTAGATGCTTCTGTGTTTTGTGTGGTGACCCATTGTCAATGTCTAGTGAGTTGGGGCCCTGGGTATGGTCGCATACCCCCAGGACAGGGGGTGCAGAGCAAAGGCAGAAGAAACTACACGCAGTTGCAAGCTTTATCAATCCTTATTAAGCTAAGAATATGCATTACTACAATTTTCATTGTGTCAAGATACCATAAGATCATTATTCCCAGGATACCAGGAACAATGAGGGAAGATTAAACAAAGAAAGATGAATAAACAAAAGCTTCTTCTCAAAATATTCATATAACAAATCACCTCTCTAATTATAATCAAAATATACTCACCATTACCAAGAGAGCATTAGAACCACTTCCACAGAAACGGGACACAGCAGAACATAATTTAAGGCCAAGTGAGAAAAACATTTTCTTCTCCAGGGCGGCATTCCAGCCCCTACTTGAATCTGTCACCAGGCCTTTCTTGACCCTGCCTGGGAGCTGCATCTCTATGTCTTAACAATTCCTTCTTTTTTCTTTTGTTTTAAAGTAACACTTTACATAACATAGCTAAAGGTCCTTGTAGGACCTCATGTAAAAATAAAGCAACATAATACATAATGTACATAAGATTATGGCAAAACTAGCTCCTCCCATGCTATGGAAAATCCTTTGAAGCCAAGCCTTGGGATCTAATCCTGTCAATTGATCAGCCAATAATTTCGCTATTTCCATAGGGGTAGTATCTTCTAGCTGTTTACCAAAAGACATTCGAACATCATATTTCAAGGCATTAATTACTTTTGAAGCACTTCATTACCCTCTAAATAGGCTTGAATTAACTCCCAATCATGTTCTGTGTCATTTTCCATATATTTACTAACACAAAAGTAGTAGGATTTCATCATGATAAGCAATATAAGCCCGATAACTGGCATTGGCCGCAGCAGAAGAAACCATGAGTAAAACACACATTGCTAAGAATAAGTGCTCAGCAGTAAAGGACTTTCCTGAAGGGGACAAAATTATTCCTTTCAGTGCTTAATCGCTTCACCTGACCCCACAGGTAATAGGGTTGTCACTGCACAGATCCTTATCCATTGTTGTTTGTGGACACTAAGAGAAGCCAGGGCCTCAGTAATGGAGGACACCTCCTCATCTCCTGAGAACATCCATCAGGAGAAAATGTAACTGGTTTAACTGGATTCCTTTGAGGGTAGGGAGCAGTTCTTATTATTCTGTGCTTGGATCCATCTCCCGGGTAACCAGAATAGTCTCCCATCCTGTAATGAGACAAAACCCTCTCCCCTATATACAATGATGTCCCTTCCTGCCATTCAGCATCCCGGACAATTTTTATCCATACTGTCTGTTCCATGCCTTCTGGGGGGAAGTTCAACAAAGTGTCTATCGGCTATTGATATAACTTCACCTTGTGGTAAATTAAGAAAATTAATAACGTATAATGCTTGTGCCAATATAGCTCTGGGACTGGTCTGCAAACTCCATTCAGGTTGAATAAGGCCATCTCTTTTCCCCCTTTTTAATTTTATAATTTGTCATTTCAGGGTATGGTGAATTCTTTCAACAAAAGCTTGTCCTTGTGTATTGTGTTCTGTACCAGTAATATGTACAATATGATATCATTGACAAAATTGTTTATATTGATAAGAAATATATGTTGGTCCATTATCAATTTTAATTTTAGAAGGCGGTCCCATAACAGCAGACGTTTCCAATAGATGCTGTATAACATGAGCAGTGCGTACTCCTGGCAATGGTGTAGCCCACACAAATTTTGAAAAATTATCTATGCTTACATCTATATGTGAAAGGCGACCAAACTCAGAAATATGGGTTATATCGATCTGACACGATGTATTAAGTTGCATCCTTCTGGGATTAATTTGAGATGGAATACATTTTATACGTGAAGACTGACACATAGGACAATTAGCAATAATTTGTTTGGCTTGAGAATAGGGAAGCTTATATTTAATATGTAAATATCCTGTATTGGCATGATTATGACTGTGTTCTTCTAGGGTAGCAAATGCCACTAATTGATCTACCATATGATTGCCAAGTGTTAAAGATTCTGGAAATTTTGAATGTGATCTAGTATGTGTAATGAATATTCTAGAGTTTCATAATAACAATAGGCCTTTAATATGTGAGAATAACATTTAATATAGGCTTAGATGTAGAAACAATAGCAGTCTCAATATTCTGTACTACTCCTACAACATAAGCGGACTCAGCTATAATATTTTTACATCATGAGTAAAATCCTGGAATACATTAATTACCGCTAATAATTCATTTTGTTGTACTGACCCAAAAGAAGATTCTTGTCCCCAAAATTAATCTTTGGTCCAATAAGCCATCTTGGTCTTAGAGCCGTCTGTAAACACAGTAAAGGCTGATGGTAATGGATCAACAGAAATTAGTGTATTTATCAAAATTTTTTTTGTTTTTTAAAGCAATCCCACAATTTACTATGGGGAGGATGAAATTCAATATTTCCAGTGTAAGAAATCATGGCTAATTGAAAAACCTCAGACATCTGCATTAAATATTCCCCTTTATCTTTGCTTAATGGGAAAACAATAGCAGCACAATCATATCCCCACAGAGTAACAGGTCTTTGTATGCCTTGCTGAATGATTAAAGAAATTTGTTCCTCATAATTTGTTAATGTTTGGTTAAAGTTTTATTTAATATAAACCCATTCTAAAGGCAACTCATCCTGAGCGAAAGTGCCTGTAGGATATTCAAGAGTATTTAAACATAATTTAATAACTCTATCTGGATCAATACATGCCAAATATGCATCTTTCCATTTTCAGAAAAGATACCCTTGCATGCTTTCATATAAGCATTAATATCCCCAGCCTCCTTTATAGGTAATAATGCTCTCCTGTACTCTTCATTAGCATTTTCAAAAGCAAGCATTTGCAGCAGTTGTCCTCCAGCTTCCTCTCCTACCATTGTTCTTTCCAATGTTAATTTTAATATACATAAAAACTTAATACATTGTTCATAGAAAGCTACTACCTTTTTCAACCAACCAGTATCATCCTTTATAATAAGTCGGTTGGGCCACACCTTGAATCGATGCTAGCCTAAGTATAGGAAAAGAAAAAGCAGGTGAATTTGTCATCATCATCGTGTGAATCTAATGGTCAACATGCCATCCTCAGGAAACGACTTAGAAAAACCTGCTTCAGGCAGTGGTGCAGAGGGCAAAACTTTTACTTTCGTTTTGTCTTAATGAAGCTCTAGCTTCTTGTTCTGTGTTCGTTATTACCCTGTGTGCATTCATGGCCTTGAACACAGTAAAAATTAAAGCCCAAAGAGACCAGAAATTGGAATCTTTTTGCCCTGCCTGACAGCCTTTTTCACCTTAACTTTCACTTTGACCCAGATATCAGAATCCCTGGAACCCTCGTCAGGGAACCAAGGAGTGTACTCTTGCTGTCTCTAAACACTTTTCTAAACCAGACTGATAGACATGAATTCCCTGCACTCTTAAAGATGCTTAAGCATAGCAAGATGAAAAGAAGATTTATCTTGTCCCATTTCCTTGTAATAAAATGTACTTACCTTATCTGACTGTCCAGACTTACCTTCAGGGACCCTGTTCCAGTGCCAAAGGTCAACGTCTAGTGTGTTGGGAGCCCTTCGTCCGGTCGCATTCCTTTCTGTGTTTCCCGATGCTCAGTGGCCATGCCACTCCAGCATGCTTTGAAATGAACCAGTCCGCAACCACCACCACCACCACCACCACCACCACCACCACCACCACCAGCACCACCACCAATTTGGTTTTGTAAATAAAGTTTTATTGACATCGCCATCCTCAGCATTTACATCCTGTTCAGTGCTGCTTCTGGCTGCAGCTGCAGGGCTTAGGAGCCACAGAGCCCTTTAGGCTCCCAGAGCTGAGAGCATTGACCTTTTGCCTTGTTTGTGAAAGAGGTGACTGACCCCTGTGCTCGAGGTGGCCTTTCTGTGCCCCTTAACCCATAGCATAGGTCTCTGTGCCATCCTCTCCCTTTGCTATGGTGTGCACTTCCTGGTACATTTCCGTTAGCTCTTGACATTTCCAGAGCATTGGGTCTTGCAAATTGAATTTGCATGGCACCAGGAATAGACCTGATAGCAGGGTGTGGGACACTCCCTATGGGGACCCTGCCCAGGGGCATAAGCTTACTTTTCCAGTCAACTCACTGAACAGTGAGCCTTTGTGGGACAAGGTACTTCACGACATGACTTGACCTCTCTGCAGTGCACCCAATCCCTGCTTGGCTCAGATGTCCCCCAGAGAGGTTGTGTGAGTGTCCCCAGTAGAGGCAGCACTCTGTGTGGTGGCATTGACATGGCATCCAGGAAAGTCAAAACCAGAGAGACATGTCGGGCAGTTGGAAGCAGATGTCTGTGTCCATGGAGAGAAGGATGGACTAGACACTCCTGCAGGGGGTGAGCTGAGAAGCACTTCCTTGGCTTTTTCACAACCATACATCCTGCATGCCATGCTGTGTACCCATGCTGAGCTGAAGCCCCAGGCTTTGAGTCTCCCACAGCTGCTGTGTCCTGGGTCCAGGGTAGGATTAAGCAGACTTCAGCAGGAGAAAGGTGAAAACCCTGGTTGCGGGGTGGGGATAGCACAGTCATAACACACCTGCGCATGAGGCCCCTGACTTAGAGCCGTATAGCAGCTGTGACAAGCCAGCTCTGGTGACACTCATCTGCAATCTCAGCCCATGGTGGGTAGAGGCAGTAGGATCAGTTGTTTAATTATCCTTGGCTACACGGCAAGTTCGAGGCCAGCCTGGGCAACTTTGTCTATGAAAATAAGACAAAATGAGGTCTTGACTCTGAGCATCACAGTCTGTACCTGGCACAGTTGCCCCACCCAGGTAAGAAACCCCTCTGTCCAGAGGCCATAACTGCAGGAGACCCCTGGCCAAGTGTCTATACAGGGCCCTGTTTGACTGGACTGTGCTGAGGACCAACCACGCTCTCCTCAACAGGAAGGACATGGGAGAGGCTGTTTCTGTGAGGTCCCAGGCCCTGAGACGGCCAAGAATAAACCCTGTCCTTGGGAAAGCCATGGAGACTAGGAACCCAGGGGATCTCTGCAAACACCAGGGCTGGCAGAGGACTCTGATCCTCTACAGCAGCTGCTCTCAATCTGTGGGTTCTACATCAGCGCTCCTGCACACCAGACATTTACACTACAGTTCCTCACAGTAACAAAGTTACACTCATGAAGTAGCTCTCCAATAAGTTTATGTTGGGATGACAACGACATGAGGAACTGAAATAAAGAGTCACAGCATTAGGAAGGGTAAGAACCGCCATTCTATAGGAACCCAGGCATCTGCACTCGGTGTCTGGAAGTGTGATAGGCTAGGCTTCACCCTCAGCGATGCCAGCATGTGGGCACCAAGCCCAGGTTCCACCCCAATGCTTACTGGATATGTGCAGGCCTGGTTCCATCAAGAAGTAATAAAGGGACCCTTGGCAAAAAAACACTGGGTACCAAACAGGTCAGGAAAACACACCCCCTCTGCTGCAACTCCTCTCAGGACGGCTGGTCTTCCCAGGAGGCCCCGGCTATAACCAAACCTTGTCTCACAGTGCTTGCCCATTGGTGTCTTGGCCATACTCAGATTTGAGGACTTTGAACAGAATAGCTTCCAGCAGATTTGCATCAATGAATCCAACAAGTAGTTGCAGTCCTACTTCACCCAGCGCATCTTCAAGCTGAGGCAGGTGAGAGTGGACACCTATTCCCCAGCCCAGCCCAGCCATCACCATGTATGTGAGCTGTGTCCCTCAGTATCAGCAGGATGGGACCTGGGCACCATAGGTTCCCCAGGACCTAAAGCTATGTCCTTGAACTCAGTGCCATGCTCAGCCCTTCCAGCCTCTTTCAACCCTTCTGGAAGCTCAACTGCTCCTGCAGCAAGGCAGCAGTGTGCACATTCTGTCACGTCATTTGTGTGTGTCTACAGGAGGTCAGAGCCTGTCCCCTCTGGTCCTTTCTTTTGCTGTATTTGCCTTTCTGAGGAGGCAGCACCCACAGGTATGGGAGGCAGCCACAGGCATATTCTGCAGCCATGTCTGATTCCTCTGAGGCTCAGTCCCACTTACACACCTACCCTCCAACCTCCCAACCCCCTGTCACCCCTGGAGCTCTATAGACCTTCCTGCTTTCTGTTTTTATATAATTGGTGACACGGCAGCCCTCAGTGGTGTCATACAGTGTTAGTTTGTCTTTGCACTGCCTGGAGGTCTGACTTAGGAGAATGGCTACCATTCTCATTCCTGTTCAAGGGTCAGAATCTGAATCCTATGTAAGGCTGAATAATACTCCAGCACATGGCTGGACCATGTTGAATTTACACAGTCACCTATGGATTTTATATTTTGGCTTGTAAACACACATGTATAATACTCAAGTCACACCCAAGTGGAGAATTGCTGGAGGCCACCATTGCTTTCTGAACCGTCTGAGAGACCATCCTGTCCACAGTGTATAGGGCACCTTCTCCTCATTGCTCACACAGCATGAGGAGAATAGTGGGGGTTAACCTGGCTTCTCTGTCTCCTACTTTCTGCCACACTAGCCCTAGCATCTTTCTTTGAGACTGAGTCTCATGCAGCCCAGGCTGGCTTTGAACTCACCATTAGTTAAGATGGCCATGAACTCCTGGTTCTCATGCCTCAGACGTCTCTGAGTGCTGGGTGACAGGTATGCACCACTCTTAAGTCCTGCCACTGGGACAAGAATGAGCAGAGCCAGCTCTGAAGCACACACTTTGCTGGTGTCAGTGATGACTGACTTATGATCCTGTCTTCCTTGCCCATGGCCCTTCTCCTTGGTGCATGCCATCCTTCCTCCCTGTGACTCATGGGGACACCAAGCCTGAGGATGTCAGGAAGAAGTTTACTTACTTCACTGGGTTGGAGGCTGTTAGGTTCCTGCATCAGTAGGTGAGATTCAAGCTAGAAGGTTTGCGGCATGAGAAACTGGAACAGAACTGGAATGGCAGGAACAATCGTCGCCTGGCTCTGAGAAGACCAGGTGGGCAGAAACTCATCGTTGGGCAGGTAGTGAGCTCAAGACCAGGCTGGGCATTGCTCAGCGCATGTGAACAGGTGTGCTTACATGGACATGTGTTTCCCCCACATGGTCACCACTTATCCAGGCACGGTGAATACTCCAAGGAGCTTTTTATGTTTTAACATTGTGTGTGTTTGTGTGTCCATACATACATATACACACATACATTCGTACATATACACGAATACACGTACATGAAAACACATGCATATACATGACTATACATTCATGCTCACATACACATATATACACACCTACATGCATACACACATACACACACATACACACACATACACACATACATGCATACACACATACACATATACATACACACATACACACACATACAATACATATACACACATACAAATACACCTATACACACATATAGACAGACATATACACACATATACATATACACGTATACACATACATGCATACACACATTCATATCCACACGTACATACAGACATATACATATATACTCACATACATGTAAGCACAGGAGTGGAAGCCAGAGGACAGCTTGGCCCTTGTTTCTCTCCTTTTTACTACGTGGGTCCTGGGGATTGAGTCAAGCTCATCAGACTTGACAGCAAGCCCCTTTAACTGTAGAGCCCTCTTGTTGGCTGCCAGTCACCTCTTTCCACAAATTCTATCCATGGTGGAATGTTTACAGTTGTTATTCTCATGATTCCTTCAGCAATAGCGCAGACATCATTTACACTGCATTAGGAGTTATAATTCATGTAGATGTCAGGAGAGCTGGAGGCGTGGATCAAGAAGAGAGCCCACTTTCAATGTCATTATGTGGTATTGCCTTAGGCCCTTTTATACACTCCCCTGGCTTTGTCTGAGTATATGTTTGTGGGCTCTCTATGACTGTGCAAAGAAGTAAGAGCTAGGGCTGGGCCACAAAATAGGAAAGTACTTGTTCATCCAAAAACAAAAACAAAAAACAAACAAACAAACAAAAATAGCTCTAGGGTGAAATATTGGTGCTAGTGCTGAACTACACAGCCAGAAGGTATTTTTTTAAGTAAATAACACAATATTGGGGATGACAATATGATCAAATATCCTACAACATAAGTTTGCAATGTTACCTACATTTTATAAATCAAGTCTGACCACCGTTTTGGTTGTTTCCAATCATGTCTGAGTGCATCATCACGGGAATCCCAAGGAAAATCAGAAATGGGTTCTTGAAGCTGTTGCACAGGGCCAGTATAGACCTAAATACCACAGAGGAAACCTTGATTCTTATCTCAAGGGATCATTCACCATCCCTCTTGTCACATAACTTATGACAAGACGTCACCTTTCCTAAACTTAGCCTTTTTCCCAAGTGCTACAGAAGGGAAGATCTGGTGTCAAGGGATCTAGATTCAAACTACAGGAACACTGAATTCATTTAAATAGGTGTAGTTTATTAACGCACACACCAATACAGTTCAACCAGAGCAACAGCTCACAACTGTGTACTGGACATTGCTAGGCCCAGCTCATTGCAAAATCCACATGGGCTCATGCACAAGTGTTGGAAATGTTTCGGTCTATGGGCCCTGACTCAGGCCATTTTACACATAATTGTTCCTATTTTCCTTGAATCTATTGGGTCCTATGTGAAGAATACACTTGGGGAACTTGTTAAGATTAACAAACCTCATAACATACAGAACATAACAGGGTATGTGACCAGCACCACACAGTTCAACGTCAGAGTTTTTTGTTCTTTGTTAGTGTTTTTCTTGGCATCCATGATGTGGAGGCGTATTACAGAACAATAGGAAAGAGCTGGCTGCTGTGTAACAAATTCGCTGCTATTAAGGTAGGTACAGGGGCAAGACCTCAGCAGTAGCCCTTAAGATGGGAAGGAGATGATGTGTTTGATAACTGAAAGGAGCTGCCTCAGCTGTGTTTCTCTGCCTGCTCAGTGCCCATTCAACATCACTCTGTCCCTTCAGAGGAACTCAAGGTCTGTCCCCTGCTGCCTGTGAGCCAGGAAGAGGCACAGAAAGGCAAGGTCACAGCACTGGTTTCCAATCCCTCAGTAATGCTGGATTTCCAATAATGTACTTGTATACACAAATACACTGTGGTAAGTTGCAATAGATACTAATCATTTCTCACATAGGGCAGCAGTTGATTGACTACAACTAATTCTATTAAAAAAAAAGAAACCTGGCTCTTGTAGAAATATACAAAGAAATATATAGGATGGTGGAGGATGAATTCTGCCATGGACTGAACTCAGAAAAGAGGGGTTGGGAGAAAGATGCATGGTTAAATAGCCCACCAGGTTCACATTGTGTCAACTTGATTTAATCTAAGGACAAAGAAGTGGAGTATCTCTGATGGCTTTCTTCTAGTCCCTTTAAAGCATCACTGGGGTTTGAACTCAGAACTTCACACTTCTTGATGGGGCAACTACACTCAAGGAAGCTTAAGACTGTCATAGGCACAGTATTATGCTATATATACAGAGTAGATAATACTAAGATGTTCAGATGGTGATGTCCATTTGTATGCACTCTTAATGTGCACCTAAAAAAAGAGAGATCAAGGTCCTTAAAATAGAAAGATCAGTTCCAGTTGTTTTCTACCATTCCAAACAGAACGACTGGTAGGGAGAGAATGGTAAATAATCGAGAATTCGTAGATGATGCTTTGAATGAAGTGTGGATTTCTGTGCTCCTTTAAAACAGGGTCTCAAGTATCACATGTTGCCCTCTACCTGGCTGGCCAGGATCACTTTGAGCTCAGATAAACCTCCTTTCACTTTGTAATTAATAGGCTTAAAAGAGTGGCCTCCAAGGACTGTGCAGACAGCATTAGCCTTTCACAGTTGAGGTGTGTAACCCACAACTATAGTTTTAGCCATGTTTTTCCATGTCTACCAGCTATTTCCGATTGTTGCTGTTATATGCCTGACAATCAAGGATGCAGAAAAATAACCTGATACAGAGTAAGGACATGGTGATCACATGCTGATCACATGGTGCCTCTTCCGTACATTCTGGATGAGGTTTGTTAAAATTCCAATATTGCAAAAAGCTTTATATAGGGCCCATCACAGTAAGGGTCACTATGCACTGGTCCATCTAAAATGGCCTAATCAGAACTGACTCCCATATAACACTTCCTGCAATCCTCATATGAGAAGCTTGAGCTTTTAGTTTCGACTTTTTCTTTTCTCGTTCTTTCTTATTTTTTGCTATATAAGTTGAGACAAAGATAGTTAAGGCCATGAATTTGCCCCCAAAATTTGAACTACAGATGTGATCAATCAGTGTTAGTGGGTGCATTCTATAAAGTATTCATTTTTTACTATGATAGATGCTTTTGTGTTTGGTGGGGTGGCCATTTCCCAGTGTACAGGTGCTGGGACCTTGCTCTATACACTTAATGATGTTTATAGCCTCATTTTAGACGTTTCTGTGCCACCCTCTATATCTCTTGTGTATTTTATTTCTCTGATAAAAGCTCATGGTATATATTACTCAGGCCTGTGAGCAGTGCTCCTTTGGCGACATTGGTGCAAAGAGCAGCACCCCACAAGCAGCATGAGGTTCCCTTCACTGGTGTCTCCAATATTGCATTTTCCTCTGCCAACTGGTCTCCACACTTTTCCTAGCACCATAAAGACTTCAACTCTTTCTCCTAAGGAATTTTCTGGCAATTGTCGACTGCTAAGCACACGACTTCATGAGTGTTCCCCTAATACACACGCATGTTGTAACCTACCATGCAGACTATTTCTTGATGTGATATAAAGCACCTGTACATAATGAGACAGGAGAACTTTTGACTGCATATTCAAGCTGGTGTGAAATCTCAGGAAGTTTTAATGGCTTACATTGGTGAATGAGGATAATTTGAGTTAGGATGAGACATTTTTTGGGCAAGATTTGAAAGGAAACATTCATTTAGATGCATAGGAATTACTAAGGTTTTTTATAATCAAGCCTTGAGGAAAATTTGGCTTTGGAAGCAGGAGATGCTCAGTGGCTCTGCCCCAGGAAAGTCTCCTGGAAAGGGCACCTCTGCTTATGCTCAGTACAGGGAGAACATTAGCAGGGATGCAAAGTCTGCTCCCCATGACATCTGCTGTCCCTTCTTGGACATTCTATTGTCTCCTAGAGAGTTCTGGCATCCTCTGTGATGTCACCAGTGTTGTCGTGACAACCAGTGCCCTAGTTTCTCTCAGTCTGAGTCTGGCGGTTACAAGCTAAGACATGTTTTCCCATCTTCGCAAGCGTTTTGGGAGGGGGAACGTCGATTCTGGAGAGACTAGAGTGAAGGAGTCTGGCCTTTCGTCTCAAAGTAATGATGGAGAAAGACAGCACTTCTGGGGAATGTGGAGTAAGTTCTGGGCAGTGTATTTTGAGCTTCCTGCCAGGGTGGCTGAAGGCTTAAGCTGACCTTTCTAGCAATGGGCCACAGCAACTGGAGCATCTGAAAAGGAATTGAATATCCACGAATATCACAATTCCTTAAAGTCAGGATTTCAGAACTTTAGTTTCCCCATCCCCACTGGGAGGATATGGTAAGGCCAATGCTATTATACTGTGAACTTCTGGTCTTTACTTTTCAGTTCATTTGTTCTGTTACATTGATATAATAACACCATCAGTAGTCATGGAGGGTCCAAATTTTCTGAGTTTAGACAGGGCAGCAATGTATTTCACTATCATTGCTTCTTTAAATACAGTGGATATCTGACAGTAGTAACAGGGAGAGATTGTGCTCCAGGCAATAAACTTATGTTCTTAGACCTTCTCCGATTTCTTCTAACTGGCAGGGTCATCGTTTGCTTTATATATTAGAGGTTGTATGTTACAAAAATTTTTCTACAATACCAAAACTATTTGGAAAGTGTAGAACAAGATTCAGCCTGTAACCTATTCGCACTTCTGGGGCATTTGGTATTTCACATAGGGACACTGATAAGTCTGTTGAACATATCCTCCCTGGAAATGCGTTTTAAATCCAAAGTTGTTGGCTTAGAGTATCAGGGTCGGACATCTGAGTGTCTCCAATCACTCAAGTTTTGTGGATGGTGAATTTATCATCTGAGTTCTGAAGCCACAGGGGTGAGGGTCCTGAAACAAAGCTGTACCCTGTTCAGCTGATAATAATCCTGGAGAAGCCATCTCCGTGGTACATGTAAGCACGTGATGTCCGGCATAGGGAACACCTGGCTGCTTACATCTCTTGGTCTCTATAGAGTAGTGGGAGAACTGAGATCCACTGAGGAGGCCTCTTCAGCATAGACCAATCGCCTAGCAATGACACTGGGTTCCTGGCTTGTTCTCCTGTTTAGGCCTCACTGAGGTCTATGAACACTCTATGCATTCTCCCCATGCAGGTTCACTTGTGTTCTTCTACCTACAGACGTTGGGAGAGAAACATCATCCCCTGGCACTGACCTAAGCAAGAATCAGGCCATGAAGGAAAAGGAGAGGCTGATTAAAGAGCTGCAGCTCATTACCGAGGAGAGAAATGACCTGAGAGATCGCCTGAAGTTTCTAACCGAGAGATCCATGAAGAACAGGTATGAATCGCTCCAAATGCTCCTGTTTCATTCCTGGGTCTGCAAAGTCACCTTCTTCTTATCCTATTAAGGTTTTGGGTTCTAGAAAGCTGTGCCTCCCGAACCACCCTGTGCTAAACCTCACCTCCCATATAGTGGAGATTCAGAACCTGACCCTTCCTGAGGAGTGAGATTGAAAATGGACTCATCTGCTTCCATTTATTGAAAAGCAGAACTTGTGGTCTGAATAAAGAATTCAGGGATAAAGTCAGGGAGAGTGAGTTCCCAGTGTGCATTTGCAAAGCCCTTGACAGCTGGTGGCTTTGCAAGATTGTAATTGCAGTGAGTTTATGGTGAGTCTCTGTACTTGCTAGGCAGGGGACTGAGTGCTGGAAGATCCAGGCAGCAGCCTGGGGTAATATAGGACCCACCCTGAGTTCATATATTCCTAAATGCCGATGTTCATTGTATTCTATCATTTGGGGCCAGGCCACACTTCAGGCCAAATCCATATTATGAAGACCTGGAGAGAATGGAGGAGGCGGTCATATCAATTCTGCACAACTTAGAGATGGAGAACACTGAGGTCCATGAGAACAACCATAAGCTGAAGAAGGAGATGACCTTCTCTAGGTAAGTCCTGGTCAGAAAGGCTATCACTTGTGGAATGGCCATTTCTGACTTTCTTTGTTCTGGATTGGACGGTCTTCAGCTCTGGTTCTATCTCTTGTGCTATTTACCCATCAGTGTGCCAGGGTCATTAGGACTCAGTTTTCAGTTCCACAAAAGACTGTTACTCATCCCAGGATTGTCTAGGCATCTTCAGAAGGCTCTAGAGAGAACAGTACTGATTGAAGTCAGCAGAAGGTTATTAGGCTGACCTGGACCTATGGTGTCACACCAGGTTTTACAAAACTCAGTGCGTGGACCACATGGTTAGCATGACCTTCTCTTGGTTCTACTGACCTCCTTTGAGGGTCTTGGCCCACTACTAATTGATGTTGGCCCCATGCATTGGGCTTTCATGGATAGTTGTAGATCCATGTTCTTTCTCAGAGGTGTGGACACTAATTGGTGTCAGGCCAAGCAAACAATTTATTCTTCCCCGAATTAACTCTTTATGGTTTGTGCAGCAGCCTTATATGTATCAAGATGCATTTTATTAAGTCTTCCTGGGTATCTGGGACCTGGTAGAGTTAGTGGGACTTGGGAGTAGGAATGGGAGAAAGGGGCAGCATGATCTTAATATGCAGACTGTATTTCCAGAAACCTGCTCAGCCAGCTCCTGATGGAGAACACATGTAGGAAGAAGTTGTTCCCACTGAAGCAGGAGAGCAAGGAGGTACATCTTGATTGTGCACTGAACCAGAAATATTTGGTTGACTTCAACAAGAAAGATAAAGACCATCAACGGCCAGAACCAGCATTATCAGGTAGGGACGAGCAGATGTGTTAGATTAACAATATCTGATAAAATTTGCCAATTTGATACATCTTTGCTTCTCTTACCACCTTTCTAATTTACACTCACAACCAGCCAACCACCTCATGTAGTGGAATTGTTCATTGCTCTGCCTATGCACAAGTATTCTGGGAAGTTAACCACTTTTCAGAAACTGAATTATTGTGCAAGCATATTTTGCTGCTCTTTTTGAAGCTGCAGTCTAGAAATGGTGACAGATGAATAACATACCTCATTATTGCATATCCATGTGATACATTGGATCCTATGTAGAGTTTTGAACAATTTCTTGGTTCTTTGACAAATGACACTCTGTGGTCATGTGACCTCTTGTGTAGGAAGCACCTTTGGGATAAGAACCAAGTGCAAATGTCAAATTAGTACTTGTCATTGGCTTTATCCTTGTTGACATATGGACATCTCCTTTCTTCCTGCAACCCGATGAGGTCTCTTGCCATTGCCCTGTTCTTGGTTTGCACTGGTATAAGTCTGGTCCCATATTGGCAGCCCACATTACTGTGAGGCTCTCTGGAGATTTTGCCCTGCCCACAGAGTTAGCAAAAATGATATCACTTAA
Organism: Rattus norvegicus; assembly: GCF_021556685.1. Taxonomy (NCBI): domain Eukaryota; kingdom Metazoa; phylum Chordata; class Mammalia; order Rodentia; family Muridae; genus Rattus; species Rattus norvegicus. Next base: position 17,095,391 of record NC_141552.1, read on the forward strand.
ACTGTCCATGTCGACTGTCCAATAGAACTGAGGTGGTAGAAGGCAGCATTCTGACAGCTGGCTTGCATTTCCCCACCAAATCAGTGTCTGAAAAACTCCCTTCCTCTCCCAGGTCTCAGAAAGTGCAAGAGAGCTGGAATTGGACACACCCCAGTAAGAGAGCTTCCTGAAGAATAAGTTGCTTTCTCAGGAGTCCCTGATGACAAATATCCTGAATGGTAACAACATTTTTTGGATGAGTATTCTTCCTCAGAGTTAATTTGTCATTTCTTAGAGACCCTAAGTTTATATACCACTAAGCCAGCCTGACTGATTGAGGTCTTACTTTCTTCTCAGAAAACAGCACTTGAGAGACAACTTGGGGGACCGCCTTTCATTATGTGTGCTAGAGGAGAAACAGCAATATGTCTGTGCTTCTAAATGTTCGTTAAGAATATGCTTTTAGAAATATTTTTGTTATGATTTTAATTGAAGTTTTCTTTTTGTTGTTTCATATTTATATGTTCTTGTTACTATTTTTACTTTCAAATATTTTTAAATATTTTTATTCATTTTAATCCTGTTTTGTTGTAAAAATGTATTTGTTATGAATAAAAATTGAATTCTATCTCTTGACTCTTAAGACCATCATTCTTACACAAGGGTTCTGTCCCTTCCTGTGGACCTAGAACTGACAGCTACAGATGGATCTCTGCATGTTCCATGGAGCCTGGGCTAATAAGTGAATTCAAAGTCACCAAGGGGTACCCAGTGTGATAGTGTCTTTTGTGTGGAGAATGTGGCTGTGTCTCGGACACACAATTTGTGATATAATCACTGACACACTTTACCCAATTATTAGGGTCCATGTGGTTCTTCTGAGAGAGCAGCAGATGCTCTACCCTGTGAGTCATCACCACAGCTCCTGCAGGTGGCTTTTGTTATTCCACATGATGTGCTGTATTAGGTGGACAGGATCACCTCCAATTAAATAGAGAGATCTCAGGAGATGTGTATTCACAGGTAACTTGCTGAGCCGCGCGTGCTCAATGTGTTAGCTTGCCAGGCATCCCTACAGGGCTCTGGTGTTCCCACTGCTCAGTGTGGGTCAGGATCATCCTCCAGCATCACTTAGTGTCCCTATTAGAGCAGAACTTTCACCTAATATCAATGATGACTATATGTATTATACACATCTGATAAAATACAGAATAGAAACTAGCTTCTTGTAGGCCAAATTGGCATAATCAGTTTTTTGATTGCTAGCAAGAAAATTATTTTAATCTAAGCAGTTTAGGAAGGAACCTCCAGAGCATCCATAGTAAATGTACCCTGCAGCTGTGAACACACGTTTCTTTTGGAGAGCAGGCCTGTGCAATCCCAGAACCTAGGTGGGACAGTTCACGCTACCCTTTTTCCATGGCCAATCTGGGATCGTATTGAGAATGTATTTTTTCCAGGTGACTGATTTCCAATTTGTCGAATTGATCTAACCTGCTGAGAGTGGAGGTGACTCAGAGAGTTAAAGTACAGAAGGACCAATCCAGAATGTCCACAAAAGCTTGCTGTCACCCCAGGGCTTTTAAAAGCTTAGCAGCTAGAGAAGCAATGTAGTCTTTGCTTATTCTCAAGCTTAGGTATAGTCATTCATTATAAGCTGACCATGACACAAAAAGTGTCATCTGTGTCACAATAGAAACTAGTTGTAACTAGATTTACACCACACTATCACATCACTACCGCATTTGAGGTTCTCAGTTACTATCTAAGACCCTGGAAGAGGCCTGGGTCTTGCTACACAAACTCATGATTTATGTCTTCATGACACTGTGTGCTTTGTTCTGTTAATGCTACCATTGGCATACAATACCTTGGATACTTTGTGCTGACATCTGTCACATGAGACAATAGTTCATGTCATCCTAACCTGAATAAACTGTCCTTAGAGTACAGTGTTGTAGGAGGGGCCTTCTTTTCCTATGAGATAGCAAAACATTTCCAGCCTTCAGTCAAGTCTGTCAGCCATTGTCAGTGCCTGTCTTGAGATGTCCACCTTTTCAGCTGAGAGTCTTCATCCAGGCTGCTCTATAATTCTGTAGAAGATTAATAGGTTCCAGCCCTAGGATTTAATTCAGTGTGACTGCACTTGCCAAACATGCTCAAAGCCCTATGTTTCACCCTAGCCCTCTGTGCTTTAGAGAAAGAAAATAAAGAACCACATTGCACTTGAAGTTTCTCCTCCAACAAAAGGAGAGCCTGCACAGGGCCTTTAAGTAACTCTAAGCCCCAGCTTCCCCACAACTCCCTCCATCAATTCCATTATTGGTGTGTTTTCATTACTACTCACTTTCTTCTTTGTGTGCAAAGAATGTGCACCATGTCAGTAAAGTGTGTGTGTGTGTGTGTGTGTGTGTGTGTGTGTGTACTCCCTAGTGAAAACTGTCCAGGTGCATGCAGACTCATGCTACTACTGTCCCATAGCACCTTGCGGGGAACACTGAATTGGTGGGCTACTTTATGACAGCCTAAACCAGGCTATGCATGGTTTTCAGTAAGATTTTGATGTCATCACCACTACAGAGAGCAGAAACAGCTCAGCAGTTACATGTTGCTGTTAACAAGATGAGGCCAAACCTCATCCCATAGAATGTCAGGTACGACTTAATGGCAGGAAATTAACTCAGGGCTCAAATCAAATCATTCAATTACAAATAAAATGAAAAATACAAAGAGTCAAGAGAACCAAGTCCTGTGTGTTGGGTTTTTTGTTTGTTTTATTTTTTTTTGTTTCTTTTTTTGTATTTTTGTTCAGAAGATCCACCAGAGAGGCAACCCCTTCCTCAAACAAACTGCACACCAGAGACAATACCTAAATTGACACAACTAGAAATGAATGGGGGAATCTAACATGAGGCAATGAACAAATTCAACAACCATTAGGTCTTACCTCAGAGGCCTTTACTCCAGAAAACTGAAAATCTATTTGATATTGGTATTTTCTAGACAGATAACAATTACCAACATAAACACAGATCTGGGAAGGTACATGGATAATTCTCAGAAGAAAATAGGTACTGTCAGTATAGTTTGCCCCTCCCAAAATTAAAAAGCAAAATTTCTGGGCCATATGGCTTTAACGCAGAATGCTATCAGACTTTTAATGAAGACCTAATAACAATAGTGCTTCAATTATTCCACTATATTGGACGAGATGGAACATTGTTAGACTCCTTCTCTGAGGCCGTAATCAACCTGGTGTCTAAACCACACAAGGAGCTCCCTACAGAGAGTGTAAGCCAGCCAGGGGGCCAGGGTGAGTGCTCATGGTGGGAGGGACTAGCAGAGGTGCTGTGGCCTTGGTGTGCACAGGCTTAGGGCTGGGGCAGGGTGCGTGGTGAGTGTCTGTGGCCACTTGAGCTGGGTCCCAGTGGGTGCCCAGGGAGGTCACAGGCCAGTTGTGCATCTTCTACCTGTCTGCGGGGCTTCTGGCCCAGCCAAGCAGAGCCTTCATCCTGGACATCCACAAGGACAATGAAATCAGGAAATGGGGGGATCCCCTAAGCATCTCTGGCTTCTTTCGCCCTGCACTTGCAGTTGCAGCCAGAGGAAAAGCAGCTGTGAGTTCCCCAACTCTTCCCAACCACTCAGGTCTCCATGCCTTCCCACTCCAGAGAGGAGGAGGGCAGGGCGAGCTCTGCTGCTGCCTGTTCCATGGACCCAAAGCCTATCTTTTGGCTGGAGGTCACAGCTTGCCCCTGACCCTGCCCCTGACCATGAACTTACCCCTCCCCCTTCTCCTGACCCTGCCTCTGCCCTAGGCACCTAGGGGAAGTGAGGAGAGCCTAAGGGACAGATTCCAGGCCAGGACCCCCAGACGCTTGTGTCTCCCTTTTCCTAGAAGTGTTATCCTCAATTCTCCAGACTGGGTTTCATTTGCAGGGAACTGGCAGGTGGAGGGCTTTGCTGAGCCTGGGATAGTGGTGGGACTTATGATTGAGGGAAGTCTTTCAGGGAGATGGAGGCCTTTCTCAAACTCTCTGAAATCAGGTACCCTCCCTGGTTTGAGAGCCCTGGGAAAGTTGGGAAGCCACTTTTCCCTGTCCTGTGTGACTTTCCCTGCAGGGTGGGCTCTCCTGCAGGAGATACTTTCACATGCTTCTTTAAAAGCACCTGTTCCTCAGATCTAGCTCAGCTGCGAAAACAGGCTTCTTCAAGTCAGGGTGAGACCTGCCCCTCCCAGCTCAGAGCTACAACTCCATAGGATCCTCCAGTCACAATGCTGGGTGGGTACCAAGGAGGAGTTAGAGCAAAGTGCCCCTTCTGAGAGGTGACTTTGGAGAAGAACAGACCAGAGAGAACAGGGGGCATCCCAGGGGCGAAAAGAGGCCTGAATGATTTTAAATTGGAGAAAACCCCATATCCACCATCTGACAACGTTAGGGTTTGTGCATGTGTGGACTTCAGAACCTTAAGGTCAGATTTTCTGATAACAGCTGCTAGGTGAAGCTGAAGTCTGCTGTGGGTGGGATTGTCCCAGGCAGGGAGGGGATCTGACTCTGCAGGCCTGGCCAGCTTCTTCATTCTCCTGAAACTAAGTGTTGGTCAGCTGTAAATCTGAAGTGAGAGTTGGTTTTTGTCAACTCAAATGGATAACATTTCAAGTATCACACATTATGTGAGACACACATTTACCCACAGGGGATTTGAACTTACTTCTATAGAAGTGACTGGGAGCCAACAGAGGGAAAACATTCTTGCCTTTAGCATTCTGTCTGTATTAGAGACTACGGGGACTGGCTTCCTGGACAGACATGGCCAAGCAGACACACTGTATAATGGGGAAAACTGAGGTAAGAAATGTCCTGGGGACAGTGATTTCAGATTGTGCCTTTAGCCAGGAATCTCTGTTGCCATTAAGGCAAGTGGCCTTGGGCCTCCTAACTTGTCACTACGTCAGGGTGTCTCTGCTCTTACACCTGCATCAGGACCTTCTTAGATGAAGGCCTCACTTTAAAAAAATAAATAAATAAAAGTGTATATAATGCAATGTTTCTCAAACTCTGGGCCACGACCACTCACAAAGATTGTATATCAGATACCTTGCATATTATGACTTATAAGAGTAGCAATATTAGTTATGAAGTAGTACTGAAATAATTTTATGGTGGGAGTCATCACAGCATGAAGCGCTGTATTACAGGTGTGCAGCAGTAGAAGTGTTGAGAACCACTGCCATAGAATCTGACAGATGGGAGCAGACCAGAAAATATTCCTCCATTCACATAATAATTAAAACCCTAAATGCACAGATCAAAGAAAGAATATTAAAAGGGGTAAGGTATAAATATGCAGTAACAAATGAATTCAGACCTATCTGAATTACACCAGACTTCTCAACAGAGACTCCAAAAGCCAGGAAATCCTGGACAGATGTAATGCAGACCCAGGATCCTATACCCAGCATAATTCTCAATCATCATGAATGGAGAAACCAAGATATTTCATGACAAATCCAAATTTAAACAATATTTTTCTCTAAGACACCATAACAGATGATAATAGGAGGAAAACTCAAAGACAATGAGCTAAACTATACCCCCAAAAAGCAAGAAATTAATCACCTCGAAATAATCTCAAAAAGAAAAAAAGACAAGCACACAAACATAATTTCACCCACAATCAGAAAAAGAAGGGAAAGCAGCAATCATTGGTCTTTAATATTTAACTAGTCTGTCTGTCACCAATCCCCCAGCTCCTAGGGACCACTTTTGCCAGCCAAAGTGTATACAAGGATGGGTCTATGGTTCTAGGTCACTGTGTAGAAGAGGATTGATTGACTTCCCTGGCATTAATGCAGTGGTAGGCCCTTGGCTCTTGTGAAACCTGTTGCCCACCAAATAGGGATCCTAGAGGTGTGAGGTGGGAATGGATATGTGTGGTCGGGGAGCACTGTCACATAGGCAAAGCTGAGCAGAAATGGGAAGTACGGTTTGATGTGGGGATACTGGAAAGGGGGCCACAGTTGAAATATAAGTAAATAAAATAACAAATTAATAAAATAGCCAAAAATAAAATAAATAGTAAAAAGGTAAAAGAAAAATTAAACCAAAACAAAACAAAAGAATCCCCTGTAGTGTATTGGCCTAATTCTTGTATTTTAATTCTAATTTGGAGAACTCACTACTGGCTAACCCCCCAAAACTGACCCTGCTCCCGGTTAACTGTGATTATAAAGAAGCCAACAGCCAACAGCTGCACAGCAGAGATGGGGGAGGTGAGCTTTGAGGGCTTTGCTAGAGAGGATCATGAGGAGGGAAGAAGGAGGAAGAAGCTGCCAGAGAATAAAGGAAGAACGAGTGTGATGGAGAGGAGAGAGGAAGAGGACAGCAGCCATGGTTAAGGGAGAGGAGAGCCTGGTCCTGAGGGCTGTCCAAGGGGAACAAAGAGCAGCCAAGATGCTACAGTCAGTAAGAGTTGAGTGCTATTGTTTGGAAAGTAGATCTGATACCATGGAGGGCAGGCAGCTGCCCAGCTACTGTGCTGACTAATGCATACTAAAAATAAATTTAACAAAATATGTATAACCAGTAAGGCAGCTCTGTAGAGAATCCTAAAAGGAATACTTTAGTTTGAAGGGAAGGATAAAATACCACAGAACACAGGAGATAAATTAATAAAACTAGGAAAGTTAATCAAAGAAGACTGTGAAAACCACAAAAATTAACAAAATTACAAAATTTAATACATAGGTTTAAATAATAATTACATATCACTAAACTCAATATCTAGGGTGGTGTGGCATGAATTCTGCCATGGTGTGAACTCAGAAAGGTGGGGTTGGGAGAAAGATGTCTGGTTAAATAGTCCACCCACATTGTGTCAATGTGATTTAATCTAAGGACAAAGAAGTGGAGCATCTCTCATGGTTTTCTTCTAACCCCTTGAAAGGATCCCTGGGGTGTGACCTCAGTACTTCATACTTCTTGCTAGGTCAGCGAAACTCAAGGAAGCTTGAGATTGTCATAGCACAGTGTTAGGCTAGATATACTGAGTAGATGATACTAAGTTGTTCAGATGGTGATACCCGTTTGCATGCATTCTTAATGTGCACCTAAGGAAAGAGAGATCAAGGTCATTAGAATTGAAAATCATTCCCAGTTCTTTTCTACCATTCCAGACCGAAAGACTGGTAGGGAGAAAGTGGTAAATAATAAAGAATTAATAGATGATGCTTTGAATGAAGGGTTGGTTTTTATGCTGGTTTAAGAGAGGGTCTCAAGTATCCCATGTTGCCCTCTCCCTGGCTGGCCAGGTTCACCTTGAGCTCAGATAAACCTGCTTCCACTTTCCAATAGATAGGCTTATAAGAGGAGCCTCCGAGGACTCTGAGGACAGCATTAGCCATTGTTGAGGTGTGTAACCCACAACTATAATTTTAGTCAATTTTTTCCATGTCTACCAGCTATTTCAGATTGTTGCTGTTCTATGCCGGACAATCATGGACACAGAAAAATAACCTGATAGAGAGGAAGGACATGGTGATCACATCCTTTCCTGTTCTCTGTGTTCTGTATGAGTTTCATTAAAATTCCTATATTGCAGAAAGCTTTCTATAGGACCCAACATATTAAGTGTCACTATGCACTGTTCTATCTAAAATGGCCCAATCAGAACTGATCACCAGACAACACTTCCTGTGAAGTTCCTATGAGAAGCTAAAGTTTTTTGTGTTTTTTCTTTTTCTTTTCTCTTTCTTTCTTCGTTTCTTCCTTTCTTCCTTCCTTTCTTTCTTTCTCTCGCTTTATAAGTTTAGAGGAATGTACTTTGGGCCACAGTTTTGCCCATAATATCTTAGCTATGGATATGATCAATCAGTATTAGTGTATGCATTCAATAAAATGTACATTTTTGACTAAGGTAGATGCTTCTGTGTTTTGTGGGGTGACCCATTGTCAATGTGTAGTGAGTTGGGGCCCTGGGTATGGTCGCATACCCCCAGGACACAGGGGGTGCAGAGCAAAGGCATAAGAAACTGCACGCAGTTGCAAGCTTTATTAATCCTTATAAAGCTAGGAATATGAATAACTACTATTTTCATCTTGCCAAGATACCATAAGATCATTATTCCCAGGATAACAGGAACAACTGAGGGAAGATTAAACAAAGAAATACGAATAAACAAAAGCTTCTTCTCAAAATATTCATATAACAAATCACCTCTCTTATTATAATCAAAATATACTCACCATTACCAAGACAGCGTTAAAACCACTTGCACAGAAACAGGACACAGCAGAACATAGCTTAAGTCCAAGTGAGAGAAACATTTTCTTCTCTAGGGCGGCATTCCAGCCCCTACTTGCACCTGTCTCCAGGCCTTTCTTGACCCTGCCTGGGAGCTGCATCTCTATGTCTTAACAATTCCTTCTTTTTTCTTTTGTTTTAAAGTAACACTTTCCATAACATAGCCAAATGTCCTTGTAGGGGTTTAATCATGTAAAAATAAAGCAACATAATACATAATGTACATAAGATTATGGCAAAACTAGCTCCTCCCAAGCTATGGAAAATCCTTTGAAGCCAAGCCTTGGGATCTAATCCTGTCAATTGATCAGCCAATAATTTAGCTATTTCCATAGGGGTAGTATCTTCTAGCTGTTTACCAAAAGACATTCGCACATCATATTTCAAGGCATTACTTACTTTTGTAGCACTTTCATTACCTTCTATATAGGCTTGAATTCACTTCCAATCATGTTCTGTATCATTATCCATATATTTATTGACACAAAAGTAGTGGAATTTCAATCATATCTTAAATCCTCATATTTTTCAATAGATAACATCATTCGACCCAGCCATTCTACTGTTTGTTTTGAAGCATCTACTTGATGTGGAAGTCTAGTATCAATTTTAGTTTGCTCTATCCATAACTCATGTGAATCTTTAAGCCAGTCTTCAACAAAACGCTTTGTCTCAATAAGTGTTTTTAATGCTATGCTGGAAATCGCTGCCAAAGTAGCAACAGAAATAAGGCTTAAAATAGTCGCTACAATGACTCCAAGAATTCTTTTACTTCTCTTCAGCAGATTATTAAAAAAAAAAACAATAATCACATGATTAAGAGGCTCTTGAGACCAATGACGTCCCAAATTAACAGGCATCCATAGATATATTTTTGTTGCATATATTAATAGAATTTTGTTTCATGTTAAACTGAACAGATGAATTAATACATGAATACAAATGACAGTTAATATAAGGAAATCCATTATTAAAATTAAATCTACCTATTAAAAACAAATATGGCATAGGAATACAAGTAGTAACCTTTTCTTTCTTAAACATCATAAAATTATACTGAGAGGCAGATTGAGCAGTCCCAGAAAAGCTTTCATTAGCAAGCACAACTTCTTTTAATGCAGTGGCAGTCTTCCACAAATGAACTTGAAACGCAGTAGGATCTTCCACAGAGGCCAGTCGGTTATCAGCAATGCCTCCATCTCCACACTCCATCAGCAAGCATCCATTAAGGCGTTCATTCTCCTCTCAGTTCATCCTGGTAACATTTGACAAATCACAAGTGGTAACATTCCATTCTGAACATGTATTAATAATTGGCCATAAGGACCCCAATTTATTCATTTATCTTGAATAATTTTTCGAAATATGCCAGGGCAGTATTTCCAATTGCATGGGAGATATTTTAAGCCTACATAAGTAAACCAAGCACAAATAGGATATACTGGCTCGCTAACAAATGTAATGTTATTCCAATTTTGGTTATAGACCAAGCTGTCAATCCTGGAGCCTGTAACAATTATTCCTGGTAATCGCCAATTTTAATAACCCATTTGTAGGCCTGGTCTCTTTCCTAAACACAAAGGCATCTTTAATCCAGCATAAGGAAAATTATACAAAGCTCCATCACGTCTATTCAAAAGGTCAAATTATTCCAAAGAGATGATAAAATGCTTGGGGTGGTGTATAAAACCACATCTGTTTCCCCGCCAAGTAGCAGGTTCAAATAAAGGTGGACAAGGAATATAAGCCTGAAAACTCGCATTGGCCGCAACAGAAGAAACCGTGAGTAAAGCACACACTGCTAAGAATACGTGCTCAGCAGTAAAGGACTTCCTGTAGGAGACAACATAGTTTTCCTTTCAGTACTTAATTGCCTCACCTAGGTAATGGGGTTGTCACTGCATCGATCCTTCTCCGTTGTCGTAGGTCGACACTAAGAGAAGCCAGGGCCTCAGTAATGGAGGACACCTCCTTCATCTCCGGAGAACATCCATCAGGAGAAAATGTAGCTGGTTTAACTGGATTCCTCTGAGGGTAGGGAGCGGTTCTTATCATTCTGTGCTTGGATCTGTCTCCCGGGTAACCAGAATAGTCTCCCATCCTGTAAGGAGACAAAACCCTCTCCCCTACATACAGTAATGTCCCTTCCTGTCATTCAGCATCTCGGGCAATTTTTATCCATATTGTCTGTTCCATGCCTTCAGAGAGAAGTCCAATAAAGAGTCTATCTGCTCTGCATATAACTTCACCTTGTGGTAAATTAAGAAGATTAATAAAAAATAATGCTTATGCCAATATTACTCTGGGACTGGTATGCCAACTCCATTCAGGCTGTGTAAGGTCATCTCTTTTCCTCCTTTTTAATTTTATAATTTGTCATTTCAGGGTATGGTGAACTCTTTCAACAAAAGCTTGTCCTTGTGCATGGCGTTCTATGCCAGTAATATGTACAGTATGATATCATTGACAAAATGGTTTTTTTTTTTTGCTCTGATTGGTATTTTATTTCTCCTTTACAAGTTCCACATAATAGACAAAGGCTTTTTGATAACATTGTTATCTTTGCTGGAAATGATCATATAATCATTTTAAAAAGCACAAATGTGCACATACAGGACTGAGGTTTCTACAGCCTGTAAACACCTCTGTGGGTTTAACAAGGAAAAAAAGCAATATACTGACAATTCAACTGTAACTCTTAGAAAAACACCGGTTTCCTTACCAAGCACGAGTGTCCTGTACAGGGACCTATCATCCCAGATGGCAATGAGTTCAAGCCTAGGGCAGCCAGGAGCAGTTCCCCACACCAGCTCAGAAGACCCTCCCCACCCAGCACTTCTTCCAAGTGCTCCTTAACCTCATCACAGGTGACAGCAGTCGCCCCAAGAGAGGACAGAGCAGCAGACACAGTGGTGGTGGTTCCCGAGTGTTGTTTGCGGCATTTCACATCCAGCGTCTCAGGAATGTGTCCATGCAAGCATGCGTACCATTCTTTAGACTGCTCCCCTCATTTCTCGAGTGAGGGGACCAGGCCTTCCTAATTCACTTTAGGTGCCTGGGATAACAAAGTATTTCACCAGAAGGGGTGTAAGCAGTACTATCTGATAAGAATACGAAGAAGGAAAAAGCAGATATCTTAAAGAAAACGTGTGTTCTACTCACACTAAAATATCAGACCAATGCACAATATACTGCAAAACTGTAACACAATACGGCCAAACACAATGTTCAAATATTGAACTGTTCAAGCATGTGAAGATCATCTTCTGAAAGACAAACTGGGTTCTTATTTTGTAGCTACCTTTGTGTAACTTGAACTACTGTCCCTCAACAAGGTCTGACACTCTTGGTACTTGTTAGGAAGTTTGATGAGACAATGTAAGCTCAACAGTCAACTCCCGGGATCTCCCAGCGCTCATTTTCAGCATTCGTCCGAGGACTGGGCATCATCTTCATCCCTCACTTCTCGGTATCTCCCTGAAGACTCCCCTTCTGGATTGTAGCTCTGGATTGTAATATTCAGTCTCTCGGATAGTTTCTGTGCTGCGAGCTTTGCCCGCATCTCCTCATAAATCTGCTTCTGCACTTTCTGCAGAGCCAGCTACTCTTCTACGGAGAGCAGCTGTGCAGGCAGGTGGTGGAGCAGAAGAAGGCGAGCTGCTGTGACATCATCAAGATGCTGCCTACCCCTGTGTCGCTGCTCTTCTGAGGAAGCAGGAGACTGAGCCCTCTGACAATGACTTGGTGAGTCACTCTGTTGTGTGGGTAACACATTGGTCTTAAACTTATGAGGAGGGGGCACTGGGTTTCTAGCTCGCATTTCTAGCACTGTCATGTAATGAGGCTTCTTAGGAGTCTCACTCTGCAGTTCTGGAAAGTTCTCAGTGCTGGTGTTTTCTTCTGAGGGTTCAGTCTGGTCTGCAGTTGTGATCTTTTGCAATTTAGTGATAAACAGACTGTTGACGCTGCTGGAAATCTCTTCCGCTTGACTTGAATGCTGGGGGAGATGTTCATTAACTTCAGATGGGGGAGCCTGGGCTGTGATGCGGACAGATGGGCTGGTACTCACTGTGCAGCTAGTCTCCAAAGTCTCTTCATTGCCTTTGTGAGTGAGCTGTGTAGGTTCCTGTGTTTCTGAGGTTGTTTTAGATGATTCAATGTCTACTGACAAACATTCAGGAACTAATGATGAAGTATCAAGCATCAGGTCAGAATTCTGGGCCTTGTCTATGTCGGTATCAACTCTTGTGGATGCTTTATGCCTTAGCTTACAGTCAACACTGACGGGATGAAGTAGTTCCGTTCTCCCTCTGACCTCTTCACTTTCTGAAATGGCAGCTTTCAGTTTGGCAGTGGTGTCTGAGATCTTTTTACCTTTGTCGGGCAATTTGCAAATGAATTTTTCTTTGCCCAAAAGTCTCTCCTGGCGCCTCAACCTCTCCCACAGCTCCGCCAAACTCTGCCGCCCCACGTCCTCAGGAACTGGGGGCTCAAAGCCACGGGGCAGGGAGCACATTGTGCATGGGCTGAGGCTGGCCCCGCAGGCAGGGTTCCCCAGCAGGGCCCATGGAGGTCACAGGCTCCATGGAGGCAGCAACTCTGGAGCACCTGCAGGAGTCGCCATTTTCCCGGAAGAGCCGACAAAATTGTTTAAATTGATAAGAAATATATGTTGGTCCATAATCAGTTTTAATTTTAGAAGGTGGTCCCATAACAGCAGAAGTTTCCAATAGATGCTGTATAACATGAGTAGTGCATACTCCTGGCAATGGTGTAGCCCATACAAATATTGAAAAATTATCTATGCTTACATGTATATATGAAAGGCGACCAAACTCAGAAATATGGGTTCCATCCATCTGCCACGATGTATTAGGTTGCATTCTTCTGGGATTAATTTCAGATGCAATACATTTTATAAGTGAAGGCTTACAAATAAGACAATTAGCAGTAATTTGTTTGGCTTCAGAATAGGGAACCTTATATTTAATATGCAAATATCCTGTATTGGCATGATTATGACTGTTTTCTTCTGGGGTAGCAAATGCCACTAATTGATCTACCATATGATTGCCATGTGTTAAAGATGCTGGCAATCTTGAATGTGATCTAATATGTGTAAAAAATATTCTGGAGTTTCAGAATAACAATAGTCCTTTAATATGTGAGAATAACATTTAATATAGGCTTAGATGTAGAAACAACAGCAGTTGCAATATTCTGTACTACTCCTACAACATAAGCTGACTCGGCTATAATATTTTTACATCATGAGTAAAATCCGGCAATACATTACTTACTGCTAATACTTCATTTTGTTGTACTGACCCAAAAGAAGATTCTTGTCCCCAAAATTAATCTTTGGTCCAATAAGCCATCTGTCTTAGATCTTTGGTCTTGGAGCCATCTGTAAACACAGTAAGGGCAGATGGTAATGGGTCAACAGAAATTAGTGTATTTATCACATTTTTTTTTGTTTTCTTAAGCAATCCCAGAATTTACTATGGGGAAAATGAAATTCAGTATTTCTAGTGTAAGAAATCATGGCTAATTGAAAAACTTCAGACGTCTGCATTAAATATTCCACTTTATTTTTGCTTAATGAGAAAACAAAAGCAGCACAATCATATCCCCACAGTGTAACAGGTCTTTGTATGCCTTGCTGAATAATTAAAGAAATTTGTTCCTCATATGTTGTTAATGTTTTGTTAAAGTTAAATTTAATATATATCCATTCTAAAGGCAGCTCATCTTGAGCTAAAGTGCCTATAGGATATTCAAGAGTATTTCAATATATAATTTAATAACTCTATCTGGATCAATACGTGCCAAAAATGCATCTTTCCATTTTCAGAGAAGATATACTTACATGCCTTCATATAAGCATTAATATCCCCAGTCTCCTTTATAGGTAATTATGCTCTCCTATACTCTTTATTAGCATTTTCCAAAGCAAGCATTTTCAGCAGTTGTCCTCTAGCTTCCACTCCTACCACTGTTCTTTCCATTGTTAATTTTAGTATACATAAAAACTTAATATATGGTTCATAGAAAGTTACTGCCTTTTTCAACCAACCACTATCATCCTTTATAATAAGTTGGTTGGGCCACACCTTGAACCGATGATAGACATTGTCCCAGGATAGACATTCTTTATCAGCAGGTCTCAGGGTAGAACTGGATATGTGACCCTGTGCTATAGCACTGTCCAGAGTGGTAAATGCAGCTTCTGAAGAGGAATGCAGGCCTGGCCTCTAGACCTCCACCTTCCAGGCCTGTCTGGAGAGCCTGATGTCCTGGCAAAAGAGACTCCTTCTCTCCAGAGGAGCACTGCAGTCAAATGACATCTCAGTGATGAAAACTATCAGTCCCCAAAGGCATGCCACTGAGCAGAGATAGCCTCAGTCATGCACCTCGGGCCATCCCCTGTTCCTCATGTCAATAACTCAACCTTTCATGAACTAGATGGCAATGCTTGAGGCAGGATGAACAGTAGTTTACTGGCCAATCTGGTCTCTATGACACACTCTCCCTGAAATCGGAGCCAGTAGGAAATTCAGTATGAAAGCTCTTTGTAGCCAAGCTCAACAACCCGGTTCAGAGCCTGGGACCCCACACGGTAGGATAAAGTGACTCCCATGCTTTTTCCTCTACCTTCAATATTCATGCTTTGGAATGCACACCCCTACAATGAGATCAATACACATGGAATAAAAATTAAACATAAAAATTAATGAAGACAATGCAGACAAGGTTTAAAGGATCCTGGGAGTCCTCACTCTGCACTTCCCTTTCCTTTGCCTTGGGAACAGCACCTGCACCAGAGACTGGAGACTTCCTCCAAGAGAGAGAGGAGAGATGCACTGTTCATTCAGCTGGAGAGCTGTGCAAATACCAGAGCCACCCACCTTTTCCTGACAGTGGGAGCTGGGCCCAAGTGTGGGCTGCTCCTACTAGAGGCACCACAAGAAGAGGACCACCTTCCTCAAACCTTCCTGGAAGTCAGAGCACTGGCTATGGACTTCCCTCAATCCTCAGAGGACTCTCTTTCAGCGATGGCTCAGAGCCTCTTAGGACAGAGAGGGACCAGAGCTTCCCCCCAAAGCAAGATCCCTGTCTTATCTGACAGGTATGAGGGCTTAGGAATGGGACAGAAGATGTGACAAGGTTACATGTAGCACAGGGGCTAGGTTAATAAAGAAATCAAAGAGGAAACAAACCTGGACGATTCCTCATCTGTTCTTTATTGCTCTATTCATAGGGATGAGGTGGCAGTGTGGGGTAGAGGACTTGGACACAGCACAGCCTTCTCTGCTCATTGTTAGCTTTCTAGGCTGCCTGGTCACTGTGACCAGCATATTTTCAACTGTGCCATTCTACTACCAAGACTGACACAACTGGTGACCATGTAGCAATAGTACTGTACTGACTTAGGGACATTTGGAATCACACAATGATCATGTGTCACAGATGGGTTTCTTTTTTTAGAAAAGGATTAAAACAAAAACTATTTATTTTGTCCATATGAGTGAGTA
The DNA here is from genome assembly GCF_021556685.1 of Rattus norvegicus. Classification (NCBI taxonomy): domain Eukaryota; kingdom Metazoa; phylum Chordata; class Mammalia; order Rodentia; family Muridae; genus Rattus; species Rattus norvegicus. The sequence continues at coordinate 17,111,209 of NC_141552.1, forward strand.
CACTGTCCCTGTTTTCAGACACAACAGTAGAGGGTAGAAGATGAGATTAGAAATGGTTATAAGACACAGTGTTGTTGCTGGGAATTGAACTCAGATCCCCTGGAAGAGCAGTGAGTGGTCTTAACCACTGAGCCATCCCTCCAGCCCCAGTATATTGTATTTTCAATATTGTTTGTTTTTATTTCTTTTCTCACCTATGACTGTATGGCGTTTCTGTGAGTACAGGTACTCATGTGCTTGTGTAAAGGTCAGGGACAACCTGAGCACAAGTCCTCACCTTCTACCTCTCATCCATGGCTGTGTATGCTAGGCTAGCCCTTCCCCCTAATCCTAGAGACTGTCCACTTTAGGCTCCTATCTCCCTGTGGGAAGTGCTGGATGACAGACACTACTGTATCCAGGTTTATGTGGCTTCTAGGGACCTAAACTGTTGTTGGGCTTGTTCAGATGAAAATAAACACCATTTCACAGCCCTGGATGGGCCAGGCAGCGCACGGGTCTTTGCTGCTCTTGCAGAAGACTTGAGTTCAGTCTCCAGCACCAGGGTCAGGTGGCTCACAACCACCTGAGACTCCAGGTCCAGGGACTTCCAAGCTGTTCTGGGTAAACCTACATGGCAAAAGCAGGGCTGGGAGCTGGAGGCTTCTGGTGTTGGCTTCTCCCTGCAGTAGGGGGCAAATCATGGGCATGTGAGGTAACATGGAACCCTGTAATTCTACAAAGTGCAGAAGCTCCTGATGTCCCTCATGGTGCCCCAGAGCCTGCTCACCAAACATGGAGGCTTCAGTAACATGGCCTTGTCCTGACCTGTGTGCACTCTGCATCCTCACTCTCTACCCCCTGCTTTTCGTGGTTGGAAGTCTCAGGTGTAGGAGGTGCCTACCATAGGCCTCTTCTCTCAGCATTTCAGCATTTTACATTTTATGTAGTTTGTGGTGTTCCTGTGCCATGATATGCACATGGAGAGCAGAGGACACAATGTGGACTCAGTTCTCTGCTTTCACCCATGATCAAACTGAGGCCATGAGGCTGGGTGGCAGAGCATCTACCTGCTGATCTGTACCCACTTGACCTTCACCAAGCATCCTTTGCTGTACACAGATATATCAGCCTGTGACCCTCATCATCCAGACTCTTATGAAGCAAACCCCAGAGGTGTGGAGCTCTCACAGTTAGCCAGGGCTAAAGGGGAAGGCAGCAAGCCCTTCAGGAACTCTAGAAAAATGTCTATACTGGGACTAAACTCGTGCTGCCATGTAGGGCTACATTTTTCCTTTAAAACAGAAGGATGTGTGATGGTGGTGGCACAGGCCTTTGATCCTAACACTTGGGAGGCAGAGGCAGACAGATCTCTGTGAATTCTAGGCCAGCTCCCTCTACAGAGCTAGTTCCAGGTCAGCTACACAAAAGAAACCCTGTTTCCAAGAGTAAAACAAAGAAAGATAAAGAAAGAAAGAAGGGAAGAAAGAAAGAAAGAATTTATATTTTGTATACAATGAGATGCCTGCCTGTCTATGCCTGAACCATCATGGTAACTATAACTCTTGTCACATCTTCATTAATTCAAATACTGAAGGCCAAATGGTTAAATCTTAATGACAATACAATGAGGTGGGGGTGCTGAAGAGATGGTTGGTTTAGTGGCTAAGAGCAGAAGACCAGGGTTCAGTTCCCAGTGCCCACATGGTGGCTCCTATTAGCCTGTAATTGCAGTTCAATGGAACGTTCTGGACTTCATGGGCACCAGACATACCACATGGTGCACAAGCATGTATTAGGTGAAACACTCAGGCCCATAAAAATAAGTAAATAAAATATATGGTTAACAGACACTGTGATTCAGGAAATTCTTAGTGACTTTCGTTATCATTTCTCTCTCCTGGAGACCTGTCCTAATCATGGCTCAGCCTCCCTGGCTTCTAGGACATTTCCTAGCTCTGTGGAGCATGAAGTACTCAACACCATAAGCCAAGCATTGCAAATTCACTGCTACACCTTCTCCATGGCTGTGTCTAAAGGGAGAGACTTGGAATCCCACAGATGCAAGGCCAAACCTGTTGGGCTATGTGAGCCCAGCCACCCAATAGTCAGATCTACTCCTGTCCTTGGCTATGGCATGAGGATCTTAAGACAAATTAATCTGAAGGATCTCAACAGCTATGCTGTTACACCTCTCATTGCTCTGCCCAACCTACAAGCTCCTTTACTGGCTCAAATTCACACCCGAACTCCTCTCCTGCCTCAGCCACCATCAGCTCTTCTACTCCTCTCCACCTGTGCTCTGAATAATCCACACTAAGGTGGACCATAACCTCTTGTGGACTCCCAGACGTATATTTGTGATTACTCTTCATTTGCTGTTTTGTATGGGTAGGCGGGTTCCTCTAGTCTCATGCAGAAGAACACTGCTCACACATTTTGGATCTTACAACACCCTCTTGATTGAGAATCCTGACTAATGACTGACTGAGCCTTCCATGCCTGAAGTCACCCTCTGTCTCCCAGTCCAAGATGAGAATCCCCACCCTAATCCCATTGTGTCCAGTTTCATCTCAGAAGCTAGGCTCTGCACTACCCAATATCATTTGTATCTTCGTCTCTAATTTTCTGTTAAATCGTTCCTCTCTTCTTTAAAACAAGTTCATTTTGTTGTTTATTTTTTGAGACAGGGTTTCTCTGTTTGGCCCTGGCTATTCTGACATACTCTCTGTAGATCAGACTTGTCAGGAAACCATATATCTGCCTGCCTCGGCCTCTTAAGCACTGGGATTACTGGATTGTGCCAGCATGTTTAATTAAAAATTAATTAGTGGCAGTGCATGTTGGCACATGCCTTTAATTCCATCCGTTGGGAGGTAGAGGCATTGTGAGTTCCAGGACAGCCAGGGCTATAAATTAACACCTTGTCTCAAAGAAAACAAGCCAAAAATGAAACAAAAATGTTGCAATATGGTCTTCAGTATGTAACTGAGTCTGTTCTTGAACTCTGAATCCTCCCACTTTCACTCAGGTGCTAATCAGCAGGCTTCTGTCTTGACTTTCACTGCGCACTCAGGGCTGCCAGGACTGTTACCTCTCCCAGTCTAACTCCTGACTCTCTCATCAGCATCATCACAAAACTCCTGCTAAGAATTAAGGAAACCTGAATTCTAAGGAAGAGTCGGAGCTCCAGTATTTCCAAAGCTCACTCTAATACAGATGGATCCTATGCTGCAGTAAAATGGTCACAGCTGGAGGTCTTAATTCCAGGACTTGGGACAGAGGGGTTGGAGGATCTTGAATTCAAGGTTATTTTTCTGTTACATTGTTGCTCAAAGCGAGTTGGGCTGCTACAAGATAACCTGTCTCAAAACTATACCAAACACACCTAAAATGAAACAGAGGAGTTTGAGTGGGCACAGATGGGAAAGCTCCGCACTTTATGGCTAAGCCACCTGCTGCCAGCACCAAAGTCCATGCACAGCCCCGATTCTGAGCTGCCTCTGGGACCCTGCTCAGGAGAATGCACCAAAGTAGCTCAGATCCAGGGCTTTTGGTCTAAGAGGAATTCAGGCAGTCACTCTTTGGATGCCAGTTCTCCAGCTCAACTGCCTGCCAGCCCAGGATCTGGTCTTAGTCATGGCTTGGCACCCCTAAATTCCTCCCAGCTGTGCTCTGAACTCACCCTGTGCCCCGTTCTGATGAATCTGCCATTCTCCATGGGAGTAGCCTCAAGAAGTCCCTCACATCTGAAGCACCACTCTGAGTGCACTAAATACTGCAGGGGAGGGGTGTGGCCAGCAGAGCACCCAACCCTTTCAGCTGTAGAACATTTAGAGTTCTAGAGTGAGCACTGCTGTGCATTGTGGAACTTAAGCAGTATCCCAGCCTTGGCCTGGGAAGAGCCACTGACACCCACACTTTCTGGGGTGACATTGTCTCCTGAGGATAGAGTCAGATCAGGAGCAGCAACTGATGTTCACCAGAGACAAACTTTCTTCACCACCTGCCCATGCTGGCCCTAGGATCTGGGCTTTTTGGCTGACATGAGTGCTGAGCCCCCCAGGTAGATGGGTTTTCAGGGGTCAGGTGGTTATTGTCACCAAAGGTATCCACAAGGATAAGTCATACTGTACTAATTCCCATATTAGATCCCTTCTCACGGGTCACAGAGGCCGTGCTGGGTCCTAATTGTGGACCCAGGTTCCTGCGCACTTTTGAGGAGACTGGTCAGGGAGCAGGCTTCATGACATTTTGTTTGAATTATTTTGGGGGATTTTATTTTTACTGTTGGGGACAAACCTAGGGCTGCCATGTGCTGGGAAAAGACTTTGCCACAGCTGTAGATCATCCCTAATTATAAACTCCTAAATTCTCCCAATCCTGGAACTTTCTAGGTCCCTCACATGATGTAACCTTTGGGGGATTCCTCACATAGAATCATGGGGTGGATTGCATCCCAAAGAGAGACAGTGGGAAATGTTCCCCAGTGTCTGCCTGTGGCTGTGGTGATGAGAGTGCTGACCAGTGGATGGCAGGGCCCATGTGAAACCCTTTTGGTTTCCACTTGAGTGGAATTTTCACCATGCTTTTTTTTTTTTCTTGAAACACAGGTTGCCCTGGAACTTACAGTCTTCCATCACTCTGACTCAGTTTCCCATGACTGGGCTCACGGGCTTAAATTACTATGCCCATCTTTGTTTTTTTTTTTGGTTTTTTTTTTTGTATTTATAAATCTTCTAAAAGCCAGAAGGATCTAGAATTTAAAATTTTGCGGTCCAAGGCATTTCCAACAGGGGATTCTTGACCTAGGAGTATCCAGACCAGTTTTTATTGTGTGGGTACTTCATTCCCAGAACAGCTTATGTTAGACAAAGAGTTCCAAGGTGTGATGTCAGTGGGCATCAGGCGGTGTACCAAAGAGCAGCACCAACTCAGGTTGTAATTTAGGCTGGAGAAACTTACTAGGACCCTGGTAATCCTAGCACCCTGGGGCCTCACATGTCCTTAATCAGATCTGGCTATGAATCAACTGCTCTTGAGGGTGGATTGGAATTCTAGTCACTGTGAGGCAAGAGCATTAGGATCCTACAGCCACTCTAGGCTCCATAGGAAGACCCTGTTTCAATAGTAAAAGGGGTCACCTGCGAGTTCTTACTGTCTTCCCTGAGGCCTTCCTACTGGAGTTAGAATAGCTGTCTCACCAAGTTGAAGTAGAGGGCAGAATGTTGGTGCCTTCTATAATGAGGACTAGTGACAGATAGTCTATGGAAATTCTAGAAAGGTCTACAGGTATTTATGTCCTGTGCATGGGAATTGCTGGCTTCCCTGTGTCCTTTGCCTTTACTTTGCAGTCCATGGGGCACCTGGGAATGTCCCAAAACCAGGCTGCACACAGGGCTTTTCCCATGATTCTCACTTGCACCCAGTGCCTGCCTGATTGTCATAAGTCTGACAGAGCCACTGTATGCTCTCCTGACACCTGCAGAGAGCAGTATATGGGACCCTACAATCCCCACACTGCCCATCAGTGTCTACAATGTCCCTATATGGCACTGAGATGGTCTAAGCTCCTTCCCGCCTATATGCTGCATCAGAATCTGACCATTCCTAATTTCCTCCTCTCACACCCACACTAGAAGCCCTGTACCCACACTAGCCCCAGCTGGCCTGTTGCCTACTGACATCTCATGGACTCTGTCCCAATCCCCTGCCCAGCCCTGACCTGCCCTGCCCCAGTCCCCTGCCCAGCCCTGCCCTGCCCTCACTCAGCTGACATTGTGGAAATCTCAAGACAGTCACTGGACAATGGCTGACACACTTGTCTGAAGACTGGAAATGTTTCTCGATCTTGGAGAGGAAAGAAGGACCCTCCAACTACACTGAACTCTAAGGAAGTTTATTCAGGTGAGGGATGACAGGGACTGTTTTGTCTCATGTCACACATGACAGTAGAAAATATCCTAGGTATTGGATGCCGCTGTTAGCATTAACAGAACAAAACACATAGTGTTGAGTAGGATAATAAATTATGAGTAGGATTAGAAAACCCCAAGCCTCTTCCAGGTCCTAAGAGGGCAAAAACTACCACCAAACATAGCATTAATGGGATAGGTTGGTTAAATCTAGTTACTAGATTCTAGTGTGATACCTATGACCCTTTTTGTGTCATGCTCAGCTTACAATGACTAGAGGACCTAAGCCTGAGAGTCACCAATGCCTCTCCCTTGCTTCTCCAGCTGCTGAGCATTGAAAAGCCCTAATGGGACAGCATCTGTTTGCAGACATACTGGATTATTCTTCTTCACTTTATCTCTCTGAGTCACCTCCACTCACAGTAAGTATGTTTAATTCCATAAATTGGAAATGAGGCACGTGGAACATATACTTTCTCAATACAATCACAGATTTCCATGTAAAAGGTGAAACTGAACTGTCCCACCTAAGTCCTGGGCTTGCACAGACCTGCTCTGGAAAAGAAACATGTGGTCACAGCTGCAGTCTGCATTCACTATGGATGGTCTTGAGGTCCTCCCTAAGCTGCATAGATTGAGATAATTATCTTGCTTTCTATCAAAAGAATTCATTATGCCAAGTTGGCCTGTAGAAGGATGCTAGTCTCTTCTGTATTTCAAGAGATGTGCTTAATGTATATAATCATCGATAGTAAGTGAAAGATCAGTTTGGAATTGAAACCGAGTGATGCTGGAGGGTGATCCTGAATGCACAATGAGCAGTGGAGGCACCAGAGCCCGGTGTGGATGCCTAGCAGGCTGCCACATTGAGCAGGCACTGCTCAACCACCTGTACATACACATCTCCTGAGATCTCTCTCCTTAATTGAAGGTGATCGTGTCCATCTAGTATAGCACATGCCCTGGACGGACAAAAGCTACCTACAGGAGCTGTGGTGATGAATCACAGGTTAGAGCATCTGCTGCTCTCTCAGAAGAACCACATGGTCCCTAACAATCATCTGCAATGGGGAATGCTATTCCCTCTTTTGGATCATGAGGGATATGCACTCAGGAGTGGCCCAGATACATTTGAAAAAAAAAAAGATCCATTGAGTTAAATGATAAAAATAAATATAATCAGCAACAATAAAAAACACAGCATATGAATGATCAAGTGAAACAGCACCTATAAAAACCTATTTCCCAAAATGACATTGATGGTCATTATCTTTGTGGTTTAATACTAATGCTGTATTGTAAGAAAAACTGAGGCACATGGTTCTCCATTAGGATTATTCTATATTCCTTTGTGAAAGTTGTCATTTTTCTGCAGCTCTACAGGCATGAGTGTGTGTTACTCAATATCTGGTGCACACAGTCAATAAGGAATGTGTGTTGTAGACTGATATAGACTAGGATGAGCAGAACACATGACAGCATGGATACAGTATGTCAGTGATTACATCATAAAGTGTGTGTCCATAAAAAAAGTCACATTATCCACACAAAAGACACTATCACCCTGTGTACCCCTTGGTGGCTTTGAATTCCCTATTTACCCATGCTCCCTGGACCATGCAAAGATCCATATCCAGCTGTCAGTTCTAAGTCTACAGGAGGGGAAAGGACCCTTGAATAAGATGGTCTTAAGAGTCAAGAGTTACAAATCAATTTTTATTCATAAGGAATACATTTAACAAAAAACAGGCATAAAATGAACAACTAAAATGGTATAAAAATGAAAAACAGTAACAAGAATATATAACTATGAAATAACAAAAAGAAAACTTCAATGAAAATCATAACCAAAAACATTTCTTAACAGCATTTTCTTAATGAACATTTAGAAACACAGTTGTAGTGCTGTTTCTCCTCTAGGACGTGAGATGTCAAGGTAGTCCCCTCAGTTGTCTCTCAAATGGTGTTGTCGGTATGAGAAAGGAGAAAGACCTCAAGGAGATAGGCTGGCATACGGATAAATAAATTTAGGGTCTCTATACATTGAGGAAATTATCTGAGAAGAAGAATATTCCCCCAAAAAGTCTTTGACTGTGAGGATTGTCGTCACAGGGAACTCTTGAGAGAGAAACTCATTCCTCAGGGGGCTGTCTTCCTGGGATCCATGCTATGCCATGTCTCCTGCAGTTCCTGAGACCTGGGAGGAGAAGGCAGCTATTAAGACACTGATTTGGTGGGGACATGCATACCAGCTGTCAAGTTGCTGCCTTCTGTCCCCTCAGCTGCATTGGACAGACAGCACTGATCTTTTCACTGAAATCATTGCTGATATCTCTGCAGGCTGAGGAACATCACCAGCAACCCTCACAGCACTGTGGGAGAACAAGCTGCTCCTCAGACTCTACCAGTGCAAACCAAGAATGGGGAAATGGGGAGAGACCTAATTGGGGTGCAGGAAGAAAGGAGATGGCCACATGATACCCAGATCAAAGCCAATGACCAGGACTCATTTGCCATTTGCACTTGGTTCTTATCCCTACAAGGTGCTTCCAACCATCACATGACCCCTGTATGACCTTTGTCACACGACCAAGAACTCGTTCAAAACTCTTCATAGCATCCAATCTGTGATAGGGAGATGCAGTCATGTGATATGTTATTCCTCTGTCACCATTTCTGGACTGCAGTTACAAAAAGGGCAGAGAAGTATAATTGCCAACAATTCAGTTTCTGAAGAGTGGTTAACATCCCAGAATACTTGTGCATAGACAGAGCAATGAATAACTCTATCACATGAGGTGGGTGACTGACTGGGTGTGGGGAGATTAGAAAGGTGATAGGGGAAGCAAAGATGTATCCAATAGGCAAATGGTATCAGACATTGTTAATCTGACTCAGCTGCTTGTTCCTACCACATTTTGCTGGGTCTGGAGGTTGCTGGTCTTCTCCTGTTCGTCTTCATCATTCGGGTTCAACTCAAACAAATATCGCTGTACCTCCTTGCTCTCCTGCTTCAATGTGACCAACTTCTTCTTCATACATGCCTGGTCCATCAGGAGCCGGCTGTGCAGGTTGCTGGAAACACACTCTGCATAGTAAGATCCTGAAGCCTCTTCCTCCCATTCCAACTGCCAAATCCCACAAACTCCACCAGGACCCAGATTCCCATAAAGACTTCATAGAATACATCTCCATACATGTAAGGCTGCTGCACAAACAGCAAACGGCCAATCCAGGGAAGAATAAATTGTTTCTGTGACCCAAGCACGAATAAGAGTCCATGTCTGTCCAAAAGAACAAGGGATCTACAACTACCCATGAGAGCCCAATGCATCGGGACAGCATCAATTAGTAGGCAGTAAACAACCACAAGAGGACAGTAGAACCAAGGGAGGTCATGCTAACCATGTGGTCCACACATTGAGCTTTGTTAAACCTGGTATGACCCCAGAGGCCCAGGTTGGCCTAATAACACTCTGATGCCTGAATCTGTGTAGTTCTATCCAGAGCCTTCTAAAGATGCATAGACACTGTGGTGATAACTGACAGTCTCTTATGGAACTGAAACTGAGTCCAAAAGACCCACGGCACAGTGATATTTAAACAGCAGAAGAGATGGGCCCAGAGCTGCAGACCCCCCGGTCCAGAACAAAGAGAGGCAGACATGGCCATTCCACAAGTGATGGGCCCTTCTGACCAGTACTTACCGATAGAAGTTAATCTCCTTCTTGAGCTCCTGAAATTTCTCACGATGTTCAATATTCTTTGTGTCTAAGTTGTGCAGTAATGACATGACCTCTTTCTCCTTTATCTTCAAGTTTTCATAAAATGGATTTGGCCTGAAGTAGGGGCTGGCCCCAGGAAGATAGAACCCAATGAACATCGAGGTTTAGGATTATATGAACTCAGGCTGTGTCCTGTACTACCCCAGCCCTGGAAGGACACTTTCTGAATTCTACATATTTGGATCTTCTTCAGCTTCAGAAACTTGGAATTGTGTGCCCAGGACAACAGAAGCTAAGCACCCAGATAAAGGGTTCCCTGGCTCACTTTTTTCAATCAGGAGGGCTGGATCTGCATTCAAACCTGTTATGCGGTCAAGAGCCTAGGCCACAGAGCTTACCCAACCACACACACACACACATACATCCAGAAACCTCTGATTTCATTTTTCCTGTTTTGACAAGTGGAATGCTACAAGCCGAATAACTAATATTCTAGAGGCAGACAGTACACATAATTCTGGAGATGAGACCAGATATTGCCACAAACTTATAATCTGCCCAAGGCATACAAATGTATAGACAAATGTGACCACACAGGCAAGGAACTGTGCTGTTGAAAGTGGGGCTTCCAAAATAACGCACTTACACCTCCATGAAACTATTATACAGGTAAATCCTGAGGTCAAAAAACAGACCCCTAAATTCCAAGTGTGCAGGGACATAGAAACATATAAAAGTTGTACATAGGCATGCAGACCTGTGCACACACAGACACACAAACTGGGACACACCCACAAGAAAAGAAAATTAAACAGACTCAGAGAATGAGAAAGAGAGACAAATATGGAAAGAGCACAATGAGAATCATTAGAAATGTATGCACCATTACTGTCTCAGTGTTTAAGGCACACAGACAAGAAGGAACAGGCCTGAGCCTCAGGCCTTCTAGTTAAGCATGGAGATGAACAATGTGGGACCTGTTACCTAAGGGTGCTGCCATGAGATGATAGCGTTCAGTCACCTTCCTAGCAAGTACAAACACTCTCCACAAACTCACAGCACCTAGAACCTTGCAAAGCTACCACCTGTCAAGGGCTATCAAATTGTACACTGGGAACTCATGCTCCAGTGACTTTATCCCTGAATTCTTCACTCAGATCACAAGTTCAGATTTTCAACAGGCGGAATCAGAGAGTCCATTTTCAATCTCACTCCTCAGTAAGGGTCAGGTTCTGAATCTCCTCTCTATGGGAGATGAGGTTTAGAACAAGGTCTTTGTTTGGAGCAATGCATACCTCTTACTCATGGATCCCCCTGTCACATAAAGGAGGCGATCTGTCAGCTCATTTCTCTCCTTGGTAGTTAGCTCCAGTTCTCTATTCAGCCTCTCCTCTTCCTCGTTGGCCTGCACCTTGTTTAGGACATTTTCAGGGGATGACGTCTGTCTGCAGGCCGCTGTAGGTAGAAGAACACAAGTGAACCCGCATGGGGCGAATGCATAGAGCATACACAGACCACAGTGAGGTCCAAACAGGAGAACATGCTTGGAAGCCAGTGTCACTGCAAGGAGTTTGGTCTATGTGTAAGAGGCATCCTAAGTGGATCACAGTTCCCCCACTACTATATAGAGACCAAGAGATGTAAGCAGCCAGGTGTTCCCCATGCCTGTCCACACAGGCTTACAAGTACCAGAGAGATGCCTTCTCCAGGATTATTATCAGGTAAGCAGGCTACAACCTGGTTTCAGGACCCTCACCCCTCTGGTTTCAGAAGTCAGATCATCAATTCAGCATCCACAATGACTTGATTGATCAGGGATACTCAGATATCCTACACTGTTACTCTAGTCCAATAACTTTGCATTAAAAAGTCATGTAGGGGGAGGACATGGTCAACAGACTTATTAATTCCCCCTACTGAAATGACAAATGCCCCAGAAGTGCCAATAGGTTACAGGCTCTTTCTCTACCTGCTCCATATAGTTTGGCTACTGTAGAAAAATATCTGCCACACAGAACCTCTATTATATGAAGGTAAGATTGGCCCCATCACCCGGAGGTATTCAGAGGAGTTCTAAGAATATAAGGTCATGCCAGGAGCACAGTTCTCTCCCTCTTACGACTGTCAGATATTCACTGAATTTAAAGAAGCAATGAAAGTGAAGTACATTGATGCCCTGTTTAATTCAGAAAAGTTATACCCTCCATGCCTCCTGATGGTGTTATTATATCAATTTAACATACCAAATGCACTGTAAAAGTAAAGACTAGAAGTTCACCCAATAATAGCATAGGCATTGCCATATCCTCCATGTGGTTATGGAGAAACTAATGATGTGAAAACCTTGACTTTCAGGAATTGTGATAATCATGGAATTCAATATCTGTGGAGATGTTCCAGTGGTTGTGGCCCATTACTAAGAAGGCCAGCAGAAGACCCCCACACACACCCCTGACAGGAAGCTCAACATACACTGCCCAGAACTTACTCCACATTCCCCATGTCCTGTGTCCATCATTACCTTTAGGTTTCGTTTGCTTCACTCTAGACTCTTCTCTATCAACATCAACTCTCCCAAAGTGCCTACAAAGACGGGCAAACATGTCTGTGGATATATCCTTTGGACACTAAGAGAAAAAGTAGGGAATTGGTTGTCACAACAATACTGGTGACATCACAGGGATTCCAAGAAGTCTCTAGGAGACAATAGAATGTCCACGAAGGGACGGCTGATGTCATGGATAACAGACTTTGCCTTCTTGCTAATGTTCTCCCTGTACTGAGCAAAAGCTGATGTGCCCTTTTCAGGGGACTTCCCTGTGGCATAGCCACTGAGCACCACATGATTCCAAAGCCAAATTTGGCTCTAGGCTTGATTGGAAAAACCTAAGTCATTGCTATGTATCTAAATGAGTGCTTCCTCCCCAATCCCTGCACAGAAATGTTTCATCCTACCTCAAATTCTCCTCAGTCAGCAATATTACCCATTAATGATTACTGAGAAATCACACCAGTTCCTATAAGTAGTCAAAGAGGTCTCCTGTCTCATCATGTGCAGGTGCATGAAATCAAACCCAGAAATAGCCTGTAGGGTAGGTTGTAATGTGGCTGTGTGTTATAGGTACAACCTGAAGCCTTGTGCTTAACATTTGACAGTTGCCACCAGATTCTTTAGGAGAAAGAATTGCATTCATTATGGTCCTGGCAACAATGTGGTGATCTGTTAGGAGAGGAAACTGAAATATTGGATCCACCAGTGAATGCACCCTCAGGCTGAGTGTGGGGCTCTCCTCTTTGCACTTAAGTTACCAAAGTAGGATTGCTTACAGGCCTCTCTAAGCTATAACGTGTGATTTCATCTGAAAAATAAAATAGTCAGCAGATGTGTGGGGGGGGATGCAGCCAAAGGAGTAGGACAAGCCTAGAGACATAACTCAGTGGACAGAGTAAGAAACAAGCATCTTCACTCCTGTTTCATGAATCACCCCACAAAACACAAAAGCATCTATCGTACTAAAAAAAAAAACCAGTTATTTTATTGAATGCATACACTAATACTGTTTACAGTGTTAGTAGCAAAGCTCAGATTTTGGGGGCAGATCCATGACTTGAACTATCTTCCGGAAAACATATAAAGCAATAAATAAATAAATAAATAAATAAATAAGAAAAAACAGAAAAATAAAAAAACACAAAAAGCACAAGCCTCTCATGTGAAGTTACAGAAGAGTGATCCAGTGGTCGCTTCTGACCAGGCCATTTTAGCTATGACAGTGCATAGTGACCCTTAATTTGATGGGTCTTATATAAAGCTTTGTGCAATATTGTCATTTTAACAAACCTCATCCAGAGCATACATAACGACACAGGATATGATTGCCATGTCCTTGCTGTGTATCAAGTTATTTTTCTGTGTCCTTGATTGTCAGGCATATTACAGCAACAATCTGAGATGGCTGGTAGACTTGGAAGAAAGTGGATATGAAAGATCCCCGTTTGATATCAGTACAGCCATTTCTTAAGAATGAGAATCCTTTAAGCTGGCCCTCACTTAGCCCCGTGACATTAGACAATAGACCAGAAAGTACAGAAAGCACATTCCCACCCACTCTCTAGGAAGCTGCCCGACCATAAGAACAGAGGGTATAGAACATATTTACTGCAGGGCAATTACAAGACAGGAAACATCTCTGGGAAGCTGACTGACCACTATAGAAGTAAGATGTCCTTGGTACTGAATGCAGCTGTGCTATAGGCTGACATCGCTATAACCTTGTCCTGGGAACTCCAGAAGAGAAACACCTGCCAAGACAGATATCCTTGATCCTTGTCCTGGGAACCCCAGGATAAGAAAACATATATCAAGTCAGACGTCCTTCCTACAGAAATAGCTACATTGATGTGGTTAAGGCCTTATCCCAGGAATTCCAGTATGAGAAACATCTGCCTAGTTATCCTTGGCACCGAAATAGCTGAGCTAATGAAACTGTGTGATCGTAAATGACTGTTTAAGCTGTACATTTCTGTTGTTCGAGGCTCCTCACATCCCTCCTGCGTGTGGACCGTGTCGAGCCCCAGTGCATTGGTATCCCAAAGTAAACCTCTTGTTTTTACATCAAGACTGAGTCCTGTGTGTTCATGGGGTGGTGATTGTCCTCAGGACTGGAGCGAGAGTCTCGTCTGTCTGAGGGTCTTTCAGATAAAGCTATAGTTGTGGGTTACACACCTCAGCTCTCATTGGCTAATGCTGTCCTCACAGTCCTTGGAGGCCCCTTTGTAAGACTACCTGTTGGAAAGTGGAAGCAGCTTTATTTGAGCTCAAAGTGAACCTGACGAGCAACGTAGAGAACAAGATGGGGTAATTGAGACCCTGTCTAAAACCAGCACTGAAACCCACCCTCCATTCAAAGCATCATCTACCAATTCTTGAATTTTTACCATTCTCTGCCAACCAGTCTTTCATTCAGGAAAGGTAGAAAAGAACTGGAAATGATCTTTGTATTCTAAGGACCTCGATCTGTCTTTCCTTAGGTCCACGTTAAGAACAAATGAAATGGGAATCACCATCTGAACAACTAATTATCACCTACTCAGCATTTCTAGCCTAATACTGTGCCTATGGCAATCTCAAGCTTCCCTGAGTGTTGCTGCCCCAGCAAGAAGAATGAAGAACTGAGGTCAAACCCCAGTGAACCTTTCAAGGGGTTAGAAGAAAGCCATCAGAGATACTGCACTTCTTTGTCCTTAGATTAAATCAAGATGATAAAACGTGAATCTATTGGGCTATTCAACCATACATCTTCCTCACAACCCCACCTATCTGAGTTCATTGCTTGGCAGAATTCATGCCCCACCATCCTAGATATTTCTTGATTCATTGCTGCCAAGGGCCAGGTTTCCTGAGTTTTGTTTTTTATAGAATTGGGTGTAGGCAATCATAGTTGCCCTCTGTAAGAAATGACAAATATCTATAATAACTGACCACACTGGACTTGTGTATACAAGTACAGTAGTGGAAAATTCAGCATAACTGAGGAGTGGGAAATCACCACTGTGTCCTGGCCTTTCTCTGCCCATATCACAGCTCACAGGCAGCTGGGGCAAACCTTGAGTTCCTCTGTAGAAACAGAGTGATGTTGAATGGACACTGAGCAGGCAGAGCAACACAGCTGAGGCAACTCAATTCCAGCAACAAATGCATTATTTGTTTCCCATCTTAACAGCTCCCTTTGAGGACTTGTCCCCACACCTAGCTTAAACACAGCAATTTTCATACATGCCCGCCTGCTATTTCATATTGTTGCTGTAATACGCCTCCACATCATAGATTCCAAAAAAGAAAGAAAATAAACCTGACACTGAGAAGGGTGATGCGTGTCAACATCTAGTGTGTTGGGGGCCCAGGTACGGTCACAAATAACCAGGACACAGGGGATGCAGAGCAAAGGCAGATGCAACTGCATGCAGCTGCAAGCTTATTAACCCTTATATAGGCATGAATATGCATTACCTCACTTTCCCTTTTGGCAAGATATAATAAGATCGTTATTCCCATGATACCAGGAACGACTGAGGCAAGACTAGGCAAAGAAGTGAGACTAAGCAAAGGCTTCTCCTTAAAATATCTGTATAGCAAATCACCCCTCTTCCTAGTATCACAATATACTTGTCATAACCCAGAGAGCATGAGAGCCGCTTCCACAAAAAACGGACACAGTACAGCATAGAGTAAGGTAAAGTGAGAAAAACATTTCCTTCTCAAGGGCAGCATTGCAGCCCCTGCTTGCATCTCTCAGCCGTCTTTCCTTGATCCTGTCTGGGAAGTGTCTCTCAGTGACTCCTCAATTTCACTCTTTGTCCTTTTGTTTTAAAAGTAACACTTTCTATAACATAGCTAAATGTCCTTGAAGGGGTTTAATCATGCAAAAAGAAAGCAATATAATATATAATGTATGCAACCTTTAATGAGTGTATCTATTTTCTTAGGGGTATTTTTCAGATACCTTCCCAGATCTGGATTTAAATTTGGTAATTGTTATCTGGAATATATATTGGTTATATATTCCAGTTTTCTGGCGTAAAGTCCTCGGGAGTAAGAACTAATGATTTTGGAATTTGCTCGGTGTCTATTGTTATGGCCCTCATTTCATTTCTGATTTTTAAGTCATGTATTGTCTCTCTTGTGCATTGTTAGTTTGAGGAAGGGGTTGTCTCTCTTGTGGATCTTCTCAAAAAAAAAAGAGGAAGAAAAGAAAAAGACAGCTCTTGCTTTCCTTGACTTTGTATTTTTCTCTTTGTTTCTAAAGGCTTGATTTCAACCCTGAGTTTATTGCCCTTCATCAGATCCTACCAGACTGTCTATGGGATGAGGCTTTGCCTCCTCTTGGTAACAGCAGCATGGAATAAATGAAGCTTCTGCTGATCTCTGTTGTGGTGTTGCACATCACAATCTCACCGAAAACCATGCATAGCCTGGTTTTAGGCTCTATTAAAGCAGCCAACTAATTCAGTGTTCCCTGCAAGGTGCCATGGAACAGTAGTAACATAATTCTGCATGCACATCGACAGGTTTCTCCACGGTCTTCTGGGTCATCTGATAATAATTTATAGTGAGTTCATGGATGAACACACACACAAACATACACACACACTTTAATGACATGGTGCATATTCTTTGCACACCAAAAATAAAGTGAGCGTTACTGAAAATGCACCAATAATGGAATCGATGGAGGGAGCTGTGGGGAAGCTGGGGCTTAGAGTTACTTAAAAGACCAGATGCAGATTCGCAGATTCTCCTTCTATTGGAGGAGAAACTTGATAGACAATGTGGTTCTTTATTTTCTTTCTCTAGAGCACACAGGACTAGGGTGGCAGCTAGGGCTTTGAGCATGTTTGGCAAGTACTGTAGCACTGAATTAAATCCTAGGGCTGGAACCCTATTAATCATCTACAACAATTACAGGGCAGGCTGGATGACGACACTCAGCTGACATTGTGGACATCTCAAGACAGTCACTGGACAATGGCTGACACACTTGTCTGGAGACTGGAAATGTTTCTCGATCTTGGAGAGGAAAGAAGGACCCTCCAACTACACTGTCCTCTAAGGAAGTTTATTCAGGTGAGGGATGACAGGGACTGTTTTGTCTCACGTCACACATGTCAGTAGAAAATATCCTAGGTATTGGATGCCGCTGTTAGCATTAACAGAACAAAGCCCATAGTGTTGGGAAGGATAATAAATTATGAGTAGGATTAGAAAACCCCAAGCCTCTTCCAGGTTCTAGGAGAGCAAAAAAAAAAAAAAATACCACGAAATACGGCATTAATGTGATAGTTTGGTTAAATCTAGTTACTAGTTTCTATTGTGATACCTATTGTCAGTGCCTGCGCCGACAGTGTGTGAATATCGGGTGTAGGTTTGTGGGGTTGAAAGAAAACACGTACACGGGTCACCCCTTTTTAGCGAGTGCCACCAAGGCTTTACTGAGATCTCCTTATATACCAGAGGCAAAAGCCGTGGAAAAACAACAAGGCAGGTGAAAATCCCCAACCAGGAAATTAGGACAAGTCTGTGAGGTGAAAGTTCCAGCCCAATCAGGGGCATAAACAGCTTCTTAAAAACAAGAAGCAAGAAAGCTCAGTGGGGAGGAAGGGTGCCATGGAAAATCCCAGCCCCAAATCAGGGGCTAAAAGCAGCTGTCAAAGGTGTAAACAATTTCTTGCTATAGCAGGCTGAAAGGCTCAGCGAGGGGGGAGGGAAACACCAAGGTAGAGCCCAACAGGAGCCTTCACTGGTGGCTCTAATGTTTCACTTTCCTCTGCCAACTGGCCTCCACACTGTTTCTAGGACCATAATGATTGCAAGTCTTCCTCCTAAGGAATTTTGTGGCAACCATTGAATGCTAAGCACAAGGCTTCATGGGTGTTCCCCTAACACACACCCATGTTGCAATCTTCCATGCAGGCTATTTCTTGATGTGATTTCAAGCACCTGTACATAATAAGACAGGAGAACATTTTGACTGCATATTCAAACTCGTATTATTTCTCAGGAATTTTTAATGGCTAATATTGGTGAAGAAGGATAATTTGAGTTAGGATGAGACATTTTTTGGGCAGGATTTGGAAGGAAACATTCATTTAGATGCATAGGAATTACTAAGGTTTTTATAATCAACCCTTGAGGAAAATTTGGCTTCGGAAGCAGGAGGTGCTCAGTGGCTCTGCCCCGGGAAAGTCTCCTGGAAAGGCCACCTCAGCTTATGCTCAGTACAGGGAGAACATTAGCAGGGAGGCAAAGTCTGCTCCCCACGACATCAGCTGTCCCTTCTTGGACATTCTATTGTCTCCTAGAGAGTTCTTGGCGTCCTCTGCTATGTCACCAATGTTGTAGTGACAACCAGTGCCCTAGATTGTCTCAGTCCGAGTCTGGCAGATACATCCTAAGACATATTTTCCAGTCTTAGAAGTGTTTTGGGAGGGGGGATGTCGATTGTGGAGAGACTAGGGTGAAGGAGTCTGACCTTTCATCTCAAAGAAATGATGGACATAGAAAGTGGTTCTGGGGAATGTGGAGTAAGTTCTGGGCAGTGTCTTTTGAGCATCTGTGGAGGCGGGGGGGAGGGATGGTTGGGGTCCTGCAAGCTTAAGCTGACCTTTCTAGCAATTGGCCATAACAACTGGAGCATCTGCAAAGGAATTGAATTTCCATGAATATCACAATTCCTGAAAGTCATGGATTTCAGAACATTAATTTTCCCATCCCCAAAGAAAGGATATGGTAAGGCCAATGCTACTATTCTGTGAACTTCTGGCCTTTACTTTTAAAGTGGATTGGTGGCTTGTTTTTTGTTTGTTTATTTATTTATTTAGTTGGTAATATTATTTATTGCCAAAGTCAAACATCTGGGTTACATCCTGGGACCCACATGACAGAAGGAGAGAAATGGCTCCTGAAAGTTGTTTGGTCATGTGCTGCACACACACACACACACACACACAGACACACACACACACACACACTCACACACACACACTCACACACACACAGACACTCACACTCATCACACACAAACTTTTACGCAATAGTAATTTTTCTTAGAGTCTGATATAATTGGTTCTAATACAAAGACAGCCTGAGTGTAGTTACTATATAATTAAATTGTACTCATGCTCTCAGGCAAAGAGTTTAAAGTTTATAGGTACCTAATAAACTCGCATTGGGACATATAAAGAACATTTAAATGTTCAGCAGAAATACAAAGAACAACTAATTTAATTTGTTAAAAGTGAAAGCTTATACAATTCTGAAGGTTTTTATGCTGGTTTTATTATACATGTAATTATGAAAAGAAAACATACATACTTGATCAATGAAATGAGGAAGATTGATTTAAAGAACAGAAAAATGGATGGTACTTCAAAATTTCCATGATTACATATTAACTATTTAATTCCCTCCACAATAGCAAGAAACGGACATTATTATTTATGCGACATTACAGATACATAAACCGAGAAAATATTGTTTGGCCTGATTTTCTGAGTTTTTTAAAGGTTTAGTTAATTGACAGAGCTGTGCTTTAAAATTAGGGTCCATATTCTTCTGTTTTAAATGTGTGACACTTTTCTCTTTTTTTCTCCATCTTTATTAAATGGGTATTTCTTATTTACATTTCAATTGTTATTACCTTTCTGGGTTTCCAGGCAAACATCCCCCTAACCCCCGCTCCCCTTCTCTATTGGTGTTCCCTCCCCATCCTCCTCCCATTACCGTCCTCCCCCCAACAATCCCTTTCACTGGGGGTTCACTCTTGGCAAGACCAAGGGCTTCCCTTTTATTTCTAGTGGGTGCTGCTCTCCCTGCTCCGTGGGAAGTGGATGGGGGGAAGGCCCGGGCCTGAGGTGAGTTGGAACTGGGGTAGAAAGGCATAGGGCCTCCTAGGTGAGAATGCCAAACCACCACTGCTGCTGCAGCCACCATGGAGAAGCCCTTGTTCCTGCTGCAGGGAGGAGAGTCTGGTGGCCACAAGATGGCTGAAGGGGAGCTGAGAGTGGACAGTTTCATCACCCGCCTGCTGGAGGTATGAGGATATCGTCCGGGAAAAATTGTGCAGATGACTGGAGCAGAAGTCCGAGGGCTGTGTATCACGTCTCGTGAAATCTTTCTTAGCCAGCCAACAGCTGTGAACACAGGTTTCTTTTGGAGAGCAGGCCTGTGCAGGCCCAGAACCTAGGTGGGACAGTTCAAGCTACCCTTTTTCCATGGCCAATCTCAGATCATATTCAGAAAGTATTTCTTGGGCTAAAGAGATGGCTTAGTGGTTAAGAGCACTGACAGCTCTTCCAGAGGTCCTGAGTTCAAATCCCAGCAACCACATGGTGGCTCACAACCATCTGTAATGAGATCTGATGCCCTCTTCTGGTGTGTCTGAAGACAGTCACGGTGTACTTGTATATAATAAATGAATAAATAAATCTTTAAAAAAAAAGAGTATTTCTTCCAGGTTTTGGATTTCCAATTTATGGAATTGAACTAACTTAGTGATGGTGGAAGTGACACAGAGAGTTAAAGTACAGAAGGAATAATCCAGAATGTCCACCAACAGTTGCTGTCACACCAGGGCTTTTAAAAGCTCAGTTGCTAGAGAAGCAATGTAGTCTTTGGTTATTCTCAAGCTTAGGTCTTCTAGTCATTATAAGCTGACCATGACACAAAAAGAGTCATCTATATCAAAATAGAGAATAGTAACTAGATTCACACCACACTATCACATTACTACTGTATTTGAGGTTCTCTTTTAATATCTAAGAACCCGGAAGAGGCCTGGGTCTTGCTACACATACTTATAATTTATGTCCCCACTGTCAGCTGAGATTCTTCATGCAGCCTGGGGTCAAGGAGGTCATCCCACAAAGCACAAAACACCCATCTCAGATAAACATGTATGGTTTATTGAATCCAAAACATCCAAGAATTTCAGGACACAATTAAATGTTGAAACCTAAGGATAATAGATAGAGAAGAGAATTAAGATTTCTAGTTCATAGATCCAGTAAACATCTTCAACAAATCATAGCAGCAAACTTCCATAAGGTAAAGAAAGAAAAGGCCATAAAGGTACAACAAGCCTACAGAACATCAAACTAATTGTACCAGAAAAATTCCTCCATTCACGTAATAATTAAAACGCTAAAAGCACAGATCAAGAAAGAACATTAAAAGGGGTAAGGTATAAATATCTAGTAACAAATAAATTCAGACGTATCTGAATTACACCAGACTTCTCAACAGAGATTCTAAAAGTCAGAAAATCTTGGGCAGATGTAATGCAGACACAGGCCCCTATATCCAGCATAATCCTCCATCACCATAAAAGGAAGAACCAGGATATTTCATGAGAAAACCAAATTTAAACAATTCTTTTCTGTAAGAAAGCACAACAGAGGCTAATAGGAGGAAAACTCCAAGACAATGAACTAAACTATAACCAAGAAAAACCAAGACATTAATCTTCTCTCAATAATTTATAAAAAGATAAGCACACAAACATAATTTCACCTATAACCAGAAAAAGAAGAGAAAGCAGCAATCGTTGGATTTAATATCTGACCAGATCTTCTTTCCCTAATCCCAAAGCTCCCAGGGGCCAAACTGCCAGCCAAAGTGTATGCAAGGATGCTCTATGGTTCAAGGTGAGGCCTATTGCCCCACCAAATGCAGATCCTAGAGGTGTGAGGTGGGGATGGATATGTGTGGGTGCAGGAGCACTGTCACATAGGCAAAGCTGAGCAGAAATGGGATGTAAGGTTTGATGAGGGGAGTGTGGAAAGCAGGACAACAGTTGAAACGTAAATAAATAAAATAACCGATTAATAAAAAATAGCGAAAAATAAAATTTCAAGTAAAAAGGTAAATGAAAATTAAACCAAACCAACCAAACAAACAAACAAAAACCCCTGTAGTGTATTGGCCTAATGCTGCTTGTATTTTAATGCTAATTTGTTGAACTCAACACTGGTTAACCCTGAAAAACTGACCCTGCTCCCAGTTAACTGTGATTATAAAGAAGCCAACAGCCAACAGCTGCACAGCAGAGAGATGGGGGAGGGGAGCTTTGAGGGCTTTGCTAGAGAGGATCATGAGGAGGGAAGAAGGAGGAAGAAGCTGCCAGAGAATAAAGGAAGAACATGTGTGATGGAGAGGAGAGAGGAAGAGGACAGCAGCCATGGTTAACGGAGAGGAGCGCCTGGTCCTGAGGGCTGTCCAAGGGGAACAAAGAGCAGCCAAGATGCTACACAGTCAGTAAGAGCAGCTCTCAGGCGAGCAGAGATCAGCAGAGACCCCAGACCAACAAGCTACGCAAGCATAACTCCATCCAAACTCCCTCTCAATATCCCGTGTCCTCCGTGGGCCTGGCCTCAGCGTGTGTCCTGTGTCAGCACATGTGTCTGTCTCAGCTGACATCACTCTGTCCATCAGCACGAGTCCAAGGAAACAGTGAGAAACTACACAGCCCACCAGAAGGGTTTTTGCTGTGGTTCTATGAAGTCCCAACAAATGCAGCTCAACTACAGAATGCAAGGCAGACCAATGCATGTGTGTTCTTAGTGCAGAACCCTTCATCACGTGTCCTTTCACATGTGTGCTTTAGCAGAACATCCTTTTACCTGCGTCTGCCTCAGTGAAACGTTCCTTCACACATCTGCCTTAGCCTTTCACCTGTGTCCACTTCAGAGAACCAATCCTTCAGGTGTAGAATTTCTCTAGATTAGCAAACCGCATACAGAACATTCAGAACAAAACAAGGTGTGTGGTCAGCATGTCCTTGAGCCAAGTCCCTTCTCCTCATCAGTGACAGCAGGCGTGTTACAGCAACAATATGAAATGGCTGGCAGGCATGGAACAAAATGGCAAAGGTATTCTGGGGGATGTCACACCATACCAGCCACCAGCTCAGCTGAATTTTTAAGTTTTGATGGTACAAGTGAATATACTTGACCTTCAAACGCTGAGAGAGCCCATCATAATATGAACTATATAATCTGGGCCAAGACCGCCTCTAGGGCAAAGGCCCTCAGCCTGGGGGTCGTGACCCACACAGGGTCTCCTATCAAATAGTTTACACTACAATAAAGATTCATTACAGTAGCAAATTTACAGTTGTGAAGTAGCGACAAAATAATTTGTAGTTGGGGGTCACCACAGCTTGAGGAACTGTTCTAAAGGGTTGAGGCCATAGGAAGGTTGAGAAACACTGCTCTAGGAATTTATGTTTTCTTTCTCTTTCATATTTTTCAGACAGAATCTCAAACTGTAGCTGAGGTTGGCTTGGCTTGGAACACGTGTGTAGTTCATGCTGGCATCAGACTTATGGCAATTCTCCTGCTTCAGCCTCCTACTCAGGAGCCTACCAGGGTGAGATCACAACCACGTAATGGGATTGCTGTTCTTGGTTGTCAACTTGAGTGTACCTGGAATTAACTAATGCCAAATGGCTTGACGCCCTGTGAGGGGGATCTCTCTCTCTCTCTCTCTCTCTCTCTCTCTCTCTCTCTCTCTCTCTCCCCCCTCTCTCTCTCTCCTTCCTTCTTTCTGTTTTCCTCTCTTCAACCCCCTCCTCTTGGTCCTCCTCCTCTTCTTTGGTTTTTTTGAGACAGGGTTTCCCTGTGTAGCTCTGGCTGTCCTAGAATTCATATTGTAGACCAGGCTGGCCTTGAACTCAGAGATCCACCTGCCTCTACCTCCTGGATGCTGAGGCTAAAGGCATTAGCACCATTGGATTTTTTTTTCTTAATTAAATTTTCTGAAGCAAGAAGACCTACTTGTAATCCAAATCTTGGAGATCAGAAGATAAATCTTTAATTCAGATCTTTTGAGATGGAAAGGCCCACCTCTAATCTGGACCACACCTTCTTTTTTCTTTTTATTTTTTTTTTTCATCTTTATTAACTTGAGTATTTCTTATTTACATTTCGATTGTTATTCCCCTTCCCGATTTCCAGGCCAAAATCCCTCAACCCTTTCCCCTCCCCTTCTATTTGGGTGATCCCCTCCTCATCCTTCCCCGATAAGCGCCCTCCCCCCAACAATCATGATCACTGGGGGTTCAGTCTTGGCAGGACCAAGGGTTTCCCTTTCCGCTGGTGTTCTTACTAGGCTATTCATTGCTACGTATGCAGTTGGAGTCCACCGTCAGTCCATGTATAGTCTTTGGGTAGTGGCTTAGTCCCTGGAAGCTCTGGTTGGTTGGAATTCTTGTTCATATGGGGTCTCAACCCCCTTCAAGCTCTTCCAGTCCTTTCTCTGATTACATCAACGGGGGCCCAGTTCTCAGTTCAGTGGTTTAATGATGGCATTCGGCTACGTATTTGCTGTATTCTGGCTGTGTCTCTCAGGAGAGATCTACATCCAGTTCCTGTCGGCTTGCACTTCTTTGCTTCATCCATCTTACCTAATATCTGTATAGGTATGGGCCACATGTGGGGCAGACTCTGAATGGATGTTCCTTCTGCCTCTGTTCTAAACTTTGCCTCCCTATTCCCTGCCAAGGGTATTCTTGTTCCCCTTTTAAAGAAGGAGTGAAGCATCTGCATTTTGGTCATCCTTCTTGATTTTCATGTGTTCTGTGCATCTAGGGTAATTCGAGCATTTGGGCTAATATCCACTTATCAATGAGTGCATACCATGTGTGTTTTCCTGTGATTGGGTTACCTCACACAGGATGATATTTTCTAGTTCCATCCATTTGCCTATGAATTTCATAAAGTCATTGTTTTTGATAGCTGATTAATATACATTGTGTAGACGTACCACATTTTCTGTATCCATTCCTCTCTTTAAGGGCATCTGGGTTCTTTCCAGCTTCTGGCTATTATAAATAAGGCTGCTATGAACATAGTGGAGCATGTGTCTTTGTTATATGTTGGGGCATCTTTTGGGTATAGGCCCAAGAGAGGTATAGCTGGATCCTCAGGTAGTTCAATGTCCAATTTTCTGAGGAATCTCCAGACTGATTTCCAGAATGGTTGTACCAGTCTGCAATTCCACCAACAATGGAGGAGTGTTCCTCTTTCTCTACATCCTCTCCAGCATTTGCTGTCACCTGAGTTTTTGATCTTAGCCATTCTGACTGGTGTGAGGTGAAATCTAAGGGTTGTTTTGATTTGCATTTCCCTTGTGACTAAAGATGTTGAGCATTTCTTTTGGTGTTTCTCAGCCATTCGGCATTCCTCAGCTGTGAATTCTTTGTTTAGCTCTGAGCCCCATTTTTTAAATAGGGTTATTTGTCTCCCTGCGGTCTAACTTCTTGAGTTCGGTGTATATTTTGGATATAAGCCCTCTATCTGTTGTAGGATTGATAAAGATCTTTACCCAATCCGTTGGTTGTTGTTTAGACCACACCTTCTGCTGGCAGCTCATATCAAGGACATGGAAGAAGGAAGTTTGCTTTATTAATTTGCCTACTTCTTCAGGATTCCTGCATGTACTGAAGAGCAGCTGAAATATCCAGCCTTATGGACAAAACCGTTGGGGTCCAGGAGTTGCCCCATAAACCACACAAACTCTGACCTCACTTAGAGAGGGATGGTTTTTTGAATGCCCACCCTAAGACTGATCATCAGAGACGTAGCTGAGAATTTGTCAGGCTAGGACCCTGGACATTTTTCTATGTCAGTTTATAAAGCCTAAAACTGTGAGCTCATAGGCAGGTGCTGGAAGGGCTGTCTGTTTGTCAGCCCTGACTCAAGCCATTTTAGACAACAAAGGTTCATACTGACTTTTTATCTGTTTAAAGATTTATTTATTTATATATAAGTACACTGTAGCTGTCTGCAGACACACCAGAAGAGGGCATCAGGTCTCATTACAGATGGTTGGGAGCCACCACGTGGTTGCTGGGATTTGAACTCAGGACCTCTGGAAGAGCAGTCAGTGCTCTTAACCATGGAGCCATCTCTGCAGCCCTCATATTGACCTTTAATTTTTTGGTCCTACATGAAGCTTATAATTATGAAATTTAAGATTAAGAAACCTGACAACATAAAGTATTTCCTTCCAGTATTTCGGGAATGGGTGGGTGGGGGAGCACCCTCGAGGAGGCTGGGGAAGGGGGTGGAATGCAGGGTTATTGTAGGGGAAACTGGAAAGGGGTTAACATTTGAAATCCAAATAAACAAAATAACCGATAAAAAAAAAACATACACAAGTTATGTGATCATTCCTGACCCTGCTGTGTTAAATTATTTTCAGACAACAATGATATGTGACATATTACAGCAAGAATATGAAGTATCTAGCCGGCATGGAACAAAATGGCTACAGCTATGCTAGGGGGATTGGCTTCAACAGGGGTAACTACTGCGTTTTAGACCTTCCATTCCTTGTTGAATTAGCTGTACCACAGCCTATAAGCCATTCTAATAAATTTTCTTTCTCTATATACAGAATCATTCTAGGAGGGATGATTGGTTATGCATTGTTAAATGCAATGCTGATCACGAAACCCCATCACTTCCACAGCAATATGCAAGTGTATGTAAGTTACTGAACAATTGAACAGAAATTAAAATTTACTGCATTTATTGCGTGTGTCAGCAGGCATAGGGAACACCTGGCTGCTTACATCTCTGGGTCTCTATAGAGTAGAGGGAGAACTGAGACCCACTGAGGAGGTCTCTTAAGCGAAGACCAAACTCCTTGCAGTGACACTGGATTCCAGGCTTGTTGTCCTCTTTAGGCCTCACTGTGGTCTATGTACACTCTATGCATTCTCCGCATGCAGGTTCACATGGACTGAATTCAGAAAGGTGGGGTTGGCAGAAAGATGCATGGTTAAATAGCCCACCAGGTTCACATTGTATCAGCTTGATTTAATCTAAGGACAAAGAAGTGGAGTTTCTCTGATGGCTTTCTTCTAAACCCTTGAAAGGATCACTGGGGTTTGACCTCAGTACTTCATACTTCTTGCTGGGTCAGCAAAACTCAAGGAAGCTTGAGATTGCCATAGGCACAGTATTATGCTGGATATACTGAGTAGATGATACTAAGATGTTCAGATGGTCATACCCATTTGCATGAGTTCTTAATGTGCACCTAAGGAAAGAGAGATCAAGGTCTTCAGAATAGGAAGATCATTTCCAGTTCTTTTCTACAATTCCAGTCTGAAAGACTGGTAGGGAGAGAATGGTAGATAATCAAGAATTCATAGATGATGCTTTGAAGGAAGTGTGGGTTTCTGTGCTGGTTTAGACAGGGTCTCAAGTATCCCATGTTGCCCTCTTCCTACCTGGCCAGGTTCACTTTGAGCTCAGATAAACCTGCTTCTACTTTCCAGTGGACAGTCTTACAAGAGGGGCCTCCAGGGACTGTGAGGACAGCATTAGCCTTTGACAGTTGAGGTGTGTAACCCACAACTATAGTTTTAGCCACGTTTTCCCATGTCTACCAGCTATTTCAGATTGTTGCTGTCTATGGCTGACAATCACGGACACAGAAAAATAACCTGATAGAGAGCAAGGACATGGTGATCACATCCTTTCCTGTTCTGTATGTTCTGGATGAGGCTTGTTAAAATTCCAATATTGCAGAAAGCTTTATATAGGACCCATCACATTAAGCATCACTGTGCACTGTTCTATCTAAAATGGCCTAATCAGAACTGACCACCAGATCACACTTCCTGCAATCCTCATATGAGAAGCTTGAGCTTTTTGTTTTGACTTTTTCTTTCTTTCTTATTTTTTGCTGTATAAGTTGAGAGGAAGATATTTGGGGCCATGGATCTGCCCCCAAAATCTGGGGTATGGATCTGATCAATCAGTGTTAGTGTGTGCACTCAATACAGTATCCATTTTTTACTGTGACAGATGCTTTTGTGTTTGTGGGGAAGCCCATGACCCAGAGCACAAGTGCTGGGTCCTTGCTCTATCCACGTAGTGATATGTATAGCCTCGTCCTACACCTTTATCTGCACCCCCTATATCTCTTGACTATTTTATTTTTCTGATAGAAGCTCAGCTTCTGATAGAAGGCCTGTCAGCAGTGCTCCTTTGGCGACATTGGCGCAGAGATGAGAACCCCACAAGCAGCATGAGGTTCCCTTCATTGGTGGGTCCAATATTGCACTTTCCTCTGCCAACTGGTCTCCACACTGTTCCTAGCACCGTAAAGACTTCAACTCTTTCAACTAAGGAATTTTCTGGCAATTGTCAATTGCTAAGCACATGACTTCATGAGTGTTCCCCTAACACACGCCCATGTTGTAACCTACCATGCAGACTATTTCTTGATGTGATATAAAGCACCCGTACATAATGAGACAAGAGAACTTTTGACTGCATATTCAAACTGGTGTGAAATCTCAGGAAGGTTTAATGGCTAACATTGGTGAATGAAGACAATTTGAGTTAGGATGAGACATTTTGGGGCAAGATATGGAAGGAACCATTCATTTAGATGCATAAGAATTACTAAGGTTTTATAATCAAGCCTTGAGGAAAATTTGGCTTTGGAAGCAGGAGATGCTCAGTGGCTCTGCCCCAGGAAAGTCTCCTGGAAAGGGCACCTCTGCTTATGCTCAGTACAGGGAGAACATTAGCAGGGAGGCAAAGTCTGCTCTCCATGACATCTGCTGTCCCTTCTTGGACATTCTATTGTCTCCTAGAGAGTTCTGGCATCCTCTGTGATGTCACCAGTGTTGTAGTGACAACCAGTGCCCTAGTTTCTCTCAGTCTGAGTCTGGCGGTTACAAGCTAAGACATGTTTTCCCGTCCTCGCAAGCATTTTGGGAAGGGGAACGTCGATTCTGGAGAGACTAAAGTGAAGGAGTCTAGCCTTTCGTCTCAAAGTAATGATGGACAAAGACAGCACTTCTGGGGAATGTTGAGTAAGTTCTGGGTAGTGTATTTTGAGCTTCCTGCCAGGGGGGCTGCAGGCTTAAGCTGACCTTTCTAGCAATGGGCCACAACAACTGGAGCATCTGAAAAGAAATTGAATTTCCATGAATATCA
Source organism: Rattus norvegicus (assembly GCF_021556685.1). Classification (NCBI taxonomy): domain Eukaryota; kingdom Metazoa; phylum Chordata; class Mammalia; order Rodentia; family Muridae; genus Rattus; species Rattus norvegicus. Next base: position 17,140,346 of record NC_141552.1, read on the forward strand.
CAATTCCTGAAAGTCAGGATTTCAGAACTTTACTTTCCCCATCCCCACTGGGAGGATATGGTAAGGCCAATGCTATTATTCTGTGAACTTCTGGTCCTTACTTTTACAGTGCATTTGTTATGTTACATTGTATAATAACACCATCAGGAGTCATGGAGGGTCAACCTTTTCTGAGTTTAGACAGGGCAGCAATGTACTTCACTATCATTGCTTCTTTAAATACAGTGGATATCTGACAGTAGGAACAGGGGGAGAATTGTGCTCCAGGCAATAACCTTATGTTCTTCGACCTCCTCTGATTTCTTCTAACTGGCAGGGTCATCGTTAGCTTTATATATTAGAGGTTGTGTGTTACAAACATGTTTCTAAAATACCAAAAGTATTTGGAACATGTGGACCAAGATTCATCCTGTAACCTATTGGAACTTCTCGGGCATTTGGTATTTCAAATAGGGGAACTGATAAGTCTGTTGAACATGTCCTCCATGGAAATGTGTTTTTAATCCAAAGTTGTTGGCCTAGAGTATCAGGGTAGGACATCTGAGTGTCTCCAATCACTCAAGTCTTGTGGATGGTGAATTTATCATCTGAGTTCGAACCCACAGGGGTGAGGGTCCTGAAACCAAGCTGTACCCTGTTCAGCTGATGATAATCCTGGAGAAGCCATCTCCGTGGTCCATGTAAGCACCTGATGTCCGGAATAGGGAACACCTGGATGCTTACATCTCTTGGTCTCTATAGAGTAGTGGGAGAACTGAGATCCACTGAGGAGGCCTCTTAAGCATAGACCAATCGCCTAGCAGTGACACTGGGTCCAGGCTTGTTCTCCTGTTTAGGCCTAACTGTGGTCTATGTACACTCTATGCATTCTCCCCATGCAGGTTCACTTGTGTTCTTCTACCTACAGACGCTGGGAGAGAAACATCATCCCCTGGCACTGAACTAAGCGAGAATCAGGCCAAGAAGGAAAAGGAGAAGCTGATTAAAGAGCTGCAGCTCATTACCGAGGAGAGAAATGACCTGAGAGATCGCCTGAGGTTTCTGACAGAGAGATCCATGAAGAACAGGTATGAATCGCTCCAAATGCTCTTGTTTCATTCCTGGGTCTGCAAGGTCACCTTCTTCTTATCCTATTAAGGTTTTGGGTTCTAGAAAGCTGTGCCTCCCTAACCACCCTGTGCTAAACCTCACCTCCCATATAGAGGAGATTCAGAACCTTGACCCTTCCTGAGGAGCAAGATGGAAAATGGACTCATCTGCTTAATTTATTGAAAAGCAGATCTTGTGGTCTGAATGAAGAATTCGGGGATAAAGTCAGGGAGAGTGAGTGTCTAGTGTGCATTTGCAAAGTCCTTGACAGATGGTGGCTTTGCAAGATTGTAATTGCAGTGAGTTTATGGTGAGTCTCTGTACTTGCTAGGCAGGGGACTGAGTGCTGGAAGATCCAGGCAGCAGCCCGAGGGGCCTGTTCCCAAACTGTTCATCTCAATGCTTGACGAGAAGGTCTCAGGCTCAGGCCTGTTTGTTATTGTCTGTGTGTCTTGCACTCTGAGACAGCAATGGTGCATGCATTTCTCCTGGTTCTCACAGTACTCTCTGTTTCCATATTTGTTTTTCTCTTTCTCTGATTCTGTTAACTTTTCTCTTTTTTTTGTGGGTGTGTCTCAGTCTGTGAGTCTGTGTGTGCATACATCCAAATGCATATGCACAACTTTTATATGTTTATATTTCCCTCCACACATGGAATATAGGGGTCTATGTCTTGGCCTGAGTATTTATCTGTAACACTTTCATGGTCATGTGAATGCTTTGTTCTGGGAGCCCCACTGTCAACAGTACAGTTCTTTGACTATGTGGCCACGTTTGTCTGTATATTTGTATTCCTTGTGCAGATTATAATTTTGTGTTGATATGTGGTCTCTTGTCAAAACAGGAGAAAAGAAATCACAGGTTTCTGGCTGTGTTGGGTGGGGGAGCATGGAGAGGTGTGGCCTAGGCTCTTGATAGCTCAACTGGCTTGACTGCAGATTTCCTCTTGATTGAACAAAGGGAGCCAGGGAAGCCTCCATCTGGATGCCAAGATTCTGGTGTCCTGGACGCAGAAAAACACGTTTCTGAAGCTGAAGAAGATCCAATATGTAGAATTCAGAAGGTGTCCTTCCAGGACTGGGGTAGTACAGGACCCACCCTGAGCTCATATATTCCTAAATGCTGATGTTCATTGTATTCTATCATTTGGGGCCAGGCCACACTTCAGGCCAAATCCATATTATGAAGACCTGGAGAGAATGGAGGAGGCGGTCATGTCAATTCTGCACAACTTAGAGATGGAGAACACTGAGATCCATGAGAACAGCCATAAGCTGAAGAAGGAGATTACCTTCTCTAGGTAAGTCCTGGTCAGAAAGCCTATCACCTGTGGAATGGCCATTTCTGACTTTCTTTGTTCTGGATTGGACGGTCTTCAGCTCTGGTTCTATCTCTTGTGCTGTTTACACATCAGTGTGCCAGGGTCATTAGGACTCAGTTTTCAGTTCCACAAAAGACTGTTACTCATCCCAGGATTGTCTAGGCATCTTCAGAAGGCTCTAGATAGAACAGCACTGATTGAAGTCAGCAGGTTATTAGGCTGACCTGGACCTATGGTGTCATACCAGGTTTTACAAAACTCAGTGTGTGGACCACATGGTTAGCATGACCTTCTCTTGGTTCTACTGACCTCCTTTGAGGGTGTTTGCCCACTACTAATTGATGTTGCCCCCATGCATTGGGCTTTCATGGATAGTTGTAGATCCATGTTCTTTTTGAGAGATGTGGACACTAATTGGTGCTCGGGCCAAACAAACAATTTATTCTTCCCGGAATTTACTCTTTGTGGTTTGTGCAGCAGCCTTATATGTATCGAAATGAATTCTGTTAAGTCTTCATGGGTATCTGGGTCCTGGTGGAGTTAGTGGCACTCGGGAGTGGGAATGGGAGAAAGGGGCAGCATGATCTTACTATGCAGACTGTATTTCCAGAAACCTGCTCAGCCAGCTCCTGATGGAGAACACATGTATGAAGAAGTTGGTCCCACTGAAGCAGGAGAGCAAGGAGGTACATCTTGATTGTGCACTGAACCAGAAAAATTTGGTTGACTTCAACAAGAAAGATAAAGACCAGCAACGTCCAGACCCAGCATCATCTGGTAGGGTTGAGCAGCTGTGTTAGCTTAAAAATATCTGATAAAGTTTGCCAATTTGAAACATCTTTGCTTTCTCCTATCACCTTTCTAATTTACACTCACAACCAGCCAACCACCTCATGTAATGGAATTGTTCATTGCTCTGCCTATGCACAAGTATTCTGGGAAGCCAACCACTTTTCAGAAACTGAATTATTGTGCAAGCATATTTTGCTGCTCTTTTTGAAGCTGCAGTATAGAAATGGTGACAGATTAATAACATACCTCATTATTGCATATCCACGTGATAGATTGGATGCTCTGTGGAGTTTTGAACAAGTTCTTGGTTCTTTGACAAATGACACTCTGTGGTCATGTGACTTCTTGTGTGGGAAGCACCTTTGCGGGATAAGAACAAAGTGCAAATGTCAAATTAGAACTTGTCATTGGTTTTAACCTTGGTGACATATGAACATCTACTTTCTTCCTGCAACCCAATGAGGTTCCTTCCATTGCCCTGTTCTTGGTTTGCACTGGTATAAGTCTGGGTCCCATATTGGCAGCCCATATTACTTTGAGGCTCTCTGGAGATTTTGCCCTTCCCAAAGAGTAGCAACAATGATATCAGTTAAAAGGTCCATGTTGACTGTCCAATAGAACTGAGATGGTAGAAGGCAGCCTTCCGACAGCTGCCTTGCATTTCACCACCAAATCAGTGTCTGAAAAACTGCCTTCCTCTCCCAGGTCTCAGAAAGTGCAAGAGAGCTGGAATTGGACACACACCAGTAAGAGAGCTTCCTGAAGAATAAGTTGCTTTCTCAGGAGTCCCTGATGACAAACATCCTGAATGGTAACAAATTTTTTGGATGAGTATTCTTCCTCAGAGTTAATTTGTCATTGCTTAGAGACCCTAAATTTATATAACACTAAGCCAGCCAAACTGATTGAGGTCTTACTTTCTTCTCAGAAAAAAGCACCTGAGAGACAACTTGGGGGACCGCCCTTCATTATGTGTGCAAGAGGAGAAACAGCAATACATCTGTGCTTCCAAATGTTCGTTAAGATTGTGGTGTTTAGAAATATTTTTGTTATGATTTTAATTGAAATTTTCTTTTTGTTGTTTCATATTTATATGTTCTTGTTACTGTTTTTATCTTTTCAAATATTTTTAAATATTTTAATTTATTTGTTTTAATCCTGTTTTGTTGTAAAAATGAATTCCTTATGAATAAAAATTGAATTCTATCTCTTGACTCTTAAGACCATCATTCTTATTCAAGGGTTCTGTCCCCTCCTGTGGACTTAGAACTGACAGGTGGAGATGGATCTCTGCATGTTCCATGGATCCTGGGCTAATAAGTGAATTCAAAGTCACCAAGGGGTACCCAGTGTGACAGTGTCTTTTGTGTGGAAAATGTGGCTGTTTCTCGGACACACACTTTATGAAGTAATCACTGACATGCTTTACCCAATTGTTAGGGTCCATGTGGTTCTTCTGAGAGAGTAGCAGATGCTCTATCCTGTGAGTCATCACCACAGCTCCTGCAGGTGCTTTTGTCCTTCCACATCATGTACTGTATTAGGTGGACAGGATCACCTCCAATTAAATAGAGAGATCTCAGGAGATGAGTATTCACAGGAAATTTACTGAGCTGTGCATGCTCAATGTGTTAGCTTGCCAGCCATCCCTACAGGGCTCTGGTGTTCCCACTCCTCATTGTGGGTCAGGATCATCCTCCAGTACCACTTAGTGTCCATATTAGAGCAGATCTTTCACCTATTATCAATGATGACCATATGTATTCTGCACATCTGACAAAATACAGAATAGAAATTAGCTTCCTGTTGGCCAGATTGGCATAATGAGTTTTTTGATTGTTAGCATGAAAATTATTTTAATCTAGGCAGTTTAGGGAAGAACCTCAAGGACACCCATAGTGAATGCAGCCTGCAGCTGTGAACACAGGTTTCTGTTGGAGAGCAGGCCTGTGCAGGCCCAGAACCTAGGTGGGACAGTTCAAGCTACCCTTTTTCCATGGCCAATCTGGGATCATATTGAGAATGTATTTTTTCCAGGTGACTGATTTCCAATTTATGGAATTGAACTAACTTACTGAGAGTGGAGGTGACTCAGAGAGTTAAAGTACACAAGGACCAATCCAGTATGTCCACAAAAGCTTGCTGTCACCCCAGGGCTTTTAAAAGCTCAGCAGCTAGAGAAGCAATGTAGTATTTGGTTATTCTCATGCTTAGGTCTAGTCATTCATTATAAGCTGACCATGACACAAAAAGAGTCATCTGTGTCACAATAGAAGCTAGTTGTAACTAGATTCACCCCCACACTATCACATCACTACCGTATTTGAGGTTCTCAGTTACTATCTAAGAACCTGGAAGAGGCCTGGGTCTTGCTACACAAACTCATAATTTATGTCTTCATGACACTGTGTGCTTTGTTCTGTTGATGCTACCTTTGGCATACAATACCTTGGATACTTTGTGCTGACATCTGTCACATGAGACAATAGTTCATGCCATGCCTAACCTGCATAAACTGTCCTTAGAGTACGGTGTAGTCAGAGGGTCCTTTTTTTTCTCTCTGAATTTTCAAAATATTTCCAGTCTTCAGACAAGTCTTCAGCCATTGTCCAGTGCCTGTCTTGAGATGTCCACCTTTTCAGCTGAGTGTCTTCATCCAGGCTGCTCTGTAATTCTGTAGAAGATTAATAGGGTTCCAGCCCTAGGATTTAATTCAGTGTGATTGTACTTTCCAAACATGCTCAAAGCCCTACATTCCACCATAGCCTGTGTGCTTTAGAGATAGAAAATAAAGAACCACATTGCACTTGAAATTTTTCCTCCAACAAAAGGAGAGCCTGCATAGGGCCTTTAAGTAACTCTAAGTCCCAGCTTCTGCATAACTCCCTCCATCAATTCCATTATTGGTGTATTTTCATTACTGCTCACTTTATTTTTGGTGTGCAAAGAATGTGTACCATGTCAGTAAAGTGTGTGTGTGTGTGTGTGAGAGAGAGAGAGAGAGAGAGAGTGAGAGAGAGAGAGAGAGAGAGAGAGAGAGAGAGAGAGAGAGTTTGTGTTTGTTTGTGTTTCTGTGCAGGTGTTTGTGTATGTTCATCCATGAACTCACTATCAATTTTCATAAAATGACTTAGAAGACTGTAATGAAAACTGTCGAGGTGCATGCAGACGTGTGTTACTAGTGTCCCACGGCACCTGGCAGGTAACACTGAAATGGTGGTCTACTATAATACAGCCTAAAAACAGGCTGTGGATGGTTTACACAGAGATTGTGACGTCATCACCACTAGAGAGAGCAGCAAAAGCTTCATTTATCACATGCTGCTGTTACCAAGATGAGGCAAAGCCTTATCCTACAGAGAGTCTGGTAGGATTTGATGGCAGGAAATAAACTTAGTACTAAAATCATTCAATTACAAACAAAGAGGATAATACAAAGAGTCATAAGATTATTCTCATAAGAAAATAGATAGTATTTAGACGATGCCACTACAAAAATTAAAAAATATATATGAGGGCCACTAGGCTTTAATGCAGCCTTTCTACCAGACGTTTAATGACGACCTAATAACAATAGTGCTTCAATTATTCCTCTGATTTGAAAGAGAAGGAACATTGCCAAACCCCTTCTCTGAGTTTCTCTTTTTACCTAGAATTCCTGAGTTTGTTGCTTCTTCCATTGTCACCCCATCAATAGAGCTGCAGGGCGAGTCTGTCCCGCCCCAGAGCTTATCCACCAGCTGGAACCTCAAGAGCATCCATAGTGAATGCAGCCTGCAGCTGTGAACACACGTTTCTTTTGGAGAGCAGGCCTGTGCAAGCCCAGGACCTAGGTGGGACAGTTCAAGCTGCCCTTTTTCCATGGCCAATCTGTGTTTGTATTGAGAAAGTATTTTTTTTCCAGTTGACTGATTTCCAACTTATGGAATGGAACTGACTTACTCAGAGTGGGGTTGACTTAGAGAGTTAAAGTACAGAAGGAATAATCCAGATGTCCACAAAAGCTTGCTGTCACACCAGGGCTTTTAAAAGCTCAGCAGCTAGAGAAGCAATGTAGTATTTGGTTATTCTCATGCTTAGGTCTAGTCATTTATTATAAGCTGACCATGACACAAAAAGAGTCATCTGTGTCACAATAGAAACTAGTTGTAACTAGACTTATACCACATTATCACATTATTACTATATTTGAGGTTCTCAGGTATGATCTTAGAAACTAGAAGAGGCCTGGTTCTTGCTACATATAGTCATATTCTATATCTTCACAGCACTGTGTGATTTGTTCTGTTAATGCTACCATTGGCATACAATACCTAGGATATTTTGTGCTCACATCTGTGACATGAGACAACAGTTCATGTCATCCCTTACCTGAATAAACTGTCCTTAGAGTACAGTGTAGTCGGAGGGGCCTTCTTTTCCTCTGAGATAGCAAAACATTTCCAGTCTTCATACAAGTCTGTCAGCCATTGTCCAGTGCCTGTCTTGAGATGTCCACATTGTCAGCTGAGAGTCTTCATCCAGCCTGCCCTGTAATTCTGTAGAACATTAATAGGGTTCCAGCCCTAGGAATTAATTCAGTGTTCTAGTACTTGCCAAATATGATCAAAAACTAGTTTCCACCCTAGCTCTGTGTGCTATACAGAAAGAAAATAAAGAACCCCATTGCACTTGAAGTTTAGCCTCCAACAGAAGGAGAGCCTGCACAGGGCCTTTAAATAACTCTAAGCCCCAGCTTCCCCACAACCCCGTCCATCGATTCCTTTATTGGTGTGTTTTCATTAATACTCACTTTCTTCTTTGTGTGGAAAGAATGTGCACCATGCCAGTAAAGTGTGTGTGTGCATTTGTGTTTGTGCATGTTCATCCATGAACTCACTATAAATTTTCATAAAATCACTTAGAAGTCCCTAGTGAAAACTGTCGAGGTGCAGGCAGACTCATGTTACTACTGTCTCATGGCACCTTGCAGGGAGCACTGAAATCGTGGGCTACTTTAATACAGTCTAAAACGAGGCTGTGCATGGTTTTCAGTGAAATTGTGACGTCGTCCCCACTACAGAGAGCAGCAAAAGCTTCATGTATCACATGCTGCTGTTACCAAGGTGAGGCAAAGCCTCATCCCATAGAGAGTCTGGTAGGATTTGATGGCAGGAAATAAACTCAGAACTAAAATCAATCAATTACAAACAAAGAGAATGATACAAAGAGCCAAGCAAAGCAAGAGCTGGCTTTTTTTTTTTTTTTTGAGAAGATCCACAAGACAGACAAACCACAGAGCCTATATCTAAAGTACCAAATCAGAAATGAAAAGGGGGATATAACAAAGGACACTGAGTGAATTCAACAATCATTAGGGCTTACTTCAGAGGCCTTTACTACAGAAAAGTGAAAAATCTATTTGATACTGGTGATTTTTCTAACAGATAACAAATACCAAGTTAAATACAGATCTGGGAAGGTAATGAATAATTCCCATAAGAAAATAGATACAGTCATTAAAGGCTGCCACTCCAAAAATTAAAAATAATAATAATCAGGGCCACATGGCTTTAATGCATCCTTTCTACCAGACTTTTAATGAAGACCCAATAACAATAGTGCTTCAATTATTCCACTGAATTGAAAGAGAAGGAACATTGCCAAACTCCTTCCCTGAGTTTCTACCTTTACCTAGAATTCCTGAGTCTGTTGCTTCTTCCATTGTCACCCCATCAATAGAACCATTTAAAATGGGATGTAATCGATGTCTGGAGCCTCATTCTTTCCCTTGACCTCCATGCGGTGTCCAGAAGGCATGCCTGTTCTCATGGACATGGACTCATCTCTTTTTGCTGCAGCAAGAAGAAAGCCAGCAGAGAGGGCAGGAGCTTACAAAGAATCAGTAGGATTTCTAGAAAAGAAGCCATCCAGATGTCCATTCTCAGAAAACCCCTGGCTTGCTCTCATGTGACTGGGTCCTCAGACACCAGCAGCCTTAGATGAGACCAAGGAAAGCTGTGCAGAGTCCTGGGTCCCCAGGTTCTTGACCTCCTGAGTGACAGCTGTAGACACGTCCTCCAGGGAATCCTTACAGCTGGTGACATCTGGACAAGGTGAACCAGATGCCAAAATGAGACATGGGAGAGAAATCCTAGGCTGTTTGGAAGGAATCAGTCTCTGCTATTGCTTCTGTCTCTGTGTGCCCTGCTGCTATGATGTTCATGAGGAGCTCTCATGCCAGTGGGTCTCCTCCTAATGTGTTTGTTGTTGCAGATGTCCTGGATGTTCTGGACCCCATCAGAACTCAGCCCGTGCTCAGTCACGGAGGTCAGCACCTTCCTGTCCATCAGGTCATGAGACCTGAGACAGTTGAGGTAACGGCAGTTGGCCTGGGTGAAGTGCTCACAGACTTGGACTCTCTTGCATGGCTGTGGCTTCAAGCAGATCTGTTTGTGGCTGTCTCCTTTGTAGTAACTTTTGCAGGAGAAAAGCATCCCCCTGTACCAGGAAGAAGGCCGGCTCCTCTTGGTTAAGCCCAGAAAGCTCATGATTCTTCAGGACCTGGAAGCTCTGTTCCTAAAAACTTGGTGTGGATATTTGCAGAGGTTTCTCTGGGATTTTGCATAATGACTCTGTCCCAGAAGTTTGAGCTTGCAGAGGCTTGGGCAATCTGTAGCATGGTCCCTGGATGCACTTGAGATTGAAGCCACAGGCTTCAGTAGTAGCCGCCACCTACAGCGTGATCCCTGCCTGATCTCCAGTCTCCAATAGGAATAAGCAGTCTTGCCCAGCAGCTCATAGAGCTCTGCCTCTGGAGCCTGCTCCTACTCTGCAGTTCCTTTAAGGTCATGCAGCCCCTGTGGGTCTACAGGATCTTGGTGATGAAACAGTCTGCCCCAGGATCCCCCATGGTGCACTATGGCTGCAGCTGCTCAGGCTTGTGAGCTGGACTCTGCTTCGTGGAGAAAGGAAACTGGAAAAGGGGATAACACATGAAATGGAAATGAAGAAAATAACCAGTAAAAATTAAAAGAATTAAAGTCATCATCTCAGGAGAATGAGTGGGAAGCCAGGTCCTTAAGCAGGCAGGTTCTCCACAACAATGCATGCTGGGTTCAAGACTGGACATGAGGTGCCCTGAGCTTGGGACTGCCAGGCTCCTACTGGGAAGAGAGCTTTCTTCTTCATTTCAGTAAGTCTCTCTAGTTTTCTTTTAAGGCTTTCATCTCATCATTGACTTTCCCAATGACCTTTTATGACAAGCCATTATGGTTAACAAGAATTAAGTAAGGGCTCATTGAGCTGTTGGTAGTTGGAGGTCTGGGGGAAGCCCTGGACAGAGAGATCTTGCCTGCCAGGGGTGGGATGTGCATGGTGGGAGGGACTAGTGGAGTGTCATTGGCCTCAGTATGCACAGGCTTGGGGCTGGTGCCTGGCTGCCTGGTGCGCCTCTGTGGCTACTTGGCCTGGGTCCCACCGCAGATGCCCATGGTGGTTGCTGGCCAGTTGTGCTTGCTCTCCCTGTCCTCGGGGCTTCTGGCGGGGCTGACCACAGCCTTGAACATGGACAACCATGGACAAAGTGGCCCGGGAATCGGAGGATCATGGGAGCATCTTCAACTTCCCCCTCCCCAAGCACTGGCAGTTGCAGCTGGAGGACAAGCCACTGTGAGTTTCCCCACATCCAGGCAGGTGTTCTGCACCACCAGGAGAGCAAGGGCAAGCACTGCTGCCACCAGTCCCACATGCCCAAGGCCTATTTGCTGACTGGCAGGGCTTCACTTTGCTCTGCCTGGCTCTGCTTTGCCTTGCTCTGCCCTGTGGGCTCTCACTTCTTTGGCCAAAGACTGTTGAGATCCCGGCTTGCCTCACCTTTCAATAGGCACCTCTGTGAAGTGAGGAGAACCAAAGGGACAGAAGGCTGGCCTGGCCCTGGAGACTTGTGTCTCCCCCTCCACCAAAGTGCTTTCCTCAGTTCTCCACTGTGGTTTTAATTTGCAGGGATCCCAGCAGGTGGCAGGCTTTGCTGAGCCTCCCCTGTGAGAAGGGGACAGTGGTGGGACTTATGGTTGTGGGAAGTCTTTTAGGGAGATGCAGGCTTTCTCAAACTCTCCGACCATCCATCCAGTGCCCTCCCTGGTTCCCATTCCCTGTGTTTGTTGCGAAGTCACTTTTCGCTGTCCTGTGTGACTTTCCCTGCAGACTGGGCTCTCCTGCAGGAGATACTCTCACATGCTTCTTTAAAAGCCCCTGTTCCTCAGATCTAGATCAGCTGTGAAAACAGGCTTCTCCATGCCAGGGTGAGAGCTACCCCTCCCAGCTCAGAGCTGCAACACCATAGGATCCTCAGGCCCCAGTGCTGGGTGGGTCCCATGGAAGAGTTAGAGGAAAGCTTCCCTTCTGAGAAATGACTTAACACAGAAGGTTCACAAGTGACAGTCAACCCCCAAGTATTTCTTCCAGGAGAAAGCACTCAGCTCTCCCCTTTAAACAGTTTAGGCTCCCACATGGCCCAGTTTTGTGATTGGGGAAGATTTTCTGGAGCTTAGTTGGCCAGTCAGAGTGGGGCTACATTCTTTTTTTTTTTTTCTTTATTAACTTGAGTATTTCTTATTTACATTTTGATTGTATGCTCTTTCCCGGTTTCCGGGCCAACATCCTCCTAACCCCTCCTCTTCTATATGGCTGTTCCCCTCCCCATCCTCCCTCCATTACCACCCTCCCCCTAACAATCACGTTCACTGGGGGTTCAGTCTTGGCAGGACCAAGGGCTTCCCCTTCCACTGGTGCTCTGACTAGGCTATTCATTGCTACGTATGCAGTTGGAGCCCAGGGTCAGTCTTTGGGTAGTGGCTTAGTCCCTGGAAGCTCTGGTTGGTTGGAATTGTTTTTCATATGCGGTCTTAACCCCCTTGAGCTCTTTCAGTCCTTTCTAAGATTCCTTCAACGGGGGTCCTATTCTCAGTTCAGTGGTTTGCTGCTGGCATTCGCCTCTGTATTTGCTGTATTCTGGCTGTGTCTCTCAGGAGCAATCTACATCCGGCTCCTGTCAGCCTGCACTTCTTTGCTTCATCCATCTTATCTAATTGGGTGGCTGTATATGTATGGGGCACCTGTGGGGCAGGCTCTGAATGGGTGTTCCTTCTGCCTCTGTTTTAATCTTTGCCTCTCTATTCCCTGCCAAGGGTATTCTTGTACCTCTTTTAAAGAAGGAGTGAAGCATCTGCATTTTGGTCATCCTTCTTGAGTTTCATGTGTTCTGTGCATCTAGGGTATTTCAAGCATTTGGGCTAATAGCCACTTATCAATGAATGCATACCATGTGTGTTTTTCTGTGATTGGGTTACCTCACTCTGGATGATATTTTCCAGTTCCATCCATTTGCCTATGAATTTCATAAAATCATTGTTTTTGATAGCCGAGTAATATTCCATTGTGTAGATGTACCACATTTTCTGTATCCATTCCTCTGTTGGGTTCTTTCCAGCTTCTGGCTATTATAAGTAAGGCTGCTATGAACATAGTGGAGCACGTGTCTTTTTTATATGTTGGGGCATCTTTTGGGTATATGCCCAAGAGAGGTATAGCTCAGTCCTCAGGTAGTTCAATATCCAATTTTCTGAGAAACCTCCAACTGATTTCCAGAATGGTTGTACCAGTCTGCCTCCCACCAACATTGGAGGAGTGTTCCTCTTTCTCCACATCCTGGCCAGCATTTGCTGTCACCTGAGTTCTTGATCTTAGCCATTCTCACTGGTGTGAGGTGAAATATCAGGGTTGTTTTAATTTGCATTTCCCTTATGACTAAAGATGTTGAACATTTCTTTCGGTGTTTCTCAGCCATTCGGCATTCCTCAGCTGTGAATTCTTTGTTTACCTCTGAACTCCATTTTTTAATAGGGTTATTTGACTCCCTGCGGTCTAACTTCTTGAGTTCTTTGTATATTTTGGATATAAGCCCTCTATCTGTTGTAGAATTGGTAAAGATCTTTTCCCAATCTGTTGGTGGGGCTACATTCTTAATCCATACTCATTCACACAACAGAACATCTTCCTCCCCACCCACGAGGCCTTGACTTGAACCCAGGTCCTTCCAGGATCAACAGACCTGAGAGAACAGATTGCAGCACAAGAGAGAAAAGAAGCCAGAATAGTTTAAACTGGAGAAAACCCCCATATAGGCCGTTTATCAACTTTAGGGGTTTGCATATTGTGGACTTCAGAATCTTACGGTCAGATTTTTCTGATTACACCTTATAGGTGAAGCTGAAGTCTACTGAGGGTGGGATCATCCCAGGCAGGGAGGGGATCTGACTCTGCAGACCTGGCCACCCTCTGCATTCTCCCAAAAATAATTTTTAGTCAGCTGTAAATCTGAAGTGAAATTTGTTTTTTGTCAACTCAAACGGTTGACATTTCAAGTCTCACACACCATGTGAGAGACACACATTTATCCACAGGGGATTTGAACTTACTTCTATAGAAATGACTGTGGGCCAACAGAGGGAAAGCATTCTTGCCTTTAGCATTCTGTCTGTATCAGAGACTACATGGACTGGCTTCCTGGACAGACATGTCCAAGCAGACAGACATTGTAATGAGGGAAAACTTAGGCAAGAAATGACCTGGGGACAGTGATTTCAGATTGTGCCTTTAGCCAGGAATCTCTGTTGTCATTAAGGCAAGCAGTCTTGGGCCTGCCAAAACTTGTCAGTATTTCAGGGCTCTTACAACTGCTCCAGGTACTTCTGAGGTGAAAGCCTTTCATTAAAAAAAAAAAGTTTATAGAGCAATATTTCTCCACCTGTGGGTGGCAACTGCTTCACAGAGATTGCATATCAGATACCTTGTACATTATGACTCATAAGAGTAGCAATATTATTTATGAAGTAGCAATGAAATAATTTTATGGAGGGGATCATCACAGTATGAAGAGCTGTATTAAAGGGTTGCAGCAGTAGGACTGTTGAGAACCACTGCCATAGAAGCTGACACATGGGAGCAGACTCCTCAGCTGAGTAGAGACCCACGACAAGGGATACTGTGTCCCACCCTAGAACCCAGAGGCAGAATCTACCCCAGGAGTCTGTGGGTCACCTTGTCTTAAATTCTCCCAGGGTCAAGAATAGCATTGATCATCTCAGCAGAGTCAGCTTGCACAGCCACATCAGGCCCATGGCTTCCCTTTACAGAGAAGGATGTGGGTCTGAGTGACAGCCCGTGAGACTGAGGGGACCCTGATACTCATTTGCTTTGAGCTGTGGTTTCTTCAGGTGTAAAATGGACGTGTTTCTGCTGAATTGGGTTGTTGTGGAGATTAACAGAACATACAACCTGCTCAGTGTCTGCCTGGCATGGACCCTGCTGGTTAAATGGAAGCTGTCGATGATGACGAGATTAAAAGTAGAATTTCTAGCCAGATAGTGTTAGTTGTGGGGCGCCATACAAGTGTTCTAAGTATTTTCTGATTCTAAGACCGCCTCACCTTACAACCTAAGGCTCTTGATTTAAATTTTAAAAAAAGAATAAATATAAAATACCAATATGAAAAAATCATAATGAGAAATGAGCTAATTCCTGCGAAGTCATTTAGCTTTACATTTTTCTGCTTCTATTTCCAAGGCATCTAGAGTAGCACTATCCGATATCCTAAAGCCTTCTCTTATGGTGCTACCCATTCATTCCTCTCTCCTTGAGGACTTCTCAGGTGACTTACCAGAATCAGATGGCTTTTAAGATTGTTCCCATCAGATGTGACCTCTTTGTCCATGGGCCTTGCCAAAAGCTGCAGGGCCAACCTGTTGTTTTACAATCCAAAATTCCAGACATTAATTTTACCAATGAAGTTTCAGGAGTCAGATGCTGAAGTCAAGTAAAGCTCCCAACTGTCTTTCCTGATTCATTGACCTCCCAGAAGAAGAGCAGTCCTGTTCCCTCTGAACACTTTCTTAAAAATCCTTTAACTCAAAAACTTTCCATTGGTTTAGTTATCTAGATTTCCTTTCACGTTGTGTCTTGATCTGCTGGACCTAAGTGCACTTTTTACCTTTGCCATAAATGTGTGTGGTAGGTGAGCCATACCGTAATTAAGTCCATGTTTACATGAATAAACAACTCTTGCTTTAAATGTCTGTGCCATGGCCCTGCTATACCACACACTACTTTTTCAGTAAATAATACATTCTTGGAGATCACAGTGTGATCAAATATTTTGTAACATGATTTAGTAACGTTCCCTCGATTTTATAAATCAATTTCTTTGACGAGGATTCTGGGTGTTGTCTGTCAGGTCTGAGTGCATCATCTTGGGAATCCCAAGGAACATCAAACTTGGGCTTTTGAAACTGTTGCATATGGCCAACCTGGAGCAAAAACCACCCAGGAATCTACTGATACTTGACACACATTAATTCACCTGCCTTTTTCATATAGTTTATGGCAAGAGGTCACCATTCTTGACCTTGTTCATTATAAAACGTGGTGCTAAATGTAAGAGTTGGGGTCAAGGAGATCACCTCACAAATCACAAAATACCCATCTCAGATAACCATGTATGGTTTATTGAATACAAAACATCCATGAATTTCAGGACAGAATTAAAAGTCCAAACCTAAGGATAATAGAATAGAAGAGAATTTAGATTTCCAGTTCACAGGTCCAGTAAGCATATTCAGTAAATCATAGCAGAAAACATCCATAAGGTAAAGGAAGAAAAGGCCATGAAGGTACAACAAGCCTACAGAACGTCAATTTAATCATACCAGAAACAATTCCTCCATTAACATAATAATTAAAACACTGAATGCACAGATCAAAGAAAGATCATTAGAAGGGGTAAGGTATAAATAATCAGTAACAAATAAGTTCAGACCTATCTGAATTACACCAGACTTCTCAACAGAGACTCCAAAAGCCAGAAAATCTTGGGCAGATGTAATGCGGACCAAGGATCCTATACCCAGCATAATTCTCAATCACCATAAATGGAGAAACCAAAATATTTCATGACAAAACCAAATTTAAACAATATTTTTCTCTAAGAAAGCACAACAGAGGATTGTAGTAGGGAAACTCCAAGACAATGAGCTAAACTATACCCAAGAAAAACCAAGAAATAAATCATCTCTCAATAATTTCATAAAATGAAGCACACAATCACCATTTCACCCATAACCAGAAAAAGAAGAGAAAGCAGCAACTATTGGTCTTTAATATCTAACCAGACCCTCTGTCACCAATCCCCCAGCTCCTAGGGAATAAACTGCCAGCCAAAGTATATACAGGGTCTATGGTTCTAGGTAACTGTGTAGAAGGGGACTGATTTAAGTGGCACCCATGTGGCGGGAGGCCATTGTCTACGCTGAGGCCTGTTGCCCACCAAAAGCAGATGCTGGAGTTGTGAGGTGGGAATGGATATGTGTAGGTGGGGGAACACTGTCATATAGGCAAAGCTGAGCAGAAATGGGATGTAAGATATGATGAGGGGAGTGTGGAAAGCAGGACAACAGTTGAAATGTAAATAAATAAAATAACCAATTAATAAAAAAATAGCCAAAAATAAAATAAAAAGTGAAAAGGTAAAAGAAAACTTACACCAAAACAAAACAAAAGAAATACTTGTAGTGGATTGGCCTAATTCTGCTTGTATTTTAATGCTAATATGTAGAACTCAAGACTGGTTAACCTCCAAAAACTGACCCTGCTCCCAGTTAACTGTGATTATAAAGAAGCCAACAGCCAACAGCTGCACAGCAGAGAGATGGGGGAGGTGAGCTTTGAGGGCTTTGCTAGAGAGGATCATGAGGAGGGAAGAAGGAGGAAGAAGCTGCCAGAGAATAAAGGAAGAACATGTGTGATGGAGAGGAGAGAGGAAGAGGACAGCAGCCATGGTTAAGGGAGAGGAGAGCCTGTTCCTGAGGGGTGTCCAAGTGCAACAAAGAGCAGCCAAGATGCTACACAGTCAGTAAGAGTTGAGCGTTATTGTTTGGAAAGTAGATCTGATACCATGGAGGGCAGGCAGCTGCCCAGCTACTGTGCTGATTAAGGCATATGATGAACAAATTTACAAAATATGTATAACCAGTAAGGAGCTCTATAGAGGATCCTAAAAGGAATACTTTAGTTTGAAGAAAAGGATAAAATACCAGAGCAAACAGGAAATAATTAAACAAAACTAGAACAGTCAATCAAAAGAAGCCAATAAAACCCACAAAAATTAACAAAATTAAATACATAGGTTTAAATAATATTTGCATGTCACTAAACTCAATTCCCCAGTGAACAGACATTATTTAGCCAGAAACAGGATCACCATCATGAGAGATGTAGAGGATATACTAGGGAAACAGACCTAAGACACAGGTCCCTATAGCAATTCTATGCAGTTTCTCTATCCAGCTGACAGAATAGATTTCAAACCAATCCTGTCCAGAAGATATAAGGACATTCATTTCATACTTTGCAATTACCAAAAGATACTACAATCTAAATATATACATATTAAACACAGCAGTCACAAATTTAAATATATAATTATCAGATAGATCTGAAATTACCCATTAGCTATAATAGTGGTTGTGATTGTTTTTAATAGTCTATTCTGACCACTTGGCAGATCACATGCAAATAAACAAAAGAGGAGGAGCAGAATTCAGTGACATCATCAGTCAAATGGACCTAACAAACTACACTGAACTATACATATATTTTCTATCAGCCTGTGGATCTGTCTCCAAAATTGACCACGGATTAGGACACAGAACAGCCCTCAGGAAAGATAAGAAAGCTGAAGTAGTGTCATGCATTCTATCTGAGCACAAAGGAATCAAACTGGTATCACACAATAGAAAGTGCAGTCAGTACACACTCTCGTGGAAGGTCAGCAACACAAACAACACACTACTGAAGGGGCCAAGGGAGAAACACATAAGGAAAAATTAAAATTCCTAGAAATGAGTGACAATGAAAACACAACCACCACAGATCTATGCGATACAACATAGTTTTAGGAATTATGTTGCAGTCAGCAAAGCCAGAGCAGTGGACCCATCTAATCCCTTTGTCATGCATCAGAAGTAGAGAATGTGTAGTGTGCCCTGTTGGGTTAATGCCTTGAATTGGCTCACCACATTCCCAATTTCCCTTTGCAATGATAACATATTTTTGGCATTACACATTGGATGTATGCAATTTGCCTTTTGATTTCATAGGGGAATAATTAAGGGACTTCCTGGAGGGTCGAAAAGCACTGTGGATAAACTGTGTAGAGACCGAAAGACTACAGGGGTTTTGGAAGCTGAGCTAATGTATTTTTATTATGATATGTTTAAGAACCTATGGGGAATTGGGAGTGGAATATGGTGATCTGAATGATAACGGCCCCCATAAACTCACATATATGAATGTTTGTTGCTGGTTAGTGGAAATATTCGGGAAGAATTATAAGATACGGATTTGTTGGAGGAGTGTATGGGATTGGGCTTTGAGGTTTCCAAATTCAACACCATCTATAGTTAACACTTTCTCTGTCTCCGACTTGCACATAAGATGTAAGCTCTCAGCCAGTTCTCTAGAAACATGGTGTCCTACCTGCTGCCGTGTACCCCAGCATAATATTCATAGACTCATGATCCTTGAAACTGTAAGGTGAAATAAACTCTTTCTTCTACAAGTTCCCTTGCTCATGGTGTCTCTTCACAGCATAGAAAAGAAACTAAGATCGGAAGGAACAGTTAAGTGAAAAATTTCTCAATAATATTCTGGAAAATAAAATTCAGACATTTACCAAAAGTGTCAGGTACCGTGATCAAGCTGGCTTGACTGCAGAGGTGCAAGAATGTTTCAACAAATACAAATGAATAAACAATTCACCACAGAAAACCAAGAACAGGAAACACACGATCACTGCAGTAGAGGCAGACAATCTCTTTGGCAAAATCCCACAGTGATTAATGCAAAAGTCCTGGAGAATCTGGGATATGGAGAAGACATACCTTAACATTATAAAGGCGATATGCAAGGCCAACAGCATCCTAACTGGAGGAAATCATAATGGATTTCCACTAAAATCAGGAATAAGTCACAGATGTTCATTCTTTTCATCTAATTCAACTAGTATGTGAAGTCTTATCCAAACAATATGACAATAGAGAGATGGAAAGGCATGTTAATATGAAAGAAAGCAGTCAGAGTATTCTCATTTGCCGGCGATATGATCCATATATAAAGACCACTACGAAACCACTAGCAAACTCCTATGGCTCATGGACACATTCACTAAAATCACAGTAAAATCAATAGAACTCCTGTATACCAACAATAAATATGACGAAAGAAGCCAAGAAAACAAACCCATTCAGAATAAAAATCTTGTAATATCTAAGGAAGTAACGACTTGTTAAAATGAAATCATTAGGAAAAATAAAAAAAAAACTGAAGAAACCAGAAAATGAAGAGGCCTCTCATTTTCATGTATCAGTATGATTTATATTATTATATCGAATCCTACCAGAGTCATCTACAGGTTTAAATCCATCCCATTATAATCCCAATACAGATCTTCATGGGAATGAAAAAAAAATCTCAGAACTCACATGAAAGCACAACTGAGCAGGGCAGTCAGACACTGCTAACTAATAAGACAGTAAAGCACTGCGGGAGGCATCACCTTTAATGATTTCACCTTCATTTTGGGGAATAGTAAAAAAGAAAAACCAGCATGTTAATATCATGAGAGCAGACACAGTGCCTAATGGAATAAAATTGAAGAGCCTGATATTGGCCTATGTTCTTATCAGCATTTGGGTTTTGAGAAAAAGGAAAACAAACAAACAAAACAAAAAAACTCACAACCACCCCTCCCACCACCACACACAAGTGCAGTTTTCAACCTGTGGGTTGCAACCCCTTCAGGGAACAGTCACATATGAGACATACTTTATACATGATATTTACATTACAATTTAAAACAGAAGCAACCTTACATTTATGACTGAGCAATGAAATAATTTGGTAGTTGGGGTTGGTTACCACAATGTGAAGAACTGTATTCCTTGAGTTGTTCTTGGTCATAGTATTTTTCTGCAGTAACAGAAATGTGACTGATATATAAACTGGTACCGAAGTGAGTGGAGATGTTTGTGAGGAAGCTCTTGATTTTTTGGAGGAGGGTGGGAGACTTTGGATTGGGAAAACTGTTGAATTATTTTAGGAGATCTTAACAGTTCTTTTAGTTTGCCACATGGGAGACATAAGTATTGTGAGTCTGTGCAAAATAGAGCCTCTCTGATGAGACTTCAAAGGATGGCAGGAACTCTATTGGTGACTGGCTTAGAAGCAATTGATATAATTTGGCAAACAATCTGTCTCTTTTCTGCCTGTTTACTAAGAAGTGACCTGAAGATAAATAAAAAGCTAATTGACTAATTGTTTTGAGCAAACTTCAAGGGGTAGATATCCGGTAACCTTCCTCATATAGTAGGAATGTGTGTTTGTATTTTCCATTGTTAATGTAGCCAGGACTTCAGTTAATCCTGCCACATTCAGGGTCTGGACGCATAGGAAACTGCAAGATCTCCCAGGATTTGGAAAATGTCCCAATTGTTGTAAGGTCCCCAAAACATGTTGTCCCCCCACACACATTGGGAAGCAACTTAAAGGAACATGACCCCCTCATTCTCAGGAGGAAGGGTGGGTGGGTGGTTATTTGTCTGCCGTGGGCTGTAGATGATTATTGTCTGTTAGGGGGTTGGTTGCAAGTTCTTACTGGCCATGGTCAGGGAGGAAACAGTAAAGCAGATTCGAATCAGGAATGTCTTTCTTCCTTTCTCTTTCTCTCCTCAATTCTCTGTCTAATGTTGTGGGAAATCAGGAGAAGGGACTAAAATGACAAAATCATAGATCACTGTATCTCTATTTATACTAGAAAGCAATACCAAGTCTCAAATATTTTAGGATGGCATGGATTTTTGAATGATGATAGAATTTAAAATTGTACTTGCATAAATGATTCAATTCATTTTAAAGATAGAAGTATATGCAACTTATTCACAATGTGGTGTAAAATTCTAATTTTATAAAATTACTACTGCACACTGACGTGGATAATTAAGGAATTCAAGCTAGTACTTTCCAACTATAAATAATCAGTCTTCCAGTCATGTTAGGTACTGCTTTAGTTAGGTACAGAAATAAGCTTTATTTAACTTCCTGTGTATGTTTTTAAAGTTAAGTAGGAAGTAAATCCCTTGGGAAAAAAAGCCACATTTGTCCACTGAGATAGACATTACATACAAAGGTGGTTCTCAAATCCTTTAGAGATCTGAAGAATCTGCCATTTCAGATGTCCTAATAGTTAAAGGCTTTTCACAGTGGGAGAGACCTCAACTCCTGGTAGTGTCCCCAATCTATTCTGAAAAAGATGATGGGCTCTAAAGAACCATTGGGTGAAATACTACCCACTTACCTCTACTGCTGCCAGAAAGCTGTCCAGACTGTGCAGAAGTTGATCATGGGGAAGTCTGTGTCCCAGTTTTTGGAAAAAAAAAAATAGGATAGTCCTTCAAGTGACCTGCTTCAAAGGATTGTTGTCAGAGCTCCTGGCCCAGTGAGTTGAAGGTGGATGCCACAGTGACACAGGAATATTTGCTGACTGACTCCCAGGGTAGCCAACAATTTCTGTCATTTCTTTAGATTTGGAAGCTGTTTGCTCTGAATTTCCTTTTATTCAGGCAACATTTCTCCTCCTCAGATCTTGGATGGGGTTGAAGATTAGATAGTTTAGTCTTAACCTTTTCTTGTTATGAGAATCAGAAAAACAAACTTGTTCACCATCGTGCAGAAATGTGACAGCCAGGAACCTGGACAGGAACAGGGTGGACATGGGAGGCTCAGAAAGCAGGGCTCTATGGACAGTCCACAGCAGTATCAAAACACCTGTGATAACCGCTCTGGCACCATAAGTCCTGAGAGAGGATGGGGATGCCAGGAGAGTGTGCGTGGTCTGCCCACTGCCTGGGACTTTTAAAAGCTTGTACCACCCCCGGGCACATAGAAGAGCTTGAGCAGAAAGTGGCCGATGCCCAGAAGCCGCTGCTGTGGTAGGAGGCAGTTATGGCGGTTGGAGGTGGGGGTAGAGGTGGAGGAGGGATGGGAGAAGACCGAGGAGTTTCCCCAAAAGACAAGAACAGACACCATCCTTACTACTCCAGAACCCACGCCAATCCCACCCCACCCCTAAAATGCCCAGTCCACTGCCAAACGTCCCCATGCCAAGCATTCACAGCTTCATCCCCACTGTGCTTATTTCTTATTTTTTTTTAACTTCTTATTTATTCTCTGTGAACCTCACATCCTGCAGCTCAACTCCATTCATCTGCCCTCCCCTCAGGTCTGCACTCCACCCTTGCATCCTGCTCTAAATCAGAGCAAAAATAATCTTCGTGTGGAAGCTGAATAAAGAAAAAGAAAAAGAAAATTTGTACGCAAAAAATGTGTCAAATTTTAAGGATGAAAGACATAAACGCTTAAATTGTTTGGAATTAATGAAAGTACATTTGGTCTCAGAAGACTTATTATGGTTAATAAATGCAAGTTATGATAGATAAGGGATACAAAGCTTAAAAAGTGATAGAAAATGATTTAGGTACAAAATTTTAGACTAATATAATTTAGATAATGAAGTACCTTCTCCAATTTTGGAAAATACGAATGGACAGAATATTGTGACAGTAATTCTTACCTGATGCATCTCATAAGTTTTCTTATTTTATCTAGCTTATTAATGTTAAATTAAAGGTATTTCTTGGAGTAAAAGGGGACCTCCCTTTGTACTAAGGTGTGTCAACTTTCAATTGTTAGTTCTGTACTGGCAGTGAGCCAGGTGCTGGCAGGATTTCTCTTGTCATTTCTATGTCCCATCATCAGCTTTGCTATTTTGTGGATGTTTGTCCTTCTCACCAGCTCAACACAAGCTAAGAGATGTATCAGGTGTTGTCTCACTGCCGACTGGATGTAATAAAGATCTGATGGCCAAGAGCTGCTTTAGGAAGTATGTGGGCAGAACTTCCGGGCATAGAGAGGGACATAGGCAGAGGCAAGCTGAAGCAGGAGATTCAGAATAGACATGGGCAGGAAGAGATATGGAACAGACTACAGCAGAGGGGTAAAGACCTAAGCAGCAGGTGGGTCTCAATGGTAGAAGAATAGGGTTAAATTTTAGAGAAGATGAGGGACTGCCCAGTGAAAGGCCTAAGATTCAAACTATGTTCGAATTCTCCATGTCCCATTTACACCTCAGGCAACTCTGTGAAAATAGTACACAATACAGTATTAACATGGCTTTGAGTCTGTGGTTTGGTTACTTTTGGTCACTGTTCCTCAAGACTGCAGGAGAAGGAACAACACACAGGGCAAACACATGAAAACCATGTGCAGCTTAGAGTGGAAAAGATCACTAAGAAGTTTAATGTCACAGCAAAGTCATGTGCTGAAGAGGAGGGTGACATAGTTAAGGAGATGAATGTTATTAACGATAAGCCTCCTGCCTCTGTGCTGGAGAGATGTGGAAGGTGTCCTCAAGGCAAGACTCTTACCAATTAAAGTTCCAACTTGGAAAAGGGAGCTCAATAGATTTCGTGCTCCTACAAAGCAAGTGCATAGGGAAGCTGCTGCAGTTGTCATCCAAGCAGGCTGCTGACAGTTCAGTGCACCTCATGTGGCACGGAATTTGGAGGAAAAAAGATTTTAAGATTCAGGATGACATGAACAGGACCAGGCGACTCTCGCATTTATGTTTTTATTATTTGAGGCTTGAATTAGAATGATACTCATAGTCTCATTTTTTTAGTTTTCTTTCATCACTTTATCTACATTTCCAATTTATCTCCCACTCCATGTTCCTCTACATGAGTCTCTCTTCTGTCCCCCACACCCTCTCCCTATGAGATTGCTCCTCCACCCGCCAATTCACTGCCACCTCAGAGGCCTAAGTTCCAATATCATGGTTCATGAAGCTTCCTCAGAAACAAGGTTCTCCCGTCCCAGTGATCCCAGATAAGCTGGTCCTCTGCTACATATCTACCTGGAGACATGGGCACACCCTGATTCTTTTATTAGTTACCTTAGTTAAGATGTCTCTTCACCTTAATTCCGGCTTAAATTCACTTTGCATCCCAATTGCTGTCCTTCCTCTTGTTACCTCTCTCCCACAGTTCCTCCCCAATGTCCTCACACCATCTCCTCTGAGAGAGTAGAGGAATATCCCTCAGAGTGTGCCTCCACCAAGACACATCAAGTTTTTGTAGGGCTGGTGCACCTTCTCCCACTGAGGCCAGGGAAGACACCTGAGTTAGGGTATCAGATTTCACAGACAGGCAAACCTTTGGGGATAGCCTCGGCTCCAGTTACTTACAACAGTGTATGTAATACTGTATTAAACTTAGTAAGGTTTATTTACCTTCACCTGCAACTCATCCTGAGAAACAGTGCTCTGGCCTGATGCTTTTGTTTTCAGCCCTATCTTCCTCTTTCTTCTGTGCTTACCACTGTAACACAGGAGAAGCTTCTAATATTAATGTTGCCAGATCTTTCCGGTCTTGGGGGATAATTCTATTCTGAGTTGTATATGGATTTAATATCTTCTTTACGTATGATGAATGTATACTTCAGGAAAGGACTGCTTCCTTGTTTCTATTAAGATCTAATATGACTAAAGGATTCTGATTAATATTCCAGAATCTTAGGCCACCAGGTTGGTATGTCATCACTCACTGAAGTGAGGTTAATTGTATAACACCTTTTGGCCACCCACTTTCAATGTCATTATGTGGTATTGCCTTAGGCTCTTTTCTACATTCCCCTGCCTTTGGCTGAGTATATGTTTGAGGTCTCTCTGTGACTGTGCAAAGAAGTAAGAGCTAGGGCTGGGCCACAAAATAAGAAAGTACTTGTTCATCCAAAAACAAAAACAAAAAACAAACAAACAACCAAAAAAAGCTCTAGGGTAAAATATCGGTGCTAGTGCTGAACTGAACAGCCAGACATAATTTTTTTTAAAGTAAATAACACTATCTTGGGGCTGATAATATGAATCAAATATCCTGCAACATAAGTTTGCAATGTTGCCTGCATTTTATAAATCAATCTGACCACCGTTTTGTTTCTTTCCAATCATGTCTGAGTGCATCATCACGGGAAACCCAAAGAAAATCAGAAATGGGTCCTTGAAGCTGATGCACAGGGCCAGTATAGACCTGAATATTACAGAGGACACCTTGATTCTTAACACAAGGGATCATTTCTCCATCCCTCTTGTCACATAATTTATGACAAGATGTCACCTTTCCTAACCTTAGCTTCTTTTCCTAAGTGCTGCTGAAGGGAAGATTTGGTGTCAAGAGGTCTGGACTCGGGGCTGGGGATTTAGCTCAGTGGTAGAGCGCTTACCTAGGAAGCACAAGGCCCTGGGTTCGGTCCCCAGCTCCGAAAAAAAAGAACCAAAAAAAAAAAAAAAAAAAAAAAAAGAGGTCTGGACTCAGACCACACCAACACTGAATTCATTTAAATAGGTGTAGTTTATTGAATGCACACCAATACAGTTCACCCAGAGCAACAGCTCACAACTGTGTACTGGACATTGCTATGGCCCAGCTCATTGCAAAATCCACATGGGCTAAAGCACAAGTGCTGGAAATGCTGCTGTCTATGGGCCCTGACTCGGGTCATTTTACACATAATTGTTCCTATTTTCCTTGAATCTAATGGGTCCTATGTGAAGCTCATAGTTGGGGAACTTGTTAAGATTAACAAACCTCATAACATACAGAACATAACAGGGTATGTGACCAGCACCACACAGTTCAACGTCAGAGTTTTTTGTTCTTTGTTAGTGTTTTTCTTGGCATCCATGATGTGGAGGCATATTACAGAACAATAGGAAAGAGCTGGCTGCAGTGTAACAAATTTGCTGCTATTAAGGTAGGTACGGGGGCAAGACCTCAGCAACAGCCCTTAAGATAGGAAGGAGATGATGTGTTTGATAACTGAAAGGAGCTGCCTCAACTGTGTTTCTCTGCCTGCTCAGTGCCCATTCACCATCACTCTGTCCCTGAAGAGGACCTCAAGGTCTGCCCCCTGCTGCCTGTGAGCCAGGAAGAGGCACCGAAAGGCAAGGCCACAGCGCTGGTTTCCAATTCCTCAGTAATGCTGGATTTCCAATAATGTACTTGTATACACAAATACAGTGTGGTAAGTTACAATATATACTAATCATTTCTTACATAGGGCAACAGTTGACTGACTACAACTAATTCTATTTAAAAGAGAAAGAAACCTGGCTCTTGTGGAAATATACAAAGAAATATCTACGATGCTGGGGAATGAATTCTGCCATGGACTGAACTCAGAATGGGGGGGGGGGGTTGGAAGAAAGATGCATGGTTAAATAGCCCACCAGGTTCACATTGTGTCAGCTTGATTTAATCTAAGGACAAAAAGTGGAGTATCTCTGATGGCTTTCTTTTAAACCCTTGAAAGGATCCCTGGGGACTGGCCTCAGTACTTCATACTTCTTGTTGGGGCAACAATGCTCAAGGAAGCTTGAGATTGTCATAGGCACAGTATTATGCTACATATACAGAGTAGATAATACTAAGATGTTCAGATGGTGATATCCATTTATATATACTCTTAATGTGGACCTAAGGAAAGAGAGATCAAGGTCCTTACAATAGAAAGATCAGTTCCATTTTTTTTCTACCATTCCAAACTGAACGACTGGTAGGGAGAGAATGGTAGATAATCGAGAATTGGTGGATGATGCTTTGAATGCAGGGTGGGTTTCTGTGCTGGTTTTAGACAGGGTCTCAAGTATCCCATGTTGCCCTCTCCCTGGCTGGCCAGGTTCACTTTGAGCGCAGATAAACCTCCTTCCACTTTCCAATAGATAGGCTTACAAGAGTGGCTTCCAAGGACTGTGAGGACAGCATTAGCCTTTGACAGTTGAGTTGTGTAACTACAACTATAGTTTTAGCCACGTTTTCCCATGTCTACCAGCTATTTCAGATTGTTGCTGTTCTATACCTGACAATCAAGGACACAGAAAAATAACCTGATAGAGAGCAAGGACACGGTGATCACATCCTTACCTCTTCTGTACGTTCTGGATGAGGTTTGTTAAAATTCCAATATTGCAAAAAGCTTTATATAGGGCCCATCACATCAAGGGTCACTGTGCACTGTTCTATCTAAAATGTCTAATCAGAACTGACCACCAGATAACACTTCCTGCAGTCCTCATATGAGAAGCTTGGGATTTTGTTTTGACTTTTTCTTTTCTCTGTCTTTCTTATTTTTTGCTATATAAGTTGAGAGAAAGATAGTTAGGGTCATGAATTTGCCCCCAAAATTTGAACTATGGATGTGATCAATCAATGTTAGTGTGTGCATTCTATAAAGTATTCATTTTACACTATGATAGATGCTTTTGTGTTTGGTTTGGTGGCCATTTCCCAGTGTACAGGTACTGGGACCTTGCTCTATCCACTTAATGATGTTTACAGCCTCATTTTAGACCTTTCTGTGCACCCCCTATATCTCTTGACTATTTTATTTTTCGGATAGAAGCTCATGGTATATCTTACTCAGGCCTGTGAGCAGTGCTCCTTTGGCGACATTGGTGCACAGAGGAGAACCCCACCCCCAGCATGAGGTTCCCTTCACTGGTGGCTCCAATATTGCACTTTCCTCTGCCAACTGGTCTCCACACTTTTCCTAGCACCATAAAGATTTCAACTCTTCTCCTAAGGAATATTCTGGCAATTGTCGATTGTTAAGCACATGACATCATGAGTGTTCCCCTAACACACACCCATGTTGTAACCTACCATGCAGACTATTTCTTGATGTGATATAAAGCACCTGTACATAATGAGACAGGAGAACTTTTGACTGCATATTCAAGCTGGTATGAAATCTCAGGAAGTTTTAATGGCTAACATTGGTGAATGAGGACAATTTGAGTTAGGATGAGACATTTTGGGGCAAGATATGGAAGGAAACATTCATTTAGATGCCTAGGAATTACTAAGGTTTTTTTATAATCAAGCCTTGAAGAAAATTTGGCTTTGGAAGCAGGAGATGCTCAGTGGCTCTGCCCCAGGAAAGTCTCCTGGAAAGGGCACCTCTGCTTATGCTCAGTACAGAGAGATTATTAATAGGGAGGCAAAGTCTGCTCCCCATGACATCTGCTGTCCCTTCTTGGACATTCTATTGTCTCCTAGAGAGTTCTGGCATCCTCTGTGATGTCACCAGACATCAGTGACAACCAGTGCCCTAGTTTCTCTCAGTCTGAGTCTGGCAGTTACAAGCTAAGACATGTTTTCCCGTCTTTGCAAGCGTTTTGGGAGGGGGAACGTCGATTGTGGACAGACTAGAGTGAAGGAATCTGGCCTTTCGTCTCAAAGTAATGATGGACAGAGACAGCACTTCTGGGGAATGTTTAGTAAGTTCTGGGCAGTATATTTTGAGCTCCCTGTCAGGGGGGCTGCAGGCTTAAGCTGACCTTTCTAGCAATGGGCCACAACAACTGGAGCATCTGAAAAGGAATTGAATTTTCATGAATATCACAATTCCTGAAAGTCAGGATTTCAGAACTTTAGTTTCCCCAACCCCACAGGGAGTATATGGTAAGGCCAATGCTATTATCCTGTGAATTTCTGGCCTTTACTTTTACAGTGAATTTGTTAGGTTACATTGATATAATAACACCATCAGGAGTCATGGAGGGTCCACCTTTTCTGAGTTTAGACAGGGCAGCAATGTATTTCACTATCATTGCTTCTTTAAATACAGTGGATATCTGACAGTAGTAACAGGGAGAGAATTGTTCTCCAGGCAATAACCTTATGTTCTTAGACCTTCTCTGATTTCTTCTAACTGGCAGGGTCATCATTAGCTTTATATATTAGAGGTTGTGTGTTACACACATTTTTCTAAAATACCAAAACTGTTTGGAACATGTGGACCAAGATTCAGCCTGTAACCTATTAGAACTTCTGGGGCATTTGTTATTTCATCATATAGGGGAATTGATAAGTTTGTTGAACATGTCCTCCCTGGAAATGTGTTTTAAATCCAAAGTTGTTGGCCTAGAGTATCAGGGTAGGACATCTGAGTGTCTCCAATCACTCAAGTTTTGTGGATGGTCAATTTATCATCTGAGTTCTGAAACCACAGGGGTGAGGGTCCTGAAATAAAGCTGTACCCTGTTCAGTTGATGATAATCCTGGAGAAGCCATCTCCGTAGTACATGTAAGCACCTGATGTCCGGCATAAGGAACACCTGGCTGCTTACATCTCTTGGTCTCTATAGAGTAGTGGGAGAACTGAGATCCACTGAGGACGCCTCTTAAGGATAGACCAATCGCCTAGCAGTGACACTGGGTTCCAGGCTTGTTCGCCTGTTTAGGCCTAACTGTGGTCTATGTACACTCTATGCATTCTCCCCATGCAGGTTCACTTGTGTTCTTCTACCTACAGACGCTGGGAGAGAAACATCTTCCCCTGAAACTGCCCCAAGTGAGAATCAGGCCAAGAAGGAAAAAGAGAGGCTGATTAAAGAGCTGCAGCTCATTACCGAGGAGAGAAATGACCTGAGAGATCGCCTGAGGTTTCTGACAGAGAGATCCAAAAACAACAGGTATGAATCGCTCCAAACGCTCTTGTTTCATTCCTGGGTCTGCAAGGTCACCTTCATCTTATCCTATTAAGGTTTTGGGTTCTAGAAAGCTGTGCCTCCCTAGCCACCCTGTGCTAAACCTCACCTCCCATATAGAGGAGATTCAGAACCTTGACCCTTCCTGAGGAGCGAGATGGAAAATGGACTCATCTGCTTCCATTTATTGAAAAGCAGAACTTGTGGTCTGAATGAAGAATTCGGGGATAAAGTCAGGGAGAGTGAGTTCCCAGTGTGCATTTGGAAAGCCCTTGACAGCTGGTGGCTGTGCAAGATTGTAATTGCAGTGAGTTTATGGTGAGTCTCTGTACTTGCTAGGCAGGGGACTGAGTGCTGGAAGATCCAGGCAGCAGCCTGAGGGGCCTGGTCCCAAACAGTTCATCTCAATGCTTGACTAGAAGTTGTCAGGCTCAGGCCTGTTTGTTATTGTCTGTGTGTCTGTGGGAGCCCCTCGGACACAGCAATGGTGCATGCATTTCTCCTGGTTCTCACAGTGCTCTCTGTTTCCATATTTGCTTTTCTCTTTCTCTGACTCTGTTTACATTTCTCTTTTTTTTGTGGGTGTGTCTCAGTCTGTGAGTCTGTGTGTGCATACATCCAAATGCATATGCACAACCGTTATATGTTTATATTTCCCTCCACACCTGGAATATAGGAGTCTATGTCTTGGCCTGAGTATTTACCTGTAACACTTTCATGGTGATGTGAATGCTTTGTTCTGGGAGCCCCACTGTCAACAGCACAGTTCTTTGCTTATGTGGCCACGTTTGCCTGTATATTTGTATTCGTTGTGCAGATTATAATTTTGGGTTGATATATGGTCTGTTATCAGGACAGGAAAAAGGAAATCACAGGATTCTGGGTGCGTTGGGGGTGGGGGAGCATGGGGAGGTGTGGCCTAGGCTCTTGATAGCTCAACTGGCTGGACTGCACATTTCCTCTTGATTGAATAAAGGGAGCCAGGGAACCCTCCATCTGGATGCCGAGATTCTGGTGTGCTGGACGCAGAAAAACATGTTTCTGAAGCTGAAGAAGGTCCAATATGTAGAATTCAGAAGGTGTCCTTCCAGGACTGGGGTAGTACAGGACCCACCCTGAGTTCATATCTTCCTAAATGCTGATGTTCATTGTATTCTATCATTTGGGTCCAGGCCACCCTTCAGGCCAAATCCATATTATGAAGACCTGGAGAGAATGGAGGAGGCGGTCATGTCAATTCTGCACAACTTAGAGATGGAGAACACTGAGATCCATGAGAACAACCATAAGCTGAAGAAGGAGATTACCTTCTCTAGGTAAGTCCTGGTCAGAAAGGCTGTCACCTGTGGAATGGCCATTTCTGATTTCTTTGTTCTGGATTGGACGGTCTTCTGCTCTGGTTCTATCTCTTGTGCTGTTTACACATCAGTGTGCCAGGGTCATCAGGACTCAGTTTTCAGTTCCATAAAAGACTGTTCCTCATCCCAGGATTGTCTAGGCATCTTCAGAAGGCTCTAGATAGAACAGCACTGATTGAAGTCAGCAGAACGTTATTAGGCTGACCTGGGCCTCTGGGGTCATACCAGGTTTTACAACACTCAGTGCGTAGACCACAGGGTTAGCATGACCTTCTCTTGTTTCTACTGACCTCTTTTGCGGGTGTTTGCCCACTACTAATTGATGTTGCCCCATGCATTGGGCTTTCATGGATGGATGTAGTTCCGTGTTCTTTTTGAGAGATGTGGACACTAATTGGTGCTCAGGCCAAGCAAACAATTTATTCTTCCCTGAATTAACTCTTTGTGGTTTGTGCAGCAGCCTTATATGTATCGAGATATATTTTATTAAGTCTTCATGGGTATCTGGGACCTGGTAGAGTTAGTGGGACTTCGTAGTAGGAATGGGAGAAAGGAGCAGCATGATCTTACTCTGCAGACTGTATTTCCAGAAACCTGCTCAGCCAGCTCCTGATGGAGAACACATGCAGGAAGAAGTTGGTCCCACGGAAGCAGGAGAGCAAGGAGGGACATCTTGAGTGTGCACTGAACCAGAAATATTTGGTTGACTTCAACAAGAAAGATAAAGACCAGCAATGTCCAGACCCAGCATCATCTGGTAGGGACGAGCAGCTGTGTTAGCTTAACAATATCTGATAAAATTTGCCAATTTGATACATCTTTGCTCTCTCCTACCACCTTTCTAATTTACACTCACAACCCGCCAACCACCTCATGTAATGGCATTGTTCATTGCTCTGCCTATGCACAAGTATTCTGGGAAGTCAACCACTTTTCAGAAACTGAATTATTTTGCAAGTATATTTTGCTGCTCTTTTTGAAGCTGCATTATAGAAATGGTGACAGATCAATAACATATCACATTATTGCACATGCACGTGATAGATTGGATGCTATGTGGAGTTTTGAACAAGTTCTTGGTTCTTGACAAATGACAAGTGGTCATGTGACTTCTTGTGTAGGAAGCACCTTTCCGGGATAAGAACCAAGTGCAAATGTCAAATTAGTACTTGTCATTGGCTTTAACCTTGGTGACATATGGACATCTCCTTTCTTCCTGCAACCCAATGAGGTCCCTTCCATTGCCCTGTTCTTGGTTTGCACTGGTATAAGTCTGGGTCCCATATTGGCAGCCCACATTACTGTGACAGTTGCTGGAGATTTTCCCTGCCCACAGAGTTAGCAACAATGATATCAGTTAAAAGGTCCATGTTGACTGTCCAATAGAACTGAGGTGGTAGAAGGCAGCATTCTGACAGCTGGCTTGCGTTTCACCACCAAATCAGTGTCTGAAAAACTGCCTTCCTCTCCCAGGTCTCAGAAAGTGCAAGAGAGCTGGAATTGGACACACACCAGTAAGAGAGCTTCCTGAAGAATAAGTTGCTTTCTCAGGAGTCCCTGATGACAAACATCCTGAACGGTAACAACATTTTTTGGATGAGTATTCTTCCTCAGAGTTAATTTGTCATTTCTTAGAGACCCTAAATTTATATAACACTAAGCCAGCCTGACTGATTGCGGTCTTACTCACTTTCTTCTTCAGAAAACACCACTTGAGAGACAACTTGGGGGACCACCTTTCATTATGTGTGCTAGAGGAGAAACAGCAATACATCTGTGCTTCTAAATGTTCGTTAAGTATATGCTGTTTAGAAATATTTTTGTTATGATTTTAATTGAAGTTTTCTTTTTGTTGTTTCATATTTATATGTTCTTGTTACTGTTTTTCACTTTCCAATATTTTTAAATATTTTTATTCATTCATTTTAATCTTGTTTTGTTGTAAAAATGTATTCATTATGAATAAATATTGATTTCTATCTCTTGACTCTTAAGAACATCATTCTTATTCAAGGGTTCTGTCCCCTCCTGAGGGCTTAGAACTGACAGCTAGAGATGGATCTCTGCATGTTCCATGGAGCCTGGGCTAATAAGTGAATTCAGAGTCACCAAGGGGTACTCAGTGTGACAGTGTCTTTTGTGTGGATAATGTGGCTTTTTCTCGGCACACACTTTATGATATAATCACTGACATGCTTTACCCAATTGTTAGGGTCCATGTGGTTCTTCTGAGAGAGCAGCAGATGCTCTACCCTGTGAGTCATCACCACAGCTCCTGCAGGTGGCTTCTGTTATTCCACATGAGGTCCTGTATTAGGTGGACAGGATCACCTCCAATTAAATAGAGAGATCTCAGGAGATGTGTGTTCACAGGGAACTTACTGAGCCGTGCGTGCTCAACGTGTTAGGTTGCCAGGCATCCGTACAGGGCTCTGGTGTTCCCACTCCTCATTGTGGGTCAGGATCATCCTCCAGCATCACTTAGTTTCCATATAAGAGCAGATCTTTCAACTGTTATCAATGATGACCATATGTATTGTGCACAACTGATAAAATACAGAAAAGAAGCTAGCTTCTTCTAGGCCAGCTTGGCATAATCAGTTTTTTGATTGTTAGCAAGAAAATTATTTTAATCTGAGCCATTTAGGGAGGAACCTCAAGAGCATCCATAGTGAATGTAGGCTGCAGCTGTGAACACAGGTTTCTTCTGGAGAGCAGGCCTGTGCAAGCCCAGAACCTAGGTGGGACAGTTCAAGCTACCCTTTTTCCATGGCCAATCTGAGATCGTATTGAGAATGTATTTTTCCCAGTGACTGATTTCCAATTTATGGAATTGAACTAACTTACTGAGAGTGGAGGTGACTCAGAGAGTTAAAGTACAGAAGGAATAATCCAGAATGTCCACAAAAGCTTGCTGTCACCCCAGGGCTTTTAAAAGCTCAGCAGCTAGAGAAGCAATGTAGAATTTGGTTAGTCTCATGCTTAGGTCTAGTCATTCATTATAAGCTGAACATAACACAAAAAGTGTCCTCTGTGTCATGATAGAAAGTAGTTGTAACTAGATTCACCCCACACTATCACATCACTACCGTATCACATCACTACCGTATTTGAGGTTCTCAGTTACTATCTAAGACCCTGGAAGAGGCCTGGGTCTTGCTACACAAACTCATGATTTATGTCTTAATCACACTGTGTGCTTTGTTCTGTTAATGCTACCATTGGCATACAACACCTTGGATACTTTGTACTGACATCTGTGACATGAGACAATAGTTCATGTCATGCCTAACCTAATAAACTGTCCTTAGAGTACAGTGTAGACAGAGGGGCCTTCTTTTCCTATGAGATAGCAAACCATTTCCAGTCTTCAGTCAAGACTGACAGCCATTGTCCAGTGCCTGCCTTGAGATGTCCACATTTTCACCTGAGAATCTTCATCCAGGCTGCTCTGTAATCGTGTAGAAGATTAATTGTGTTCCATCCCTAGGATTTAATTCAGTGTCCCTGTACTTACCCGACATGCTCAAAGCTGTAGGTCCTACCCTAACCCTGTGTTCCTTAGAGAGAAAGAAAATAAAGAACCACATTGCACTTGAAGTTTCTCCTCCAACAAAAGTTGAGCCTGCATAGGGCCTTTAAGTAACTCTAAGCCCCAGCTTCCCCACAACTCCCTCCATTGATTCCATTATTGATGTGTTTCATAACTGCTCACTTTATTTTTGGTGTGTAAAGAATGTGCACCATGTCAGTAAAGGCGGTGTGCGTTTGTGTGTGTGTGTGTGTGTGTGTGTGTGTGTGTGTGTGTGTGTAGTCCCTAGTGAAAACTGTCCAGGTGCAGGGACACTCATGTTACTACTGTCTCATGGCACGCAGGGAGCACTGAAATCGTGGGCTACTTTAATACAGCCTAAACCGCGCTGTGCATGGTTTGCAGTGAGATTGTGATGTCATCCCCACTAGAGAGAGCAGCATAAGCTTCATTTATTACATGCTGCTCTTACCAAGGTGAGGCAAAGCCTCATCTTATAGAGTGTGTGGTAGGATTTGATGGCAGGAAATTAATTCAAGGCTCAAATCAAATCAATCAATTACAAACAAGGAGAAAAATACAAAGAGTCAAGGGAACCACGAGCTGTTTGTAGGTTTTTTTGTTTCTTTGTTGGTTTGTTTGCTTGCTTTTTTTTTTGTTTCCTTTTTCTTTTTTTTTTCTTTTTTTGTTGAGAATATCCACCAGACACACAACCTGTTCCTGAAACAAACTGCACACCAGAGAGACAATACCAAAACTGACAAAATTAGAAATGAAAAGGGGGATATAACAATAGACAATGAACAAATTCAACAATCCTCCCTGGTTTGAGTGCCCTGGGGAAGTTGGGAAGCCACTTCTCCCTGTCCTGTGTGACTTTCCCTGCATAGTGAGCTCTCCACAGGAGATGCTTTCACATGCTTCTTTAAAAGCACCTGTTCCTCAGATCTAGCTCAGCTGTGAAAACAGGTTGGGGGGAGGGCGGCAATGGGGGAGGGTTGGGAGGGGAACACCCATAAGGAAGGGGAGGGGGGAGGGGGATGTTTGCCCAGAAACCAAAGAATTATTATTAAGTATTAAATAAATTTAAAAAAAAAAAGAAAAAATGTCCTGGGGACAGTGATTTCAGATTGTGCCTTCAGCCAGGAATCTCTGTTGCCATAAAGGCAAGCAGCCTGGGTCCTCCTAAACTTGTCACTACATCAGGGTGTCTCTGCTCTCACACCTGCATCAGGTCCTCCTCAGATGAAGGCTTCTCAAAAAAAAGTATATAAAGCAATGTTTCTCAACCTGTGGGGAGCTACCACTCACAAAGATTTATATCAGATACCTTGCACATTATAACTTATAAGAGTAGCAATATTAGTTATGAAGTAGCAATTGAATAATTTTGTGATGGGGGTCACCACAGCAAGAAGAGCTGCATTAAAGGGTTACATCATTAGGAGGGATTTGAACCACTGCCATAGAAGCTGACAGATGGGAACAGACTCCTCAGCTGAGTAGAGACCCACAGCAAGGGATACCGTGTCACACCCTAGAACCCAGAGATAGAATCTATCCCAGGAGTCTGTGGGTCACCTTGTCTTAAATTCTCCCAGGTTCAAGAATAGCATTGATCATCTCAGCAGAGTCAGCTTGCACAGCCCACATCAGGCCCATGGCTTCCCTGTACAGAGAAGGATGTGGGTCTGAGTGACAGTCAGTGAGACTGAGGGGACCCTGACACTCATTTGCTTTGAGCTGTGGTTTCTTCACCTGTAAAATGGGGGTGTTGTGGAGATTAACAGAACATACAACCTGCACAGTGTCTGCCTGGCATGGACCCTGCTGGTTAAATGGAAGCTGTCGATGGTGATGCATTTAAAAGTAGAATCTCTAGCCCGATAGTGTTAGATGCCGGGCGCCATACAGGTGTAAGCATTTTGTGATTCTAAGACAGCCTCACATTAAAACAGAAGACTCTGTTTTAATTTTTTTAAAAAAGAATCCAGTATAAATCACAACATGAAATGATCACAGTGAGGATTGAGCTAATTCCTGTGACGTCATTTAGTTTTTCATTCTCTGCTTCTATTTTCAAGGCATCTAGAGTAGCTCAGTACGCGATCCTAAGGCCTTCTATTATGGTGCTGCCCATTCATTCCTCTCTCCGTGAGGACTTCTCAGGTGACTTAAGAAAACCTGATTTCCCTTCAGATTGTCCCCAGCTGCTGTGATC
Source organism: Rattus norvegicus (assembly GCF_021556685.1). Classification (NCBI taxonomy): domain Eukaryota; kingdom Metazoa; phylum Chordata; class Mammalia; order Rodentia; family Muridae; genus Rattus; species Rattus norvegicus. The sequence goes on from NC_141552.1 coordinate 17,177,351, forward strand.
TCTCTGTCCATGGCCCTTGCCAAAAGCTGCAGAGCCAATGTGTTGTTTTACAACACAAAATTCCAGACGTTAATTTTTACCAATGAAGTTTCAGGAGCCAGATACAGAAGTCAACTCCCAACTGTCCTTCCTAATTCACTGACCTCCCAGAAGAGCATTCTTCTTCCCTCTGCACACTTTCTAAAAATCCTTCAACTCAGAGATTTTCCATTGGTTTAGTCATCTTCATTTCCTTTCAAGTCCTTCCTTGACCATCTCTGAACCTAAGTGCAGTTTTAGCTTTGCAATAAAGGTGTGTGGTAGGCTAGCCTTACCAAAGTAAAGTCCATGTTTACATCAAACAAACAACCCTTGTGTTAAATGCCTGTGCCATGGCGATGCTATACCACACAATAGTTTATCAGTAAATAATACATTCTTGGAGATCACAGTGTGATCAAATATTTTGTAACATAATTAGTAATTTTCGGTCTATTATATAAATTAAGTTCTTTGATGAGGATTCTGTTGATATTTGTCATATCTGAGTGCATCATCATAGGAAACCCAAGGAACATCAAACCTGGGCTTTTGAAACGGTTGCACATGGCCAACTGGGAACCAAAACCACCCAGGAGACTACTGATACTTAACACACATAAAATTTTAACCTACCTATTTTCATATAGTTTATGTCAATATGTCACCATTCCTGACCATGTCTCATTATCCAACGTTCTACTAAATGGAAGAGTTGGAATCAAGGAGGTCACCAACAAAGCACAAAACACCCATCTCAGATAAACATGTATGGTTTATTGAATCCAAAACATCCATGAATTTCAGGACACAATTAAAAGTCCAAATCTAAGGATAATAAATATAGAACCGAATTAAGATTTCCAGTTCATAGGTCCAGTAAACATCTTCAACAAATCATAGCAGAAAACTTCCATAAGGTAAGGAAGAAAATGCCATAACTGTACAAGAGGCCTACAGAAGGCTAAATGAATTGTACCAGAAAAAACTCTGCCATTCACATAATAATTAAAACACTAAATACGCAGATCAAAGAAAGAACTTTAAAAGGGGTAAGGTATAAATAACCAGTAATAAATAATTCAGACCTATCTGAAATACACCAGACTTCTCAACAGAGACTCCAAAAGCCAGAAAAATTTGGGCAGATGGAATGCAGACCCAGGCTCCTATACCCAGCATAATTCTCAATCACCATAAATGGAGAAACCAAGATATTTCACAACAAAACCAAATTTAAACAATATTTTTCTTTAAGAGAGCACAACAGAGGAAAATACGAGGAAAACCCCAAGAAAATGAGCTAAACTATACACAAGAAAAACCAAGAAATTAATCAACTCAATAATTTCAAAAAAGGGAAGCGAACAAACATGATTTCACCTATAACCAGAAAAAGAGGAGAAAGCAGAAACCATTTGTCTTTAATATCTAACCAGATCCTCTGTCACCAGTCCCGCAGCTCCTAGGGACCAAACTGCCAGCCAAAGTATATGCAAGGATGGCTCTATGGTTCTAGGTAACTGTGTAGAAGAGGACTGACTTAAGTGGCATCATGTGGTGGGAGGCCATTGACTACCCTGAGGCCTGTTGCCCACCGAAAGGAGGTCCTAGAGGTGTGAGGTGGGAATGGATATGTGTGGGTTGGGGAGCACTGTCACATAGGCAAAGCTGAGCAGAAATGGGATGTAAGATATGATGAGGGGAGTGTGGAAAGTGGGACAACGTTTGAAATATACATAAATAAAATAACAAATGATTAAAAAATAGCCGAAAATAAAATAAAGTAAAGGGTAAAAGAAAAATTAAAACAAAACAAAGCAAAAGAAATTGATGTGGTGGATTGGCCTAATTCTGCTTGTATTTTAATGCTAATTTGTAGAACTCAAGACTGGTTAACCCCAAATAACTGACCCTGCTCCCAGTTAACTGTGATTATACAGAAGCCAACAGCCAACAGCTGCACCCCAGAGAGATGGGGGAGGTGAGCTTTGAGGGCTTTGCTAGAGAGGATCATGAGGAGGGAAGAAGGAGGAAGAAGCTGCCAGAGAATAAAGGAAGAACATGTGTGATGGAGAGGAGAGAGGAAGAGGACAGCAGCCATGGTTAAGGGAGAGGAGAGCCTGGTCCTGAGGGCTGTACAAGTGGAACAAAGAGAAGCCAAGATGCTACACAGTCAGTAAGAGCAGCTCTCAGGCGGGCAGAGATCAGCAGAGACCCCAGACCAACAAGCTACGCAAGCATAACTCCATCCAAACTCCCTCTCAATATCCCGTGTCCTCCATGGGTCTGGCCTCAGCCTGTGTTGTGCATCAGCACATGTGTCTGTCTCAGCTGACATCACTCTGCCCATCAGCCCGAGGCCAAGGAAACAGCGAGAAACCACAGCAGCCCACCAGAAGGGTTTTTGCTGTGGTTCTATGAAGTCCCAACAAATGCAGCTCAACTACAGAATGCAAGGCAGACCAATGCATGTGTGTCCTTAGTGCAGAACCCTTCATCACGTGTCTTTTCACATGCGTGCTTTAGCAGAACATCCTTTTACCTGCGTCTGCCTCTGTGAAATATTCCTTCACACATCTGCCTTAGCCTATCACCTGTGTCCACTTCAGGGAACCACTCCTTAAGGTGCAAATTTCTCAAGATTAGCAAACGGCATACAGAACATTCAGAACAAAACAAGGTGTGTGGTCAGCATGTCCTTGAGCCAACTCCCTTCTCCTCCTCAGTGACGGCAGGCGTGTTACAGCAACAATATGAAATGGCTGGCAGACATGGAACAAAATGGCAAAGGTATTCTGGGGGATGTCAGACCGTACCAGCCAGCAGCTCAACTGAATTTTTATGTTTTGATGTTACAAGTGAATATACTTGACCTTCAAACGCTGAGAGAGGCCATTGTAATATGAACTATATAAACTAGGCCAAGACCGCCTCTAGGGCAAAGGCCCTCAGCCTGGGGGTCGTGACCCACACAGGGTCTCCTATCTGATAGTTTACACTACAATAAAGATTCATTACAGTAGCAAATTTACAGTTGTGTAGTAGCGACAAAATAATTTTGTAGTTGGGGTCACCACAGCATGAGGAACTGTTCTAAAGGGTTGAGGCCATAGGAAGGTTGAGAAACACTGCTCTAGGAATTTATGTTTTCTTTCTCTTTCATATTTTTCAGACAGAATCTCAAACTGTAGCTGAGATTGGCTTGGCTTGGAACACGTGTGTAGTTCATGCTGGCATCAGACTTATGGCAATTCTCCTGCTTCAGCCTCCTACTCAGGAGCCTACCAGGGTGAGATCACAACCACGGGTAATGGGATTGCTGTTCTTGGTTGTCAACTTGAGTGTACCTGGAATTAACTAATGCCAAATGGCTTGACGCCCTGTGAGGGGGATCTCTCTCTCTCTCTCTCTCTCTCTCTCTCTCTCTCTCTCTCTCTCTCTCCTTCCTTCTTTCTATTTTCCTCTCTTCAACCCCCTCCTCTTGGTCCTCCTCCTCTTCTTTGTTTTTTTTGAGACAGGGTTTCCCTGTGTAGCTCTGGCTGTCCTGGAATTCATTTTGTAGACCAGGCTGGCCTTGAACTCAGAGATCCACCTGCCTCTACCTCCTGGATGCTGAGGCTAAAGGCATAAGCACCATTGGATTTTTTTTCTTAATTAAATTTTCTGAAGCAAGAAGACCTACTTGTAATCCAAATCTTGGAGATCAGAAGATAAATCTTTAATTCAGATCTTTTGAGATGGAAAGGCCCACCTCTAATCTGGACCACACCTTCTTTTTTCTTTTTATTTTTTTCATCTCTATTAACTTGAGTATTTCTTATTTACATTTCGATTGTTAATCCCCTTCCCGATTTCCAGGCCAACATCCCTCAACCCTTACCCCTCCCCTTTTTTTGTGTGTTCCCCTCCCGATCCTTCCCCCATTAGCGCCCTCCCCCCAACAATCATGTTCACTGGGGGTTCAGTCTTGGCAGGACCAAGGGTTTCCCCTTCTGCTGGTGATCTTACTAGGCTATGCATTGCTACGTATGCAGTTGGAGTCCAGGGCCAGTCCACGTATAGTCTTTGGGTAGTGGCTTAGTCCCTGGAAGCTCTGGTTGGTTGGAATTGTTGTTCATATGGGGTCTTAACCCCCTTCAAGCTCTTCCAGTCCTTTCTCTGATTACTTCAACGGGGGCCCCGTTCTCAGTTCAGTGGTTTAATGATGGCATTCAGCTACGTATTTGCCGTATTCTGGCTGTGTCTCTCAGGAGAGATCTACATCCAGTTCCTGTCGGCTTGCACTTCTTTGCTTCATCCATCTTATCTAATATCTGTATAGGTATGGACCACATGTGGGGCAGGCTCTGAATGGGTGTTCCTTCTGCCTCTGTTCTAAACTTTGCCTCCCTATTCCCTGCCAAGGGTATTCTTGTTCCCCTTTTAAAGAAGGAGTGAAGCATCTGCATTTTGGTCATCCTTCTTGAGTTTCATGTGTTCTGTGCATCTAGGGTAATTCGAGCATTTGGGCTAATATCCACTTATCAATGAGTGCATACCATGTGTGTTTTTCTGTGATTGGGTTAGCTCACTCAGGATGATATTTTCCAGTTCCATCCATTTGCCTATGAATTTCATAACGTCATTGGTTTTGATAGCTGAGTAATATTCCATTGTGTAGATGTACCACATTTTCTGTATCCATTCCTCTTTTGAAGGGCATCTGTGTTCTTACCAGCTTCTGGCTATTATAAATAAGGGTGCTATGAACATAGTGGAGCATGTGTCTTTGTTATATGTGGGGCATCTTTTGGATATATGCCCAAGAGAGGTATAGCTGGATCCTCAGGTAGTTCAATGTCCAATTTTCTGAGGAATCTCCAGACTGATTTCTAGAATGGTTGTACCAGTCTGCAATCCCACCAACAATGGAGGAGTTTTCCTCTTTCTCTACATCCTTGCCAGGATCTGCTGTCACCTGAGTTTTTGATCTTAGCCATTCTGACTGGTGTGAGGTGAAATCTCAGGGTTGTTTTGATTTGCATTTCCCTTGTGACTAAAGATGTTGAGCATTTCTTTCGGTGTTTCTCAGCCATTCGGCATTCCTCAGCTGTGAATTCTTTGTTTAGCTCTTAGCCCCATTTTTTAAATAGTGTTATTTGTCTCCCTGAGGTCTAACTTCTTGAGTTCTTTGTATATTTTGGATATAAGCCCTCTATCTGTTGTAGGATTGGTAAAGATCTTTACCCAATCCGTTGGTTTTTGTTTGGACCACACCTTCTGCTGGCTCATATCAAGGACATGGAAAAAGGAAGTTTGCTTTATTAATTTTCCTTCTTCTTCAGGATTCCTGCATGTACTGAAGACCAGCTGAAATATCCAGCCTTATGGACAAAACCGTTGAGGTCCTGGAGTTGCCCCATAAACCACACAAACTCTGACCTCACTTAGACAGGGATGGTTTATTGAATGCCCACCCTAAGACTGATCATCAGAGACGTAGCTGAGAATTTGTCACGCTAGGACCCTGGATATTTTTCTATGTCAGTTTATAAAGACTAAAATGTGAGCTCATAGGCAGGTGCTGGAAGGGCTGTCTGGTTGTCAGCCCTGACTCAAGCCATTTTAGACAACAAAGGTTCATACTGACTTTTTATCTGTTTAAAGATTTATTTATTTATATATAAGTATACTGTAGCTGTCTGCAGACACAGAAGAAGAGGGCATCAGGTCTCATTACAAATGGTTGTGAGCCACCACGTGGTTGCTGGGATTTGAACTCAGGACCTCCGGAAGAGCAGTCAGTGCTCTTAACCATGGAGCCATCTCTGCAGCCCTCATATTGACCTTTAATTTTATTGGTCCTACATGAAGCTTATAATTATGAAATTTAAGATTAAGAAACCTCACAACATAAAGAACTTCCTTCCAGTGGTTCGGGAATGGGTGGGTGGGGGAGCACCCTCGAGGAGGCTGGGGAAGGGGGTGGAATGTAGGGTTATTGTAGGGGAAACTGGAAAGGGGTTAACATTTGAAATATAAATAAACAAAATAACCAATAAAATAAACATACACAAGTTACGTGATCATTCCTGACCCTGCTCTGAGTTAAATTATTTTCAGACAACCATGACAGGCAGACATATTACAGCAAGAATATGAACTATCTGGCAGGCATGGAACAAAATGGCTACAGCTATGCTAGGGGGATTGGCTTCAACAGGGGCAACTACTGCGTTTTAGACCTTCCATTCCTTGTTGAATTAGCTGTACCACAGTCTATAAACCATTCTAATAAATTTTCTTTCTCTATATACAGTCATTCTAGGAGGGATGATTGGTTATGCATTGTTAAATGCAATACTGATCAGGAAACCCCATCACTTCCACAGCAATATGCAAGTGTAAGTAAGTTACTGAACAATTGAACAGAAATTAAAATTTACTGCATTTATTGGGTGTGTCAGAAGGCATAGGGAACACCTGGCTGCTTACATCTCTGGGTCTCTATAGAGTAGAGGGAGAACTGAGACCCACTGAGGAGGTCTCTTAAGCGAAGACCAAACTCCTTGCAGTGACACTGGATTCCAGGCTTGTTGTCCTGTTTAGGCCTCACTGTGGTCTATGTACACTCTATACATTCTCCGGATGCAGGTTCAGATGGACTGAACTCAGAAAGCTGGGGTTGGCAGAAAGATGTCTGGTTAAATAGCCCACCAGGTTCACATTGTATCAGCTTGATTTAATCTAAGGACAAAGAAGTGGAGTTTCTCTCATGGCTTTCTTCTAACCCCTTGAAAGGATCACTGGGGTTTGACCTCAGTACTTCATACTTCTTGCTGGGTCAGCAACACTCAGGGAAGCTTGAGATTGCCATAGGCACAGTATTAGGCTAGATATACTGAGTAGATGATACTAAGATGTTCAGATGGTCATACCCATTTGCATGAGTTCTTAATGTACACCTAAGGAAAGAGAGATCAAGGTCTTCAGAATAGGAAGATCATTTCCAGTTCTTTTCTACAATTCCAGTCTGAAAGACTGGTAGGGAGAGAATGGTAGATAATCAAGAATTCATAGATGATGCTTTGAAGGAAGTGTGGGTTTCTGTGCTGGTTTAGACAGGGTCTCAAGTATCCCATGTTGCCCTCTTCCTACCTGGCCAGGTTCACTTTGAGCTCAGATAAACCTGCTTCTACTTTCCAGTAGACAGTCTTACAAGAGTGGCCTCCAGGGACTGTGAGAACAGCATTAGCCTTTGACAGTTGAGGTGTGTAACCCACAACTATAGTTTTAGCCACTTTGTTCCATGTCTACCAGCTATTTCAGATTGTTGCTGTCTATGACTGACAATCACGGACACAGAAAAATAACCTGATAGAGAGCAAGGACATGGTGATCACATCCTTTCCTGTTCTGTATGTTCTGGATGAGGCTTGTTAAAATTCCAATATTGCAGAAAGCTGTATATAGGACCCATCACATTAAGCATCACTGTGCACTGTTCTATCTAAAATGGCCTAATCAGAACTGACCACCAGATCACACTTCCTTCAATCCTCATATGAGAAGCTTGAGCTTTTTGTTTTGACTTTTTTCTTTCTTTCTTATTTTTTGCTGTATAAGTTGAGAGGAAGATATTTGGGGCCATGGATCTGCCCCCAAAATTTGGGGTATGGATCTGATCAATCAGTGTTAGTGTGTGCACTCAATACAGTATCCATTTTTTACTGTGACAGATGCTTTTGTGTTTGTGGGGAAGCCCATGACCCAGAGCACAAGTGCTGGGTCCTTGCTCTATCCCCGTAGTGATGTGTATAGCCTCGTCCTACACCTTTATCTGCACCCCCTATATCTCTTGACTATTTTATTTTTCTGATAGAAGCTCAGCTTCTGATAGAAGGCCTGTCAGCAGTGCTCCTTTGGCAACATTGGCGCAGAGATGAGAACCCCACAAGCAGCATGAGGTTCCCTTCATTGGTGGCTCCAATATTGCACTTTTGTCTGCCAACTGGTCTCCATACTGTTCCTAGCACCATAAAGACTTCAACTCTTTCAACTAAGGAATTTTCTGGCAATTGTCAATTGCTAAGCACATGACTTCATGAGTGTTCCCCTAACACACACCCATGTTGTAACCTACCATGCAGACTATTTCTTGATGTGATATAAAGCACCTGTACAGAATGAGACAGGAGAACTTTTGACTGCATATTCAAGCTGGTATGAAATCTCAGGAAGTTTTAATGGCTAACATTGGTGAATGAGGACGATTTGAGTTAGGATGAGACATTTTGGGGCAAGATATGGAAGGAAACATTCATTTAGATGCATAGGAATTACTAAGGTTTTTATAATCAAGCCTTGAGGAAAATTTGGCTTTGGAAGCAGGAGATGCTCAGTGGCTCTGCCCCAGGAAAGTCTCCTGGAAAGGGCACCTCAGCTTATGCTCAGTACAGGGAGAACATTAGCAGGGAGGCAAAGTCTGCTCCCCATGACATCAGCTGTCCCTTCTTGGACATTCTATTGTCTCCTAGAGAGTTCTGGCATCCTCTGTGATGTCACCAGTGTTGTAGTGACAACCAGTGCCCTAGTTTCTCTCAGTCTGAGTCTGGCGGTTACACCCTAAGACATGTTTTCCCGTCTTCGCAACCGTTGTGGGAGGGGGAACATCGATTCTGGAGAGACTAAAGTGAAGGAGTCTAGCCTTTCGTCTCAAAGTAATGATGGACAAAGACAGCACATCTGGGGAATGTGGAGTAAGTTCTGGGCAGTGTATTTTGAGCTTCCTGCCAGGGTGGCTGCAGGCTTAAGCTGACCTTTCTAGCAATGGGTCACAGCAACTGGAGCATCTGAAAAGGAATTGAATTTCCACGAATATCACAATTCCTGAAAGTCAGGATTTCAGACCTTTAGTTTCCCCATCTCCACTGGGAGGCTATGGTAAGGCCAATGCTATTATACTGTGAACTTCTGGTCTTTACTTTTACAGTGCATTTGTTATGTTACATTGTATAATAACACCATCAGGAGTCATGGAGGGTCCACCTTTTCTGAGTTTAGACAGGGCAGCAATGTATTTCACTATCATTGCTTCTTTAAATACAGTGGATATCTGACAGTAGGAACAGGGGGAGAATTGTGCTCCAGGCAATAACCTTATGTTCTTAGACCTCCTCTGATTTCTTCTAACTGGAAGGGTCATCGTTAGCTTTATATATTAGAGGTTGTGTGTTACAAACATGTTTCTAAAATACCAAAACTGTTTGGAACATGTGGACCAAGATTCAGCCTGTAACCTACTGGAACTTCTCGGGCATTTGGTATTTCAAATAGGGGAACTGATAAGTCTGTTGACCATGTCCTCCATGGAAATGTGTTTTTATCCAAAGTTGTTGGCCTAGACTATCAGGGTAGGACATCTGAGTGTCTCCAATCACTCAAGTCTTGTGGGTGGTGAATTTATCATCTGAGTTCTGAAACCACAGGGGTGAGGAAACCAAGCTGTACCCTGTTCAGCTGATGATAATCCTGGAGTAGCCATCTCCGTAGTACATGTGAGCACGTGATGTCCGGCATAGGGAACACCTGGCTGCTTACATCTCTTGGTCTCTATAGAGTAGTGGGAGAACTGAGATCCACTGAGGAGGCCTCTTAAGCATAGACCAATCGCCTAGCAGTGACACTGGGTTCCAGGCTTGTTCTCCTGTTTAGGCCTCACTGTGGTCTATGTACACTCTATGCATTCTCCCCATGCAGGTTCACTTGTGTTCTTCTACCTACAGACGCTGGGAGAGAAACATCATCCCCTGGCACTGAACTAAGCGAGAATCAGGCCAAGACGGAAAAGGAGAGGCTGATTGAAGAGCTGCAGCTCATTACCGAGGAGAGAAATGACCTGAGAGATCGCCTGAGGTTTCTGACAGAGAGATCCATGAAGAACAGGTATGAATCTCTCCAAATGCTATTGTTTCATTCCTGGGTCTGCAAGGTCACCTTCATCTTATCCTATTAAGGTTTTGGGTTCTAGAAAGCTGTGCCTCCCTAACCACCCTGTGCTAAACCTCACCTCCCATATAGAGGAGATTCAGAACCTTGACCCTTCCTGAGGAGCGAGATGGAAAATGGACTCATCTGCTTCCATTTATTGAAAAGCAGATCTTGTGGTCTGAATGAAGAATTCGGGGATAAAGTCAGGGAGAGTGAGTGTCTAGTGTGCATTTGCAAAGCCCTTGACAGCTGGTGGCTTTGCAAGATTGTAATTGCAGTGAGTTTATGGTGAGTCTCTGTACTTGCTAGGCAGGGGACTGAGTGCTGGAAGATCCACGCAGCAGCCTGAGGGGCCTGGTACCAAACTGTTCATCTCAATGCTTGACTAGAAGGTCTCAGGCTCAGGCCTGTTTGTTATTGTCTGTGTGTCTTGCCCTCTGAGACAGCAATGGTGGATGCATTTCTCCTGGTTTTCACAGTACTCTCTGTTTCCATATTTCTCTTTCTCTTTCTCTGACTCTGTTTTTACATTTCTCTTTTTTTGTGTGGATATTTCCGTCTGTGAGTCTGTATGTGCATACATCCAAATGCATATGGACAACTTTTATATGTTTATATTTCCCTCCACACTTGGAATCTAGGGGTCTATGTCTTGGCCTGAGTATTTACCTGTAACACTTTCATGGTGATGTGAATGCTTTGTTCTGGGAGCCCCACTGTCAACAGAACAGTTCTTTGCCTATGTGGCCACGATTGTCTGTTTATTTGTATTCCTTGTGCAGATTATAATTTTGTGTTGATATAAGGTCCGTTATCAAAACAGGAGAAAAGTAATCACAGGTTTCTGTGTGTGTAGGGGTGGGGGAGCATGGAGAGGTGTGGCCTAGGCTCTCGATAGCTTAACTGGCTTGACTGCAGATTTCCTCTTGATTGAACAAAGGGAGCCAGGGAAGCCTCCATCTGGATGCCGAGATTCTGGTGTCCTGGACGCAGAAAAACACGTTTCTGAAGCTGAAGAAGATCCAATATGTAGAATTCAGAAGGTGTCCTTCCAGGACTTGGGTAGTACAGGACCCACCCTGAGTTCATATATTCCTAAATGCTGATGTTCATTGGATTCTATCATTTGGGGCCAGGCCACACTTCAGGCCAAATCCATATTATGAAGACCTGGAGAGAATGGAGGAGGCAGTCATGTCAATTCTGCACAACTTAGAGATGGAGAACACTGAGATCCATGAGAACAACCATAAGCTGAAGAAGGAGATTACCTTCTCTAGGTAAGTCCTGGTCAGAAAGGCTATCACCTGTGGAATGGCCATTTCTGACTTTCTTTGTTCTGGATTGGACGGTCTTCAGCTCTGGTTCTATCTCTTGTGCTGTTTACACATCAGTGTGCCAGGGTCATTAGGACTCAGTTTTCAGTTCCATAAAAGACTGTTACTCATCCCAGGATTGTCTAGGCATCTTCAGAAGGCTCTAGATAGAACAGCACTGATTGAAGTCAGCAGAAGGTTGTTAGGCTGACCTGGACCTATGGTGTCATACCAGGTTTTACAAAACTCAGTGTGTAGACCACATGGTTAGCATGACCTTCTCTTGGTCCTACTGACCTCCTTTGAGTGTATTGGCCCACTACTAATTGATGTTGCCCCCATGCATTGGGCTTTCATGGATAGTTGTAGATCCATGTTCTTTTTGAGAGATGTGGACACTAATTGGTGCTCGGGCCAAACAATTTATTCTTCCCGGAATTTATTCTTTGTGGTTTGTGCAGCAGCCTTATATGTATCGAAATGAATTCTATTAAGTCTTCATGGGTATCTGGGACCTGGTAGACTTAGTGGGACTTACGAGTAGGAATGGGAGAAAGGGGCAGCATGATCTTACTATGCAGACTGTATTTCCAGAAACCTGCTCAGCCAGCTCCTGATGGAGAACACATGTAGGAAGAAGTTGCTCCCACTGAAGCAGGAGAGCAAGGAGGGACATCTTGATTGTGCACTGAACCAGAAATATTTGGTTGACTTCAACAAGAAAGATAAAGACCAGCAACGTCCAGACCCAGCATCATCTGGTAGGGATGAGCAGCTGTGTTAGCTTAAAAATATCTGATAAAGTTTGCCAATTTGATACATCTTTGCTCTCTCCTACCACCTTTCTAATTTACACTCACAACCAGTCAACCTCCTCATGTAGTGGAATTGTTCATTGCTCTGCCTATGCACAAGTATTCTGGGAAGCCAACCACTTTTCAGAAACTGAATTATTTTGCAAGTATATTTGTCTGCTCTTTTTGAAGCTGCAGTATAGAAATGGTGACAGATTAATAACATACCTCATTATTGCATATCCACGTGATAGATTGGATGCTCTGTAGAGTTTTGAACAAGTTCTTGGTTCTTTGACAAATGACACTCTGTGGTCATGTGACTTCTTGTGTAGGAAGCACCTTTGCGGGATAAGAACAAAGTGCAAATGTCAAATTAGAACTTGTCATTGGTTTTAACCTTGGTGACATATGGACATCTCCTTTCTTCCTGCAACCCAATGAGGTTCCTTCCATTGCCCTGTCCTTGGTTTGCACTGGTATAAGTCTGGGTCCCATATTGGCAGCTCACATTACTTTGAGGCTCTCTGGAGATTTTGCCCTTCCCAAAGAGTTAGCAACCATGATATCAGTTAAAAGGTCCATGTTGACTGTCCAATAGAACTGAGGTGGTAGAAGGCAGCCTTCCGACATCTGCCTTGCATTTCACCACCAATTCAGTGTCTGAAAAACTGCCTTCCTCTCTCAGGTCTCAGAAAGTGCAAGAGAGCTGGAATTGGACACACCCCAGTAAGAGAGCTTCCTGAAGAATAAGTTGCTTTCTCAGGAGTCCCTGATGACAAACATCCTGAATGGTAACAAATTTTTTGGATGAGTATTCTTCCTCAGAGTTAATTTGTCATTGCTTAGAGACCATAAATTTATATATCACTAAGCCAGCCTGACTGATTGAGGTCTTACTTTCTTCTCAGAAAACAGCACCTGAGAGACAACTTGGGGGACAGCCTTTCATTATGTGTGCAAGAGGAGAAACAGCAATACATCTGTGCTTCTAAATGTTCCTTAAGAATGTGCTGTTTAGAAATATTTTTGTTATGATTTTAATTGAAATTTTCTTTTTGTTGTTTCATATTTATATGTTCTTGTTACTGTTTTTATCTTTTCACATACTTTTAAATATTTTAATTTATTTGTTTTAATCTTGTTTTGTTGTAAAAATGAATTCCTTATGAATAAATATTGAATTCTATCTCTTGACTCTTAAGACCATCATTCTTATTAAAGGGTTCTGTCCCCTCCTGTGGACTTAGAACTGACAGCTGGAGATGGATCTCTGCATGTTCCATGGATACTGGGCTAATAAGTGAATTCAAAGTCACCAAGGGGTACCCAGTGTGACAGTGTCTTTTGTGTGGATAATGTGGCTGTTTCTCAGACACACACTCTATGATGTAATCACTGACATGCTTTACTCAATTGTTAGGGTCCATGTGGTTCTTCTGAGAGAGCAGCAGATGCTCTATCCTGTGAGTCATCGCCACAGCTCCTGCAGGTGGCTTTTGTTATTCCACATCATGTACTGTATTAGGTGGACAGGATCACCTCCAATCAAATAGACAGATCTCAGGAGATGTGTGTTCACAGGGAACTTACTGAGCTGTGCGTGCTCAATGTGTTAGCTTGCCAGGCATCCCTACAGGGCTCTGGTGTTCCCACTGCTCATTGTGGGCAGGATCATCCTCCAGCACCACTTAGTGTCCATATTAGAGCAGATCTTTCACCTGTTATCAATGATGACCATATGTATTATGCACATCTGACAAAATACAGAATAGAAATTAGCTTCCTGTTGGCCAGATTGGCATAATGAGTGTTTTGATTGTTAGCATGAAAATTATTTTAATCCAAGCAGTTTAGGGAGGAACCTCAAGAGCATACATAGTGAATGCTGCCTATAGCTGTGAACACAGGTTTCTTTTTGAGAGCAGGCCTGTGCAGGCCCAGAACCTAGGTTGGGCAGTTCAAGCTACCCTTTTTCCATGGCCAATCTGGGATCGTATTGAGAATGTATTTTTTCCAGGTGACAGATTTCCAATTTATGGAATTGAATTAACTTACTGAGAGTGCAGGTGACTCAGAGAGTTAAAGTACAGAAGGAATAATCCAGAATGTCCACAAAAGCTTGCTGTCTCCCCAGGGCTTTTTAAAGCTCAGCAGCTAGGGAAGCAATGTAGTATTTGGTTATTCTCATGCTTAGGTCTAGTCATTCATTATAAGCTGCCCATGACACAAAAAGAGTCATCTGTGTCACAATAGAAACAAGTTGTAACTAGATTCACCCCCACACTATCACATCACTACTGTGTTTGAGGTTCTCAGTTACTAAGAACCTGGATGAGGCCTGGGTCTTTCTACACAAACTCATAATTTATGTCTTCATGACACTGTGTGCTTTGTTCTGTTGATGCTACCATTGGCATACAATACCTTGGATACTTTGTACTGACATCTGTGACCTGAGACAATAGTTCATGTCATCCTAACCTGAATAAACTGTCCTTAGAGTACAGTGTTGTAGGAGGGGCCTTCTTTTCCTGTGAGATAGCAAAACATTTCCAGTCTTCAGTCAAGTCTGTCAGCCATTGTCAGTGCCTGTCTTGAGATGTCCACCTTTTCAGCTATGAGTCTTCATCCAGGCTGCTCTGTAATTTTGTAGAAGATTAATAGGTTCCAGCCCTAGGATTTAATTCATTGTGACTGTACTTGCCAAACATGCTCAAAGCCCTATGTTTCACCCTAGCCCTCTGTGCTTTAGAGAAAGAAAATAAAGAACCACATTGCAGTTGAAGTTTCTCCTCCAACAAAAGGAGAGCCTGCATAGGGCCTTTAAGTACCTCTAAGCCCCAGCTTCCCCACAGCTCCCTCCATCAATTCCATGATTGGTGTGTTTTCATTACTGCTCACTTTCTTCCTTGTGTGCAAAGAATGTGCACCATGTCAGTAAAGTGTGTGTGTGTGTAGTCCCTAGTGAAAACTGTCGAGGTGCATGCAGACTCATGCTACTGCTGTCTCATGGCACCTTGCAGGGAGCACTGAAATCGTGGGCTACTTTAATACAACCTAAACCGGGTGTGCATGGTTTTCAGTAAGATTTTGACGTCATCACCGCTACAGAGAGCAGAAAAAGCTTCAGTAGTTACATGGATGTGATCAATCAGTGTTAGTGTGTGCATTCAATAAAATATCCATTTTTGACTAAGGTAGATGCTTCTGTGTTTTGTGGGGTGACCCACTGTCAATGTCTAGTGAATTGGGGGCCCTGGGTATGGTTGCATACCCCCAGGACACAGGGGGTGCAGAGCAAAGGCAGAAGCAACTGCACACAGTTGCAAGCTTTATTAATCCCTATGTAGCTGGGAATATGAATAACTACAATTTTCATTTTGTCAAGATACCATAAGATCATTATTCCCAGGATACCAGGAACAACTGAGGGAAGACTAAACAAAGAAATACGAATAAACAAAGGCTTCTTCTCAAAATATTCATATAACAAATCACCTATCTTATTATAATCAAAATATACTCACCATTACCGAGAGAGCGTTAGAACCACTTCCACAGAAACAGGACACAGAAGAAGATAGCTTAAGGCCAAGTGAGGAAAACATTTTCTTCTCCAGGGTGGAATTCCAGCCCCTACTTGTATCTGTCACCAGGCCTTTCTTGACCCTGCCTGGGAGCTGCATCTCTATGTCTTAACAATTCCTCCTTTTTTCTTTTGTTTTAAAAGAAACACTTTCCATAACATAGCAAAAGTCTTTGTAGGGGTTTAATCATGTAAAAATAAAGCAACATAATACATAATGTACATAAGATTATGGCAAAACTAGCTCCTCCCAAGCTATGGAAAATCCTTTGAAGCCAAGCCTTGGGATCTAATCCTGTCAACTGATCATCCAATAATTTAGCTATTTACATAGGGGTAGTATCTTCTAGCTGTTTACCAAAAGACATTCGAGCATCGTATTTCAAGGCATTAATTACTTTTGTAGCACTTTCATTACCTTCCAAATGGGCTTGAATTAACTTCCAATCATGTTCTGTATCATTATCCATATATTTATTAACACAAAAGTAGTAGGATTTCAATCATATCTTAAATCCTCATATTTTTCAATGAATAACTTCTTTCGACCCAACCATTCTACTGTTTGTTTTGAAACATCTACTTGATGTTGAAGTCTAGTATCAGTTTTAGTTTGCTCTATCCATAACTCATGTGAATCTTTATGCCAGTCTTCAACAAAATGCTTTGTCTCAATAGATGTTTTTAATGCTATGCTGGAAATGGCTGCCAAAGTAGCAACAGAAATAAGACTTAAAATAGTAGGTACAAACTCCAATAATTCTTTTACTGTTCCTCAGCAGATTATTAAAAAAATCAATAATCATATAATTAAGAGGATCTTGAGACCAATGATGTCTCAAATTAACAGGCATCCATACATATATTTTTTGCTGAATATCATAATAGAATATTGATTTATATTAAACTAAATAGATGAATTAATACATGAATACTAATGACAATTAGTACAAGCAAATCCATTAGCAAAATTAAATCTACCTATTAAAAAGAAATATGGCATAGGAATACAAGTAGTAACCTTTTCTTTCTTAAATGTTGTAAAATTATACTGAGAGGCAGATTGAGCAGTCCCAGAAAAGCTTCCATTAGCAAGCACAGCTTCTTTTAATGCAGTGACAGTCTTCCACAAATGAGCTTGAAACACAGTAGGATCTTCCACAGAGGCCAGTCGAACATCAGCAATGCCTCCATCTCCACACTCCATCAGCAAGCATCCATTAAGGCGTTCATTCTCCTCTCAGTTCATCCTGGTAACATTTGACAAATCACAAGTGGTAACATTCCATTCTGAACATGTATTAATAATTGGCCATAAGGACCCCAATTTATTCATTTATCTTGAATAATTTTTCGAAACATGCCAGGGCAGTATTTCCAATTGCATGGGAGATATTTTAAGCCTACATAAGTAAACCAAGCACAAATAGGATATACTGGCTCGCTAACAAATGTAATGTTATTCCAATTTTGGTTATAGACCAAGCTGTCAATCCTGGAGACTGTAACAATTTTTCCTGGTAATCGCCAATTTTAATAACCCATTTGTAGGCCTGGTCTATTTCCTAAACACAAAGGCATCTTTAATCCAGCATAAGGAAAATTATACAAAGCTCCATCACGTCTATTCAAAAGGTCAAATTATTCCAAAGAGATGACAAAATGCTTGGGGTGGTGTATAAAACCACATCTGTTTCCCCGCCAAGTAGCAGGTTCAAATAAAGGTGGACAAGGAATATAAGCCTGATAACTCGCATTGGCCACAACAGAAGAAACCGTGAGTAAAGCACACACTGCTAACAATATGTGCTCAGCAGTAAAGGACTTTCCTGTAGGAGACAACATAGTTTTCCTTTCAGTGCTTAATCGCCTCACCTAGGTAATGGGGTTGTCACTGCATCGATCCTTCTCCGTTGTCGTTTGGCGACACTGAGAGAAGCCAGGGCCTCAGTAATGGAGGACACCTCCTTCATCTCCGGAGAACATCCATCAGGAGAGAATGTAGCTGGTTTAACTGGATTCTTCTGAGGGTAGGGAGCGGTTCTTATCATTCTGTGCTTGGATCCGTCTCCTGGGTAACCAGAATTGTCCCCCATCCTGTAAGGAGACAAAATCCTCTCCCCTACATACAGTAAAGTCCCTTCCTGTCATTCAGCATCTCGGACAGTTTTTATCCATATTGTCTGTTCCATACCTTCAGGGAGAAGTCCAATAAAGTGTCTATCTGCTCTGCATATAACTTCACCTTGTGGTAAATTAAGAAGAGTAATAAAAAATAATGCTTATGCCAATATTACTCTGGGACTGGTATGCCAACTCCATTCAGGCTGTGTAAGGTCATCTCTTTTCCTCCTTTTTAATTTTATAATTTGTCATTTCAGGGTATGGTGAACTCTTTCAACAAAAGCTTGTCCTTGTGGATGGCATTCTATACCAGTAATATGTACAATATGATATCATTGACAAAATGGTTTTTTTTTTTTTGCTCTGATTGGTATTTTATTTCTCCTTTACAAGTTCCACATAATAGACAAAGGCTTTTTGATAACATTGTTATCTTTGCTGGAAATGATCATAAAATCATTTTAAAAAGCACAAATGTGCACATACAGGACTGAGGTTTCTGCAGCCTGTAAACACCTCTGTGGGTTTAACAAGGAAAAAAAGCAATATACTGACAATTCAACTGTAACTCTTAGAAAAACACCGGTTTCCTTACCAATCACGAGTGTCCTGTACAGGGACCTATCATCCCAGATGGCAATGAGTTCAAGCCTAGGGCAGCCAGGAGCAGCTCCCCATACCGGGTCAGAAGACCCTCCCCACCCAGCACTTCTTCCAAGTGCTCCTAAACCTCATCACAGGTGACAGCAGTCACCCCAAGAGAGGACAGAGCAGCAGACACAGTGGTGGTGGTTCCCAAGTGTTGTATGCGGCATTTCACATCCAGCGTCTCAGGAACGTGTCCATGCAAGCATGCTTACCATTCTTTAGACTGCTCCCCTCATTTCTTGAGTGAGGGGACCAGGCCTTCCTAATTCACTTTTGGTGCCTGGAATAACAAAATATTTCACCAGAAGGGGTGCAAGCAGTGCTATCTGATAAGAATACGAAGAAGGAAAAGCAGATATCTTAAAGAAAACGTGTGTTCTACTCACACTAAAATGTCAGACCAATGCATAATATACTGCAAAGCTGTAACACAATACGGCCAAACACAATGTTCAAATATTGAACTGTTCAAGCATGTGAAGATCATCTTCTGAAAGACAAACTGGGTTCTTATTTTGTAGCTACCTTTGTGTAACTTCAACTGCTGTCCCTCAACAAGGTCTGACACTGTCTTGGTACTTGTTTGGAAGTTGGATGAGACAATGTAAGCTCAACAGTCAACTCCCGGGATCTCCCAGCGCTCATTTTCAGCATTCATCCGAGGACTGGGCATCATCTTCATCCCTCACTTCTCGGTATCTCCCTGAAGACTCCCCTTCTGGATTGTAGCTCTGCATTGTAATATTCAGTCTCTCAGCTAGTTTCTGTGCTGCGAGCTTTGCCCGCATCTTCTCATAATTCTGCTTCTGCTCTTTCTGCAAAGCCAGTGACTCTTCTATGGAGAGCAGCTGTGCAGGCAGGGGGTGGAGCAGAAGAAGGTGAGCTGCTGTGACATCATCAAGATGCTGCCTAGCCCTGCATAGCTGCTCTTCTGAGGAAGCAGGAGACTGAGCCCTCTGACAATGACTTGGTGAGTCACTCTGTTGTGTGGGTAACACATTGGTCTTAAACTTATGAGGAGGGGGCACTGGGTTTCTAGCTCGCATTTCTATCACTGTCATGTAATGAGGCTTCTTAGGAGTCTCACTCTGTAGTTCTGGAAAGTTCTCAGTGCTGGTGTTTTCTTCTGAGGGTTCAGTCTGGTCTGCAGTTGTGATCTTTTGCAATTTAGTGATAAACAGACTGTCGACGCTGCTGGAAACC
This sequence comes from Rattus norvegicus, assembly GCF_021556685.1. NCBI lineage: Eukaryota > Metazoa > Chordata > Mammalia > Rodentia > Muridae > Rattus > Rattus norvegicus. Next base: position 17,197,015 of record NC_141552.1, read on the forward strand.
TCTTCCGCTTGACTTGAATGCTGGGGGAGTTGTTCATTAACTTAAGATGGGGGAGCCTGGGCTGTGATGCGGACAGACGGGCTGGTACTCACTGTGCAGCCAGTCTCCAAAGTCTCTTCATTGCCTTTGTGAGTGAGCTGTGTAGGTCCCTGAGTTTCTGAGGTTGTTTTAGATGATTCAATGTCTACTGACGAACATTCAGGAACTAATGATGAAGTATCAAGCATCAGGTCAGAATTCTGGGCCTTGTCTATGTCGGTATCAACTCTTGTGGTTGCTTTATGCCTTAGCTTACAGTCAACACTAACAGGATGAAGTAGTTCAGTTCTCCCTCTGACCTCTTCACTTTCTGAAATGGCAGCTTTCAGTTTGGCAGTGGTGTCTGAGATCTTTTTCCCTTGTCGGGCAATTTGCAATGAATTTTTCTTTGCGCAAAAGTCTCTCCTGGCGCCTCAACCTCTCCCGCAGCTCCGCCAAACTCTGCCGCCCCACGTCCTCAGGAACTGGGGGCTCGAAGCCTCAGGGCAGGGAGCACATTGTGCATGGGCTGAGGCTGGCCCCTCAGGCAGGGTTCCCCAGCAGGGCCCATGGTGGTCGCAGGCTTCGTGGGGGCCGCAACTCTGGAGCACGTGCAGGAGTCGCCATTTTCCTGGAAGAGCCGACAAAATTGTTTAAATTGATAAGAAATATATGTTGGTCCATAATCAGTTTTAATTTTAGAAGGCGGTCCCATAACAGCAGAAGTTTCCAATAGATGCTGTATAACATGAGCAGTGCGTACTCCTGGCAATGGTGTAGCCCATACAAATTTTGAAAAATTATCTATGCTTACAAGTATATATGAAAGGCGACCAAACTCAGAAATATGGGTTCCATCCATCTGCCACGATGTATTAGGTTGCATTCTTCTGGGATTAATTTCAGATGGAACACATTTTATAAGTGAAGGCTTACAAATACGACAATTAGCAATAATTTGTTTGGCTTCAGAATAGGGAACCTTATATTTAATATGCAAATATCCTGTATTGGCATGATTATGACTGTTTTCTTCTGGGGTAGCAAATGCCACTAATTGATCTACCATATGATTGCCATGTGTTAAAGATGCTGGCAATCTTGAATGTAATCTAATATGTGTAATAAATATTCTAGAGTTTCAGAATAACAATAGTCCTTTAATATGTGAGAATAACATTTAATATCGGCTTAGATGTAGAAACAACAGCAGTCGCAATATTCTGTACTACTACAACATAAGCTGACTCGGCTTTAATATTTTTACATCATGAGTAAAATCCTGCAATACATTAATTACTTCTAATATTTCATTTTGTTGAACTGACCCAAAAGAAGATTCTTGTCCCCAAAATTTATCTTTGGTCCAATAAGCCATCTGTCTTAGATGTTTGGTCTTAGAGCCATCTGTAAACACAGTAAGGGCAGATGGTAATGGATCAACAGAAATTAGTGTATTTATCACATTTTTTTTTGTTTTCTTAAGCAATCCCAGAATTTACTATGGGGAAAATGAAATTCAGTATTTCTAGTGTAAGAAATCATGGGTAATTGAAAAACTTCAGATGTCTGCATTAAATATTCCACTTTATTTTTGCTTAATGAGAAAACAAAAGCAGCACAATCATATCCCCACAGTGTAACAGGTCTTTGTATGCCTTGCTGAATAATTAAAGAAATTTGTTCCTCATATGTTGTTAATGTTTTGTTAAAGATAAATTTAATATGTATCCATTCTAAAGGCAACTCATCTTGAGCTAAAGTGCATATAGGATATTCAAGAGTATTTCAATGTATAAGTTAATAACTCTATCTGGATCAATACGTGCCAAATATGCATCTTTCCATTTTCAGAAAAGATATCCTCTTCCATGCCTTCATATAAGCATTAATATCCCCAGTTTCCTTTCTAGGTAATAATGCTCTCCTGTACTCTTCATTAGCATTTTCAAAAGCAAGCATTTTTCAGCAGTTGTCCTCTAGCTTCCTCTCCTACCACTGTTCTTTCCATTGTTAATTTTAGTATACATAAAAACTTAATATATGGTTCATAGAAAGTTACTGCCTTTTTCAACCAACTACTATCTTCCTTTATAATAAGTTGGTTGGGCCACACCTTGAACCGATGATAGACATTGTCCCAGGATAGACATTCTTTATCAGCAGGTCTCAGGGTAGGACTGGATATGTGACCCTGTGCTATAGCACTGTCCAGAGTGGTAAATGCAGCTTCTGAAGAGGAATGCAGGCCTGGCCTCTAGACCTCCATCTTCCAGGCCTGTCTGGAGAGCCTGATGCCCTGGCAAAAGAGACTCCTTCTCTCCAGAGGAGCACTGCAGTCAAATGACATCTCAGTGATGAAAACTACCAGTCCCCAAAGGCATGCCACTGAGCAGAGATAGCCTCAGTCATGCACCTCTGCCCATCCCCAGTTCCTCGTGTCAGTAACTCAACCCTTTCATGAACTAGATGGCAATACTTGAGGCAGGATGATCAGTAGTTTACTGGCCAATCTGGGCTCTATGAGATGCTCTCCCTGAAATCAGAGCCAGCAGGAAATTCAGTATGAAAGCTCTTTGTAGCCAAGCTCAACAACCCGGTTCAGAGCCTGGGACCCCACACGGTAGGATAAAGTGACTCCCATGGCTTTTTCCTCTACCTTCAACACTCATGCTTTGGAATGCACACCCCTACAATGAGATCAATACACATGGAATAAAAATTAAACAGAAAAATTAATGAAGACAATGCAGACAATGTTTTAAAGGATCCTGGGAGTCCTCACTCTGCACTTCCCTTTCCTTTGCCTTGGGAACAGCACCTGCACCAGAGGCTGAGACTTCCTGCAAGAGAGAGAGGAGAGATGCACTGTTCATTCCACTGGAGCTGTGCAAAGACCAGAGCCACCTGTCTTTTCCTGATAGTGGGAGCTGGGCCCAAGTGTGGGCTACTCCTACTAGAGGCACCACAAGAAGAGGACCACCTTCCTCAAACCTTCCAGCAGGGCTGGGAGCTGGAGGCTTCTGGTATTGGCTTCTCCCTGCAGTAGGGGGCAAATCATGGTCATGTGAGGTAACATGGAACCCTGTAATTCTACAAAGTGCAGAAGCTCCTGATGTCCCTCATGGTGCCCCAGAGCCTGCTCACCACACATGGAGGCTTCAGTAACATGGCCTTGTCCTGACCTGTGTGCACTCTGCATCCTCACTCTCTACCCCCTGCTTTTCGGCGTTGGAAGTCTCAGGTGTAGGAGGCGCCTACCATAGGCCTCTTCTCTCAGCATTTCAGCATTTTACATTTTATGTAGTTTGTGGTGTTCCTGTGCCATGATATGCACATGGAGAGCAGAGGACACAATGTGGACTCAGTTCTCTACTTTCACCAGATGATCAAACTGAGGCCATGAGGCTGGGTGGCAGAGCCTTTACCTGCTGAGCTGTGATACCCACTTGACCTTCACCAAGCATCCTTTGCTGTACACAGTTACATCAGCCTGTGACCCTCATCCTCCAGACTCTTATGAAGCAAACCCCATAGGTGTGGAGCTCTCATGTTAGCCAGGCCTAAAGGGGAAGGCAGCAAGCCCTTCAGGAACTCTAGAAAAATGTCTATACTGGGACTAAACTGGTGCTGCCATGTAGGGCTACATTTTTCCTTTAAAACAGGAGGATTTGTGGTGGTGGTGGTGTACACCTTTGATCCTAACACTTGGGAGGCAGAGGCAGACAGATCTCTGTGAATTCTAGGCCAGCTCCCTCTATAGAGCTAGTTCCAGGTCAGCTACACAAAAGAAACCCTGTTTCCATGAGTAAAACAAAGAAAGAGAAAGAAAGAAAGAAAGAAAGAAAGAAAGAAAGAAAGAAAGAAAGAAAGGATTTATATTTTGTATACAATGAGATGCCTGCATGTCTATACCTGAACCATCATGTTAACTATAACTCTTGTCACATCTGCATTAATTCAAATACTGAGGGCTAAATGGTTAAATATTAATGACAATACAATTGGGGGTGGTGCTGAAGAGATGGATGGTTTAGTGGCTAAGAGCAGAAGACCAGGGTTCAGTTCCCAGTGCCCACATGGTGGCTCGTATTAGCCTGTAATTGCAGTTCAGTGGAATCGTTCTGGACTTCATGGGCACCAGACATACCACATGGTGCACAAGCATTTATTAGGTGAAACACTCAGGCCCATAAAAATAAGTAAATAAAATATATGGTTAACAGACACTGTGATTCAGGAAGTTCTTAGTGACTTTGGTTATCATTTCTCTCTCACGGAGAAATGTCTTCCTCATGGCTCGGCCTCCCTGGCTTCTAGGACATTCCCTAGCTCTGTGGAGCATGAAGTACTCAACACCATAAGCCAAGCATTGCAAAGCCATCTGCACCTTCACTGCTACACCTTCACCATGGCTGTGTCTAAAGGGAGAGACTTGGAATCCCACAGATGCAAGGCCAAACCTGTTGGGCTATGTGAGCCCACCCACCCAATAGTCAGATCTACTCCTGTCCTTGGCTATGGCATGAGGCTCTTAAGACAAATTAATCTGAAGGATCTCAACAGCTATGCTGTTAGACCTCTCATTGCTCTGCCCGACCTACAAGCTCCTTTCCTGGCTGAAATTCACACCCGAACTCCTCTCCTGCCTCAGCCACCATCAGCTCTTCTACTCCTCTCCACCTGTGCTCTGAATAATCCACACTAAGGTGGACGTTAACCTCTTGTGGACCTCCAGACGTATGCTTGTGGTTACTCTTCATTGGCTGTTTTGTATGGGTAGGCGGGTTCTTCTAGTCTCATGCAGAACACTGCTCACACATTTTGGATCTTACAACACCCTCTTGATTGAGAATCCTGACTAATGACTGACTGACCTTCCATGCCTGAAGTCACCCTCTGTCTCCCAGTCCAAGATGAGAATCCCCACCCTAACCCCATGGTGTCCAGTTTCATCTCAGAAGCTAGACTCTGCACTACCCAATATCATTTGGATCTCGGCCACTAATTCTCTGTTAAATCGTTCCTCTCTTCTTTAAAACAAATTCATTTTGTTGTTTGTTTTTTGAGACAGGGTTTCTCTGTTTGGCCCTGGCTATTCTGACATGCTCTCTGTAGATCAGACTTGTCAGGAAGCCAGATATCTGCCTGCCTCGGCCTCTTAAGCACTGGGATTACTGGATTGTGCCAGCATGTTTAATTAAAAATTAATTAGTGGCAGTGCATGTTGGCACATGCCTTTAATTCCATCCGTTGGGAGGTAGAGGCATTGTGAGTTCCAGGACAGCCAGGGCTATAAATTAACACCTTGTCTCAAAGAAAACAAGCCAAAAATGAAACAAAAATGTTGCAATATGGTCTTCGGTATGTAACTGAGTCTGTTCTTGAACTCTGAATCCTCCCACTTTCACTCAGGTGCTAATCAGCAGGTTTCTGTCTTGACTTTCACTGAGCACTCAGGGCTGCCAGGACTGTTACCTCTCCCAGTGTAACTCCTGACTCTCTCATCAGCATCATCACAAAACTCCTGCTAAGAATTAAGGAAACCTGAATTCTAAGGAACAGTCGGAGCTCCAGTATTTCCAAAGCTCACTCTAATACAGATGGATCCTATGCTGCAGTAAAATGGTCACAGCTGGAGGTCTTAATTCCAGGACTTGGGACAGAGGGGTTGGAGGATCTTGAATTCAAGGTTATTTTTATGTTACAGTGTTGCTCAAAGCGAGTTGGGCTGCTACAAGATACCCTGTCTCAAAACTATACCAAACACACCTAAAATGAAACAGAGGAGTTTGAGTGGGCACAGATGGGAAAGCTCGGCACTTTATGGCTAAGCCACCTGCTGCCAGCACCAAAGTCCATGCACAGCCCCAATTCTGAGCTGTGTCTGGGACCCCACTTAGGAGCACGCACCAAAGTAGCTCAGATCCAGGGCTTTTGGTCTAAGAGGAATTCAGGCAGTCACACTTTGGATGCCAGTTCTCCAGCTCAACTGCCTGTCAGCCCAGGATCTGGTCTTAGTCATGGCTTGGCATCCCTAAATTCCTCCCAGCTGTGCTCTGAACTCACCCTGTGCCCCGTTCTGATGAATCTGCCATTCTCCATGGGAGTAGCCTCAAGAAGTCCCTCACATCTGAAGCACCACTCTGAGTGCACTAAATACTGCAGGGGAGGGGCGTGGCCAGCAGAGCACCCACCCCTTTCAGCTGTAGAACATTTAGCTCTAGAGTGAGCACTGCTGTGCATTGTGGATCTTAAGCAGTATTCCAGCCTTGGCCTGGGAAGAGCCGTTGACACCCACACTTTCTGGGGTGACATTGTCTCCTGAGGATAGAGTCAGGTGAGGAGCGGCAACTGATGTTCATGAGAGACAAACTTTCTTCACCACCTGCCCATGCTGGCCCTAGGATCTGGGCTTTTTGGGTGACATGAGTGTTGAGCCCCCCAGGTAGATGGGTTTTCAGGGGTCAGGTGGTTATTGTCACCAAAGGTATCCACAAGGATAAGTCATACTGTACTAATTCCCATATTAGATCCCTTTTCATGGGTCACAGAGGTCGTGCTGGGTCCTAAATGTGGACCCAGGTTCCTGGCACTTTTGAAGAGACTGGTCAGGGCGCAGGCTTCAGGACATTTTGTTTGAATTATTTTGGGGGATTTTATTTTTACTGTTGGGGGCAAACCTAGGGCTGCCATGTGCTGGGAAAAGGCTTTGCCACAGCTGTAGATCATCCCTAATTATAAACTCCTAAATTCTCCCAATCCTGGAACTTTCTAGGTCCCTCACATGATGCAACCTTTGGGGGATTCCTCACATAGAATCATGGGGTGGATTGCATCCCAAAGAGAGACAGTGGGAAATGTTCCCCAGTGTCTGCCTGTGGCTGTGGTGATGAGAGTGGATGTAGTGACCAGTGGATGGCAGGGCCCATGTGAAACCCTTTTGGTTTCCACTTGAGTGGAATCTTCACCATGCCTTTTTTTTTTTCTTGAAACACAGGTTGGCCTGGAACTTACAGTCTTCCATCACTCTGACTCAGTTTCCCATGACTGGGATCACAGGCTTAAATTACTATGCCCATCTTTCTTTTTTTGTATTTATAAATCTTCTAAAAGCCAGAAGGATATAGAATTTAAAATTTTGCGGTCCAAGGCATTTCCAACAGGGGATTCTTGACCTAGGAGTGTCCAGACCAGTGTTTATTGTGTGGCTACTTCATTCCCATAACAGCTTATTTTTGACAAAGAGTTCCAAGGTGTGATGTCACTGGGCATCAGGCGGGTGTCCCAAATAGCAGCACTGACTCAGGTTGTAATTTAGGCTGGAGAAACTTACTAGGACCCTGGTAATCCTAGCACCCTGGGGCCTCACATGTCCTTAGTCTGATCTAGTGATGAATCAACTGCTCTTGAGGGTGGATTGGAATTCTAGTCACTGTGAGGCAGGAGCATTAGTATCCTACAGCCACTCTGGGCTCCATAGGAAGACCCTGTTTCAATATAAAAGGGGTCACCTGCGAGTTCTTACTGTCTTCCCTGAGGCCTTCCTGCTGGAGTTAGAATAGCTGTCTCACCAAGTTGAAGTAGAGGGCAGAATGTTGGTGCCTTCTATAATGAGGACTAGTAACAGATAGTCTATGGAAATTCTAGAAAGTTCTACAGGTATTTATGTCCTGTGCATGGGAATTGCTGGCTTCCCTGTGTCCTTTGCCTTTAATTTGCAGTCCATGGGGCACCTGGGAATGTCCCCAAACCAGGCTGCACACAGGGCTTGTCCCATGATTCTCACTTGCACCCAGTGCCTGCCTGATTGTCATAAGTCTGACAGAGCCACTATATGCTCACCTGACACCTGCAGAGAGCACTATATGGGGCCCTACCATCCCCACACTGCCCATCAGTGTCTACAATGTCCCTATATGGCACTGAGATGATCTAAGCTGCTTCCGGCCTATGTGCTGCATCAGAATCTGACCATTCCTAATTTCCTCCTCTCACACCCACACTAGAAGCCCTGAACCCACACTAGCCCCAGCTGGCCTGTTGCCTACTGACATCTCATGGACTCTGCCCCAATCCCCTGCCCTGCCCTGCCCTGCCCTGCCCTGCTGTGCCCTGCCCCAAACCCCTGCCCTGCCCCAATGCCCTGCCCTGCCCTGCCCCAATCCCCTGCCCTGCCCTCACTCAGCTGACAATGTGGACATCTCACGACAGTCACTGGACAATGGCTGACACACTTGTCTGAAGACTGGAAATGTTTCTCGATCTTGGAGAGGAAAGAAGGACCCTCCAACTACACTGAACTCTAAGGAAGTTTATTCAGGTGAGGGATGACAGGGACTGTTTTGTCTCACGTCACACATGTCAGTAGAAAATATCCTAGGTATTGGATGGCGCTGTTAGCATTAACAGAACAAAGCACATAGTGTTGGGAAGATTAATAAATTATGAGTAGGATTAGAAAACCCCAAGCCTCTTCCAGGTCCTAAGAGAGCAAAAAATACCACCAAACATAGCATTAATGTGATAGGTTGGTTAAATCTAGTTACTAGATTCTAGTGTGATACCTATGACTTTTTGTGTCATGCTCAGCTTATAATGACTAGAGGACTTAAGCTTGAGAGTCACCAATGCCTCTCCCTTGCTTCTCTAGCTGCTGAGCATTGAAAAGCACTAATGAGACAGCATCTGTTTGCAGACATACTGGATAAGTCTTCTGCACTTTATCTCTCTGAGTCACCTCCACTCTCAGTAAGTCAGTTTAATTCCATAAATTGTAAATGAGTCACGTGGAAAATATACTTTCTCAATACGATCACAGATTTCCATGTAAAAGGTGAAACATGAACTATCCCACCTAAGTTCTGGGCTTGCACAGACCTGCTCTGCAAAAGAAACATGTGGTCACAGCTGCAGTCTGCATTCACTATGGATGCTCTTGAGGACCTCCCTAAACTGCATAGATTAAGATAATTATCTTGCTTTCTATCAAAAGAATTCATTATGCCAAGTTGGCCTGTAGAAGGAGGCTAGTCTCTTCTGTATTTTATCAGATGTGCATAATCTATATGATCATCGATAGTAAGTGAAAGCTCTGTTTGGAATTGAAACTGAGTGATGCTGGAGGATGATGCTGAATGCACAATGAGCAGTGGAGGCACCAGAGCCCGGTGTGGATGCCTAGCAGGCTACCACATTGAGCAGGCACCCCTCAACCACCTGTACATACAAATCTCCTGAGATCTCTCTCCTTAATGGGAGATGATGGCGTCCATCTAGTATAGCACATGCCCTGGAAGGACAAAAGCTACCTACAGGAGCTGTGGTGATGGCTCACAGGTTAGAGCATCTGCTGCTCTCTCAGAAGAACCACATGGACCCTAACAATCATCTACAATGGGGAATGCTATTCCCTCTTTTGGATCATGAGGGAAATGCACTCAGGATTGGCCCAGACATACATTTGAAAAAAAAAGATCCATTGAGTTACATGATAAAAATAAATATAATCAGCAACAATAAAAAACACAGCATATGAATGATCAAATGAAACAGCACCTATAAAAACCTATTTCCCAAAATGACGTTGATGGTCATTATCTTTGTGGTTTAATACTAATGCTGTATTGTAAGAAAAACCGAGGCACATGGTTCTCGATTAGGATTATTCTATATTCCTTTGTGAAAGTTGTCATTTTTTCTGCAGCTCTACAGGCATGAGTGTGTGTTACTCAATATCTGGGCAAACAGTCAATAAGGAATGGGTGTTGTAGACTGATATAGATTAGGATGAGCAGAACACATGACAGCATGGATACAGTATGTCAGTGATTACATCATAAAGTGTGTGTCCATAAAAAAAGTCACATTATCCACACAAAAGACACTATCACCCTGTGTACAGCTTGGTGGCTTTAAATTCCCTATTTACTCATGCTGCCTGGACCATGCAAAGATCCATATCCAGCTGTCAATTCTAAGTCTACAGGAGGGGAAAGGACCCTTGAATAAGATGGTCTTAAGAGTCAAGAGTTACAAATCAATTTTTATTCATAAGGAATACAATTTACAAAAAACAGGCATAAAATGAACAACTAAAATGGTATAAAAAATGAAAAACAGTAACAAGAATATATAAGTATGAAATAACAAAAAGAAAACTTCAATGAAAATCATAACCAAAAATATTTCTTAACAGCATTTTCTTAATGAACATTTAGAAACACAGTTGTAGTGCTGTTTCTCCTCTAGGGAGATGTCAAGGCAGTCCCCTCAGATGTCTCTCAAATGGTGTTGTCGGTATGAGAGAGGAGAAAGACCTCAATGAGACAGGCTGGCATACGGATACATAAATTTAGGGTCTCTATACAATGAGGAAATTAACTGAGAAGAAGAATATTCTCCCCAAAAAAGTCTTTGACTGTTGAGGATTGTCGTCAGCAGGGAACTCCTGACAGAGAAACTCACTCTTCAGGGGGCTGTCTTCTTGGGATCTGTCCTATTCCATGTCTCCTGCAGTTCCTGAGACCTGGGAGGAGAAGGCAGCTATTAAGACACTGATTTAGTGGGGACACGCATACCAGGTGTCAAGTTGCTGCCTTCTGTCCCTTCAGCTGCATTGGACTGACAGCACTGATCTTTTCACTGAAATCATTGCTGATATCTCTGCAGCCTGGGGAAAGTCACCAACAACCCTCACAGTACTGTGGGAGAACAAGCTGCTCCTCAAACTTCTACCAGTGAAAACCAAGAACGGGGAAAGGAGAAGAGACCTAACTGGGTTGCAGGAAGAAAGTAGAAGGCCACATGATACTGAGATCAAAGCCAAAGACCAGGACTCATTTGCCATTTGCACTTGGTTCTTATCCCTACAAGGTGCTTCCAACCATCACATGACCCCTGTATGACCTTTGTCACACGACCAAGAACTCGTTCAAAACTCTTCATAGCATCCAATCTATGACAGGGAGATGCAGTCATGTGATATGTTATTCCTCTGTCACCATTTCTGGACTGCAGTTTCAAAAAGGGCAGAGAAGTGTACTTGCCCATAATTCAGTTTCTGAAAAGTGGTTAACATCCCAGAATACTTGTGCATAGACAGAGCAATGAATAACTCTATCACATGGGGTGGGTGACTGATTGGGTGTGGGGAGATTAGAAAGATGATAGGGGAAGCAAAGATGTATCCAATAGGCAAATGGTATCAGACATTGTTAATCTGACTCAGCTGCTTGTTCCTACCACATTTTGCTGGGTCTGGAGGTTGCTGGTCTTCTCCTGTTCGTCTTCAGCATTCGGGTTCAACTCAAACAAATATCGCTCTAACTCCTTGCTCTCCTGCTTCAATGTGACCAACTTCTTCTTCATACATGCCTGGTCCATCAGGAGCCGGCTGTGCAGGTTGCTGGAAACACACTCTGCATAGTAAGATCCTGAAGCCTCTTCCTCCCATTCCAACTGCCAAATCCCACAAACTCCACCAGGACCCAGATACCCATAAAGACTTCATAGAATACATCTCCATACATGTAAGGCTGCTCCACAAACAGCAAACGGCCAATCCAGGGAAGAATAAATTGTTTCTGTGACCCAAGCACCTAACAGTCCATGTCTCTCCAAAAGAACAAGGAATCTACAACTATCCATGAAAGCCCAATGCATCTGGGCAACATCAATTAGTAGGCAGTAAACAACCACAAGAGGACAGTAGAACCAAGGGAGGTCATGCTAACCATGTGGTCCCCACATTGAGCTTTGTTAAACCTGGTATGACCCCAGAGGCCCAGGTCGGCCTAATAACACTCTGATGCCTGAATCAGTATAGTTCTATCCAGAGCCTTCTAAAGATGCATAGACACTGTGGTGAGAAGTCACAGTCTCTTATGGAACTGAAACTGAGTCCAAAAGACCCACGGCACAGTGATATTTAAACAGCAGAAGACATGGACCCAGAGCTGCAGGCTCTCCAGTCCAGAACAAAGAGAGGCAGCAATGGATATTCCACAAGTGATGGGCCCTTTTGACCAGTACTTACCGATAGAAGTTAATCTCCTTCTTGAGCTCCTGAAATTTCTCACGATGTTCAATGTTCTTTGTGTCTAAGTTGTGCAGTAATGACATGACCTCTTTCTCCTTTATCTTCAAGTTTTCATAAAATGGATTTGGCCTGAAGTAGGGGCTGGCCCCAGGAAGATAGAACCCAATGAACATCAAGGTTTAGGATTATATGAACTCAGGCTATGTCTTGTATTACCCCAGCCCTGGAAGGACACTTTCTGAATTCTACATATTTGGATCTTCTTCAGCTTCAGAAACTTGGAATTGTGTGCCCAGGACAACAGAAGCTAAGCACCCAGATAAAGGGTTCCCTGGCTCACTTTTTTCAATCAGGAGGGCTGGATCTGCATTCAAACCTGTTATGCTGTCAAGAGCCTAGGCCACAGAGCTTACCCAACCACACACACACACACACACACACACACACACACACACACACACATCCAGAAACCTCTGATTTCATTTTTCCTGTTTTGACAAGTGGAATGCTACAAGCCGAATAACTAATATTCTAGAGGCAGACAGTACACATAATTCTGGAGATGAGACCAGATATTGCCACAAACTTATAATCTGCCCAAGGCATACAAATGTATAGACAAATGTGACTACACAGGCAAAGAACTGTGCTGTTGAAAGTGGGGCTTCCAAAATAAAGCACTTACACCTCCATGAAACTATTATAAAGGTAAATCCTGAGGTCAAAAAACAGACCCCTAAATTCCAAAGGTGGAGGGATAGAGAAACATATAAAGGTTGTGCACATGCATGCAGAGCTGTGCACACACAGACACACAAGCTGGGGCACACCCACAAGAAAAGAAAAGTAAGGTCTCCAGCTCTGAAAAAAAGAACCAAAAAAAAAAGAAAAAGAAAAAGAAAAGAAAAGTAAACAGACTCAGAGAATGAGAGAGACAAATATGGAAAGAGCACAATGAGAATCAGTAGAAATGCATGCACCATTACTGTCTCAGAGTGTAAGGCACAGAGACAAGAAGGAGCAGGCCGGAGCCTCAGGCCTTCTACTTAAGCATTGATATGAACACTGTGGGACCTGTCACCTAAGGCTGCTGCCAGGAGATGATAGCGTTCAGTCACCTTCCTAGCAAGCACAAACACTCTCCACAAACTCACAGCACCCAGAACCTTGCAAAACTACCACCTGTCAAGGGCTTTCCAATTGTACACTGGGAACTCATGCTCCAGTGACTTTATCCCTGAAATCTTCACTCAGATTGCAAGTTCAGATTTTCAACAGGCAGAATCAGAGAGTCCATTTTCAATCTCACTCCTCAGTAAGGGTCAGGTTCTGAATCTCCTATCTATGGGAGATGAGGTTTAGAACAAGGTCGTTTGTTTGGAGCAATGCATACCTCTTGCTCATGGATCCACCTGTCACATAAAGGAGGCGATCTGTCAGCTCATTTCTCTCCTTGGTAGTTAGCTCCAGTTCTCTATTCAGCCTCTCCTCTTCCTCGTTGGCCTGCACCTTGTTTAGGACATTTTCAGGGGATGACGTCTGTCTGCAGGCCGCTGTAGGTAGAAGAACACAAGTGAACCCGCATGGGGTGAATGCATAGAGCATACACAGACCACAGTGAGGTCCAAACAGGAGAACATGCTTGGAAGCCAGTGTCACTGCAAGGAGTTTGATCTATGTGTAAGAGGCATCCTAAGTGGATCACAGTTCCCCCACTACTATATAGAGACCAAGAGATGTAAGCAGCCAGGTGTTCCCTATGCCCGCCCACACAGGCTTACAAGTACCAGAGAGATGCCTTCTCCAGGATTATTATCAGGTACGCAGGCTACAACCTGGTTTCAGGACCCTCACCCCTCTGGTTTCAGAAGTCAGATCATCAATTCAGCATCCACAATGAATTGATTGATCACGGATACTCAGATATCCTACACTGTTACTCTAGTCCAATAACTTTGCATTAAAAAGTCATGTAGGGGGAGGACATGGTCAACAGATTTATTAATTCCCCCTACTGAAATGACAAATGCCCCAGAAGTGCCAATAGGTTACAGGCTCTTTCTCTACCTGCTCCATATAGTTTGGCTACTGTAGAAAAATATCTGCCACACAGAACCTCTAATATATGAAGGTAAGATTGGCCCCGTCAGCCAGAGGTAGTCACAGGAGTTCTAAGAATATAAGGTCATGGCCAGGAGCACAATTCTCTCCCTCTTACTACTGTCAGATAGTCACTGAATTTAAAGAAGCAATGAAAGTGAAGTACACTGATGCCCTGTTTAATTCCGAAAAGTTATACCCTCCATGACTACTTATGGTGTTATTATATCAATTTAACATACCGAATGCACTGTAAAAGTAAAGACTAGAAGTTCACCCAATAATAGCATAGGCATTGCCATATCCTCCATGTGGTTATGGAGAAACTAATAATGTGAAAACCTTGACTTTCAGGAATTGTGATAATCATGGAATTCAATATCTGTGGAGATGTTCCAGTGGTTGTGGCCCATTGCTATAAAGGCCAGCTGAAGGCCCCCACACTCACCCCTGAGAGGAAGCTCAACATACACTGCCCAGAACTTACTCCACATTCCCCATGTCCTGTGTCCATCATTACCTTTAGGTTTCGTTTGCTTCACTCTAGACTCTTCTCTATCAACATCAACTCTCCCAAAGCGCCTACAAAGACGGGCAAACATGTCTGTGGATATATCCTTTGGACACTAAAAGAAAAAGTAGGGAATTGGTTGTCACAACGATACTGGTGACATCACAGGGATTCCAAGGTCTCTCTAGGAGACAATAGAATGTCCACGAAGGGACGGCTGATGTCACGGAGAACAGACTTTGCCTCCCTGCTAATGTTCTCCCTGTACTGAGCAAAAGCTTATGTGCCCTTTTCAGGGGACTTCCCTGTGGCATAGCCACTGAGCACCACATGCTTCCAAAGCCAAATTTGGCTCTAGGCTTGATTGGAAAAACCTAAGTCATTGCTATATATCTAAATGAGTGCTTCCTCCCCAATCCCTGCACAGAAATGTTTCATCCTACCTCAAATTCTCCTCAGTCAGCAATATTACCCATTAAAGATTACTGAGAAATCACACCAGTTACTATAAGTAGCCAAAGAGGTCTCCTGTCTCATCATGTGCAGGTGCATGAAATCACACCCAGAAATAGCCTGTAGGGTAGGTTGCGATGTGGGTGTGTATTATAGGTACAACCTGAAGCTTTGTGCTTAACATTTAACAGTTGCCACCGGATTCCTTAGGAGAAAGAATTGCATTCATTATGGTCCTGGCAACAATGTGGTGATCTGTTAGCAGAGGAAACTGAAATATTGGATCCACCAGTGAATGCACCCTCAGGCTGAGTGTGGGGCTCTCCTCTCTGCACCTAAGTTACAAAAGCAGTATTGCTTACAGGCCTCTCTAAGCTATAACGTCTGATTTCATCTGAAAAATAAAATAGTCAGCAATGTGTGTGTGTGGGGGGGGGGTACAGCCAAAGGAGTTGGACAAGCCTAGAGACATAACTCAGTGGACAGAGTAAGAAACAAGCATCTTCACTCCTGTTTCATGGATCACCCCACAAAACACAAACGCATCTATCCTACTAAAAAAAAAACAAGTTATTTTATTGAATGCATACACTAATACTGTTTACAGTATTGGTAGCAAAGCTCAGATTTTGGGGGCAGATCCATGACTTGAACTATCTTCCTGACAACATATAAAACAATAAATAAATAAATAAATAAATAAATAAATAAATAAGAAAAAACAGAAAAATAAAAAAACACAAAAAGCACAAGCCTTTCATGTGAAGTTACAGAAGAATGATCCAGTGGTCACTTCTGACCAGGCCATTTTAGCTATGACAGTGCATAGTGAACCTTAATTTGATGGGTCCTATATAAAGCTTTGTGCAATATTGTCATTTTAACCAACCTCATCTAGAACATACATAACAACACAGGATATGATCACAATGTCCTTGCTGTGTATCAAGTTATTTTTCTATGTCCTTGATTGTCAGGCATATTACAGCAACAATCTGAGATGACTGGTAGACTTGGAAGAAAGTGGATATGAAAGATCCCCGTTTGATATCAGTACAGCCATTTCTTACGAATGAGAATCTTTTAAGCTGGCCCTCGCTTAGCACCTACACATTAGACAATAGACCAGAAAGTACAGAAAGCACATTCCCACCCACTCTCTAGGAAGCTGCCGGACCATAAGAACAGAGGGTACAGAACATATTTACTGCAGGGCAATTAGAAGACAGGAAACATCTCTGGGAAGCTGACTGACCACTATAGAAGTGAGATATCCTTGGTACTGAATGCAGCTGTGCTATAGGCTGACATAGCTATAGCCTTGTCCTGGGAACTCCAGAAGAGAAACACCTGCCAAGACAGATATCCTTGGTCCTTGTCCTGGGAACCCCAGGATAAGAAAACATATATCAAGTCAGACGTCCTTCATACTGAAATAGCTGCATTGATGTGGTTACGGCCTTATCCCAGGAATTCCAGGACGAGAAACATCTGCCTAGTTATCCTTGGCACGAAATAGCTGAGCTAAGGAAACTGTGTAATCTTAACTGACATTTTAAGCTGTATATTTCTGTTGTTTGAGGTTCCTCACATCCCTCCTGCGTGAGGACCGTGTCGAGCCCCAGTGCATTGGTATCCCAAAGTAAACCTCTTGTTTTTACATCAAGACTGAGTCCTGTGTGTTCATGGGGTGGTGATTGTCCTCAGGACTGGAGCGAGAGTCTCCTCTGTCTGAGGGTCTTTCAGATAAAGCTATAGTTGTGGGTTACACACCTCAATTCTCATTGGCTAATGCTGTCCTCACAGTCCTTGGAGGCCCCTTTGTAAGACTACCTGTTGGAAAGTAGAAGCAGCTTTATTTGAGCTCAAAGTGAACCTGACGAGCAACGTAGAGAACAAGATGGGGTAATTGAGATCCTGTCTAAAACCAGCACTGAAACACACCCTTCATTCAAAGCATCATCTACCAATTCTTGAATTTTTACCATTCTCTGCCAACCAGTCTTTCATTCAGGAAAGGTAGAAAAGAACTGGAAATGATCTTTGTATTCTAAGGACCTCGATCTGTCTTTCCTTAGGTCCACGTTAAGAACAAATGAAATGGGTATCACCATCTGAATAACTTAATATTACCTACTCAGCATTTCTAGCCTAATACTGTGCCTATGGCAATCTCAAGCTTCCCTGAGTGTTGCTGCCCCAGCAAGAAGAATGAAGTTCTATGGTCAATCCCCAGTGAACCTTTCAAGGGGTTAGAAGAAAGCCATCAGAGATACTGCACTTCTTTGTCCTTCGATTAAATCAAGATGATACAACGTGAATCTAGTGTGCTATTCCACCACACATCTTCCTCACAACCCCACCTATCTGAGGTCATTGCTTGGCAGAATTCATGCCCCACCATCCGAGATATTTCTTGATTCATTGCTGCCAAGGGCCAGGTTTCCTGAGTTTTGTTTTTTATAGAATTGGGTGTAGTCAATCATAGTTGCCCTCTGTAAGAAATGACAAATATCTATAATAACTGAATATTCTGAAGGTTTTTATACTGGTTTTATTATACATATAACTGTGAAATGGAAAACATACATATTTCATCAATGAAATGAGTAAGATTGATTTAATGAAAAGAAAAATGGATGGTACTTCAAAACTTCCATGATTACATATTATCTATTTAATTCCCTCCACAATAGCAAGAAACGGACATTATTATTTACTTAAACCGAGAAAATATTAATTGTTTGGCCTGCTTTTCTGAGCTTCCTTAAGGTATAGTTAATTGACAGAGCTGTGGTTTAAAATTAGGGTCCATATTCTTCTGTTTTAAATGTGTGCCTTTTCTTTCTATTTTTTTCTCCATCTTTATTAAATTGGGTATATCTTATTTACATTTCAATTGTTATTACCTTTCTGGGTTTCCAGGCAAACATCCCCCTAACCCCTCCCCCTCCCCTTCTCTATTGGTGTCCCCTCCTCATCCTCCCACCATTACCACCCTCCCCCCCCAACAAGCCCCTTCACTGGGGGTTCACTCTTGGCAGGACCAAGGGCTTCCCTTTTATTTCTAGTGGGTGCTGCTCTCCCTGCTCCGTGGGAAGTGGATGGGGGGAAGGCCCGGGCCTGAGGTGAGTTGGAACTGGGGTAGAAAGGCATAGGGCCTCCTAGGTGAGAATGCCAAACCACCACTGCTGCTGCAGCCACCATGGAGAAGCCTTTGTTCCTGCTGCAGGGAGGAGAGTCTGGTGCCCACAAGATGGCTGAAGGGGAGCTGAGAGTGGACAGCTTCATCACCCGCCTGCTGGAGGTATGAGGATATCGTCCGGGAAAAATTGTGCAGATGACTGGAGCAGAAGTCCGAGGGCTGTGTATCACGTCTCGTGAAATCTTTCTTAGCCAGCCAACAGCTGTGAACACAGGTTTCTTTTGGAGAGCAGGCCTGTGCAGGCCCAGAACCTAGGTGGGACAGTTCAAGCTACCCTTTTTCCATGGCCAATCTCAGATCATATTCAGAAAGTATTTCTTGGGCTAAAGAGATGGCTTAGTGGTTAAGAGCACTGACAGCTCTTCCAGAGGTCCTAAGTTCAAATCCCAGCAACCACATGGTGGCTCACAACCATCTGTAATGAGATCTGATGCCCTCTTCTGGTGTGTCTGAAGACAGTCACGGTGTACTTGTATATGATAAATAAATAAATAAATCTTTAAAAAAAAGAGTATTTCTTCCAGGTGATGGATTTTCAATTTATGGAATTGAACTAACTTACTCATGGTGGAAGTGACACAGAGAGTTAAAGTACAGAAGGAATAATCCAGAATGTCCACCAAAAGTTGCTGTCACACCAGGGCTTTTAAAAGCTCAGCTGCTAGAGAAGCAATGTAGTCTTTGGTTATTCTCAAGCTTAGGTCTTCTAGTCATTATAAGCTGACCATGACACAAAAAGAGTCATCTATATCAAAATAGAGAAGAGTAACTAGATTCACACCACACTATCACATTACTACTGTATTTGAGGTTCTCAGTTAATATCTAAGAACCTGGAAGAGGCCTGGGTCTTGTTACACAAACTCATGATTTATGTCCCCATTGTCAGCTGAGATTCTTCATGCAGCCTGGGGTCAAGGAGGTCATCCCACAAAGCACAAAACACCCATCTCAGATAAACATGTATGGTTTACTGAATCCAAAACATCCATGAATTTCAGGACACAATTAAATGTTGAAACCTAAGGATAATAGATAGAGAAGAGAATTAAGATTTCTAGTTCATAGATCCAGTAAACACCTTCAACAAATCATAGCAGCAAACTTCCATAAGGTAAAGAAAGAAAAGGCAATAAAGGTACAACAAGCCTACAGAACATCAAACTAATTGTACCAGAAAAATTCCTCCATTCACATAATAATTAAAACGCTAAATGCACAGATCAAGAAAGAACATTAAAAGGGGTAAGGTATAAATATCTAGTAACAAATAAATTCAGATGTATCTGAATTACACCAGACTTCTCAACAGAGATTCTAAAAGTCAGAAAATCTTGGGCAGATGTACTGCAGACACAGGCTCCTATATCCAGCATAATCCTCAATCACCATAAAAGGAGGAACCAGGATATTTCATGACAAAACCAAATTTAAACAATTCTTTTCTGTAAGAAAGCACAACAGAGGCTAACAGGACGAAAACTCCAAGACAATGAACTAAACTATACCCAAGAAAAACCAAGAAATTAATCTTCTCTCAATAATTTAAAAAAAGAGAAGCACACAAACATAATTTCACCTATAACCAGAAAAAGAAGAGAATGCAGCAAACATTGGCTTTAATATCTGAACAGATCTTCTTTCCCTAATCCCCAAGCTCCCAGGGGCCAAACTGCCAGCCAAACTGTATGCAAGGATGCTCTATGGTTCAAGGTGAGGCCTGTAGCCCCACCAAAGGCAGATCCTAGAGGTGTGAGGTGGGGATGGATATGTGTGGGTGCAGGAGCACTGTCACATAGGCAAAGCTGAGCAGAAACGGGATGTAAGGTTTGATGAGGGGAGTCTGGAAAGCAGGACAACAGTTGAAATGTAAATAAATAAAATAACCGATTAATAAAAAATAGCCAAAAATAAAATAACAAGTAAAAAGGTAAATGAAAATTAAACCAAACCAACCAAACAAACAAACAAAAATCCCTGTAGTGGATTGGCCTAATTCTGCTTGTATTTTAATGCTAATTTGTGGAACTCAGGACTGGTTAACCCCAAATAACTGACCCTGTTCCCAGTTAACTGTGATTATAAAGAAGCCAACAGCCAACAGCTGCACAGCAGAGAGATGGGGGAGGGGAGCTTTGAGGGCTTTGCTAGAGAGGATCATGAGGAGGGAAGAAGGAAGAAGAAGCTGCCAGAGAATAAAGGAAGAACATGTGTGATGGAGAGAAGAGAGGAAGAGGACAGCAGCCATGGTTAAGGGAGAGGAGAGCCTGGTCCTGAGGGCTGTCCAAGTGGAACAAAAACAGTCAAGATGCTACACAGCCTGTAAGAGTTGAGCGTTATTGTTTGGAAAGTAGATCTGATACCATGGAGGGCAGGCAGCTGCCCAGCTACTGTGCTGACGAATGCATACTAAAAATAAATTTAACAAAATATGAGTAACCAGTAAGACAGCTCTGTAGAGGATCCTAAAAGGAATACTTTAGTTTGAAGGGAAGGACAAAATACCAGAGAACACAGGGGATAAATTAATAAAACTAGGAAAGTTAATCAAAGAAGACTGGGAAAACCACAAAAATTAACAAAATGACAAAATTTAATACATACGTTTAAATAATAATTACATATCACAAAACTCAATATCTAGGGTGGTGGGGCATGAATTCTGCCATGGTCTGAACTCAGAAAGGTGGGGTTGGGAGAAACATGTCTGGTTAAATAGTCCACCCACATTGTGTCAATGTGATTTAATCTAAGGACAAAGAAGTGGAGCATCTCTCATGGTTTTCTTCTAACCCCTTGAAAGGATCACTGGGGTGTGGCCTCAGTACTTCATACTTCTTGCTAGTTCAGCGAAACTCAAGGAAGCTTGAGATTGTCACAGCACAGTATTAGGCTAGATATACTGAGTAGATGATACTAAGTTGTTCAGATGGTGATATCCATTTGCATGTGTTCTTAATGTGGACCTAAGGAAAGAGAGATCAAGGTCCTTAGAATAGAAGGAACATTCCCAGTCCTTTTCTACCATTCCAGACTGAAAGGCTGGTAGGGAGAGGGTGGTAAATAATAAAGAATAAATAGATGATGCTTTGAATGAAGGGTTGGTTTTTGTGCTGGTTTTAGACAGGGTCTCAAGTATCCCATGTTGCCCTCTCCCTGGCTGGCCCGGTTCACTTTGAACTCAGATAAACCTGCTTCCACTTTCCAATAGATAGTCTTACAAGAGGGGCCTCCGAGGTCTCTGAGGACAGCATTAGCCTTTGACAGTTGAGGTGTGTAACCCACAACTATAGTTTTAGCCACTTTGTTCCATGTCTACCAGCTATTTCAGATTGTTGCTGTTCTATGCCTGACAATCAAGGACACATAAAAATAACCTGATAGAGAGCAAGGACATGGTGATCACATCCTTGCCTCTGCTGTATGTTCTGGATGAGGTTTGTTAAAATTCCAATATTGCAAAAAGCTTTATATAGGGCCCATCACATTAAGGGTAACTATGCACTGTTTCATCTAAAATGGCCTAATCAGAACTGACCGCCAGACAACACTTCCTGCGAAGTTCCTATGAGAAGCTTAAGTTTTTTGTGTTTTTTCTTCTTCCTTCCTTCCTTCTTTCTTTCTTTCTTTCTTTCTTTCTTTCTTTCTTTCTTTCTTTCTTTCTTTCTTTCTTTCTTTCTTTCGCTTCATAGGTTTAGAAGAATGTATTTTGGGCCACGGATCTGCCCCTAGTATCTTAGCTATGGATGTGATCAATCAGTGTTAGTGTGTGCATTCAATAAAATGTCCATTTTTGACTAAGGTAGATGCTTCTGTGTTTTGTGGGGTGACCCATTGTCAATGTGTAGTGAGTTGGGGCCCTGGGTATGGTCGCATACCCCCAGGACATAGGGGGTGCAGAGCAAAGGCATAAGAAACTGCACGCAGTTGTAAGCTTTATTAATCCTTATTAAGCTAAGAATATGCATTACTACAATTTTCATTGTGTCAAGATAACATAAGATCATTATTCCCAGGATACCAGGAACAATGAGGGAAGATTAAACAAAGAAAGACGAATAAACGAAAGCTTCTTCTAAAAATATTCATATAACAAATAACCTCTCTTATTATAATCAAAATATACTCACCATTACCAAGAGAGCGTTAGAACCACTTCCACAAAACGGGACACAGCAGAACATAATTTAAGGCCAAGTGAGAAAAACATTTTCTTCTCCAGGGCGGCATTCCAGCCCCTACTTGAATCTGGCACCAGGCCTTTCTTGACCCTGCCTGGGAGCTGCATCTCTATGTCTTAACAATTCCTTCTTTTTTCTATTGTTTTAAAGTAACACTTTACATAACATAGCTAAAGGTCCTTGTAGGGGTTTAGTCATGTAAAAATAAAGCAACATAATACATAATGTACATAAGATTATGGCAAAACTAGCTCCTCCCATGCTATGGAAAATCCTTTGAAGCCAAGCCTTGGGATCTAATCCTGTCAATTGATCAGCCAATAATTTCGCTATTCCATATCTTCTAGCTGTTTACCAAAAGACATTCGAACATCATATTTCAAGGCATTAATTACTTTTGAAGCACTTTCATTACCCTCTAAATAGGCTTGAATTAACTTCCAATCATGTTCTGTGTCATTATCCATATATTTACTAACAGAAAAGTAGTAGGATTTCATCATGATAAGCAATATAAGCCCGATAACTGGCATTGGCCGCAGCAGAAGAAACCATGAGTAAAACACACATTGCTAAGAATAAGTGCTCAGCCGTAAAGGACTTTCCTGAAGGAGACAAAATTATTCCTTTCAGTGCTTAATCGCTTCACCTGACCCCACATAGGTAATAGGGTTGTCACTACACGGATCCTTATCCATTGTTGTTTGTGGACACTAAGAGAAGCCAGGGCCTCAGTAATGGAGGACACCTCCTCATCTCCTGAGAACATCCATCAGGAGAAAATGTAGCTGGTTTAACTGGATTCCTTTGAGGGTAGGGAGCAGTTCTTATTATTCTGTGCTTGGATCCATCTCCCGGGTAACCAGAATAGTCTCCCATCCTGTAATGAGACAAAACCCTCTCCCCTATATACAATGATGTCCTTTCCTGCCATTCAGCATCCCGGGCAATTTTTATCCATACTGTCTTTTCCATGCCTTCTTGGGGGAAGTTCAACAAAGTGTCTATTGGCTCTTGATATAACTTCACCTTGTGGTAAATTAAGAAAATTAATAACGTATAATGCTTGTGCCAATATAGCCCTGGGACTGGTCTGCAAACTCCATTCAGGTTGCATAAGGCCATCTCTTTTCCCCCTTTTTAATTTTATAATTTGTCATTTCAGGGTATGGTGAATTCTTTCAACAAAAGCTTGGCCTTGTGTATTGTGTTCTGTACCAGTAATATGTACAATATGATATCGTTGACAAAATTGTTTATATTGATAAGAAATATATGTTTTCCATTATCAATTTTAATTTTAGAAGGCAGTCCCATAACAGCAAAAGTTTCCAATAGATGCTGTATAACATGAGCAGTGCGTACTCCTGGAAATGGTGTAGCCCACACAAATTTTGAAAAATTATCTATGCTTACATCTATATGTGAAAGGCGACCAAACTCAGAAATATGGGTTATATCGATCTGACACGATGTATTAAGTTGCATCCTTCTGGGATTAATTTGAGATGGAATACATTTTATACGTGAAGACTGACACATAGGCAATTAGCAATAATTTGTTTGGCTTGAGAATAGGGAATCTTATATTTAATATGTAAATATCCTGTATTGGCATGATTATGACTGTGTTCTTCTGGGGTAGCAAATGCCACTAATTGATCTACCATATGATTGCCAAGTGTTAAAGATTCTGGAAATTTTGAATGTGATCTAGTATATGTAATGAATATTCTAGAGTTTCATAATAACAATAGTCCTTTAATATGTGAGAATAACATTTAATATAGGCTTAGATGTAGAAACAACAGCAGTCGCAATATTCTGTACTACTCCTACAACATAAGCGGACTCAGCTATAATATTTTTACATCATGAGTAAAATCCTGGAATACATTAATTACCGCTAATAATTCATTTTGTTGTACTGACCCAAAAGAAGATTCTTGTCCCCAAAATTAATCTTTGGTCCAATAAGCCATCTTGGTCTTAGAGCCATCTGTAAACACAGTAAGGGCTGATGGTAATGGATCAACAGAAATTAGTGTATTTATCAAATTTTTTTTTGTTTTTTAAAGCAATCCCACAATTTACTATGGAGAGGATGAAATTCAACATTTCCAGTGTAAGAAATCATGGCTAATTGAAAAACCTCAGACATCTGCATTAAATATTCCCCTTTATCTTTGCTTAATGGGAAAACAATAGCAGCACAATCATATCCCCACAGAGTAACAGGTCTTTGTATGCCTTGCTGAATAATTAAAGAAATTTGTTCCTCATTAATTGTTAATGTTTGGTTAAAGTTTTATTTAATATAAACCCATTCTAAAGGCAACTCATCCTGAGCGAAAGTGCCTGTAGGATATTCAAGAGTATTTAAACATATAATTTAATAACTCTATCTGGATCAATACGTGCCAAATATGCATCTTTCCATTTTCAGAAAAGATACCCTTGCATGCCTTCATATAAGCATTAATATCCCCAGCCTCCTTTATAGGTAATAATGCTCTCCTGTACTCTTAATTAGCATTTTCAAAAGAAAGCATTTGCAGCAGTTGTCCTCCAGCTACCTCTCCTACCATTGTTCTTTCCAATGTTAATTTTAATATACATAAAAACTTAATATATGGTTCATAGAAAGCTACTACCTTTTTCAACCAACCAGTATCATCCTTTATAATAAGTCGGTTGGACCACACCTTGAATCGATGCTGGCCTAATTATAGGAAAAGAAAAAGCAGGTGAATTCGTCATTATCATCTTGTGAATCTAATGGTCAACATGCCATCCTCGGGAAAAGACTTAGAAAAACCTGCTTCAGGCAGTGGTGCAGAGGGCAAAACTTTTACTTTCGTTTTGTCTTAATGAAGCTCTAGCTTCTTGTTCTGTATTCGTTATTACCCTGTCTGCATTCATGGCCTTGAACACAGTAAAAATTACAGCCCAAAGAGACCAGAAATTGGAATCTTTTTGCCCTGCCTGACAGCCTTTTTCTCCTTAACTTTCACTTTGACCCAGATATCAGAATCCCTGGAACCCTCGTAAGGGAACCATGGAGTGTACTCTTGCTGTCTCTAAACACTTTTCTAAACCAGACTGATAGACATGAATTCCCTGCACTCTTAAAGATGCTTAAGCATAGCGAGATGAAGAGAAGATTTATCTTGTCCCATTTCCTTGTAATAAATTGTACTTACCTTATCTGACTGTCCAGACTTACCTTCAGGGACCCTGTTCCAGTGCCATAGGTCGACGTCTAGGGTGTTGGGAGCCCTGCGTCCGGTCGCATTCCTTTCTGTGTTTCCCGATGCTCAGTGGCCATGCCACTCCAGCATGCTTTGAAATGAACCAGTCCGCCGACACCACCACCACCATCACCACCACCACCACCACCACCACCACCACTACCACCAATTTGGTTTTGTAAATAAAGTTTTATTGACATCACCATACTCAGCATTTACATCCTGTTCAGTGCTGCTTCTGGCTGCAGCTGCAGGGCTTAGGAGCCACAGAGCCCTTTAGGCTCCCAGAGCTGAGAGCATTGACCTTTGCCTTGTTTGTGAAAGAGGTGACTGACCCCTGTGCTCAAGGTGGCCTTTCCGTGCCCTTTAACCCATAGCATAGGTCTCTGTGCCATCCTCTCCCTTTGCTGTGGTGTGCACTTCCTGGTACATTTCCGTTAGCTCTTGACATTTCCAGAGCATTGGGTCTTGCAAATTGAATTTGCATGGCACCAGGAATAGACCTGATGGCAGGGTGTAGGACACTCCCTATGGGGACCCTGCCCAGGGGCATAAGCTTACTTTTCCAGTCAACTCCCTGAACAGTGAGCCTTTGTGGGACAAGGTACTTCACGACATGACTTGACCTCTCTGCAGTGCACCCAATCCCTGCTTGGCTCAGATGTCCCCCAGAGAGGTTGTGTGAGTGTCCCCAGTAGAGGCAGCACTCTGTGTGGTGGCATTGACATGGCATCCAGGAAAGTCAAAACCAGAGGGACATGTCGGGCAGTTGGAAGCAGATGTCTGCGTCCATGGAGAGAAGGATGGGCTAGACACTCCTACAGGGGGTGAGCTGAGAAGCACTTCCTTGGCTTTTTCACAGCCGTGTAGGCTGCATGCCATGCTGTGTACCCATGCTGTGCTGAAGCCCCAGACTTTGAGTCTCCCACAGCTGCTGTGTCCTGGGGCCAGGGTAGGATTAAGCAGACTTCAGCAGGAGAAAGGTGAAAACCCTGGTTGCGGGGTTGGGATGGCACAGTCATAAAACTCCTGCACATGAGGCCCCTGACTTAGAGCCGTATAGCAGCTGTGACAAGCCAGCTCTGGTGAC
Organism: Rattus norvegicus; assembly: GCF_021556685.1. NCBI lineage: Eukaryota > Metazoa > Chordata > Mammalia > Rodentia > Muridae > Rattus > Rattus norvegicus. Next base: position 17,223,864 of record NC_141552.1, read on the forward strand.
ACTCATCTGCAATGCCAGGCCATGGGGGGTAGAGGCAGTAGGATCAGTTGTTTAATTATCCTTGGCTACACGGCAAGTTCGACGCCAGCCTGGGCAACTTTGTCTATGAAAATAAGACAAAACTAGGTCTTGACTCTAAGCATCACTGCCTGTACCTGGCACGGTTGCCCCACCCCAGGTAAGAAACCCCTCTGTCCAGAGGCCATAACTGCAGGAGACCCCTGGCCAAGTGTCTATACCGCGCCTTGTTTGACTGGACTGTGCTGAGGACCAACCACACTCTCAACAGGAAGGACATGGGAGAGGCTGTTTCTGTGAGGTCCCAGGCCCTGAGACGGCCAAGAATAAACCCTGTCCTTGGGAAAGCCATGGAGACTAGGAACCCACGGGATCTCTGCAAACACCAGGGCTGGCAGAGGACTCTGATCCTCTACAGCAGCTGCTCTCAATCTGTGGGTTCTACATCAGAGCTCCTGCACACCAGACATTTACACTACAGTTCCTCACAGTAACAAAGTTACACTCATGAAGTAGCTCTCCAATAAGTTTATGTTGGGACGACAACGACATGAGGAACTGAAATAAAGAGTCACAATTTTAGGAACGGTAAGAACCGCCATTATATAGGAACCCAGGCATCTGCACTCGGTGTCTGGAAGTGTGATAGGCTAGACTTCACCCTCAGCGATGCCAGCATGTGGGCACCAAGCCCAGGTTCCACCCCAATGCTTCCTGGATATGTGCAGGCCTGGTTCCATCAAGAAGTAATAAAGGGACCCTTGGCAAAAAAACAGTGGGTACCAAACAGGTCAGCAAAAGACATCCCCTCTTCTGCAACTCCTCTCAGGACGGCTAGTCTTCCCAGGAGGCCCCGGCTATATCAAAACCTTGTCTCACAGTGCTTGCCCATTGGTGTCTTGGCCATTTTCAGATTTGAGGACTTTGAACAAAATAGCTTCCAGCAGATTTGCATCAATGAATCCAACAAGTAGTTGCAGTCCTACTTCACCCAGCACATCTTCAAGCTGGAGCAGGTGAGAGTGGACACCTATTCCCCAGCCCAGCCCAGCCATCACCCTGAATGTCAGCTGTGTCCCTCAGTATCAGCAGGATGGGGCCTGGGCACCATAGGTTCCCCAGGACCTAAAGCTATGTCCTTGAACTCAGTGCCATGCTCAGCCCTTCCAGCCTCTTTCAACCCTTCTGGAAGCTCAACTGCTCCTCTAGCAAGGCAGCAGTGTGCACATTCTGTCACGTCATTTGTGTGTGTCTACAGGAGGTCAGAGCCTGTCCCCTCTGGTCCTTTCTTTTGCTGTATTTGCCTTTCTGAGGAGGCAGCACCCACAGGTATGGGAGGCAACCACATGCATATTCTGCAGCCATGTCTGATTCCTCTGAGGCTCAGTCCCACTTACACACCTACCCTCCAACCTCTACCCTCCATGTCACCCCTGGGGCTCTGTAAACCTTCCTGCTTTCTGTCTTTATATAACTGGTGACACTGCAGCCCTCAGTGGTGTCATACAGTGTTAGTTTGTCTTTGCACTGCCTGGAGGTCTGACTTAGGAGAATGGCTACCATTCTCATTCCTGTTCAAGGATCAGAATCTGAATCCTATGTAAGGCTGAATAATATTCCAGCACATGGCTGGGCCATGTTGAATTCACACAGTCACCTATGGATTTTATGTTTTGGCTTGTAAACACACACATATAAGACTCAAGTGACACCCAAGTGGAGAATTGCTGGAGTCCTCCATGGCTTTCTGAACTGTCTGAGAGACCATCCTGTCCACAGTGTATAGGGCACCATCTACTCATAGCTCACACAGCATGAGAAGATTAGTGAGGGTTAACCTGGCTTCTCTGTCTCCTACTTTCTGCCACACTAGCCCTAGCATCTTTCTGTATTGCAGTGAATGTTTAGAACCCAGGAGGATGGCAGCTTCCTTGCTCAAATATAGCAAGTTCCTCCTTGCCTGCTTTGAGACTGAGTCTCATGCAGCCCAGGCTGGCTTTGATCTCACCATTAGTTATGATGGCCATGAACTCCTGGTTCTCATGCCTCAGACGTCTCTGAGCGCTGGGTGACAGGTATGCACCACTCTTAAGTCCTGCCACTGGGACAAGAGTGAGCAGAGCCAGCTCTGAAGCACACACTTTGCTGGTGTCAGGGATGACTGACTTATGATCCTGTCTTCCTTGCCCATGGCCCTTCTCCTTGGTGCATGCCATCCTTCCTCCCTGTGACTCATGGGGGACACCAAGCCTGAGGATGTCAGGAAGAAGTTTACTTACTTCACTGGGTTGGAGGCTGTTAGGTTCCTGCGTCAATAGGTGCGATTCAAGCTAGAAGGTTTGTGGCATGAGAAACTGGAACAGAACTGGAATGGCAGGAACAATCGTCACCTGGCTCTGAGAAGACCAGGTGGGCAGAAACTCATCGTTGGGCAGGTAGTGAGCTCAAGACCAGGCTGGGCATTGCTCAGCGCATGTGAACAGGTGTGCTTACATGGACATGTGTTTCCCCCACATGGTCACCACTTATCCAGGCACGGTGAATACTCCAAGGAGCTTTTTATGTTTTAACATTGTGTGTGTTTGTGTGTCCATACATACATATACACACATACATTCGTACATAAACACGAATACACGTACCTGAAAACACATGCATATACATGACTATACACATTCATGCTCATGCACAGATATATACACACCTACATGCATACACACATACATACACACACATACACACATACACACATACATGCATACACACATACACATATACATACACACATACACACACATACAATACATATACACACATACAAATACACCTATACACACATATAGACAGACATATACACACATATACATATACACGTATACACATACACGCATACACACATTCATATCCACACGTACATACAGACATATACATATATACTCACATACATGTAAGCACATGAGTGGAAGCCAGAGGACAGCTTGTCCCTTGGTTCTCTCCTTTTTACCACGTGGGTCCTGGGGATTGAGTCAAGCTCATCAGACTTGACAGCAAGCCCCTTTAACTGTAGAGCCCTCTCATTGGCTGCCAGTTGCCTCTTTCCACAAATTCTATCCATGGTGGAATGTTTACAGTTGTTATTCTCATGATTCCTTCAGCAATAGCGCAGACATCATTTACACTGCATTAGGAGTTATAATTCATGTAGATGTCAGGAGAGCTGGAGGCGTGCATGAAGAAGAGAGCCCACTTTCAATGTCATTATGTGGTATTGCCTTAGGCCCTTTTATACACTCCCCTGGCTTTGTCTGAGTATATGTTTGAGGTCTCTCTATGACTGTGCAAAGAAGTAAGAGATAGGGCTGGGCCACAAAATAGGAAAGTACTTGTTCATCCAAAAACAAAAACAAAAAACAAACAAACAAACAAAAATAGCTCTAGGGTTAAATATTGGTGCTAGTACTGAACTACACAGCCAGAAGGTATTTTTCTAAGTAAATAACACAATATTGGGGATGACAATATGATCAAATATCCTACAACATAAGTTTGCAATGTTACCTACATTTTATAAATCAAGTCTGACCACCGTTTTGGTTGTTTCCAATCCTGTCTGAGTGCATCATCACGGGAATCCCAAGGAAAATCAGAAATGGGTTCTTGAAGCTGTTGCACAGGGCCAGTATAGACCTAAATACCACAGAGGAAACCTTGATTCTTATCACAAGGGATCATTCACCATCCCTCTTGTCACATAACTTATGACAAGAGGTCACCTTTCCTAAACTTAGCCTTTTTCCCGAGTGCTGCAGAAGGGAAGACCTGGTGTCAAGGGGTCTGGATTCAAACCACAGGACACTGAATTCATTTAAATAGGTGTAGTTTATTAATGCACACACCAATACAGTTCAACCAGAGCAACAGCTCACAACTGTGTACTGGACATTGCTAGGCCCCGCTCATTGCAAAATCCACATGGGCTGGTGCACAAGTGTTGGAAATGCTTCGGTCTGTGGGCCCTGACTCAGGCCATTTTACACATAATTGTTCCTATTTTCCTTGAATCTATTGGGTCCTATGTGAAGAATACACTTGGGGAACTTGTTAAGATTAACAAACCTCATAACATACAGAACATAACAGGGTATGTGACCAGCACCACACAGTTCAACGTCAGAGTTTTTTGTTCTTTGTTAGTGTTTTTCTTGGCATCCATGATGTGGAGGCGTATTACAGAGCAATAGGAAAGAGCTGGCTGCTGTGTAACAAATTCACTGCTATTAAGGTAGGTATGGGGGCAAGACCTCAGCAATAGCCCTTAAGATCGGAAGGAGATGATGTGTTTAATAACTGAAAGGAGCTGCCTCAGCTGTGTTTCTCTGCCTGCTCAGTGCCCATTCAACATCACTCTGTCCCTGAAGAGGAACTCAAGGTCTGCCCCCAGCTGCCTGTGAGCCAGGAAGAGGCACAGAAAGGCAAGGCCACAGCACTGGTTTCCAATCCCTCAGTAATGCTGGATTTCCAATAATGTACTTGTATACACAAATACACTGTGGTAAGTTGCAATAGATACTAATCATTTCTCACATAGGGCAGCAGTTGATTGCCTACAACTAATTCTATTAAAAAAAAAGAAACCTGGCTCTTGTAGAAATATATAAAGAAATATCTAGGATGGTGGGGGATGAATTCTGCCATGGACTGAACTCGTGGAAGTGGGGTTGGGAGAAAGATGCTGGTTAAATAGCCCACCAGGTTCACATTGTGTCAACTTGATTTAATCTAAGGACAAAGAAGTGGAGTATCTCTGATGGCTTTCTTCTAGTCCCTTTAAAGCATCACTGGGGTTTGAACTCAGAACTTCACACTTCTTGATGGGGCAACTACACTCAAGGAAGCTTAAGACTGTCATAGGCACAGTATTATGCTATATATACAGAGTAGATAATACTAAGATGTTCAGATGTTGATGTCCATTTGTATGCACTCTTAATGTGGACCTAAAAAAAGAGAGATCAAGGTCCTTAAAATAGAAAGATCAGTTCCAGTTGTTTTCTACCATTCCAAACAGAACGACTGGTAGGGAGAGAATGGTAAATAATCGAGAATTCGTAGATGATGCTTTGAATGAAGTGTGGATTTCTGTGCTGGTTTAAAACAGGGTCTCAAGTATCACATGTTGCCCTCTACCTGGCTGGCCAGGATCACCTTGAGCTCAGATAAACCTCCTTTCAGTTTGAAATAATTAGGCTTAAAAGAGTGGCCTCCAAGGACTGTGCACACAGCATTAGCCTTTCACAGTTGAGGTGTGTAACCCACAACTATAGTTTTAGCCATGTTTTTCCATGTCTACCAGCTATTTCAGATTGTTGCTGTTCTATGCCTGACAATCAAGGATGCAGAAAAATAACCTGATACAGAGTAAGGACATGGTGATCACATCTTTGCCTCTTCCGTACATACTGGATGAGGTTTGTTAAAATTCCAATATTGCAAAAAGCTTTATATAGGGCCCATCACATTAAGGGTCACTATGCACTGTTCTATCTAAAATGGCCTAATCAGAACTGACTCCCATATAACACTTCCTGCAATCCTCATATGAGAAGCTTGAGCTTTTAGTTTTGACTTTGTCTTTTCTCGTTCTTTCTTATTTTTTGCTATATAAGTTGAGACAAAGGTAGTTAAGGCCATGAATTTGCCCCCAAAATTTGAACTATGGATGTGATCAATCAGTGTTAGTGGGTGCATTCTATAAAGTATTCATTTTTTACTATTATAAATGTGTTTTACTATGATAAATGTGTTACTACTTTTGTGTTTGGTGTGGTGGCCATTTCCCAGTGTACAGGTGCTGGGACCTTGCTCTATCCACTTAATGATGTTTATAGCCTCATTTTAGACATTTCTGTGCACCCTCTATATCTCTTGTTTATTTTATTTTTCTGATAGAAGCTCATGGTACATCTTACTCAGGCCTGTGATCAGTGCTCCTTTAGCGACATTGGTGCAGAGAGCAGAACCCCACAAGCAGCATGAGGTTCCCTTCACTGGTGTCTCCAATATTGCATTTTCCTCTGCCAACTGGTCTCCACACTTTTCCTAGCACCTTAAAGACTTCAACTCTTTCTCCTAAGGAATTTTCTGGCAATTGTCGATTGCTAAGCACATGACTTCATGAGTGTTCCCCTAATACACACGCATGTTGTAACCTACCATGCAGACTATTTCTTGATGTGATATAAAGCACCTGTACATAATGAGACAGGAGAACTTTTGACTGCATATTCAGGCTGGTGTGAAATCTCAGGAAGGTTTAATGGCTAACATTGGTGAATGAGGACAATTTGAGTTAGGATGAGACATTTTTTGGGAAAGATTTGAAAGGAAACATTCATTTAGATGCATAAGAATTACTAAGGTTTTTATAATCAAGCCTTGAGGAAAATTTGGCTTTGGAAGCAGGAGATGCTCAGTGGCTCTGCCCCAGGAAAGTCTCCTGGAAAGGGCACCTCAGCTTATGCTCAGTACAGGGAGAACATTACCAGGGAGGCAAAGTCTGCTCCCCATGACATCAGCTGTCCCTTCTTGGACATTCTATTGTCTCCTAGAGAGTTCTGGAATCCTCTGTGATGTCACCAGTGTTGTAGTGACGACCAGTGCCCTAGTTTCTCTCAGTCTGAGTCTGGCAGTTACAAGCTAAGACATGTTTTCCCGTCTTCGCAAGCGTTTTGGGAGGGGGAACGTCGATTCTGGAGAGACTAGAGTGAAGGAGTCTGGCCTTTCGTCTCAAAGTAATGATGGACAAAGACAGCACTTCTGGGGAATGTGGAGTAAGTTCTGGGCAGTGTATTTTGAGCTTCCTGCCAGGGTGGCTGCAGGCTTACGCTGACCTTTCTAGCAATGGGCCACAACAACTGGAGCATCTGAAAAGGAATTGAATTTCCATGAATATCACAATTCCTGAAAGTCAGGATTTCATAACTTTAGTTTCCCCATCCCCACTGGGACGATATGGTAAGGCCAATGCTATTATGCTGTGGACTTCTGGTCTTTACTTTTCAGTTCATTTGTTATGTTACATTGATATAATAACCTCATCAGTAGTCATGGAGGGTCCACCTTTTCTGAGTTTAGACAGGGCAGCAATGTATTTCACTATCATTGCTTCTTTAAATACAGTGGGTATCTGACAGTAGTAACAGGGAGAGATTGTGCTCCAGGCAATAACCTTATGTTCTTAGACCTCTGATTTCTTCTAACTGGCAGGGTCATCGTTAGCTTTATATATTAGAGTGTGTGTTACAAACATGTTTCTAAAATACCAAAACTATTTGGATCGTGTAGACCAAGATTCAGCCTGTAACCTATTCGCACTTCTGGGGCATTTGGTATTTCACATAGGGACACTGATAAGTCTGTTGAACATATCCTCCCCGGAAATGCGTTTTAAATCCAAAGTTGTTGGCTTAGAGTATCAGGGTAGGGCATCTGAGTGTCTCCAATCACTCAAGTTTTCTGGATGGTGAATTTATCATCTGAGTTCTGAAGCCACAGGAGTGAGGGTCCTGAAACCAAGCTGTACCCTGTTCAGCTGATGATAATCCTGGAGAAGCCATCTCCGTGGTACATGTAAGCACGTGATGTCCGGCATAGGGAACACCTGGCTGCTTATGTCTCTTGGTATCTATAGAGTAGTGGGAGAACTGAGATCCACTGAGGAGGCATCTTAAGCATAGATCAATCGCCTAGCAGTGACACTGGGTTCCTGGCTTATTCTCCTGTTTAGGCCTCACTGAGGTCTATGAACACTCTATGCATTCTCCCCATGCAGGTTCACTTGTGTTCTTCTACCTACAGACGCTGGGAGAGAAACATCATCCCCTGGCACTGAACTAAGCGAGAATCAGGCCAAGAAGGAAAAGGAGAGGCTGATTAAAGAGCTGCAGCTCATTACCGAGGAGAGAAATGACCTGAGAGATCGCCTGAGGTTTCTGACAGAGAGATCCATGAAGAACAGGTATGAATCGCTCCAAATGCTCTTGTTTCATTCCTGGGTCTGTAAGGTCACCTTCTTATCCTATTAAGGTTTTGGGTTCTAGAAAGCTGTGCCTCCCTAACCACCCTGTGCTAAACCTCACCTCCCATATAATGGAGATTCAGAACCTGACCCTTCCTGAGGAGTGAGATTGAAAATGGACTCATCTGCTTCCATTTATTTTAAAGCAGAACTTGTGGTCTGAATGAAGAATTCAGGGATAAAGTCAGGGAGAGTGAGTTCCCAGTGTGCATTTGCAAAGCCCTTGACAGCTGGTGGCTTTGCAAGATTGTAATTGCAGTGAGTTTATGGTGAGTCTCTGTACTTGCTAGGCAGGTGACTGAGTGCTGGAAGATCCAGGCAGCAGCCTGGGGTAATTTAGGACCCACCCTGAGTTCATATTATCCTAAATGCCGATGTTCATTGTATTCTATCATTTGGGGCCAGGTCACACTTCAGGCCAAATCCATATTATGAAGACCTGGAGAGAATGGAGGAGGCGGTCATGTCAATTCTGCACAACTTAGAGATGGAGAACACTGAGGTCCATGAGAACAACCATAAGCTGAAGAAGGAGATTACCTTCTCTAGGTAAGTCCTGGTCAGAAAGGCTATCACTTGTGGAATGGCCATTTCTGACTTTCTTTGTTCTGGATTGGACGGTCTTCAGCTCTGGTTCTATCTCTTGTGCTATTTACCCATCAGTGTTCCAGGGTCATTAGGACTCAGTTTTCAGTTCCATAAAAGACTGTTCCTCATCCCAGGATTGTCGAGGCATCTTCAAAAGGCTCTAGAGAGAACAGCACTGATTGAAGTCAGCAGAAGTTTATTAGGCTGACCTGGACCTATGGTGTCACACCAGGTTTTACAACACTCAGTGCGTGGACCACATGGTTAGCATGACCTTCTCTTGGTTCTACTGACCTCTTTTGAGGGTGTTGGCCCAGTACTAATTCATGTTGCCCCCATGCATTGGGCTTTCATGGATAGTTGTGGATCCATGTTCTTTCTCAGAGGTGTGGACACTAATTGGTGTCAGGCCAAGCAAACAATTTATTATTCCCCGAATTAACTCTTTATGTTCTGTGCAGCAGCCTTATATGTATCAAGATGCATTTTATTAAGTCTTCATGGGTATCTGGGACCTGGTAGAGTTAGTGGGACTTGGGAGTAGGAATGGGAGAAAGGGCCAGCATGATCTTACTATGCAGACTGTATTTCCAGAAACCTGCTCAGCCAGCTCCTGATGGAGAACACATGTAGGAAGAAGTTGGTCCCACTGAAGCAGGAGAGCAAGGAGGTACATCTTGATTGTGCACTGAACCAGAAATATTTGGTTGACTTTAACAAGAAAGATAAAGACCATCAACGGACAGAACCAGCATTATCAGGTAGGGACCTGTTAGCTTAACAATATCTGATAAAATTTGCCAATTTGATACATCTTTGCTTCTCTTACCACCTTTCTAATTTACACTCACAACCAGCCAACCACCTCATGTAATGGAATTGTTCATTGCTCTGCCTATGCACAAGTATTCTGGGAAGTTAACCACTTTTCAGAAACTGAATTATTGTGCAAGCATATTTTGCTGCTCGTTTTGAAGCTGCAGTCTAGAAATGGTGACAGATGAATAACATATCATATTATTGCATATCCATGTGATACATTGGATCCTATGTAGAGTTTTGAACAAGTTCTTCGTTCTTTGACAAATGACACTCTGTGGTCATGTGATCTCTTGTGTAGGACGCACCTTTGGGATAAGAACCAAGTGCAAATGTCAAATTAGTACTTGTCATTGGCTTTATCCTTGGTGACATATGGACATCTCCTTTCTTCCTGCAACCTGATGAGGTCTCTTGCCATTGCCCTGTTCTTGTTTTGCACTGGTATAAGTCTGGGTCCCATATTGTCAGCCCACATTACTGTGAGGCTCTCTGGAGATTTTGCCCTGCCCACAGAGTTAGCAACAATGATATCACTTAAAATGTCCATGTCGACTGTCCAATAGAACTGAGGTGGTAGAAGGCAGCATTCTGACAGCTGGCTTGCATTTCCCCACCAAATCAGTGTCTGAAAAACTGCCTTCCTCTCCCAGGTCTCAGAAAGTGCAAGAGAGCTGGAATTGGACACACAGCAGTAAGAGAGCTTCCTGAAGAATAAGTTGCTTTCTCAGGAGTCCCTGATGACCAACATCCTGAATGGTAACAACATTTTTTGGATGAGTATTCATCCTCTGAGTTAATTTGTCATTTCTTAGAGACGCTAAATTTATATACCACTAAGCCAGCCTGACTGATTGAAGTCTTACTTTCTTCTCAGAAAACAGCACTTGAGAGACAACTTGGGGGACCGCCTTTCATTATGTGGGCTAGAGGAGAAACAGCAATACATCTGTGCTTCTAAATGTTCCTTAAGAATATGCTTTTAGAAATATTTTTGTTATGATTTTAATTGAAGTTTTCTTTTTGTTGTTTCATATTTATATGTTCTTGTTACTATTTTTACTTTCAAATATTTTTAAATATTTTTATTCATTTTAATCCTGTTTTGTTGTAAAAATGTATTTGTTATGAATAAAAATTGAATTCTATCTCTTGACTCTTAAGACCATCATTCTTACTCAAGGGTTCTGTCCCCTCCTGTGGACTTAGAACTGACAGCTACACATGGATCTCTGCATGTTCCATGGATCCTGGGCTAATAAGTGAATTCAAAGTCACCAAGGGGTACTCAGTGTGACAGTGTCTTTTGTGTGGAGAATGTGGCTGTTCCTCGGACACACACTTTATGATGTAATCACTGACACACTTTACCCAATTGTTAGGGTCCATGTGGTTCTTCTGAGAGAGCAGCAGGTGCTCTACCCTGTGAGTCATCACCACATCTCCTGCAGGTGGCTTTTGTTATTCCACATGAGGTGCTGTATTAGGTGGACAGGATCACCTATGATTAAATAGAGAGATCTCAGGAGATGTGTGTTCACAGGGAACTTACTGAGCTGTGCGTGCTCAACGTGTTAGGTTGCCGGGCATCCCTACAGGGCTCTGGTGTCCCCACTGCTCATTGTGGGTCAGGATCGTCCTCCAGCATCACTTAGTGTCCATATTAGAGCAGATCATTCACCTGTTATCAATGATGACCATATGTATTCTGCACATCTGATAAAATACAGAATAGAAACTAGCTTCTTGTAGGCCAGCTTGGCATAATCAGTTTTTTGATTGTTAGCAAGAAAATTATTGTAATCTAAGCAGTTTAGGAAGGAACCTCAAGAGCATCCATAGTGAATGCTGCCTATAGCTGTGAACACAGGTTTCTTTTGGAGAGCAAGCCTGTGCAAGCCCAACCGAGGTGGGACAGTTCAAGCTACCCTTTTTCCATGGCCAATCTGGGATCGTATTGAGAATGTATTTTTTCCAGGTGACTGATTTCCAATTTGTGGAATTCATCTAACTTGCTGAGAGTGCAGGTGACTCAGAGAGTTAAAGTACAGAAGAACCAATCCAGTATGTCCACAAAAGCTTGCTGTCACCCCAGGGCTTTTAGAAGCTCAGCAGCTAGAGAAGCAATGTAGTATTTGGTTATTCTCATGCTTAGGTCTAGTCATTCACTATAAGCTGACCATGACACAAAAAGTGTCATCTGTGTCAAAACTAGTTGTAACTAGATTTACACCACACTATCACATCACTACCGTATTTGAGGTTCTCAGTTACTATCTAAGAACCTGGAAGAGGCCTGGGTCTTGCTACACAAACTCATAATTTATGTCTTCATGACACTGTGTGCTTTGTTCTGTTGATGCTACCATTGGCATACAATACCTTGGATACTTTGTGCTGACATCTGTGACATGAGACAATAGTTCATGTCATCCTATCCTGAATAAAATGTCCTTAGAGTACAGTGTAGTGGGAGGGGCCTTCTTTTCCTGTGAGATAGCAAAACATTTCCAGTCTTCAGTCAAGTCTGACAGCCATTGTCCAGTACCTGTCTTGAGTTGTCCACATTTTCAGCTAAGAGTCTTCATCCAGGCTGCTCTATAATTCTGTAGAAGATTAATAGGGTTCCAGCCCTAGGATTTAATTCAGTGTGACTGCACTTGCCAAACATGCTCAAAGCCCTGAGATCCACCCTAGCCCTCTGTGCTTTAGAGAAAGAAAATAAAGAACCACATTGCAGTTGAAGTTTCTCATCCAACAAAAGGAGAGCCTGCATAGGGCCTTTAAGTAACTCTAAACCCCAGCTTCTGCCCACAACTCCCTCCATCAATTCCATGATTGGTGTGTTTTCACTACTACTCACTTTCTTCTGTGTGCAAAGAATGTGCACCATGTCAGTAAGTGTGTGTGTATGTGTGTGTTTGTGTGTGTGTGTGTGTGTGTGTGTGTGTGTGTGTAGTCCCTAGTGAAAACTGTCGAGATACATGCAGACTCATGCTACTACTGTCCCATGGCACCTTGCAGGGAACCCTGAAATGGTGGCTACTTTAATACAGTCTAAACCGGGTGTGCATGGTTTCTGTAAGGTCACCACTACAGAGAGCAGGAAAAGCTTCAGTAGTCACATGGATGTGATCAATCAGTGTTAGTCATGCCCTTCCAGCATGGTAGACTGCAGGTTGTCTGTCCCCAGCACTTTGCTCTCTTGTGCCCAAACAATGCCAAGGTCAGGGCCGTTGAGCCGTGAGGCAGAGGCTCACCACCCTCAGTGCTGCCTAAGACCCCTAAGACTGTCTCTTTTGGGTGTGTGCGTGCTGGACACTCATGGATCCTGAGATCTCCGCAGCTGAGGTGAAACAGTACCGGAGCCATTGCAATGTGGGCACACATTTGGTTTTGAAGCTGGGCCACTCTTTGACTTTTATTGAGTGGAGAGACAACTGTTGGCTGAGCCTTTGGTGAACCGGATGGCCCCTGGCCACGTCAGCAGTCAGCAGTATCAAAGCTGAGCAACCAGTGTTTTATGTTTCATTTTGTCATCGCTGGTCAGTGTTCTGATGCCACAGCACATGGCTGGTCTCAGTCTCCCCATGTGGCCACAATCCCTAATTGATATTGCCTCCACTTCCCAAGTGCCACTGGGATTTCTGTAGAACCCCTAAGGCAGCAGCAAGCAGGAGCTCCTGACTATTCCCTCCCTGCTCTCTGGATCTGCAAGTCGTTCTGTGTACATATGGCTATTCCCTCATATACTCTTGATGCCATGATACCTTAATAAACACTTGAATCATGCCCTGATGGCCAGTTTTTAACTGCTACCTGACACCATCTATAATCGCCTGGGAAATGAGGGACAGTCTGGATCAGACTGGCCTTTGAGCATGACTATGCGTGACTGTCTTCGTTGCTGTGGGAGATGCCAGGCAACCTCTTTTCTGATCCTAGAGTCCCTATACCCAGCCACTTGTCCCCTCTACAGCCATACCCTACTTCTGCTCCTAGGCACTGTCTTGGACTTCCTTCCCTCAGGTGGCTTCTCTCCTTTGGTTGCTACAGAAACCTGTTATGAGGAAAGGAACAGGGAGTTAAGAGTTCAAAGCCATCTTCCCACTGATGTTCTTTCTCAGAGGTCAGTGGGACACTTAAAGAGTTTTGTGTATACATTTTATTAAGCAAGGGACAATCATGCATCAGACACAGGAAACTAACAGCACATCTACTGGACCTCCTTCAACACCTGGGCATCTCTTATGGCCTGTGCTTCTGTGTGCTGAAACCTGGGGACCAACTTCCTGTGGGGTTTCTCAGGGTGACTATGCACATTACTACACTGGCGTAAATCCTCAAAACTCACAAACATCAACAGGACTGCCACAGGAACGGTTCTACATCAACAGATACCACAGATCAGCAAGCAGAAGCATGGGAGGGTGGTGCTGTGGCTCACACACTTCTCTTTCCTCACTAGGGCAGGTGACCCGCTGAAGAAAACAAGGGGGCAGCAGGATAGAACAGGAAAACTACAACCCAGTCCTTGCATTAAACACCCAAGCACATTTAGACTAGAAGAGAGAAGTTTGCCAAGAATGAGGGCCACTTTGGACATCCATCATCAATAGCCCTGGCTGTCTAGGCCAGCATCAGATCCAGCAGTCTCCAGGCAGCTTTCCGCCAGGCCCTCAAGGGTGCTAAGAGCATTAACCATGAAAAATAGAACAAGATCTCTGCCTCTTGCCTGACTGACAGCCAAGCATGTGTATGCCCTGGCTATGCTCATGCTGGGACCCCTTCTAGATATTAAGATATAGAGACCTGATAGTTGATTAGGACCCTGTTCGAAAAGGAAGACACCGGATATTTCCCTCTGGCATCCATATGTGCATGCATGGTTGTACAAGCTGGTAGAATCTCTCTCTCTCTCTCTCTCTCTCTCTCTCTCTCTCTCTCTCTCTCTCTCTCTCTCTCTCTGAAAGTTTTGAAGCACAGCAGAAGAATCTCTGGGACTCTAAGCCTGAGCAACCTCATCTGTGAGCCACAGCTTCTGTGTGAGAGCTCCTTTGTGTGAGAGGGGTAGGGTGACTGAGGAAGTTTGCTGGTGTCCATCCCTGGCCTGCATGTGCATGCATACAGAGACATGGACACATGCACATGCTGAGTACCCCTCATCCAATCCTGAAATCTGAAAACATTGAATTTCAAATCCAGGCATTCTCCTAACCTACACCTTCCCTCAGGAATTGGAGATGAGGCCTTGCAAGAATCCTCAACCAGTGAGACTGGCCCAGACCTTCTGAGATCCATTCTGCCCCAGGAGAACACAGCAGGTGGTATCAGGACAACACAGAAACTCAAGACTCCAGCCTGATGCAGGGACCGCCTGCTGGGTTAGAAGACTCAGCATCAGGTTCCTGAAGGAAAACATCACCTCTGAACACACAGGGTCGCTGTGGCTATGCCTTCAAGGCATCTTCAGCAGCAGCTTAAATGGACTAGGTATGACTATGGGAATCTGCCTGCAGGGTGATGTGAGAATCCTTTTGCTCAGGCTTGATCGCTAGATGTTGCCACAGAAAACCTTGAACTCTTCTTGGAGTACAGTCCAGGCAGAGCCTGAACACAAAACATTCTGATTATGAACTGAGTTTAACAGATAATCCGGATCCTGAAGGCCACAGGCCCAAAGGTCTGCACTGTAGGGGTGAGGCATCACTGCAGGGATGACCACACAGTGCAGGGGTGAGGAGTCACTGCAGGGATGACCACACATTGCAGGGGTGAGGAGTCACTGCAGGGATGACCACACAGTGCAGGGGTGAGGTGTCACTGCGGGGATGACCACACACTGCAGGGGTGAGGTGTCACTGCAGGGATGACCACACACTGCAGGGGTGAGGTATCACTGCAGGGATGACCACACACTGCAGGGGTGAGATGTCACTGTGGGGATGACCACACACTGCAGGGGTGAGATGTCACTGCGGGGATGACCACACACTGCAGGGGTGAGGTGTCACTGCGAGGATGACCACACAGTGCAGGGGTGAGGTGTCACTGCAGGGATGACCACACACTGCAGGGGTGAGGTGTCACTGCGGGGATGACCACACACTGCAGTGGTGAGGTGTCACTGCAGGGATGACCACACACTGCAGGGGTGAGGTGTCACTGCGGGGATGACCACACACTGCAGGGGTGAGGTGTCACTGCGGGGATGACCACACAATGCAGGGGTGAGGTGTCACTGCGGGGATGACCAGCAGTATCCCAGCCTTGGCCTGGGAATAGCCATTGACACCCACACTTTCTGGGGCAACATTGTCTCCTGAGGATAGAGTCAGGCCAGGAGCAGCAACTGATGTTCACGAGGGACAAACTTTCTTCACCTCCTGCCCATGCTGGCCCTAGGATCTGGGCTTTTTTGGTGACATGAGTGCTGAGCCTCCCAGGTAGATGGGTTTTCAGGGGTCAGGTGGTGATTGTCACCAAAGATATCCATAAGGATAAGTCATACTGTACTAATTCCCATATTAGATCCCTTCTCACAGGTCACAGAGGCCATAGTGGGTCCTAAATGTGGAGTCAGGTTCCTGTGCACTTTTGAGGAGACTGGTCAGACATTTAGGCTTCGTGATATTTTGTTGGCATTATTTTGGGGGGTATTTTATTTTTACTGTTGGGGCCAAACCTGGGGCTGCCATGTGGAGGGAAAAGCTTTGCCAAAGCTGTAGATCATCCCTAATAATAAACTCCTGAATTCTCCCAATCCTGGAACTATCTAGGTCCCTCACATGATGCAACCTTTGGGGCATTCCTCACATAGAATCATGGGGTGGACTGCATCCCAAAGCGAGACAGTGGGAAAAATTCCCCAGTGTCTCCCTGTGGCTGTGACGATGGGAGTGCTGACCAGTGGAATGCAGGCCCCATGTGAAAGCCTTTTGGTTTCTACTTGAGTGGAATCTTCACCATGCCTTTTTTTTTTTCTAGAAACACAGGTTGCCCTGGAACTTACAGTCTTCCATCACCCTGACTCAGTTTCCCATGACTGGGATCATAGGCTTAAATTACTATGCCCATTTTTCTTTTTTGTATTTATAAATCTGCTAAAAAGCCAGAAGGATCCAGAATGTAAAATGGTGCGGTCCAAGGCATTTCCAACAGGGGATTCTTGACCTAGGAGTATCCAGACCAGTGTTTATTGTGTGGCTACTTCATTCCCATAACAGCTTATATTTGACAAAGAATTCCAAGTTGTGATATCACTGGGCAGCAGGTGATATCCCATACAGCAGGACTGACTCAGGTTGTAATTAAGGCTGGAGAAACTTACTAGGACCCTGGTAATCCTACCACCCTGGGGCCTTTAGATAGCCTTAATCTGATCTTCCCCCCTGTGCTATTAATCAATTGCTCTTGAAGGTAGATTTGAATTTACAGTCACTGTGAGGCAGGAGAATTAGGACCCTACAGTCACTCTGGGCTCCATAGGAAGAGCCTGTTTCAATAGTAAAAGAGGTCACCTGTGAGTTCTTACTGTCTTCCCTGAGGCCTTACTGCTGGAGTTAGACTAGCTGTCTCACCAATTGAAGTAGAGGGCAGAATGCTGGTGCCTTCTATAGTGAGGACTAGTGACAGATGGTCTATGGAAATTCTAGAAAGGTCTACAAGTATTTATGTCCTGTGCATGGGAACTGCTGGCTTCCCTGTGTCCTTTGCCTTTATTTTGCAGTCCATGGGGCACCTGGAAATGTCCCCAAACCAGGCTGTACACAGGGCCTGTCCCGTGACTCTCACTTGCACTCAGAGCCTGCCTGATAGTCATAGGTCTGACAGAGTCCTGACACCTGCAGAGACCACTATAAGGGACCCTGCAATCCCCACACTGCCCATCAGTGTCTATAATGTCCCTATACGACACTGAGACGGTCTAAGCTCCTTCCAATCTTTATGCTGCATCAGAATCTGACCATGGCTACTTTTGCTCCTCTCATACCCACACTAGAAGCCCTGTACCCACACTAGTCCCAGCTGGCCTGTTGCCTACTGACATCTCATGGACTCTGCCCCAATATTCCCTCTTTGCCTGGGTCCCTGCAACTGTGTCCAGTTCTGCCTGCTTCCCTGCCTCCCCTCTTCCATTTTCCAAATGGCCACATTGACACATGGGTTTCTGAATCTCCCACTCCTCGGATGCTGGGAACAGGTTCATTCTTTGCTGTTTGAATGGTTGTCCTAACACTGGAGGACCTTGCTTCAAGTAGTGGCAGTCAAACCTGGTGCTGATCGTGTCAGATCTGTCCAGGCTGTCTGTGTGACTGTGGAATGCGCCTCTGTTTTGGCTGAGTGTTATTTACCTCCCTCATGGCCATGTGATAACCAGACCATGAGCATGTTCATTGTTAGGAAAGAAGGGTGTGGAGGACATATGCTCCTCACCCTAGCATTAGTGGAAAAAAGACATAGGTAGATGCTGCATTCTAGACCATCCTGGGCTATAGAAACTCTGCCTCGAAGAATGCAGGTGGAGCAGGGCTGGGGTTCAGTTGGTTGCCTAGCAGCCTACCACATTGAGCAGGCACTGCTCAACCACCTGTACATACACATCTCCTGAGATCTCTCTCCTAAATGGGAGGTGATCGTGTCCACCTAGTACAGCACATGCCCTGGAAGGACAAAAGCTACCTACAGGAGCTGTGGTGATGACTCCCAGGTTAGAGCATCTGCTGCTCTCTCAGAAGAGCCACATGGTCCCTAACAATCATCTACAATGGGGAATGCTATTCCCTCTTTTGGATCATGAGGGAAATGCACTCAGGAGTGGACCAGACATGCATTTGAAAAAAAAAGATCCATTGAGTTAAATGATAAAAATAAATATAATCAGCAACAATAAAAAACACAGCATATGAATGATCAAGTGAAACAGCACCTATAAAAACCTATTTCCCAAAATGACGTTGATGGTCATTATCTTTGTGGTTTAATACTAATGCTGTATTGTAAGAAAAACTGAGGCACATGGTTCTCGATTAGGATTATTCTATAATCCTTTGTGAAAGTTGTCATTTTTTCTGCAGCTCTACAGGCATGAGTGTGTGTTACTCAATATCTGGTGCACACAGTCAATAAGGAATGTGTGTTGTAGACTGATATAGACTAGGATGAGCAGAAGACAATACAGCATGGATACAGTATGTCAGTGATTACATCATACAGTGTGTGTCCATAAAAAAAGTCACATTATCCACACAAAAGACACTATCACCCTGTGTACACCTTGGTGGCTTTGAATTCCCTATTTACCCATGCTGCCTGGACCATGCAAAGATCCATATCTAGCTGTCAGTTCTAAGTCTACAGGAGGGGAAAGGACCCTTGAATAAGATGGTCTTAAGAGTCAAGAGTTACAAATCAATTTTTATTCATAAGGAATACAATTTACAAAAAACAGGCATAAAATGAACAACTAAAATGGTATAAAAAATGAAAAACAGTAACAAGAATATATAAGTATGAAATAACAAAAAGAAAACTTCAATGAAAATCATAACCAAAAACATTTCTTAACAGCATTTTCTTAATGAACATTTAGAAACACAGTTGTAGTGCTGTTTCTCCTCTAGGACAAGACGTCAAGGCAGTCCCCTCAGATGTCTCTCAAATGGTGTTGTCCGTATGAGAAAGGAGAAGGACCTCAACCAGACAGTCTGGCATACGGATACATAAATTTAGGGTCTCTATACATTAAGGAAATTATCTGAGAAGAAGAATATTCCCCCAAAAAGTCTTTGACTGTGAGGATTGTCGTCACAGGGAACTCCTGACAGAGAAACTCACTCTTCAGGGGGCTGTCTTCCTGGGATCCGTCCTATGCCATGTCTCCTGCAGTTTCTGAGACCTGGGAGGAGAAGGCAGCTATTAAGACACTGATTTGGTGGGGACATGCATACCAGCTGTCAAGTTGCTGCCTTCAGTCCCCTCAGCTGCATTGGACAGACAGCACTGATCTTTTCACTGAAATCATTGCTGATATCTCTGCAGGCTGGGAACATCACCAGCAACCCTCACAGTACTGTGGGAGAACAAGCTGCTCCTCAGACTCTACCAGTGCAAACCAAGAATGGGGAAATCGGGAGAGACCTAATTGGGGTGCAGGAAGAAAGGAGAAGGCCACATGATACCCAGATCAAAGCCAATGACCAGGACTCATTTGCCATTTGCACTTGGTTCTTATCCCTACAAGGTGCTTCCAACCATAACATGACCCCTGTATGACCTTTGTCACACGACCAAGAACTCGTTCAAAACTCTTCATAGCATCCAATCTGTGATAGGGAGATGCAGTCATATGATATGTTATTCCTCTGTCACCATTTCTGGATTGCAGTTTCAAAAAGGGCAGAGAAGTATAATTGCCAATAACTCAGTTTCTGAAGAGTGGTTAACATCCCAGAATACTTGTGCATACACAGAGCAATGAATAACTCTATCACATAAGGTGGGTGACTGACTGGGTGTGGGGAGATTAGAAAGGTGATAGGGGAAGCAAAGATGTATCCAATAGGCAAATGGTATCAGACATTGTTAATCTGACTCAGCTGCTTGTTCCTACCACATTTTGCTGGGTCTGGAGGTTGCTGGCCTTCTCCTGTTCATCTTCATCATTCGGGTTCAACTCAAACAAATATCGCTGTAACTCCTTGCTCTCCTGCTTCAATGTGACCAACTTCTTCTTCATACATGCCTGGTCCATCAGGAGCCGGCTGTGCAGGTTGCTGGAAACACACTCTGCATAGTAAGATCCTGAAGCCTCTTCCTCCCATTCCAACTGCCAAATCCCACAAAGTCCACCAGGACCCAGATACCCATAAAGACTTCATAGAATACATCTCCATACATGTAAGGCTGCTGCACAAACAGCAAATGGCCAATCCAGGGAAGAATAAATTGTTTCTGTGACCCAAGCACCAATAAGAGTCCATGTCTGTCCAAAAGAACAAGGGATCTACAACTACCCATGAGAGCCCAATGCATCGGGACAGCATCAATTAGTAGGCAGCAAATAAACACAAGAGGACAGTATGACCAAGGGAGGTCATGCAAACCATGTGGTCCACACATTGAGCTTTGTTAAACCTGGTAAGACCCCAGAGCCGCAGGTTGGCCTAATAACACTCTGATGCCTGAATCAGTGTAGTTCTATCCAGAGCCTTGTAAAGATGCATAGACACTGTGGTGAGAAGTCACAGTCTCTTAAAGAACTGAAACTGAGTCCAAAAGACCCACAGCACAGTGATATTTAAACAGCAGAAGAATTGGACCCAGAGCTGCAGGCTCTCCAGTCCAGAACAAAGAGAGGCAGCAATGGCCATTCCACAAGTGATGGGCCCTTCTGACCAGTACTTACCGATAGAAGTTAATCTCCTTCTTGAGCTCCTGAAATTTCTCACGATGTTCAATGTTCTTTGTGTCTAAGTTGTGCAGTAATGACATGACCTCTTTCTCCTTTATCTTCAAGTTTTCATAAAATGGATTTGGCCTGAAGTAGGGGCTGGCCCCAGGAAGATAGAACCCAATGAACATCGAGGTTTAGGATTATATGAACTCAGGCTGTGTCCTGTACTACCCCAGTCCTGGAAGGACACTTTCTGAATTCTACATATTTGAATTCTTCAGCTTCAGAAACTTGGAATTGTGTGCCCAGGACAACAGAAGCTAAGCACCCAGATAAAGGGTTCCCTGGCTCACTTTTTTCAATCAGGAGGGCTGGATCTGCATTCAAACCTGTTATGCTGTCAAGAGCCTAGGCCACAGAGCTTACCAAACCACACACACACACACACACACACACACACACACACACACACACACACATCCAGAAACCTCTGATTTCATTTTTCCTGTTTTGACAAGTGGAATGCTACAAGCCGAATAACTAATATTCTAGAGGCAGACAGTACACATAATTCTGGAGATGAGACCAGATATTGCCACAAACTTATAATCTGCTCAAGGCATACAAATGTATAGACAAATGTGACCACACAGGCAAAGAACTGTACTGTTGAAAGTGGGGCTTCCAAAATAAAGTACTTACACCTCCATGAAACTATTATACAGGTATATCCTGAGGTCAAAAAACAGACCCCTAAATTCCAAGGGTGGAGGGACACAGAAACATATAAAAGTTGTGCATATGCATGCAGACCTGTGCACACACAGACACACAAACTGGGACACACCCACAAGAAAAGAAAATTAAACAGACTCAGACAATGAGAAAGAGAGACAAATATGGAAAGAGCACAATGAGAATCATTAGAAATGTATGCACCATTACTGTCTCAGTGTTTAAGGCACACAGACAAGAAGGAACAGGCCAGAGCCTCAGGCCTTCTAGTTAAGCATGGAGATGAACAATGTGGGACCTGTTACCTAAGGGTGCTGCCATGAGATGATAGCGTTCAGTCACATTCCTAGCAAGTACAAACACTGTCCACAAACTCACAGCACCTAGAACCTTGCAAAGCTGCCACTTGTCAAGGGCTTTCCAATTGTACACTGGGAACTCATGCTCCAGTGACTTTATCCCTGAATTCTTCCTCAGATCACAAGTTCAGATTTTCAACAGGCAGAATCAGAGAGTCCATGTCCAAACTCACTCCTCAGTAAGGGTCAGGTTCTGAATCTCCTCTCTATGGGAGATGAGGTTTAGAACAAGGTCCTTTGTTTGGAGCAATGCATACCTCTTGTTCATGGATCCACCTGTCACATAAAGGAGGCGATCTGTCAGCTCATTTCTCTCCTTGGTAGTTAGCTCCAGTTCTCTATTCAGCCTCTCCTCTTCCTCGTTGTCCTGCACCTTGTTTAGGATATTTTCAGGGGATGACGTCTGTCTGCAGGCCGCTGTAGGTAGAAGAACACAAGTGAACCCGCATGGGGTGAATGCATAGAGCATACACAGACCACAGTGAGGTCTAAACAGGAGAACATGCTTGGAAGCCAGTGTCACTGCAAGAAGTTTGGTCTGTGTAAGAGGCATCCTAAATGGATCACAGTCCCCCCACTACTATATAGAGACCAAGAGATGTAAGCAGCCAGGTGTTCCCTATGCCCGCCCACACAGGCTTACAAGTACCAGAGAGATGCCTTCTCCAGGATTATTATCAGGTACGCAGGCTACAACCTGGTTTCAGGACCCTCACCCCTCTGGTTTCAGAAGTCAGATCATCAATTCAGCATCCACAATGACTTGATTGATCAGGGAAACTCAGATATCCTACACTGTTACTCTAGTCCAATAACTTTGCATTAAAAAGTCATGTACGGGGAGGACATGGTCAACAGACTTATTAATTCCCCCTACTGAAATGACAAATGCCCCAGAAGTGCCAATAGGTTACAGGCTCTTTCTCTACCTGCTCCATATAGTTTGGCTACTGTAGAAAAATATCTGCCACACAGAACCTCTAATATATGAAGGTAAGATTGGCCCCGTCAGCCAGAGGTAGTCAGAGGAGTTCTAAGAATATAAGGTCATGGCCAGGAGCACAGTTCTCTCCCTCTTACTACTGTCAGATAGTCACTGAATTGAAAGAAGCAATGAAAGTGAAGTACATTGATGCCCTGTTTAATTCAGAAAAGTTATACCCTCCATGACTCCTGGTGGTGTTATAATATCAATTTAACATACCGAATGCACTGTAAAAGTAAAGACTAGAAGTTCACCCAATAATAGCATAGGCATTGCCATATCCTCCATGTGGTTATGGAGAAACTAATGATGTGAAAACCTTGACTTTCAGGAATTGTGATAATCATGGAATTCAATATCTGTGGAGATGTTCCAGTGGTTGTGGCCCATTGCTATAAAGGCCAGCTGAAGGCCCCCACACTCACCCCTGAGAGGAAGCTCAACATACACTGCCCAGAACTTACTCCACATTCCCCATGTCCTGTGTCCATCATTACCGTTAGGTTTCGTTTGCTTCACTCTAGACTCTTCTCTATCAACATCAACTCTCCCAAAGCGCCTACAAAGATGGGCAAACATGTCTGTGGATATATCCTTTGGACACTAAGAGAAAAAGTAGGGAATTGGTTGTCACAACGATACTGGTGACATCACAGGGATTCCAAGGTCTCTCTAGGAGACAATAGAATGTCCACGAAGGGACGGCTGATGTCACAGAGAACAGACTTTGCCTCCTTGCTAATGTTCTCCCTGTACTGAGCAAAAGCTGATGGACCCTTTTCAGGGGACTTCCCTGTGGCATAGCCACTGAGCACCACATGCTTCCAAAGCCAAATTTGGCTCTAGGCTTGATTGGAAAAACCTAAGTCATTGCTATGTATCTAAATGAGTGCTTCCTCCCCAATCCCTGCACAGAAGTGTTTCATCCTACCTCAAATTCTCCTCAGTCAGCAATATTACCCATTAAAGATTACTGAGAAATCACACCAGTTCCTATAAGTAGCCAAAGAGGTCTCCTGTCTCATCATGTGCAGGTGCATGAAATCACACCCAGAAATAGCCTATAGGATAGGTGGCAATGTGGGTGTGTGTTATAGGTACAACCTGAAGCTTTGTGCTTAACATTTGACAGTTGCCACCAGATTCTTTAGGAGAAAGAATTGCATTCATTATGGTCCTGGCAACAATGTGGTGATCTGTTAGGAGAGGAAACTGAAATATTGGATCCACCAGTGAATGCACCCTCAGACTGAGTGTGGGGCTCTCCTCTTTGCACTTAAGTTACCAAAGCAGGATTGCTTACAGGCCTCTCTAAGCTATAACGTGTGATTTCATCTGAAAAATAAAATAGTCAGCAGATGTGGGGGGGGGGATGCAGCCAAAGGAGTAGGAGAAGCCTAGAGACATAACTCAGTGGACAGAGTAAGAAACAAGCATCTTCACTCCTGTTTCATGGATCACCCCACAAAACACAAAAGCATGTATCGTACTAAAAAAAAAAGGCAGTTATTTTATTGAATGCATACACTAATACTGTTTACAGTATTAGTAGCAAAGCTCAGATTTTGGGGGCAGATCCATGACTTGAACTATCTTCCTGACAACATATAAATCAATCAATCAATCAATAAATAAATAAATAAATAAATAAGAAAAAAACCCACAAAAATAAAAAACACAAAAAGCACAAGCCTCTCATGTGAAGTTACAGAAGAGTGATCCAGTGGTCACTTCTGACCAGGCCATTTTAGCTATGACAGTGCATAGTGACCCTTAATTTGATGGGTCCTATATAAAGCTTTGTGCAATATTGTCATTTTAACAAACCTCATCCAGAACATACATAACGACACAGGATATGATTGCCATGTCCTTGCTGTGTATCAAGTTATTTTTCTGTGTCCTGATTGTCAGGCATATTACACCACCAATCTGAGATGGCTGGTAGACTTGGAAGAAAGTGGATATGAAAGATCCCCGTTTGATATCAGTACAGCCATTTCTTAAGCATGAGAATCTTTTAAGCTGGCCCTCGCTTAGCCCCTAGACGTTAGACAATAGACCAGAAAGTACAGAAAGCACATTCCCACCCACTCTCTAGGAAGCTGCCCGACCATAAGAACAGAGGGTATAGAAAATATTTACTGCAGGGCAATTACAAGACAGGAAACATCTCTGGGAAGCTGACTGATCACTATAGAAGTGAGATGTCCTTGGTACTGAATGCAGCTGTGCTATAGGCTGACATCGCTATAGCCTTGTCCTGGGAACCCCAGAACAGAAACACCTGCCAAGACAGATATCCTTGGTCCTTGTCCTGGGAACCCCAGGATAAGAAAACATATATCAAGTCAGACATCCTTCCTACTGAAATAGCTACATTGATGTGGTTACGGCCTTATCCCAGGACGAGAAACATCTGCCTAGTTATCCTTGGCACTGAAATAGCTGAGCTAATGAAACTGTGTGATCATAAATGACTGTTTAAGCTGTACATTTCTGTTGTTTGAGGCTCCTCACATCCCTCCTCGTGAGGACCGTGTCGAGCCCCAGTGCATTGGTATCCCAAAGTAAACCTCTTGTTTTTACATCAAGACTGAGTCCTGTGTGTTCATGGGGTGGTGATTGTCCTCAGGACTGGAGCGAGAGTCTCCTCTGTCTGAGGGTCTTTCAGATAAAGCTATAGTTGTGGGTTACACACCTCAATTCTCATTGGCTAATGCTGTCCTCACAGTCCTTGGAGGCCCCTTTGTAAGACTACCTGTTGGAAAGTAGAAGCAGCTTTATTTGAGCTCAAAGTGAACCTGACGAGCAACGTAGAGAACAAGATGGGGTAATTGAGAACCTGTCTAAAACCAGCACAGAAACCCACCCTTCATTCAAAGCATCATCTACCAATTCTTGAATTTTTACCATTCTCTGCCAACCAGTCTTTCATTCAGGAAAGGTAGAAAAAAACTGGAAATGATCTTTGTATTCTAAGGACCTTGATCTGTCTTTCCTTAGGTCCACGTTAAGAACAAATGAAATGGGTATCACCATCTGAACAACTTAGTATCACCTACTCAGCATTTCTAGCCTAATACTGTGCCTATGGCAATCTCAAGCTTCCCTGAGTGTTGCTGCCCCAGCAAGAAGAATGAAGAACTGAGGTCAAACCCCACTTAACCTTTCAAGGGGTTAGAAGAAAGCCATCAGAGATACTGCACTTCTTTGTCCTTAGATTAAATCAAGATGATACAACGTGAATCTATTGGGATATTCAACCATACATCTTCCTCACAACCCCACCTATCTGAGTTCATTGCTTGGCAGAATTCATGCCCCACCATCCTAGATATTTCTTGATTCATTGCTGCCAAGGGCCAGGTTTCCTGAATTTTGTTTTTTGTAGAATTGGGTGTAGTCAATCATAGTTGCCCTCTGTAAGAAATGACAAATATCTATAATAACTGACCACACTGGACTTGTGTATACAAGTACAGTGGTGGAAAATTCAGC
Organism: Rattus norvegicus; assembly: GCF_021556685.1. NCBI lineage: Eukaryota > Metazoa > Chordata > Mammalia > Rodentia > Muridae > Rattus > Rattus norvegicus. Next base: position 17,250,341 of record NC_141552.1, read on the forward strand.
ATAACTGAGGAGTGGGAAATCACCACTGTGTCCTGGCCTTTCTCTGCCCATATCACAGCTCACAGGCGGCTGGGGCAAACCTTGAGTTCCTCTGTAGAAACAGAGTGATGTTGAATGGACACTGAGCAGGCAGAGCAACACAGCTGAGGCAACTCAATTCCAGCAACAAATGCATTATGTGTTTCCCATCTTAACAGCTCCTTTTGAGGACTTGTCCCCACACCTAGCTTAAACACAGCAATTTTCATACATGCCTGCCTGCTATTTCATATTGTTGCTGTAATACGCCTCCACATCATAGATTTCAAAAAAGAAAGAAAATAAACCTGACAGTGAGAAGGGTGATGCTTGTCAACATCTAGTGTGTTGGGGGCCCAGGTATGGTCACAAATAACCAGGACACAGGGGATGCAAAGCAAAAGCAGATGCAACTGCATGCAGCTGCAAGTTTATTAACCCTTATACAGGCATGAATATGGATTACCTCACTTTCCCTTTTGGCAAGATATAATAAGATCGTTATTCCCATGATATCAGGAACGACTGAGGCAAGACTAGGCAAAGAAGTGAGACTAAGCAAAGGCTTCTCCTTAAAATATCTGTATAGCAAGTCACCCCTCTTGCTAGTATCACAATCTACTTGTCATACCCCAGAGACCATGAGAGCTGCTTCCACAAAAAACGGACACAGTACAGCATAGTGTAAGGTAAAGTGAGAAAAACATTTTCTTCTCAAGGGCAGCGTTCCAGCCCCTGCTTGCATCTCTCAGCCGTCTTTCCTTGATCCTGTCTGGGAAGTGTATCTCAATGATTCCTCAATTTCTCTCTTTGTCCTTTTGTTTTAAAAGTAACACTTTCTATAACATAGCTAATTGTCCTTGAAGGGGTTTAATCATGCAAAAAGAAAGCAATATAATATATAATGTATGCAACCTTTAATGAGTGTATCTATTTTCTTAGGGGAAATAATTCAGATACCTTCCCAGATCTGGATTTAACTTTGATAATTGTTATCTGTCTACAAAATCAACAATATCGAATGAATATTCCAGTTTTCTGGCGTAAAGTCCTCGGGAGTAAGAACTAATGATTTTGGAATTTGCTCGGTGTCTATTGTTATGTCCCTCATTTCATTTCTGATTTTTAATTCATGTATTGTCTCTCTTGTGCATTGTTAGTTTGAGGAAGGGGTTGTCTCTCTTGTGGATCTTCTCAAAAAAAAAAAAAAGAGGAAGAAAAGAAAAAGACAGCTCTTGCTTTCCTTGACTTTGTATTTTTCTCTTTGTTTCTAAAGGCTTGATTTCAACCCTGAGTTTACTCCTTTCATCAGATCCTACCAGACTCTCTATGGGATGAGGCTTTGCCTCACTTGGTAACAGCAGCATGGAAAAAATGAAGCTTCTGCTGATCTCTGTTGTGGTGTTGCACATCACAATCTCACCGAAAACCATGCATAGCCTGGTTTTAGGCTCTATTAAAGCAGCCCAGTATTTCAGTGTTACCTGCAAGGTGCCATGGAACGGTAGTAACATAATTCTGCATGCACATCGACAGGTTTCTCCACGGTCTTCTGGGTCATTTGATAATAATTTATAGTGAGTTCATGGATGAACACACACACACACAAACACACACACACACACTTTACTTACATGGTGCATATTCTTTGCAAACCAAAAATAAAGTGAGAATTACTGAAAATGCACCAATAGTGCAATCGATGGAGGGAGCTGTGGGGAAGCTGGGGCTTAGAGTTACTTAAAAGACCCGATGCAGATTCTCCTTCTATTGGAGGAGAAACTTGATAGACAATGTGGTTCTTTATTTTCTTTCTCTAGAGCACCCAGGACTAGGGTGGCAGTTAGGGCTTTGAGCATGTTTGGCAGGTACTGTAGCACTGAATTAAATCCTAGGGCTGGAACCCTATTAATCATCTACAACAATTACAGGGCAGGCTGGATGACGACACTCAGCTGACAATGTGGACATCTCAAGACAGTCACTGGACAATGGCTGACACACTTGTCTGGAGACTGGAAATGTTTCTCGATCTTGGAGAGGAAAGAAGGACCCTCCAACTACACAGTCCTCTAAGGAAGTTTATTCAGGTGAGGGATGACAGGGACTGTTTTGTCTCACGTCACACATGTCAGTAGAAAATATCCTAGGTATTGGATGGCGCTGTTAGCATTAACAGAACAAAGCCCATAGTGTTGGGAAGGATAATAAATTATGAGTAGGATTAGAAAACCACAAGCCTCTTCCAGGTTCTAGGAGAGCAAAAAAAAAAAAATACCACGAAATATGGCATTAATGTGATAGTTTGTTTAAATCTAGTTACTAGTTTCTATTGTGATACCTATTGTCAGTGCCTGCGCCGACAGTGTGTGAATATCAGGTGTAGGTTTGTGGGGTTGAAAGAAAACACTTACACGGGTCACCCCTTTTTAGCCAGTGCCACCAAGGCTTTACTGAGATCTCCTTATATACCAGAGGCAAAAGCCGTGGAAAATCAACAAGGCAGGTGAAAATCCCCAACCAGGAAAATAGGACAAGTCTGTGTGGTGAAAGTTCCAGCCCAATCAGGGGCATAAACAGTTTCATAAAAACAAGAAGCAGGAAAGCTCAGTGGGGAGGAAGGGTGCCATGGAAAATCCCAGCCCCAAATCAGGGGCTAAGAGCAGCTGTCAAAGGTGTAAACAATTTCTTCCTGTAGCAGGCTGAAAGGCTCAGGGAGGGGGGAGGGAAACACCAAGGTAGGGCCCAACAGGAGCCTTCAATGGTGGCTCTAATGTTTCACTTTCCTCTGCCAACTGGCCTGCACACTGTTTCTAGCACCATAATGATTTCAAGTCTTCCTCCTAAGGAATTTTGTGGCAACCGTTGAATGCTAAGCACAAGGCTTCATGAGTGTTCCCCTAACACACACCCATGTTGCAACCTTCCATGCAGGCTATTTCTTGATGTGATTTCAAGCACCTGTACATAATAAGACAGGAGAACATTTTGAGTGCATATAAAAACTGGTGAAAGAGCGTACCCCTAAACGGGGAACCACGTCTCTCGCTCCGATCGCAGGGTGGGGTGCCCCCAGGAATCACGAGGAGCCATTCTTGATGTAACAGCAAGAGGTAGCTTTATTAACGAGATCCCAGGTCTTAGCGGGATCCCGGGTCAACACGTATCTCACACAGGAGACAGAGGAATCGACCCCGAGCCTCCAGACTCGGGGGTTTATATAGGGGAGGTAAGGGGCGTTCACGCGGTTGCACATGATTGGTCAATTCAAATGGTGCACAGTTACTTTCGGCGCGAAATTACATCAGCAAGGAGTACGTGCTCTCCAGCAGCTCGGCAGGCAGGTAGGGTGACTCATCTCACTCAGGGGGGTGAAGGAAGGGGAGGGGGTAGCTACGGATGGTCAGTGTCCTTGGGGCTGATAGCTGGTTTGGCAAGTCCGATCTCTGGCTCTCCCTCAGGCACGTCCCGCCCTGCACATCTGGACTCTGACAATGAGCAACCTTTATGAAACTCTAGTTCTGCACATTCGGGCTCTGACAATGAGTAACCTTTATGAAACTCTAGTTCTACATTGGTATTATTTCTCAGGAATTTATAATGGCTAATATTGGTGAAGAAGGATAATTTGAGTTAGGATGAGACATTTTTGGGCAGGATTTGGAAGGAAACATTCATTTAGATGCATAGGAATTACTAAGGTTTTTATAATCAAGCCTTGAGGAAAATTTGGCTTTGGAAGCAGGAGATGCTCAGTGACTCTGCCCCAGGAAAGTCTCCTGGAAAGGGCACCTCAGCTTATGCTCAGTACAGGGAGAACATTAGCAGGGAGGCAAAGTCTGCTCCCCATGACATCTGCTGTCCCTTCTTGGACATTCTATTGTCTCCTAGAGAGTTCTGGCATCCTCTGCTATGTCACCAATGTTGTAGTGACAACCAGTGCCCTAGTTTCTCTCAGTCCGAGTCTGGCAGATACATCCTAAGACATGTTTTCCAGTCTTAGAAGTGTTTTGGGAGGGAGGATGTCGATTGTGGAGAGACTAGGGTGAAGGAGTCTGACCTTTCGTCTCAAGGAAATGATGGACAAAGAAAGTGGTTCTGGGAATGTGGAGTAAGTTCTGGGCAGTGTCTTTTGAGCTTTCTGTGGAGGTGGGGTGGGGGGAGGGATGGTGGGCGTCCTGCAAGCTTAAGCTGACCTTTCTAGCAATTGGCCACAACAACTGGAGCATCTGCAAAGGAATTGAATTTCAATGAATATCACAATTCCTGAAAGTCATGGATTTCAGAACATTAATTTTCCTATCCCCAAAGAAAGGATATGGTAAGGCCAATGCTACTATTCTGTGAACTTCTGGCCTTTACTTTTAAAGTTGATTTGTGGCTTGTTTTTGTTTGTTTATTTATTTATTTAGTGGGTAATATTATTTATTGCCAAAGTCAAACATCTGGGTTACATCCTGGGACCCACATGACAGAAGGAGAGAAATGGCTCCTGAAAGTTGTTTGGTCATGTACTGCACACACACACACACACACACACACACACACACACACACACACACACACTCACACACACACACACAGACACTCACACTCATACACACACAAACTTTTACGCAGTAGTAATTTTTCTTAGAGTCTGATATAATTGGTTCTAATACAAAGACAGCCTGAGTGTAGTTACTATATGATTAAATAGTACTCATGCTCTCAGGAACAGAGTTTAAAGTTTATAGGTACCTAATAAACTTGCATTGGGACATATAAAGAACATTTAAATGTTCAGCAGAAATACAAAGAACAACTAATTTAATTTGTTAAAAGTGAAAGCTTATACAATTCTGAAGGTTTTTATGCTGGTTTTATTATACATGTAACTATGAAAAGAAAACATACATACTTGATCAATGAAATGAGGAAGAGTGATTTAATGAACAGAAAAATGGATGGTACTTCAAAATTTCCATGATTACATATTATCTATTTAATTCCCTCCACAATAGCAAGAAACGGACATTATTATTTATGCGACATTACAGATACATAAACCGAGAAAATATTGTTTGGCCTGATTTTCTGAGCTTCCTTAAAGGTTTAGTTAATTGACAGAACTGTCCTTTAAAATTAGGGTCCATATTCTTCTGTTTTAAATGTGTGACACTTTTATCTTTTTTTCTCCATCTTTATTAAATTGGGTATTTCTTATTTATATTTCAATTGTTATTACCTTTCTGGGTTTCCAGGCAAACATCCCCCTTACCCCTCCCCCTCCCCTTCTCTATTGGTGTCCCCTCCCCATCCTCCTCCCATTACCACCCTCCCCCCAACAATCCCTTTCACTGGGGGTTCAGTCTTGGCAGGACCAAGGGCTTCCCTTTTATTTCTAGTGGGTGCTGCTCTCCCTGCTCCGTGGGAAGTGGATGGGGGAAGGCCCGGGCCTGAGCTGAGTTGGAACTGGGGTAGAAAGGCATAGGGCCTCCTAGGTGAGAATGCCAAACCACCACTGCTGCTGCAGCCACCATGGAGAAGCCCTTGTTCCTGCTGCAGGGAGGAGAGTCTGGTGCCCACAAGATGGCTGAAGGGGAGCTGAGAGTGGACAGCTTCATCACCCGCCTGCTGGAGGTATGAGGATATCGTCCGGGAAAAATTGTGCAGATGACTGAAGCAGAAGTCCAAGGGCTGTGTATCACGTCTCGTGAAATCTTTCTTAGCCAGCCAACAGCTGTGAACACAGGTTTCTTTTGTAGAGCAGGCCTGTGCAGGCCCAGAACCCAGGTGGGACAGTTCAAGCTACCCTTTTTCCATGGCCAATCTCAGATCATATTCAGAAAGTATTTCTTGGGCTAAAGAGATGGCTTAGTGGTTAAGAGCACTGACTGCTCTTCCAGAGGTCCTGAGTTCAAATCCCAGCAACCACATGATGGCTCACAACCATCTGTAATGAGATATGATGCCCTCTTCTGGTGTGTCTAAAGACAGTAACGGTGTACTTGTATATAATAAATAAATAAATAAATAAATAAATAAATCTTAAAAAAAAAGAGTATTTCTTCCAGGTGATGGATTTCCAATTTATGGAATTGAACTAACTTACTGATGGTGGAAGTGACACAGAGAGTTAAAGTACAGAAGGAATAATCCAGAATGTCCACCAACAGTTGCTGTCACACCAGGACTTTTAAAATCTCAGCTGCTAGAGAAGCAATGTAGTCTTTGGTTATTCTCAAGCTTAGGTCTTCTAGTCATTATAAGCTGACCATGACACAAAAAGAGTCATCTATATCAAAATAGAGAATAGTAACTAGATTCACCCCACACTATCACATCACTACTGTATTTGAGGTTCTCAGTTAATATCTAAGAACCTGGAAGAGGCCTGGGTCTTGCTACACATACTCATAATTTATGTCCCCATTGTCAACTGAGATTCTTCATGCAGCCTAGGGTCAAGGAGGTCATCCCACAAAGCACAAAACACCCATCTCAGATAAACATGTATGGTTTATTGAATCCAAAACATCCATGAATTTCAGGACACAATTAAATGTTGAAACCTAAGGATAATAGATAGAGAAGAGAATTAAGATTTCTAGTTCATAGATCCAGTAAACACCTTCAACAAATCATAGCAGCAAACTTCCATAAGGTAAAGAAAGAAAAGGCCATAAAGGTACAACAAGCCTACAGAACATCAAACTAATTGTACCAGAAAAATTCCTCCATTCACATAATAATTAAAACGCTAAATGCACAGATCAAGAAAGAACATTAAAAGGGGTAAGGTATAAATATCTAGTAACAAATAAATTCAGATGTATCTGAATTACACCAGACTTCTCAAGAGAGTTTCTAAAAGTCAGAAAATCTTGGGCAGATGTACTGCAGACACAGGCTCCTATATCCAGCATAATCCTCAATCACCATAAAAGGAGGAACCAGGATATTTCATGACAAAACCAAATTTAAACAATTCTTTTCTGTAAGAAAGCACAACAGAGGCTAACAGGACGAAAACTCCAAGACAATAAACTGAACTATACCCAAGAAAAACCAAGAAATTAATCTTCTCTCAATAATTTAAAAAAAGAGAAGCACACAAACATAATTTCACCTATAACCAGAAAAAGAAGAGAATGCAGCAATCATTGGCTTTAATATCTGAACAGATCTTCTTTCCCTAATCCCCAAGCTCCCAGGGGCCAAACTGCCAGCCAAAGTGTATGCAAGGATGCTCTATGGTTCAAGGTGAGGCCTGTAGCCCCACCAAAGGCAGATCCTAGAGGTGTGAGGTGGGAATGGATATGTGTGGGTGGGGGAGCACTGTCACATAGGCAAAGCTGAGCAGAAATGGGATGTAAATTTGATGAGGGGAGTGTGGAATGCAGGACAATAGTTGAAATGTAAATAAATAAAATAACCGATTAATAAAAAATAGCCAAAAATAAAATAACAAGTAAAAAGGTAAATGAAAATTAAACCAAACCAACCAAACAAACAAACAAAAATCCCTGAAGTGGATTGGCCTAATTCTGCTTGTATTTTAATGCTAATTTGTGGAACTCAGGACTGGTTAACCCCAAATAACTGACCCTGTTCCCAGTTAACTGTGATTATAAAGAAGCCAACAGCCAACAGCTGCACAGCAGAGAGATGGGGGAGGGGAGTTTCTGAGGGCTTTGCTAGAGAGGATCATGAGGAGGGAAGAAGGAAGAAGAAGCTGCCAAAGAATAAAGGAAGAACCTGTGTGATGGAGAGGAGAGAGGAAGAGGACAGCAGCCATGGTTAAGGGAGAGGAGAGCCTGGTCCTGAGGGCTGTCCAAGTGCAACAAAGAGCAGCCAAGATGCTACACAGTCAGTAAGAGTTGAGCGTTATTGTTTGGAAAGTAGATCTCGTACCATGGAGGGCAGGCAGCTGCACAGCTACTGTGCTTACTAATGCACACTAAAATAAATTTAACAAAATATGTATAACCAGTAAGACAGCTCTGTAGAGGATCCTAAAAGGAATACTTTAGTTTGAAGGGAAGGACAAAATACCAGAGAACACAGGGGATAAATCAATAAAACTAGGAAAGTTAATCAAAGAAGACTGTGAAAACCACAAAAATTAACAAAATGACAAAATTTAATGCATAGGTTTAAATAATAATTACATATCACTAAACTCAATATCTAGGGTGGTGGGGCATGAATTCTGCCATGGTCTGAACTCAGAAAGGTGGGGTTGGGAGAAACATGTCTGGTTAAATAGTCCACCCACATTGTGTCAATGTGATTTAATCTAAGGACAAAGAAGTGGAGCATCTCTCATGGCTTTCTTCTAACCCCTTGAAAGGATCACTGGGGTGTGGCCTCAGTACTTCATACTTCTTGCTAGGTCAGCGAAACTCAGGGAAGCTTGAGATTGTCATAGCACAGTGTTAGGCTAGATATACTGAGTAGATGATACTAAGTTGTTCAGATGGTGATACCCATTTGCATGTGTTCTTAATGTGGACCTAAGGAAAGAGAGATCAAGGTCCTTAGAATAGAAGGAACATTCCCAGTCCTTTTCTACCATTCCAGACTGAAAGGCTGGTAGGGAGAAAGTGGTAAATAATAAAGAATTAATAGATGATGCTTTGAATGAAGGGTTGGTTTTTGTGCTGGTTTTAGACAGGGTCTCACGTATCCCATGGTGCCCTCTCCCTGGCTGGCCCGGTTCACTTTGAAGTCAGTGCTTCCATTTCCAATAGACAGTCTTACAAGAGGGGCCTCCGAGGTCTCTGAGGACAGCATTAGCCATTGACAGTTGAGGTGTGCAACCCACAACTATAGTTTTAGCCACTTTGTTCCATGTCTACCAGCTATTTCAGATTGTTGCTGTTCTATGCCTGACAATCACGGACACAGAAAAATAACCTGATAGAGAGCAAGGACATGGTGATCACATCCTTGCCTCTGCTGTATGTTCTGGATGAGGTTTGTTAAAATTCCAATATTGCAAAAAGCTTTATATAGGGCCCATCACATTAAGGGTCACTATGCACTGTTTCATCTAAAATGGCCTAATCAGAACTGACCGCCAGACAACACTTCCTGCGAAGTTCCTATGAGAAGCTTAAGTTTTTTGTGTTTTTTCTTCTTCCTTCCTTCCTTCCTTTCTTTCTTTCTTTCTTTCTTTCTTTTTTTCTTTCTTTCTTTCTTTCCTTCTTTCTTTCTTTCTTTCTTTCCTTCTTTCTTTCTTTCTCTCTCTCTCTCTCTCTTTCTTTCTTTCTTTCTTTCTTCCTTTCTTTCTTTCTTTCTTTCTTTCTTTGCTTTATAGGTTTAGAGGAATGTATTTTGGGCCACGGACCTGCCCCTAGTATCTTAGCTATGGATGTGATCAATCAGTGTTAGTGTATGCATTCAATCAAATGTCCATTTTTGACTAAGGTAGATGCTTCTCTGTTTTGTGGGGTGACCCATTGTCAATGTGTAGTGAGTTGGGGCCCTGGGTATGGTCACATACCCCCAGGACACAGGGGGTACAGAGCAAAGGCATAAGAAACTGCATGCAGTTGCGAGCTTTATTAATCCTTATTAAGCTAAGAATATGCATTACTACAATTTTCATTGTGTCAAGATACCATAAGATCATTATTCCCAGGATACCAGGAACAATGAGGGAAGATTAAACAAAGAAAGACGAATAAATGAAAGCTTCTTCTAAAAATATTCATATAACAAATAACCTCTCTTATTATAATCAAAATATACTCACCATTACCAAGAGAGCGTTAGAACCACTTCCATAGAAACGGGACACAGCAGAACATATTTTAAGGCCAAGTGAGAAAAACATTTTCTTCTCCAGGGCGGCATTCCAGCCCCTACTTGAATCTGTCACCAGGCCTTTCTTGACCCTGCCTGGGAGCTGCATCTCTATGTCTTAACAATTCCTTCTTTTTTCTTTTGTTTTAAAGTAACACTTTACATAACATAGCTAATGGTCCTTATAGTGGTTTAGTCAGGTAAAAATAAAGCAACATAATACATAATGTACATAAGATTATGGCAAAACTAGCTCCTCTCGTGCTATGGAAAATCCTTTGAAGCCAAGCCTTGGGATCTAATCCTGTCAATTGATCAGCCAATAATTTCGCTATTTCCATAGGAGTAGTATCTTCTAGCTGTTTACCAAAAGACATTCGAACATCATATTTCAAGGCATTAATTACTTTTGAAGCACTTTCATTACCCTCTAAATAGGCTTGAATTAACTTCCAATCATGTTCTGTGTCATTATCCATATATTTACTAACAGAAAAGTAGTAGGATTTCATCATGATAAGCAATATAAGCCCGATAACTGGCATTGGCCGCAGCAGAAGAAACCATGAGTAAAACACACATTGCTAAGAATAAGTGCTCAGCAGTAAAGGACTTTCCTGAAGGGGACAAAATTATTCCTTTCAGCGCTTAATCGCTTCACCTGACCCCACATAGGTAATAGGGTTGTCACTGCACGGATCCTTATCCATTGTTGTTTGTGGACACTAAGAGAAGCCAGGGCCTCAGTAATGGAGGACACCTCCTCATCTCCTGAGAACATCCATCAGGAGAAAATGTAGCTGGTTTAACTGGATTCCTTTGAGGGTAGGGAGCAGTTCTTATTATTCTGTGCTTGGATCCATCTCCCGGGTAACCAGAATAGTCTCCCATCCTGTAATGAGACAAAACCCTCTCCCCTACATACAATGATGTCCCTTCCTGCCATTCAGCATCCCGGGCAATTTTTACCCATTCTGTCTGTTCCATGCCTTCTGGGGGGAAGTTCAACAAAGTGTCTATCGGCTCTTGATATAACTTCACCTTGTGGTAAATTAAGAAAATTAATAACGTATAATGCTTGTGCCAATATAGCTCTGGGACTGGTCTGCAAACTCCATTCAGGTTGCATAAGGCCATCTCTTTTCCCCCTTTTTAATTTTATAATTTGTCATTATATGGTGTGGTGAATTCTTTCAACAAAAGCTTGTCCTTGTATATTGTGTTCTGTACCAGTAATATGTACAATATGATATCGTTGACAAAATTGTTTATATTGATAAGAAATATATGTTGGTCCATTATCAATTTTAATTTTAGAAGGCAGTCCCATAACAGCAAAAGTTTCCAATAGATGCTGTATAACATGAGCAGTGCGTACTCCTGGCAATGGTGTAGCCCACACAAATTTTGAAAAATTATCTATGCTTACATCTATATGTGAAAGGTGACCAAACTCAGAAATATGGGTTATATCAATCTGACACGATGTATTAAGTTGCATCCTTCTGGGATTAATTTGAGATGGAACACATTTTATACATGAAGACTAACACGTAGGACAATTAGCAATAATTTGTTTGGCTTGAGAATAGGGAAGCTTATATTTAATATGTAAATATCCTGTATTGGCATGATTATGACTGTGTTCTTCTGGGGTAGCAAAGGCCACTAATTGATCTACCATATGATTGCCAAGTGTTAAAGATTCTGGAAATTTTGAATGTTATCTAGTATGTGTAATGAATATTCTAGAGTTTCATAATAACAATAGTCCTTTAATATGTGAGAATAACATTTAATATCGGCTTAGATGTAGAAACAACAGCAGTCGCAATATTCTGTACTACTCCTACAACATAAGCGGACTCAGCTATAATATTTTTACATCATGAGTAAAATCCTGGAATACATTAATTACCGCTAATAATTCATTTTGTTGTACTGACCCAAAAGAAGGTTCTTGTTCCCAAAATTAATCTTTGGTCCAATAAGCCATCTTGGTGTTAGAGCCATCTGTAAACACAGTAAAGGCTGATGGTAATGGATCAACAAAATTAGTGTATTTATCAAATTTTTTTTTGTTTTTTAAAGCAATCCCACAATTTACTATAGGGAGGATGAAATTCAACATTTCCAGTGTAAGAAATCATGGCTAATTGAAAAACCTCAGACATCTGCATTAAATATTCCCCTTTATCTTTGCTAAATGGGAAAACAATAGCAGCACAATCATATCCCCACAGAGTAACAGGTCTTTGTATGCCTTGCTGAATACTTAAAGAAATTTGTTCCTCATAATTTGTTAATGTATGGTTAAAGTTTTATTTAATATAAACCCATTCTAAAGGCAACTCATCCTGACTGAAAGTGCCTGTAGGATATTCAAGAGTATTTAAACATATAATTTAATAACTCTATCTGGATCAATACGTGCCAAATATGCATCTTTCCATTTTCAGAAAAGATACCCTTGCATGCCTTCATATAAGCATTAATATCCCCAGCCTCCTTTATAGGTAATAATGCTCTCCTGTACTCTTCATTAGCATTTTCAAAAGCAAGCATTTGCAGCAGTTGTCCTCCAGCTTCCTCTCCTACCATTGTTCTTTCCAATGTTAATTTTAATATACATAAAAACTTAATACATGGTTCATAGAAAGCTACTACCTTTTTCAACCAACCAGTATCATCCTTTATAATAAGTCGGTTGGGCCACACCTTGAATCGATGCTGGCCTAATTATAGGAAAAGAAAAAGCAGGTGAATTTGTCATCATCATCCTGTGAATCTAAAGGTCAACATGCTATCCTCGGGAAACGACTTAGAAAAACCTGCTTCAGGCAGTGGTGCAGAGTGCAAAACTTTTACTTTCGTTTTGTCTTAATGAAGCTCTAGCTTCTTGTTCTGTATTCGTTATTACCCTGTCTGCATTCATGGCCTTGAACACAGTAAAAATTACAGCCCAAAGAGACCAGAAATTGGAATCTTTTTGACCTGCCTAACAGCCTTTTTCACCTTAACTTTCACTTTGACCCAGATATCAGAATCCCTGGAACCCTCGTCAGGGAACCATGGAGTTTACTCTTGCTGTCTCTAAACACTTTTCTAAACCAGACTGATAGACATGAATTCCCTGCACTCTTAAAGATGCTTAAGCATAGCGAGATGAAGAGAAGATTTATCTTGTCCCATTTCCTTGTAATAAAATGTACTTACCTTATCTGACTGTCCAGACTTACCTTCAGGGACCCTGTTCCAGTGCCATAGGTCGACGTCTAGGGTGTTGGGAGCCCTGTGTCCGGTCGCATTCCTTTCTGTGTTTCCCGATGCTCAGTGGCCATGCCACTCCAGCATGCTTTGAAATGAACCAGTCCGCAACCACCACCACCACCACCACCACCACCACCACTACCACCACCACCACCAGCAGCAGCACCACCACCAATTTGGTTTTGTAAATAAAGTTTTATTGACATCGCCATACTCAGCATTTACATCCTGTTCAGTGCTGCTTCTGGCTGCAGCTGCAGGGCTTAGGAGCCACAGAGCCCTTTAGGCTCCCAGAGCTGAGAGCATTGACCTTTGCCTTGTTTGTGAAAGAGGTGACTGACCCCTGTGCTCGAGGTGGCCTTTCCGTGCCCTTTAACCCATAGCATAGGTCTCTGTGCCATCCTCTCCCTTTGCTGTGGTGTGCACTTCCTGGTACATTTCCGTTAGCTCTTGACATTTCCAGAGCATTGGGTCTTGCAAATTGAATTTGCATGGCACCAGGAATAGACCTGATAGTAGGGTGTGGGACACTCCCTATGGGGACCCTGCCCAGGGGCATAAGCTTACTTTTCCAGTCAACTCCCTGAACAGTGAGCCTTTGTGGGACAAGGTACTTCACGACATGACTTGACCTCTCTGCAGTGCACCCAATCCCTGCTTGGCTCAGATGTCCCCCAGAGAGGTTGTGTGAGTGTCCCCAGTAGAGGCAGCACTCTGTGTGGTGGCATTGACATGGCATCCAGGAAAGTCAAAACCAAAGAGGCATGTCGGGCAGTTGGAAGCAGATGTCTGCGTCCTTGGGGAGAAGGATGGACTAGACACTCCTGCAGGGGGTGAGCTGAGAAGCACTTCCTTGGCTTTTTCACAACCATACATCCTGCATGCCATGCTGTGTACCCATGCTGAGCTGAAGCCCCAGGCTTTGAGTCTCCCACAGCTGCTGTGTCCTGGGGCCAGAGTAGGATTAAGCAGACTTCAGCAGGAGAAAGGTGAAAACCCTGGTTGCGGGGTGGGGATGGCACAGTCATAACACACCTGCGCATGAGGCCCCTGACTTAGAGCCGTATAGCAGCTGTGACAAGCCAGCTCTGGTGACACTCATCTGCAATCTCAGCCCATGGGGGGTAGAGGCAGTAGGATCAGTTGTTTAATTATCCTTGGCTACACGGCAGGTTCGAGGCCAGCCTGGGCAACTTTGTCTATGAAAATAAGACAAAATGAGGTCTTGACTCTGAGCATCACAGTCTGTACCTGGCAGAGTTGCCCCACCCAGGTAAGAAACCCCTCTGTCCAGAGGCCATAACTGCAGGAGACCCCTGGCCAAGTGTCTATACAGCGCCCTGTTTGACTGGACTGTGCTGAGGACCAACCACGCTCTCCTCAACAGGAAGGACATGGGAGAGGCTGTTTCTGTGAGATTCCGGGCCCTGAGACGGCCAAGAATAAACCCTGTCCTTGGGAAAAGCCATGGAGACTGGGAACCTACGGGATCTCTGCAAACACCAGGGCTGGCAGAGGACTCTGATCCTCTACAGCAGCTGCTCTCAATCTGTGGGTTCTACATCAGCGCTCCTGCACACCAGACATTTACATTACAGTTCCTCACAGTAACAAAGTTACACTCATGAAGTAGCTCTCCAATAAGTTTATGTTGGGATGACAACGACATGAGGAACTGAAATAAAGAGTCACAGCATTAGGAAGGGTAAGAACCGCCATTCTATAGGAACCCAGGCATCTGCACTCGGTGTCTGGAAGTGTGATAGGCTAGACTTCACCCTCAGCGATGCCAGCATGTGGGCACCAAGCCTAGGTTCCACCCCAATGCTTACTGGATATGTGCAGGCCTGGTTCCATCAAGAAGTAATAAAGGAACCCTTGGCAAAAAAACACTGGGTACCAAACTGGTCAGGAAAACACACCCCCTCTGCTGCAACTCCTCTCAGGAGGGCTAGTCTTTCCAGGAGACCCCGGGTATAACCACACCTTGTCTCCCAGTGCTTGCCCATTGGTGTCTTGGCCATATTCAGATTTGAGGACTTTGAACAGAATAGCTTCCAGCAGATTTGCATCAATGAATCCAACAAGTAGTTGCAGTTCTACTTCATCCAGAGCACCTTCAAGCTGGAGCAGGTGAGAGTGGACACCTATTCCCCAGCCCAGCCCAGCCATCACCCTGAATGTCAGCTGTGTCCCTCAGTATCAGCAGGATGGGGCTTGGGCACCGTACGTTCCCCAGGACCTAAAGCTATGTCCTTGAACTCAGTGCCATGCTCAGCCCTTCCAGCCTCTTTCAACCCTTCTGGATGCTCAACTGCTCCTGCAGCAAGGCAGCAGTGTGCACATTCTGTCACGTCATTTGTGTGTGTGTCTACAGGAGGTCAGAGTCTGTTGCCTCTGTTCATTTCTTTTGCTGTATTTGCCTTTCTGAGGAGGCAGGACCCACAAGTATGGGAGGCAGCCACATGCATATTCTGCAGCCATGTCTGATTCCTCTGAGCCTCAGTCCCACTTACACACCTACCCTCCAACCTCCCCACTCCATGTCACCCCTGGGGCTCTGTAAACCTTCCTGCTTTCTGTCTTTATATAACTGGTGACACTCCAGCCCTCAGTCAGTGGTGTCATACAGTGTTAGTTTGTCTTTGCACTGCCTGGAGGTCTGACTTAGGAGAATGGCTACCATTCTCATTCCTGTTCAAGGGTCAGAATCTGAATCCTATGTAAGGCTGAATAATATTCCAGCACATGGCTGGGCCATGTTGAATTTACACAGTCACCTATGGATCTTATATTTTGGCTTGTAAACACACACATATAAGACTCAAGTGACACCCAAGTGGAGAATTGCTGGAGTCCTCCATGGCTTTCTGAACCGTCTGAGAGACCATCCTGTCCACAGTGTATAGGGCACCATCTACTCATAGCTCACACAGCATGAGAAGATTAGGGAGGGTTAACCTGGCTTCTCTGTCTCCTACTTTCTCCCACACTAGCCCTAGCATCTTTCTGTATTGCAGTGAATGTTTAGAACCCAGGAGGATTCCAGCTTCCTTGCTCAAATATAGCAAGTTCCTCCTTGCCTGCTTTGAGACTGAGTCTCATGCAGCCCAGGCTGTCTCTGATCTCACCATTAGTTAAAATGGCCATGAACTCCTGGTTCTCATGCCTCAGACGTCTCTGAGTGCTGGGTGACAGGTATGCACCACTCTTAAGTCCTGCCACTGGGACAAGAGTGAGCAGAGCCAGCTCTGAAGCACACACTTTGCTGGTGTCAGTGATGACTGACTTATGATCCTTTCCTCCTTGCCCATGGCCCTTCTCCTTGGTGCATGCCATCCTTCCTCCCTGTGACTCATGGGGGACACCAAGCCTGAGAATGTCAGGAAGAAGTTTACTTACTTCACTGGGTTGGAGGCTGTTAGGTTCCTGCGTCAGTAGGTGAGATTCAAGCTAGAAGGTTTGTGGCATGAGAAACGGGAACAGAACTGGCATGGCAGGAACAATTGTCACCTGGCTCTGAGAAAACCATGTGGGCAGAAACTCATCGTTGGGCAGGTAGTGAGCTCAAGACCAGGCTGGGCATTGCTCAGCGCATGTGAACAGGTATGTGTACATGGACATGTGTTTCCCCCACATGGTCACCACTTATCCAGGCACGGTGAATACTCCAAGGAGCTTTTTATGTTTTAACATTGTGTGTGTTTGTGTGTCCATACATACATATACACACATACATTCGTACATATACACGAATACACGTACATGAAAACACATGCATATACATGACTATACACATTCATGCTCACACACACATATATACACACCTACATGCATACACACATGCACACACACACATACACACACATACACACACATACACACATACACGCATACATGCATACACACATACACATATACATACACACATACACACACATACAATACATATACACACATACAAATACACCTATACACACATATAGACAGACATATACACACATATACATATACACGTTAACACATACATGCATACACACATTCATAACCACACGTGCATACAGACATATACATATATACTCACATACATGTAAGCACATGAGTGGAAGCCAGAGGACAGCTTGGCCCTTGTTTCTCTCCTTTTTACCACGTGGGTCCTGGGGATTGAGTCAAGCTCATCAGACTTGACAGCAAGCCCCTTTAACTGTAGAGCCCTCTCATTGGCTGCCAGTTGCCTCTTTCCACAAATTCTATCCATGGTGGGATGTTTAGAGTTGTTATTCTCATGATTCCTTCAGCAATAGCGCAGACATCATTTACACTGCATTAGGAGTTATAATTCATGTAGATGTCAGGAGAGCTGGAGGCGTGGATCAAGAAGAGAGCCCACTTTCAATGTCATTATGTGGTATTGCCTTAGGCCCTTTTATACACTCCCCTGACTTTGTCTGAGTATATGTTTTAGGTCTCTCTATGACTGTGCAAAGAAGTAAGAGCTAGGGCTGGGCCACAAAATAGGAAAGTACTTGTTCATCCAAAAACAAAAACAAAAAACAAACAAAGAAACAAACAAAAATAGCTCTAGGGTTAAATATTGGTGCTAGTACTGAACTACACAGCCAGAAGGTATTTTTCTAAGTAAATAACACAATATTGGGGATGACAATATGATCAAATATCCTACAACTTAAGTTTGCAATGTTACCTACATTTTATAAATCAAGTCTGACCACCGTTTTGGTTGTTTCCAATCATGTCTGAGTGCATCATCACGGGAATCCCAAGGAAAATCAGAAATGGGTTCTTGAAGCTGTTGCACAGGGCCAGTATAGACCTAAATACCACAGAGGAAACCTTGATTCTTATCTCAAGGGATCATTCACCATCCCTCTTGTCACATAACTTATGACAAGACGTCACCTTTCCTAAACTTAGCCTTTTTCCCGAGTGCTGCAGAAGGGAAGACCTGGTGTCAAGGGGTCTGGATTCACACCACAGGACACTGAATTCATTTAAATAGGTGTAGTTTATTAATGCACACACCAATACAGTTCAACCAGAGCAACAGCTCACAACTGTGTACTGGACATTGCTAGGGCCTGCTCATTGCAAGATCCACATGGGCTCATGCACAAGTGCTGGAAATGCTGCTGTCTATGGCCCTGTCTCAGGACATTTTACACATAATTGTTCCTATTTTCCTTGAATCTATTGGGTCCTATGTGAAGAATACACTTGGGGAACTTGTTAAGATTAACAAACCTCATAACATACAGAACATAACAGGGTATGTGACCAGCACCACACAGTTCAACGTCAGAGTTTTTTGTTCTTTGTTAGTGTTTTTCTTGGCATTCATGATGTGGAGGCGTATTACAGAACAATAGGAAAGAGCTGGCTGCTGTGTAACAAATTCGCTGCTATTAAGGTAGGTATGGGGGCAAGACCTCAGCAGTAGCCCTTAAGATGGGAAGGAGATGATGTGTTTGATAACTGAAAGGAGCTGCCTCAGCTGTGTTTCTCTGCTTGCTCAGTGCCCATTCAACATCACTCTGTCCCTGAAGAGGAACTCAAGGTCTGCCCCCTGCTGCCTGTGAGCCAGGAAGAGGCACAGAAAGGCAAGGCCACAGAACTGGTTTCCAATCCCTCAGTAGTGCTGGATTTCCAATAATGTACTTGTATACACAAATACACTGTGGTAAGTTGCAATAGATACTAATCATTTCTCACATAGGGCAGCACTTGATTGACTACAACTAATTCTATTAAAAAAAAGAAACCTGGCTCTTGTAGAAATATATAAAGAAATATCTAGGATGGTGGGGGATGAATTCTGCCCTGGACTGAACTCGTGGAAGTGGGGTTGGGAGAAAGATGCATGGTTAAATAGCCCACCAGGTTCACATTGTGTCAATTGATTTAATCTAAGGACAAAGAAGTGGAGTATCTCTGATCGCTTTCTTCTAGTCCCTTTAAAGCATCACTGGGGTTTGAACTCAGAACTTCACACTTCTTGATGGGGCAACTACACTCAAGGAAGCTTAAGATTTTCATAGGCACAGTATTATGCTATATATACAGAGTAGATAATACTAAGATGTTCAGATGGTGATGTCCATTTGTATGCACTCTTAATGTGGACCTAAAAAAAGAGAGATCAAGGTCCTTAAAATAGAAAGATCAGTTCCAGTTGTTTTCTACCATTCCAAACAGAACGACTGGTAGGGAGAGAATGGTAAATAATCGAGAATTCGTAGATGATGCTTTGAATGAAGTGTGGATTTCTGTGCTGGTTTAAAACAGGGTCTCAAGTATCACATGTTGCCCTCTACCTGGCTGGCCAGGATCACTTTGAGCCTTGATAAACCTCCTTTCACTTTGCAATGAATAGGCTTATAAGAGTGGCCTCCAAGGACTGTGCAGACAGCATTAGCCTTTCACAGTTGAGGTGTATAACCCACAACTATAGTTTTAGCCATGTTTTTCCATGTCTGTCAGCTATTTCAGATTGTTGCTGTTATATGCCTGACAATCAAGGATGCAGAAAAATAACCTGATACAGAGTAAGGACATGGTGACCACATGGTGATCACATGGTGCCTCTTCCGTACGTTCTGGATGAGGTTTGTTAAAATTCCAATATTGCAAAAAGCTTTATATAGGGCCCATCACATTAAGGGTCACTATGCACTGTTCTATCTAAAATGGCCTAATCAGAACTGACTCCCATATAACACTTCCTGCAATCCTCATATGAGAAGCTTGAGCTTTTAGTTTTGACTTTTTCTTTTCTCGTTCTTTCTTATTTTTTGCTATATAAGTTGAGACAAAGATAGTTAAGGCCATGAATTTGCCCCCAAAATTTGAACTACAGATGTGATCAATCAGTGTTAGTGGGTGCATTCTATAAAGTATTCATTTTTTACCATGATAGATGCTTTTGTGTTTGGTGGGGTGGCCATTTCCCAGTGTACAGGTGCTGGGACCTTGCTCTATCCACTTAATGATGTTTATAGCCTCATTTTAGACGTTTCTGTGCACCCTCTATATCTCTTGTGTATTTTATTTTTCTGATAGAAGCTCATGGTACATCTTACTCAGGCCTGTGAGCAGTGCTCCTTTGGTGACATTGGTGCAGAGAGGAGAACCCCACAAGCAGCATGAGGTTCCCGTCATTGGTGGCTCCAATATTGCACTTTCCTCTGCCAACAGGTCTCCACACATTTCCTAGCACCTTAAAGACTTGAACTCTTTCTCCTAAGGAATTTTCTGGCAATTGTCGATTGCTAAGCACATGACTTCATGAGTGTTCCCCTAACACACACGCATGTTGTAACCTACCATGCAGGCTATTTCTTGATGTGATATAAAGCACCTGTACATAATGAGACAGGAGAAATTTTGACTGCATATTCAAGCTGGTGTGAAATCTCAGGAAGTTTTAATGGCTAACATTGGTGAATGAGGACAATGTGAGTTAGGATGAGACATTTTTTGGGAAAGATTTGAAAGGAAACATTCATTTAGATGCATAGGAATTACTAAGGTTTTATAATCAAGCCTTGAGGAAAATTTGGCTTTGGAAGCAGGAGATGCTCAGTGGCTCTGCCCCAGGAAAGTCTCCTGGAAAGGGCACCTCTGCTTATGCTCAGTACAGGGAGAACATTAGCAGGAAGGCAAAGTCAGCTCCCCATGACATCAGTTGTCCCTTCTTGGACATTCTATTGTCTCCTAGAGAGTTCTGGCATCCTCTGTGATGTCACCAGTGTTGTAGTGACAACCAGTGCCCTAGTTTCTCTCAGTCTGAGTCTGGCGGTTACAAGCTAAGACATGTTTTCCCGTCTTCGCAAGCTTTTTGGGAGGGGGAACGTCGATTCTGGAGAGACTAGAGTGAAGGAGTCTGGCCTTTCGTCTCAAAGTAATGATGGACAAAGACAGCACTTCTGGGGAATGTGGAGTAAGTTCTGGGCAGTGTATTTTGAGTTTCCTGCCAGGGTGGCTGCAGGCTTAAGCTGACCTTTCTAGCAATGGGCCACAGCAACTGGAGCATCTGAAAAGGAATTGAATTTCCACGAATATCACAATTCCCTAAAGTCAAGGATTTCAGAACTTTAGTTTCCCCATCCCCACTGGGAGGATATGGTAAGGCCAATGCTATTATACTGTGAACTTCTGGTCTTTACTTTTCAGTTCATTTGCTCTGTTACATTGATATAATAACACCATCAGTGGTCATGGAGGGTCCACCTTTTCTGAGTTTAGACAGGGCAGCAATGTATTTCACTATCATTGCTTCTTTAAATACAGTGGGTATCTGACAGTAGTAACAGGGAGAGATTGTGCTTCAGGCAATAATCTTATGTTCTTAGACCTTCTCCGATTTCTTCTAACTGGCAGGGTCATCGTTTGCTTTATATATTAGAGGTTGTATGTTACAAAAATTTTTCTACAATACCAAAACTATTTGGAACGTGTAGACCAAGATTCAGCCTGTAACCTATTCGCACTTCTGGGGCATTTGGTATTTCACATAGGGACACTGATAAGTCTGTTGAACATATCCTCCCTGGAAATGCGTTTTAAATCCAAAGTTGTTGCTTTAGAGTATCAGGGTAGGACATCTGAGTGTCTCCAATCACTCAAGTTTTGTGGATGGTGAATTTATCATCTGAGTTCTGAAGCCACAGGGGTGAGGGTCCTGAAACCAAGCTGTACCCTGTTCAGCTGATAATAATCCTGGAGAAGCCATCTCCGTGGTACATGTAAGCATGTGATGTCCAGCATAGGGAACACCTGGCTGCTTACATCTTTTGGTCTCTATAGAGTAGTGCGAGAACTGAGATCCCCTGAGGAGGTCTCTTAAGCATAGACCAATCGCCTAGCAGTGACACTGGGTTCCAGGCTTGTTCTCCTGTTTAGGCCTCACTGTGATCTATGTACACTCTATGCATTCTCCCCATGCAGGTTCACTTGTGTTCTTCTACCTACAGACGCTGGGATAGAAACATCTTCCCATGGCACTGACCTAAGCAAGAATCAGGCCATGAAGGAAAAGGAGAGGCTGATTAAAGAGCTGCAGCTCATTACCGAGGAGAGAAATGACCTGAGAGATCGCCTGAGGTTTCTGACAGAGAGATCCATGAAGAACAGGTATGAATCACACCAAATGCTCTTGTTTCATTCCTGGGTCTGCAAGGTCACCTTTTTCTTATCCTGTTAAGGTTTTGGGTTCTAGAAAGCTGTGCCTCCCTAACCACCCTGTGCTATCCTCACCTCCCATATAGTGGAGATTCAGAACCTTACCCTTCCTCAGGAGTGAGATTGAAAATGGACTCATCTGCTTCCACTTATTTAAAAGCAGAACTTGTGGTCTGAATGAAGAATTCAGGGATAAAGTCAGGGAGAGTGAGTTCCCAGTGTGCATTTGCAAAGCCCTTGACAGCTGGTGGCTTTGCAAGATTGTAATTGCAGTGAGTTTCTGGTGAGTCTCTGTACTTGCTAGGCAGGGGACTGAGTGCTGGAAGATCCAGGCAGTAGCCTGGAGTAATATAGGACCCACCCTGAGTTCATATATTCCTAAATGCCGATGTTCATTGTATTCTATCATTTGGGGCCAGGCCACACTTCAGGCCAAATCCATATTATGAAGGCCTGGAGAGAATGGAGGAGGCGGTCATGTCAATTCTGCACAACTTAGAGATGGAGAACACTGAGGTCCATGAGAACAACCATAAGCTGAAGAAGGAGATTACCTTCTCTAGGTAAGTCCTGGTCAGAAAGGCTGTCACTTGTGGAATGGCCATTTCTGACTTTCTTTGTTCTGGATTGGACGGTCTTCATCTATGAGTCTATCTCTTGTGCTGTTTACACATCAGTGTGCCAGGGTCATTAGGACTCAGTTTTCAGTTCCATATGTCACCAAGGTTAAAGCCAATGACAAGTACTAATTTGACATTTGCACTTGGTTCTTATCCCAAAGGTGCTTCCTACACAAGAGGTCACATGACCACAGAGTGTCAATTGTTCAAGAACCAAGAAATTGTTCAAAACTCTACATAGGATCCAATCTATCACATGGATATGCAATTTTAGATATGTTATTCATCTGTCACCATTTCTAGACTGCAGCTTCAAAAAGAGCAGCAAAATATGCTTGCACAATAATTCAGTTTCTGAAAAGTGGTTAACTTCCCAGAATACTTGTGCATAGGCAGAGCAATGAACAATTCCATTACATGAGGTGGTTGGCTGGTTGTGAGTGTAAATTAGAAAGGTTACTAAAAGACTGTTACTCATCCCAGGATTGTCTAGGCATCTTCAGAAGGCTCTAGATAGAACAGTACTGATTGAAGTCAGCAGAAGGTTATTAGGCTGACCTGGACCTATGGTGTCACACCAGGTTTTATAAAATTCAGTGCGTGGACCACATGGTTAGCATGACCTTCTCTTGGTTCTACTGACCTCCTTTGAGGGTGTTGGCCCACTACTAATTGATGTTGGCCCCATGCATTGGGCTTTCATGGATAGTTGTAGATCCATGTTCTTTCTCAGAGGTGTGGACACTAATTGGTGTCTCTCTCTCTCTCTCTCTCTCTCTCTCTCTCTCTCTCTGTCTCTCTCTGTCTGTCTCTCTCTCTCTCTCACACTCTCTCTCTCTGTCTCTCTCTGTCTCTCTCTCTCTGTCTCTCTCTCTCTCTGTCTCTCTCTCTCTCTCTCTCTCTCTGTCTCTCTCTCTTTCTCTCTCTCAAAGTTTTGAAGCACAGCAGAAGAATCTCTGGGACTCTAAGCCTGAGCAACCTCATCTGTGAGCCACAGCTTCTGTGTGAGAGCTCCTTTGTGTGAGAGGCATAGGGTGACTGAGGAAGGTTGCTGGTGTCCATCCCTGGCCTGCATGTGCATGCATACAGACACATGGATACATGCACACGCTGAGTTCCCCTCATCCAATCCTGAAATCTGAAAACACTGAATTTCAAATCCAGGCGTTCTCCTAACCTACACCTTCCCTCAGGAATTGGAGATGAGGCCTTGCAGGAATCCTCAACCAGTGAGACTGGCCCAGACCTTCTGAGATCCATTCTGCCCCAGGAGAACACAGCAGGTGTTATCAGGACAACACAGAAACTCAAGACTCCAGCCTGATGCAGGGACCGCCTGCTGGGTTAGGAGAAGACTCAGCATCAGGTTCCTGAATGAAAACATCACCTCTGAACACACAGGGTCGCTGTGGCTATGCCTTCAAGGCATCTTCAGCAGCAGCTTAAATGGACTAGGTATGACTATGGGAATCTGCCTGCAGGGTGATGTGGGAATCCTGTTGCTAAGGCTTGATCGCTAGATGTTGCCACAGAAACCCTTGAACTCTTCTTGGAGTACAGTCCAGGCAGAGGCTGAACACAAAACATTCTGATTATGAACTGAGTTTAACAGATAATCCGGAACCTGAAGGCCACAGGTCCAAAGGTCTGCACTGCAGGGGTGAGGCATCACTGCAGGGATGACCACACAGTGCAGGGGTGAGGTGTCACTGCAGGAATGACCACACACTGCAGGGGTGAGGTGTCACTGCGCGGATGACCACACACTGCAGGGGTGAGGCATCACTGCAGGAATGACCACACACTGCAGGGGTGAGATGTCACTGCAGGGATGACCACACACTGCAGGGGTGAGGAGTCACTGCAGGGATGACCACACACTGCAGGGGTGAGGCGTCACTGCAGGGATGACCACACACTGCAGGGGTGAGGAGTCACTGCAGGGATGACCACACACTGCAGGGGTGAGGTGTCACTGCGCGGATGACCACACACTGCAGGGGTGAGGTGTCACTGCGCGGATGACCACACACTGCAGGGGTGAGGCATCACTGCAGGGATGACCACACACTGCAGGGGTGAGGAGTCACTGCGGGGATGACCACACACTGCAGGGGTGAGGTGTCACTGCAGGGATGACCACACACTGCAGGCGTGAGGAGTCACTGCGGGGATGACCACACACTGCAGGGGTGTGGTGTCATTGCGGGGATGACCACACACTGCAGGGGTGAGGTGTCACTGCGGGGATGACCACACTGCAGGGGTGAGGTGTCTCTGCAGGGATGACCAGGAAGTTGACTGAGCTCCTCAGGGCTCTCCCTGTCCTGAATGTGCTTCCCTTCTAGGTGAGCACTGCAGCTTTCAGGGTGCTGGAGCCCTGTGTGGGCAGCAGTAGAAACTGCTAGCCTTGTTATTCACAGCTGAAACTATCACACAGGGCATTCCAGAAGTGAACACCACCAAAGTGGGGCCTTTCACAGCATTCTGGGTAGGATGGCACAAAGCCCCATGACAATTTCGCCTGTGATCCATACCAAATGTCTGCTGTCACTGCCTGTCTCTTAGGAGCCACCTGGATGATCCAGGGGATGGTCCTGAAGAAAAGGCTTGGCAAAATTGAGGTCTCCAAAGCCAGAGGAGCAGTGAGGAGGTGCAGGGGCCGTAGACCATGGAGACTGATATATGCTGATGTTAGACTACCCAGACTCATCCCTGTGTCCAAGTCTGGATGTCACAGAGGCACCTGGCAAAGGTCCCAACAGTTTCCTTCAGGATTCAGCTGTCTCCCTACTTGCCCTCCACCTAACCCACTTCCTGTGGTTCTGGGAGTCAAGGACTTCATCACCTTTTTCGTTTTCTTGTCATATTGCAGGTACTGTGACTCGACCACTCTTCCTCCTGCAGGAGACACATCATTTGTCACAGAACAGGACTGCTGCACCAGGAAGACCCATAGCATAACCAGGACGCTACAATGAAAACATGACTGGCCCTTCATGCTGAATGACAGGAAAAGCACCCAGCCTTCTCTTTGTTGCAGACTGGATTCCTCAGCCTTCCTGTTATGAACAGGGCATTAGTACCCTTCACAGGATACTTAGTGTTTATAAGACATTTATAGAATTCATCTTGTATATAAGGCCATTGGGCTAGGAGCCAGCATCAAGGCATCAAGTAGGAGGAAATACAGAAACATTCTAGGAAGGGACAGCCAGGGGCCAGTGGGATGGCTCAGTGATTGAGGACCAGAGTTCAGTTTCCAGCACATGGATGTTCACAGTCATCTGCAGAATCAGATCTAGGGGGTCCCATGACCTCCGCAGCTCCCAAGCAGCTACATGTATGCGTCTTAGACACTTCCTACTCACCGTGAAACAACCTAAGCCACAAAACATCCCACACCTTCTTGGATGGGCCCATCCCTGGGGGAGTCTTGTGTGTTCTGGGCTTCAACTCTAGGAAGGCTTGGCCTTGTTTTATAGGATGTCTTATTCCTTGTATCAGCAGAGAGAGAAAAAAAAAAAGATCCAGTCCTGGAACCCTAGAGGACACTGCCATGATGTCACTGCTGTGCTGGCATAGGCTTAGAGATATCTCCATGATCCATCCGAGTCACCTAGAGCTCAGGGAATGATGGAAAAGTCCATGTGAGATCGCCCAGCGCTTGCAACCATGAGAAAGCTTGGAAAACACAGGGCACATGTGGTGTTTGATCCTGTGACAGTTCAACCCTCTTGAGCCTGCAGCTAAGACAAACAGTTACACTGGCCTGAGTGCACAGGCCAGATCTCAGAACCTGTTTGCCAACCATGGAACACTCTGGATCCCTCCTCACAGCTGGACCTTGATCTGCTACACCTCATCCACCCAAGCTTCTCAAGAAATGAAGCTACCAGGTTAATATAACAACTAACTGAAGGCAGCAAGAGCCTTCAGCCGCCCTGTGGCAGTAAGGTCAGTCCATAGGTCTCCTGTCCCTGCACCCTCAGTACCTGTGAGAGCCATGGCCACCTATTCCCTTCTGAGGTGAGAACAATTATACACACAACCTTGCTTTCAACAAATCCTGCCTTGGCCACTGGTGGGACCCTCATGAGATGCAGCAATCTGATGCAGACCTCCTCAGACACTTTGGCTTCCTTTCTGGCTGCTGGAGCTTGGGCCCTCTGGCCTGGCCTAATGTAGGATCAGCAACACACAACTCTGTTGGGCCCCAGCCATCCCACATTGGGGGCCCTGCTTCACTCCTAGGTGCATCCATTTCCCACATCTCTCCAGTCTCTCCCTCATCCCTAATTCCCCTAGCCTCTCAGGCCCAGCCCTTCAGTCTCTGATGGAGACTGTCCTGGAAGGACAGGAGCCACTCCCCTGAGATACTCTCCCACCCCATGCTGCTGGACTCATCTCTACAGGAACAGCCTGCTGCTCCCCTGCCCCTGCAACCCACTTCCTAGCTCTGCTTCACACAAACACTCTAAGATCTCTACACTGGATTCCTGTTCTATTTTGCTCCCTCTCTGTCCTCCAGAAGTTCTGCTGCTCTCTCTCACCACAGCAGGACCCACCAAGACACTGCTCCTGACCCCAGCAGCCATCAGCAGCCCAGGTCATGGGGCTACTAACAGCTTTGGCCCAGGACTCAGGGCTCCTTCCTTCTTCAGTATCGAGTCCAGGCTGAGACCATCTGGCCTGCTGCTGGGTCCTTGAAACCCTCAGTCTCACAGCCTCTGGGCACTCTGAGCCCTAGTCCTTATGGCTAACAAGTAGCTGCCCAGTCAAGCAACATGGGCCTCACTGGCTTCCTGGTGTGCCATGATGCTTTCCCTGCATGGCCGGGGATGACTGCATGCTAGGATTATGTCTGGAACTAGACCTGCAGGTAACACCTGATGGGTTGGCCAGGCTGTCCTCCTACTCCTGTTCTCAGGAGATTCTCCTGACTAAGCCTCCCAAGTGCTGGGATGAGAAGTATGTGCCACCATGCCAGCTAGGGGTCTTCAGGTGTGATGAAAGACTGGGATCTGTGGCCCTGGTTACTTCCAAGAGTGGGGACACCAGTGTTCTGAGCATTCTGTCATCTGGGACTTATATTCCATGTACTTCACACGAACACTCTGAGACTTCTGCACTGGTTACCTGTTCTCTTTGAAACCTGTCTTCAGGTATCTGACAGTGGGAGTCTCCATGAAGTTTTTGTCACCCTGAGGATGTGGCTATATTAATAAGCTCAGGCAGCATGCAAACACAGCAGAGGTTACAAACAAGACTACCAGGCTGGGGCCACTTAGTGATAGAGTGCTCCTTTGGCATGGTGAGGGCCCACGTTCTCTTGCAACCAACATCTGCTGGGGATGTAGCTCAGTGATTAGGCACTTGCCTAGCGTATGTGAGGTCCTGGGCTCCATCCCTAGGACTAAACCCTCATCCCCTACCCTGAACTCACCAGGTCCAGGCATCACTGTCAATCCTGAGGGCTTGAGTTTGATCCTTAGGCCCTCTCTGATACAAAAAGAGAAAAAAACTCCCTTGATTTGTGTTTGACCCCCACATGTGTCATGCCCGCCCCACTTCGAGTGTACAATTAAGGAAAGCATGAGTAAGTGGTTGAGAGGCACACACTGCCCTTGCAGGACACCCAGTTTGCTTCTCAGCACAAACTGCATGTGACTCAGCAGGTCTCAGGGTGGAACTGGATATGTGACCCTGTGCTATAGCACTGTCCAGAGTGGTAAATGCAGCTTCTGAAGAGGAATGCAGGCCTGGCCTCCAGACCTCCACCTTCAAGTCCTGTCTGGAGAGCCTGATGCCCTGGCAAAAGAGACTCCTTCTCTCCAGAGGAGCACTGCACTCAAATGACACCTCAGTGATGAAAACTATCTGTCCCCAAAGGCATGCCACTGAGCAGAGATAGCCTCAGTCATGCACCTCTGCCCATCCCCAGTTCCTCATGTCAATAACTCAACCTTTCATGAACTAGATGGTAATGCTTGAGGTAGGATGATCAGTAGTTTACTGGCCAGTCTGGGCTGTATGAGATGCTCTCCCTGAAATCAGAGTCAGCAAGAAATTCAGCATGAAAGCACTTTGTAAAGAAGCTCAATGACCCAGTTCAGAGCCTGGGACCCCGCACAGTAGGATAAAGTGACTCCCATGGCTTTTCCTCCACCTTCAACACTCATGCTTTGGCATGCACACCCCTACAAGGAGATCAATACACATGGAATAAAAAATTAAACAGAAACATTAATGAAGACAATGCAGATAATGTTTTAAAGGATCCCGGGAACCCTCACTTAGCACTTTCCTTTCCTTTGTCTTGGGAACAGCACCTGCACCAGAGACTGGAGACTTCCTGCAAGAGAGAGAGGAGAGATGCACTGTTCATTCAGCTAGAGAGCTGTGCAAAGACCAGAGCCACCCTCCTTTTTCTGACAGTGGGAGCTGGGCCCAAGTGTGGGCTGCTCCTACTAGAGGCACCACAAGAAGAGGACCCCCTTCCTCAAACCTTCCTGGAAGTCAGAGCACTGGCTATGGATGTCCCTCAGTCCTCAGAGGGCTTTCAGCGATGGCTCAGAGCCTGTTAGGACAGAGAGGGACCAGAGCTTCCCCCCAAAGCAAGATCCCTGTCTTATCTGACAGGTATGAGGGCTTAGGGATGGGACAGAGGATGTGACAAGGTTACATGTAGCACAGGGCTAGGTTAGTAAGGCAATCAAAGAGGAAAGAATCCTGGAACATTCCTCATCTGTTCTTTGTGCTATGTTCGTAGGGATGAGGGGCAGTGTGGGTAGAGGACTAGGACACAGCACAGCCTTCTCTGCACATGGTTAGCTTTCTAGGCTGCCTGGTCACTGTGACCAGCAAATTTTCAACTGTGCCATTCTACTACCAAGGCTGACACAACTGGTGCACCATGTAGCAATAGGACTTTACTGACTTAGCGACATTTGGAATCACACAATGATCATGTGTCACAGAAGAGTTTTTTTTTTTTTTAAGAAAAGGATTTTAAAAAACTAATTATTTTGTCCATCTGAGTACGCTGTCCCTGTTTTCAGACACAACAGTAAAGGGTAGTATATGAGAGTAGAAATGGTTATGAGACACAATGTGTGGTTGCTGGGGATTGAACTCAGATCCTCTGGAAGAGCAGTCAGTGGTCTTAACCACTGAGCCATCCCTCCAGCCCCAGTATACTGTATTTTCAATGTTGTTTGTTTTTATTTCCTTTTTCACGTATGTCTGTATGGCGTTTCTGTGAGTATAGGTGTGTGTGTGCCTGTTTAAAGGTCAGAGACAAACTGAGCACAGGTCCTCACCTACCTCTCATCCATGGCTGTGATTGCTAGGCTAGCCCTTCCCCCTAATCCTAGAGACTGTCCACTTTAGGTTCATATTTCCCAGTAGGAAGGGCAGGATGACAGACACTACTGCATCCAGGTTTACGTGGCTTCTAGGGACCTAAACTGTTGTTGGGCTTGTTCAGCATGAAAATAAATCCCATTTCACAGCCCTGGCTGGGCCAGGCAGCACACAGGTCTTTGCTGCTCTTGCAGAAGACTTGGGTTCAGTCTCCAGCACCCGGGTCAGGTGGCTCACAACCACCTGAGACTCCAGGTCCAGGTACTTCCAACCTCTTTCTGGATAAACCTACATGGCAAAAGCAGGGCTGGGAGCTGGAGGTTTCTGGTGTTGGCTTCTCCCTGCTGCAGTGGGCAAATCATGGGCATGTGAAACATATAACCCTGTAATTCTACAAAGTGCAGAAGCTCCTGAGGTCCCTCATGGTGCCCTAGAGCCTGTCCACCACTCATGGAGGCTTCGGGAACATGGCTTTTTCCTGACCTGTGTGCACTGTGCATCCTCACTCTCTACCCCTGCTTTTCGGGGTTGGAAGTCTCAGGTGTAGGAGGCGCCTACCATAGGCCTCTTCTCTCAGCATTTCAGCATTTTACCCACTTGACCTTCACCAAGCATCCTTTGCTCTACACAGTTACCTCAGCCTGTGACCCTCATCCTCCAGACTCTTGTGAAGCAAACACCCATGTGTGTGGAGCTCTCATAGTTAGCCAGGCTAAAGGGGAAGGCAGCAAATCCTTCATGAACTCTACAGCTCCTAAGGCCTAGGAAAATGTTTATACCGGGGCTAAACTCATGCTGACCTGTAAGACTACATTTTTCCTTTAAACAGAAGGATGTGTGGTGGTGTGGCACAGGCCTTTGATCCTAACACTTGGGAGGCAGAGGCAGACAGATTTCTGAATTCCAGGCCAGCTTCCTCTACAGAGCTAATTCCAGGTCAGCTACACAAAAAACAACACTGTCTCCAAGAGTAAATCAAAAAGAGAAAGAAAGAAAGAAAGAAAGAAAGAAAGAAAGAAAGAAAGAAAGAAAGAAAGATAGAAAGGAAGGAAGGAAGGAAGGATTCATATTTTGTATACAATGAGATGCCTGCCTGTCTATACCTGAACCACCATGTTAACTATAACTCTTGTCACATCTGTATTAATTCAAATACTGAAGGCCAAATGGTTAAATCTTAATGACTATACAATTGGGGGGTGGTGCTGAAGAGATGGTTGGTTTAGTGGCTAAGAGCAGAAGACCAAGGTTCAGTTCCCAGTGTCCACATGGTGGCTCCTATTAACCTGTAATTGCAATTCTAGGGAATCAGTCTGGACTTCACGGGCACCACACATACCACATGGTGCACAAGCATTTATTAGGTGAAGCACTCAGGCCCATAAAAATAAGTAAATAAAATATATGGTTAACAGACACTGTGATTCAGGAAGTTCTTAGTGACTTTGGTTATCATTTCTCTCTCCCAGAGACCTGTCTTCCTCATGCTCAGCCTCCCTGGCTTCTAGGACATTTCCTAGCTCTGTGGAGCATGAAGTACTCAACACCATAAGCCAAGCATTGCAAAGCCATCTGCACCTTCACTGCTACACCTTCTCCATGGCTGTGTCTAAAGGGAGAGACTTGGAATCCCACAGATGCAAGGACAAACCTGTTGGGCTATATGAGCCCAGCCACCCAATAGTCAGATCTACTCCTGTCCCTGGCTATGGCATGAGGCTCTTAAGACAAATTAATCTGAAGGATCTCAACAGCTATGCTGTTAGACCTCTCATTGCTCTGCCCAACCTACAAGCTCCTTTACTGGCTCAAATTCACACCCGAACTCCTCTCCTGCCTCAGCCACCATCAGCTCTTCTACTCCTCTCCACCTGTGCTCTGAAGAATCCACACTAAGGTGGACATTAACCTCTTGTGGACCTCCAGACGTATGCTTGTGATTACTCTTCATTGGCTGTTTTGTATAGGTAGGCGGGTTCTTCTACTCTCATGCAGAACACTGCTCACACATTTTGGAACTTACAACACCCTCTTGATTGAGAATCCTGACTAATGACTGACTGAACCTTCCATGCCTGAAGTCACCCTCTGTCTCCCAGTCCAAGATGAGAATCCCCACCCTAACCCCATAGTGTCCAGTTTCATCTCAGAAGCTAGGCTCTGTACTACCCAATATCATTTGGATCTTGGCCTCTAATTCTCTGTTAAATCGTTCCTCTCTTCTTTAAAACAAATTCATTTTGTTGTTTGTTTTTTGAGACAGGGTTTCTCTGTTTGGCCCTGGCTATTCTGACATGCTCTCTGTAGATCAGACTTGTCAGGAAGCCAGATATCTGCCTGCCTCGGCCTCTTAAGCACTGGGATTACTGGATTGTGCCAGCATGTTTAATTAAAAATTAATTAGTGGCAGTGCATGTTGGCACATGCCTTTAATTCCGTCCGTTGGGAGGCAGAGGCATTGTGAGTTCCAGGACAGCCAGGGCTATAAATTAACACCTTGTCTCAAAGAAAACAAGCCAAAAATGAAACAAAAAATGTTGCAATATGGTCTTAGGAATGTAACTGAGTCTGTTCTTGAACTCTGAATCCTCCCACTTTCACTCAGGTGCTAATCAGCAGGCTTCTGTCTTGACTTTCACTGAGCACTCAGGGCTGCCAGGACTGTTACCTCTCCCAGTGTAACTCCTGACTCTCTCATCAGCATCATCACAAAACTCCTACTAAGAATTAAGGAAACCTGAATTCTAAGGAACAGTCGGAGCTCCAGTATTTCCAAAGCTCACTCTAATACAGATGGATCCTATGCTGCAGTAAAATGGTCACAGCTGGAGGTCTTAATTCCAGGACTTGGGACAGAGGGGTTGGAGGATTTTGAATTCAAGGTTATTTTTATGTTACATTGTTGCTCAAAGCAAGTTGGGCTGCTACAAGATACCCTGTCTCAAAACTATACCAAACACACCTAAAATGAAACAGAGGAGTTTGAGTGGGCACAGATGGGAAAGCTGGGCACTTTATGGCTAAGCCACCTGCTGCCAGCACCAAAGTCCATGCACAGCCCCAATTCTGAGCTGTGTCTGGGACCCCACTTAGGAGCACGCACCAAAGTAGCTCAGATCCAGGGCTTTTGGTCTAAGAGGAATTCAGGCAGTCACACTTTGGATGCCAGTTCTCCAGCTCAACTGCCTGTCAGCCCAGGATCTGGTCTTAGTCATGGCTTGGCATCCCTAAATTCCTCCCAGCTGTGCTCTGAACTCACCCTGTGCCCCGTTCTGATGAATCTGCCATTCTCCATGGGAGTAGCCTCAAGAAGTCCCTCACATCTGAAGCACCACTCTGAGTGCACTAAATACTGCAGGGGAGGGGCGTGGCCAGCTGAGCACCCACCCCTTTCAGCTGTAGAACATTTAGCTCTAGAGTGAGCACTGCTGTGCATTGTGGAACTTAAGCAGTATCCCAGTCTTGGCCTGGGAAGAGCCATTGACACCCACACTTTCTGGGGTGACATTGTCTCCTGAGGATAGAGTCAGGTCAGGAGCAGCAACTGATGTTCACGAGAGACAAACTTTCTTCACCACCTGCCCATGCTGGCCCTAGGATCTGGGCTTTTTGGGTGACATGAGTGCTGAGCCCCCCAGGTAGATGGGTTTTCAGGGGTCAGGTGGTTATTGTCACCAAAGGTATCCACAAGGATAAGTCATACTGTACTAATTCCCATATTAGATCCCTTCTCACGGGTCACAGAGGCCGTGCTGGGTCCTAAATGTGGACCCAGGTTCCTGCGCACTTTTGAGGAGACTGGTCAGGGCGCAGGCTTCAGGACATTTTGTTTGAATTATTTTGGGGGATTTTATTTTTACTGTTGGGGACAAACCTAGGGCTGCCATGTGCTGGGAAAAGGCTTTGCCACAGCTGTAGATCATCCCTAATTATAAACTCCTAAATTCTCCCAATCCTGGAACTTTATAGGTCCCTCACATGATGCAACCTTTGGGGGATTCCTCACATAGAATCATGGGGTGGAATGCAT
The DNA here is from genome assembly GCF_021556685.1 of Rattus norvegicus. NCBI lineage: Eukaryota > Metazoa > Chordata > Mammalia > Rodentia > Muridae > Rattus > Rattus norvegicus. The sequence continues at coordinate 17,284,634 of NC_141552.1, forward strand.
CCCAAAGAGAGACAGTGGGAAATGTTCCCCAGTGTCTCCCTGTGGCTGTGGTGATGAGAGTGCTGACCAGTAGATGGCAGGGCCCATGTGAAACCCTTTTGTTTTCTACTTGAGTGGAATATTCACCATGCCTTTTTTTTTTTTCTTGAACCACAGGTTGCCCTGGAACTTACAGTCTTCCATCACTCTGACTCAGTTTCCCATGACTGGGATCACTGGCTTAAATTACTATGCCCATCTTTCTTTTTTTGTATTTATAAATCTTCTAAAAGCCAGAAGGATCTAGAATTTAAAATTTTGTGGTCCAAGGCATTTCCAACAGGGGATTCTTGACCTAGGAGTATCCAGACCAATTTTTATTGTGTGGGTCCTTCATTCCCATAACAGCTTATGCTTGACAAAGAGTTCCAAGGTGTGATGTCACTGGGGATCAGGCGGTGTCCCAAATAGCGGCACTGACTCAGGTTGTAATTTAGGCTGGAGAAACTTACTAGGACCCTGGTAATCCTAGCACCCTAGGGCCTTAGCTGTCCTTAATCAGATCTGGCTATGAATCAACTGCGCTTGAGGGTGGATTGGAATTCTAGTCACTGTGAGGCAGGAGCATTAGGACCCTACAGCCACTCTGGGCTCCATAGGAAGACCATGTTTCAATAGTAAAAGGGGTCACCTGCGAGTTCTTACTGTCTTCCCTGAGGCCTTCCTGCTGGAGTTAGAATAGCTGTCTCACCAAGTTGAAGTAGAGGGCAGAATGTTGGTGCCTTCTATAATGAGGACGAGTGACAGATAGTCTATGGAAATTCTAGTAAGATCTACAGGTATTTATGTCCTGTGCATGGGAATTGCTGGCTTCCCTGTGTCCTTTGCCTTTAATTTGCAGTCCATGGGGCACCTGGGAATGTCCCAAAACCAGGCTGCACACAGGGCTTGTCCCATGATTCTCACTTGCACCCAGTGCCTGCCTGATTGTCATAAGTCTAACAGAGCCACTGTATGCTCTCCTGACACCTGCAGAGAGCACTATATGGGACCCTACTATCCCGACATTGCCCATCAGTGTCTACAATGTCTCTATATGGCACTGAGATGGTCTAAGCTGCTTCCCGCCTATATGCTGCATCAGAATCTGACCATTCCTAATTTACTCCTCTCACACCCACACTAGAAGCCCTGTACCCACACTAGCCCCAGCTGGCCTGTTGCCTACTAACATCTCATGGACTCTGCCCCAATCCCCTGCCCTGCCCTGCCCTGCCCTGCCCTGCCCTGCCCTGCCCTGCTCCAATGCACTGCCCCAATGCCCTGCCCTGCCCCGCCCCAATGCCCTGCCCAATGCCCTGCCCTGCCCTGCCCCAATGCCCTGCTGTGCCCTGCCCCAAACCCCTGCCCTGCCCCAAACCCCTGCCCTGCCCCAATACCCTGCCCCAGTGCTCTGCCCTCCCCTGCCCTGCCACAATCCCCTGCCCTACCCTGCCCTGCCCCAATCCCTTGCCCTGCCCTGCCCTGCCCTCACTCAGCTGACATTGTGGACATCTCAAGAAAGTCAGTGGACAATGGCTGACACACTTGTCTGAAGACTGGAAATGTTTCTCGATCTTGGAGAGGAAAGAAGGACCCTCCACCTACACTTTCCTCTAAGGAAGTTTATTCAGGTGAGGGATGACAGGGACTGTTTTGTCTCATGTCACACATGTCAGTAGAAAATATCCTAGGTATTGGATGGCGCTGTTAGCATTAACAGAACAAAGCCCATAGTGTTGGGAAGGATAATACATTATGAGTAGGATTAGAAAACCCCAAGCCTCTTCCAGGTCCTAAGAGGGCAAAAAATAGCACCAAACATAGCATTAATGTGATAGGTTGGTTAAATCTAGTTACTAGGTTCTAGTGTGATACCTATGACCCTTTTTGTGTCATGGTCAGCTTATAATGACTAGAGGACCTAAGCTTGAGAGTCACCAATGCCTCTCCCTTGCTTCTCCAGCTGCTGAGCATTGAAAAGCCCTAATGAGACAGCATCTGTTTGCAGACATACTGGATTATTCTTCTTCACTTTATCGCTCTGAGTCACCTCCACTCTCAGTAAGTCAGTTTAATTCCATAAATTGGAAATGAGTCCCGTGGAACATATACTTTCTCAATACAATCACAGATTTCCATGTAAAAGGTGAAACATGAACTGTCCCACCTAAGCTCTGGGCTTGCACAGACGTGCTATGCAAAAGAAACATGTGGTCACAGCTGCAGTCTGCATTCACTATGGATGCTCTTGAGGTCCTCCCTGACCTGCATAGATTAAGATAATTATCTTGCTTTCTATCAAAAGAATTCATTATGCCAAGTTGGCCTGTAGAAGGAGGCTAGTCTCTTCAGTATTTTATCAGATGTGCTTAATGTATATAATCATCGATAGTAAGTGAAAGATCTGTTTGGAATTGAAACTGAGTGATGCTGGAGGATGATCCTGAATGCACAATGAGCAGTGGAGGCACCAGAGCCCGGTGTGGATGCCTAGCAGGCTGCCACATTGAGCAGGCACTGCTCAACCACCTGTACATACACATCTCCTGAGATCTCTCTCCTTAATGGGAGATGATGGCGTCCATCTAGTATAGCACATGCCCTGGAAGGACAAAAGCCACCTGCAGGAGATGTGGTGATGACACACAGGTTAGAGCATCTGCTGCTCTCTCAGAAGAACCACATGGTCCCTAACAATCATTTACAATGGGGAATGCTATTCCCTCTTTTGGATCATGAGGGAAATGCACTGAGGAGTGCATACATACATACATACATTTGAAAAAAAAAAGATCCATTGAGTTAAATGATAAAAATAAATATAATCAGCAACAATAAAAAACACAGCATATGAATGATCAAGTGAAACAGCACCTATAAAAACCTATTTCCCAAAATGACGTTAATGGTCATTATCTTTGTGGTTTAATACTAATGCTGTATTGTAAGAAAAACTGAGGAACATGGTTCTCAATTAGGATTATTCTATATTCCTTTGTGAAAGTTGTCATTTTACTGCAGCTCTACAGGCATGAGTGTGTGTTACTCAATATCTGGTGCACACAGTCAATAAGGAATGTGTGTTGTAGACTGATATAGACTAGGATGAGAAGAATACATGACAGCATGGATACAGTATGTCAGTGATTACATCATAAAGTGTGTGTCCATAAAAAAAGTCACATTATCCACACAAAAGACACTATCACCCTGTGTACCCCTTGGTGGCTTTGAATTCCCTATTTACCCATGCTGCCTGGTCCATGCAAAGATCCATATCCAGCTGTCAGTTCTAAGTCTACAGGAGGGGAAAGGACCCTTGAATAAGATGGTCTTAAGAGTCAAGAGTTTCAAATCAATTTTTATTCATAAGGAGTACAATTTACAAAAAACAGGAATAAAATGAATACCTAAAATGGTATAAAATGAAAAACAGTAACAAGAATATATAAGTATGAAATAACAAAAAGAAAACTTCAATGAAAATCATAACCAAAAACATTTCTTAACAGCATTTTCTTAATGAACATTTAGAAACACAGTTGTAGTGCTGTTTCTCCTCTAGGACGTGAGATGTCAAGGCAGTCCCCTCAGTTGTCTCTCAAATGGTGTTGTCGGTATGAGAGAGGAGAAAGACCTCAACCAGACAGGCTGGCATACGGATACATAAATGTAGGGTCTCTATACATTGAGGAAATTATCTGAGAAGAAGAATATTCACCCACAAAAAGTCTTTGACTGTGAGGATTGTCGTCACAGGGAACTCCTGAGAGAGAAACTCATTCTTCAGGGGGCTGTCTTCCTGGGATCCGTCCTATTCCATGTCTCCTGCAGTTCCTGAGACCTGGGAGAAGAAGGCAGCTATTAAGACACGGATGTGGTGGGGACACGCATACCAGCTGTCAAGTTGCTGCCTTCAGTCATGTGATATGTTATTCCTCTGTCACCATTTCTGGATTGCAGTTTCAAAAAGGGCAGAGAAGTATAATTGCCCATAATTCAGTTTCTGAAGAGTGGTTAACATCCCAGAATACTTGTGCATAGACAGAGCAATGAATAACTCTATCACATGAGGTGGGTGACTGACTGGGTGTGGGGAGATTAGAAAGGTGATAGGGGAAGCAAAGATGTATCCAATAGGCAAATGGTATCAGACATTGTTAATCTGACTCAGCTGCTTGTTCCTACCACATTTTGCTGGGTCTGGAGGTTGCTGGTCTTCTCCTGTTCGTCTTCATCATTCGGGTTCAACTCAAACAAATATCGCTGTAACTCCTTGCACTCCTGCTTCAATGTGACCAACTTCTTCTTCATACATGCCTGGTCCATCAGGAGCCGGCTGTGCAGGTTGCTGGAAACACACTCTGCATAGTAAGATCCTGAAGCCTCTTCCTCCCATTCCAACTGCCAAATCCCACAAACTCCACCAGGACCCAGATTCCCATAAAGACTTCGTAGAATACATCTCCATACATGTAAGGCTGCTGCACAAATAGCAAACGGCCAATCCAGGGAAGAATAAATTGTTTCTGTGACCCAAGCACCAATAAGAGTCCATGTCTCTCCAAAAGAACAAGGGATCTACAACTATCCATGAAAGCCCAATGCATCGGGGCAACATCAATTAGTAGGCAGTAAACAACCACAAGAGGACAGTAGAACCAAGGGAGGTCATGCTAACCATGTGGTCCACACATTCAGCTTTGTTAAACCTGGTATGACCCCAGAGGCCCAGGTCGGCCTAATAACACTCTGATGCCTGAATCAGTATAGATCTATCCAGAGCCTTCTAAAGATGCATAGACACTGTGGTGAGAAGTCACAGTCTCTTATGGAACTGAAACTGAGTCCAAAAGACCCACGGCACAGTGATATTTAAACAGCAGAAGACATGGACCCAGAGCTGCAGGCTCTCCAGTCCAGAACAAAGAGAGGCAGCAATGGATATTCCACAAGTGATGGGCCCTTCTGACCAGTACTTACCGATAGAAGTTAATCTCCTTCTTGAGCTCCTGAAATTTCTCACGATGTTCAATGTTCTTTGTGTCTAAGTTGTGCAGTAATGACATGACCTGTTTCTCCTTTATCTTCAAGTTTTCATAAAATGGATTTGGCCTGAAGTACGGGCTGGCCCCAGGAAGATAGAACCCAATGAACATCGAGGTTTAGGATTATATGAACTCAGGCTGCGTCCTGTACTACCCCAGCCCTGGAAGGACACTTTCTGAATTCTACATATTTGGATCTTCTTCAGCTTCAGAAACTTGGAATTGTGTGCCCAGGATAACAGAAGCTAAGCACCCAGATAAAGGGTTCCCTGGCTCACTTTTTTCAATCAGGAGGGCTGGATCTGCATTCAAACCTGTTATGCTGTCAAGAGCCTAGGCCATAGAGCTTACCCAACCACACACACACACACACACACACACACACACACACACACACACACACTTCCAGAAACCTCTGATTTCATTTTTCCTGTTTTGACAAGTGGAATGCTACAAGCCGAATAACTAATATTCTAGAGGCAGACAGTACACATAATTCTGGAGATGAGACCAGATATTGCCACAAACTTATAATCTGCCCAAGGCATACAAATGTATAGACAAATGTGACCACACAGGCAAAGAACTGTGCTGTTGAAAGTGGGGCTTCCAAAATAAAGCACTCACACCTCCATGAAACTATTATACAGGTAAATCCTGAGGTCAAAAAACAGACCCCTAAATTCCAAGGGTGGAGGGACACAGAAACATATAAAAGTTGTGCATATGCATGCAGACCTGTGCACACACAGACACACAAACTGGGACACACCCACAAGAAAAGGAAAGTAAACAGACTCAGAGAATGAGAAAGAGAGACAAATATGGAAAGAGCACAATGAGAATCAGTAGAAATGTATGCACCATTACTGTCTCGGAATTTAAGGCACAGAGACAAGAAGGAACAGGCCTGAGCCTCAGGACTTCTAGTTAAGCATTGATATGAACACTGTGGGACCTGTCACCTAAGGGTGCTGCCATGAGATGATAGCATTCAGTCACCTTCCTAGCAAGTACAAACACTCTCCATAAACTCACAGCACCTAGAACCTTGCAAAGCTACCACCTGTCAAGGGCTTTCCAATTGTACACTGGGAACTCATGCCCAAGTGACTTTATCCCTGAAATCTTCACTCAGATCACAAGTTCAGATTTTCAACAGGTGGAATCAGAGGGTCCATTTCCAAACTCACTCCTCAGTAAGGGTCAGGTTCTGCATCTCCTCTCTATGGGAGATGAGGTTTAGAACAAGGTCGTTTTCTTGGAGCAATGCATACCTCTTGCTCATGGATCCACCTGTCACATAAAGGAGGCGATCTGTCAGCTCATTTCTCTCCTTGGTAGTTAGCTCCAGTTCTCTATTCAGCCTCTCCTCTTCCTCATTGGCCTGCACCTTGTTTTGGACATTTTCAGGGGATGACGTCTGTCTGCAGGCCTCTGTAAGTAGAAGAATACAAGTGAACCCGCATGGGGCGAATGCATAGAGCATACACAGACCACAGTGTCGCCCAAACAGGAGAACATGCTTGGAAGCCAGTGTCACTGCAAGGAGTTTGGTCTATGTGTAAGAGGCATCTTAAGTGGATCACAGTTCCCCCACTACTATATACAGACCAAGAGATGTGAGCAGCCAGGTGTTCCCTATGCCCAACCACACAGGCTTACAAGTACCAGAAAGATGCCTTCTCCAGGATTATTATCAGGTACGCAGGCTACAACCTGGTTTCAGAAGTCAGATCATCAATTCAGCATCCACAATGACTTGATTGATCAGGGATACTCAGATATCCTACACTGTTACTCTAGTCCAATGACTTTGCATTAAAAAGTCATATAGGGGGAGGACATGGTCAACAGACTCATTAATTCCCCCTACAGAAATGACAAATGCCCCAGAAGTGCCAATAGGTTACAAGCTCTTTCTCTACCTGCTCCGTATAGTTGGCTACTGTAGAAAAATATCTGCCACACAGAACCTCTAATATATGAAGGTAAGATTGGCCCCGTCAGCCAGAGGTAGTCAAAGGAGTTCTAAGAATATAAGGTCATGGCCAGGAGCACAGTTCTCTCCCTCTTACTACTGTCAGATAGTCACTGAATTTAAAGAAGCAATGAAAGTGAAGTACATTGATGCCCTGTTTAATTCAGAAAAGTTATACACTCCATGACTACTTATGGTGTTATTATATCAATTTAACATACCGAATGCACTGTAAAAGTAAAGACTAGAAGTTCACCCAATAATAGCATAGGCACTGCCATATCCTCCATGTGGTTATGGAGAAACTAATGATGTGAAAACCTTGACTTTCAGGAATTGTGATAATCATGGAATTCAATATCTGTGGAGATGTTCCAGTGGTTGTGGCCCATTACTAAAAAGGCCAGCGGAAGACCCCCACACACAAACCTGACAGGAAGCTCAACATACACTGCCCAGAACTTACTCCACATTCCCCATGTCCTCTGTCCATCATTACCTTTAGGTTTCGTTTGCTTCACTCTAGACTCTTCTCTATCAACATCAGCTCTCCCAAAGCGCCTACAAAGACGGGCAAACATGTCTGTGGATATATCCTTTGGACACTAAGAGAAAAAGTATGGAATTGGTTGTCACAACGGTACTGGTGACATCACAGGGATTCCAAGGTCTCTCTAGGAGACAATAGAATGTCCACGAAGGGACGGCTGATGTCATGGAGAACAGACTTTGCCTCCCTGCTAATGTTCTCCCTGTACTGAGCAAAAGCTGATGGACCCTTTTCAGGGGACTTCCTTGTGGCATAGCCACTGAGCACCACATGCTTCCAAAGCCAAATTTGGCTCTAGGCTTGATTGGAAAAACCTAAGTCATTGCTATGTATCTAAATGAGTGCTTCCTCCCCAATCCCTGCACAGAAATGTTTCATCCTACCTCAAATTCTCCTCAGTCAGCAATATTACCCATTAAAGATTACTGAGAAATCACACCAGTTCCTATAAGTAGCCAAAGAGGTCTCCTGTCTCATCATGTGCAGGTGCATGAAATCACATGCAGAAATAGCCTGTAGGGTAGGTTGCGATGTGGGTGTGTGTTATAGGTACAACCTGAAGCTTTGTGCTTAACATTTGACAGTTGCCACCAGATTCCTTAGGAGAAAGAATTGCATTCATTATGGTCCTGGCAACAATGTGGTGATCTGTTAGCAGAGGAAACTGAAATATTGGATTCACCAGTGAATGCACCCTCAGGCTGAGTGTGGGGCTCTCCTCTTTGCACTTAAGTTACCAAAGCAGGATTGCTTACAGGCTTCTCTAAGCTATAATGTGTGATTTCATCTGAAAAATAAAATAGTCAGCAGATGTGTGTGTGTGTGGGGGGGAGGTGCAGCCAAAGGAGTAGGACAAGCTTAGAGACATAACTCAGTGGACAGAATAAGAAACAAGCATCTTCACTTCTGTTTCATGGATCACCCCACAAAACACAAAAGCATCTATCGTACTAAAAAAAAAAAACCAAATTATTTTATTGAATGCATACACTAAAGTATTAGTAGCAAAGCTCAAATTTTGGGGGCAGATCCATGACTTGAACTATCTTCCGGACAACATATAAAGCAATAAATAAATAAATAAATAAATAAGAAAAATACAGAAAAAATACAAAAACACAAAAAGCACGAGCCTCTCATGTGAAGTTACAGAAGAGTGATCCAGTGGTCACTTCTGACCAGGCCATTTTAGCTGTGACGGTGCATAGTGACCCTTAATTTGATGGGTCCTACATAAAGCTTTGTGCAATATTGTCATTTTAACAAACCTCATCCAGAATATACATAACGACACAGGATATGATCACAATGTCCTTGCTGTGTATCAAGTTATTTTTCTGTGTCCTTGATTGTCAGGCATATTACAGCAAAATCTGAGATGGCTGGTAGACTTGGAAGAAAGTGGATATGAAAGATCCCCATTTATATATCAGTACAGCCATTTCTTAAGAATGAGAATCTTTTAAGCTGGCCTTCGCTTAGACCCTTGACATTAGACAATAGAGCAGAAAGTACAGAAAGCACATTCCCACCCACTCTCTAGGAAGCTGCCTGACCATAAGAACAGAGGGTATAGAACATATTTACTGCAGGGCAATTACAAGACAGGAAACATCTCTGGGAAGCTGACTGACCACTATAGAAGTGAGATATCCTTGGTACTGAATGCAGCTGTGCTATAGGCTGACATCGCTATAGCCTTGTCCTGGGAACTCCAGAAGGGAAACACCTGCCAAGACAGATATCCTTGGTCCTTGTCCTGGGAACCCCAGGATAAGAAAACATATATCAAGTCAGACGTCCTTCATACTGAAATAGCTGCATTGATGTTGTTACGGCCTTATCCCAGGAATTCCAGGACGAGAAACATCTGCCTAGATATCCTTGGCACCGAAATAGCTGAGCTAATGAAACTGTGTAATCTTAACTGACTATTTAAGCTGTACATTTCTGTTGTTTGAGCCTCCTCACATCCCTCCTGCGTGAGGACTGTGTCAAGCCCCAGTGCATTGGTATCCCAAAGTAAACCTCTTGTTTTTACATCAAGACTGAGTCCTGTGTGTTCATGGGGTGGTGATTGTCCTCAGGACTGGAGCGAGAGTCTCCTCTGTCTGAGGGTCTTTCAGATAAAGCTATAGTTGTGGGTTACACACCTCAGCTCTCATTGGCTAATGCTGTCCTCACAGTCCTTGGAGGCCCCTTTGTAAGACTACCTGTTGGAAAGTGGAAGCAGCTTTATTTGAGCTCAAAGTGAACAGGACGAGCAACTTAGAGAACAAGATGGGGTAATTGAGACCCTGTCTAAAACCAGCACAGAAACCCACCCTTCAATCAAAGCATCATCTACCAATTCTTGAATTTTTACCATTCTCTGCCAACCAGTCTTTCATTCAGGAAAGGTAGAAAAGAACTGGAAATGATCTTTGTATTCTAAGGACCTCGATCTGTCTTTCCTTAGGTCAACGTTAAGAACAAATGAAATGGGTATCACCATCTGAATAACTTACTATTACCTACTCAGCATTTCTAGCCTAATACTGTGCCTATGGCAATCTCAAGCTTCCCCGAGTGTTGCTGCCCCAGCAAGAAGAATGAAGAACTGAGGTCAAACCCCAGTGAACCTTTCAAGGGGTTAGAAGAAAGCCATCAGAGATACTGAACTTCTTTGTCCTTAGATTAAATCAAGATGATACAACATGAATAGATTGTGCTATTCAACCTTACATCTTCCACACAACCCCACCTATCTGAGTTCATTGCTTGGCAGAATTCATGCCCCACCATCCTAGATATTTCTTGATTCATTGCTGCCAAGGGCCAGGTTTCCTGAGTTTTGTTTTTTATAGAATTGGGTGTAGTCAATCATAGTTGCCCTCTGTAAGAAATGACAAATATCTATAATAACTGACCACACTGTACTTGTGTATACAAGTACAGTAGTGGAAAATTCAGCATAACTGAGGAGTGGGAAATCACCACTGTGTCCTGGCCTTTCTCTGCCCATATCACAGCTCACAGGCAGCTGGGGCAAACCTTGAGTTCCTCTGTAGAAACAGAGTGAGGATGAATGGACACTGAGCAGGCAGAGCAACACAGCTGATGCAACTCAGTTCCAGCAACAAACACATTATTTGTTTCCCATCTTAACAGCTTGTTTTGAGGACTTGTCCCCACACCTAGCTTAAACACAGCAATTTTCATACATGCCAGCCTGCTATTTCATATTGTTGCTGTAATACGCCTCCACATCATAGATTTCAAAAAAGAAAGATAATAAACCTGACAGTGAGAAGGGTGATGCTTGTCAACATCTAGTGCGTTGGCGGCCCAGGTACGGTCACAAATAACCAGGACACAGGGGATGCAGAGCAAAGGCAGATGCAACTGCATGCAGCTGCAAGTTTATTAACCCTTATATAGGCATGAATATGAATTACCTCACTTTCCCTTTTGGCAAGATATAATAAGATCGTTATTCCCATGATACCAGGAACAACCGAGGCAAGACTAGGCAAAGAAGTAAGACTAAGCAAAGGCTTCTTCTTAAAATATCTGTATAGCAAATCACCCCTCTTCCTAGTATCACAATATCCTTGTCATAACCCAGAGAGCATGAGAGCTGCTTCCACAAAATAGGACATAGTACAACATAGTGTGAGGTAAAGTGAGGAAAACATTTCCTTCTCAAGGGCAGCGTTCCAGCCCCTGCTTGCATCTCTCAGCAGTCTTTCTTTGATCCTGTCTGGGAAGTGTATCTCAATGACTCCACAATTTCTTTCTTTGTTCTTTTGTTTTAAAAGTAACACTGTCTATAACACAGCTAAATGTCCTCGAAGGGGTTTAATCATGCAAAAAGAAAGCAATATAATATATAATATAGGCAACCTTTAATGAGTGTATCTATTTTCTTAGGTGTATTTTTCAGATATCTTCCCAGATCTGGATTTAACTTTGGTAATTGTTATCTGTCTAGAAAATCAGGAATATCAAATAAATATTTCTGTTTTCTGGCGTAAAGTCCTCGGGAGTAAGAACTAATGATTTTGGAATTTGCTCCGTGTCTGTTGTTATGTCCCTCATTTCATTTCTGATTTTTAATTCATGTATTGTCTCTCTTGTGCATTGTTAGTTTGAGGAAGGGGTTGTCTCTCTTGTGGATCATCTCAAAAAAAAAAAAAAGAGGAAGAAAAGACAGCTCTTGCTTTCCTTGACTTTGTATTTTTCTCTTTGTTTCTAAAGGCTTGATTTCAACCCTGAGTTTATTGCCCTTCATCAGATCCTACCAGACTCTCTATGGGATGAGGCTTTGCCTCACTTGGTAACAGCAGCATGGAATAAATGAAGCTTCTGCTGATCTCTGTTGTGGTGTTGCACATCACAATCTCACCGAAAACCATGCATAGCCTGGTTTTAGGCTCTATAAAAGCGGCCCACTATTTCAGTGTTCCCTGCAAGGTGCCATGGAACGGTAGTAACATAATTCTGCAGGCACATCGACAGGTTTCTCCACGGTCTTCTGGGTCATTTGATAATAATTTATAGTGAGTTCATGGATGAACACACACACACACACACACACACACACACACACTTTACTGACATGGTGCATATTCTTTGCACACCAAAAATAAAGTGAGCGTTACTGAAAATGCACCAGTAGGGCAATCCATGGAGGGAGCTGTGGGGAAGCTGGGGCTTAGAGTTACTTAAAAGACCGATGCAGATTCTCCTTCTATTGGAGGAGAAACTTGATAGACAATGTGGTTCTTTATTTTCTTTCTCTAGAGCACACAGGACTAGGGTGGCAGCTAGGGCTTTGAGCATGTTTGGCAAGTACTGTAGCACTGAATTAAATCCTAGGGCTGGAACCCTATTAATCATCTACAACAATTACAGGGCAGGCTGGATGACGACACTCAGCTGACAATGTGGACATCTCAGGACAGTCACTGGACAATGGCTGACACACTTGTCTGGAGACTGGAAATGTTTCTCGATCTTGGAGAGGAAAGAAGGACCCTCCAACTACACTGAACTCTAAGGAAGTTTATTCAGGTGAGGGATGACAGGGACTGTTTTGTCTCACGTCACACATGTCAGTAGAAAATATCCTAGGTATTGGATGGCGCTGTTAGCATTAACAGAACAAAGCCCATAGTGTTGGGAAGATTAATAAATTATGAGTAGGATTAGAAAACCCCAAGCCTCTTCCAGGTTCTAGGAGAGCAAAAAAAAAAAAAACCATGAAATACAGCATTAATGTGATAGTTTGGTTAAATCTAGTTACTAGTTTCTATTGTGATACCTATTGTCAGTGTCTGCGCCAACAGTGTGTGAATATCAGGTGTAGGTTTGTGGGGTTGAAAGAAAACACGTACACGGGTCACCCCTTTTTAGCCAGTGCCACCAAGGCTTTACTGAGATCTCCTTATATACCAGAGGCAAAAGCTGTGGAAAAACAACAAGGCAGGTGAAAATCCCCAACCAGGAAAATAGGACAAGTCTGTGTGGTGAAAGTTCCAGCCCAATCAGGGGCATAAACAGCTTCTTAAAAACAAGAAGCAGGAAAGCTCAGTGGGGAGGAAGGGTGCCATGGAAAATCCCAGCCCCAAATCAGGGGCTAAGAGCAGCTGTCAAAGGTGTAAACAATTTCTTGCTATAGCAGGCTGAAAGGCTCAGCGAGGGGGGAGGGAAACACCAAGGTAGGGCCCAACAGGAGTCTTCACTGGTGGCTCTAATGTTTCACTTTCCTCTGCCAACTGGCCTCCACACTGTTTCTAGGACCATAATGATTTCAAGTCTTCCTCATAAGGAATTTTGTGGCAACCGTTGAATGCTAAGCACAAGGCTTCATGAGTGTTCCCCTAACACACACCCATGTTGCAACCTTCCATGCAGGCTATTTCTTGATGTGATTTCAAGCACCTGTACATAATAAGACAGGAGAACATTTTGAGTGCATATTCAAACTGGTATTATTTCTCAGGAATTTTTAATGGCTAATATTGGTGAAGGAGGATAATTTGAGTTAGGATGAGACATTTTTGGGCAGGATTTGGAAGGAAACATTCATTTAGATGCATAGGAATTACTAAGGTTTTTATAATCAAGCCTTGAGGAAAATTTGGCTTTGGAAGCAGGAGGTGCTCAGTGGCACTGCCCCGGGAAAGTCTCCTGGAAATGACACCTCAGCTTATGCTCAGTACAGGGAGAACATTAGCAGGGAGGTAAAGTCTGCTCCCCATGACATCAGCTGTCCCTTCTTTGACATTCTATTGTCTCCTAGAGAGTTCTTGGCGTCCTCTGCTATGTCACCAATGTTGTAGTGACAACCAGTGCCCTAGTTTCTCTCAGTCCGAGTCTGGCAGATACACCCTAAGACATGTTTTCCAGTCTTAGAAGTGTTTTGGGAGGGGGGATGTCGATTGTGGAGAGACTAGGGTGAAGGAGTCTGACCTTTCGTCTCACAGAAATGATGGACAAAGAAAGTGGTTCTGCGAAATGTGGAGTAAGTTCTGGGCAGTGTCTTTTGAGCTTTCTGTGGAGGCGGGGGGGGGGAGGGATAGTGGGGGTCCTGCAAGCTTAAGCTGACCTTTCTAGCAATTGGCCACAACAACTGGAGCATCTGCAAAGGAATTGAAATTCCATGAATATCACAATTCCTGAAAGTTATGGATTTCAGAACATTAATTTTCCCATCCCCAAAGAAAGGATATGGTAAGGCCAATGCTACTCTTCTGTGAACTTCTGGCCTTTACTTTTAAAGTTGATTTGTGGCTTGTTTTTTGTTTGTTTATTTATTTATTTAGTGGGTAATATTATTTATTGCCAAAGTCAAACATCTGGGTTACATCCTGGGACCCATATGACAGAAGGAGAGAAATGGCTCCTGAAAGTTGTTTGGTCATGTGCTGCACACACACACACACACACTCACACACACAAACACACACAGACACACACACACACTCACACACACACACATTCACACACACTCACACACATACACACTCACATTCACACTCACACTCACATACACACAGACACACACATACACTCACACACACACACTCATACACACACATTCACATACACACACTCATACTCATACTCACACTCACACTCATACACACACAAACTTTAAAACAAAAGTAATTTTTCTTACAGTCTGATATAATTGGTTCTAATAAAAAGACAGCCTGAGTGTAGTTACTATGTAATTAAATAGTACTCATGCTCTCAGGCAAAGAGTTTAAAGTTTATAGGTACCTAATAAACTAGCATTGGGACATATGAAGAACATTTAAATGTTCAGCTGAAATACAACGAATAGCTAATTTAATTTGTTAAAAGTGAAAGCATACATAATTCTGAAGGTTTTTATACTAGTTTTATTATACATATAACTATGAAACAGAAAACATACATATTTGATCAATGAAATGAGGAAGATTGATTTAATGAACAGAAACATGGATGGTACTTCAAAATTTCCGTGATTACATATTATCTATTTTATTCCCTCCACAATAGCAAGAAACGGACATTATTATTTATGCAACATTACAAATACTTAAACCGAGAAAATATTAATTGTTTGGCCTGCTTTTCTGAGCTTCCTTAAAGATATAGTTAATTGACAGAGCTGTGGTTTAAAATTAGGGTACATATTATTCTGTTTTGAATGTGTGCCTTTTCTTTCTATTTTTTTCTCCATCTTTATTAAATTGGGTATTTCTTATTTACATTTCAATTGTTATTACCTTTCTGGGTTTCCAGGCAAACATCCCCCTAACCCCCCTCCCCTTCTCTATGGGTGTTCCCCTCCTCAATCCTCCTCCCATTACCACCCTCCCCCCAACAATCCCTTTCACTGGTGGTTCAGTCTTGGCAGGACCAAGGGCTTCCCTTTTATTTCTAGTGGGTGCTGCTCTCCCTGCTCCGTGGGAAGTGGATGGGGGGAAGGCCCGGGCCTGAGGTGAGTTGGAACTGGGGTAGAAAGGCATAGGGCCTCCTAGGTGAGAATGTCAAGCTGCTGCTGCAGCCACCATGGAGAAGCCCTTGTTCCTGTTGCAGGGAGGAGAGTCTGGTGCCCACAAGATGGCTGAAGGGGAGCTGAGAGCAGACAGCTTCATCACCCGCCTGCTGGACGTATGAGGATATCGTCCGGGAAAAATTGTGCAGATGACTGAAGCAGAAGTCCGAGGGCTGTGTATCACATCTCGTGAAATCTTTCTTAGCCAGCCAACAGCTGTGAACACAGGTTTCTTTTGGAGAGCAGGCCTGTGCAGGCCCAGAACCTAGGTGGGACAGTTCAAGCTACCCTTTTTCCATGGCCAATCTCAGATCATATTCAGAAAGTATTTCTTGGGCTAAAGAGATGGCTTAGTGGTTAAGAGTACTGACAGCTCTTCCAGAGTTCCTGAGTTCAAATCCCAGCAACCACATGGTGGCTCACAACCATCTGTAATGAGATATGATGCCCTCTTCTGGTGTGTCTGAAGACAGTCACGGTGTACTTGTATATAATAAATAAATAAATAAATAAATAAATAAATAAATAAATCTTTAAAAAATAGAGTATTTCTTCCAGGTGATGGATTTCCAATTTATGGAATTGAACTAACTTACTGATGGTGGAAGTGACACAGAGAGTTAAAGTACAGAAGGAATAATCCAGAATGTCCACCAACAGTTGCTGTCACACCAGGACTTTTAAAATCTCAGCTGCTAGAGAAGCAATGTAGTCTTTGGTCATTCTGAAGCTTAGGTCTTCTAGTCATTATACGCTGACCATGACACAAAAAGAGTCATCTATATCAAAATAGAGAAAGTAACTAGATTCACACCACACTATCACATTACTACTGTATTTGAGGTTCTCAGTTAATATCTAAGAACCTGGAAGAGGCCTGGGTCTTGCTACACATACTCATAATTTATGTCCCCATTGTCAGCTGAGAGTCTTCATACAGCCTGCTCTGTAATTTTGTAGAAGATTAATAGTGTTCTAGTGAGCACAATGTGATTAGGAAATCGGGGGATCCCAGGAGCCTCTCTGACTTCTAGCACTCCATGCACTGTCAGATGCAGTCAGAAGACAAGGGGCTGTCGGTTCCAGGACTCTCCACATCCCTGCTGGGGTGCCATGCCCAGCCTGGAGAGTGAGGGTCGGTCCTGCTGTCCCCAGTCCCTCATGCCCAGAGCCTATCCACTGGCTGGCTGGGCTTGGCTTTCCTGTGCCTGGCCCTCCTTTGCCCATCCCTGCCCTGCCTTGCCCTGCCCTGTTGACTCTCACTACTTAGGCCAAAGAATTTGAGATTTGGGCTCCCTGGCCCTGCACTCAGAGCCTCTGGGAAGCAAGGAGACCCAAAGGGACAGACCCCAGGCCTGGCCCTGGACTCCTGCATCTCCCCCTACCCAGAGGTGTATTCCACAGTTCTCCACTCCAAGTTTAGTTTCAGGGACCCCAGCAGGTGGCGTTCTTTGCTGAGCCTCACATGTGAGCCTGGGATAGTGGTGGGATGTAAAGTGCTGGAAGTCTTTCAGAAAATTCAGGCTTTTCTCAAACTCTCTGACCATCCAGTGCCCTCCCTGGTTCACCCACCCTGTGGAAGGTGGGAATCCACTTTTCGATGTCCTGTGTGACTTTCCCTGCAGACTGGGCTCTCCTGCAGGAGATGCTTTCACATGCTTCTTTAAAAGCACCTGTTCCTCAGACTTAGATCAGCTGTGAAAACAGGCTTCTTCAAGTCAGTGTGCGAGCTCCCCCTCCCAGCTCAGAGCTGCAACACCATAGGATCCTCCAGCCCCAGTGCTGGGTGAGTCCCCCAAAGGACTTAGAGCAAAGTGCCCCTTCTGAGAAGTGACCTTAGAACAGAAAGTCCAGAAGTGACAGTCAACCCCCAAGTGCTTCTTCCAGGAGAAAGCAACCAGCTGTCCCTTTGAAACAGTGATGGCTCCCACATGACCCAGTTCTGTGATTGGAGAAGATTTTCTGGTACTTTGTTGCCCAGTCACAGTGGGGATACATTCTTGATCCATGCTCATTCCTACAAGAAAAGGTCCTCCTCCCCACCCAGGCCTTGAGGTGAACCCAGGTACTTAAAGATCAACGGACCAGAGAGAACAGAATGCAGTCCAGGGGAGAGGAGAGGCCAGAATGATCTTAAAGCAGAGAAAAGCCCCATATCGGCCATCTAACAACTTTAGGGTTTGTGCATATTGTGTACTTCAGAACCTTAAGGTCACATTTTCTGATAACACTTTTAGGAGAAGCAGAAGTCTACTGTGGGTGGGATTGTCCCAGGCAGGTAGGGGATCTGACTCTGCAGGCCTGGCCACCCTCTGTGTTCTCCTGAAAATAATTGTTGGTCAGCTGTCAATCTGAAGTGAGAATTTTTTTTAAATTTATTTAATACTTAATAATAATTCTTTGGTTTCCGGGCAAACATCCCCTCCCCCCTCCCCTTCCTTATGGGTGTTCCCCTCCCAACCCTCCCCCCATTGCCAACCTCCCCCCAACAGTCTAGTTCACTGGGGGTTCAGTCTTAGCAGGACCCAGGGCTTCCCCTTCCACTGGTGCTCTTACTAGGATATTCATTGCTACCTATGAGGTCAGAGTCCAGGGTCAGTCCATGTATAGTCTTTAGGTAGTGGCTTAGTCCCTGGAAGCTCTGGTTGCTTGGCGTTGTTGTACATATGGGGTCTCGAGCCCCTTCAAGCTCTTCCAGTTCTTTCTCTGATTCCTTCAACGGGGGACCTATTCTCAGTTCAGTGGTTTGCTGCTGGCATTCGCCTCTGTATTTGTTGTATTCTGGCTGTGTCTCTCAGGAGCGATCTACATCCGGCTCCTGTCAGTCTGCACTTCTTTGCTTCATCCATCTTGTCTAATTGGGTGGCTGTATATGTATGGGCTACATGTGGGGCAGGCTCTGAATGGGTGTTCCTTCAGTCTCTGTTTTAATCTTTGCCTCTCTCTTCCCTGCCAAGGGTATTCTTGTTCCCCTTTTAGAGAAGGAGTGAAGCATTCACATTTTGATCATCCGTCTTGAGTTTCATTTGTTCTAGGCATCTAGGGTAATTCAAGCATTTGGGCTAATAGCCACTTATCAGTGAGTGCATACCATGTATGTCTTTCTGTGATTGGGTTACCTCACTCAGGATGATATTTTCCAGTTCCAGTGAGAATTGTTTTTTGTCAACTCAAACGGATGATATTTCAAGTCTCACACACTATGTGACTTTACACACAGGGGACTTGAACTTACTTCTAGAGAAGTGACTATGGGCCGTCAGAGGGAAACCATTCTTGACTTTAGCATTCTGTCTGTATAACAGTCTACAGGGACTGGCTTCCTGGACAGACATGTTCAAGCAGACTCACATTGTTATGGGGAAAACCTGAGGCAAGAAATGTCCTGGGGACAGTGATTTCAGATTGTGCCTTTAGCCGGGAATCTCTGTTGTCATTAAGGCCTGCTAAATCATGTAACTAGTTCAGGGCATCTCTGCTCTAACAACTGTTCCGGGTTCTCCTGAGAAGAAGGCCTTACTTTAAAAGTATTTCACAGAGCAATGTTTCTCAACCTGTGGGTCACGACCCCTTCCCAGCCCCTTTTTTTCTGATACTTTCCCTATCAGATATGTTGCATATTATGACTTACAAGAACAGCAATATTAGTTACAAAGTCGTAATGAAATACTTTTATGGTGGGGGTGACCACAGCATGAAGTGCTGTATTAAAGCGTTTCATCATTAGGAGTGATTTGAGCCACTGCCATAGAAGCTGACACATGGGAGCAGACTCCTCATGTGAGTAGAGACCCATGGCAAGGGATACCGTGTCACACCCTAGAACCCAGAGGCAGAATCTACCCCAGGAGTCTGTGGGTCACCTTGTCTTAAATTCTTCCAGGGTCAAGAATAGCATTGATCATCTCAGCAGAGTCAGCTTGCACAGCCATATCAGGCCCATGGCTTCCCTGTACAGAGAAGGATGTGGGTCTAAGTGACAGCCAGTGAGACTGAGGGGACCCTGAATCTCATTTGCTTTGAGCTGTGGTTTCTTCACCTGTAAAATGGACGTGTTTCTGCTGAATTGGGTTGTAGTGGAGATTAACAGAACATACAACCTGCTCAGTGTCTGCCTGGCATGGACACCTGCTGGTTAAATGGAAGTTGTTCATGGTGATGCATTTAAAAGAAGAATCTCTAGCCCCATAGTGTTAGATGCCGGGTTGTGGGGAGCGGGTGTGGCGGCAATCCCAAGATGGTGCCCGGGACAGCTGCCAAGTCTTATGACTAGCACCTGACTTCCTCATACAACCAAAAGTAAGCCACGCCCATCGTGAGAGCTGCGCAGGTGCACCATGACACAAGATCAGGCCATTTGGCGTGGACCTATGAACTGAGACTATGTAGACTGGACTGATGGGGCGTGGTTACTGGTTTTTTAGTAGGGAGTGTCCTTGGGGGTAGGAGACTGCTGCTTGCATGCAGAAAGAAAGGTTCCTGAATAAACTACTTTGAGAAGAACTTCGTGGTGTCTCTCCTATCTGCAGGACGGAGACGGAGACGACACCGGTGCCATACAGGTATTGTAAGCATTTTGTGACTCTACGACCACCTCAGATTAAACCCGAAGGCTCTTGTTTAAAATTAAAAAAAAAAAAGAATCAAGTATAAATTACTAATATGAAAAAATCATAATCAGAATTGAGGTAATTCCTGTGAAGACATTTAGTTTTTCATTATTTTCTCCTTGAGGACTTCTCAATTGTCTTTCCAAAATGTGATGGCCACACAAATGGTTCCCAGTGGGTGTGATCTCTCTGTCCATGGGCCTTCCCAAAAGCTGCAGAGCCAATGTGTTGTTTTACAACACAAAATTCCAGACATTAAGTTTACCAATGAAGTCTCAGGAATCAGATGCTGAAGTCAAGTAAAGCTCCCAACTGTCCTTCCTAATTCACTGACCTCTCAGAAGAAGAGCATTCCTGTTCCCTCTGCACACTTTCTTAAAAATCCTTCAATTCAAAGACTTTCCATTGCATTAGTCATCTTCATTTCCTTTCAAGATATGCCTTGATCTCCTCTGGACCTAAGTGCACGTTTTACCTTTGCAATGAAGGTGTGTAGTAGGTGAGTCATATGGTAATAAAGTCCATGTTTGCAGTAAACAAACAACTTTTTCTTTAAATGTCTGTGCCATGGCAATGCTATACCACACACTAGTTTTTCACTAAATAATACATTCATAGAGATCACCGTGTGATCTAATATTTTGTAACATAACTTAGTAATGTTCTCTCTATTATAGAAATCAAGTTCTCTCATGTGTATTCTGGTCTTTTTTCTGTCCTGTCTGAGTACATCATCATGGGAATCCCAAGGAACATCAAACCTGGGCTTTTGAAACTGTTGCATGTGGCCAACCGGGAACCAAAACCACCCAGGAGACTACTGATACTTGACACACATCAATTCCCCTCCCTATTTTCATATAGTTTATGGGAAGAGGTCACCATTGCTGACCAAGTCTCATTATCCAACGTGCTACTAAATAGAACAGTTGGGGTAAAGGAGGTCACCCACAAAGCACAACACACCCATCTCAGATAAACATGTATGGTTTATTGAATCCAAACATCAATGAATTTCAGGACACAATTAAATGTCGAAACCTAAGGATAATAGATAGAGAAGAGAATTAAGATGTCTAGTTCATAGGTCCAGTAAACACCTTCAACAAATCATAGCAGAAAACTTCCATAAGGTAAAGAAAGAAAAGACCATAAAGGTACAACAAGCTTACAGAACATCAAATTAATTATACCAGAAAGAATTCCTGCATTCACACAATAATTAAAACACTAAATGCACAGATCAAAGAAAGAACATTAATAGGTGTAAGGTATTGAAGAGTTAAATTTCAAAAAGTCAGTCACAAACAAAGTCCTGACATGCCTAAGAGATTTTGAGATAGGGTTCACTGACCCGGCTATCAGCCCCCAAGGACACTGGCCATCTGAAGCCACCCTTTCCCCTTCCTTCACTCCCTGAGGATTAGTCATCCCCCTGCTGAGTGAGATGAGTCACCCTACACACATTGCTGAGATGCTAGATTACACGTATTCTCTGCTGATGTAACTCCGCGACAAAAGTAACTGTGCACCATTTGAATCAGCCAATCATGTGTAACCACGCGAAATCCCCTGGCTTTCCCTATATAAACCCCTGCCTTTAGAGGCTCAAGGTCGGCTCCATGAGATACATGTCGGCCCGAGATCTCTTTAATAAAGCTACCTCTTGTTGTTACATCAAGATCGGCTACTCGTGTTTCCTGGAGCACGCCATCCCGAGACTGGAGCAAGAGTCTCCCCAAATTTGGGGTTCTTTCAGTATAAATATCCAGTAACAAAAAAATTCAGACGTATCTGAATTACACCAGACTTCACAACAGAGACTCTAAAGGTCAGAAAATCTTGGGCAGATGTAATGCAGACGCAGGCTCCTATATCCAGCATAATCCTCAACCACCATAAATGGAGAAACCAAGATATTTCTTGTCAAAACCAAATTTAATGAATCATTTTTTTTCCGGAGCGGAGGACCGAGCCAAGGGCCTTGAGCTTGCCAGGCAAGCGTTCTACCACTCAGCTAAATACCCAACCCTACAAAACCAAATATAAACAATACTTTTCTCTAAGAAAGCACAACAGAGGATAATAGGAGGAAAACTCCAAGACAATGAGCTAAACTATAACCAAGAAAAACCAAGAAATTAATCATCTCTCAATAATTTCAAAAAAGAGAAGCACACAAACATAATTTCACCTACAACCAGAAAAAGAAGAAAATGCAGCAATCATTGGCTTTAATATCTGATCAGATCGTCTTTCCCTAATCCCCAAGCTCCTAGGGGCCAAACTGCCAGCCAAAGTGTATGCAAGGATGCTCTATGGTTAAAGGTGAGGCCTATTGCCCCACCAAACACAGATCCTAGAGGAGTGAGGTGGGGATGGATATGTGTGGGTGCAGGAGCACTGTCACATAGGCAAAGCTGAGCAGAAATGGAATGTAAGGTATGATGAGGGGAGTGTGGAAAGTAGGACAATATTTGAAATGTAAATAAATAAAATAACCGATTAATAATAAATAGCCAAAAATAAAATAACAAGTAAAAAGGTAAATAAAAATTAAACCAAACCAACCAAACAAACAAACAAAAATCCCTGTAGTGTATTGGCCTAATGCTGCTTGTATTTTAATGCTAATTTGTAGAACTCAAGACTGGTTAACCCCAAATAACTGACCCTGCTCCCAGTTAACTGTGATTATAAAGAAGCCAACAGCCAACAGCAGCACAGCAGAGAGATGGGGGAGGTGAGCTTTGAGGGCTTTGCTAGAGAGGATCATGAGGAGGGAAGAAGGAAGAAGAAGCTGCCAGAGAATAAAGGAAGAACATGTGTGATGGAGAGGAGAGAGGAAGAGGACAGCAGCCATGGTTAAGGGAGAGGAGTGCCTGGTCCTGAGGGCTGTCCAAGGGGAACAAAGAGCAGCCAAGATGCTACACAGTAGTAAGAGCAGCTCTCAGGCGAGCAGAGATCAGCAGAGACCCCAGACCAATAAGCTACGCAAGCATAACTCCATCCAAACTCCCTCTCAATATCCGTGTCCTCCATGGGCCTGGCCTTAGCGTGTGTCCTGTGTCAGCACATGTGTCTGTCTCAGCTGACATCACTCTGCCCATCAGCCCGAGTCCAAGGAAACAGTGAGAAACTACACAGCCCACCAGAAGGGTTTTTGCTGTGGTTCTATGAAGTCCCAACAAATGCAGCTCAATTACAGAATGCAAGGCAGACCAATGCATGTGTGTCCTTAGTGCAGAACCCTTCATCACGTGTCCCTTCACATGCGTGCTTTAGCAGAACATCCTTTTACCTGTGTCTGCTTCAGTGAAACGTTCCTTCACACATCTGCCTTAGCCTTTCACCTGTGTCCACTTCAGGGAACCACTCCTTCAGGTGTAGAATTTCTCAAGATTAGCAAACCGCATACAGAACATTCAGAACAAAGCAAGGTGTGTGGTCAGCATGTCCTTGAGCCAAGTCCCTTCTCCTCGTCAGTGATGGCAGGCGTGTTACAGCAACAATATGAAATGGCTGGCAGACATGGAACAAAATGGCAAAGGCATTCTGGGGGATGTCAGACCATACCAGCCAGCAGGTCAACTGAATTTTTAAGTTTTGATGTTACAAGTGAATATACTTGACCTTCAAACACTGAGAGAGCCCATTATAATATGAACTATATGAACTAGGTCAAGACCACCTCTAGGGCAAAGGCCCTCAGCCTGGGGGTCGTGACCCACACAGGGTCTCCTATCAGATAGTTTACACTACAATAAAGATTCATTACAGTAGCAAATTTACAGTTGTGAAGTAGCGACAAAATAATTTTGTAGTTGGGGTCACCACAGCATGAGGAACTGTTCTAAAGGGTTGAGGCCATAGGAAGGTTGAGAAACACTGCTCTAGGAATTTATGTTTTCTTTCTCTTTCATATTTTTCAGACAGAATCTCAAATTGTAGCCAAGATTGGCTTGGCTTGGAACATGTGTGTAGTTCATGCTGGCATCAGACTTATGGCAATTCTCCTGCTTCAGCCTCCTACTCAGGAGCCTACCAGGGTGAGATCACAACCACGGGTAATGTGATTGCTGTTCTTGGCTGTCAACTTGAGTGTACCTGGAATTAACTAATGCCAAATGGCTTGATGCCCTGTGAGGGGGAGATCTCTCTCTCTCTCTCTCTCTCTCTCTCTCTCTCTCTCTCTCTCTGTCTCTCTCTCTCTTACTCTCTCTCCTTCCTTCTTTCTGTTTTCCTCTCTTCAACCCCCTCCTCTTGGTCCTCCTCCTCTTCTTTGTTTTTTTTTGAGACAGGGTTTCCCTGTGTAGCTCTGGCTGTCCTGGAATTCATTTTGTAGACCAGGCTGGCCTTGAACTCAGAGATCCACCTGCCTCTACCTCCTGGATGCTGAGGCTAAAGGCATAAGCACCATTGTATTTTTTTTCTTAATTAAATTTTCTGAAGCAAGAAGACCTACTTGTAATCCAAATCTTGGAGATCAGAAGATAAATCTTTAATTCAGATCTTTTGAGATGGAAAGGCCCACCTCTAATGTGGACCACACCTTCTTTTTTCTTTTTATTTTTTTCATCTTTATTAACTTGAGTATTTCTTATTTACATTTCGATTGTTATTCCCCTTCCCGATTTCCAGGCCAACATCCCTCAACCCTTTCCCCTCCCCTTCTATTTGTGTGTTCCCCTCCCCATCCTTCCCCCATTAGCGCCCTCCCTCCAACAATCATGTTCACTGGGGGTTCAGTCTTGGCAGGACCAAGGGTTTCCCCTTCCACTGGTGCTCTTACTAGGCTATTCATTGGTACGTATGAACTTGGAGTCCAGGGTCAGTCCATGTATAGTCTTTGGGTAGTGGCTTAGTCCCTGGAAGCTCTGGTTGGTTGGAATTGTTGTTCATATGGGGTCTTAACCCCCTTCAAGCTCTTCCAGTCCTTTCTCTGATTACTTCAACGGGGGCCCGGTTCTCAGATCAGTGGTTTAATGATGGCATTCAGCTACATATTTGCCGTATTCTGGCTGTGTCTCTCAGGAGAGATCTACATCCAGTTCCTGTCGGCTTGCACTTCTTTGCTTCATCCATCTTATCTAATATCTGTATAGGTATGGGCCACATGTGGGGCAGGCTCTGAATGGGTGTTCCTTCTGCCTCTGTTCTAAACTTTGCCTCCCTATTCCCTGCCAAGGGTATTCTTGTTCCCCTTTTAAAGAAGGAGTAAAGCATTCCATTTTGGTCATCCTTCTTGATTTTCATGTGTTCTGTGCATCTGGGGTAATTCAAGCATTTGTGCTAATATCCACTTATCAATGAGTGCATACCATGTGTGCTTTTCTGTGATTGGGTTACCTCACTCAGGATGATATTTTCCAGTTCCATCCATTTGCCTATGAATTTCATAAAGTCATTGTTTTTGATAGCTGAGTAATATTCCATTGTGTAGATGTACCACATTTTCTGTATCCATTCCTCTGTTGAAGGGCATCTGGGTTCTTTCCAGCTTCTAGCTATTATAAATAAGGCTGCTATGAACATAGTGGAGCATGTGTCTTTGTTATATGTTGGGGCATCTTTTGGTTATATGCCCAAGAGAGGTATAGCTGGATCCTCAGGTAGTTCAATGTCCAATTTTCTGAGGAATCTCCAGACTGATTTCCAGAATGGTTGTACCAGTCTGCAATCCCACCAACAATGGAGGAGTGTTCCTCTTTCTCCACATCCTTGCCAGCATTTGCTGTCACCTTAGTTTTTGATCTTAGCCATTCTGACTGGTGTGAGGTGAAATCTCAGGGTTGTTTTGATTTGCATTTCCCTTGTGTCTAAAGATGTTGAACATTTCTTTCGGTGTTTCTCAGCCATTTGGCATTCCTCAGCTGTGAATTCTTTGTTTAGCTCTGAGCCCCATTTTTTAAATAGTGTTATTTGTCTCCGTGAGGTCTAACTTCTTGAGTTCTTTGTATATTTTGGATATAAGCCCTCTATCTGTTGTAGGATTGGTAAAGATCTTTACCCAATCCATTGGTTGTTGTTTAGACCACACCTTCTGCTGGCTCATATCAAGGACATGGAAGAAGGAAGTTTGCTTTATTAATTCGCCTACTTCTTCAGGATTACTGCATGTACTGAAGACCAGCTTAAATATCCAGCCTTATGGACAAAACCGTTGGAGTCCAGGGGTTGCCCCATAAACCACACAAACTCTGACCTCACTTAGACAGGGATGGTTTATTGAATGCCCACCCTAAGACTGATCATCAGAGACATAGCTGAGAATTTGTCAGGCTACGACCCTGGACATTTTTCTATGTCAGTTTATAAAGACTAAAACTGTGAGGTCATAGGCAGGTGCTGGAAGGGCTGTCTGGTTGTCAGCCCTGACTCAAGCCATTTTAGACAACAAAGGTTCATACTGACTTTTTATCTGTTTAAAGATTTATTTATTTATATATAAGTACACTGTAGCTGTCTGCAGACACACCAGAAGAGGGCATCAGGTCTCATTACAGATGGTTGTGAGCCACCACGTGGTTGCTGGGATTTGAACTCAGGACCTCCGGAAGAGCAGTCAGTGCTCTTAACCATGGAGCCATCACTGCAGCCCTCATATTGACCTTTAATTTTATTGGTCCTACATGAAGCTTATAATTATGAAATTTAAGATTAAGAAACCTCACAACATAAAGAACTTCCTTCCAGTGGTTCCGGAATGGGTGGGTGGGGGAGCACCCTCGAGGAGGCTGGGGAAGGGGGTGGAATGCAGGGTTATTGTAGGGGAAACTGGAAAGGGGGTTAACATTTGAAATGCAAATAAACAAAATAACCAATAAAAAAAAACATACACAAGTTATGTGATCATTCCTGACCCTGCTCTGAGTTAAATTATTTTCAGACAATCATGACAGACAGACATAGTACAGCAAGAATATGAACTATCTGGCAGGCATGGAACAAAATGGCTACAGCTATGCTAGGGGGATTGGCTTCAACAGGGGCAACTACTGCAATTTGGACCTTCCATTCCTTGTTGAATTAGCTGTACCACAGCCTATACACCATTCTAATAAATTTTCTTTCTCTATATACAGTCATTCTAGGAGGGATGATTGGTTATGCATTGTTAAATGCAATGCTGATCATTAAACCCCATCACTTCCACAGCAATATGTAAGTTACTGAACAACTGAACAAAAATTAAAATTTACTGCATTTATTGCGTGTGTCAGCAGGCATAGGGAACACTTGGCTGCTTACATCTCTTGGTCTCTATAGAGTAGTGGGAGAACTGAGACCCACTGAGGAGGTCTCTTAAGCATAGACCAAACTCCTTGCAGTGACACTGGATTCCAGGCTTGTTGTCCTGTTTAGGCCTCATTGTGGTCTATGTACATACACTCTATGCATTCTCCCCATGCAGGTTCACATGGACTGAATTCAGAAAGGTGGGGATGGCAGAAAGATGCATGGTTAAATAGCCCACCAGGTTCACATTGTATCAGCTTGATTTAATCTAAGGACAAAGAAGTGGAGTTTCTCTGATGGCTTTCTTCTAAACCCTTGAAAGGATCACTGGGGTTTGACCTCAGTACTTCATACTTCTTGCTGGGTCAGCGAAACTCAAGGAAACTTGAGATTGCCATAGGCACAGTATTATGCTAGATATACTGAGTACGTGATACTAAGATGTTCAGATGGTCATACCCATTTGCATGAGTTCTTAATGTACACCTAAGGTAAGAGAGATCAAGGTCTTCAGAATAGGAAGATCATTTCCAGTTCTTTTCTACAGTTCCAGTCTGAAAGACTGGTAGGGAGAGAAGGGTAGATAATCGAGAATTGGTGGATGATGCTTTGAATGCAGGGTGGGTTTCTGTGCTGGTTTAGACAGGGTCTCAAGTATCCCATGTTGCCCTCTTCCTAGCTGGCCAGGTTCACTTTGAGCTCAGATAAACCTGCTTCTACTTTCCAGTAGACAGTCTTACAAGAGTGGCCTCCAGGGACTGTGAGGACAGCATTAGCCTTTGACAGTTGAGGTGTGTAACCCACAACTATAGTTTTGTTATAGCCACTTTGTTCCATGTCTACCAGCTATTTCAGATTGTTGCTGTCTATGCCTGACAATCACGGACACAGAAAAATAACCTGATAGAGAGCAAGGACATGGTGATCACATCCTTTCCTGTTCTGTATGTTCTGGATGAGGCTTGTTAAAATTCCAATATTGCAGAAAGCTTTATATAGGACCCATCACATTAAGCATCACTGTGCACTGTTCTATCTAAAATGGCCTAATCAGAACTGACCACCAGATCACACTTCCTGCAATCCTCATATGAGAAGCTTGAGCTTTTTGTTTTGACTTTTTTCTTTCTTTCTTATTTGTTGCTGTATAAGTTGAGAGGAAGATATTTGGGGCCATGGATCTGCCCCCAAAATCTGGGGTATGGATCTGATCAATCAGTGTTGGTGTGTGCACTCAATACAGTATCCATTTTTTTACTGTGACAGATACTTTTGTGTTTGTGGGGAAGCCCATGACCCAGAGCACAAGTGCTGGGTCCTTGCTGTATCCACGTAGTGATGTGTATAGCCTCGTCCTACACCTTTATCTGCACCCCCTATATCTCTTGACTATTTTATTTTTTTGATAGAAGCTCAGCTTCTGATAGAAGGCCTGTCAGCAGTGCTCCTTTGGCGACATTAGCGCAGAGATGAGAACCCCACAAGCAGCATGAGGTTCCCTTCATTGGTGGCTCCAATATTGCACTTTCCTCTGCCAACTGGTCTCCACACTGTTCCTAGCACCATAAAGACTTCAACTCTTTCAACTAAGGAATTTTCTGGCAATTGTCAATTGCTAAGCACATGACTTCATGAGTGTTCCCCTAACACACACGCATGTTGTAACCTACCATGCAGACTACTTCTTGATGTGATATAAAGCACCTGTACATAATGAGACAGGAGAACTTTTGACTGCATATTCAATCTGGTGTGAAATCTCCGGAAGTTTTAATGGCTAACATTGGTGAATGAGGACAATTTGAGTTAGGATGAGACATTTTGGGGCAAGATATGGAAGGAAACATTCATTTAGATGCATAAGAATTACTAAGGTTTTTATAATCAAGCCTTGAGGAAAATTTGGCTTTGGAAGCAGGAGATGCTCAGTGGCTCTGCCCCAGGAAAGTCTCCTGGAAAGGGCACCTCAGCTTATGCTCAGTACAGGGAGAACATTACCAGGGAGGCAAAGTCTGCTCCCCATGACATCAGCTGTCCCTTCTTGGACATTCTATTGTCTCCTAGAGAGTTCTGGCATCCTCTGTGATGTCACCAGTGTTGTAGTGATGACCAGTGCCCTAGTTTCTCTCAGTCTGAGTCTGGCGGTTACAAGCTAAGACATGTTTTCCCGTCTTCGCAAGCATTTTCGGAGGGGGAATGTCGATTCTGGAGAGACTAAAGTGAAGGAGTCTAGCCTTTCGTCTCAAAGTAATGATGGACAAAGACAGCACTTCTGGGGAATGTTGAGTAAGTTCTGGGCAGTGTATTTTGAGCTTCCTGCCAGGGGGGCTGCAGGCTTAAGCTGACCTTTCTAGCAATGGGCCACAACAACTGGAGCATCTGAAAAGGAATTGAATTTCCATGAATATCACAATTCCTGAAAGTCAGGATTTCAGAACTTTAGTTTCCCCATCCCCACTGGGAGGATATGGTAAGGCCAATGCTATTATTCTGTGAACTTCTGGTCTTTACTTTTACAGTGCATTTGTTATGTTACATTGTATAATAACACCATCAGGAGTCATGGAGGGTCCTCCTTTTCTGTGTTAGACAGGGCAGCAATGTACTTCACTATCATTGCTTCTTTAAATACAGTGGATATCTGACAGTAGGAACAGGGGGAGAATTGTGCTCCAGGCAATAACCTTATGTTCTTAGACCTCCTCTGATTTCTTCTAACTGGCAGGGTCATCGATAGCTTTATATATTAGAGGTTGTGTGTTACAAACATGATTCTAAAATACCAAAAGTATTTGGAACATGTGGACCAAGATTCATCCTGTAACCTATTGGAACTTCTCGGGCATTTGGTATTTCAAATAGGGGAACTGATAAGTCTGTTGACCATGTCCTCCATGGAAATGTGTTTTTAATCCAAAGTTGTTGGCCTAGAGTATCAGGGTAGGACATCTGAGTGTCTCCAATCACTCAAGTCTTGTGGGTGGTGAATTTATCATCTGAGTTCGAACCCACAGGGGTGAGGGTCCTGAAACCAAGCTGTACCCTGTTCAGCTGATGATAATCCTGGAGAAGCCATCTCCGTGGTCCATGTAAGCACCTGATGTCCGGAATAGGGAACACCTGGCTGCTTACATCTCTTGGTCTCGATAGAGTAGTGGGAGAACTGAGATCCACTGATGAGGCCTCTTAAGCATAGACCAATCGCCTAGCAGTGACACTGGGTTCCAGGCTTGTTCTCCTGTTTAGGCCTAACTGTGGTCTATGTACACTCTATGCATTCTCCCCATGCAGGTTCACTTGTGTTCTTCTACCTACAGACGCTGGGAGAGAAACATCATCCCCTGGCACTGAACTAAGCGAGAATCAGGCCAAGAAGGAAAAGGAGAAGCTGATTAAAGAGCTGCAGCTCATTACCGAGGAGAGAAATGACCTGAGAGATCGCCTGAGGTTTCTGACAGAGAGATCCATGAAGAACAGGTATGAATTGCTCCAAATGCTCTTGTTTCTTTCCTGGGTCTGCAAGGTCACCTTCTTCTTATCCTATTAAGGTTTTGGGTTCTAGAAAGCTGTGCCTCCCTAACCACCCTGTGCTAAACCTCACCTCCCATATAGAGGAGATTCAGAACCTTGACCCTTCCTGAGGAGCAAGATGGAAAATGGACTCATCTGCTTCAATTTATTGAAAAGCAGATCTTGTGGTCTGAATGAAGAATTCGGGGATAAAGTCAGGGAGAGTGAGTGTCTAGTGTGCATTTGCAAAGCCCTTGACAGCTGGTGGCTTTGCAAGATTGTAATTGCAGTGAGTTTATGGTGAGTCTCTGTACTTGCTAGGCAGGGGACTGAGTGCTGGAAGATCCAGGCAGCAGCCTGAGGGGCCTGTTCCCAAACTGTTCATCTCAATGCTTGACTAGAAGGTCTCAGGCTCAGGCCTGTTTGTTATTGTCTGTGTGTCTTGCACTCTGAGACAGCAATGGTGCATGCATTTCTCCTGGTTCTCACAGTGCTCTCTGTTTCCATATTTGTTTTTCTCTTTCTCTGATTCTGTTAACTTTTCTCTTTTTTTTGTGGGTGTGTCTCAGTCTGTGAGTCTGTGTGTGCATACATCCAAATGCATATGCACAACTTTTATATGTTTATACTTCCCTCCACACCTGGAATCTAGGGGTCTATGTCTTAGCCTGAGTATTTACCTGTAACACTTTCATGGTCATGTGAATGCTTTGTTCTGGGAGCCCCACTGTCAACAGCACAGTTCTTTGCCTATGTGGCCACGATTGTCTGTACATTTGTATTCCTTGTGCAGATTATAATTTTGTGTTGATATGTGGTCTCTTGTCAAAACAGGAGAAAAGAAATCACCGGTTTCTGGGTGTGTTGGGGTCGGGGAGCATGGAGAGGTGTGGCCTAGGCTCTTGATAGCTTAACTGGCTTGACTGCAGATTTCCTCTTGATTGAACAAAGGGAGCCAGGGAAGCCTCCATCTAGATGCTGAGATTCTGGTGTCCTGGACGCAGAAAAACACGTTTCTGAAGCTGAAGAATATCCAATATGTACAATTCAGAAGGTGTCCTTCCAGGACTGGGGTAGTACAGGACCCACCCTGTGCTCATATATTCCTAAATGCTGATGTTCATTGTATTCTATCATTTGGGGCCAGGCCACACTTCAGGCCAAATCCATATTATGAAGACCTGGAGAGAATGGAGGAGGCGGTCATGTCAATTCTGCACAACTTAGAGATGGAGAACACTGAGATCCATGAGAACAGCCATAAGCTGAAGAAGGAGATTACCTTCTCTAGGTAAGTCCTGGTCAGAAAGCCTATCACCTGTGGAATGGCCATTTCTGACTTTCTTTGTTCTGGATTGGACGGTCTTCAGCTCTGGTTCTATCTCTTGTGCTGTTTACACATCAGTGTGCCAGGGTCATTAGGACTCAGTTTTCAGTTCCACAAAAGACTGTTCCTCATCCCAGGATTGTCTAGGCATCTTCAGAAGGCTCTAGATAGAACAGCACTGATTGAAGTCAGCAGGTTATTAGGCTGACCTGGACCTATGGTGTCATACCAGGTTTTACAAAACTCAGTGTGTGGACCACATGGTTAGCATGACCTTCTCTTGGTTCTACTGACCTCCTTTGAGGGTGTTTGCCCACTACTAATTGATGTTGCCCCCATGCATTGGGCTTTCATGGATAGTTGTAGATCCATGTTCTTTTTGAGAGATGTGGACACTAATTGGTGCTCGGGCCAAACAAACAATTTATTCTTCCCGGAATTTACTCTTTGTGGTTTGTGCAGCAGCCTTATATGTATCGAAATGAATTCTATTAAGTCTTTATGGGTATCTGGGTCCTGGTGGAGTTAGTGGTACTTGGGAGTAGGAATGGGGGAAAGGGCCAGCATGATCTTACTATGCAGACTGTATTTCCAGAAACCTGCTCAGCCAGCTCCTGATGGAGAACACATGTAGGAAGAAGTTGGTCCCACTGAAGCAGGAGAGCAAGGAGGTACATCTTGATTGTGCACTGAACCAGAAATATTTGGTTGACTTCAACAAGAAAGATAAAGACCAGCAACGTCCAGACCCAGCATCATCTGGTAGGGTTGAGCAGCTGTGTTAGCTTAAAAATATCTGATAAAGTTTGCCAATTTGATACATCTTTGCTCTCTCCTACCACCTTTCTAATTTACACTCACAACCAGCCAACCACCTCATGTAATGGAATTGTTCATTGCTCTGCCTATGCACAAGTATTCTGGGAAGCCAACCACTTTTCAGAAACTGAATTATTTTGCAAGTATATTTGTCTGCTCTTTTTGAAGCTGCAGTATAGAAATGGTGACAGATTAATAACATACCTCATCATTGCATATCCACGTGATAGATTGGATGCTCTGTAGAGTTTTGAACAAGTTCTTGGTTCTTTGACAAATGACACTCTGTGGTCATGTGACTTCTTGTGTGGGAAGCACCTTTGCGGGATAAGAACAAAATGCAAATGTCAAATTAGAACTTGTCATTGGTTTTAACCTTGGTGACATATGGACATCTACTTTCTTCCTGCAACCCAATGAGGTTCCTTCCATTGCCCTGTTCTTGGTTTGCACTGGTATAATTCTGGGTCCCATATTGGCAGCCCATATTACTTTGAGGCTCTCTGGAGATTTTGCCCTTCCCAAAGAGTAGCAACAATGATATCAGTTAAAAGGTCCATGTTGACTGTCCAATAGAACTGAGATGGTAGAAGGCAGCCTTCCGACAGCTGCCTTGCATTTCACCACCAAATCAGTGTCTGAAAAACTGCCTTCCTCTCCCAGGTCTCAGAAAGTGCAAGAGAGCTGGAATTGGACACACAGCAGTAAGAGAGCTTCCTGAAGAATAAGTTGCTTTCTCAGGAGTCCCTGATGACAAACATCCTGAACGGTAACAAATTTTTTGGATGAGTATTCTTCCTCAGAGTTAATTTGTCATTGCTTAGAGACCCTAAATTTATATAACACTAAGCCAGCCTGACTGATTGAGGTCTTACTTTCTTCTCAGAAAACAGCACTTGAGAGACAACTTGGGGGACCTCCTTTCATTATGTGTGCAAGAGGAGAAACAGCAATACATCTGTGCTTCTAAATGTTCGTTAAGATTGTGCTGTTTAGAAATATTTTTGTTATGATTTTAATTGAAATTTTCTTTTTGTTGTTTCATATTTATATGTTCTTGTTACTGTTTTTATGTTTTCAAATATTTTTAAATATTTTAATTTATTTGTTTTAATCCTGTTTTGTTGTAAAAATGAATTCCTTATGAATAAAAATTGAATTCTATCTCTTGACTCTTAAGACCATCATTCTTATTCAAGGGTTCTGTCCCCTCCTGTGGACTTAGACCTGACAGGTGGAGATGGATCTCTCCATGTTCCATGGATCCTGGGCTAATAAGTGAATTCAAAGTCACCAAGGGGTACCCAGTGTGACAGTGTCTTTTGTGTGGAAAATGTGGCTGTTTCTCCGACACACACTTTATGAAGTAATCACTGACATGCTTTACCCAATTGTTAGGGTCCATGTGGTTCTTCTGAGAGAGTAGCAGATGCTCTATCCTGTGAGTCATCACCACAGCTCCTGCAGGTGCTTTTGTCCTTCCACATCATGTACTGTATTAGGTGGACAGGATCACCTCCAATCAAATAGAGAGATCTCAGGAGATGTGTATTCACAGGAAATTTACTGAGCTGTGCATGCTCAATGTGTTAGCTTGCCAGCCATCCCTACAGGGCTCTGGTGTTACCACTCCTCATTGTGGGTCAGGATCATCCTCCAGCACCACTTAGTGTCCATATTAGAGCAGATTTTTCACCTATTATCAATGATGACCATATGTATTCTGCACATCTGACAAAATACAGAATAGAAATTAGCTTCCTGTTGGCCAGATTGGCATAATGAGTTTTTTGATTGTTAGCATGAAAATTATTTTAATCTAGGCAGTTTAGGGAAGAACCTCAAGGACACCCATAGTGAATGCAGCCTGCAGCTGTGAACACAGGTTTCTGTTGGAGAGCAGGCCTGTGCAGGCCCAGAACCTAGGTGGGACAGTTCAAGCTACCCTTTTTCCATGGCCAATCTGGGATCATATTGAGAATGTATTTTTTCCAGGTGACTGATTTCCAATTTATGGAATTGAACTAACTTACTGAGAGTGGAGGTGACTCAGAGAGTTAAAGTACACAAGGACCAATCCAGTATGTCCACAAAAGCTTGCTGTCACCCCAGGGCTTTTAAAAGCTCAGCAGCTAGAGAAGCAATGTAGTATTTGGTTATTCTCATGCTTAGGTCTAGTCATTCATTATAAGCTGACCATGACACAAAAAGAGTCATCTGTGTCACAATAGAAGCTAGTTGTAACTAGATTCACCCCCACACTATCACATCACTACCGTATTTGAGGTTCTCAGTTACTATCTAAGAACCTGGAAGAGGCCTGGGTCTTGCTACACAAACTCATAATTTATGTCTTCATGACACTGTGTGCTTTGTTCTGTTGATGCTACCATTGGCATACAATACCTTGGATACTTTGTGCTGACATCTGTCACATGAGACAATAGTTCATGCCATGCCTAACCTGCATAAACTGTCCTTAGAGTACGGTGTAGTCAGAGGGTCCTTTTTTTTCTCTCTGAATTTTCAAAATATTTCCAGTCTTCAGACAAGTCTTCAGCCATTGTCCAGTGCCTGTCTTGAGATGTCCACCTTTTCAGCTGAGTGTCTTCATCCAGGCTGCTCTGTAATTCTGTAGAAGATTAATAGGGTTCCAGCCCTAGGATTTAATTCAGTGTGATTGTACTTTCCAAACATGCTCAAAGCCCTACATTCCACCATAGCCTGTGTGCTTTAGAGATAGAAAATAAAGAACCACATTGCACTTGAAATTTCTCCTCCAACAAAAGGAGAGCCTGCATAGGGCCTTTAAGTAACTCTAAGTCCCAGCTTCTGCATAACTCCCTTCATCGACTCCATTATTGGTGTATTTTCATTACTGCTCACTTTATTTTTGGTGTGCAAAGAATGTGTACCATGTCAGTAAAGTGTGTGTGTGTGTGTGTGTGAGAGAGAGAGAGAGAGTGAGAGAGAGAGAGAGAGAGAGAGAGAGAGAGAGAGAGAGTTTGTGTTTGTTTGTGTTTCTGTGCAGGTGTTTGTGTATGTTCATCCATGAACTCACTATCAATTTTCATAAAATGACTTAGAAGACTGTAATGAAAACTGTCGAGGTGCATGCAGACGTGTGTTACTAGTGTCCCACGGCACCTGGCAGGTAACACTGAAATGGTGGTCTACTATAATACAGCCTAAAAACAGGCTGTGGATGGTTTACACAGAGATTGTGACGTCATCACCACTAGAGAGAGCAGCAAAAGCTTCATTTATCACATGCTGCTGTTACCAAGATGAGGCAAAGCCTTATCCTACAGAGAGTCTGGTATGATTTGATGGCAGGAAATAAACTTAGTACTAAAATCATTCAATTACAAACGAAGAGGATAATACAAAGAGTCATAAGATTATTCTCATAAGAAAATAGATAGTATTTAGACGATGCCACTACAAAAATTAAAAAATATATATGAGGGCCACTAGGCTTTAATGCAGCCTTTCTACCAGACGTTTAATGACGACCTAATAACAATAGTGCTTCAATTATTCCTCTGATTTGAAAGAGAAGGAACATTGCCAAACCCCTTCTCTGAGTTTCTCTTTTTACCTAGAATACCTGAGTCTGTTGCTTCTTCCATTGTCACCCCATCAATAGAGCTGCAGGGCGAGTCTGTCCTGCCCCAGAGTCTTTCTGCCAGCTGACAGGGCTGGGTTTTGCTCTGCTTGCCCCTGCTCCTGCCCCCGCCCCTGCTCTTGCCCCTGCCCACACCCCCGCCTCACACCCGCACTCGACATCGCCTCCGACCAATCCCCCCTCCCAGTCCCACCACCGCCCTCGACTCAGACCCGTCCCAACCCCCGCCCCCAGCCTGCCCTCGCCCCTACCCTGCCCCCGCCCCACCCCCCCCACATCCATCCTCTCCTTCGCCCCCCCCCCCCCCCGCCTCCGCCCTCGCCACCGCTGCTTGCGTTGCTACCATTCCGTCTTCGACTCCCCTGTGGACCCCACCGCCACTGCTGCTACCTTCTCCCACTTCTTCAGCCCAAGACTTTTGAGATCCCGGCTTGCAGCGCTCTGCACTAGGAGGCTAATGGAGGTGAGGAGAGCCTAAGGGACAGACCCCAGGCCTGGCCCCAGAGACTTGTGTCTCCCCCTCCCTGGAAGTGCTTTCCCGCAGTTCTCCATTCTGGGTTCAGTTTGTGGGGACCCCAGCAGGTGGCAGGCTTTGCTGATCCTCAGGTGTTAGTCTGGGACAGTGGTGGGACTTATGGTTGAGGGAAGTCTTTCAGGCAAATGCAGGCTTTTCTCAAACTCTTGGACCATCTGGTGCCCTCCCTGGGGTCACAGGACCTGTGGACATTGGGAAGCCACTTTTCCCTGTCCTGTGTGACTTTCCCTGCAGAGTGAGCTCTCCTGCAGGAGATACTCTCACATGCTTCTTTAAAAGCACCTGCTCCTCAGATCCAGATCAGTTGTGAAAACAGGCTTCTCCTTGTCAGTGTGCCAGCTCCCCCTCCCAGCTCAGAGCTGCCACACCTAAGGAGCCTCCAGCCCCAGTACTGGTTGGGTCTCATGGAGGAGTTAGAGCAAAGTGCCCCTTCTGAGAAGTGACTCAGAACAGGAGGTTCCTACAACCCAATGAGGTCTCTTCCAGTTGCCCTGTTCTTGGTTTGCACTGGTATAATTCTGAGTCCCAGATTGGCAGCCCACATTGCTGTGAGGGTTGCTGGAGATTTTGCCCTGCCCACAGAACAGAAGATTCAGAAGAAAGGCCAGTTTGGCATAATGAATTCTTTTGATAGATGGCAACAAAATTATCTTAATCTAAGCAGTTTAGGGAGGAACCTCAAGAGCATCCATAGTGAATGCAGCCTGCAGCTGTGAACACACGTTTCTTTTGGAGAGCAGGCCTGTGCAAGCCCAGGACCTAGGTGGGACAGTTCAAGCTGCCCTTTTTCCATGGCCAATCTGTGTTTGTATTGAGAAAGTATTTTTTTTCCAGTTGACTGATTTCCAACTTATGGAATGGAACTGACTTACTCAGAGTGGGGTTGACTTAGAGAGTTAAAGTACAGAAGGAATAATCCAGATGTCCACAAAAGCTTGCTGTCACACCAGGGCTTTTAAAAGCTCAGCAGCTAGAGAAGCAATGTAGTATTTGGTTATTCTCATGCTTAGGTCTAGTCATTCATTATAAGCTGACCATGACACAAAAAGAGTCATCTGTGTCACAATAGAAACTAGTTGTAACTAGACTTATACCACATTATCACATTATTACTATATTTGAGGTTCTCAGGTATGATCTTAGAAACTAGAAGAGGCCTGGTTCTTGCTACATATAGTCATATTCTATATCTTCACAGCACTGTGTGATTTGTTCTGTTAATGCTACCATTGGCATACAATACCTAGGATATTTTGTGCTGACATCTGTGACATGAGACAATAGTTCATGTCATCCCTTACCTGAATAAACTGTCCTTAGAGTACAGTGTAGTCGGAGGGGCCTTCTTTTCCTCTGAGATAGCCAAACATTTCCAGTCTTCATACAAGTCTGTCAGCCATTGTCCAGTGCCTGTCTTGAGATGTCCACATTGTCAGCTGAGAGTCTTCATCCAGCCTGCCCTGTAATTCTGTAGAACATTAATAGGGTTCCAGCCCTAGGAATTAATTCAGTGTTCTAGTACTTGCCAAATATGCTCAAAAACTAGTTTCCACCCTAGCTCTGTGTGCTATACAGAAAGAAAATAAAGAACCCCATTGCACTTGAAGTTTAGCCTCCAACAGATGGAGAGCCTGCACAGGGCCTTTAAATAACTCTAAGCCCCAGCTTCCCCACAACCTCGTCCATCAATTCCTTTATTGGTGTGTTTTCATTAATACTCACTTTCTTCTTTGTGTGGAAAGAATGTGCACCATGTCAGTAAAGTGTGTGTGTGCGTTTGTGTTTGTGCATGTTCATCCATGAACTCACTATAAATTTTCATAAAATCACTCAGAAGTCCCTAGTGAAAACTGTCGAGGTGCAGGCAGACTCATGTTACTACTGTCTCATGGCACCTTGCAGGGAGCACTGAAATCGTGGGCTACTTTAATACAGTCTAAAACGAGGCTGTGCATGGTTTTCAGTGAAATTGTGACGTCGTCCCCACTACAGAGAGCAGCAAAAGCTTCATGTATCACATGCTGCTGTTACCAAGGTGAGGCAAAGCCTCATCCCATAGAGAGTCTGGTAGGATTTGATGGCAGGAAATAAACTCAGAACTAAAATCAATCAATTACAAACAAAGAGAATGATACAAAGAGCCAAGCAAAGTAAGAGCTGGCTTTTTTTTTTTTTTTTGAGAAGATCCACAAGACAGACAAACCACAGAGCCTATATCTAAAGTACCAAATCAGAAATGAAAAGGGGGATATAACAAAGGACACTGAGTGAATTCAACAATCATTAGGGCTTACTTCAGAGGCCTTTACTACAGAAAAGTGAAAAATCTATTTGATACTGGTGATTTTTCTAACAGATAACAAATACCAAGTTAAATACAGATCTGGGAAGGTAATGAATAATTCCCATAAGAAAATAGATACAGTCATTAAAGGCTGCCACTCCAAAAATTAAAAATAATAATAATCAGGGCCACATGGCTTTAATGCATCCTTTCTACCAGACTTTTAATGAAGACCCAATAACAATAGTGCTTCAATTATTCCACTGAATTGAAAGAGAAGGAACATTGCCAAACTCCTTCCCTGAGTTTCTCCTTTTACCTAGAATTCCTGAGTCTGTTGCTTCTTCCATTGTCACCCCATCAATAGAACCATTTAAAATGGGATGTAATCGATGTCTGGAGCCTCATTCTTTCCCTTGACCTCCATGCGGTGTCCAGAAGGCATGCCTGTTCTCATGGACATGGACTCATCTCTTTTTGCTGCAGCAAGAAGAAAGCCAGCAGAGGAGGCAGGAGCTTACAAAGAATCAGTAGGATTTCTAGAAAAGAAGCCATCCAGATGTCCATTCTCAGAAAACCCCTGGCTTGCTCTCATGTGACTGGGTCCTCAGACACCAGCAGCCTTAGATGAGACCAAGGAAAGCTGTGCAGAGTCCTGGGTCCCCAGGTTCTTGACCTCCTGAGTGACAGCTATAGACACATCCTCCAGGGAATCCTTACAGCTGGTGACATCTGGACAAAGTGAACCAGATGCCAAAATGAGACATGGGAGAGAAATCCTAGACTGTTTGGAAGGAATCAGTCTCTGCTTTTGCTTTTGTCTCTGTGTGCCCTGCTGCTATGATGTTCATGGGGAGCTCTCATGCCAGTGGGTCTCCTCCTAATGTGTTTGTTGTTGCAGATGTCCTGGATGTTCTGGACCCCATCAGAACTCAGCCCGTGCTCAGTCACGGAGGTCAGCACCTTCCTGTCCAACAGGTCATGAGACCTGAGACAATTGAGGTAACGGCAGTTGGCCTGGGTGAAGTGCTCACAGACTTGGACTCTCTTGCATGGCTGTGGCTTCAAGCAGATCTGTTTGTGGCTGTCTCCTTTGTAGTAACTTTTGCAGGAGAAAAGAATCCCCCTGTACCAGGAAGAAGGCCGGCTCCTCTTGGTTAAGCCCAGAAAGCTCATGATTCTTCAGGACCTGGAAGCTCTGTTCCTAAAAACTTGGTGTGGATATTTGCAGAGGTTTCTCTGGGATTTTGCATAATGACTCTGTCCCAGAAGTTTGAGCTTGCAGAGGCTTGGGCAATCTGTAGCATGGTCCCTGGATGCACTTGAGATTGAAGCCACAGGCTTCAGTAGTAGCCGCCACCTACAGCATGATCCCTGCCTGATCTCCAGTCTCCAATAGGAATAAGCAGTCTTGCCCAGCAGCTCATAGAGCTCTGCCTCTGGAGCCTGATCCTACTCTGCAGTTCCTTTAAGGTCATGCAGCCCCTGTGGGTCCACAGGATCTTGGTGATGAAACAGTCTGCCCCAGGATCCCCCATGGTGCACTATGGCTGCAGCTGCTCAGGCTTGTGAGCTGGACTCTGCTTTGTGGAGAAAGGAAACTGGAAAAGGGGATAACACATGAAATGGAAATGAAGAAAATAACCAGTAAAAATTAAAAGAATTAAAGTCATCATCTCAGGAGAATGAGTGGGAAGCCAGGTCCTTAAGCAGGCAGGTTCTCCACAACAATGCATGCTGGGTTCAAGACTGGACATGAGGTGCCCTGAGCTTGGGACTGCCAGGCTCCTACTGGGAAGAGAGCTTTCTTCTTCATTTCTGTAAGTCTCTCTAGTTTTCTTTTAAGGCTTTCATCTCATCATTGACTTTCCCAATGACCTTTTATGACAAGCCATTATGGTTAACAAGAATTAAGTAAAGGCTCATTGAGCTGGTGGTAGTTGGAGGTCTGGGGGAAGCCCTGGACAGAGAGATCTTGCCTACCAGGGGTGGGATGTGCATGGTGGGAGGGACTAGTGGAGTGTCATTGGCCTCAGTATGCACAGGCTTGGGGCTGGTGCCTGGCTGCCTGGTGCGCCTCTGTGGCTACTTGGCCTGGGTCCCACCGCAGATGCCCATGGTGGTTGCTGGCCAGTTGTGCTTGCTCTACCTGTCCTCGGGGCTTCTGGCGGGGCTGACCACAGCCTTGAACATGGACAACCGTGGACAAAGTGGGCCAGAAATCGGAGGATCATGGGAGCATCTTCAACTTCCCCCTCCCCAAGCACTGGCAGTTGCAGCTGGAGGACAAGCCACTGTGAGTTTCCCCACATCCAGGCAGGTGTTCTGCACCACCAGGAGAGCAAGGGCAAGCACTGCTGCCACCAGTCCCACATGCGCAAGGCCTATTTGCTGACTGGCAGGGCTTCACTTTGCTCTGCCTGGCTCTGCTTTGCCTTGCTCTGCCCTGTGGGCTCTCACTTCTTTGGCCAAAGACTGTTGAGATCCCGGCTTGCCTCACCTTTCTTTTTTTTTTTTTTTTTTTTTTTTTTTTTATTAACTTGAGTATTTCTTATATACATTTCGAGTGTTATTCCCTTTCCCGGTTTCCGGGCAAACATCCCCCTCCCCCCTCCCCTTCCTTATGGGTGTTCCCCTCCCAACCCTCCCCCCATTGCCGCCCTCCCCCCATAGACTAGTTCACTGGGGGTTCAGTCTTAGCAGGACCCAGGGCTTCCCCTTCCACTGGTGCTCTTACTAGGATATTCATTGCTACCTATGGGGTCAGAGTCCAGGGTCAGTCCATGTATAGTCTTTAGGTAGTGGCTTAGTCCCTGGAAGCTCTGGTTGCTTGGCATTGTTGTACTTTTGGGGTCTCGAGCCCCTTCAAGCTCTTCCAGTCCTTTCTCTGATTCCTTCAATAGGGGACCTATTCTCAGTTCAGTGGTTTGCTGCTGGCATTCGCCTCTGTATTTGCTGTATTCTGGCTGTGTCTCTCAGGAGCGATCTACATCCGGCTCCTGTCGGTCTGCACTTCTTTGCTTCATCCATCTTGTCTAATTGGGTGGCTGTATATGTATGGGCCACATGTGGGGCAGGCTCTGAATGGGTGTTCCTTCAGTCTCTGTTTTAATCTTTGCCTCTCCCTTCCCTGCCAAGGGTATTCTTTTTCCTCATTTAAAGAAGGAGTGAAGCATTCACATTTTGATCATCCGTCTTGGGTTTCGTTTGTTCTAGGGATCTAGGGTAATTCAAGCATTTGGGCTAATAGCCACTTATCAATGAGTGCATACCATGTATGTCTTTCTGTGATTGGGTTAGCTCACTCAGGATGATATTTTCCAGTTCCAACCATTTGCCTACGAATTTCATAAACTCGTTGTTTTTGATAGCTGAGTAATATTCCATTGTGTAGATGTACCACATTTTCTGTATCCATTCCTCTGTTGAAGGGCATCTGGGTTCTTTCCATTTTCTGGCTATTATAAATAAGGCTGCGATGAACATAGTGTAGCACGTGTCTCTTTTATATGTTGAGGCATCTTTTGGGTATATGCCCAAGAGAGGTATAGCTGGATCCTCAGGCAGTTCAATGTCCAATTTTCTGAGGAACCTCCAGACTGATTTCCAGAATGGTTTTACCAGTCTGCAATCCCACCAACAATGGAGGAGTGTTCCTCTTTCTCCACATCCTCGCCAGCATCTGCTGTCACCTGAGTTTTTGATCTTAGCCAATCGCACTGGTGTGAGGTGAAATCTCAGGGTTGTTTTGATTGGCATTTCCCTTATGACTAAAGATGTTGAACATTTCTTTAGGTGTTTCTCAGCCATTCGGCATTCCTCAGCTGTGAATTCTTTGTTTAGCTCTGAACCCCATTTTTTAATAGGGTTATTTGTTTCCCTGCGGTCTAACTTCTTGAGTTCTTTGTATATTTTGGATATAAGGCCTCTATCTGTTGTAGGATTGGTAAAGATCTTTTCCCAATCTGTTGGTTGCCATTTTGTCCTAACCACAGTGTCCTTTGCCTTACAGAAGCTTTGCAGTTTTATGAGATCCCATTTGTCGATTCTTGATCTTAGAGCATGAGCCATTGGTGTTTTGTTCAGGAAATTTTTTCCAGTGCCCATGTGTTCCAGATGCTTCCCTAGTTTTTCTTCTATTAGTTTGAGTGTGTCTGGTTTGATGTGGAGGTCCTTGATCCACTTGGACTTAAGCTTTGTACAGGGTGATAAGCATGGATCGATCTGCATTCTTCTACATGTTGCCCTCCAGTTGAACCAGCACCATTTGCTGAAAATGCTATCTTTTTTCCATTGGATGGTTTTGGCTCCTTTGTCAAAAATCAAGTGACCATAGGTGTGTGGGTTCATTTCTGGGTCTTCAATTCTATTCCGTTGGTCTATCTGTCTGTCTCTGTACCAATACCATGCAGTTTTTATCACTATTGCTCTGTAATACTGCTTGAGTTCAGGGATAGTGATTCCCCCTGAAGTTCTTTTATTGTTGAGGATAGCTTTAGCTATCCTGGGTTTTTTGTTATTCCAGATGAATTTGCAAATTGTTCTGTCTAACTCTTTGAAGAATTGGATTGGTATTTTGATGGGGATTGCATTGAATCTGTAGATCGCTTTTGGTAAAATGGCCATTTTTACTATATTAATCCTGCCAATCCATGAGCATGGGAGATCTTTCCATCTTCTGAGGTCTTCTTCAATTTCTTTCCTCAGTGTCTTGAAGTTCTTATTGTACAGATCTTTTACTTGCTTGGTTAAAGTCACACCGAGGTACTTTATATTATTTGGGTCTATTATGAAGGGTGTCGTTTCCCTAATTTCTTTCTCGGCTTGTTTCTCTTTTGTATAGAGGAAGGCAACTGATTTATTTGAGTTAATTTTATACCCAGCCACTTTGCT
Source organism: Rattus norvegicus (assembly GCF_021556685.1). Lineage (NCBI taxonomy): Eukaryota > Metazoa > Chordata > Mammalia > Rodentia > Muridae > Rattus > Rattus norvegicus. The sequence goes on from NC_141552.1 coordinate 17,329,114, forward strand.
GAAGTTGTTTATCAGCTTTAGTAGTTCTCTGGTGGAACTTTTGGGATCACGTAAATATACTATCATGTCATCTGCAAATAGTGATATTTTGACCTCTTCTTTTCCGATCTGTATCCCTTTGATCTCCTTTTGTTGTCTGATTGCTCTGGCTAGAACTTCAAGAACTATATTGAATAAGTAGGGAGAGAGTGGGCAGCCTTGTCTAGTACCTGATTTTAGTGGGATTGCTTCAAGTTTCTCTCCATTTAGTTTAATGTTAGCAACTGGTTTGCTGTATATGGCTTTTACTATGTTTCGGTATGGGCCTTGAATTCCTATTCTTTCCAGGACTTTTATCATGAAGGGGTGTTGAATTTTGTCAAATGCTTTCTCAGCATCTAATGAAATGATCATGTGGTTCTGTTCTTTCAGTTTGTTTATATGATGGATCACGTTGATGGTTTTCCGTATATTAAACCATCCCTGCATGCCTGGGATGAAGCCTACTTGATCATGGTGGATGATTGTTTTGATGTGCTCTTGAATTCGGTTTGCCAGAATTTTATTGAGTATTTTTGCGTCGATATTCATAAGGGAAATTGGTCTGAAGTTCTCTTTCTTTGTTGTGTCTTTGTGTGGTTTAGGTATAAGAGTAATTGTGGCTTCGTAGAAGGAATTCGGTAGGGCTCCATCTGTTTCAATTTTGTGGAATAGTTTGGATAATATTGGTATGAGGTCTTCTATGAAGGTTTGATAGAATTCTGCACTAAACCCGTCTGGACCTGGGCTCTTTTTGGTTGGGAGACCTTTAATGACTGCTTCTATTTCCTTAGGAGTTATGGGGTTCTTTAACTGGTTTATCTGTTCCTGATTTAACCTCGATACCTGGTATCTGTCTAGGAAATTGTCCATTTCCTGAAGATTTTCAAATTTTGTTGAATATAGGTTTTTATAGTAAGATCTGATGATTTTTTGAATTTCCTCCGAATCTGTAGTTATGTCTCCCTTTTCATTTCTGATTTTGTTAATTTGGACACACTCTTTGTGTCCTCTCATTAGTCTGGCTAAGGGTTTATCTATCTTGTTGATTTTCTCAAAGAACCAACTTTTGGTTCTGTTGATTCTTTCTATGGTCCTTTTTGTTTCTACTTGGTTGATTTCAGCTCTGAGTTTGATTATTTCCTGCCTTCTACTCCTCCTGGGTGTATTTGCTTCTTTTTGTTCTAGAGCTTTTAGGTGTGCTGTCAAGCTGCTGACATATGCTCTTTCCTGTTTCTTTCTGCAGGCACTCAGCGCTATGAGTTTTCCTCTTAGCACAGCTTTCATTGTGTCCCATAAGTTTGAGTATGTTGTATCTTCATTTTCATTAAATTCTAAAAAGTTTTTAATTTCTTTCTTTATTTCTTCCTTGACCAGGTTATCATTGAGTAGAGCATTGTTCAATTTCCACGTATATGTGGGCATTCTTCCCTTATTGTTATTGAAGACCAGTTTTAGGCCGTGGTGGTCCGATAGCACGCATGGGATTATTTCTATCTTTCTGTACCTGTTGAGGCCCGTTTTTTGACCAATTATATGGTCAATTTTGGAGAAAGTACCATGAGGAGCTGAGAAGAAGGTATATCCTTTTGCTTTAGGATAGAATGTTCTATAAATATCCGTTAAGTCCATTTGGCTCATGACTTCTCTTAGTCTGTCGACATCACTGTTTAATTTCTGTTTCCATGATCTGTCCATTGATGAGAGTGGGGTGTTGAAATCTCCCACTATTATTGTGTGAGGTGCAATGTGTGTTTTGAGCTTTACCTTTCAATAGGCACCTCTGTGAAGTGAGGAGAACCAAAGGGACAGAAGGCTGACCTGGCCCTGGAGACTTGTGTCTCCCCCTCCACCAAAGTGCTTTCCTCAGTTCTCCACTCCGGTTTTAGTTTGCAGGGATCCCAGCAGGTGGCAGGCTTCGCTGAGCCTCCCCTGTGAGAAGGGGACAGTGGTGGGACTTATGGTTGTGGGAAGTCTTTCAGGGAGATGCAGGCTTTCTCAAACTCTCCGACCATCCATCCAGTGCCCTCCCTGGTTCCCATTCCCTGTGTTTGTTGCGAAGTCACTTTTCGCTGTCCTGTGTGACTTTCCCTGCAGACTGGGCTCTCCTGCAGGAGATACTCTCACATGCTTCTTTAAAAGCCCCTGTTCCTCAGATTTAGATCAGCTGTGAAAACAGGCTTCTCCATGCCAGGGTGAGAGCTACCCCTCCCAGCTCAGAGCTGCAACACCATAGGATCCTCAGGCCCCAGTGCTGGGTGGGTCCCATGGAAGAGTTAGAGGAAAGCTTCCCTTCTGAGAAGTGACTTAACACAGAAGGTTCACAAGTGACAGTCAACCCCCAAGTATTTCTTCCAGGAGAAAGCACTCAGCTCTCCCCTTTAAACAGTTTAGGCTCCCACATGGCCCAGTTTTGTGATTGGGGAAGATTTTCTGGAGCTTAGTTGGCCAGTCAAAGTGGGGCTACATTCTTTTTTTTTTTTTTCTTTATTAACTTGAGTATTTCTTATTTACATTTCGATTGTATTCTCTTTCCCGGTTTCCCTGGCCAACATCCTCCTAACCCCCCCTCTTCTATATGGCTGTCCCCCTCCCCATCCTCCCACCATTACCACCCTCCCCCCAACAATCACGTTCACTGGGGGTTCAGTCTTGGCAGGACCAAGGGCTTCCCCTTCCACTGGTGCTCTGACTAGGCTATTCATTGGTACGTATGCAGTTGGAGCCCAGGGTCAGTCTTTGGGTAGTGGCTTAGTCCCTGGAAGCTCTGGTTGGTTGGAATTGTTTTTCATATGCAGTCTTAACCCCCTTGAGCTCTTTCAGTCCTTTCTAAGATTCCTTCAACGGGGGTCCTATTCTCAGTTCAGTGGTTTGCTGCTGGCATTCGCCTCTGTATTTGCTGTATTCTGGCTGTGTCTCTCAGGAGCGATCTACATCCGGCTCCTGTCAGCCTGCACTTCTTTGCTTCATCCATCTTATCTAATTGGGTGGCTGTATATGTATGGGCCACATGTGGAGCAGGCTCTGAATGGGTGTTCCTTCTGCCTCTGTTTTAATCTTTGCCTCTCTATTCCCTGCCAAGGGTATTCTTGTTCCTCTTTTAAAGAAGGAGTGAAGCATTTGCTTTTTGGTCATCCTTCTTGATTTTCATGTGTTCTGTGCATCTAGGGTAATTCAAGCATTTGGGCTAATAGCCACTTATCAATGAATGCATACCATGTGTGTTTTTCTGTGATTGGGTTACCTCACTCTGGATGATATTTTCCAGTTCCATCCATTTGCCTATGAATTTCATAAAATCATTGTTTTTGATAGCCGAGTAATATTCCATTGTGTAGATGTACCACATTTTCTGTATCCATTCCTCTGTTGGGTTCTTTCCAGCTTCTGGCTATTATAAGTAAGGCTGCTATGAACATAGTGGAGCACGTGTCTTTTTTATATGTTGGGGCATCTTTTGGGTATATGCCCAAGAGAGGTATAGCTCAGTCCTCAGGTAGTTCAATATCCAATTTTCTGAGAAACCTCCAACTGATTTCCAGAATGGTTGTACCAGTCTGCCTCCCACCAACATTGGAGGAGTGTTCCTCTTTCTCCACATCCTGGCCAGCATTTGCTGTCACCTGAGTTCTTGATCTTAGCCATTCTCACTGGTGTGCGGTGAAATCTCAGGGTTGTTTTGATTTGCATTTCCCTTATGACTAAAGATGTTGAACATTTCTTTTGGTGTTTCTCAGCCATTCGGCATTCCTCAGCTGTGAATTCTTTGTTTACCTCTGAACTCCATTTTTTAATAGGGTTATTTGACTCCCTGCAGTCTAACTTCTTGAGTTCTTTGTATATTTTGGATATAAGCCCTCTATCTGTTGTAGAATTGGTAAAGATCTTTTCCCAATCTGTTGGTGGGGCTACATTCTTAATCCATACTCATTCACACAACAGAACATCTTCCTCCCCACCCACGAGGCCTTGACTTGAACCCAGGTCCTTCCAGGATCAACAGACCTGAGAGAACAGATTGCAGCACAAGAGAGAAAAGAAGCCAGAATAGTTTAAACTGGAGAAAACCCCCATATAGGCCGTTTACCAACTTTAGGGGTTTGCATATTGTGGACTTCAGAATCTTACGGTCAGATTTTTCTGATTACACCTTATAGGTGAAGCTGAAGTCTACTGAGGGTGGGATCATCCCAGGCAGGGAGGGGATCTGACTCTGCAGGCCTGGCCACCCTCTGCATTCTCCCAAAAATAATTTTTAGTCAGCTGTAAATCTGAAGTGAAATTTGTTTTTTGTCAACTCAAACGGTTGACATTTCAAGTCTCACACACCATGTGAGAGACACACATTTATCCACAGGGGATTTGAACTTACTTCTATAGAAATGACTGTGGGCCAACAGAGGGAAAGCATTCTTGCCTTTAGCATTCTGTCTGTATCAGAGACTACATGGACTGGCTTCCTGGACAGACATGTCCAAGCAGACAGACATTGTAATGAGGGAAAACTTAGGCAAGAAATGACCTGGGGACAGTGATTTCAGATTGTGCCTTTAGCCAGGAATCTCTGTTGTCATTAAGGCAAGCAGTCTTGGGCTTGCCAAAACTTGTCAGTATTTCAGGGCTCTTACAACTGCTCCAGGTACTTCTGAGGTGAAAGCCTTTCATTAAAAAAAAAGTTTATAGAGCAATATTTCTCCACCTGTGGGTGGCAACTGCTTCACAGAGATTGCATATCAGATACCTTGTACATTATGACTCATAAGAGTAGCAATATTATTTATGAAGTAGCAATGAAATAATTTTATGGAGGGGATCATCACAGTATGAAGAGCTGTATTAAAGTGTTGCAGCAGTAGGACTGTTGAGAACCACTGCCATAGAAGCTGACACATGGGAGCAGACTCCTCAGATGAGTAGAGACCCACGACAAGGGATACTGTGTCCCACCCTAGAACCCAGAGGCAGAATCTATCCCAGGAGTCTGTGGGCTCACCTTGTCTTAAATTCTCCCAGGGTCAAGAATAGCATTGATCATCTCAGCAGAGTCAGCTTGCACAGCCCACATCAGGCCCATGGCTTCCCTTTACAGAGAAGGATGTGGGTCTAAGTGACAGTCAGTGAGACTGAGGGGACCCTGATACTCATTTGCTTTGAGCTGTGGTTTCTTCACCTGTAAAATGGACGTGTTTCTGCTGAATTGGGTTGTAGTGGAGATTAACAGAACATACAACCTGCTCAGTGTCTGCCTGGCATGGACCCTGCTGGTTAAATGGAAGCTGTCGATGATGATGAAGTTAAAAGTAGAATTTCTAGCCAGATAGTGTTAGTTGTGGGGCGCCATACAAGTGTTCTAAGCATTTTCTGATTCTAAGACCGCCTCACCTTACAACCTAAGGCTCTTGATTTAAATTTTAAAAAAAGAATAAATATAAAATACCAATATGAAAAAATCATAATCAGAAATGAGCTAATTCCTGCGAAGTCATTTAGCTTTACATTTTCTGCTTCTATTTCCAAGGCATCTAGAGTAGCACTATCCGAGATCCTAAAGCCTTCTATTATGGTGCTACCCATTCATTCCTCTCTCCTTGAGGCCTTCTCAGGTGACTTACCAGAATCAGATGGCTTTTAAGATTGTTCCCATCAGGTGCGATCTCTTTGTCCATGGGCCTTGCCCAAAGCTGCAGGGCCAACCTGTTGTTTTACAATCCAAAATTCCAGACATTAATTTTACCAATGAAGTTTCAGGAGTCAGATGCTGAAGTCAAGTAAAGCTCCCAACTGTCTTTCCTGATTCACTGACCTCCCAGAAGAAGAGCAGTCCTGTTCCCTCTGAACACTTTCTTAAAAATCCTTTAACTCAAAAACTTTCCATTGGTTTAGTTATCTAGATTTCCTTTCACGTTGTGTCTTGATCTGCTGGACCTAAGTGCACTTTTTACCTTTGCCATAAATGTGTGTGGTAGGTGAGCCATATCGTAATTAAGTCCATGTTTACATGAATAAACAACTCTTGCTTTAAATGTCTGTGCCATGGCCCTGCTATACCACACACTACTTTTTCAGTAAATAATACATTCTTGGAGATCACAGTGTGATCAAATATTTTGTAACATGACTTAGTAACGTTCCCTCGATTTTATAAATCAATTTCTTTGACGAGGATTCTGGGTGTTGTCTGTCAGGTCTGAGTGCATCATCTTGGGAATCCCAAGGAACATCAAACTTGGGCTTTTGAAACTGTTGCATATGGCCAACCCGGAGCAAAAACCACCCAGGAATCTACTGATACTTGACACACATTAATTCACCTGCCTTTTTCATATAGTTTATGGCAAGAGGTCACCATTCTTGACCTTGTTTCATTATAAAACGTGGTGCTAAGTGTAACAGTTGGGGTCAAGGAGATCACCCCACAAATCACAAAATACCCATCTCAGATAACCATGTATGGTTTATTGAATACAAAACATCCATGAATTTCAGGACAGAATTAAAAGTCCAAACCTAAGGATAATAGAATAGAAGAGAATTTAGATTTCCAGTTCACAGGTCCAGTAAGCATATTCAGTAAATCATAGCAGAAAACATCCATAAGGTAAAGGAAGAAAAGGCCATGAAGGTACAACAAGCCTACAGAACGCCAATTTAATCATACCAGAAACAATTCCTCCATTAACATAATAATTAAAACACTGAATGCACAGATCAAAGAAAGATCATTAAAAGGGGTAAGGTACAAATAACCAGTAACAAATAAGTTCAGACTCATCTAAATTACACAAGACTTCTCAACAGAGACTCCAAAAGCCAGAAAATCTTGGGCAGATGTAATGCGGACCAAGGATCCTATACCCAGCATAATTCTCAATCACCATAAATGGAGAAACCAAAATATTTCATGACAAAACCAAATTTAAACAATATTTTTCTCTAAGAAAGCACAACAGAGGATTGTAGTAGGGAAACTCCAAGACAATGAGCTAAACTATACCCAAGAAAAACCAAGAAATAAATCATCTCTCAATAATTTCAAAAAATGAAGCACACAATCACCATTTCACCCATAACCAGAAAAAGAAGAGAAAGCAGCAACTATTGGTCTTTAATATCTAACCAGACCCTCTGTCACCAATCCCCCAGCTCCTAGGGAATAAACTGCCAGCCAAAGTATATACAGGGTCTATGGTTCTAGGTAACTGTGTAGAAGGGGACTGATTTAAGTGGCACCCATGTGGCGGGAGGCCATTGTCTACGCTGAGGCCTGTTGCCCAACAAAAGTAGATGCTGGAGTTGTGAGGTGGGAATGGATATGTGTAGGTGGGGGAACACTGTCATATAGGCAAAGCTGAGCAGAAATGGGATGTAAGATATGATGATGGGAGTGTGGAAAGCAGGACAACAGTTGAAATGTAAATAAATAAAATAACCAATTAATAAAAAAATAGCCAAAAATAAAATAAAAAGTGAAAAGGTAAAAGAAAACTTACACCAAAACAAAACAAAAGAAATCCTTGTAGTGGATTGGCCTAATTCTGCTTGTATTTTAATGCTAATATGTAGAACTCAAGACTGGTTAACCTCCAAAAACTGACCCTGCTCCCAGTTAACTGTGATTATAAAGAAGCCAACAGCCAACAGCTGCACAGCAGAGAGATGGGGGAGGTGAGCTTTGAGGGCTTTGCTAGAGAGGATCATGAGGAGGGAAGAAGGAGGAAGAAGCTGCCAGAGAATAAAGGAAGAACATGTGTGATGGAGAGGAGAGAGGAAGAGGACAGCAGCCATGGTTAAGGGAGAGGAGAGCCTGGTCCTGAGGGCTGTCCAAGTGCAACAAAGAGCAGCCAAGATGCTACACAGTCAGTAAGAGTTGAGCGTTATTGTTTGGAAAGTAGATCTGATACCATGGAGGGCAGGCAGCTGCACAGCTACTGTGCTGATTAAGGCATATGATGAATAAATTTACAAAATATGTATAACCAGTAAGGAGCTCTATAGAGGATCCTAAAAGGAATACTTTAGTTTGAAGAGAAGGATAAAATACCAGAGGAAACAGGAAATAATTTAACAAAACTAGAACAGTCAATCAAAAGAAGCCAATAAAACCCACAAAAATTAACAAAATTAAATACATAGGTTTAAATAATATTTGCACGTCACTAAACTCAATTCCCCAGTGAACAGACATTATTTAGCCAGAAACAGGATCACCATCATGAGATGTAGAGGATATACTAGGGAAACAGACCTAAGACACAGGTCCCTATCGCAATTCTATGCAGTTTCTCTATCCAGCTGACAGAATAGATTTCAAACCAATCCTGTCCAGAAGATGTAAGGACATTCATTTCATATTTTGCAATTACCAAAAGATACTACAATCTAAATATATACATATTAAACACAGCAGTCACAAATTTAAATATATAATTATCACATAGTTCTGAAATTACCCATTAGCTATAATAGTGGTTGTGATTGTTTTTAATAGTCTATTCTGACCACTTGGCAGATCACACGCAAATAAACAAAAGAGGAGGAGCAGAATTCAGTGACATCATCAGTCAAATGGACCTAACAAACTACACTGAACTATACATATATTTTCTATCAGCCTGTGGATCTGTCTCCAAAATTGACCACGGATTAGGACACAGAACAGCCCTCAGGAAAGATAAGAAAGGTGAAGTAGTGTCATGCATTCTATCTAAGCACAAAGGAATCAAACTGGTATCACACAATAGAAAGTGCAGTCAGGACACACTCTCGTGGAAGGTCAGCAACACAAACAACACACTACTGAAAGGGCCAAGGGAGAAACACATAAGGAAAAATTAAAATTCCTAGAAATGAGTGACAATGAAAACACAACCACCACAGATCTATGCGATACAACATAGTTTTAGGAATTATGTTGCAGTCAGCAAAGCCAGAGCAGTGGACCCATCTAATCCCTTTGTCATGCATCAGAAGTAGAGAATCTGGAGTGTGCCCTGTTGGGTTAATGCCTTGAACTGGCTCACCACATTCCCAATTTCCCTTTGCAATGATAACATATTTTTGGCATTACACATTGGATATATGCAATTTGCCTTTTGATTTCATAGGGGAATAATTAAGGGACTTCCTGGAGGGTCGAAAAGCACTGTGGATAAACTGTGTAGAGACTGAAAGACTACAGGGATTTTGGAAGCTGAGCTAATGTATTTTTATTATGATACGTTTAAGAATCTATGGGGAATTGGGAGTGGAATATGGTGATTTGAATGATAATGGCCCCCATAAACTCACATATATGAATGTTTGTTGCTGGTTAGTGGAAATATTCGGGAAGAATTATAAGATACGGATTTGTTGGAGGAGTGTATGGGATTGGGCTTTGAGGTTTCCAAATTCAACACCATCTATAGTTAACACTTTCTCTGTCTCCGACTTGCACATAAGATGTAAGCTCTCAGCCAGTTCTCTAGAAACATGGTGTCCTACCTGCTGCCGTGTACCCCAGCATAATATTCATAGACTCATGATCCTTGAAACTGTAACCTGAAATAAACTCTTTCTTCTACAAGTTCCCTTGCTCATGGTGTCTCTTCACAGCATAGAAAAGAAACTAAGATTGGAAGGAACAGTTAAGTGAAAAATTTCTCAATAATATCCTGGAAAATAAAATTCAGACATTTACCAAAAGTGTCAGGTACCGTGATCAAGCTGGCTTGACTGCAGAGGTGCAAGAATGTTTCAACAAATACAAATGAATAAACAATTCACCACAGAAAACCAAGAACAGGAAACACATGATCACTGCAGTAGAGGCAGACAATCTCTTTGGCAAAATCCCACAGTGATTAATGCAAAAGTCCTGGAGAATCTGGGATATGGAGAAGACATACCTTAACATTATAAAGGCAATATGCAAGGCCAACAGCATCCTAACTGGAGGAAATCATAATGGATTTCCACTAAAATCAGGAATAAGTCACAGATGTTCATTCTTTTCATCTAATTCAACTAGTATGTGAAGTCTTATCCAAACAATATGACAATAGAGAGATGGAAAGGCATGTTAATATGAAAGAAAGCAGTCAGAGCATTCTCATTTGCAGGCGATATGATCCATATATAAAGACCACTACGAAACCACTAGCAAACTCCTATGGCTCATGGATACATTCACTAAAATCACAGTAAAATCAATAGAACTCCTGTATACCAACAATAAATATGACGAAAGAAGCCAAGAAAACAAACCCATTCAGAATAAAAATCTTGTAATATCTAAGGAAGTAAAGACTTGTTAAAATGAAATCATTAGGAATAATAAAAAAAAAAAAACTGAAGAAACCAGAAAATGAAGAGGCCTCTCATTTTCATGTATCAGTATGATTTATATTATTATATCGAATCCTACCAGAGTCATCTACAGGTTTAAATCCATCCCATTATAATCCCAATACAGATCTTCATGGGAATGAAAAAAAAATCTCAGAACTCACATGAAAGCACAACTGAGCAGGGCAGTCAGACACTGCTAACTAATAAGACAGTAAAGCACTGCGGGAGGCATCACCTTTAATGATTTCACCTTCATTTTGGGGAATAGTAAAAAAGAAAAACCAGCATGTTAATATCATGAGAGCAGACACAGTGCCTAATGGAATAAAATTGAAGAGCCTGATATTGGCCTATGTTCTTATCAGCATTTGGGTTTTGACAAAAAGGAAAACAAACAAACAAAACAAAAAACTCCCAACCCCCCCTCCCACCACCACACACAAGTGCAGTTTTCAACCTGTGGGTTGCAAGCCCTTCAGGGAACAACCACATATGAGACATACTTTATACATGCTATTTACATTACAATTTAAAACAGAAGCAACCTTACATTTATGACTTAGCAATGAAATAATTTGGTAGTTGGGGTTGGTTACCACAATGTGAAGAACTGTATTCCTTGAGTTGTTCTTGGTCATAGTATTTTTCTGCAGTAACAGAAATGTGACTGATATATAAACTGGCACCGAAGTGAGTGGAGATGTTTGTGAGGAATCTCTTGATTTTTTGGAGGAGGGTGGTAGACTTTGGATTGGGAAAACTGTTGAATTATTTAAGGAGATCTTAACAGTTCTTTTAGTTTGCCACATGGGAGACATAAGTATTGTGAGTCTGTGCAAAATAGAGCCTCTCTGATGAAACTTCAAAGGATGGCAGGAACTCAATTGGTGACTGGCTTAGAAGCAATTGATATAATTTGGCAAACAATCTGTCTCTTTTCTGCCTGTTTACTAAGAAGTGACCTGAAGATAAGTAAAAAGCTAATTGACTAATTGTTTTGAGCAAACTTCAAGGGGTAGATATCCAGTGACCTTCCTCATATGGTAGGAATGTGTGTTTGTATTTTCAATTGTTAATGTAGCCAGGACTTCAGTCCCTCCACATTCAGGGTCTGGACGCATATGAAACTGCAAGATCTCCCAGGATTTGGAAAATATCCCAATTGTTGTAAGGTCCCCAAAACATGTTGTCACCCCACACACATTGGGAAGCAACTTAAAAAAACATGACCCCCTCGTTCTCAGGAGGAAGGGTGGGTGGGTGGTTATTTGACTGCCGTGGGCTGTAGATGATTATTGTCAGTTAGGGGGTTGGTTGCAAGTTCTTACTGGCCATGGTCAGGGAGGAAACAGTAAAGGAAATTCGAACCAGGGATGTCTTTCTTCCTTTCTCTTTCTCTCCTCAATTCTCTGTCTAATGTTGTGGGAAATCAGGAGAAGGGACTAAAATGACAAAATCATAGATCACTGTATCTCTATTTATACTAGAAAGCAATACAAAGTCTCAAATATTTTAGGATGGCATGGATTTTTGAATGATGATAGAATTTAAAATTGTACTTGCATAAATGATTCAATTCATTTTTAAGATATAAGTATATGCAACTTATTCACAATGTGGTGTAAAATTCTAATGTTATAAAATTACTACTGCACACTGCCGTGGATAATTAAGGAATTCAAGCTAGTACTTTCCAACTATAAATAATCAGTCTTCCAGTCATGTTAGGTACTGCTTTAGTTAGGTACAGAAATAAGCTTTATTTAACTTCCTGTGTATGTTTTTAAAGTTAAGTAGGAAGTAAATCCCTTGGGAAAAAAGCCACATTTGTCCACTGAGATAGACATTACATACAAAGGTGGTTCTCAAATCCTTTAGAGATCTGAAGAATCTGCCATTTCAGATGTCCTAATAGTTAAAGGCTTTTCACAGTGGGAGAGACCTCAACTCCTGGTAGTGTCCCCAATCTATTCTGAAAAAGATGATGGGCTCTAAAGAACCATTGGGTGAAATACTACCTACTTACCTCTACTGCTGCCAGAAAGCTGTCCAGACTGTGCAGAAGTTGATCATGGGGAAGTCTGTGTCCCAGTTTTTGGAAAAAAAAATAGGATAGTCCTTCAAGTGACCTGCTTCAAAGGATTGTTGTCAGAGCTCCTGGCCCAGTGAGTTGAAGGTGGATGCCACAGTGACACAGGAATATTTGCTGTCTGACTCCCAGGGTAGCCAACAATTTCTGTCATTTCTTAGGTTTGGAAGCTGTTTGCTCTGAATTTCCTTTTATTCAGGCAACATTTCTCCTCCTCAGATCTGGGATGGGGTTGAAGATTAGATAGTTTAGTCTTAACCTTTTCTTGTTATGAGAATCAGAAAAACAAACTTGTTCACCATCGTGCAGAAATGTGACAGCCAGGAACCTGGACAGGAACAGGGTGGACATGGGAGGCTCAGAAAGCAGGGCTCTATGGACAGTCCACAGCAGTATCAAAACTCCTGTGATAACCGCTCTGGCACCATAAGTCCTGAGAGAGGATGGGGATGCCAGGAGAGTGTTAGTGGTCTGCCCACTGCCTGGGACTTTTAAAAGCTTGTACCACCCCCGAGCACATAGAAGAGCTTGAGCAGAAAGAGGCCGATGCCCAGAAGCCTCTGCTGTGGTAGGAGGCAGTTATGGCGGTTGGAGGTGGGGGTAGAGGTGGAGGAGGGATGGGAGAAGACCGAGGAGTTTCCCCAAAAGACAAGAACAGACACCATCCTTACTACTCCAGAACCCACGCCAATCCCACCCCACCCCTAAAATGCCCAGTCCACTGCCAAACGTCCCCATGCCAAGCATTCACAGCTTCATCCCCACTGTGCTTATTTCTTATTTTTTTTAACTTCTTATTTATTCTCTGTGAACCTCACATCCTGCAGCTCAACTCCATTCATCTGCCCTCCCCTCAGGTCTGCACTCCACCCTTGCATCCTGCTCTAAATCAGAGCAAAAATAATCTTCGTGTGGAAGCGGAATAAAGAAAAAGAAAAAAAAATTGTACGCAAAAAATGTGTCAAATTTTAAGGATGAAAGACATAAACGCTTAAATTGTTTGGAATTAATGAAAGTACATTTGGTCTCAGAAGACTTATTATGGTTAATAAATGCAAGTTATGATAGATAAGGGATACAAAGCTTAAAAAGTGATAGAAAATGATTTAGGTACAAAATTTTAGACTAATATAATTTAGATAACGAAGTACCTTCTCCAATTTTGCAAAATACGAATGGACAGAATATTGTGACAGTAATTCTTACCTGATGCATCTCATAAGTTTTCTTATTTTATCTAGCTTATTAATGTTAAATTAAAGGTATTTCTTGGAGTAAAAGGGGAAATGCTGAGGTGACCTCCCTTTGTACTAAGGTGTGTCAACTTTCAATTGTTAGTTCTGTACTGGCAGTGAGCTAAGTGCTGGCAGGATTTCTCTTGTCATTTCTATGTCCCATCATCAGGTTTGCTATTTTGTGGATGTTTGTCCTTCTCACCAGCTCAACACAAGCTAAGAGATGTATCAGGTATTGTCTCACTGCCGATTGGATGTAATAAAGATCTGATGGCCATGAGCTGCGTCAGGAAGTATGTGGGCAGAACTTCCGGGCATAGAGAGGGACATAGGCAGAGGCAAGCTGAAGCAGGAGATTCAGAGTAGACATGGGCAGAAAGAGATATGGAACAGACCACGGCAGAGGGGTAAAGAGCTAAGCAGCAGGTGGGTCTCAATGGTAGAAGAATAGGGTTAAATTTTAGAGAAGATGAGGGACTGCCCAGTGAAAGGCCTAAGATTCAAACTTTGTTCGAATTCTCCATGTCCCATTTACATCTCAGGCAACTCTGTGAAAATAGTACACAATACAGTATTAACATGGCTTTGAGCCTGTGGTTTGGTTACTTTTGGTCACTGTTCCTCAAGACTGCAGGAGAAGGAACAACACACAGGGCAAACACATGAAAACCATGTGCAGCTTAGAGTGGAAAAGATCACTAAGAAGTTTAGTGTCACAGCAAAGTCATGTGCTGAAGAGGAGGGTGACATAGTTAAGGAGATGAATGTTATTAACGATAAGCCTCCTGCCTCTGTACTGTAGAGATGTGGAAGGTGTCCTCAAGGCCAGACTCTTACCAATTAAAATTCCAACTTGGAAAAGGGAGCTCAATAGATTTCGTGCTCCTACAAAGCAAGTGCATAGGGAAGCTGCTGCAGTTGTCATCCAAGCAGGCAGCTGACAGGTCAGTGCACCTCATGTGGCACGGAATTTGGAGGAAAAAAGATTTTAAGATTCAGGATGACATGAACAGGACCAGGCGACTCTCGCATTTATGTTTTTATTATTTGAGGCTTGAATTAGAATGATACTCATAGTCTCATGTTTTTTAGTTTTCTTTCATTATTTTATCTACATTTCCAATTTATCTCCCACTCCATGTTCCTCTACATGAGTCTCTCTTCTGTCCCCCACACCCTCTCCCTATGAGATTGCTCCTCCACCCACCAATTCACTCCCGCCTCAGAGGCCTAAGTTCCAATATCATGGTTCATGAAGCTTCCTCAGAAACAAGGTTCTCCCGTCCCAGTGATCCCAGATAAGCTGGTCCTCTGCTACATTTCTACCTGGAGACATGGGCACACCCTGATTCTTTTATTAGTTACCTTAGTTAAGGTGTCTCTTCACAGCAATAGAGCAGTGACTGATAGGCTTAAATTCACTTTGCATCCCAATTGCTGTCCTTTCTCTTGTTACTTCTCTCCCACAGTTCCTCCCCAATGTCCTCACACCATCTCCTCTGAGAGAGTAGAGGAATATCCCTCAGAGTGTGCCTCCACCAAGACACATCAAGTTTTTGTAGGGCTGGTGGACCTTCTCCCACTGAGGCCAGGGAAGACACCTGAGTTAGGGTATCAGATTTCACAGACAGGCAAACCTTTGGGGATAGCCTCGGCTCCACTTACTTACAACAGGGTATGTAATACTGTATTAAACTTAGTAAGGTTTATTTACCTTCACCTAGCAACTCATCCTGAGAAACAGTGCTCTGGCCTGATGCTTTTGTGTTCAGCCCTATCTTCCTCTTTCTTCTGTGCTTACCATTGTAACACAGGAGAAGCTTCTAATATTAATGTTGCCAGATCTTTCTGGTGTTGGGGGATAATTCTATTCTGAGTTGTATATGGATTTAATATCTTCTTTACGTATGATGAATATATACTTCAGGAAAGGACTGCTTCCTTGTTTCTATTAAGATCTAATATGACGAAAGGATTCTGATTAATATTCCAGAATCGTAGGCCACCAGGTTGGTATGTCATCACTCACTGAAGTGAGGTGAATTTTATAACACCTTTTGGCCACCCACTTTCAATGTCATTATGTGGTATTGCCTTAGGCTCTTTTCTACATTCCCCTGCCTTTGGCTGAGTATATGTTTGAGGTCTCTCTGTGACTGTGCAAAGAAGTAAGAGCTAGGGCTGGGCCACAAAATAAGAAAGTACTTGTTCATCCAAAAACAAAAACAAAAAACAAACAAACAACCAAAAAAAGTTCTAGGGTAAAATATCGGTGCTAGTGCTTAACTGAACTGCCAGAGGTAATTTTTTTTACACTATCTTGGGGCTGATAATATGAATCAAATATCCTGCAACATAAGTTTGCAATGTTGCCTGCATTTTATAAATCAAGTCTGACCACCGTTTTGGTTCTTTCCAATCATGTCTGAGTGCATCATCACGGGAACCCCAAAGAAAATCAGAAATGGGTCCTTGAAGCTGATGCACAGGGCCAGTATAGACCTAAATACCACAGAGGAAACCTTGATTCTTATCACAAGGGATCATTCACCATCCCTCTTGTCCCATAACTTATGACAAGACGTCACCTTTCCTAAACTTAGCCTTTTTCCCGAGTGCTGCAGAAGGTAAGACCTGATGTCAAGGGGTCTGGACTCAGACCACAGGAACACTGAATTCATTTAAATAGGTGTAGATTATTGAATGCACACGCCAATACAGTTCACCCAGAGCAACAGCTCACAACTGTGTACTGGATATTTCTAGGCCCAGCTCATTGCAAAATCCACATGGGCTAAAGCACAAGTGCTGGAAATGCTGCTGTCTATGGGCCCTGACTTGGGTCATTTTACACATAATTGTTCCTATTTTCCTTGAATCTAATGGGTCCTATGTGAAGCTCATAGTTGGGGAACTTGTTAAGATTAACAAACCTCGTAACATACAGAATATAACAGGGTATGTGACCAGCACCACACAGTTCAATGTCAGGTTTTTTTGTTTTTTGTTAGTTTGTTTGTTGGCATCCATGATGTGGAGGCGTATTACAGAACAATAGGAAAGAGCTGGCTGCTGTGTAACAAATTTGCTGCTATTAAGGTAGGTATGGGGGCAAGACCTCAGCAACAGCCCTTAAGATGGGAAGGAGATGATGTGTTTGATACCTGAAAGGAGCTGCCTCAGCTGTGTTTCTCTGCCTGCTCAGTGCACATTCACCAACACTCTGTCCCTAAAGAGGACCTCAAGGTCTGCCCCCTGCTGCCTGTGAGCCAGGACTAGGCACAGAAAGGCAAGGCCACAGCACTGGTTTCCAATTCCTCAGTAATGCTGGATTTCCAATAATGTACTTGTATACACAAATACAGAGTGGTAAGTTACAATATATACTAATCATTTCTTACATAGGGCAACAGTTGATTGACTACAACTAATTCTATTTTAAAAAAAGAAAAGAAACCTGGCTCTTGTGGAAATACACAAAGAAATATCTACGATGGTGGGCAATGAATTCTGCCATAGACTGAACTCAGAAAGGTGGGGTTGTGAGAAAGATGCATGGTTAAATAGCCCACCAGGTTCACATTTTGTCAACTTGATTTAATCTAATGACAAAGAAGTGGAGTATCTCTGATGGCTTCCTTCTAATCCCTTGAAAGGATCCCTAGGGATTGGCCTCAGTACATCACACTTCTTGATGGGGCAACAACACTCAAGGAAGCTTGAGATTGTCATAGGCACAGTATTATGCTACATATACAGAGTAGATAATACTACGATGTTCAGATGATGATATCCATTTGTATGCACTCTTAAGGTGAACCTAAGGAAAGAGATATCAAGGTCCTTAGAATGGAAAGATCAGTCCCAGTTTTTTTTTTTTTTTCTACCATTCCAAACTGAACGACTGGTAGGGAGAGAATGGTAGATAATCGAGAATTGGTGGATGATGCTTTGAATGCAGGGTGGGTTTCTGTGCTGGTTTTAGACAGGGTCTCAAGTATCCCATGTTGCCCTCTCCCTGGCTGGCCAGGTTCACTTTGAGCTCAGATAAACCTCCTTCCACTTTCCAATAGATAGGCTTACAAGAGTGGCTTCCAAGGACTGTGAGGACAGCATTAGCCTTTGACAGTTGAGGTGTGTAACCCACAACTATAGTTTTAACCACGTTTTCCCATGTCTACCAGCTATTTCAGAGTGTTGCTGTTCTATGCCTGACAAGCGGGGACACAGAAAAATAACCTGATAGAGAGCAAGGACATGGTGATCACATCCTTACCTCTTCTGTATGTTCTGGATGAGGTTTGTTAAAATTCCAATATTGCAAAAAGCTTTATATAGTGCCCATCACATCAAGGGTCACTGTGTACTGTTCTATCTAAAATGTCTAATCAGAACTGACTACCATATAACACTTCCTGCAGTCCTCATATGAGAAACTTGGGATTTTGTTTTGACTTTTTCTTTTCTCTGTCTCTCTTATTTTTTGCTATATAAGTTGAGAGAAAGATAGTTAGGGCCATGAATTTGCCCCCAAAATTTGAACTATGGATGTGATCAATCAATGTTAGTGTGTGCATTCTGTAAAGTATTCATTTTTCACTATGATAGATGCTTTTGTGTTTGGTGTGGTGGCCATTTCCCAGTGTACAGGTGCTGGGACCTTGCTCTATCCACTTAATGATGTTTTTAGCCTCATTTTAGACCTTTCTGTGCACCCCCTATATCTCTTGACTATTTTATTTTTCTGATAGAAGCTCATGGTATATCTTACTCAGGCCTGTGAGCAGTGCTCCTTTGGCGACATTGGTGCAGAGAGGAGAACCCCACCACCAGCATGAGGTTCCCTTCACTGGAGGCTCCAATATTGCACTTTCCTCTGCCAACTGGTCTCCACACTATTCCTAGCACCATAAAGACTTCAACTCTTTCTCCTAAGGAATATTCTGGCAATTGTCGATTGCTAAGCACATGACTTCATGAGTGTTCCCCTAACACACACCCATGTTGTAACCTACCATGCAGACTATTTCTTGATGTGATATAAAGCACCTGTACATAATGAGACAGGAGAACTTTTGACTGCATATTCAAGCTGGTGTGAAATCTCAGGAAGGTTTAATGGCTAACATTGGTGAATGAGGACAATTTGAGTTAGGATGAGACATTTTGGGGCAAGATATGGAAGGAAACATTCATTTAGATGCATAGGGATTACTAAGGGTTTTATAATCAAGCCTTGAGGAAAATTTGGCTTTGGAAGCAGGAGATGCTCAGTGGCTCTGCCCCAGGAAAGTCTCCTGGAAAGGGCACCTCTGCTTATGCTCAGTACAGGGAGAACATTAGCAGGGAGGCAAAGTCTGCTCCCCATGACATCTGCTGTCCCTTCTTGGACATTCTATTGTCTCCTAGAGAGTTCTGGCATCCTCTGTGATGTCACCAGTGTTGTAGTGACAACCAGTGCCCTAGTTTCTCTCATACTGAGTCTGGCGGTTACAAGCTAAGTCATGTTTTCCCGTCTTCGCAAGCGTTTTGGGAGGGGGAACGTTGATTGTGGACAGACTAGAGTGAAGGAATCTGGCCTTTCGTCTCAAAGTAATGATGGACAAAGACAGCACTTCTGGGGAATGTTTAGTAAGTTCTGGGCAGTATATTTTGAGCTCCCTGTCAGGGGGGCTGCAGGCTTAAGCTGACCTTTCTAGCAATGGGCCACAACAACTGGAGCATCGGAAAAGGAATTGAATTTTCATGAATATCACAATTCCTGAAAGTCAGGATTTCGGAAGTTTAGTTTCCCCAACCCCACAGAGAGTATATGGTAAGGCCAATGCTATTATCCTGTGAATTTCTGGCCTTTACTTTTACATTGAATTTGTTAGGTTACATTGATATAATAACACGATCAGGAGTCATGGAGGGTCCACCTTTTCTGAGTTTAGACAGGGCAGCAATGTATTTCACTCTCATTGCTTCTTTAAATACAGTGGGTATCTGACAGTAGTAACAGGGAGAGATTGTGCTCCAGGCAATAACCTTATGTTCTTAGACCTTCTCTGATTTCTTCTAACTGGCAGGGTCATCATTAGCTTTATATATTAGAGGTTGTGTGTTACACACATTTTTCTAAAATACCAAAACTGTTTGGAACATGTGGACCAAGATTCATCCTGTAACCTATTGGAATTTCTGGGGCATTTGTTATTTCATATAGGGGAATTGATAAGTCTGTTGAACATGTCCTCCCTGGAAATGTGTTTTAAATCCAAAGTTGTTGGCCTAGAGTATCAGGGTAGGACATCTGAGTGTCTCCAATCACTCAAGTTTTGTGGATGGTGAATTTATCATCTGAGTTCTGAAACCACAGGGGTGATGGTCCTGAAACCAAGCTGTACCCTGTTCAGTTGATGATAATCCTGGAGAAGACATCTCCGTAGTACATGTAAGCACCTGATGTCCGGCATAGGGCACACCTGGCTGCTTACATCTCTTGGTCTCTATAGAGTAGTGGGAGAACTGAGATCCACTGAGGACGCCTCTTAAGGATAGACCAATCGCCTAGCAGTGACACTGGGTTCCAGGCTTGTTCTCCTGTTTAGGCCTAACTGTGGTCTATGTACACTCTATGCATTCTCCCCATGCAGGTTCACTTGTGTTCTTCTACCTACAGATGCTGGGAGAGAAACATCTTCCCCTGAAACTGCCCCAAGTGAGAATCAGGCCAAGAAGGAAAAAGAGAGGCTGATTAAAGAGCTGCAGCTCATTACCGAGGAGAGAAATGACCTGAGAGATCGCCTGAGGTTTCTGACAGAGAGATCCATGAAGAACAGGTATGAATTGCTCCAAATGCTCTTGTTTCATTCCTGGGTCTGCAAGGTCAACTTCTTCTTATCCTATTAAGGTTTTGGGTTCTAGAAAGCTGTGCCTCCCTAACCACCCTGTGCTAAACCTCACCTCCCATATAGAGGAGATTCAGAACCTTGACCCTTCCTGAGGAGCAAGATGGAAAATGGACTCATCTGCTTCAATTTATTGAAAAGCAGATCTTGTGGTCTGAATGAAGAATTCGGGGATAAAGTCAGGGAGAGTGAGTGTCTAGTGTGCATTTGCAAAGCCCTTGACAGATGGTGGCTTTGCAAGATTGTAATTGCAGTGAGTTTACGGTGAGTCTCTGTACTTGCTAGGCAGGGGACTCAGTGCTGGAAGATCCAGGCAGCAGCCCGAGGGGCCTGTTCCCAAACTGTTCATCTCAATGCTTGACTAGAACGTCTCAGGCTCAGGCCTGTTTGTTATTGTCTGTGTGTCTTGCACTCTGAGACAGCAATGGTGCATGCATTTCTCCTGGTTCTCACAGTGCTCTCTGTTTCCATATTTGTTTTTCTCTTTCTCTGATTCTGTTAACTTTTCTCTTTTTTTTGTGGGTGTGTCTCAGTCTGTGAGTCTGTGTGTGCATACATCCAAATGCATATGCACAACCGTTATATGTTTATATTTCCCTCCACACCTGGAATATGGGAGTCTATGTCTTGGCCTGAGTATTTACCTGTAACACTTTCATGGTGATGCGAATGCTTTGTTCTGGGAGCCCCACTGTCAACAGCACAGTTCTTTGCTTATGTGGCCACGTTTGCCTGTATATTTGTATTCGTTGTGCAGATTATAATTTTGGGTTGATATATGGTCTGTTATCAGGACAGGAACAAGGAAATCACAGGATTCTGGGTGCGTTGGGGGTGGGGGAGCATGGGGAGGTGTGGCCTAGGCTCTTGATAGCTCAACTGGCTGGACTGCAGATTTCCTCTTGATTGAATAAAGGGAGCCAGGGAACCCTCCATCTGGATGCCGAGATTCTGGTGTGGTGGACACAGAAAAACATGTTTCTGAAGCTGAAGAAGGTCCAATATGTAGAATTCAGAAGGTGTCCTTCCAGGACTGGTGTAGTACAGGACCCACCCTGAGTTCATATCTTCCTAAATGCTGATGTTCATTGTATTCTATCATTTGGGGCCAGGCCACACTTCAGGCCAAATCCATATTATGAAGACCTGGAGAGAATGGAGGAGGCGGTCATGTCAATTCTGCACAACTTAGAGATGGAGAACACTGAGATCCATGAGAACAACCATAAGCTGAAGAAGGAGATTACCTTCTCTAGGTAAGTCCTGGTCAGAAAGGCTGTCACCTGTGGAATGGCCATTTCTGATTTCTTTGTTCTGGATTGGACGGTCTTCAGCTCTGGTTCTATCTCTTGTGCTGTTTACACATCAGTGTGCCAGGGTCATCAGGACTCAGTTTTCAGTTCCATAAAAGACTGTTACTCATCCCAGGATTGTCTAGGCATCTTCAGAAGGCTCTAGATAGAACAGCACTGATTGAAGTCAGCAGAACGTTATTAGGCTGACCTGGGCCTCTGTGGTCATACAAGGTTTTACAACACTCAGTGCGTGGACCACATGGTTAGCATGACCTTCTCTTGGTTCTACTGACCTCTTTTGCAGGTGTTTGCCAACTACTAATTGATGTTGCCCCATGCATTGGGCTTTCATGGATAGATGTAGATCCGTGTTCTTTTTGAGAGATGTGGACACTAATTGGTGCTCACGCCAAGCAAACAATTTATTCTTCCCTGAATTAACTCTTTGTGGTTTGTGCAGCAGCATTATATGTATCAAGATGCATTTTATTAAGTCTTCATGGGTATCTGGGACCTGGTAGAGTTAGTGGTACTTGGGAGTAGGAATGGGAGAAAGGGGCAGCATGATCTTACTATGCAGACTGTATTTCCAGAAACCTGCTCAGCCAGCTCCTGATGGAGAACACATGCAGGAAGAAGTTGGTCCCACGGAAGCAGGGGAGCAAGGAGGTACATCTTGAGTGTGCACTGAACCAGAAATATTTGGTTGACTTCAACAAGAAAGATAAAGACCAGCAACGTCCAGACCCAGCACCATCTGGTAGGGACAAGCAGCTGTGTTAGCTTAACAATATCTGATAAAGTTTGCCAATTTGATACATCTTTGCTCTCTCCTACCACCTTTCTAATTTACACTCACAACCAGCCAACCACCTCATGTAATGGAATTGTTCATTGCTCTGCCTATGCACAAGTATTCTGGGAAGTCAACCACTTTTCAGAAACTGAATTATTTTGCAAGTATATTTTGCTGCTCTTTTTGAAGCTGCATTATAGAAATGGTGACAGATCAATAACATATCACATTATTGCACATGCACGTGATAGATTGGATGCTATGTAGAGTTTTGAACAAGTTCTTGGTTCTTGACAAATGACAAGTGGTCATGTGACTTCTTGTGTAGGAAGCACCTTTGCGGGATAAGAACAAAATGCAAATGTCAAATTAGTACTTCTCATTGGCTTTAACCTTGGTGACATATGGACATCTCCTTTCTTCCTGCAACCCAATGAGGTCCCTTCCATTGCCCTGTTCTTGGTTTGCACTGGTATAAGTCTGGGTCCCATATTGGCAGCCCACATTACTGTGACGGTTGCTGGAGATTTTGCCCTGCCCACAGAGTTAGCAACAATGATATCAGTTAAAAGGTCCATGTCGACTGTCCAATAGAACTGAGGTGGTAGAAGGCAGCATTCTGACAGCTGGCTTGCGTTTCACCACCAAATCAGTGTCTGAAAAACTGCCTTCCTCTCCCAGGTCTCAGAAAGTGCAAGAGAGCTGGAATTGGACACACAGCAGTAAGAGAGCTTCCTGAAGAATAAGTTGCTTTCTCAGGAGTCCCTGATGACAAACATCCTGAACGGTAACAACATTTTTTGGATGAGTATTCTTCCTCAGAGTTAATTTGTCATTTCTTAGAGACCCTAAATTTATATAACACTAAGCCAGCCTGACTGATTGAGGTCTTACTCACTTTCTTCTTCAGAAAACACCACTTGAGAGACAACTTGGGGGACCACCTTTCATTATGTGTGCTAGAGGAGAAACAGCAATACATCTGTGCTTCTAAATGTTCGTTAAGAATATGCTGTTTAGAAATATTTTTGTTATGATTTTAATTGAAGTTTTCTTTTTGTTGTTTCATATTAATATGTTCTTGTTACTGTTTTTCACTTTCCAATATTTTTAAATATTTTTATTCATTCATTTTAATCCTGTTTTGTTGTAAAAATGTATTCATTATGAATAAATATTGATTTCTATCTCTTGACTCTTAAGACCATCATTCTTATTCAAGTGTTCTGTCCCCTCCTGAGGGCTTAGAACTGACAGCTAGAGATGGATCTCTGCATGTTCCATGGAGCCCGGGCTAATAAGTGAATTCAGAGTCACCAAGGGGTACTCAGTGTGACAGTGTCTTTTGTGTGGATAATGTGGCTTTTTCTCGGCACACACTTTATGATATAATCACTGACATGCTTTACCCAATTGTTAGGGTCCATGTGGTTCTTCTGAGAGAGCAGCAGATGCTCTACCCTGTGAGTCATCACCACAGCTCCTGCAGGTGGCTTCTGTTATTCCACATGAGGTCCTGTATTAGGTGGACAGGATCACCTCCAATTAAATAGAGAGATCTCAGGAGATGTGTGTTCACAGGGAACTTACTGAGCCATGCGTGCTCAACGTGTTAGGTTGCCAGGCATCCGTACAGGGCTCTGGTGTTCCCACTCCTCATTGTGGGTCAGGATCATCCTCCAGCATCACTTAGTTTCCATATAAGAGCAGATCTTTCAACTGTTATCAATGATGACCATATGTATTGTGCACAACTGATAAAATACAGAAAAGAAGCTAGCTTCTTCTAGGCCAGCTTGGCATAATCAGTTTTTTGATTGTTAGCAAGAAAATTATTTTAATCTGAGCCATTTAGGGAGGAACCTCAAGAGCATCTATAGTGAATGTAGCCTGCTGCTGTGAACACAGGTTTCTTCTGGAGAGCAGGCCTGTGCAAGCCCAGAACCTAGGTGGGACAGTTCAAGCTACCCTTTTTCCATGGCCAATCTGAGATCGTATTGAGAATGTATTTTTTCCAGTGACTGATTTCCAATTTATGGAATTGAACTAACTTACTGAGTGTGGAGGTGACTCAGAGAGTTAAAGTACAGAAGGAATAATCCAGAATGTCCACAAAAGCTTGCTGTCACCCCAGGGCTTTTAAAAGCTCAGCAGCTAGAGAAGCAATGTAGAATTTGGTTATTCTCATGCTTAGGTCTAGTCATTCATTATAAGCTGAACATAACACAAAAAGTGTCCTCTGTGTCATGATAGAAAGTAGTTGTAACTAGATTCACCCCACACTATCACATCACTACCGTATTTGAGGTTCTCAGTTACTATCTAAGAACCTGGAAGAGGCCTGGGTCTTGCTACACAAACTCATGATTTATGTCTTATTGACACTGTGTGCTTTGTTCTGTTAATGCTACCATTGGCATACAACACCTTGGATACTTTGTACTGACATCTGTGACATGAGACAATAGTTCATGTCATGCCTAACCTAATAAACTGTCCTTAGAGTACAGTGTAGACAGAGGGGCCTTCTTTTCCTATGAGATAGCAAACCATTTCCAGTCTTCAGTCAAGACTGACAGCCATTGTCCAGTGCCTGCCTTGAGATGTCCACATTTTCACCTGAGAATCTTCATCCAGGCTGCTCTGTAATCTTGTAGAAGATTAATTGTGTTCCATCCCTAGGATTTAATTCAGTGTCCCTGTACTTACCCGACATGCTCAAATCTGTAGGTCCTACCCTAACCCTGTGTTCCTTAGAGAGAAAGAAAATAAAGAACCACATTGTACTTGAAGTTTCTCCTCCAACAAAAGTTGAGCCTGCATAGGGCCTTTAAGTAACTCTAAGCCCCAGCTTCCCCACAACTCCCTCCATTGATTCCATTATTGATGTGTTTCATAACTGCTCACTTTATTTTTGGTGTGTAAAGAATGTGCACCATGTCAGTAAAGGCGGTGTGCGTTTGTGTGTGTGTGTGTGTGTGTGTGTGTGTGTGTGTGTGTGTGTGTAGTCCCTAGTGAAAACTGTCCAGGTGCAGGGAGACTCATGTTACTACTGTCTCATGGCACGCAGGGAGCACTGAAATCGTGGGCTACTTTAATACAGCCTCAACCGCGCTGTGCATGGTTTGCAGTGAGATTGTGATGTCATCCCCACTAGAGAGAGCAGCATAAGCTTCATTTATTACATGCTGCTCTTACCAAGGTGAGGCAAAGCCTCATCTTATAGAGTGTGTGGTAGGATTTGATGGCAGGAAATTAGTTCAAGGCTCAAATCAAATCAATCAATTACAAACAAGGAGAAAAATACAAAGAGTCAAGGGAACCACGAGCTGTTTGTAGGTTTTTTTGTTTCTTTGTTGGTTTGTTTGCTTGCTTTTTTTGTTTGTTTGTTTCCTTTTTCTTTTTGTTTTTTCTTTTTTTGTTGAGAATATCCACCAGACACACAACCTGTTCCTGAAACAAACTGCACACCAGAGAGACAATACCAAAACTGACAAAATTAGAAATGAAAAGGGGGATATAACAATAGACAATGAACAAATTCAACAATCCTCCCTGGTTTGAGTGCCCTGGGGAAGTTGGGAAGCCACTTTTCCCTGTCCTGTGTGACTTTCCCTGCATAGTGAGCTCTCCACAGGAGATGCTTTCACATGCTTCTTTAAAAGCACCTGTTCCTCAGATCTAGCTCAGCTGTGAAAACAGGTTGGGGGGAGGGAGGCAATGGGGGAGGGTTGGGAGGGGAACACCCATAAGGAAGGGGAGGGGGGAGGGGGATGTTTGCCCGGACACCAAAGAATTATTATTAAGTATTAAATAAATTTAAAAAAAAAAGAAAAAATGTCCTGGGGACAGTGATTTCAGATTGTGCCTTCAGCCAGGAATCTCTGTTGCCATTAAGGCAAGCAGCCTGGGTCCTCCTAAACTTGTCACTACATCAGGGTGTCTCTGCTCTCACACCTGCATCAGGTCCTCCTCAGATGAAGGCTTCTCAAAAAAAAGTATATAAAGCAATGTTTCTCAACCTGTGGGGAGCTACCACTCACAAAGATTTATATCAGATACCTTGCACATTATAACTTATAAGAGTAGCAATATTAGTTATGAAGTAGCAATGGAATAATTTTGTGATGGGGGTCACCACAGCAAGAAGAGCTGCATTAAAGGGTTACATCATTAGGAGGGATTTGAACCACTGCCATAGAAGCTGACAGATGGGAACAGACTCCTCAGATGAGTAGAGACCCATGCAAGTGATACTGTGTCCCACCCTAGAACCCAGAGATAGAATCTATCCCAGGAGTCTGTGGGTCACCTTGTCTTAAATTCTCCCAGGTTCAAGAATAGCATTGATCATCTCAGCAGAGTCAGCTTGCACAGCCACATCAGGCCCATGGCTTCCCTTTACAGAGAAGGATGTGGGTCTGAGTGACAGACAGTGAGACTGAGGGGACCCTGATACTCATTTGCTTTGAGCTGTGGTTTCTTCACCTGTAAAATGGGGGTGTTTCTGCTGAATTGGGTTGTTGTGGAGATTAACAGAACATACAACCTGCTCAGTGTCTGCCTGGCATGGACCCTGCTGGTTAAATGGAAGCTGTCGATGGTGACGAAGGTAAAAGTAGAATATCTAGCCCAGTAGTGTTAGATGCCGGGCGCCAGGCAGGGTTTGTAAGTAAGGATTTTGTGATGCTAAGACAGCCTAGTATTAAAACAGAAGGCTCTTATGTTAAATTTTTTAAAAATGAATCCAGTATAAACTACCAATATGAAATAATCATACTCAGAATTGAGCTAATTCCTGTGAAGTCATTTAGTTTTTCATTTTCTGCTTCTATTTTCAAGGCATCTAGAGTAGCACTATACGAAATCCTAAAGCCTTCTCTTATGGTGCTACCCATTCATTCCTCTCTCCTTGAGGACTTCTCAGGTGACTTAAGAAAACCTGATTTCGGGCTGGGGATTTAGCTCAGTGGTAGAGCGCTTGCCTAGGAAGCACAAGGCCCTGGGTTCGGTCCCCAGCTCCGAAAAAAAAGAACCAAAAAAAAAAAAAAAAAAAGAAAGAAAACCTGATTTCCTTACAGATTGTCCCGAGCTGGTGTGATCTCTCTGTCCATGGGCCTTGTCAAAAGCTGCAGAGCCAATGTGTTGTTTTACAACACAAAATTTCCAGACATCAATTTTACCAATGAAGTCTCAGGAGTCAGATGCTGAATTCAAGTAAAGCTCCCAATTGTCCTTCCTAATTCATTGTCCCCCCAGAAGAAGAGCGTTGTAGCTCCCTCTGCACACTTTCTTAAAAATCCTTCAACTCAAAGACTTTCCATTGCCCTAGTCATCTTCATTTCCTATCAAGTTGTGCCTTGATCTGCTCTAGACCTAAGTGCCCTTTAGCTTTGCAGTAAAGGTGTGAGGTAGGTGAGGTGAACAGTAATAAAGTCCATGTTCACAGTAAACAAAGAGCTCTTGCATTAAATGTCTGTGCCCTGGCGATGCTATACCACACAATAGTTTTTCATGAAATAATACATTCATGAAGATCAGAGTGTGATCAAATATTTTGTAACACAACTTAGTAATGTTCTCTCTATTACATAAGTCAAGTACTATCCTGTTTATTCTGGTCTTTTTCTGTCATGTCTGTGTGACTCACCATGGGAATCCCAAAGAATATAAATCCTGGGCTTTTGAAAATGTTGCATACAGCCAACCGGGGACCAAAACCACCCAGGAGACTACTGATACTTGACACACATAAAGTCACCTCCCTATTTTCATATAATTTATGGCAAGAAGTCACCATTGCTGACCATGTGTCATTATCCAACGTGCTACTAAATGGAAGAGTTGGGGTCAAGGAGGTCACCCACAAAGCACAAAACATCCATCTCAGATACATATGTATGCTTTATTGAATCCAAACATCCATGGATTTCAGGACACAATTAAAAGTCCAAACACAAGGATAAGAGACATAGAAGAGAATTGAGATTTCTAGTTCATAGGTCCAGTAAACATCTTCAACATATCATAGCAGAAAACTTCCATAAGGTAAAGAAATTAAAGGCCATAAAGGTACAGGAAGCCTACAGAACGCAAATTAATTTAACCAGAAAAATTTGCTCCATTCACATAATAATTAAAACACTAAATACACAGATAAA
Organism: Rattus norvegicus; assembly: GCF_021556685.1. Taxonomy (NCBI): domain Eukaryota; kingdom Metazoa; phylum Chordata; class Mammalia; order Rodentia; family Muridae; genus Rattus; species Rattus norvegicus. The sequence continues at coordinate 17,357,930 of NC_141552.1, forward strand.
AGAAAGAATATTATACAGGGTAAGGTATAAATATCTACTAAGAAATGAATTCAGACCTATCTGAATTACACCAGACTGCTCAACGGAGACTGAAAGAGCCAAAAAATCCTGGACAGATGTAATGCAGACCCAGGTTCTTATTCCCAGCATAATTCGCAATCACCATGAATGGAGAAACCAAGATATTTTATGACAAATACAAATTTAAACTAAGAAAGCATAACCGAAGATAATAGGAGGAAAAATCCAAGACAATGAGCTAAACTATACCCAAGAAAAAACAAGAAATTAATCACCTCACAATAATTTCAAAAATAAGAAGAGAAGCACCCAAACATAATTTCACGTACAACCAGAAAAAGAAGAGACAGCAGCAACCATTGGTCATTAATATCTAACCAGACCCTCTGTCACCAATCCCCCAGTTCCTAGGGACAAAACTGCCAGCAAAAGTGTATACAAGGATGGGTCTATGGTTCTAGGTAACTGTGTAGAAGAGGACTGACTTAAGAGGCATCCATGTGGGGAGAGGCCATTGACTACACAGAGGCCTGTTGCCCCACCAAAAGGAGATCCTGGAGTTGTGAGGTGGGAATGGATATGTGTGGGTGGGGGAGCACTGTGATATGGGCAAAGCTGAGCAGAAATGGGATTTAAGATTTGATGAGGGGAGTCTGGAAAGCAGGAAAACATTTGAAATATAAATAAATAAAATAACCAATTAATAAAAAAAATAGCCTAAAATAAAGTAGAAAGTGAAAAGATAAAAGAAAACTTACACCAAAACAAAACTAAAGAAATCCCTGTAGTGTATTAGTCTAATTCTGCTTTTATTTAATGCTAATTTGTAGAACTCAAGACTGGTTAACCCCCAAACGCTGACCCTGCTCCCAGTTAACTGTGATCATAAAGAAGCCAACAGCCAACAGCTGCACAGCAGAGAGATGGGGGAGGTGAGCTTTGAGGGCTTTGCTAGAGAGGATCATGAGGAGGGAAGAAGGAAGAAGAAGCTGCCAGAGAATAAAGGAAGAACGTGTGTGATGGAGAGGAGAGAGGAAGAGGACAGCAGCCATGGTTAAGGGAGAGGAGAGCCTGGTCCTGAGGGCTGTCCAAGGGGAACAAAGAGCAGCCAAGATGCTACACAGTCAGTAAGAGTTGAGCGTTATTGTTTGGAAAGTAGATCTGATACCATGGAGGGCAGGCAGCTGCCCAGCTACTGTGCTGACTAATGCACACTAAAAATAAATTTAACACAATATGTATAACCAGTAAGACAGCTCTGTAGAGGATCCTAAAAGGAATACTTTAGCTTGAAGGGAAGCATAAACTATTAGAGAAAACAGGAAATGATTTAATAAAACTACAACAGTCAATCAAAAGAATCCAATAAAAACCACAAAAATTAACAAAATGACAACATTTAATACATAGGTTTAAATAATATTTGCACGTCACTAAACTCAATTCCCCAGTAAACACACATACATTTAGCAAGAAACATGATCACCATCATGATAGATATAGAGGATATACTAGGGAAACAGACCTAAGACACAGGTTCCTATGGCGATTCTATGCAATTTCTCTATCAATAAAAACCACCAAGCTCTAGAGGTAAATGTCTGTGTTAGTGCTGACCTACACCACCAGATGTACATTTTTTTAAGTAAATAACAAATCTTGGGGCTTACAATGTAATCAAATATCCTGAAACATGAGTTTGCAGTGTTCCCTACATTTTTTAAATGAAGCACTTTGACTACCATTTTGGTTGTTTCCAATCCTGACTGAGTGCATCATCACGGGAATCCCAAGGAAAATCAGAAATGGGTTCTTGAAGCTGTTGCACAGGGCCAGTATAGACCTAAGTGCCACAGAGGAAACCTTGATTCTTATCACAAGGGATCATTTCACCATCCCTCTTGTCACATAACTTATGGCAAGGTGTCACCTCTCCTGACCTTAGCTTCTTCTCCTAAATGCTGCCAAAGGGAAGATTTGGTGTCAAATCATTTGTCTGTGAGTTCCCCAACTTTTCCCATCACACCTTGGTTACTTGCCGAACCAGAGAGAACAAGGGCACTCTCTACCACAGCACTTCTTCATGCCCATAGCCTATCAGTCTGCTGGCAGGGACTTGAATTTTTTCTGCCTGACTCTGCCTGACCCTGACCCTGACCCTGACCCTGACCTGTCCCCAGCCCTGGCCCCGGCCCCGGCCCCTGACCCTGACTCTGACATCTCCTACTTCTTCAGCCCAAGACATTTGAGATCTGGAGTAGCCATTCCCTGCACCGGCCCTGCCATTAGAGTCTAAAGGCAGTGAGGACAGGCCCAGCTGACACTTATGTCTCCCCATCCCCAGATGTGTTTTGCACAGTTCTACACTCACTGCTTAGTTTGAGGGACCCCAGCAGGTGGCAGGCTTTGCTGAGCCTCAGGTGTGCCCCTGGGGCAGTAGGGGGACTTATGATTGAGGGAGGACACTCAGGGAGGTGCAGGCCTTTCTCAAACTCTCTGATCATCCATCCAATACCCTCCCTGGTTCTTGCCCAGTGGAAGTTGGGAAGCCACTTTTCGCTCTCCCGTGTGACTTTCCCTGCATTGTGAGCCCTCCTGCAGGAGATGCTTTCACATGCTTCTTTAAAAGCACCTGTTCCTCAGATCTAGATCAGCTGTGAAAACAGGCTTCTTCATGTCAGTGTGCTAGCTCCTCCTCCCAGCTCAGAGCTGCAACACCAGAGGATCCTCCAGCCCCAGTGCTGGGTGGGTCCCACAGAGGACTTAAGGCAAAGTGTTTCTTCTGAGAAGTGACTTAGAACAGAAGGTTCAGAAGTGACAGTCAACCCCCAAGTGCTTCTTCCAGGAGAAAGCAACCAGCTCTCCCTTTGAAACAGTGTTGGCTCCCACATGACCTAGTTCTGTCATTGGAGAAGATTTTCTGCAGCTTAATTGCCCAGTCAGAGTAGGACTACATCCTTGATCCATGCTCATTTCCACAACAAAAAGTCCTCCTCCACAACCCAGGCCTTGAGGTGAACCCAGGTCTTTCCAGGACCAACAGACCTGAGAGAACAGAGGGCAGCCCAGGGGAGAGAAGAGACCAGAATGATTTTAAGCTGGAGAAAACTCCCATACTAGCCATTTAACAACTTTTGTCCAGACCGTGGACTGCAGAATCTTAAGATAACATTTTTCTGATATCAGCTGATAAGTGAAGCTGCAGTCCAACCTGGGTGGGATCATCCCAGGCAGGGAGGGGATCTGACTCTGCAGGCCTGGCCACCCTCTGTGGTCTCCTGAAAATAATTATTGGTCAGCTGTTAATCTGAAGTGAGAGTAGGTTTTTGCTAACACAAACAGATGAGATTTCAAGTTTCACACACTATGTTAAAGACACACATTTACACTCGGGGATTTGAACTTACTTCTGTAGAAGTGACGGTAGGCCAACAGAGTGAAAGCATTCTTGCCTTTAGCATTCTGTCTGTATCAGAGACTACAGGGACTGGCTTCCTGGACAGATATGTCCAAGGAGACAGACATTGTAATGGGGGGGGGTTGAGGTAAGAAATATCCTGGGGACAGTGATTTCAGATTGTGCCTTTAGCCAGGAATGTCTGTGTCATTAAGGCAAGCAGCCTTGGGCCTGCTAAAACTTGTCACTACTACAGGGCATCTGGTCCAGGTCCTTCTGAGACGAAGGCCTCTCTTTATAAAAGAAAAAAAAAGTTTATTGAGTAATGTTGCTCAACCTGTGTGTCATGACCCCTTCTAGGAGAGTGTATGTCAGATACCTTGCATATCAGATACTTAGCATGCTATGACATATAAGAGTAGCAATATTAGTTATGAAGTAGCAATGGAATAATTTCCTGGTGGAAGCCATCACAGCATGAAGAGCTGTATTAAAGGGTTGTACCACTAGGAGTGTTTTGAGCCACTGCCATAGAAGCTGACAGATGGGAACAGACTCCTCAGATGAGTAGAGACCCATGGCAAGGGATACTGTGTCACACCCTAGAACCCAGAGATAGAATCTATCCCAGGAGTCTGTGGGTCACCTTGTCTTAAATTCTCCCAGGGTCAAGAATAGCATTGATCATCTCAGCAGAGTCAGCTTGCACAGCCCACATCAGGCCCATGGCTTCCCTTTACAGAGAAGGATGTGGGTCTGAGTGACAGACAGTGAGACTGAGGGGACCCTGGTACTCATTTGCTTTGAGCTGTGGTTTCTTCACCTGTAAAATGGACGTGTTTCTGCTGAATTGGGTTGTTGTGGAGATTAACAGAACATACAACCTGCTCAGCGTCTGCCTGGCATGGACACCTGCTGGTTAAATGGAAGCTGTCGATGGTGATGCATTTAAAAGTAGAATCTCTAGCCCGATACTGTTAGATGTAGGTGTTGTAAGCATTTTGTGATTCTAAGACAGCCTCGCATTAAAACAGAAGGCTCTTTTTTTAATTTTTTAAAAAATGAATCAGGTATAAAATGCCAATATGAAATAATCATACTCAGAATTGAGCTAATTCCTGTGAAGTCATTTAGTTTTTCATTTTCTGCTTCTATTTTCAAGGCATCTAGAGTAGAACTATCTGAGATCCTAAGGCCTTCTATTATGGTGCTACCCATTCATTCCTCTCTCCTTGAGGACTTCTCAGGTGACTTAAGAAAACCTGATTTCTTTTCAGATTGTCCCCAGCTGGTGTGATCTCTCTGTCCATGGCCCTTGCCAAAAGCTGCAGAGCCAATGTGTTGTTTTACAACACAAAATTCCAGACGTTAATTTTTACCAATGAAGTCGCAGGAGTCAGATACAGAAGTCAACTCCCAACTGTCCTTCCTAATTCACTGACCTCCCAGAAGAGCATTCCTGTTCCCTCTGCACACTTTCTAAAAATCCTTCAACTCAAAGACTTTCCATTGGTTTAGTTATCTTCATTTCCTTTCAAGTCCTTCCTTGACCATCTCTGAACCTAAGTGCAGTTTTAACTTTGCAATAAAGGTGTGTGGTAGGTTAGCCTTACCAAATTAGAGTCCATGTTTGCATCAAACAACCAACCCTCGTGTTAAATGTCTGTGCCATGGCGATGCTATACCACACAATAGTTTATCGGTAAATAATACATTCTTGGAGATCACAGTGTGATCAAATATTTTGTAACATAATTAGTAATTTTTGGTCTATTATATAAATTAAGTTCTTTGACAAGGATTCTGTTGATATCTGTCATATCTGAGTGCATCATCATAGGAAAACCAAGGAATATCAAACCTGGGCTTTTGAAACTGTTGCACATGGCCAACTGGGAACCAAAACCACCCAGGAGACTACTGATACTTGACACACATAAATTAACCTACCTATTTTCATATAGTTTATGTCAAGAGGTCACCATTCCTAACCATGTCTCATTATCCAACCTGCTACTAAATGGAAGAGTTGGCATCAAGGAGGTCACCCCACAAAACACAAAACACCCATCTCAGATAAACATGTATGGTTTATTGAATCCAAAACATCCATGAATTTCAGGACACAATTAAAAGTCCAAATCTAAGGATAATAGATATAGAACAGAATTAAGATTTCCAGTTCATAGGTCCAGTAAACATCTTCAATAAATTATAGCAGAAAACTTCCATAAGGTAAGGAAGAAAATGCCATAACTGTACAAGAGGCCTACAGAAGGCTAAATGAATTGTACCAGAAAAAACTCTGCCATTCACATAATAATTAAAACACTAAATACGCAGATCAAAGAAAGAACTTTAAAAGGGGTAGGGTATAAATAACCAGTAATAAATAAATTCAGACCTATCTGAATTACACCAGACTTCTCAACAGAGACTCCAAAAGCCAGAAAAATTTGGGCAGATGTATTGCAGACCCAGACTCCTATACCCAGCATAATTCTCAATCACCATAAATAGAGAAACCAAGATATTTCACAACAAAACCAAATTTAAACAATATTTTTCTTTAAGAGAGCACAACAGAGGATAATATGAGGAAAACCCCAAGAAAATGAGCTAAACTATACACAAGAAAAACCAAGAAATTAATCAACTCAATAATTTCAAAAAAGGGAAGCAAACAAACATGATTTCACCTATAACCAGAAAAAAGAGGAGAAAGCAGAAACCATTTGTCTTTAATATCTAACCAGATCCTCTGTCACCAGTCCCGCAGCTCCTAGGGACCAAACTGCCAGCCAAAGTATATACAAGGATGGCTCTATGGTTCTAGGTAACTGTGTAGAAGAGGACTGACTTAAGTGGCATCATGGGGTGGGAGGCCATTGACTACCCTGAGGCCTATTGCCCCACCAAAAGGAGATCCTAGAGGTGTGAGATGGGGATGGATATGTGTAGGTGGGGGAACACTGTCACATAGGCAAAGCTGAGCAGAAATGGGATGTAAGATTTGATGAGGGGAGTCAGGAAAGCGGGACAACATTTGAAATATACATAAATAAAAAAACTAATGATTAAAAAATAGCCAAAAATAAAATAAAGTAAAAGGTAAAAGAAAAATTAAAACAAAACAAAGCAAAAGAAATCCTTGTGGTGGAGTGGCCTAATTCTGCTTGTATTTTACTGCTAATTTGTAGAACTCAAGACTGGTTAATCCAAAAAAAACCTGACCCTGCTCCCAGTTAACTGTGTTTATAAAGAAGCCACCAGCCAACAGCTGCACAGCCAAGAGATGGGGGAGGGGAGCTTTGAGGGCTTTGCTAGAGAGGATCATGAGGAGGGAAGAAGGAAGAAGAAGCTGCCAGAGAATAAAGGAAGAACGTGTGTGATGGAGAGGAGAGAGGAAGAGGACAGCAGCCATGGTTAAGGGAGAGGAGCACCTGGTCCTGCGGGCTGTCCAAGGGGAACAAAGAGCAGCCAATATGCTACACAGTCAGTAAGAGTTGAGCGTTATTGTTTGGAAAGTAGATCTGATACCATGGAGGGCAGGCAGCTGCACAGCTACTGTGCTGACGAATGCACACTAAAAATAAATTTAACAAAATATGTATAACCAGTAAGACAGCTCTGTAGAGGATCCTAAAAGGAATACTTTAGTTTGAAGGGAAGCATAAAATACCAGAGGACACAGGAAATAATGTAACAAAACTATGACAGTCAATCAAAAGAGGCCAATAAAAACCACAAAAATTAACAAAATGACAAAATTTAATACATGTCACTAAACTCAATTCCCCAGTAAACAGACATACATTTAGCCAGAAACAGGATCACCATCATGAGAGATGTAGAGGATATACTAGGGAAACAGACCTAAGACACAGGTCCCTATAGCAATTCTATGCAGTTTCTCTATCTAGCTGACAGAATAGATTTCAAACCAATCCTGTCCACAACATGTAAGGACATTCACTTCATACTTTGCAATTATCAAAAGATACCACAACTCTAAATAAATACATATTAAACACAAGCTTCCTAATTTTAAAAGTACATACTATCAGATAGATATGAAACTACAGATTAGCTATAACAGTGGTTGTAATTGGTTTTAATAGTCCATTCTGACCAGTTGACAGATCACATGCAAATAAACAAAAGAGGATGAGCAGAATTCAGTGACATCATCAGTCAAATGGACCTAACAAACTACACAGAACTATACATATATTTTCTATCAGCCTGTGCTTCTGTCTCCAAAATTGACTACGGGTTAGGACACAGAACAACCCTCAGGAAAGATAAGAAGGTTGAAGTAGTGTCGTGCATTCTATCTGAGCACAAAGGAATCAAACTGATATCACACAATTGAAAGTACAGTCAGTGCACACACTCATGGAAAGTCAGCAACACAAACAACACACTACTGAAAGGGCCAAGGGAGAAATCCATAAGGAAAAATTAAAATTCCTAGAAACGAATGACAATAAAAACACAAGCACCACAAATCTCTGTGATACAACATAGTTTTAGGATTTATGTTGCAATCAGCAAAGCCACGGGAGTGGACCCATCTAATCCCTTTGTCATTCATCAGAAGTAGCAAATTTGGCGTGCGCTCTTTTTGGTTTATGCCGTGAATTTACTCACCACATTCCCAATTTCCCATTGCAATGATAACATTTACTTTTGGCATTACACATTGGATGTGTATAATTTGCCTTTTGATTTTGTAGGGGGAATAATTAAGGGACTGCCTGGAGTATCATAAAGCACTGTGGATAAACTGTACAGAGACCGAAAGACTACAGGAGTCTTGGAAGCTGAGCTAATGTATTTTTTTATTATGATATGTTTAAGAACCTATGAGGAATTGGGAGTGGAATATGGTGATCTGAATGATAATGGCCCCCATAAACTCATATATAGGAATGATTATTCCTGGTTTGTGGAAATGTTCGGTAAGAATTATAAGATATCGATTTGTTGGAGGAATGTTATGGGATTGGGCATTGAGGTTTCCAAATTCAATACCATTTATAGTTAACAGTCACTTTCTGTGTCCAACTTGCAGATAAGATGTAAGATCTCAGCCAGTTCTTTAGAAACATGGTGTCCTACCTGCTGCCATGTACCCCAGCATAATAATCAAAGACTCATGATCTTGAAACTGTAAGCTGCAATAAACTTTCTTCTATAAGTTCCCTTGCTCATGGTGTCTCTTTGCAACATAGAAAAGAAAATAAGATTGGAAGGAACATTTAAGTGAAAAATTTCTCAATAAAATACTGACAAATAAAATTCAGGAAAATACCAAAAGTATCAGGTACCATGATGACGCTGGCTTGATTCCAGAGGTACAAGAATGTTTCAACAAATACAAATGAATAAACAATTTACCACATAAAACCAAGAACAGGAAACACATGATCACTGCACTAGAGGCAGACAATTTCTTTAGCAAAATCACACAGCGATTCAAGAAAAAGTCCTGCAGAAGCTGAGATATGGAGAAGACATAACTTCACAATACAAAGGCAATATACAAGGCCAACAGCATCCTAACTGGAGAAAAATCTTAATGCATTTCCACTAAAATCAGGTATAAGTCACAGATGTTCAATGCTGAACTTCATGGGAATGAAAAAAAAATCTCAGAACTCACATGAAAGCACAACTGAGCAGGGCAGTCAGACACTGCTAACTAATAAGACAGTAAAGCACTGCGGGAGGCATCACCTTTAATGATTTCACCTTCATTTTGGGGAATAGTAAAAAAGAAAAACCAGCATGTTAATATCATGAGAGCAGACACAGTGCCTAATGGAATAAAATTGAAGAGCCTGATATTGGCCTATGTTCTTATCAGCATTTGGGTTTTGAGAAAAAGGAAAACAAACAAACAAAACAAAAAACTCACAACCCCCCCTCCCACCACCACACACAAGTGCAGTTTTCAACCTGTGGGTTGCAAGCCCTTCAGGGAACAACCACATATGAGACATACTTTATACATGCTATTTACATTACAATTCAAACAGTAGCCACCTTATATTTATGACTTAGCAATGAAATAATTTGGTAGTTGGGGTTGGTTACCACAATGTGAAGAACTGTATTCCTTGAGTTGTTCTTGGTCATAGTATTTTTCTGCAGTAACAGAAATGTGACTGATATATAAACTGGTACCGAAGTGAGTGGAGATGTTTGTGAGGAATCTCTTGATTTTTTGGAGGAGGGTGGGAGACTTTGGATTGGGAAAACTGTTGTATTATTTAAGGAGATCTTAACAGTTCTTTTAGTTTGCCACATGGGAGACATAAGTATTGTGAGTCTGTGCAAAATAGAGCCTCTCTGATGAAACTTCAAAGGATGGCAGGAACTCAATTGGTGACTGGCTTAGAAGCAATTGATATAATTTTGGCAAACAATCTGTCTCTTTTCTGCCTGGTTACTAAGAAGTGACCTGAAGATAAATAAAAAGCTAATTGACTAATTGTTTTGAGCAAACTTCAAGGGGTAGATATCCGGTGACCTTCCTCATATGGTAGGAATGTGTGTTTGTATTTTTCATTGTTAATGTAGCCAGGACTTCAGTTAATCCTGCCACATTCAGGGTCTGGACGCATAGGAAACTGCAAGATCTCCCAGGATTTGGAAAATGTCCCAATTGTTGAAAGGTCCCCAAAACATGTTGTCACCCCACACACATTGGGAAGCAACTTAAAGGAACATGACCCCCTCATTCTCAAGAGGAAGGGTGGGTGGGTGGTTATTTGTCTGCCGTGGGCTGTAGATGATTATTGTCAGTTAGGGGGTTGGTTGCAAGTTCTTACTGGCCATGGTCAGGGAGGAAACAGTAAAGCAGATTCGAATCAGGGATGTCTTTCTTCCTTTCTCTTTCTCTCCTCAATTCTCTGTCTAATGTTGTGGGAAATCAGGAGAAGGGACTAAAATGACAAAATCATAGATCACTGTATCTCTATTTATACTAGAAAGCAATACCAAGTCTCAAATATTTTAGGATGGCATGGATTTTTGAATGATGATAGAATTTAAAATTGTACTTGCATAAATGATTCAATTCATTTTTAAGATATAAGTATATGCAACTTATTCACAATGTGGTGTAAAATTCTAATTTTATAAAATTACTACTGCACACTGCCGTGGATAATTAAGGAATTCAAGCTAGTACTTTCCAACTATAAATAATCAGTTTTCCAGTCATGTTAGGTACTGCTTTAGTTAGGTACAGAAATAAGCTTTATTTAACTTCCTGTGTATGTTTTTAAAGTTAAGTAGGAAGTAAATCCCTTGGGGAAAAAAAGCCACATTTGTCCACTGAGATAGACATTATATACAAAGGTGGTTCTCAAATCCTTTAGAGATCTGAAGAATCTGCCATTTCAGATGTCCTAATAGTTAAAGGCTTTTCACAGTGGGAGAGACCTCAACTCCTGGTAGTGTCCCCAATCTATTCTGAAAAAGATGATGGGCTCTAAAGAACCATTGGGTGAAATACTACCCACTTACCTCTACTGCTGCCAGAAAGCTGTCCAGACTGTGCAGAAGTTGATCATGGGGAAGTCTGTGTCCCAGTTTTTGGAAAAAAAAAATAGGATAGTCCTTCAAGTGACCTGCTTCAAAGGATTGTTGTCAGAGCTCCTGGCCCAGTGAGTTGAAGGTGGATGCCACAGTGACACAGGAATATTTGCTGACTGACTCCCAGGGTAGCCAACAATTTCTGTCATTTCTTTAGATTTGGAAGCTGTTTGCTCTGAATTTCCTTTTATTCAGGCAACATTTCTCCTCCTCAGATCTTGGATGGGGTTGAAGATTAGATAGTTTAGTCTTAACCTTTTCTTGTTATGAGAATCAGAAAAACAAACTTGTTCACCATCGTGCAGAAATGTGACAGCCAGGAACCTGGACAGGAACAGGGTGGACATGGGAGGCTCAGAAAGCAGGGCTCTATGGACACTCCACAGCAGTATCAAAACTCCTGTGATAACCGCTCTGGCACCATAAGTCCTGAGAGAGGATGGGGATGCCAGGAGAGTGAGCGTGGTCTGCCCACTGCCTGGGACTTTTAAAAGCTTGTACCACCCCGAGCACATAGAAGAGCTTGAGCAGAAAGAGGCCGATGCCCAGAAGCCGCTGCTGTGGTAGGAGGCAGTTATGGCGGTTGGAGGTGGGGGTAGAGGTGGAGGAGGGATGGGAGAAGACCGAGGAGTTTCCCCAAAAGACAAGAACAGACATCATCCTTACTACTCCAGAACCCACGCCAATCCACCCCACCCCTAAAATGCCCAGTCCACTGCCAAACGTCCCCATGCCAAGTATTCACAGCTTCATCCCCACTGTGCTCATTTCTTATTTTTTTTAACTTCTTATTTATTCTCTGTGAACCTCACATCCTGCAGCTCAACTCCATTCATCTGCCCTCCCCTCAGGTCTGCACTCCACCCTTGCATCCTGCTCTAAATCAGAGCAAAAATAATCTTCGTGTAGAAGCTGAATAAAGAAAATTTGTACGCAAAAAATGTGTCAAATTTTAAGGATGAAAGACATAAACGCTTAAATTGTTTGGAATTAATGAAAGTACATTTGGTCTCAGAAGACTTATTATGGTTAATAAATGCAAGTTATGATAGATAAGGGATACAAAGCTTAAAAAGTGATAGAAAATGATTTAGGTACAAAATTTTAGACTAATATAATTTAGATAACGAAGTACCTTCTCCAATTTTGCAAAATACGAATGGACAGAATATTGTGACAGTAATTCTTACCTGATGCATCTCATAAGTTTTCTTATTTTATCTAGCTTATTAATGTTAAATTAAAGGTATTTCTTGGAGTAAAAGGGGAAATGCTGAGGTGACCTCCCTTTGTACTAAGGTGTGTCAACTTTCAATTGTTAGTTCTGTACTGGCAGTGAGCTAAGTGCTGGCAGGATTTCTCTTGTCATTTCTATGTCCCATCATCAGGTTTGCTATTTTGTGGATGTTTGTCCTTCTCCTCAGCTCAACACAAGCTAAGAGATGTATCAGGTGTTGTCTCACTGCCGATTGGATGTAATAAAGATCTGATGGCCAAGAGCTTCGTCAGGAAGTATGTGGGCAGAACTTCCGGGCATAGAGAGGGACATAGGCAGAGGCAAGCTGAAGCAGGAGATTCAGAGTAGACATGGGCAGGAAGAGATATGGAACAGACCACGGCAGAGGGGTAAAGAGCTAACCAGCAGGTGGGTCTCAATGGTAGAAGAATGGGGTTAATTTTTAGAGAAGATGAGGGACTGCCCAGTGAAAGGCCTAAGATTCAAACTATGTTCGAATTCTCCATGTCCCATTTACACCTCAGGCAACTCTGTGAAAATAGTACACAATACAGTATTAACATGGCTTTGAGCCTGTGGTTTGGTTACTTTTGGTCACTGTTCCTCAAGACTGCAGGAGAAGGAACAACACACAGGGCAAACACATGAAAACCATGTGCAGCTTAGAGTGGAAAAGATCACTAAGAAGTTTAATGTCACAGCAAATTCATGTGCTGAAGAGGAGGGTGACATAGTTAAGGAGATGAATGTTATTAACGATAAACCTCCTGCCTCTGTACTGTAGAGATGTGGAAGGTGTCCTCAAGGCAAGACTCTTACCAATTAAAGTTCCAACTTGGAAAAGGGAGCTCAATAGATTTCGTGCTCCTACAAAGCAAGTGCATAGGGAAGCTGCTGCAGTTGTCATCCAAGCAGGCAGCTGACAGTTCAGTGCACCTCATGTGGCACGGAATTTGGAGGAAAAAAGATTTTAAGATTCAGGATGACATGAACAGGACCAGGAGACTCTCGCATTTATGTTTTTATTATTTGAGGCTTGAATTAAATGATACTCATAGTCTGATGTTTTTTAGTTTTCTTTCATCACTTTATCTACATTTCCAATTTATCTCCCACTCCATGTTCCTCTACATGAGTCTCTCTTCTGTCCCCCACACCCTCTCCCTATGAGATTGCTCCTCCACCCACCAATTCACTCCCGCCTCAGAGGCCTAAGTTCCAATATCATGGTTCATGAAGCTTCCTCAGAAACAAGGTTCTCCCGTCCCAGTGATCCCAGATAAGCTAGTCCTCTGCTACATATCTACCTGGAGCCATGGGCACACACTGATTCTTTTATTAGTTACCTTAGTTAAGGTGTCTCTTCACCTTAATTCAGGCTTAAATTCACTTTGCATCCCAATTGCTGTCCTTTCTCTTGTTACTTCTCTCCCACAGTTCCTCCCCAATGTCCTCACACCATCTCCTCTGAGAGAGTAGAGGAATATCCCTCAGAGTGTGCCTCCACCAAGACACATCAAGTTTTTGTAGGGCTGGTGGACCTTCTCCCACTGAGGCCAGGGAAGACACCTGAGTTAGGGTATCAGATTTCACAGACAGGCAAACCTTTGGGGATAGCCTCGGCTCCAGTTACTTACAACAGTGTATGTAATACTGTATTAAACTTAGTAAGGTTTATTTACCTTCACCTAGCAACTCATCCTGAGAAACAGTGCTCTGGCCTGATGCTTTTGTTTTCAGCCCTATCTTCCTCTTTCTTCTGTGCTTACCACTGTAACACAGGAGAAGCTTCTAATATTAATGTTGCCAGATCTTTCCGGTCTTGGGGGATAATTCTATTCTGAGTTGTATATGGATTTAATATCTTCTTTACGTATGATGAATATATACTTCAGGAAAGGACTGCTTCCTTGTTTCTATTAAGATCTAATATGACGAAAGGATTCTGATTAATATTCCAGAATCGTAGGCCACCAGGTTGGTATGTCATCACTCACTGAAGTGAGGTTAATTGTATAACACCTTTTGGCCACCCACTTTCAATGTCATTATGTGGTATTGCCTTAGGCTCTTTTCTACATTCCCCTGCTTTTGGCTGAGTATATGTTTGAGGTCTCTCTGTGACTGTGCAAAGAAGTAAGAGCTAGGGCTGGGCCACAAAATAAGAAAGTACTTGTTCATCCAAAAACAAAAACAAAAAACAAACAAACAACCAAAAAAAGTTCTAGGGTAAAATATCGGTGCTAGTGCTGAACTGAACTGCCAGAGGTAATTTTTTTTAAAGTAAATAACACTATCTTGGGGCTGATAATATGAATCCAATATCCTGTAACATAAGTTTGCAATGTTGCCTGCAATTTATAAATCAAGTCTGACCACCATTTTGGTTCTTTCCAATCATGTCTGAGTGCATCATCATGGGAACCCCAAAGAAAATCAGAAATGGGTCCTTGAAGCTGATGCACAGGGCCAGTATAGACCTGAATATTACAGAGGACACCTTGACTCTTAACACAAGGGATCATTTCTCCATCCCTCTGGTCACATAATTTATGACAAGATGTCACCTTTCCTAACCTTAGCTTCTTTTCCTAAGTGCTGCTGACGGGAAGATTTGGTGTCAAGAGGTCTGGACTCAGACCACAGGAACACTGAATTCATTTAAATAGGTGTAGTTCATTGAATGCACACACCAATACAGTTCAACCAGAGCAACAGCTCACAACTGTGTACTGGACATTGCTAGGCCCAGCTCATTGCAAAATCCACATGGGCTAAAGCACAAGTGCTGGAAATGCTGCTGTCTATGGGCCCTGACTCGGGTCATTTTACACATAATTGTTCCTATTTTCCTTGAATCTAATGGGTACTATGTGAAGCTCATAGTTGGGGAACTTGTTAAGATTAACAAACCTCGTAACATACGGAACATAACAGGGTATGTGACCAGCACCACACAGTTCAATGTCAGGTTTTTTTGTTTTTTGTTAGTTTGTTTGTTGGCATCCATGATGTGGAGGCGTATTACAGAACAATAGGAAAGAGCTGGCTGCTGTGTAACAAATTTGCTGCTATTAAGGTAGGTACGGGAGCAAGACCTCAGCAACAGCCCTTAAGATGGGAAGGAGATGATGTGTTTGATACCTGAAAGGAGCTGCCTCAGCTGTGTTTCTCTGCCTGCTCAGTGCCCATTCACCATCACTCTGTCCCTGAAGAGGAAATCAAGGTCTGCCCCCTGCTGCCTGTGAGCCAGGACTAGGCACAGAAAGGCAAGGCCACAGCGCTGGTTTCCAATTCCTCAGTAATGCTGGATTTCCAATAATGTACTTGTATACACAAATACAGTGTGGTAAGTTACAATATATACTAATCATTTCTTACATAGGGCAACAGTTGACTGACTACAACTAATTCTATTTAAAAGAGAAAGAAACCTGGCTCTTGTGGAAATATACAAAGAAATATCTATGGTGGTGGGGAATGAATTCTGCCATGGACTGAACTCAGAAAAGAGGGGTTGGAAGAAAGATGCATGGTTAAATAGCCCACCAGGTTCACATTGTGTCAGCTTGATTTAATCTAAGGACAAAAAGTGGAGTATCTCTGATGGCTTTCTTTTAAACCCTTGAAAGGATCCCTGGGGACTGGCCTCAGTACTTCATACTTCTTGCTGGGGCAACAATGCTCAAGGAAGCTTGAGACTGTCATAGGCACAGTATTATGCTAGATATACAGAGTAGATAATACTAAGATGTTCAGATGGTGATATCCATTTATATATACTCTTAATGTGGACCTAAGAAAAGAGAGATCAAGGTCCTTACAATAGAAAGATCAGTTCCATTTTTTTCTACCATTCCAAACTGAACGACTGGTAGGGAGAGAATGGTAGATAATCGAGAATTGGTGGATGATGCTTTGAATGAAGTGTGGGTTTCTGGGCTGGTTTTAGACAGGATCTCAAGTATCCCATGTTGCCCTCTCCCTGGCTGGCCAGGTTCACTTTGAGCTCAGATAAACCTCCTTCCACTTTCCAATAGATAGGCTTACAAGAGTGGCTTCCAAGGACTGTGAGGACAGCATTAGCCTTTGACAGTTGAGGTGTGTAATCCACAACTATAGTTTTAGCCACGTTTTCCCATGTCTACCAGCTATTTCAGATTGTTGCTGTTCTATGCCTGACAATCAAGGACACAGAAAAATAACCTGATAGAGAGCAAGGACATGGTGATCACATCCTTACCTCTTCTGTACGTTCTGGATGAGGTTTGTTAAAATTCCAATATTGCAAAAAGCTTTATATAGGGACATCACATCAAGGGTCACTGTGCACTGTTCTATCTAAAATGTCTAATCAGAACTGACCACCAGATAACACTTCCTGCAGTCCTCATATGAGAAGCTTTGGATTTTGTTTTGACTTTTCCTTTTCTCTGTCTTTCTTATTTTTTGCTATATGGGTTGAGAGAAAGATAGTTAGGGCCATGAATTTGCCCCCAAAATTTGAACTATGGATGTGATCAATCAATGTTAGTGTGTGCATTCTATAAAGTATTCATTTTTCACTATGATAGATGCTTTTGTGTTTGGTGTGGTGGCCATTTTCCAGTGTACAGGTGCTGGGACCTTGCTCTATCCACTTAATGATGTTTATAGCCTCATTTTAGACCTTTCTGTGCACCCCCTATATCTCTTGACTATTTTATTTTTCTGATAGAAGCTCATGGTATATCTTACTCAGGCCTGTGAGCAGTGCTCCTTTGGCGACATTGGTGCAGAGAGGAGAACCCCACAAGCAGCATGAGGTTCCGTTCACTGGTGGCTCCAATATTGCACTTTCCTCTGCCAACTGGTCTCCACACTTTTCCTAGCACCATAAAGATTTCAACTCTTTCTCCTAAGGAATATTCTGGCAATTGTCGATTGTTAAGCACATGACTTCATGAGTGTTCCCCTAACACACACCCATGTTGTAACCTACATGCAGACTATTTCTTGATGTGATTTAAAGCACCCGTACATAATGAGACAGAAGAAATTTTGACTGCATATTCAAGCTGGTATGAAATCTCAGGAAGTTTTAATGGCTAACATTGGTGAATGAGGATAATTTGAGTTAGGATGAGACATTTTGGGGCAAGATATAGGAGGAAACATTCATTTAGATGCATAGGAATTACTAAGGTTTTTTTATAATCAAGCCTTGAAGAAAATTTGGCTTTGGAAGCAGGAGATGCTCAGTGACTCTGCCCCAGGAAAGTCTCTTGGAAAGGGCACCTCAGCTTATGCTCAGTACAGGGAGAACATTAGCAGGGAGGCAAAGTCTGCTCCCCATGACATCTGCTGTCCCTTCTTGGACATTCTATTGTCTCCTAGAGAGTTCTGGCATCCTCTGTGATGTCACCAGACATCAGTGACAACCAGTGCCCTAGTTTCTCTCAGTCTGAGTCTGGCAGTTACAAGCTAAGACATGTTTTCCCGTCTTCGCAAGTGTTTTGGGAGGGGGAATGTCGATTGTGGACAGACTAGAGTGAAGGAATCTGGCCTTTCGTCTCAAAGTAATGATGGACAAAGACAGCACTTCTGGGGAATGTTTAGTAAGTTCTGGGCAGTATATTTTGAGCTCCCTGTCAGGGGGGCTGGAGGCTTAAGCTGACCTTTCTAGCAATGGGCCACAACAACTGGAGCATCTGAAAAGGAATTGAATTTCCATGAATATCACAATTCCTGAAAGTCAAGGATTTCAGAACTTTAGATTCTCTATCCCCACTGGGAGGATATGGTTAGGCCAATGCTATTACACTGTGAACTTCTGGCCTTTACTTTTCAGTTCATTTGGTATGTTACATTGATATAAAAACACCATCAGGAGTCATGGAGGGTCCACCTTTTCTGAGTTTAGACAGGGCAGCAATGTACTTCACTATCATTGCTTCTTTAAATACAGTGGATATCTGACAGTAGGAACAGGGAGAAAATTGTGCTCCAGGCAATAACCTTATGTTCTTAGACCTTCTCTGATTTCTTCTAATTGCAGGGTCATCCTTAGCTTTATATATTAGAGGTTGTGTGTTACAAACATTTTTCTAAAATACCAAAACTATTTGGAATATGTGGACCAAGATTCAGCCTGTAACCCATTGGCACTTCAGGGGTTTGGTATTTCAAATAGGGGAATTGATAAGTCTGTTGACCATGTCCTCCCTGGAAATGCATTTAATCCAAAGATATTGGCCTAGAGTATCAGGGTAGGACATCTGAGTGTCTCCAGTCACTCAAGTCCTGTGGATGGTGAATTTATCATCTGAGTTCTGAAGCCACAGGGGTGAGGGTCCTGAAATAAAGCTGTACCCTGTTCAGTTAATGATAATCCTGGAGAAGCCATCTCCGTAGTACATGTAAGCACCTGATGTCCGGCATAAGGAACACCTGGCTGCTTACATCTCTTGGTCTCTATAGAGTAGTGGGAGAACTGAGATCCACTGAGGATAGACCAATCGCCTAGCAGTGACACTGGGTTCCAGGCTTGTTCTCCTGTTTAGGCCTAACTGTGGTCTATGTACACACTATGCATTCTCCCCATGCAGGTTCACTTGTGTTCTTCTACCTACAGACGCTGGGAGAGAAACATCTTCCCCTGAAACTGCCCCAAGCGAGAAGCAGGTCAAGAAGGAAAAGGAGAGGCTGATTAAAGAGCTGCAGCTCATTACCGAGGAGAGAAATGACCTGAGAGATCGCCTGAGGTTTCTGACAGAGAGATCCAAAAACAACAGGTATGAATCGCTCCAAACACTCTTGTTTCATTCCTGGGTCTGCAAGGTCACCTTCATCTTATCCTATTAAGGTTTTGGGTTCTAGAAAGCTGTGCATCCCTAACCACCCTGTGCTAAACCTCACCTCCCATATAGAGGAGATTCAGAACCTTGACCCTTCCTGAGGAGAGAGATGGACAATGGACTCATCTGCTTCCATTTATTGAAAAGCAGAACTTGTGGTCTGAATGAAGAATTCGGGGATAAAGTCAGGGAGAGTGAGTGTCTAGTGTGCATTTGCAAAGCCCTTGACAGCTGGTGGCTGTGCAAGATTGTAATTGCAGTGAGTTTATGGTGAGTCTCTGTACTTGCTAGGCAGGGACTGAGTGCTGGAAGATCCAGGCAGCAGCCTGAGGGGCCTGGTCCCAAACAGTTCATCTCAATGCTTGACTAGAAGTTGTCAGGCTCAGGCCTGTTTGTTATTGTCTGTGTGTCTGTGGGAGCCCCTCAGACACAGCAATGGTGCATGCATTTCTCCTGGTTCTCACAGTGCTCTCTGTTTCCATATTTGCTTTTCTCTTTCTCTGACTCTGTTTACATTTCTCTTTTTTTTGTGGGTGTGTCTCAGTCTGTGAGTCTGTGTGTGCATACATCCAAATGCATATGCACAACTGTTATATGTTTATATTTCCCTCCACACCTGGAATATAGGAGTCTATGTCTTGGCCTGAGTATTTACCTGTGACACTTTCATGGTGATGTGAATGCTTTGTTCTGGGAGCCCCACGGTCAACAGCACAGTTCTTTGCTTATGTGGCCACGTTTGCCTGTATATTTGTATTCGTTGTGCAGATTATAATTTTGGGTTGATATATGGTCTGTTATCAGGACAGGAAAAAGGAAATCACAGGATTCTGGGTGCGTTGGGGGTGGGGGAGCATGGAGAGGTGTGGCCTAGGCTCTTGATAGCTCAACTGGCTGGACTGCAGATTTCCTCTTGATTGAATAAAGGGAGCCAGGGAACCCTCCATCTGGATGCCGAGATTCTGGTGTGCTGGACGCAGAAAAACATGTTTCTGAAGCTGAAGAATGTCCAATATGTAGAATTCAGAAGGTGTCCTTCCAGGACTGGTGTAGTACAGGACCCACCCTGAGTTCATATCTTCCTAAATGCTGATGTTCATTGTATTCTATCATTTGGGGCCAGGCCACACTTCAGGCCAAATCCATATTATGAAGACCTGGAGAGAATGGAGGAGGTGGTCATGTCAATTCTGCACAACTTAGAGATGGAGAACACTGAGATCCATGAGAACAACCATAAGCTGAAGAAGGAGATTACCTTCTCTAGGTAAGTCCTGGTCAGAAAGGCTGTCACCTGTGGAATGGCCATTTCTGATTTCTTTGTTCTGGATTGGACGGTCTTCAGTTCTGGTTCTATCTCTTGTGCTGTTTACACATCAGTGTTCCAGGGTCATTAGGACTCAGTTTTCAGTTCCATAAAAGACTGTTACTCATCCCAGGACTGTCTAGGCATCTGCAGAAGGCTCTAGATAGAACAGCACTGATTGAAGTCAGCAGAACGTTATTAGTCTGACCTGGGCCTCTGGGGTCATACCAGGTTTTACAACACTCAGTGCGTGGACCACAGGGTTAGCATGACCTTCTCTTGGTTCTACTGACCTCTTTTGCGGGTGTTTGCCAACTACTAATTGATGTTGCCCCATGCATTGGGCTTTCATGGATAGTTGTAGATCCATGTTCTTTTTGAGAGATGTGGACACTAATTGGTGCTCGGGCCAAGCAAACAATTTATTCTTCCCTGAATTAACTCTTTGTGGTTTGTGCAGCAGCATTATGTGTATCGAGATGTATTTTATTAAGTCTTCATGGGTATCTGGGACCTGGTAGAGTTAGTGGGACTTGGGAGTAGGAATGGGAGAAAGGGGCAGCATGATCTTACTCTGCAGACTGTATTTCCAGAA
Source organism: Rattus norvegicus (assembly GCF_021556685.1). Lineage (NCBI taxonomy): Eukaryota > Metazoa > Chordata > Mammalia > Rodentia > Muridae > Rattus > Rattus norvegicus. The sequence goes on from NC_141552.1 coordinate 17,378,930, forward strand.
ACCTGCTCAGCCAGCTCCTGATGGAGAACACATGCAGGAAGAAGTTGGTCCCACTGAAGCAGGGGAGCAAGGAGGGACATCTTGAGTGTGCACTGAACCAGAAATATTTGGTTGACTTAAGCAAGAAAGATAAAGACCAGCAACGTCCAGACCCAGCATCATCTGGTAGGGACAAACAGCTGTGTTAGCTTAACAATATCTGATAAAATTTGCCAATTTGATACATCTTTGCTTCCTCCTACCTCCTTTCTAATTTACAATCACAACCAGCCAACCACCTCATGTAATGGAATTGTTCAATGCTCTGCCTATGCACAAATATTCTGGGAAGGTAAACACTTTTCAGAAATGGAATTATATTGCAAGTATATTTTGCTGCTCTTTTTGAAGCTGCAGTCTAGAAATGGTGACAGATGAATAACATACCTCATTATTGCATATCCATGTGATAGATTGGATCCTATGCAGAGCTTTGAACAAGTTCGTGGTTCTTTGCCAAATGACACTCTGTGTTAATGTGACTTCTTGTGTAGGAAGCATCTTTCCGGGATAAGAACCAAGTGCAAATGTCAAATTAGTACTTGTCATTGACTTTAACCTTGGTGACATATGGACATCTCCTTTCTTCCGGCAACCCAATGAGGTCTCTTCCCTGTGCCCTGTTCTTGGTTTGCACTGGTATAAGTCTGGGTCCCATATTGTCAGCCCACATTACAGTGAGGCTTGCCGGGGATTTTGCCCTACCTGCAGAGTTAGCAACAATGATATCAGTTAAAAGGTCCATGTCGACTGTCCAATAGAACTGAGGTGGTAGAAGGCAGCATTCTGACAGCTGGCTAGCATTTCCCCACCAAATCAGTGTCTTAAAACTGTGTTCCTCTCCCAGGTCTCAGAAAGTGCAAGAGAGCTGGAATTGGACACACCCCAGTAAGAGAGCTTCCTGAAGAATGAGTTGCTTTCTCAGGAGTCCCTGATGACAAACATCCTGAATGGTAACAATATTTTTTGGATGAATATTCTTCCTCAGAGTTAATTTGTCATTTCTTAGAGACCCTAAATTTATATAACACTAAGCCAGCCTGACTGATTGATGTCTTACTCACTTTCTTCTTCAGAAAACACAACTTGAGAGACAGCTTGGGGGACCGCCTTTCATTATGTGTGCTAGAGGAGAAACACCAATACGTCTGTGCTTCTACATGTTCGTTAAGAATATGCTTATGTTTAGAAATTTTTTTGTTATGATTTTAATTGAAGTTTTCTTTTTGTTGTTTCATATTTATGTGTTCTTGTTACTATTTTTCACTTTCAAATATTTTTAAATATTTTTATTCATTTTAATCCTGTTGTGTTGTAAATTATTTTGTTATTCCACATGAGGTGCTGTATTAGGTGGACAAGATCACCTATGATTAAATAGAGAGATCTCAGGAGATGTGTGTTCACAGGGAACTTACTGAGCTTGCCTGCTCAACGTGTTAGGTTGCCAGGCATCCCTTCAGAGCTCTGGTGTTCTGGACAGCTTCATCACCCGCCTGCTGGCGGTATGAGGACATCATCTGGGAGAAATTGTGCAGATGACTGAAGCAGAAGTCCGAGGGCTGTGTATCACGTCTCGTGAAATCGTTCTTAGCCAGCCAACAGCTGTGAACACAGGTTTCTTTTGGAGAGCAGGCCTGTGCAGGCCCAGAACCTAGGTGGGATAATTCAAGCTACCCTTTTTCCATGGCCAATCTCAGATCATATTCAGAAAGTATTTCTTGGGCTAAAGAGATGGCTTAGTGGTTAAGAGCACTGACAGCTCTTCCAGAGGTCCTGAGTTCAAATCCCAGCAACCACATGGTGGCTCACAACCATCTGTAATGAGATATGATGCCCTCTTCTGGTCTGTCTGAAGACAGTCACGGTGTACTTGTATACTATAAATAAATAAATAAATAAATCTTTAAAAAAAAAGAGTATTTCTTCCAGGTGATGGATTTCCAATTTATGGAATTGAACTAACTTACTGATGGTGGAAGTGACACAGAGAGTTAAAGTACAGAAGGAATAATCCAGAATGTCCACCAACAGTTGCTGTCACACCAGGGCTCTTAGAGAGCTCAGCTGTTAGAGAAGCAAGGTAGTCTTTAGTCATTCTCAAGCTTAGGTCTTCTAGTCATTATAAGGTGACCATGACACAAAAAGAGTCACCTATATCAAAATAGAGAATAGTAACTAGATTCACACCACACTATCACATTACTACTGTATTTGAGGTTCTCAGTTAATATCTAAGAACCTGGAAGAGGCCTGGGTCTTGCTACACATACTCATAATTTATGTCCCCATTGTCAGTTGAGATTCTTCATGCAGCCTGGGTCAAGGAGGTCATCCCACAAAGCACAAAACACCCATCTCAGATAAACATGTATGGTTTATTGAATGCAAAACATCCATGAATTTCAGGACACAATTAAATGTTGAAACCTAAGGATAATAAATAGAGAAGAGAATTAAGATTTCTAGTTCATAGGACCAGTAAACACCTTCAACAAATCATAGCAGCAAACTTCCATAAGGTAAAGAAAGAAAAGGCCATAAAGGTACAACAAGCCTACAGAACATCAAACTACTTGTACCAGAAAAATTCCTCCATTCACATAATAATTAAAACGCTAAATGCACAGATCAAGAAAGAACATTAAAAGGGGTAAGGTATAAATATCTAGTAACAAATAAATTCAGACATATCTGAATTACACCAGACTCCTCAACAGAGATTCTAAAAGTCAGAAAATCTTGGGCAGATGTAATGCAGACACAGGCTCCTATATCCAGCATAATCCTCAATCACCATAAAAGGAGGAACCAGGATATTTCATGACAAAACCAAATTTAAAGAATTCTTTTCTGTAGGAAAGCACAACAGAGGCTAATAGGAGGAAAACTCCAAGACAATGAACTAAACTATACCCAAGAAAAACCAAGAAATTAATCTTCTCTCAATAATTTAAAAAAAGAGAAGCACACAAACATAATTTCACCTATAACCAGAAAAAGAAGAGAATGCAGCAATCATTGGCTTTAATATCTGAACAGATCTTCTTTCCCTAATCCCTAAGCTCCCAGGGGCCAAACTGCCAGCCAAAGTGTATGCAAGGATGCTCTATGGTTCAGGTGAGGCTTGTTGCCCACCAAATGGAGATCCTAGAGGTGTGAGGTGGGAATGGATATGTGTGGGTGGGGAAGCACTGTCACATAGGCAAAGCTGAGCAGAAAAGGGATGTAAGGTTTGATGAGGGGAGTCTGGAAAGCAGGACAACAGTTGAAATGTAAATAAATAAAATAACCATTTAATAAAAAATAGCCAAAAATAAAATAACAAGTAAAAAGGTAAATGAAAATTAAACCAAACCAAACAAACAAACAAACAACACCCCTGTAGTGTATTGGCCTAATGCTGCTTGTATTTTAATGCTAATTTGTAGAACTCAAGACTGGTTAACCCCAAATAACTGACCCTGCTCCCAGTTAACTGTGATTATAATGAAGCCAACAGCCAACAGCTGCACAGCAGAGAGATGGGGGAGGTCAGCTTTGAGGGCTTTGCTAGAGAGGATCATGAGGAGGGAAGAAGGAAGAAGAAGCTGCCAGAGAATAAAGGAAGAACGTGTGTGATGGAGAGGAGGGAGGAAGAGGACAGCATCCATGGTTAAGGGGGAGGAGCGCCTGGTCCTGAGGGCTGTCCAAGGGGAACAAAGAGCAGCCAAGATACTACACAGTCAGTAAGAGTTAGCGTTATTGTTTGGAAAGTAGATCTGGTCCATGGAGGTCAGGCAGCTGCACAGCTACTGTGCTGACTAATGCACACTAAAAATAAATTTAACACAATATGAGTAACCAGTAAGACAGCTCTTTAGCGGATCCTAAAAGGAATACTTTAGTTTGAAGGGAAGGACAAAACACCAGAGAACACAGGGGATAAATTAATAAAACTAGGAAAGTTAATCAAAGAAGACTGTGAAAACCACAAAAATTAACAAAATGACAAAATTTAATACATAGGTTTAAATAATAATTACATATCACTAAACTCAATATCTAGGGTGGTGGGGCATGAATTCTGCCATGGTCTGAACTCAAAAAGGTGGGGTTGGGAGAAACATGTCTGGTTAAATAGTCCACCCACATTGTGTCAATGTGATTTAATCTAAGGACAAAGAAGTGGAGTTTCTCTCACGGCTTTCTTCTAACCCCTTGAAAGGATCACTGGGGTGTGGCCTCAGTACTTCATACTTCTTGCTAGGTCAGTGAAACTCAGGGAAGCTTGAGATTGTCATACAACAGTATTAGGCTAGATATACTGAGTAGATGATACTAAGTTGTTCAGATGGTGATATCCATTTGCATGTGTTCTTAATGTGGACCTAAGGAAAGAGAGATCAAGGTCCTTAGAATAGAAGGAACATTCCCAGTCCTTTTCTACCATTCCAGACTGAAAGGCTGGTAGGGAGAAAGTGGTAAATAATAAAGAATTAATAGATGATGCTTTGAATGAAGGGTTGGTTTTTGTGCTGGTTTAAGAGATGGTCTCAAGTATCCCATGTTGCCCTCTCCCTGGCTGGCCAGGTTCACTTTGAGCTCAGATAAACCTGCTTCCACTTTCCAATAGATAGTCTTACAAGAGGGGCCTCCGAGGACTGTGAGGACAGCATTAGGCATTGACAGTTGAGGTGTGCAACCCACAACTATAGTTTTAGCCACTTTGTTCCATGTCTACCAGCTATTTCAGATTGTTGCTGTTCTATGCCTGACAATCACGGACACAGAAAAATAACCTGATAGAGAGCAAGGACATGGTGATCACATCCTTGCCTCTGCTGTATGTTCTGGATGAGGTTTGTTAAAATTCCAATATTGCAAAAAGCTTTATATAGGGGCCATCACATTAAGGGTCACTATGCACTGTTTCATCTAAAATGGCCTAATCAGAACTGACCGCCAGACAACACTTCCTGCGAAGTTCCTATGAGAAGCTTAAGTTTTTTGTGTTTTTTCTTCTTCCTTCCTTCCTTCCTTCCTTTCTTTCTTTCTTTCTTTCTTTCTTTCTTTCTTTCTTTCTTTCTCTCTTTCTTTCTTTCTTTCTTTATAGGTTTAGAGGAATGTATTTTGGGCCACGGATCTGCCCCTAGTATCTTAGCTATGGATGCGATCAATCAGTGTTAGTGTATGCATTCAATAAAATGTCCATTTTTGACTAAGGTAGATGCTTCTGTGTTTTGTGGGGTGACCCATTGTCAATGTGTAGTGAGTTGGGGCCCTGGGTATGGTCGCATACCCCAGGACACAGGGGATGCAGAGCAAAGGCAGAAGAAACTGCACGCAGTTGCAAGCTTTATTAATCCTTATTAAGCTAAGAATATGCATTACTACAATTTTCATTGTGTCAAGATACCATAAGATCATTATTCCCAGGATACCAGGAACAATGAGGGAAGATTAAACAAAGAAAGACGAATAAACGAAAGCTTCTTCTAAAAATATTCATATAACAAATCACCTTTCTTATTATAATCAAAATATACTCACCATTACCAAGAGAGCGTTAGAACCACTTCCACAGAAATGGGACACAGCAGAACATAATTTAAGGCAAGTGAGAAAAACATTTTCTTCTCCAGGGCGGCATTCCAGCCCCTACTTGAATCTGTCACCAGGCCTTTCTTGACCCTGCCTGGGAGCTGCATCTCTATGTCTTAACAATTCCTTCTTTTTTCTTTTGTTTTAAAGTAACACTTTACATAACATAGCTAAAGGTCCTTGTAGGGGTTTAGTCATGTAAAAATAAAGCAACATAATACATAATGTACATAAGATTATGGCAAAACTACCTCCTCCCAAGCTATGGAAAATCCTTTGAAGCCAAGCCTTGGGATCTAATCCTGTCAATTGATCAGCCAATAATTTCGCTATTTCCATAGGGGTAGTATCTTCTAGCTGTTTACCAAAAGACATTCGAACATCATATTTCAAGGCATTAATTACTTTTGAAGCACTTTCATTACCCTCTAAATAGGCTTGAATTAACTTCCAATCATGTTCTGTGTCATTATCCATATATTTACTAACAGAAAAGTAGTAGGATTTCATCATGATAAGCAATATAAGCCCGATAACTGGCATTGGCCGCAGCAGAAGAAACCATGAGTAAAACACACATTGCTAAGAATAAGTGCTCAGCAGTACAGGACTTTCCTGAAGGGGACAAAATTATTCCTTTCAGTGCTTAATCGCTTCACCTTACCCCATATAGGTAATAGGGTTGTCACTACACGGATCCTTATCCATTGTTGTTTGTGGACACTAAGAGAAGCCAGGGCCTCAGTAATGGAGGACACCTCCTCATCTCCTGAGAACATCCATCAGGAGAAAATGTAGCTGGTTTAACTGGATTTGAGGGTAGGGAGCAGTTCTTATTATTCTGTGCTTGGATCCATCTCCCAGGTAACCAGAATAGTCTCCCATCCTGTAATGAGACAAAACCCTCTCCCCTATATACAATGATGTCCCTTCCTGCCATTCAGTATCCCGGGCAATTTTTATCCATACTGTCTGTTCCATGCCTTCTGGGGGGAAGTTCAACAAAGTGTCTATCGGCTCTTGATATAACTTCACCTTGTGGTAAATTAAGAAAATTAATAACGTATAATGCTTGTGCCAATATAGCTCTGGGACTGGTCTGCAAACTCCATTCAGGTTGCATAAGGCCATCTCTTTTCCCCCTTTGTAATTTTATAATTTGTCATTTCAGGGTATGGTGAATCCTTTCAACAAAAGCTTGTCCTTGTGTATTGTGTTCTGTACCAGTAATATGTACAATATGATATCGTTGACAAAATTGTTTATATTGATAAGAAATATATGTTGGTCCATTATCAATTTTAATTTTAGAGGGCAGTCCCATAACAGCAAAAGTTTCCAATAGATGCTGTATAACATGAGCAGTGCGTACTCCTGGCAATGGTGTAGCCCACACAAATTTTGAAAAATTATCTATGCTTACATCTATATGTGAAAGGCGACCAAACTCAGAAATATGGGTTCCATCCATCTGCCACGATGTATTAAGTTGCATTCTTCTGGGATTAATTTCAGATGGAACACATTTTATACGTGAAGACTGACACATAGGCAATTAGCAATAATTCGTTTGGCTTGAGAATAGGGAAGCTTATATTTAATATGTAAATATCCTGTATTGGCATGATTATGACTGTGTTCTTCTGGGGTAGCAAATGCCACTAATTGATCTACCATAGGATTGCCAAGTGTTAAAGATTCTGGAAATTTTGAATGTGATCTAGTATGTGTAATGAATATTCTAGAGTTTCATAATAACAATAGTCCTTTAATATGTGAGAATAACATTTAATGTAGGCTTAGATGTAGAAACAACAGCAGTCGCAATATTCTGTACTACTCCTACAACATAAGCAGACTCAGCTATAATATTTTTACATCATGAGTAAAATCCTGGAATACATTAATTACCGCTAATAATTCATTTTGTTGTACTGACCCAAAAGAAGATTCTTGTCCCCAAAATTAATCTTTGGTCCAATAAGCCATCTTGGTGTTAGAGCCATCTGTAAACACAGTAAAGGCTGATGGTAATGGATCAACAGAAATTAGTGTATTTATCAAATTTTTTTTTGTTTTTTAAAGCAATCCCACAATTTACTATGGGGAGGATGAAATTCAATATTTCCAGTGTAAGAAATCATGGCTAATTGAAAAACCTCAGACATCTGCATTAAATATTCCCCTTTATCTTTGCTTAATGGGAAAACAATAGCAGCACAATCATATCCCCACAGAGTAACAGGTCTTTGTATGCCTTGCTGAATAATTAAAGAAATTTGTTCCTCATTATTTGTTAATGTTTGGTTAAAGTTTTATTTAATATAAACCCATTCTAAAGGCAACTCATCCTGAGCGAAAGCGCCTGTATGATATTCAAGAGTATTTAAACATATAATTTAATAACTCTATCTGGATCAATACGTGCCAAATATGCATCTTTCCATTTTCAGAAAAGATACCCTTGCATGCCTTCATATAAGCATTAATATCCCCAGCCTCCTTTATAGGTAATAATGCTCTCCTGTACTCTTCATTAGCATTTTCAAAAGCAAGCATTTGCAGCAGTTGTCCTCCAGCTTCCTCTCCTACCATTGTTCTTTCCAATGTTAATTTTAATATACATAAAAACTTAATATATGGTTCATAGAAAGCTACTACCTTTTTCAACCAACCAGTATCATCCTTTATAATAAGTCGGTTGGGCCACACCTTGAATCGATGCTGGCCTAATTATAGGAAAAGAAAAGGCAGGTGAATTCGTCATTATCATCGTGTGAATCTAATGGTCAACATGCCATCCTCGGGAAAGGACTTAGAAAAACCTGCTTCAGGCAATGGTGCAGAGGGCAAAACTTTTACTTTCGTTTTGTCTTAATGAAGCTGTAGCTTCTTGTTCTCTATTCGTTATTACCCTGTCTGCATTCATGGCCTTGAACACAGTAAAAATTACAGCTCAAAGAGACCAGAAATTGGAATCTTTTTGCCCTGCCTGACAGCCTTTTTCACCTTAACTTTCACTTTGACCCAGATATCAGAATCCCTGGAACCCTCGTCAGGGAACCATGGAGTTTACTCTTGCTGTCTCTAAACACTTTTCTAAACCAGACTGATAGACATGAATTCCCTGCACTCTTAAAGATGCTTAAGCATAGCGAGATGAAGAGAAGATTTATCTTGTCCCATTTCCTTGTAATAAATTGTACTTACCTTATCTGACTGTCCAGACTTACCTTCAGGGACCCTGTTCCAGTGCCATAGGTCGACGTCTAGGGTGTTGGGAGCCCTGCGTCCGGTCGCATTCCTTTCTGTGTTTCCCGATGCTCAGTGGTCATGCCACTCCAGCATGCTTTGAAGTGAACCAGTCCGCCGACACCACCACCACCACCACCACCACTACCACAACCACCACCACCACCACTACTACCACCAATTTGGTTTTGTAAATAAAGTTTTATTGACATCGCCATACTCAGCATTTACATCCTGTTCAGTGCTGCTTCTGGCTGCAGCTGCAGGGCTTAGGAGCCACAGAGCCCTTTAGGCTCCCAGAGCTGAGAGCATTGACCTTTGCCTTGTTTGTGAAAGAGGTGACTGACCCCTGTGCTCGAGGTGGCCTTTCCGTGCCCTTTAACCCATAGCATAGGTCTCTGTGCCATCCTCTCCCTTTGCTGTGGTGTGCACTTCCTGGTACATTTCCGTTAGCTCTTGACATTTCCAGAGCATTGGGTCTTGCAAATTGAATTTGCATGGCACCAGGAATAGACCTGATAGCAGGGTGTGGGACACTCCCTATGGGGACCCTGCCCAGGGGCATAAGCTTACTTTTCCAGTCAACTCCCTGAACAGTGAGCCTTTGTGGGACAAGGTACTTCACGACATGACTTGACCTCTCTGCAGTGCACCCAATCCCTGCTTGGCTCAGATGTCCCCCAGAGAGGTTGTGTGAGTGTCCCCAGTAGAGGCAGCACTCTGTGTGGTGGCATTGACATGGCATCCAGGAAAGTCAAAACCAGAGGGACATGTTGGGCAGTTGGAAGCAGATGTCTGCGTCCATGGGGAGAAGGATGGACTAGACACTCCTACAGGGGGTGAGCTGAGAAGCACTTCCTTGGCTTTTTCACAACCATACATCCTGCATGTCATGCTGTGTACCCATGCTGAGCTGAAGCCCCAGGCTTTGAGTCTCCCACAGCTGCTGTGTCCTGGGTCCAGGGTAGGATGAAGCAGACTTCAGCAGGAGAAAGGTGAAAACCCTGGTTGCAGGGTGGGATGGCACAGTCATAACACTCCTGCACATGAGGCCCCTGACTTAGAGCCATATAGCACCTGTGACAAGCCAGCTCTGGTGACACTCATCTGCAATGCCAGGCCATGGGGGGTAGAGGCAGTAGGATCAGTTGTTTAATTATCCTTGGCTACACGGCAAGTTCGAGGCCAGCCTGGGCAACTTTGTCTATGAAAATAAGACAAAACAAGGTCTTGACTCTGAGCATCACTGCCTGTACCTGGCATGGTTGCCCCACCCCAGGTAAGAAACCCCTCTGTCCAGAGGCCATAACTGCAGGAGACCCCTGGCCAAGTGTCTATACAGCGCCCTGTTTGACTGGACTGTGCTGAGGACCAACCACGCTCTCCTCAACAGGAAGGACATGGGAGAGGCTGTTACTGTGAGATTCCGGGCCCTGAGAAGGCCAATAATAAACCCTGTCCTTGGGAAAGCCATGGAGACTAGGAACCCAGGGGATCTCTGCAAACACCAGGGCTGGCAGAGGACTCTGATCCTCTACAGCAGCTGCTCTCAATCTGTGGGTTCTACATCAGAGCTCCTGCACACCAGACATTTACATTACAGTTCCTCACAGTAACAAAGTTACACTCATGAAGTAGCTCTCCAATAAGTTTATGTTGGGATGACAACGACATGAGGAACTGAAATAAAGAGTCACAGTGTTAGGAACGGTAAGAACCGCCATTCTATAGGAACCCAGGCATCTGCACTCGGTGTCTGGAAGTGTGGTAGGCTAGACTTCACCCTCAACGATGCCAGCATGTGGGCACCAAGCCTAGGTTCCACCCCAATGCTTACTGGATATGTGCAGGCCTGGTTCCATCAAGAAGTAATAAAGGAACCCTTGGCAAAAAAACACTGGGTACCAAACTGGTCAGGAAAACACACCCCCTCTTCTGCAACTCCTCTCAGGAGGGCTAGTCTTTCCAGGAGGCCCCGGCTATAACCAAACCTTGTCTCCCAGTGCTTGCCCATTGGTGTCTTGGCCATATTCAGATTTGAGGACTTTGAACAGAATAGCTTCCAGCAGATTTGCATCAATGAATCCAACAAGCAGTTGCAGTCCTACTTCACCCAGCACACCTTCAAGCTGGAGCAGGTGAGAGTGGACACCTATTCGCCAGCCCAGCCCAGCCATCACCCTGAATGTGAGCTGTGTCCCTCAGTATCAGCGGGATGGGGCCTGGGCACCATAGGTTCCCCAGGACCTAAAGCTATGTCCTTGAACTCAGTGCCATGCTCAGCCCTTCCAGCCTCTTTCAACCCTTCTGGAAGCTCAACTGCTCCTGCAGCAAGGCAGCAGTGTGCACATTCTGTCACGTCATTTGTGTGTGTCTACAGGAGGTCAGAGCCTGTCTCCTCTGTTCCTTTCTTTTGCTGTATTTGCCTTTCTGAGGAGGCAGCACCCACAGGTATGGGAGGCAGCCACATGCATATTCTGCAGCCATGTCTGATTCCTCTGAGGCTCAGTCCCACTTACACACCTACCCTCCAACCTCCCCACTCCATGTCACCCCTGGGGCTCTGTAAACCTTCCTGCTTTCTGTCTTTATATAATTGGTGACACTGCAGCCCTCAGTGGTGTCATACAGTGTTAGTTTGTCTTTGCACTGCCTGGAGGTCTGACTTAGGAGAATGGCTACCATTCTCATTCCTGTTCAAGGGTCAGAATCTGAATCCTATGTAAGGCTGAATAATATTCCAGCACATGGCTGTGCCATGTTGAATTTACACAGTCACCTATGGATCTTATATTTTGACTTGTAAACACACACATATAAGACTCAAGTGACACCCAAGTGGGGAATTGCTGGAGTCCTCCATGGCTTTCTGAACTGTCTGAGAGACCGAGACCATCCTGTCCACAGTGTATAGGGCACCATCTACTCATAGCTCACACAGCATGAGAAGATTAGGGAGGGTTAACCTGGCTTCTCTGTCTCCTACTTTCTGCCACACTAGCCCTAGCATCTTTCTGTATTGCAGTGAATGTTTAGAACCCAGGAGGATTCCAGCTTCCTTGCTCAAATATAGCAAGTTCCTCCTTGCCTGCTTTGAGACTGAGTCTCATGCAGCCCAGGCTGGCTTTGATCTCACCATTAGTTAAGATGGCCATGAACTCCTGGTTCTCATGCCTCAGACGTCTCTGAGTGCTGGGTGACAGGTATGCACCACTCTCAAGTCCTGCCACTGGGACAAGAGTGAGCAGAGCCAGCTCTGAAGCACACACTTTGCTGGTGTCAGTGATGACTGACTTATGTTTCCTGTCTTCCTTGCCCATGGCCCTTCACCTTGGTGCATGCCATCCTTCCTCCCTGTGACTCATGGGGGACACCAAGCCTGAGGATGTCAGGAAGAAGTTTACTTACTTCACTGGGTTGGAGGCTGTTAGGTTCCTGCGTCAGTAGGTGAGATTCAAGCTAGAAGGTTTGTGGCATGAGAAACTGGAACAGAGCTGGAATGGCAGGAACAATCGTCGCCTGGCTCTGAGAAGACCAGGTGGGCAGAAACTCATCGTTGGGCAGGTAGTGAGCTCAAGACCAGGCTGGGCATTGCTCAGCGCATGTGAACAGGTGTGCTTACATGGACATGTGTTTCCCCCACATGGTCACCACTTATCCAGGCACGGTGAATACTCCAAGGAGCTTTTTATGTTTTAACATTGTGTGTGTTTGTGTGTCCATACATACATATACACATACATTCATACATATACACGAATACACGTACATGAAAACACATGCATATACATGACTATATACATTCATGCTCACACACACATATATACACACCTACATGCATACACACATACACACACACATACACACACATACACACATACACACATACATGCATACACACATACACATATACATACACACATACACACACATACAATACATATACACACATACAAATACACCTATACACACATATAGACAGACATATACATATACACGTATACACATACATGCATACACACATTCATATCCACACGTACATACAGACATATACATATATACTCACATACATGTAAGCACATGAGTGGAAGCCAGAGGACAGCTTGGCCCTTGGTTCTCTCCTTTTTACCACGTGGGTCCTGGGGATTGAGTCAAGCTCATCAGACTTGACAGCAAGCCCCTTTAACTGTAGAGCCCTCTCATTGGCTGCCAGTTGCCTCTTTCCACAAATTCTATCTATGGTGGGATGTTTAGAGTTGTTATTCTCATGATTCCTTCAGCAATAGCGCAGACATCATTTACACTGCATTAGGAGTTATAATTCATGTAGATGTCAGGAGAGCTGGAGGCGTGGATCAAGAAGAGAGCCCACTTTCAATGTCATTATGTGGTATTGCCTTAGGCCCTTTTATACACTCCCCTGGCTTTGTCTGAGTATATGTTTGAGGTCTCTCTATGACTGTGCAAAGAAGTAAGAGATAGGGCTGGGCCACAAAATAGGGAAGTACTTGTTCATCCAAAAACAAAAACAAAAAACAAGCAAACAAACAAACAAAAATAGATCTAGGGTTAAATATTTGTGCTAGTACTGAACTACACAGCCAGAAGGTATTTTTCTAAGTAAATAACACAATATTGGGGATGACAATATGATCAAATATCCTACAACATAAGTTTGCAATGTTACCTACATTTTATAAATCAAGTCTGACCACCGTTTTGGTTGTTTCCAATCCTGTCTGAGTGCATCATCATGGGAATCCCAAGGAAAATCAGAAATGGGTTCTTGAAGCTGTTGCACAGGGCCAGTATAGACAAAATACCACAGAGGAAACCTTGATTCTTATCTCAAGGGATCATTCACCATCCCTCTTGTCACTTAACTTATGACAAGACGTCACCTTTCCTAAACTTAGCCTTTTTCCCAAGTGCTGCAGAAGGGAAGACCTGGTGTCAAGGGGTCTGGATTCAAACCACAGGACACTGAATTCATTTAAATAGGTGTAGTTTATTAATGCACACACCAATACAGTTCAACCAGAGCAACAGCTCAGAACTGGGTACTGGACATTGCTAGGCCCCGCTCATTGCAAAATCCACATGGGCTCATGCACAAGTGCTAGAAATGCTTCGGTCTATGGGCCCTAACTCAGGCCATTTTACACATAATTTTTCCTATTTTCCTTGAATCTATTGGGTCCTATGTGAAGAATACACTTGGGGAACTTGTTAAGATTAACAAACCTCATAACATACAGAACATAACAGGGTATGTGACCAGCACCACACAGTTCAACGTCAGAGTTTTTTGTTCTTTGTTAGTGTTTTTCTTGGCATCCATGATGTGGAGGCGTATTACAGAACAATAGGAAAGAGCTGGCTGCTGTGTAACAAATTCACTGCTATTAAGGTAGGTATGGGGGCAAGACCTGAGCAGTAGCCCTTAAGATGGGAAGGAGATGATGTGTTTGGTAACTGAAAGGAGCTGCCTCAGCTGTGTTTCTCTGCCTGCTCAGTGCCCATTCAACATCACTCTGTCCCTGAAGAGGAACTCAAGGTCTGCCCCCTGCTGCCTGTGAGCCAGGAAGAGGCACAGAAAGGCAAGGCCACAGCACTGGTTTCCAATCCCTCAGTAATGCTGGATTTCCAATAATGTACTTGTATACACAAATACAGTGTGGTAAGTTGCAATAGATACTAATCATTTCTCACAGAGGGCAGCAGTTGATTGACTACAACTAATTTTATTAAAAAAAAGAAACCTGGCTCTTGTAGAAATATACAAAGAAATATCTAGGATGGTGGGGGATGAATTCTGCCATGGACTGAACTCGTGGAAGTGGGGTTGGGAGAAAGATGCATGGTTAAATAGCCCACCAGGTTCACATTGTGTCAACTTGATTTAATCTAAGGACAAAGAAGTGGAGTATCTCTGATGGCTTTCTTCTAGTCCCTTTAAAGCATCACTGGGGTTTGAACTCAGAACTTCACACTTCTTGATGGGGCAACTACACTCAAGGAAGCTTAAGATTTTCATAGACACAGTATTATGCTACATATACAGAGTAGATAATACTAAGATGTTCAGATGGTGATGTCCATTTGTATGCACTCTTAATGTGGACCTAAAAAAAGACAGATCAAGGTCCTTAAAATAGAAAGATCAGTTCCAGTTGTTTTCTACCATTCCAAACAGAACGATTGGTAGGGAGAGAATGGTAAATAATCGAGAATTCGTAGATGATGCTTTGAATGAAGTGTGGATTTCTGTGCTGGTTTAAAACAGGGTCTCAAGTATCACATGTTGCCCTCTACCTGGCTGGCCAGGATCACTTTGAGCTCAGATAAACCTCCTTTCACTTTGCAATAAATAGGCTTAAAAGAGTGGCCTCCACGGACTGTGCAGACAGCATTAGCCTTTCACAGTTGAGGTGTATAACTCACAACTATAGTTTTAGCCATGTTTTTCCATGTCTACCAGCTATTTCAGATTGTTGCTGTTATATGCCTGACAATCAAGGATGCAGAAAAATAACCTGATACAGATAAGGACATAGTGATCACATGGTGCCTCTTCCGTACGTTCTGGTTGAGGTTTGTTAAAATTCCAATATTGCAAAAAGCTTTATATAGGGCCCATCACATTAAGGGTCACTATGCATTGCTCTATCTAAAATGGCCTAATCGGAACTGACTCCCATATAACACTTCCTGCAATCCTCATATGAGAAGCTTGAGCTTTTAGTTTTAACTTTTTCTTTTCTCGTTCTTTCTTATTTTTTGCTATAAAAGTTGAGACAAAGATATTTAAGGCCATGAATTTGCCCCCAAAATTTGAACTACGGATGTGATCAATCAGTGTTAGTGGGTGCATTCTATAAAGTATTCATTTTTTACTATGATAGATGCTTTTGTGTTTGGTGTGGTGGCCATTTCCCAGTGTACAGGTACTGGGACCTTGCTCTATCCACTTAATGATGTTTATAGCCTCATTTTAGACGTTTCTGTGCCACCCTCTATATCTCTTGTGTATTTTATTTTTCTGATAAAACTCATGGTATATCTTACTCAGGCCTGTGAGCAGTGCTCCTTTGGCGACATTGGTGCAAAGAGCAGAACCCCACAAGCAGCATGAGGTTCCCTTCACTGGAGTCTCCAATATTGCATTTTCCTCTGCCAACTGGTCTCCACACTTTTCCTAGCACCATAAAGACTTCAACTCTTTCTCCTAAGGAATTTTCTGGCAATTGTCGATTGCTAAGCACATGACTTCATGAGTGTTCCCCTAACACACACGCATTTTGTAACCTACCATGCAGACTATTTCTTGATGTGATTTAAAGCACCTGTACATAATGAGACAGGAGAACTTTTGACTGCATATTCAAGCTGGTGTGAAATCTCAGGAAGTTTTAATGGCTAACATTGGTGAATGAGGACAATTTGAGTTGGGATGAGACATTTTGGGGCAAGATATGGAAGGAATCATTCATTTAGATGCATAGGAATTACTAAGGTTTTTTATAATCAAGCCTTGAGGAAAATTTGGCTTTGGAAGCAGGAGATGCTCAGTGGCTCTGCCCCAGGAAAGTCTCCTGGAAAGGGCATCTCAGCTTATGCTCAGTACAGGGAGAACATTAGCAGGAGGCAAAGTCTGCTCCCCATGACATCTGCTGTCCCTTCTTGGACATTCTATTGTCTCCTAGAGAGTTCTGGCATCCTCTGTGATGTCACCAGACATCAGTGACAACCAGTGCCCTAGTTTCTCTCAGTCTGAGTCTGGCGGTTACAAGCTAAGACATTTTTTCCCTTCTTCGCAAGCTTTTTGGGAGGGGGAACGTCGATTCTGGAGAGACTAGAGTGAAGGAGTCTGGCCTTTTGTCTCAAAGTAATGATGGACAAAGACAGCACTTCTGGGGAATGTGGAGTAAGTTCTGGGCAGTGTATTTTGAGCTTCCTGTCAGGGGGGCTGCAGGCTTAAGCTGACCTTTCTAGCAATGGGCCACAACAACTGGAGCATCTGAAAAGGAATTGAATTTCCATGAATATCACAATTCCTGAAAGTCAAGGATTTCAGACCTTTAGTTTCCCCATCCCCAATGGGAGGATATGGTAAGGCCAATGCTATTATACTGTGAACTTCTGGTCTTTACTTTTCAGTTCATTTGTTCTGTTACATTGATATAATAACACTATCAGTAGTCATGGAGGGTCCACCTTTTCTGAGTTTAGACAGGGCAGCAATGTATTTCACTATCATTGCTTCTTTAAATACAGTGGGTATCTGACAGTAGTAACAGGGAGAGATTGTGCTCCAGGCAATAACCTTATGTTCTTAGACCTTCTCTGATTTCTTCTAACTGTGAGGGTCATCGTTTGCTTTATATATTAGAGGTTATATGTTACAAAAATTTTTCTACAATACCAAAACTATTTTGAACGTGTAGACCAAGATTCAGCCTGTAACCTATTCACAGTTCTGGGGCATTTGGTATTTCACATAGGGACACTGATAAGTCTGTTGAACATATCCTCCCTGGAAATGCGTTTTAAATCCAAAGTTGTTGGCTTAGAGTATCAGAGTAGGACATCTGAGTGTCTCCAATCACTCAAGTTTTGTGGATGGTGAATTTATCATCTGAGTTCTGAAGCCACAGGGGTGAGGGTCCTGAAACCAACCTGTACCCTGTTCAGCTGATAATAATCCTGGAGAAGCCATCTCCATGATACATGTAAGCACGTGATGTCCGGCATAGGGAACACCTGGCTGCTAACGTCTCTTGGTCTCTATAGAGTAGTGGGAGAACTGAGATCCCCTGAGGAGGTCTCTTAAGCATAGACCAATCGCCTAGCAGTGACACTGGGTTCCTGGCTTGTTTTCCTGTTTAGGCCTCACTGAGGTCTACGAACACTCTATGCATTCTCCCCATGCAGGTTCACTTGTGTTGTTCTACCTACAGACGCTGGGAGAGAAACATCATCCCCTGACACTGACCTAAGCAAGAATCAGGCCATGAAGGAAAAGGAGAGGCTGATTAAAGAGCTGCAGCTCATTACGGAGGAGAGAAATGACCTGAGAGATCGCCTGAGGTTTCTGACAGAGAGATCCATGAAGAACAGGTATGAATCGCTCCAAACACTCTTGTTTCATTCCTGGGTCTGCAAGGTCACCTTCTTATCCTATTAAGGTTTTGGGTTCTAGAAAGCTGTGCCTCCCTAACCACCCTGTGCTAAACCTCACCTCCCGTATAGTGGAGATTCAGAACCTGACCCTTCCTGAGAAGTGAGATTGAAAATGGACTCATCTGCTTCCATTTATTTAAAAGCAGAACTTGTGGTCTGAATGAAGAATTCAGGGATAAAGTCAGGGAGAGTGAGTGCCCAGTGTGCATTTGCAAAGCCCTTGACAGCTGGTGGCTTTGCAAGATTGTAATTGCAGTGAGTTTATGGTGAGTCTCTGTACTTGCTAGGCAGGGGACTGAGTGCTGGAAGATCCAGGCAGCAGCCTGGGGTAATATAGGACCCACCCTGAGTTCGTGTATTCCTAAATGCCGATGTTCATTGTATTCTATCATTTCGGGCCAGGCCACACTTCAGGCCAAATCCATATTATGAAGACCTGGAGAGAATGGAGGAGGCGGTCATGTCAATTCTGCACAACTTAGAGATGGAGAACACTGAGGTCCATGAGAACAACCATAAGCTGAAGAAGGAGATTACCTTCTCTAGGTAAGTCCTGGTCAGAAAGGCTATCACTTGTGGAATGGCCATTTCTGACTTTCTTTGTTCTGGATTGGACGGTCTTCAGCTCTGGTTCTATCTCTTGTGCTATTTACCCATCAGTGTTCCAGGGTCATTAGGACTCAGTTTTCAGTTCCATAAAAGACTGTTCCTCATCCCAGGATTGTCTAGGCATCTTCAGAAGGCTCTTGAGACAACAGTACTGATTGAAGTCAGCAGAAGGTTATTAGGCTGCCCTGGACCTATGGTGTCACACCAGGTTTTACAAAACTCAGTGGGTGGACCACATGGTTAGCATGACCTTCTCTTGGTTCTACTGACCTCTTTTGAGGGTGTTGGCCCACTACTAATTGATGTTGCCCCCATGCATTGGGCTTTCATGGATAGTTGTAGATCCATGTTCTTTCTCAGAGGTGTGGACACTAATTGGTGTCAAGCCAAGCAAACAATTTATTCTTCCCCGAATTAACTCTTTATGGTTTGTGCAGCAGCCTTATATGTATCAAGATGCATTTTATTAAGTCTTCATGGGTATGTGGGACCTGGTAGAGTTAGTGGGACTTGGGAGTAGGAATGGGAGAAAGGGCCAGCATGATCTTACTATGCAGATGTATTTCCAGAAACCTGCTCAGCCAGCTCCTGGTGGAGAACACATGTAGGAAGAAGTTGGTCCCACCGAAGCAGGGGAGCAAGGGGGTACATCTTGATTGTGCACTGAACCAGAAATATTTGGTTGACTTCAACAAGAAAGATAAAGATAAAGATCAATGGCCAGAACCAGCATTATCAGGTAGGGACTGTTAGCTTAACAATATCTGATAAAATTTGCCAATTTGATACATCTTTGCTTCTCTTACCACCTTTCTAATTTACACTCACAACCAGCCAACCACCTCATGTAATGGAATTGTTCATTGCTCTGCCTATGCACAAGTATTCTGGGAATGTAACCACTTTTCAGAAACTGAATTATTGTGCAAGCATATTTTGCTGCTCTTTTTGAAGCTGCATTATAGAAATGGTGACAGATCAATAACATATCACATTATTGCATATCCATGTGATAGATTGGATCCTATGTAGAGTTTTGAACAATTTCTTGGTTCTTTGACAAATGACACTCTGTGGTCATGTGACCTCTTGTGTAGGAAGCACCTTTGGGATAAGAACCAAGTGCAAATGTCAAATTAGTACTTGTCATTGGCTTTAACCTTGGTGACATATGGACGTCTCCTTTCTTCCTGCAACCTGATGAGGTGTCTTGCCATTGCCCTGTTCTCGGTTTGCACTGGTATAAGTCTGGGTCCCATATTGGCAGCCCACATTACTGTGAGGCTCTCTGGAGATTTTGCCCTGCCCACAGAGTTAGCAACAATGATATCACTTAAAATGTCCATGTCGACTGTCCAATAGAACTGAGGTGGTAGAAGGCAGCATTCTGACAGCTGGCTTGCATTTCCCCACCAAATCAGTATCTGAAAAACTGCCTTCCTCTCCCAGGTCTCAGAAAGTGCAAGAGAGCTGGAATTGGACACACAGCAGTAAGAGAGCTTCCTGAAGAATAAGTTGCTTTCTCAGGAGTCCCTGATGACCAACATCCTGAATGGTAACAACATTTTTTGGATGAGTATTCATCCTCTGAGTTAATTTGTCATTTCTTAGAGACCCTAAATTTATATACCACTAAGCCAGCCTGACTGATTGAGGTCTTACTAACTTTCTTCTTCAGAAAACAGCACTTGAGAGACAACTTGGGGGACCGCCTTTCATTATGTGTGCTAGAGGAGAAACAGCAATACGTCTGTGCTTCTAAATGTTCGTTAAGAATATGCTTTTAGAAATATTTTTGTTATGATTTTAATTGAAGTTTTCTTTTTGTTGTTTCATATTTATATGTTCTTGTTACTATTTTTACTTTCAAATATTTTTAAATATTTTTATTCATTTTAATCCTGTTTTGTTGTAAAAATGTATTTGTTATGAATAAAAATTGAATTCTATCTCTTGACTCTTAAGACCATCATTCTTACTCAAGGGTTCTGAAACCTCCTGTGGACTTAGAACTGACAGCTACAGATGGATCTCTGCATGTTCCATGGATCCTGGGCTAATAAGTGAATTCAAAGTCACCAAGGGGTACTCAGTGTGACAGTGTCTTTTGTGTGGAGAATGTGGCTGTTCCTCGGACACACACTTTATGATGTAATCACTGACACACTTTACCCAATTGTTAGGGTCCATGTGGTTCTTCTGAGAGAGCAGCAGATGCTCTACCCTGTGAGTCATCACCACAGCTCCTGCAGGTGGCTTTTGTTATTCCACATGAGGTGCTGTATTAGGTGGACAGGATCACCTATGATTAAATAGAGAGATCTCAGGAGATGTGTGTTCACAGGGAACTTACTGAGCCGTGCGTTCTCAACGTGTTAGGTTGCCAGGCATCCCTACAGGGCTCTGGTGTTCCCACTGCTCATTGTGGGTCAGGATCATCCTGCAGCATCACTTAGTGTCCATATTAGAGCAGATCTTTCACCTGTTATCAATGATGACCATATGTATTCTGCACATCTGATAAAATACAGAATAGAAACTAGCTTCTTGTAGGCCAGCTTGGCATAATGAATTCTTTTGATTGTTAGCAAGAAACTTATCTTTATCTAAGCAGTTTAGGGAGGAACCTCAAGGGCATCCATAGTGAATGTAGCCTGCAGCTGTGAACACAGGTTTCTTTTGGAGAGAAGGCCTGTGCAAGCCCAACCTAGGTGGGACAGTTCAAGCTACCCTATTTCCATGGCCAAACTGGGATCGTATTGAGAATGTATTTTTTCCAGGTGACTGATTTCCAATTTGTGGAATTGATCTAACTTGCTGAGAGTGGAGGTGACTCAGAGAGTTAAAGTACAGAAGAACCAATCCAATATGTCCACAAAAGCTTGCTGTCACCCCAGGGCTTTTAAAAGCTCAGCAGCTAGAGAAGCAATGTAGTATTTGGTTACTCTCATGCTTAGGTCTAATCATTCATTATAAGCTGACCATGACACAAAAAGAGTCATCTGTGTCACAATAGAAACTAGTTGTAACTAGACTCACACCACACTATCACATCACTACCGTATTGAGGTTCTCAGTTACTATCTAAGAAACTGGAAGAGGCCTGGGTCTTGCTACACAAACTCATGATTTATGTCTTCATGACAATGTGTGCTTTGTCCTGTTAATGCTACCATTGGCATACAACACCTTGGATACTTTGTGCTGACATCTGTGACCTGAGACAATAGTTCATGTCATCCTATCCTGAATAAAATGTCCTTAGAGTACAGTGTAGTGGGAGGGGCCTTCTTTTCCTGTGAGATAGCAAAACATTTCCAGTCTTCAGTCAAGTCTGACAGCCATTGTCAGTGCCTGTCTTGAGATGTCCACATTTTCAGCTGAGAGTCTTCATCCAGGCAGCTCTGTAATTCTGTAGAAGATTAATAGGTTCCAACCCTAGGATTTAATTCTGCATGACTGTACTTGCCGAACATGCTCAAAGCCCTGTGTTCCACCCTAGCCCTCTGTGCTTTAGAGAAAGAAAATAAAGAACCACATTGCACTTGAAGTTTCTCCTCCAACAAAAGGAGAGCCTGCATAGGGCCTTTAAGTAACTCGAAACCCCAGCTTCCGCCCACAGCTCCCTCCATCAATTCCATGATTGGTGTGTTTTCACTACTACTCACTTTCCTCTGTGTGCAAAGAATGTGCACCATGTCAGTAAAGTGTGTGTGTGTGTGTGTGTGTGTGTGTGTGTGTGTGTGTGTGTGTGTAGTCCCTAGTGAAAACTGTCGAGATACATGCAGACTCATGCTACTACTGTCCCATGGCACCTTGCAGGGAACCCTGAAATGGTGGCTACTTTAATACAGTCTAAACCGTGTGTGCATGGTTTCTGTAAGGTCACCACTACAGAGAGCAGGAAAAGCTTCAGTAGTCACATGGATGTGATCAATCAGTGTTAGTCATGCCCTTCCAGCATGGTAGACTGCAGGTTGTCTGTCCCCATCACTTTGCTCTCTTGTGCCCAAACAATGCCAAGGTCAGGGCCGTTGAGCCGTGAGGCAGAGGCTCACCACCCTGAGTGCTGCCTAAGACCCCTAAGACTGTCTCTTTCGGGTGTGTGCGTGCTGGACACTCATGGATCCTGAGATCTCCGCAGCTGAGGTGAAACAGTACCAGAGGCATTGCAATGTGGGCACACATTTGGTTGTGGAGCTGGGCCACTCTTTGACTTTTGTTGAGTGGAGAGACAACTGTTGGCTGAGCCTTTGGTGAACCGGATGGCCCCTGGCCACGTCAGCAGTCAGCAGTATCAAAGGTGAGAAACCAGTGTTTTATGTTCCATTTTGTCATCGCTGGTCAGTGTTCTGATGCCACAGCACATGGCTGGTCTCAATCTCCCCATGTGGCCACAATCCCTAATTGATATGGCCTCCACTTCCGAAGTGCCACTGGGATTTCTGTAGAACCCCTAAGGCAGCAGCAAGCAGGAGCCCCTGACTATTCCCTCCCTGCTCTCTGGATCTGCAAGTCGTTCTGTGTACATATGGCTATTCCCTCATATACTCTTGATGCCATGATACCTTAATAAACACTTGAATCATGCCCTGATGGCCAGTTTTCAACTGCTACCTGACACCATCTATAATCGCCTGGGAAATGAGGGACAGTCTGGATCAGACTGGCCTTTGAGCATGACTATGCGTGACTGTCTTCGTTGCTGTGGGAGATGCCAGACAGCCTCTTTTCTGATCCTAGAGTCCCTATAGCCAGCCACTTGTCCCCTCTACAGCCAGACCCTACTTCTGTTCCTAGGCACTGTCTTGGACTTCCTTCTCTCAGGTGGCTTCTCTCCTTTGGTTGCTACAGAAACCTGTTATGAGGACAGGAACAGGGAGTTAAGAGTTCAAAGCCATCTTCCCACTGATGTTCTTTCTCAGAGGTCAGTGGGACACTTAAAGAGTTTTGTGTATACATTTTATTAAGCAAGGGACAATCATGCATCAGACACAGGAAACTAACAGCACATCTACCGGACCTCCTTCAACACCTGGGCATCTCTTCTGGCCTGTGCTTCTGTGTGCTGAAACCTGGGGACCAACTTCCTGTGGTGTTTCCCATGATGACTATGCACATTACTACACTGGCGTAAATCCTCAAAACTCACAAACAGCAACAGGACCGACCGCCACAGGAACGGTTCTCTATCAACAGATACCACAGACCAGCAAGCAGAAGCATGGGAGGGTGGTGCTGTGGTTCACACACTTCTCTTTCCTCACTAGGGCAGGTGACCCGCTGGAGAAAACAAGGAGGCAGCAGGATGGAAGAGGAAAACTACAACCCAGTCCTTGCATTAAACACCCAAGCACATTTAGACTAGAAGAGAGAAGTTTGCCAAGAATGAGGGCCACTTTGGACATCCATCATCAATAGCCCTGGCTGTCTAGGCCAGCATCAGATCCAGCAGTCTCCAGGCAGGTGTCAGCTAGGCCCTCAAGGGCACTAAGAGCATTAACCATGAAAAATAGAACAAGATCTCTGCCTCTTGCCTGACTGACAGCCAAGCATGTGTATGCCCTGGCAATGCTCACGCTGGGACCCCTGCGAGATATTAAGATATAGAGACCTGATAGTTGATTAGGACCCTGTTCAAAAAGGAAGACACCGGATATTTCCCTCAGGCATCCATATGTGCATGCATGGTTGTACAAACTGGTAGAATCTCTCTCTCTCTCTCTCTCTCTCTCTCTCTCTCTCTCTCTCTCTCACACACACACACACACACACACACACACACACACACACACACATTCAAAGTTTTGAAGCACAGCAGAAGAATCTCTGGGACTCTAAGCCTGACCAGCCTCATCTGTGAGTCACAGCTTCTGTGTGAGAGCTCCTTTGTGTGAGAGGCATAGGGTGACTGAGGAAGGTTGCTGGTGTCCATCCCTGGCCTGCATGTGCATGCATAGAGACATGGACACATGCACATGCTGAGTACCCCTCATCCAATCCTGAAATCTGAAAAAACTGAATTTCAAATCCAGGCATTCTCCTAACCTACACCTTCCCTCAGGAATTGGAGATGAGGCCTTGCAAGAATCCTCAACCAGTGAGACTGGCCCAGACCTTCTGAGATCCATTCTGCCCCAGGAGAACACAGCAAGTGGTATCAGGACAACACAGAAACTCAAGACTCCAGCCTGATGCAGGGACCACCTGCTGGGTTAGGAGAAGACTCAGCATCAGGTTCCTGAACGAAAACATCACCTCTGAACACACGGGGTCGCTGTGGCTATGCCTTCAAGGCATCTTCAGCAGCAGCTTAAATGGACTAGGGATGACTATGGGAATCTGCCTGCAGGGTGATGTGAGAATCCTTTTGCTAAGGCTTGATAGCTAGATGTTGCCACAGAAACCCTTGAACTCTTCTTGGAGTACAGTCCAGGCAGAGGCTGAACACAAAACATTCTGATTATGACCTGAGTTTAACAGATAATCCGGAACCTGAAGGCCACAGGCCCAAAGGTCTGCACTGCAGGGGTAAGGCATCACTGCAGGGATGACCACACAGTGCAGGGGTGAGGTGTCACTGCGGGGATGACCACACACTGCAGGGGTGAGGCATCACTGCAGGGATGACCACACACTGCAGGAGTGAGGAGTCACTGCAGGGATGACCACACAGTGCAGGGGTGAGGTGTCACTGCGGGGATGACCACACACTGCAGGGGTGAGGCATCACTGCAGGGATGACCACACACTGCAGGAGTGAGGAGTCACTGCAGGGATGACCACACACTGCAGGGGTGAGGCATCACTGCAGGGATGACCACACACTGCAGGAGTGAGGCATCACTGCAGGGATGACCACACACTGCAGGGGTGAGGCGTCACTGCAGGGATGACCACACACTGCAGGGATGAGGTGTCACTGCGGGGATGACCACACACTGCAGGGTTGAGTTGTCACTGCAGGGATGACCACACACTGCAGGGGTGAGGAGTCACTGCGGGGATGACCACACACTGCAGGGGTGAGGTGTCACTGCGGGGATGACCACACACTTCAGGGGTGAGGTGTCCCTGTGGGGATGACCACACACTGCAGGGGTGAGGTGTCACTGCGGGGATGACCACACACTGCAGGGGTGAGGCATCACTTCGGGGATGACCACACACTGCAGGGGTGAGGTGTCCCTGCAGGGATGACCAGGAAGCTGACTGAGCTCCTCAGGGCTCTCCCTGTCCTGAATGTGCTTCCCTTCTAGGTGAGCACGGCAGCTTTCAGGGTGCTGGAGGCCTGTGTGGGCAGCAGTAGAAACTGCTATCCTTGTTATTCACAGCTGAAACTATCACACAGGGCATTCCAGAAGTGAACACCACCAAAGTGGGGCCTTTCACAGCATTCTGGGTAGGATGGCACAAAGCCCCATGACAATTTCGCCTGTGATCCATACCAAATGTCTGCTGTCAGTGCCTGTCTGTTAGGAGCCACCTGGATGATCCAGGGGATGGTCCTGAAGAAAAGGCTTGGCAAAATAGAGGTCCCCAAAGCCAGAGGAGCAGTGAAGAGGTGCAGGGGCTGTAGACCATGGAGACTGACATATGCTGATGTTAGATACCCAGACTCATCCCTGTGTCCAAGTCTGGATGTCACAGAGGTACCTGGCAAAGGTCCCAACAGTGTCCTTCAGGATTCAGCTGTCTCCCTACTTGCCCTCCACATAACCCACTTCCTGTGGTTCTGGGAGTCAAGGACTTCATCACCTTTTTCGTTTTCTTGTCATATTGCAGGTACTGTGACTCGACCAGTCTTCCTCCTGCAGGAGACACATCGTTTGTCACAGAACAGGACTGCTGCACCAGGAAGACCCAGAGCATAACCAGGACCCTGCAGTGAAAAGCAGGACTGGCCCTTCATGCTGAATGACAGGAAAAGCACCCGGCCTTCTCTTTGTTGCAGACTGGATTCCTCAGCCTTCCTGTTATGAACAGGGCACTAGTACCCTTCACAGGATACTTAGTGTTTATAAGACATTTATAGAATTCATCTGGTATGTAGGCCATTGGGCTAGGAGCCAGCATCAAGGCATCAAGTAGGAGGAAATACAGAAACATTCTAGGAAGGGACAGCCAGGGGCCAGTGGGATGGCTCAGTGATTGAGGACCAGAGTTCAGATCCCAGCACATGGATGTTCACAGTCATCTGCAGAATCAGATCTAGGGGGTCCCATGACCTCCCCAGCTCCCAAGCAGCTACATGTGTGCGTCTTAGACACTTCTTACTCACCGTGAAACAACCTAAGCCACAAAACATCCCACACCTTCTTGGATGGGCCCATCCCTGGGGGAGTCTTGTGTGTTCTGGGCTTCAACTCTAGGAAAGCTTGGCGCTGTTTTCTAGGATGTCTTATTCCTTATATCAGCAGAGAAAGAAAAAAAAGATCCAGTCCTGGAACCCTAGAGGACACGGCCATGATGTCACTGCTGTGCTGGCATAGGCTTAGAGATATCTCCATGATCCATCCGAGTCACCTAGAGCTCAGGGAATGATGGAAGAGTCCATGTGAGTTCGCCCAGAGCTTGCAACCATGAGAAAGCTTGGAAAACACAGGGCACATGTGGTGTTTGATCCGAGGTCAGTTCAACCCTCTTGAGCCTGCAGCTAAGACAGACAGTTACACTGGCCTGAGTGCACAGGCCAGATCTCAGAACCTGTTTGCCAACCATGGAACACTCTGGATCCCTCCTCTCAGCTGGACCTTCTTCCTCTACACCTCATCCACCCAAGCTTCTCAAGAAATGAAGCTACCAGGTTAATACAACCACAAACTGAAGGCAACAAGAGCCTTCAGCCACCCTGTGGCAGTAAGGTCAGTCCATAGGTCTCCTGTCCCTGCACCATCAGTACCTGTGAGAGCCATGGCCACCTATTCCCTTCCGAGGTGAGAACAATTATACCCACAACCTTGCTTTCAACAAATCCTGCCTTGGCTATTGGTGGGACCCTCATGCGACTCAATCTGATGCAGGCCTCCTCAGACACTTTGGCTTCCTTTCTGGCTGCTGGAGCTTGGGCCCTCTGGCCTGGCCCAATGTAGGATCAGCAACATCCAACTCTGTCTGGCCTCAGCCATCCCACATTGGGGGCCCTGCTTCACTCCTAGGTGCATTCTTTTCCCACATCTCTCCAGTCTCTCCCTCATCCCTAATTCCCCTTGCCTCTCAGGCCCAGCCCTTCAGTCTCTAATGGAGACTGTCCTGGAAGGACAGGAGCCCCTCCCCTGCTGGGCTGTGACAACTCCGCCCTTGGGCTGACTCATCTCTACAGGCACAGCCTGCTGCTCCCCTGCCCCTGCAACCCACTTCCTAGCTCTGCTTCACACAAACACTCTGAGATCTCTATACTGGTTTCCCATTCTATTTTGCTCCCTCTCTGTCCTCCAGAAGTTCTGCTGCTCTCTCTCACCACAGTAGGACCCCACCAAGACACTGCTCCTGACCCCAGCAGCCACCAGCAGCCCAGGTCATGGGGCTACTAACAGCTTTGGCCCAGGACTCAGGGCTCCTTCCTTCTTCAGTATCGAGTCCAGGCTGAGACCATCTGGCCTGCTGCTGGGTCCTTGAAACCCTCAGTCTCACAGCCTCTGGGCACTCTGAGCCCTAGTCCTTATGGCTAATAAGTAGCTGCCCAGTCAAGCAACATGGACCTCACTGGCTTCCTGGTGTGCCATGATGCTTTCCCTGCATGGCCGGGGATGACTGCATGCTAGGATTATGTCTGGAACTAGACCTGCAGGTAACACCTGATGGGTTGGCCAGGCTGTCCTCCTACTCCTGTTCTCAGGAGATTCTCCTGACTAAGCCTCCCAAGTGCTGGGATGAGAAGTATGTGCCACCATGCCAGGTAGGGGTCTTCAGGTGTGATGAAAGACTGGGATCTGTGGTCCTGGTTACTTCCAACAGTGGGGACACCAGTGTTCTGAGCATTATGTCATCTAGGACTTATATTCCATGTACTTCACACGAACACTGGGAGACTTCTGCACTGGTTACCTGTTCTCTTTGAAACCTGTCTTCAGGTATCTGACAGTGGGAGTCTCCATGAAGTTTTTGTCACCCTGAGGATGTGGCTATATTAATAAGCTCAGGCAGCATGCAAACACAGCAGAGGTTACAAACAAGACTACCAGGCTGGGGCCACTAAGTGATAGAGTGCTCCTTTGGCATGGTGAGGGCCCAAGTTCTCTTGCAACCAACATCTGCTGGGGATGTAGCTCAGTGATTAGGCACTTGCCTAGCGTATGTGAGGTCCTGGGCTCCATCCCTAGGACTAAACCCTCATCCCTACCCTGAACGCACCAGGACCAGGTATCACTGTCAATCCTGAGGGCTTGAGTTTGATCCTCAGGCCCTCTCCGATACAAAAAGAGAAAAAACTCCCCTGATTTGTGTTTGACCCCCACATGTGTCATGCCCGCCCCACTTCGAGTGTACAATTAAGGAAAGCATGAGTAAGTGGTTGAGAGGAACTCACTGCCCTTGCAGGAGACCCCAGTTTGCTTCTCAGCACAAACTGCATGTGACTCAGCAGGTCTCAGGGTAGAACTGGATATGTGACCCTGTGCTAAAGCACTGTCCTGAGTGGGGACTGTAGCTTCTGAAGAGGAATGCAGGCCTGGCCTCCAGACCTCCACCTTCAAGTCCTGTCTTGATGCCCTGGCAAAAGAAACTCCTTCTCTCCAGAGGAGCACTGCACTCAAATGACACCTCAGTGATGAAAACTATCAGTCCCCAAAGGCATGCCACTGAGCAGAGATAGCTTCCCCCATGCACCTCTGCCCATCCCCAGTTTCTCATGTCAATAACTCAACCTTTCATGAAGTAGATGGCAATGCATGAGGTAGGATGATCAGTAGTTTACTGGCCAGTCTGGGCTCTATGAGATGCTCTCCCTGAAATCAGAGCCAGCAAGAAATTCAGCATGAAAGCTCTTTGTAAAGAAGCTCAATGACCCAGAGCAGAGCCTGGGACCCCGCACGGTAGGATAAAGTGACTCCCATGCATTTTCCTCCACCTTCAACACTCATGCTTTGGCATGCACACCCCTACAAGGAGATCAATACACATGGAATAAAAAATTAAACAGAAACATTAATGAAGACAATGCATACAATGTATTAAAGGATCCTGGGAACACTCACTTAGCACTTTCCTTTTCTTTGTCTTGGGAACAGCACCTGCACCAGAGACTGGAGACTTCCTGCAAGAGAGAGAGGAGAGATGCACTGTTCATTCAGCTGGAGAGCTGTGCAAAGACCAGAGCCACACGGCTTTTTCTGACAGTGGGAGCTGGGCCCAAGTGTGGGCTGCTCCTACTAGAGGAACCACAGGAAGAGGACCACCTTCCTCAAACCTTCCTGGAAGTCAGAGCAAGGGCTATGGACGTCCCTCAATCCTCAGATGATTCTCTTTCAGCAATGGCTCAGAGCCTGTTAGGACAGAGAGGGACCAGAGCTTCCCCCCAAAGCAAGATCCCTGTCTTATCTGACAGTTATGAGGGCTTAGGGATGGGACAGAGGATGTGACAAGGTTACATGTAGCACAGGGCTAGGTTAGTAAGGCAATCAAAGAGGAAAGAATCCTGGAACATTCCTCATCTGTTCTTTTTGCTCTGTTCGTAGGGATGAGGGGCAGTGTGGGGTAGAGGACTAGGACACAGGACAGCCTTCTCTGCACATGGTTAGCTTTCTAGGCTGCCTGGTCACTGTGACCAGCAACTTTTCAACTGTGCCACTCTACTACCAAGGCTGACACAACTGGTGCACCATGTAGCAATAGGACTTTATTGACTTAGCAACATTTGGAATCACACAATGAGCATGTGTCACAGAAGAGTTTTTTTTTTTAAGAAAAGGATTTTAAAAAACTATTTATTTTGTCCATCTGAGTACGCTGTCCCTGTTTTCAGACACAACAGTAAAGGGTAGTATATGAGAGTAGAAATGGTTATGAGACACAATGTGTGGTTGCTGGGGATTGAACTCAGATCCTCTGGAAGAGCAGTCAGTGGTCTTAACCACTGAGCCTTCCCTCCAGCCCCAGTATATTGCATTTTCAATGTTGTTTGTTTTTATTTCCTTTTTCACGTATGTATGTATAGCGTTTCTGTGAGTACAGGTGTGTGTGTGCCTGTGTAAAGGTCAGGGACAACCTGAGCACAGGTCCTCACCTTCTACCTCTCGTCCATGGCTGTGTATGCTAGGCTAGCCCTTCCCCCTAATCCTAGAGACTGTCCACTTTAGGCTCCTATCTCCCTGTGGGAAGTGCTGGATGACAGACACTACTGCATCCAGGTTTATGTGGCTTCTAGGGACCTTAACTGTTGTTGGGCTTGTTCAGATGAAAATAAACACCATTTCACAGCCCTGGCTGGCCAGGCAGCGCACAGGTCTTTGCTGTTCTTGCAGAAGACTTGAGTTCAGTCTCCAGCACCCGGGTCAGTTGGCTCACAACCACCTGAGACTCCAGGTCCAGGGACTTCCAAGCTCTTTCTGGATAAACCTACATGGCAAAAGCAGGGCTGGGAGCTGGAAGACTCTGGTGTTGGCTTCTCCCTGTAGCAGGGGGCAAAACGTGGGCATGTGAGGTAACATGGAACCCTGTTATTCTACAAAGTGCAGAAGCTCCTGATGTCCCTCATGGTGCCCCAGAGCCTGTCCACCACTCATGGAGGCTTCAGGAACATGGCCTTTTCCTGACCTGTGTGCACTCTGCATCCT
Organism: Rattus norvegicus; assembly: GCF_021556685.1. Lineage (NCBI taxonomy): Eukaryota > Metazoa > Chordata > Mammalia > Rodentia > Muridae > Rattus > Rattus norvegicus. The sequence continues at coordinate 17,410,369 of NC_141552.1, forward strand.
CACTCTCTACCCCCTGCTTTTCTGGGTTGGAAGTCTCAGGTGTAGGAGGCGCCAACCATAGGCCTCTTCCCTTAGCATTTCAGCATTTTACCCACTTGACCTTCACCAGGCATCCTTTGCTCTACACAGTTACCTCAGCCTGTGACCCTCATCCTCCAGACTCTAATGAAGCAAACACCCATGTGTGTGGAGCTCTCATAGTTAGCCAGGGCTAAAGGGGAAGGCAGCACATCCTTCATGATCTCTAGACTCCTGAGGCCTAGGAAAATGTCTATACCGGTGCTAAACTCATGCTGACCTGTAAGACTACATTTTTCCTTTAAACAGAAGGATGTGTGGTGGTGGTGGCACAGGCCTTTGATCCTAACACTTGGGAGGCAGAGGCAGACAGATTTCTGAATTCTAGGCCAGCTTCCTCTACAGAGCTAATTCCAGGTCAGCTACACAAAAAACAACACTGTCTCCAAGAGTAAAACAAAAAGAGAAAGAAAGAAAGAAAGAAAGAAAGAAAGAAAGAAAGAAAGAAAGGAAGGAAGGAAGGAAGGAAGGAAGGAAGAAAGAAGTGAAAGAAAGAAAGGAAGGAAGGAAGGAAGGAAGGAAGGAAGGATTCATATTTTGTATACAATGAGATGCCTGCCTGTCTATACCTGAACCACCATGTTAACTATAACTCTTGTCACATCTGTATTAATTCAAATACTGAAGGCCAAATGGTTAAATCTTAATGACTATACAATTGGGGGGTGGTGCTGAAGAGATGGTTGGTTTAGTGGCTAAGAGCAGAAGACCAAGGTTCAGTTCCCAGTGTCCACATGGTGGCTCCTATTAACCTGTAATTGCAATTCTAGGGAATCAGTCTGGACTTCACGGGCACCACACATACCACATGGTGCACAAGCATTTATTAGGTGAAACACTCAGGCACATAAAATAAGTAAATAAAATATATGGTTAACAGACACTGTGATTCAGGAAGTTCTTAGTGACTTTGGTTATCATTTCTCTCTCCCAGAGACCTGTCTTCCTCATGGCTCAGCCTCCCTGGCTTCTAGGACATTCCCTAGCTCTGTGGAGCATGAAGTACTCAACACCATAAGCCAAGCATTGCAAAGCAAACTGCACCTTTACTACTACACCTTCACCATGGCTGTGTCTAAAGGGAGAGACTTGGAATCCCACAGAGGCAAGGCCAAACCTGTTGGGCTATTTGAGCCCAGCCACTCAATAGTCAGATCTATTCCTGTCCTTGGCTATGGCATGAGGCTCTTAAGACAAATTAATCTGAAGGATCTCAACAGCTATGCTGTTAGACCTCTCATTGCTCTGCCCGACCTCCAAGCTTCGTTTTACTGGCTCAAATTCACACCCGAACTCCTCTCCTGCCTCAGCCACCATCAGCTCTTCTACTCCTCTCCACCTGTGCTCTGAATAATCCACACTAAGGTGGACGTTAACCTCTCCATGGACCTCCAGACGTATGCTTGTGATTACTCTTCATTGGCTGTTTTGTATGGGTAGGCGGGTTCTTCTAGTCTCATGCAGAACACTGCTCACACATTTTGGATCTTACAACACCCTCTTGATTGAGAATCCTGACTAATGACTGACTGAGCCTTCCATCCCTGAAGCCACCCTCTGTCTACCAGTCCAAGATGAGAATCCCCACCCTAACCCCAGGGTGTCCAGTTTCATCTCAGAAGCTAGACTCCGAACTGCCCAATATCTTTTGGATCTCTGCCTCTAATTCTCTGACAAATCGTTCCTATTTTTTTTTTTCCGGAGCTGGGGACCGAACCCAGGGCCTTGGGCTTCCTAGGCAAGCGCTCTACCACTGAGCTAAATCCCCAAACCCCCCCACCCCGTCCTCTTTTCTTTAAAAAAAAAAACAAAACACATTTTGTTGTTTATTTTTTGAGACAGGGTTTCTCTGTTCGGCCCTGGCAGTTCTGATATGCTCTCTGTAGACCAGACTTGTCAGGAAACCAGATATCTCCCTGCCTCGGCCTCTTAACCACTGGGATTACTGGATTTTGCCCGAAAGTTTAATTAAAAATTATTTAGTGGCAGTGCATGTTGGCACATGCCTTTAATTCAATCCATTGGGAGGTAGAGGCATTGTGAGTTCCAGGACAGCTAGGGCTATAAATTAACACCTTGTCTCAAAGAAAACAAGCCAAAAATAAAACAAAAATGTTGCAATATGGTCTTAGGTATGTAACTGAGTCTGTTCTTGAACTCTGAATCCTCCCACTTTCACTCAGGTGCTAATCAGCAGGCTTCTGTCTTGACTTTCACTGCGCACTCAGGGCTACCAGGACTGTTACCTCTCCCAGTGTAACTCCTGACTCTCTCATCAGCATCATCACAAAACTCCTGCTAAGAATTAAGGAAACCTGAATTCTAAGGAACTCCAGTATTTCCAAAGCTCACTCTAACACAGATGGATCCTATGCTGAAGTAAAATGGTGACAGCTGGAGGTCTTAATTCCAGGACTTGGGACAGAGGGGTTGGAGGATCTTGAATTCAGGGTTGCTTTTACCTTACAGTGTTGGTTAAAGCAGGTTTGTGCTGCTACAAGATACCCTGTCTAAAACTATACCAAACACACCTAAAATGAAACAGAGGAGTTTGAGTGGGCACAGATGGGAAAGCTGGGCACTTTGTGGCTAAGCCACCTGCTGCCAGCACCAAAGTCCATGCACAACCCCGATTCTGAGCTGCGTCTGGGACCCTGCTCAGGAGAATGCAGCAAAGTAGCTCAGATCCAGGGCTTTTGGTCTAAGAGGAATTCAGGCAGTCACTCTTTGGATGCCAGTTCTCCAGCTCAACTGCCTGTCAGCACAGGATCTGGTCGTAGTCATGGCTTGACACCCCTAAATTCCTCCCAGCTATGCTCTGAACTCACCCTGTGCCCCGTTCTGATGAATCTGCCATTCTCCATGGGAGTAGCCTCAAGAAGTCCCTCTCATGTGAAGCTCCACTCAGAGTGCACTAAACACTGCTGGGGAGGGGCGTGGCCAACAGAGCACCCACCCCTTTTAGCTGTAGAACATTTAGCTCTAGAGTGAGCACTACTGTGCATTGTGGAACTTAAGCAGTATCCCAGTCTTGGCCTGGGAAGAGCCGTGGACACCCACACTTTCTGGAGCGACATTGTCTCCTGAGGATAGAGTCAGGCCAGGAGCAGCAACTGATGTTCACGAGAGACAAACTTTCTTCACCTCCTGCCCATGCTGGCCCTAGGATCTGGGCTTTTTTGGTGACATGAGTGCTGAGCCTCCCAGGTAGATGGGTTTTCAGGGGTCAGGTGGTGATTGTCACCAAAGATATCCATAAGGATAAGTCATACTGTACTAATTCCCATATTAGATCCCTTCTCACAGGTCACAGAGGCCATAGTGGGTCCTAAATGTGGAGTCAGGTTCCTGTGCACTTTTGAGGAGACTGGTCAGACGTTTAGGCTTCGTGATATTTTGTTGGCATTATTTTGGGGGGATTTTATTTTTACTGTTGGGGCCAAACCTGGGGCTGCCATGTGGAGGGAAAAGGCTTTGCCATAGCTGTAGATCATCCCTAATTATAAACTCATGAATTCTCCCAATCCTGGAACTATCTAGGTCCCTCACATGATGCAACCTTTGGGGCATTCCTCACATAGAATCGTGGGGTGGACTGCATCCCAAAGAGAGACAGTGGGAAATGTTCCCCAGTGTCTCCCTGTGGCTGTGACGATGGGAGTGCTGACCAGTGGATGGCAGGCCCCATGTGAAAGCCTTTTGGTTTCTACTTGAGTGGAATCTTCACCATGCCTTTTTTTTTTTCTTGAAACACAGGTTGCCCTGGAACTTACAGTCTTCCATCACCCTGACTCAGTTTCCCATGACTGGGATCATAGGCTTAAATTACTATGCCCATTTTTCTTTTTTGTATTTATAAATCTGCTAAAAAGCCAGAAGGATCAGGAATGTAAAATGCTGCGGTCCAAGGCATGTCCAACAGGGGATTCTTGACCTAGGAGTATCCAGACCAGTGTTTATTGTGTGGCTACTTCATTCCCATAACAGCTTATATTTGACAAAGAATTCCAAGTTGTGATATCACTGGGCAGCAGGCGATATCCCACACAGCAGGAATGACTCAGGTTGTAATTAAGGCTGGAGAAACTTACTAGGACCCTGGTAATCCTACCACCCTGGGGCCTTTAGACAGCCTTAATCTGATCTTCCCCCCTGTGCTATGAATCAATTGCTCTTGAAGGTAGATTTGAATTTACAGTCACTGTGAGGCAGGAGAATTAGGACCCTATGGTCACTCTGGGCTGCATAGGAAGAGCCTGTTTCAATAGTAAAAGAGGTCACCTGTGAGTTCTTACTGTCTTCCCTGAGGCCTTCCTGCTGGAGTTAGACTAGCTGTCTCACCAATTGAAGTAGAGGGCAGAATGCTGGTGCCTTCTATAGTGAGGACTAGTGACAGATAGTCTATGGAAATTCTAGAAAGGTCTACAAGTATTTATGTCCTGTGCATGGGAACTGCTGGCTTCCCTGTGTCTTTGCCTTTATTTTGCAGTCCATGGGGCACCTGGAAATGTCCCCAAACCAGGCTGTACACAGGGCCTGTCCCGTGACTCTCACTTGCACTCAGAGCCTGCCTGATAGTCATAGGTCTGACAGAGCCCTGACACCTGCAGAGACCACTATAAGGGACCCTGCAATCCCCATACTGCCCATCAGTGTCTATAATGTCCCTATACGACACTGAGACGATCTAAGCTCCTTCCCATCTTTATGCTGCATCAGAATCTGACCATTGCTACTTTTGCTCCTCTCATACCCACACTAGAAGCCCTGTACCCACACTAGTCCCAGCTGGCCTGTTGCCTACTGACATCTCATGGACTCTGCCCCAATATTCCCTCTTTGCCTGGGTCCCTGCAACTGTGTCCAGTTCTGGCTGCTTCCCTGCCTCCCCTCTTCCATTTTCCAAATGGCCACATTGACACATGGGTTTCTGGGTCTCCCACTCCTCGGATGCTGGGAACAGGTTCCTTCTTTGCTGTTTGAATGGTTGTCCTAACACTGGAGGACCTTGCTTCAAGTAGTGGCAGTCAAACCTGGTGCTGATCGTGTCAGATCTGTCCAGGCTGTCTGTGTGACTGTGGAATGCGCCTCTGTTTTGGCTGAGTGTTATTTACCTCCCTCATGGCCATGTGATAATCAGCCCATGAGCATGTTCATTGTTTGGAAAGAAGGGTGTGGAGGACATATGCTCCTCATCCTAGCATTAGTGGAAAAAAGACATAGGTAGATGATGCATTCTAGACCATCCTGGGCTATAGAAACTCTGCCTCGAAGAATGCAGGTGGAGCAGGGCTGGGGTTCAGTTGGTTGCCTAGCAGCCTACCACATTGAGCAGGCACTGCTCAACCACCTGTACATACACATCTCCTGAGATCTCTCTCCTAAATGGGAGGTGATCGTGTCCACCTAGTACAGCACATGCCCTGGAAGGACAAAAGCTACCTACAGGAGCTGTGGTGATGACTCCCAGGTTAGAGCATCTGCTGCTCTCTCAGAAGAACCACATGGTCCCTAACAATCATCTACAATGGGGAATGCTATTCCCTCTTTTGGATCATGAGGGAAATGCACTCAGGAGTGGCCCAGACATACATTTGAAAAAAAAAAGATCCATTGAGTTACATGATAAAAATAAATATAATCAGCAACAATAAAAAACACAGCATATGAATGATCAAGTGAAACAGCACCTATAAAAACCTATTTCCCAAAATGACGTTGATGGTCATTATCTTTATGGTTTAATAATAATGCTGTATTGTAAGAAAAACTGAGGCACATGGTTCTCGATTAGGATTATTCTATATTCCTTTGTGAAAGTTGTCATTTTTTCTGCACCTCTACAGGCATGAGTGTGTGTTACTCAATATCTGGTGCACACAGTCAATAAGGAATGTGTGTTGTAGACTGATATAGACTAGGATGAGCAGAACACATGACAGCATGGATACAGTATGTCAGTGATTACATCATAAAGTGTGTGTCCATAAAAAAAGTCACATTATCCACACAAAAGACACTATCACCCTGTGTACCCCTTGGTGGCTTTGAATTCCCTATTTACCCATGCTGCCTGGACCATGCAAAGATCCATATCCAGCTGTCAGTTCTAAGTCTACAGGAGGGGAAAGGACCCTTGAAGAAGATGGTCTTAAGAGTCAAGAGTTACAAATCAATTTTTATTCATAAGGAATACAATTTACAAAAAACAGGCATAAAATGAACAACTAAAACGGTATAAAAAAATGAAAAACAGTAACAAGAATATATAACTATGAAATACCAAAAAGAAAACTTCAATGAAAATCATAACCAAAAACATTTCTTAACAGCATTTTCTTAATGAATATTTAGAAACACAGTTGTAGTGCTGTTTCTCCTCTAGGACGTGAGATGTCAAGGCAGTCCCCTCAGTTGTCTCTCAAATGGTGTTGTCGGTAGGAGAGAGGAGAAAGACGTCAATGAGACAGGCTGGCATACAGATACATAAATTTAGGGTTTCTATACATTGAGGAAATTATCTGAGAAGAAGAATATTCCCCCAAAAAGTCTTTGACTGTGAGGATTGTCGTCACAGGGAACTCCTGAGAGAGAAACTCATTCCTCAGGGGGCTGTCTTCCTGGGATCTGTCCTATGCCATGTCTCCTGCAGTTTCTGAGACCTGGGAGGAGAAGGCAGCTATTAAGACACTGATTTGGTGGGGACATGCATACCAGCTGTCAAGTTGCTGCCTTCTGTCCCCTCAACTACATTGGACAGACAGCACTGATCTTTTCACTGAAATCATTGCTGATATCTCTGCAGGCTGGGAACATCACCAGCAACCCTCACAGTACTGTGGGAGAACAAGCTGCTCCTCAGACTCTACCAGTGCAAAACAGAAATGGGGAAATGGGGAGAGACCTAATTGGGGTGCAGGAAGAAAGAGAAGGCCACATGATACCCAGATCAAAGCCAATGACCAGGACTCATTTGCCATTTGCACTTGGTTCTTATCCCTACAAGGTGCTTCCAACCATAACATGACCCCTGTATGACCTTTGTCACACGACCAAGAACTCATTCAAAACTCTTCATAGCATCCAATCTTTGATAGGGAGATGCAGTCATATGATATGTTATTCCTCTGTCACCATTTCTGGACTGCATTTTCAAAAAGGGCAGAGAAGTATAATTGCCAATAATTCAGTTTCTGAAAAGTGTTTAACATCCAAGAATACTTGTGCACAGCAGGGCAATGAATAACTCTATCACATGAAGTGGGTGACTGATTGGGTGTGGGGAGATTAGAAAGGTGATAGGGGAAGCAAAGATGTATCCAATAGGCAAACGGTATCAGACATTGTTAATCTGACTCAGCTGCTTGTTCCTACCACATTTTGCTGGGTCTGGAGGTTGCTGGTCTTCTCCTGTTCGTCTTCATCTTTCCGGTTCAACTCAAACAAATATCGCTGTACCTCCTTGCTCTCCTGCTTCAATGTGACCAACTTCTTCTTCATACATGCCTTGTCCATCAGGAGCCGGCTGTGCAGGTTGCTGGAAACACACTCTGCATAGTAAGATCCTGAAGCCTCTTCCTCCCATTCCAACTGCCAAATCCCACAAAGTCCACCAGGACCCAGATACCCATAAAGACTTCATAGAATACATCTCCATACATGTAAGGCTTCTGCACAAACAGCAAACGGCCAATCCAGGGAAGAATAAATTGTTTCTGTGACCCAAGCACAAATAAGAGTCCATGTCTGTCCAAAAGAACAAGGGATCTACAACTACCCATGAGAGCCCAATGCATCGGGACAGCATCAATTAGTAGGCAGTAAACAACCACAAGAGGACAGTAGAACCAAGGGAGGTCATGCTAACCATGTGGTCCACACATTGAGCTTTGTTAAACCTGGTCTGACACCAGAGCCGCAGGTTGGCCTAATAACACACTGATGCCTGAATCAGTGTAGTTCTATCCAGAGCCTTCTAAAGATGCATAGACACTGTGGTGATAAATGACAGTCTCTTATGGAACTGAAACTGAGTCCAAAAGACCCACGGCACAGTGATATTTAAACAGCAGAAGAGATGGGCCCAGAGCTGCAGACCCTCCGGTCCAGAACAAAGAGAGGCAGACATGGCCATTCCCCAAGTGATGGGCCCTTCTGACCAGTACTTACCGATAGAAGTTAATGTCCTTCTTGAGCTCCTGAAATTTCTCACGATGTTCAATGTTCTTTGTGTCTAAGTTGTGCAGTAATGACATGACCTCTTTCTCCTTTATCTTCAAGTTTTCATAAAATGGATTTGGCCTGAAGTAGGGGCTGGCCCCAGGAAGATAGAACCCAATGAACATAGAGGTTTAGGATTATATGAACTCAGGCTGTGCCCTGTACTACCCCAGCCCTGGAAGGACACTTTCTGACTTCTACATATTTGGATCTTCTTCAGCTTCAGAAACTTGGAATTGTGTGCCCAGGACAACAGAAGCTAAGCACCCAGATAAAGGGTTCCCTGGCTCACTTTTTTCAATCAGGAGGGCTGGATCTGCATTCAAACCTGTTATGCTGTCAAGAGCCTAGGCCATAGAGCTTACCCAACCACACACACACACACACACACACACACACACACACACACACACACACACACACACCCAGAAACCTCTTATTTCATTTTTCCTGTTTTGACAAGTGGAATGCTACAAGCCGAATAACTAATATTCTAGAGGCAGACAGTACACATAATTCTGGAGATGAGACCAGATATTGCCACAAACTTATAATCTGCCCAAGGCATACAAATGTATAGACCAATGTGACCACAAAGGCAAAGAACTGTACTGTTGAAAGTGGGGCTTCCAAAATAAAGCACTTACACCTCCATGAAACTATTATACAGGTATATGCTGAGGTCAAAAAACAGACCCTTAAATTCCAAGGGTGGAGGGACATAGAAACATATAAAAGTTGTGCATATGCATGCAGACCTGTGCACACACAGACACACAAACTGGGACACACCCACAAGAAAAGAAAAGTAAACAGACTCAGAGAATGAGAAAGAGAGACAAATATGGAAAGGGCACAACTGGAATCAGTAGAAATGTATGCACCATTACTGTCTCAGAGTTTAAGGCACACAGACAAGAAGGAACAGGCCTGAGCCTCAGGCCTTCTAGTTAAGCATGGAGATGAACAATGTGTTACCTGTCACCTAAGGGTGCTGCCAGGATATGATAGCTTTCAGTCACCTTCCTAGCAAGTACAATCACTGTCCACAAACTCACAGCACCTAGAACCTTGCAAACTGCCACCTGTCAAGGGCTTTCCAATTGTACACTGGGAACTCATGCTCCAGTGACTTTATCCCTGAATGATTCACTCACATCACAAGTTCAGATTTTCAACAGGCAGAATCAGAGAGTCCATTTCCAAACTCACTCCTCAGTAAGGGTCAGGTTCTGAATCTCCTCTCTATGGGAGATGAGGTTTAGAACAAGGTCGTTTGTTTGGAGCAATGCATACCTCTTGCTCATGGATCCACCTGTCACATAAAGGAGGCGATCTGTCAGCTCATTTCTCTCCTTGGTAGTTAGCTCCAGTTCTCTATTCAGCCTCTCCTCTTCCTCATTGCCCTGCACCTTGTTTAGGATATTTTCAGGGGATGACGTCTGTCTGCAGGCCTCTGTAGGTAGAAGAACACAAGTGAACCTGCATGGGGCGAATGCATAGAGCATACACAGACCACAGTGAGGTCCAAACAGGAGAACATGCTTGGAAGCCAGTGTCACTGCAAGGAGTTTGGTCTATGTGTAAGAGGCCTCCTAAGTGGATCACAGTTCCCCCACTACTATATAGAGACCAAGATATTTAAGCAGCCAGGTGTTCCCTATGCCCGCCCACACAGGCTTACAAGTACCAGAGAGATGCCTTCTCCAGGATTATTATCAGGTACGCAGGCTACAACCTGGTTTCAGGACCCTCACCCCTCTGGTTTCAGAAGCAGATCATCAATTCAGCATCCACAATGACTTGATTGATCAGGGATACTCAGATATCCTACACTGTTACTCTAGTCCAATAACTTTGCATTAAAATGTCATGTAGGGGGAGGACATGGTCAACAGACTTATTAATTACCCCTACTGAAATGACAAATGCCCCAGAAGTGTCAGTAGGTTACAGGCTCTTTCTCTACCTGCCCCATATAGTTTGGCTACTGTAGAAAAATATCTTCCACACAGAACCTCTAATATATGAAGGTAAGAGTGGCCCCGTCAGCCAGCGGTAGTCAGAGGAGTTCTACGAATATAAGGTCATGTCAGGAGCACAATTCTCTACCTCTTACTACTGTCAGTTAGTCACTTAATTTAAAGAAGCAATGAAAGTGAAGTACATTGATGCCCTGTTTAATTCAGAAAAGTTATACCCTCCACGACTCCTGATGGTGTTATTATATCAATTTAACATACCGAATGCACTGTAAAAGTAAAGACTAGAAGTTCACCCAATAATAGCATAGGCAGTGCCATATCCTCCACGTGGTTATGGAGAAACTAATGATGTGAAAACCTTGACTTTCAGGAATTGTGATAATCATGGAATTCAATATCTGTGGAGATGTTCCAGTGGTTGTGGCACATTGCTATAAAGGCCAGCAGAAGACCCCCACACACACCCCTGACAGGAAGCTCAACATACACTGCCCAGAACTTACTCCACATTCCCCATGTCCTGTGTCCATCATTACCTTTAGGTTTCGTTTGCTTCACTCTAGACTCTTCTCTATCAACATCAACTCTCCCAAAGCGCCTACAAAGACGGGCAAACATGTCTGTGGATATATCCTTTGGACACTAAGAGAAAAAGCAGGGAATTGGTTGTCACAACGATACTGGTGACATCACAGGGATTCCAAGGTCTGTCTAGGAGACAATAGAATGTCCACGAAGGGTCTGCTGATGTCATGGAGAACAGACTTTGCCTCCCTGCTAATGTTCTCCCTGTACTGAGCAAGCGCTGATGTGCCCTTTTCAGGAGACTTCCCTGTGTCATAGCCACTGAGCACCACATGCTTCCAAAGCCAAATTTTGCTCTAGGCTTGATTGGAAAAACCTAAGTCATTACTATGTATCTAAATGAGTGCTTCCTCCCCAATCCCTGCACAGAAATGTTTCATCCTACCTCAAATTCTCCTCAGTCAGCAATATTACCCATTAAAGATTACTGAGAAATCACACCAGTTCCTATAAGTAGCCAAAGAGGTCTCCTGTCTCATCATGTGCAGGTGCATGAAATCACACCCAGAAAGAGCCTGTAGGGTAGGTTGCAATGTGGGTGTGTGTTATAGGTACAACCTGAAGCTTTGTGCTTAACATATGACAGTTGCTACCAGATTCCTTAGGAGAAAGAATTGCATTCATTATGGTCCTGGCAACAACGTGGTGATCTGTTAGGAGAGGAAACTGAAATATTGGATCCACCAGTGAATGCACCCTCAGGCTGAGTGTGGGGCTCTCCTCTCTGCACCTAAGTTACCAAAGCAGGATTGCTTACAGGCCTCTCTAAGCTATAACGTGTGATTTCATGTGAAAAATAAAATAGTCAGCAGATGTGGGGGGGGGGATGCAGCCAAAGGAGTAGGACAAGCCTAGAGACATAACTCAGTGTACAGAGTAAGAAACAAGCATCTTCACTCCTGTTTCATGGATCACCCCACAAAACACAAACGCATCTATCGTACTAAAAAAAAAAACCAAGTTATTTTATTGAATGCATACACTAATACTGTTTACAGTATTAGTAGCAAAGCTCAGATTTTGGGGGCAGATACATGACTTGAACTATCTTCCTGACAACATATAAAGCAATAAATAAATAAATAAATAAATAAATAAATAAATAAGAAAAAAACACAAAAATAAAAAACACAAAAAGCACGAGCCTCTCATGTGAAGTTACAGAAGAGAGATCCAGTGGTCACTTCTGACCAGGCCATTTTAGCTATGACGGTGCATAGTGACCCTTAATTTGATGGGTCCTATATAAAGCTTTGTGCAATATTGTCATTTTAACAAACCTCATCCAGAACATACATAAAGACACAGGATATGATTGCCATGTCCTTGCTGTGTATCAAGTTATTTTTCTGTGTCCTTGATTGTCAGGCATATTACACCAACAATCTGAGATGGCTGGTAGACTTGGAAGAAAGTGGATATGAAAGATCCCCGTTTGATATCAGTACAGCCATTTCTTAAGCATGAGAATCTTTTAAGCTGGCCCTCGCTTAGCCCCTAGACGTTAGACAATAGACCAGAAAGTACAGAAAGCACATTCCCACCCACTCTCTAGGAAGCTGCCCGACCATAAGAACAGAGGGTATAGAACATATTTACTGCAGGGCAATTACAAGACAGGAAACATCTCTGGGAAGCTGACTGACCACTATAGAAGTGAGATGTCCTTGGTACTGAATGCAGCTGTGCTATAGGCTGACATAGCTATAGCCTTGTCCTGGGAACTCCAGAAGAGAAACACCTGCCAAGACAGATATCCTTGATCCTTGTCCTGGGAACCCCAGGATAAGAAAACATATATCAAGTCAGACGTCCTTCCTACTGAAATAGCTACATTGATGTGGTTTCGGCCTTATCCCAGGACGAGAAACATCTGCCTAGTTATTCTTGGCACCGAAATAGCTGAGCTAATGAAACTGTGTGATCATAAATGACTGTTTAAGCTGTACATTTCTGTTGTTTGAGGCTCCTTACATCCCTCCTCCTGAGGACCATGTCGAGCCCCAGTGCATTGGTAACCCAAAGTAAACCTCTTGTTTTTACATCAAGACTGAGTCCAGTGTGTTCATGGGGTGGTGATTGTCCTCAGGACTGGAGCGAGAGTCTCCTCTGTCTGAGGGTCTTTCAGATAAAGCTATAGTTGTGGGTTACACACCTCAATTCTCATTGGCTAATGCTGTCCTCACAGTCCTTGGAGGCCCCTTTGTAAGACTACCTGTTGGAAAGTAGAAGCAGCTTTATTTGAGCTCAAAGTGAACCTGACGAGCAACGTAGAGAACAAGATGAGGTAATTGAGAACCTGTCTAAAACCAGCACAGAAACCCACCCTTCATTCAAAGCATCATCTACCAATTCTTGAATTTTTACCATTCTCTACCAACCAGTCTTTCATTCAGGAAAGGTAGAAAAAAACCGGAAATGATCTTTTTATTCTAAGGATCTTGATCTGTCTTTCCTTTGGTCCACGTTAAGAACAAATGAAATGGGTATGACCATCTGAACAACTTAGTATCACCTACTCAGCATTTCTAGCCTAATACTGTGCCTATGGCAATCTCAAGCTTCCCTGAGTGTTGCTGCCCCAGCAAGAAGAGTGAAGAACTGAGGTCAAACCCCACTTAACCTTTCAAGGGGTTAGAAGAAAGCCATCAGAGATACTGCACTTCTTTGTCCTTAGATTAAATCAAGATGATACAACGTGAATCTATTGGGCTATTCAACCATACATCTTCCTCACAACCCCACCTATCTGAGTTCATTGCTTGGCAGAATTCATGCCCCACCATCCTAGATATTTCTTGATTCATTGCTGCCAAGGGCCAGGTTTCCTGAGTTTTGTTTTTTATAGAATTGGGTTTAGTCAATCATAGTTGCCCTCTGTAAGAAATGACAAATATCTATAATAACTGACCACACTGTACTTGTGTATACAAGTACAGTAGTGGAAAATTCAGCATAACCGAGGAGTGGGAAATCACCACTGTTTCCTGGCCTTTCTCTGCCCATATCACAGCTCACAGGCGGCTGGGGCAAACCTTGAGTTCCTCTGTAGAAACAGAGTGATGTTGAATGGACACTGAGCAGGCAGAGCAACACAGCTGAGGCAACTCAATTCCAGCAACAAATGCATTATTTGTTTCCCATCTTAACAGCTCCTTTTGAGGACTTGTCCCCACACCTAGCTTAAACACAGCAATTTTCATACATGCCTGCCTGCTATTTCATATTGTTGCTGTAATACGCCTCCACATCATAGATTTCAAAAAAGAAAGAAAATAAACCTGACACTGAGAAGGGTGATGCTTGTCAACAGCTAGTGTGTTCGGGGCCCAGGTACGGTCACAAATAACCAGGACACAGGGGATGCAGAGCAAAGGCAGATGCAACTGCATGCAGCTGCAAGCTTATTAACCCTTATATATGCATGAATATGGATTACCTCACTTTCCCTTTTGGCAAGATATAATAAGATCGTTATTCCCATGATACCAGGAACAACCGAGGCAAGACTAGGCAAAGAAGTGAGACTAAGCAAAGGCTTCTCCTTAAAATATCTGTATAGCAAATCACCCCTCTTCCTAGTATCACAATATACTTGTCATAACCCAGAGAGCATGAGAGCCGCTTCCACAAAAAACGGACACAGTACAGCATAGTGTAAGGTAAAGTGAGAAAAACATTTCTTTCTCAAGGGCAGCATTGCAGCCCCTGCTTGCATCTCTCAGCCGTCTTTCCTTGATCCTGTCTGGGAAGTGTCTCTCAGTGACTCCTCAATTTCTCTCTTTGTCCTTTTGTTTTAAAAGTAACACATTCTATAACATAGCTAAATGTCCTTGAAGGGGTTTAATCATGCAAAAAGAAAGCAATATAATATATAATGTATGCAACCTTTAATGAGTGTATCTATTTTCTTAGGGGTATTATTCAGATACCTTCCCAGATCTGGATTTAACTTTGGTAATTGTTATCTGTCTACAAAATCAACAATATCCAATAAATATTCCAGTTTTCTGGCGTAAAGTCCTCGGGAGTAAGAACTAATGATTTTGGAATTTGCTCGGTGTCTATTGTTATGTCCCTCATTTCATTTCTGATTTTTAATTCATGTATTGTCTCTCTTGTGCATTGTTAGTTTGAGGAAGGGGTTGTCTCTCTTGTGGATCTTCTCAAAAAAAAAAAAAGAGGAAGAAAAGACAGCTCTTGCTTTCCTTGACTTTGTATTTTTCTCTTTGTTTCTAAAGGCTTGATTTCAACCCTGAGTTTATTTCCTTTCATCAGATCCTACCAGACTCTCTATGGGATGAGGCTTTGCCTCCTCTTGGTAACAGCAGCATGGAATAAATGAAGCTTCTGCTGATCTCTGTTGTGGTTTTGCACATCACAATCTCCCCGAAAACCATGCATACCCTGGTTTTAGGCTCTATTAAAGCGGCCCACTAATTCAGTGTTCCCTGCAAGGTGCCATGGAACAGTAGTAACATAATTCTGCATGCACATAGACAGGTTTCTCCACAGTCTTATGGGTCATTCGATAATAATTTATAGTGAGATCATGGATGAACACACACACACACACACAGACACTCATACTCATACTCTCACTCATACACACACAAACTTTAAAGCAATAGTAATTTTTCTTAGAGTCTGATATAATTGGTTCTAATACAAAGACAGCCTGAGTGTAGTTACTATATAACTAAATAGTACTCATGCTCTCAGGCAAAGAGTTTAAAGTTTATAGGTACCTAATAAACTAGCATTGGGACATATAAAGAACATTTAAATGTTCAGCAGAAATACAAAGAACAACTAATTTAATTTGTTAAAAGTGAAAGCTTATACAATTCTGAAGGTTTTTATACTGGTTTTATTATACATGTAACTATGAAAAGAAAACATACATACTTGATCAATGAAATGAGGAAGAGTGATTTAATGAACAGAAAAATGGATGGTACTTCAAAATTTCCATGATTACATATTATCTATTTAATTCCCTCCACAATAGCAAGAAACGGACATTATTATTTATGCGACATTACAGATACATAAACCGAGAAAATATTGTTTGGCCTGATTTTCTGAGCTTTTTAAAGGTTTAGTTAATTGACAGGGCTGTGGTTTAAAATTAGGGTCCATATTCTTCTGTTTTAAATGTGTGACACTTTTCTCTTTTTTTCTCCTTCTTTATTAAATTGGGTATTTCTTATTTACATTTCAATTGTTATTACCCTTCTGGGTTTCCAGGCAAACATCCCCCTAACCCCTCCCCCTCCCCTTCTCTATTGGTGTCCCCTCCCCATCCTCCTCCCATTGCCACCCTCCCCCCCAACAAGCCCCTTCACTGGGGGTTCACTCTTGGCAGGACCAAGGGCTTCCCTTTTATTTCTAGTGGGTGCTGCTCTCCCTGCTCCGTGGGAAGTGGATGGGGGGAAGGCCCGGGCCTGAGGTGAGTTGGAACTGGGGTAGAAAGGCATAGGGCCTCCTAGGTGAGAATGCCAAACCACCACTGCTGCTGCAGCCACCATGGAGAAGCCCTTGTTCCTGCTGCAGGGAGGAGAGTCTGGTGCCCACAAGATGGCTGAAGGGGAGCTGAGAGTGGACAGCTTCATCACCCGCCTGCTGGAGGTATGAGGATATCGTCCGGGAAAAATTGTGCAGATGACTGAAGCAGAAGCCGAGGGCTGTGTATCACGTCTCGTGAAATCTTTCTTAGCCAGCCAACAGCTGTGAACACAGGTTTCTTTTGGAGAGCAGGCCTGTGCAGGCCCAGAACCTAGGTGGGACAGTTCAAGCTACCCTTTTTCCATGGCCAATCTCAGATCATATTCAGAAAGTATTTCTTGGGCTAAAGAGATGGCTTAGTGGTTAAGAGCACTGACAGCTCTTCCAGAGGTCCTGAGTTCAAATCCCAGCAACCACATGGTGGCTCACAACCATCTCTAATGAGATATGATGCCCTCTTCTGGTGTGTCTGAAGACAGTCACGTTGTACTTGTATATAATAAATAAAGAAATAAATCTTTAAAAAAAAGAGTATTTCTTCCAGGTGATGGATTTCCAATTTATGGAATTGAACTAACTTACTGATGGTGGAAGTGACACAGAGAGTTAAAGTACAGAAGGAATAATCCAGAATGTCCACCAACAGTTGCTGTCACACCAGGACTTTTAAAAGCTCAACTGCTAGAGAAGCAATGTAGTCTTTGGTTATTCTCAAGCTTAGGTCTTCTAGTCATTATAAGCTGACCATGACACAAAAAGAGTCATCTATATCAAAATAGAGAATAGTAACTAGATTCACACCACACTATCACATCACTACTGTATTTGAGGTTCTCAGTTAATATCTAAGAACCTGGAAGAGGCCTGGGTCTTGCTACACATACTCATAATTTATGTCCCCATTGTCAGCTGAGATTCTTCATGCAGCCTGGGGTCAAGGAGGTCATCCCACAAAGCACAAAACGCCCATCTCAGATAAACATGTATGGTTTATTGAATCCAAAACATCCATGAATTTCAGGACACAATTAAATGTTGAAACCTAAGGATAATAGATAGAGAAGAGAATTAAGATTTCTAGATCATAGATCCAGTAAACACCTTCAACAAATCATAGCAGCAAACTTCCATAAGGTAAAGAAAGAAAAGGCCATAAAGGTACAACAAGCCTACAGAACATCAAACTAATTGTACCAGAAAAATTCCTCCATTCACATAATAATGAAAACGCTAAATGCACAGATCAAGAAAGAACATTAAAAGGGGTAAGGTATAAATATCTAGTAACAAATAAATTCAGACGTATCTGAATTACACCAGACTTCTCAACAGAGATTCTAAAAGTCAGAAAATCTTGGGCAGATGTAATACAGACAAAGGCTCCTATATCCAGCATAATCCACACTCACCATAAAAGGAGGAACCAGGATATTTCATGACAAAACCAAATTTAAACAATTCTTTTCTGTAAGAAAGCACAACAGAGGCTAATAGGAGGAAAACTCCAAGACAGTGAACTAAACTATACCCAAGGAAAACCAAGAAATTAATCTTCTCTCAATAATTTAAAAAAAGAGAAGCACACAAACATAATTTCACCTATAACCAGAAAAAGAAGAGAAAGCAGCAATCATTGGCTTTAATATCTGACCAGATCCTCTTTCCCTAATCCCCAAGCTCCCAGGGGCCAAACTGCCAGCCAAAGTGTATGCAAGGATGCTCTATGGTTCAAGGTGAGGCCTATTGCCCCACCAAAGGGAGATCCTAGAGGTATGAGGTGGTGATGGATATGTGTGGGTGCAGGAGCACTGTCACATAGGCAAAGCTGAGCAGAAACAGGATGTAAGGTTTGATGAGTGGAGTCTGGAAAGCAGGACAACAGTTGAAATGTAAATAAATAAAATAACCGATTAATAAAAAATAACCAAAAATAAAATAACAAATAAAAAGGTAAATGAAAATTAAACCAAACCAACCAAACAAACAAAAATCCCTGTAGTGAAGTGGCCTAATGCTGCTTGTACTTTAATGCTAATTTGTAGAACTCTAGACTGGTTAACCCCAAATAACTGACCCTGCTCCCAGTTAACTGTGATTATAAAGAAGCCACCAGCCAACAGCTGCACAGCAGAGAGATGGGGGAGGTGACCTTTTGAGGGCTTTGCTAGAGAGGATCATGAGGAGGGAAGAAGGAAGAAGAAGCTGCCAGAGAATAAAGGAAGAACATGTGTGATGGAGAGGAGAGAGGAAGAGGACAGCAGCCATGGTTAAGGGAGAGGAGAGCCTGGTCCTGAGGGCTGTCCAAGGGGAACAAAGAGCAGCCAAGATGCTAAACAGCCTGTAAGAGTTAGCGTTATTGTTTGGAAAGTAGATCTAATACCATGGAGGGCAGGTAGCTGCCAAGCTACTGTGCTGACTAATGCACACTAAAAATAAATTTAACAAAATACGTATAACCAGTAAGACAGCTCTGTAGAGGATCCTAAAAGAAATACTTTAGTTTGAAGGGAAGGACAAAATACCAGAGAACACAGGGGATAAATTAATAAAACTAGAAAAGTTAATCAAAGAAGACTGTGAAAACCACAAAAATTAACAAAATGACAAAATTTAATGCATAGGTTTAAATAATAATTACATATCACTAAACTCAATATCTAGGGTGGTGGGGCATGAATTCTGCCATGGTCTGAACTCAGAAAGGTGGGGTTGGGAGAAACATGTCTGGTTAAATAGTCCACCCACATTGTGTCAATGTGATTTAATCTAAGGACAAAGAAGTGGAGCATCTCTCATGGGTTTCTTCTAACCCCTTGAAAGTATCACTTGGGTGTGGCCTCAGTACTTCATACTTCTTGCTAGGTCAGCGAAACTCAGGGAAGCTTGAGATTGTCATAGCACAGTATTAGGCTAGATATACTGAGTAGATGATACTAAGTTGTTCAGATGGTGATATCCAATTGCATGTGTTCTTAATGTGGACCTAAGGAAAGAGAGATCAAGGTCCTTAGAATAGAAGGAACATTCCCAGTCCTTTTCTACCATTCCAGACTGAAAGGCTGGTAGGGAGAAAGTGGTAAATAATAAAGAATTAATAGATGATGCTTTGAATGAAGGGTTGGTTTTTGTGCTGGTTTTAGACAGGGTCTCAAGTATCCCATGTTGCCCTCTCCCTGGCTGGCCCGGTTCACTTTGAAGTCAGTGCTTCCAATTTCCAATAGATAGTCTTACAAGAGGGGCCTCCGAGGTCTCTGAGGACAGTAGTAGCCATTGACAGTTGAGGTGTGCAACCCACAACTATAGTTTTAGCCACTTTGTTCCATGTCTACCAGCTATTTCAGATTGTTGCTGTTCTATGCCTGACAATCAAGGACACAGAAAAATAACCTGATAGAGAGCAAGGACATGGTGATCACATCCTTGCCTCTGCTGTATGTTCTGGATGAGGTTTGTTAAAATTCCAGTATTGCAAAAAGCTTTATATAGGGCCCATCACTTTAAGGGTCACTATGCACTGTTTCATCAAAAATGGCCTAATCAGAACTGACCGCCAGACAACACTTCCTGCGAAGTTCCTATGAGAAGCTTAAGTTTTTTGTGTTTTTTCTTCTTCCTTCCTTCCTTTCTTCCTTTCTTTCTTTCTTTCTTTCTTTCTTTCTTTCTTTCTTTCTTTCTTTCTTTCTTTCGCTTTATAGGTTTAGAGGAATGTATTTTGGGCCACGCATCTGCCCCTAGTATCCTAGCTATGGATGTGATCAATCAGTGTTAGTGTATGCATTCAATAAAATGTCCATTTTTGACTAAGGTAGATGCTTCTGTGTTTTGTGCGGTGACCCATTGTCAATGTGTAGTGAGTTGGGGCCCTGGGTATGGTCGCATACCCCCAGGACACAGGGGGTGCAGAGCAAAGGTATAAGAAACTGCACGCAGTTGCAAGCTTTATTAATCCTTATTAAGCTAAGAATATGCATTACTACAATTTTCATTGTGTCAAGATACCATAAAATTATTATTCCCAGGATACCAGGAACAATGAGGGAAGATTAAACAAAGAAAGACGAATAAACAAAAGCTTCTTCTAAAAATATTCATATAACAAATCACCTCTCTTATTATAATCAAAATATACTCACCATTACCAAGAGAGCGTTAGAACCACTTCCACAGAAACGGGACACAGGAGAACATAATTTAAGGCCAAGTGAGAAAAACATTTTCTTCTCCAGGGCGGCATTCCAGCCCCTACTTGAATCTGTCACCAGGCCTTTCTTGACCCTGCCTGGGAGCTGCATCTCTATGTCTTAACAATTCCTTCTTTTTTCTTTTGTTTTAAAGTAACACTTTACATAACATAGCTAAAGGTCCTTGTAGGGGTTTAGTCATGGAAAAATAAAGCAACATAATACATAATGTACATAAGATTATGGCAAAACTAGCTCCTCCCATGCTATGGAAAATCCTTTGAAGCCAAGCCTTGGGATCTAATCCTGTCAATTGATCAGCCAATAATTTCGCTATTTCCATAGGAGTAGTATCTTCTAGCTGTTTACCAAAAGACATTCGAACATCATATTTCAAGGCATTAATTACTTTTGAAGCACTTTCATTACCCTCTAAATAGGCTTGAATTAACTTCCAATCATGTTCTGTGTCATTATCCATATATTTACTAACAGAAAAGTAGTAGGATTTCATCATGATAAGCAATATAAGCCCGATAACTGGCATTGGCCGCAGCAGAAGAAACCATGAGTAAAACACACATTGCTAAGAATAAGTGCTCAGCAGTAAAGGACTTTCCTGAAGGAGACAAAATTATTCCTTTCAGTGCTTAATCGCTTCACCTGACCCCACATAGGTAATAGGGTTGTCACTGCACGGATCCTTATCCATTGTTGTTTGTGGACACTAAGAGAAGCCAGGGCCTCAGTAATGGAGGACACCTCCTCATCTCCTGAGAACATCCATCAGGAGAAAATGTAGCTGGTTTAACTGGATTCCTTTGAGGGTAGGGAGCAGTTCTTATTATTCTGTGCTTGGATCCATCTCCCGGGTAACCATAATAGTCTCCCATCCTGTAATGAGACAAAACCCTCTCCCCTATATACAATGATGTCCCTTCCTGCCATTCAGCATCCCGGGCAATTTTTATCCATACTGTCTGTTCCATGCCTTCTGGGGGGAAGTTCAACAAAGTGTCTATCGGCTCTTGATATAACTTCACCTTGTGGTAAATTAAGAAAATTAATAACGTATAATATTTGTGCCATATAGCTCTGGGACTGGTCTGCAAACTCCATTCAGGTTGCATAAGGCCATCTCTTTTCCCCCTTCTTAATTTTATAATTTGTCATTTCAGGTTATGGTGAATTCTTTCAACAAAAGCTTGTCCTTGTGTATTGTGTTCTGTACCAGTAATATGTACAATATGATATCGTTGACAAAATTGTTTATATTGATAAGAAATATATGTTGGTCCATTATCAATTTAATTTTAGAAGGCAGTCCCATAACAGCAAAAGTTTCCAATAGATGCTGTATAACATGAGCAGTGCGTACTCCTGGCAATAGTGTAGCCCACACAAATTTTGAAAAATTATCTATGCTTACATCTATATGTGAAAGGCGACCAAACTCAGAAATATGGGTTATATCGATCTGACACGATGTATTAAGTTGCATCCTTCTGGGATTAATTTGAGATGGAATACATTTTATACGAGAAGACTGACACATAGGACAATTAGCAATAATTTGTTTGGCTTAAGAATAGGGAAGCTTATATTTAATATGTAAATATCCTGTATTGGCATGATTATGACTGTGTTCTTCTGGGGTAGCAAATGCCACTAATTGATCTACCATATGATTGCCAAGTGTTAAAGATTCTGGAAATTTTGAATGTGATCTAGTATGTGTAATGAATATTCTAGAGTTTCATAATAACAATAGTCCTTTAATATGTGAGAATAACATTTAATATAGGCTTAGATGTAGAAACAACAGCAGTCGCAATGTTCTGTACTACTCCTACAACATAAGCAGACTCAGCTATAATATTTTTACATCATGAGTAAAATCCTGGAATACATTAATTACCGCTAATAATTCATTTTGTTGTACTGACCCAAAAGAAGATTCTTGTCCCCAAAATTAATCTTTGGTCCAATAAGCCATCTTGGTCTTAGAGCCATCTGCAAACACAGTAAGGGCTGATGGTAATGGATCAACAGAAATTAGTGTATTTATCAAATTTTTTTTTGTTTTTTAAAGCAATCCCACAATTTACTATGGGGAGGATGAAATTCAATATTTCCAGTGTAAGAAATCATGGCTAATTGAAAAACCTCAGACATCTACATTAAATATTCCACTTTATCTTTGCTTAATGGGAAAACAAGAGCAGCACAATCATATCCCCACAGTGTAACAGGTCTTTGTATGCCTTGCTGAATAATTAAAGAAATTTGTTCCTCATAATTTGTTAATGTTTGGTTAAAGTTTTATTTAATATAAACCCACTCTAAAGGCAACTCATCCTGAGCGAAAGTGCCTGTAGGATATTCAAGAGTATTTAAACATATAATTTAATAACTCTATCTGGATCAATACGTGCCAAATATGCATCTTTCCATTTTCAGAAAAGATACCCTTGCATGCCTTCATATAAGCATTAATATCCCCAGCCTCCTCTATAGGTAATAACGCTCTCCTGTACTCTTCATTAGCATTTTCAAAAGCAAGCATTTGCATCAGTTGTCCTCCAGCTTCCTCTCCTACCACTGTTCTTTCCAATGTTAATTTTAATATACATAAAAACTTAATATATGGTTCATAAAAAGCTACTACATTTTTCAACCAACCAGTATCATCCTTTATAATAAGTCGGTTGGGCCACACCTTGAATCGATGCTGGCCTAATTATAGGAAAAGAAAAAGCAGGTGAATTCGTCATTATCAACGTGTGAATCTAATGGTCAACATGCCATCCTCGGGAAACGACTTAGAAAAACCTGCTTCAGGCAGTGGTGCAGAGGGCAAAACTTTTACTTTCGTTTTGTCTTAATGAAGCTCTAGCTTCTTGTTCTGTATTCGTCATTACCCTGTCTGCATTCATGGCCTTGAACACAGTAAAAATTACAGCCCAAAGAGACCAGAAATTGGAATCTTTTTGCCCTGCCTGACAGCCTTTTTCTCCTTAACATTCACTTTGACCCAGATATCAGAATCCCTGGAACCCTCTTCAGGGAACCACGGAGTTTACTCTTGCTGTCTCTAAACACTTTTCTAAACCAGACTGAGAGACATGAATTCCCTGCACTCTTAAAGATGCGTAAGCATAGCAAGATGAAGAGAAAATTTATCTTGTCCCATTTCCTTGTAATAAAATGTACTTTCCTTATCTGACTGTCCAGACTTACCTTCAGGGACCCTGTTCCAGTGCCATAGGTCGACGTCTAGGGTGTTAGGAGCCCTGCGTCCGGTCACATTCCTTTCTGTGTTTCCCGATGCTCAGTGGCCATGCCACTCCAGCATGCTTTGAAATGAACCAGTCCGCAACCACCACCACCACCACCACCACCACCACCACCACCACCACCACCACCACCACCACCAGCACCACCACCAATTTGGTTTTTTAAATAAAGTTTTATTGACATCGCCATACTCAGCATTTACATCTTGTTCAGTGCTGCTTCTGGCTGCAGCTGCAGGGCTTAGGAGCCACAGAGCCCTTTAGGCTCCCAGAGCTGAGAGCATTGACCATTTGCCTTTTTTGTGAAAGAGGTGACTGACCCCTGTGCTCGAGGTGGCCTTTCCGTGCCCTTTAACCCATAGCATAGGTCTCTGTGCCATCCTCTCCCTTTGCTATGGTGTGCACTTCCTGGTACATTTCCGTTAGCTCTTGACATTTCCAGAGCATTGGGTCTTGCAAATTGAATTTGCATGGCACCAGGAATAGACCTGATAGCAGGGTGTGGGACACTCCCTATGGGGAACCCTGCCCAGGGGCATAAGCTTACTTTTCCAGTCAACTCCCTGAACAGTGAGCCTTTGTGGGACAAGGTACTTCACGACATGACTTGACCTCTCTGCAGTGCACCCAATCCCTGCTTGGCTCAGATGTCCCCCAGAGAGGTTGTGTGAGTGTCCCCAGTAGAGGCAGCACTCTGTGTCGTGGCATTGACATGGCATCCAGGAAACTCAAAACCCGAGGGACATGTCGGGCAGTTGGAAGCAGATGTCTGCGTCCATGGAGAGAAGGATGGACTAGACACTCCTACAGGGGGTGAGCTGAGAAGCACTTCCTTGGCTTTTTCACAGCCCTGTAGGCTGCATGCCATGCTGAGTACCCATGCTGTGCTGAAGCCCCAGGCTTTGAGTCTCCCACAGCTGCTGTGTCCTGGGTCCAGGGTAGGATTAAGCAGACTTCAGCAGGAGAAAGGTGAAAACCCTGGTTGCAGTGTGGGGATGGCACAGTCATAACACTCCTGCACATGAGGCCCCTGACTTAGAGCCGTATAGCAGCTGTGACAAGCCAGCTCTGGTGACACTCATCTGCAATGCCAGGCCATGGGGGGTAGAGGAAGTAGGATCAGTTGTTTAATTATCCTTGGCTACATGGCAAGTTCGAGGCCAGCCTGGGCAACTTTGTCTATGAAAATAAGACAAAACTAGGTCTTGACTCTGAGCATCACTGCCTGTACCTGGCATGGTTGCCCCACCCCAGGTAAGAAACCCCTCTGTCCAGAGGCCATAACTGCAGGAGACCCCTGGCCAAGTGTCTATACAGCGCCCTGTTTGACTGGTCTGTGCTGAGGACCAAACACGCTCTCCTCAACAGGAAGGACATGGGAGAGGCTGTTTCTGTGAGGTCCCGGGCCCTGAGACGGCCAAGAATAAACCCTGTCCTTGGGAAAGCCATGGAGACTAGGAACCCAGGGGATCTCTGCAAACACCAGGGCTGGCAGGGGACTCTCATCCTCTACAGCAGCTGCTCTCAATCTGTGGGTTCTACATCAGAGCTCCTGCACACCAGACATTTACATTACAGTTCCTCACAGTAACAAAGTTACACTCATGAAGTAGCTCTCCAATAAGTTTATGGTTGGGATCACAACATGAGGAACTGAAATAAAGAGACACAGGATTAGGAACGGTAAGAACCGCCATTCTATAGGAACCCAGGCATCTGTACTCGGTGTCTGGAAGTGTGATAGGCTAGGCTTCACCCTCAGCGATGCCAGCATGTGGGCACCAAGCCCAGGTTCCACCCCAATGCTTCCTGGATATATGCAGGCCTGGTTCCATCAAGAAGTAATAAAGGAACCCTTGGTAAAAAACACTGGGTACCAAACTGGTCAGGAAAACACACCCCTCTGCTGCAACTCCTCTCAGGAGGGCTAGTCTTTCCAGGAGGCCCCGGCTATAACCAAACCTTATCTCCCAGTGCTTGCCCATTGGTGTCTTGGCCATATTCAGATTTGAGGACTTTGAACAGAATAGCTTCCAGCAGATTTGCATCAATGAATCCAACAAGCAGTTGCAGTCCTACTTCACCCAGCGCATCTTCAAGCTGAGGCAGGTGAGAGTGGACACCTATTCCCCAGCCCAGCCCAGCCATCACCCTGAATGTCAGCTGTGTCCCTCAGTATCAGCAGGATGGGGCCTGGGCACCGTAGGTTCCCCAGGACCTAAAGCTATGTCCTTGAACTCAGTGCCATGCTCAGCCCTTCCAGCCTCTTTCAACCCTTCTGGAAGCTCAACTGCTCCTGCAGCAAGTCAGCAGTGTGCACATTCTGTCACGTCATTTGTGTGTGTCTACAGGAGGTCAGAGCCTGTCCCCTCTGGTCCTTTCTTTTGCTGTATTTGCCTTTCTGAGGAGGCAGCACCCACAGGTATGGGAGGCAACCACATGCATATTCTGCAGCCATGTCTGATTCCTCTGAGGCTCAGTCCCACTTACACACCTACCCTCCAACCTCCCCCCTCCGTGTCACCCCTGGGGCTCTGTAAACCTTCCTGCTTTCTGTCTTTATATAACTGGTGACACTGCAGCCCTCAGTGGTGTCATACAGTGTTAGTTTGTCTTTGCACTGCCTGGAGGTCTGACTTAGGAGAATGGCTACCATTCTCATTCCTGTTCAAGGATCAGAATCTGAATCCTATGTAAGGCTGAATAATATTCCAGCACATGGCTGGGCCATGTTGAATTCACACAGTCACCTATGGATTTTATGTTTTGGCTTGTAAACACACACATATAAGACTCAAGTGACACCCAAGTGGAGAATTGCTGGAGTCCTCCATGGCTTTCTGAACTGTCTGAGAGACCATCCTGTCCACAGTGTATAGGGCACCATCTACTCATAGCTCACACAGCATGAGAAGATTAGTGAGGGTTAACCTGGCTTCTCTGTCTCCTACTTTCTGCCACACTAGCCCTAGCATCTTTCTGTATTGCAGTGAATGTTTAGAACCCAGGAGGATGGCAGCTTCCTTGCTCAAATATAGCAAGTTCCTCCTTGCCTGCTTTGAGACTGAGTCTCATGCAGCCCAGGCTGGCTTTGATCTCACCATTAGTTACGATGGCCATGAACTCCTGCTTGTCATGCATCAGACGTCTCTGAGCGCTGGGTGACAGGTATGCACCACTCTTAAGTCCTGCCACTGGGACAAGAGTGAGCAGAGCCAGCTCTGAAGCACACACTTTGCTGGTGTCAGGGATGACTGACTTATGATCCTGTCTTCCTTGCCCATGGCCCTTCTCCTTGGTGCATGCCATCCTTCCTCCCTGTGACTCATGGGGGACACCAAGCCTGAGGATGTCAGGAAGAAGTTTACTTACTTCACTGGGTTGGAGGCTGTTAGGTTCCTGCGTCAGTAGGTGCGATTCAAGCTAGAAGGTTTGTGGCATGAGAAACTGGAACAGAACTGGAATGGCAGGAACAATCGTCGCCTGGCTCTGAGAAGACCAGGTGGGCAGAAACTCATCGTTGGGCAGGTAGTGAGCTCAAGACCAGGCTGGGCATTGCTCAGTGCACGTGAACAGGTGTGCTTACATGGACATGTGTTTCCCCCACATGGTCACCACTTATCCAGGCACGGTGAATACTCCAAGGAGCTTTTTATGTTTTAACATTGTGTGTGTTTGTGTGTCCATACATACATATACACACATACATTCGTACATAAACACGAATACACGTACCTGAAAACACATGCATATACATGACTATACACATTCATGCTCATGCACAGATATATACACACCTACATGCATACACACATACATACACACACATACACACATACACACATACATGCATACACACATACACATATACATACACACATACACACACATACAATACATATACACACATACAAATACACCTATACACACATATAGACAGACATATACACACATATACATATACACGTATACACATACATGCATACACACATTCATATCCACACGTACATACAGACATATACATATATACTCACATACATGTAAGCACATGAGTGGAAGCCAGAGGACAGCTTGTCCCTTGGTTCTCTCCTTTTTACCACGTGGGTCCTGGGGATTGAGTCAAGCTCATCAGACTTGACAGCAAGCCCCTTTAACTGTAGACCCCTCTCATTGGCTGCCAGTTGCCTCTTTCCACAAATTCTATCCATGGTGGAATGTTTACAGTTGTTATTCTCCTGATTCCTTCAGCAATAGCGCAGACATCATTTACACTGCATTAGGAGTTATAATTCATGTAGATGTCAGGAGAGCTGGAGGCGTGCATGAAGAAGAGAGCCCACTTTCAATGTCATTATGTGGTATTGCCTTAGGCCCTTTTATACACTCCCCTGGCTTTGTCTGAGTATATGTTTGAGGTCTCTCTATGACTGTGCAAAGAAGTAAGAGATAGGGCTGGGCCACAAAATAGGAAAGTACTTGTTCATCCAAAAACAAAAACAAAAAACAAACATACAAACAAACAAAAATAGCTCTAGGGTGAAATATTGGTGCTAGTGCTGAACTACACAGCCAGAAGGTATTTTTCTAAGTAAATAACACAATATTGGGGATGACAATATGATCAAATATCCTACAACATAAGTTTGCAATGTTACCTACATTTTATAAATCAAGTCTGACCACCGTTTTGGTTGTTTCCAATCCTGTCTGAGTGCATCATCACGGGAATCCCAAGGAAAATCAGAAATGGGTTCTTGAAGCTGTTGCACAGGGCCAGTATAGACCTAAATACCACAGAGGAAACCTTGATTCTTATCACAAGGGATCATTCACCATCCCTCTTGTCACATAACTTATGACAAGACGTCACCTTTCCTAAACTTAGCCTTTTTCCCGAGTGCTGCAGAAGGGAAGACCTGGTGTCAAGGGGTCTGGATTCAAACCACAGGACACTGAATTCATTTAAATAGGTGTAGTTTATTAATGCACACACCAATACAGTTCAACCAGAGCAACAGCTCACAACTGTGTACTGGACATTGCTAGGCCCCGCTCATTGCAAAATCCACATGGGCTGGTGCACAAGTGTTGGAAATGCTTCGGTCTGTGGGCCCTGACTCAGGCCATTTTACACATAATTGTTCCTATTTTCCTTGAATCTATTGGTTCCTATGTGAAGAATACACTTGGGGAACTTGTTAAGATTAACAAACCTCATAACATACAGAACATAACAGGGTATGTGACCAGCACCACACAGTTCAACGTCAGAGTTTTTTGTTCTTTGTTAGTGTTTTTCTTGGCATCCATGATGTGGAGGCGTATTACAGAGCAATAGGAAAGAGCTGGCTGCTGTGTAACAAATTCACTGCTATTAAGGTAGGTATGGGGGCAAGACCTCAGGAGTAGCCCTTAAGATGGGAAGGAGATGATGTGTTTGATAACTGAAAGGAGCTGCCTCAGCTGTGTTTCTCTGCCTGCTCAGTGCCCATTCAACATCACTCTGTCCCTGAAGAGGAACTCAAGGTCTGCCCCCTGCTGCCTGTGAGCCAGGAAGAGGCACAGAAAGGCAAGGCCACAGCACTGGTTTCCAATCCCTCAGTAATGCTGGATTTCCAATAATGTACTTGTATACACAAATACACTGTGGTAAGTTGCAATAGATACTAATCATTTCTCACATAGGGCAGCAGTTGATTGACTACAACTAATTCTATTAAAAAGAAGAAACCTGGCTCCTGTAGAAATATACAAAGAAATATCTAGGATGGTGGGGGATGAATTCTGCCATGGACTGAACTCGTGGAAGTGGGGTTGGGAGAAAGATGCTGGTTAAATAGCCCACCAGGTTCACATTGTGTCAACTTGATTTAATCTAAGGACAAAGAAGTGGAGTATCTCTGATGGCTTTCTTCTAGTCCCTTTAAAGCATCACTGGGGTTTGAACTCAGAACTTCACACTTCTTGATGGGGCAACTACACTCAAGGAAGCTTAAGACTGTCATAGGCACAGTATTATGCTATATATACAGAGTAGATAATACTAAGATGTTCAGATGGTGATGTCCATTTGTATGCACTCTTAATGTGGACCTAAAAAAAGAGAGATCAAGGTCCTTAAAATAGAAAGATCAGTTCCAGTTGTTTTCTACCATTCCAAACAGAACGACTGGTAGGGAGAGAATGGTAAATAATCGAGAATTCGTAGATGATGCTTTGAATGAAGTGTGGATTTCTGTGCTCATTTAAACAGGGTCTCAAGTATCACATGTTGCCCTCTACCTGGCTGGCCAGGATCACTTTGAGCTCAGATAAACCTTCTTTCACTTTGCAATAAATAGGCTTATAAGAGTGGCCTCCAAGGACTGTGCAGACAGCATTAGCCTTTCACAGTTGAGGTGTGTAACCCACAACTATAGTTTTACCCATGTTTTTCCATGTCTACCAGCTATTTCAGATTGTTGCTGTTATATGCCTGACAATCAAGGATGCAGAAAAATAACCTGATGCAGAGTAAGGACATGGTGATCACATGGTGCCTCTTCCGTACGTTCTGGATGAGGTTTGTTAAAATTCCAATATTGCAAAAAGCTTTATATAGGGTCCATCACATTAAGGGTCACTATGCACTGTTCTATCTAAAATGGCCTAATCAGAACTGAGTCCCATATAACACTTCCTGCAATCCTCATATGAGAAGCTTGAGCTTTTAGTTTTGACTTTTTCTTTTCTCATTCTTTCTTATTTTTTGCTATATAAGTTGAGACAAAGATAGTTAAGGCCATGAATTTTCCCCCAAAATTTGAACTACGGATGTGATCAATCAGTGTTAGTGGGTGCATTCTATAAAGTATTCATTTTTGACTATGATAGATGCTTTTGTGTTTGGTGGGGTGGCCATTTCCCAGTGTACAGGTGCTGGGACCTTGCTCTATCCACTTAATGATGTGTATAGCCTCATTTTAGACGTTTCTGTGCCACCCTCTATATCTCTTGTGTATTTTATTTTTCTGATAAAAGCTCATGGTATATCTTACTCAGGCCTGTGAGCAGTGCTCCTTTGGTGACGTTGGTGCAACGAGCAGAACCCCACAAGCAGCATGAGGTTCCCTTCACTGGTGTTTCCAATATTGCACTTTCCTCTTCCAACTGGTCTCCACACATTTCCTAGCACCATAAAGACTTCAACTCCTTCTCCTAAGGAATTTTCTGGCAATTGTCGACTGCTAAGCACATGACTTCATGAGTGTTCCCCTAACACACGCCCATGTTGTAACCTACCATGCAGACTATTTCTTGATGTGATATAAAGCACCTGTACAGAATGAGACAGGAGAACTTTTGAGTGCATATTCAAGCTGGTATGAAATCTCAGGAAGTTTTAATGGCTAACATTGGTGAATGAGGACAATTTGAGTTAGGATGAGACATTTTGGGGCAAGATTTGACAGGAAACATTCATTTAGATGCTTAGGAATTACTAAGGTTTTTTATAATCAAGCCTTGAGGAAAATTTGGCTTTGGAAGCAGGAGATGCTCAGTGGCTCTGCCCCAGGAAAGGCTCCTGGAAAGGGCACCTCTGCTTATGCTCAGTACAGGGAGAACATTAGCAGGGAGGGAAAGTCTGCTCCCCATGACATCTGCTGTCCCTTCTTGGACATTCTATTGTCTCCTAGAGAGTTCTGGCATCCTCTGTGATGTCACCAGTGTTGTAGTGACAACCAGTGCCCTAGTTTCTCTCAGTCTGTGTCTGGCGGTTACTAGCTAAGACATGTTTTCCTGTCTTCGCAAGCGTTTTGGGAGGGGGAACGTCGATTGTGGAGAGACTAGAGTGAAGGAGTCTGGCCTTCCGTCTCAAAGTAATGATGGACAAAGACAGCACTTCTGGGGAATGTGGAGTAAGTTCTGGGCAGTATATTTTGAGCTTCCTGCCAGGGTGGCTGCAGGCTTAAGCTGACCTTTCTAGCAATGGGCCACAACAACTGGAGCATCTGAAAAGGAATTGAATTTCCATGAATATCACAATTCCTTAAAGTCAAGGATTTCAGAACTTTAGTTTCCCCATCCCCACTGGGAGGATATGGTAAGGCCAATGCTATTATACTGTGAACTTCTGGTCTTTACTTTTCAGTTCATTTGTTCTGTTACATTGATATGATAACACCATCAGTAGTCATGGAGGGTCCACCTTTTCTGAGTTTAGACAGGACAGCAATGTATTTCACTATCATTGCTTCTTTAAATACAGTGGGTATCTGACAGTAGTAACAGGGAGAGATTGTGCTCCAGGCAATAACCTTATGTTCTTAGACCTTCTCTGATTTCTTCTAACTGGCAGGGTCATTGTTTGCTTTATATATTAGAGGTTGTATGTTACAAAAATTTTTCTACAATACCAAAACTATTTGGAACGTGTAGACCAAGATTCAGCCTGTAACCTATTCGCACTTCTGGGGCATTTGGTATTTCACATAGGGACATTGATAAGTCTGTTGAACATATCCTCCCTGGAAATGCGTTTTAAATCCAAAGTTGTTGGCTTAGAGTATCAGGGTAGGACATCTGAGTGTCTCCAATCACTCAAGTCTTGTGGATGGTCAATTTATCATCTGAGTTCTGAACCCACAGTGGTGAGGGTCCTGAAACCAAGCTGTACCCTGTTCAGCTGATGATAATCCTGGAGAAGCCATCTCCGTGGTCCATGTAAGCACGTGATGTCCGGCATAGGGAACACCTGGCTGCTTACATCTCTTGGTCTCTATAGAGTAGTGGGAGAACTGAAATCCACTGAGGAGGCCTCTTAAGCATAGACCAATCGCCTAGCATTGACACTGGGTTCCAGGCTTGTTCTCCTGTTTAGGCCTCACTGAGGTCTATGAACACTCTATGCATTCTCCCCATGCAGGTTCACTTGTGTTCTTCTACCTACAGATGCTGGGAGAGAAACATCATCCCCTGGCACTGAACTAAGGGAGAAGCAGGCCAAGAAGGAAAAGGAGAGGCTGATTAAAGAGCTGCAGCTCATTACCGAGGAGAGAAATGACCTGAGAGATCGCCTGAGGTTTCTGACAGAGAGATCCATGAAGAACAGGTATGAATCGCTCCAAATGCTCATGTTTCATTCCTGGGTCTGCAAGGTCACCTTCTTAACCTATTAAGGTTTTGGGTTCTAGAAAGCTGTGCCTCCCTAACCACCCTGTGCTAAACCTCAGCTCCCATATAGAGGAGATTCAGAACCTGACCCTTCCTGAGGAGTGAGATTGAAAATGGACTCATCTGCTTCCATTTATTTAAAAGCATAACTTGTAGTCTGAATGAAGAATTCAGGGATAAAGTCAGGGAGAGTGAGTTCCCAGTGTGCATTTGCAAAGCCCTTGACAGCTGGTGGCTTTGCAAGATTGTAATTGCAGTGAGTTTATGGTGAGTCTCTGTACTTGCTAGGCAGGGGACTGAGTGCTGGAAGATCCAGGCAGCAGCCTGGGGTAATATAGGACCCACCCTGCGTTCATATATTCCTAAATGCCGATGTTCATTGTATTCTATCATTTGGGGCCAGGCCACACTTCAGGCCAAATCCATATTATGAAGACCTGGAGAGAATGGAGGAGGCGGTCATGTCAATTCTGCACAACTTAGAGATGGAGAACACTGAGGTCCATGAGAACAACCATAAGCTGAAGAAGGAGATTACCTTCTCTAGGTAAGTCCTGGTCAGAAAGGCTATCACCTGTGGAATTGCCATTTCTGACTTTCTTTGTTCTGGATTGGACGGTCTTCAGCTCTGGTTCTATCTCTTGTGCTGTTTACACATCAGTGTTCCAGGGTCATTAGGACTCAGTTTTCAGTTCCATAAAAGACTGTTCCTCATCCCAGGATTGTCTAGGCATCTTCAGAAGGCTCTAGATAGAACAGTACTGATTGAAGTCAGCAGAAGGTTATTAGGCTGACCTGGACCTATGGTGTCACACCAGGTTTTACAAAACTCAGTGCGTGGACCACATGGTTAGCATGACCTTCTCTT
Source organism: Rattus norvegicus (assembly GCF_021556685.1). Lineage (NCBI taxonomy): Eukaryota > Metazoa > Chordata > Mammalia > Rodentia > Muridae > Rattus > Rattus norvegicus. The sequence continues at coordinate 17,444,243 of NC_141552.1, forward strand.
GGTTCTACTGACCGTTTTTGAGGGTGTTGGCCCAGTACTAATTGATGTTGGCCCCATGCTTTGGGCTTTCATGGATTTCTTGTAGATCCATGTTCTTTCTCAGAGGTGTGGACACTAATTGGTGTCAGGCCAAGCAAACAATTTATTCTTCCCCGAATTAACTCTTTATGGTTTGTGCAGCAGCCTTATATGTATCAAGATGCATTTTATTAAGTCTTCATGGGTATGTGGGACCTGGTAGAGTTAGTGGGACTTGGGAGTAGGAATGGGAGAAAGGGACAGCATGATCTTACTATGCAGACTGTATTTCCAGAAACCTGCTCAGCCAGCTCCTGATGGAGAACACATGTAGGAAGAAGTTGGTCCCACTGAAGCAGGAGAGCAAGGAGGTACATCTTGATTGTGCACTGAACCAGAAATATTTGGTTGACTTCAACAAGAAAGATAAAGACCATCAACGGCCAGAACCAGCATTATCAGGTAGGGACGAGCAGATGTGTTAGCTTAACAATATCTGATAAAATTTGCCAATTTGATACATCTTTGCTTCTCTTACCACCTTTCTAATTTACACTCACAACCAGCCAACCACCTCATGTAATGGAATTGTTCATTGCTCTGCCTATGTACAAGTATTCTGGGAAGTTAAGCACTTTTCAGAAACTGAATTATTGTGCAAGCATATTTGTCTGCTCTTTTTGAAGCTGCAGTCTAGAAATGGTGACAGATGAATAACATATCATATTATTGCATATCCATGTGATACATTGGATCCTATGTAGAGTTTTGAACAAGTTCTTGGTTCTTTGACAAATGACACTCTGTGGTCATGCGACTTCTTGTGTAGGAAGCACCTTTCCGGGATAAGAACCAAGTGCAAATGTCAAATTAGTACTTGTCACTGGCTTCAACCTTGGTGACATATGGACATCTCCTTTCTTCCTGCAACCCAATGAGGTCTCTACCCATTGCCCTGTTCTTGGTTTGCACTGGTATAAGTCTGGGTCCCATATTGTCAGCCCACATTACTGTGAGGCTCTCTGGAGATTTTGTCCTGCCCACAGAGTTGGCAACAATGATATCACTTAAAATGTCCATGTCGACTGTTCAATAGAACTGAGGTGGTAGAAGGCAGCATTCTGACAGCTGGCTTGCATTTCCCCACCAAATCAGTGTCTGAAAATCTGCCTTCCTCTCCCAGGTCTCAGAAAGTGCAAGAGAGCTGGAATTGGACACACCCCAGTAAGAGAGCTTCCTGAAGAATAAGTTGCTTTCTCAGGAGTCCCTGATGACCAACATCCTGAATGGTAACAACATTTTTTCGATGAGTATTCATACTCTGAGTTAATTTGTCATTTCTTAGAGACTCTAAATTTATATACCACTAAGCCAGCCTGACTGATTGAGGTCTTACTTTCTTCTCAGAAAACAGCACTTGAGAGACAACTTGGGGGACCGCCTTTCATTATGTGTGCCAGAGGAGAAACAGCAATACGTCTGTGCTTCTAAATGTTCGTTAAGAATATGCTTTTAGAAATATTTTTGTTATGATTTTAATTGAAGTTTTCTTTTTGTTGTTTCATATTTATATGTTCTTGTTACTATTTTTACTTTCAAATATTTTTAAATATTTTTATTCATTTTAATCCTGTTTTGTTGTAAAAATGTATTTGTTATGAATAAAAATTGAATTCTATCTCTTGACTCTTAAGACCATCATTCTTACTCAAGGGTTCTGTCCCCTCCTGTGGACCTAGAACTGACAGCTGGAGATGGATCTCTGCATGTTCCATGGAGCCTGGGCTAATAAGTGAATTCAAAGTCACCAAGCGGTACCCAGTGTGATAGTGTCTTTTGTGTGGATAATGTGGCTGTTTCTCCGACACACACTTTGTGATGTAATCACTGACATGCTTTACCCAATTGTTAGGGTCCATGTGGTTCTTCTGAGAGACAACACATGCTCTACCCTGTGAGTCATCACCACAGCTCCTGCAGGTGGCTTTTGTTATTCCACATGATGTGCTGTATTAGGTGGACAGGATCACCTACAATTAAATAGAGAGATCTCAGGAGATGTGTGTTCACAGGGAACTTACTGAGCTGTGCATGCTCAACGTGTTAGGTTGCCAGGCATCCCTACAGGGCTCTGGTGTCCCCACTGCTCATTGTGGGTCAGGATCATCCTCCAGCATCACTTAGTGTCCCTATTAGAGCAGAACTTTCAGCTGTTATCAATGATGACTATATGTATTATACACATCTGATAAAATACAGAATAGAAACTAGCTTCTTGTAGGCCAGATTGACATAATGAGTTTTTTGATTGTTAGCAAGAAAATTATTTTAATCTAAGCAGTTTAGGGAGGAACCTCCAGAGCATCCATAGTGAATGCAGCCTGCAGCTGTGAACACAGGTTTCTTTTGGAGAGCAGGCCTGTGCAGGCCCAGAACCTAGGTGGGACAGTTCAAGCTACCCTTTTTCCATGGCCAATCTGGGATCGTATTGAGAATGTATTTTTTCCAGGTGACAGATTTCCAATTTATGGAATTGAACTAACTTACTGAGAGTGGAGGCGACTCACAGAGTTAAAGTACAGAAGGACCAATCCAGAATGTCCACAAAAGCTTGCTGTCACCCCAGGGCTTTTAAAAGCTCAGCACCTAGAGAACTAATGTAGTCTTTGCTTATTCTCAAGCTTAGGTCTAGTCATTCATTATAAGCTGACCATGACACAAAAAGTGTCATCTGTGTCACAATAGAAACTAGTTGTCACTAGATTCACCCCACACTATCACATCACTACCGTGTTTGAGGTTCTCAGTTACTATCTAAGAACCTGGAAGTGGCCAGGGTCTTGCTACACATACTCATAATTTATGTCCACATTGTCAGCTGAGAGTCTTCATACAGCCTGCTCTGTAATTTTGTAGAAGATTAATAGTGTTCTTGTGAGCACAATGAGATTAGGAAATCGGGGGATCCCAGGAGCCTCTCTGACTTCTAGCCCCCCATGCACTGCCAGATGCAGCCAGAGGACAAGGGGCTGTCGGTTCCAGGACTCTCCACATCCCTGCTGGGGTGCCATGCCCAGCCTGGAGAGTGAGGGTCGGTCCTGCTGTCCCCAGTCCCTCATGCCCAGAGCCTATCCACTGGCTGGCTGGGCTTGGCTTTCCTGTGCCTGGCCCTCCTTTGCCCATCCCTGCCCTGCCTTGCCCTGTCCTGTTGACTCTCACTACTTAGGCCAAAGAATTTGAGATTTGGGCTCCCTGGCCCTGCACTCAGAGCCTCTGGGAAGCAAGGAGACCCAAAGGGACAGACCCCAGGCCTGGCCCTGGAGTCGTGCATCTCCCCCTACCCAGAGGTGTATTCCACAGTTCTCCACTCCAAGTTTTGTTTTCAGGAACCCCAGCAGGTGGCGCTCTTTGCTGAGCCTTACATGTGAGCCTGGGATAGTGGTGGGATGTAAAGTGCTGGAAGTCTTTCAGAAAATTCAGGCTTTTCTCAAACTCTCTGACCATCCAGTGCCCTCCCTGGTTCACCCACCCTGTGGAAGGTGGGAATCCACTTTTCGATGTCCTGTGTGACTTTCCCTGCAGACTGGGCTCTCCTGCAGGAGATGCTTTCACATGCTTCTTTAAAAGCACCTGTTCCTCAGACATAGATCAGCTGTGAAAACAGGCTTCTTCAAGTCAGTGTGCGAGCTCCCCCTCCCAGCTTAGAGCTGCAACACCATAGGATCCTCCAGCCCCAGTGCTGGGTGAGTCCCCCAAAGGACTTAGAGCAAAGTGCCCCTTCTGAGATGTGACTTAGAACAGAAGGTTCAGAAGTGACAGTCAACCCCCAAGTGCTTCTTCCAGGAGAAAGCAACCAGCTGTCCCTTTGAAACAGTGGTGGCTCCCACATGACCCAGTTCTGTGATTGGAGAAGATTTTCTGGTACTTTGTTGCCCAGTCACAGTGGGGATACATTCTTGATCCATGCTCATTCCTACAAGAAAAGGTCCTCCTCCCCACCCAGGCCTTGAGGTGAACCCAGGTACTTAAAGATCAACGGACCAGAGAGAACAGAATGCAGTCCAGGGGAGAGGAGAGGCCAGAATGATCTTAAAGCAGAGAAAAGCCCCATATTGGCCATCTAACATCTTTAGGGTTTGTGCATATTGTGTACTTCAGAACCTTAAGGTCACATTTTCTGATAACACTGTTAGGAGAAGCAGAAGTCTACTGTGGGTGGGATTGTCCCAAGCAGGGAGGGGATCTGACTCTGCAGGCCTGGCCACCCTCTGTGTTCTCCTGAAAATAACTGTTGGTCAGCTGTAAATCTGAAGTGAGAATTGTTTTTTGTCAACTCAAACGGATGACATTTCAAGTCTCACACGCTATGTGACTTTACACACAGGGGACTTGAACTTACTTCTAGAGAAGTGACTATGGGCCGTCAGAGGGAAACCATTCTTGACTTTAGCATTCTGTCTGTATAACAGTCTACAGGGACTGGCTTCCTGGACAGACATGTTCAAGCAGACTCACATTGTTATGGGGAAAACCTGAGGCAAGAAATGTCCTGGGGACAGTGATTTCAGATTGTGCCTTTAGCCAGGAATCTCTGTTGTCCTTAAGGCCTGCTAAAACATGTAACTAGTTCAGGGCATCTCTTTCTGATAACTGTTCTGGGTTCTCCTGAGAAGAAGGCCTTACTTTAAAAGTATTTCACAGAGCAATGTTTCTCAACCTGTGGGTCGAGACCCCTTCCCAGGCCCTTTTTTTCTGATACTTTGCCTATCAGATATGTTGCATATTATGACTTACAAGAACAGCAATATTAGTTACAAAGTCGCAATGAAATAATTTTATGGTGGGGGTGACCACAGCATGAAGATCTGTATTAAAGGGTTACATCATTAGGAGAGATTTGAACCACTGCCATAGAAGCTGACAGATGGGAACAGACTCCTCAGATGAGTAGAGACCCATGGCAAGTGATACTGTGTCCTACCCTAGAACCCAGAGGCAGAATCTATCCCAGGAGTCTGTGGGTCACCTTGTCTTAAATTCTCCCAGGGTCAAGAATAGCATTGATCATCTCAGCAGAGTCAGCTTGCACAGCCCACCTCAGGCCCATGGCTTCCCTGTACAGAGAAGGATGTGGGTCTGAGTGACAGCCAGTGAGACTGAGGGGACCCTGATACTCATTTGCTTTGAGCTGTGGTTTCTTCACCTGTAAAATGGACGTGTTTCTGCTGAATTGGGTTGTTGTGGAGATTAACAGAACATACAACCTGCTCAGTGTCTGCCTGGCATGGACACCTGCTGGTTAAATGGAATTTGTTCATGGTGATGCATTTAAAAGAAGAATCTCTAGCCCCATAGTGTTAGATCCCGGGTTGTGGGGAGCGGGTGTGGCGGCAATCCCAAGATGGCGCCCGGGACTGCTGCCAAGTCTTATGACTAGCACCTGACTTCCTCATACATCCAAAAGTAAGCCACGCCCATCGTGAGAGCTGCGCAGGCGCACCATGACACAAGATCAGGCCATTTGGCGTGGACCTATGAACTGAGACTATGTAGACTGCACTGATGGGGCGTGGTTACTGGTTTTTTAGTAGGGAGTGTCCTTGGGGGTAGAAGATTGCTGCTTGCATGCAGAAAGAAAGGTTCCTGAATAAACTGCTTTGAGAAGAACTCCGTGGTGTCTCTCCTATCTGCAGGATGGAGACGGAGACGACACCGGTGCCATACAGGTATTGTAAGCATTTTGTGACTCTACGACCACCTCAGATTAAACCCGAAGGCTCTTGTTTAAAATTAAAAAAAAAAATCAAGTATAAATTACTAATATGAAAAAAATCATAGTCAGAATTGAGGTAATTCCTGTGAAGACATTTAGTTTTTCATTATTTTCTCCTTGAGGACTTCTCAATTGTCTTTCCAAAATGTGATGGCCACACAAATGGTTCCCAGCGGGTGTGATCTCTCTGTCCATGGGCCTTCCCAAAAGCTGCAGAGCCAATGTGTTGTTTTACAACACAAAATTCCAGACATTAAGTTTACCAATGAAGTCTCAGGAATCAGATGCTGAAGTCAAGTAAAGCTCCCAACTGTCCTTCCTAATTCACTGACCCCACAGAAAAAGAACATTCCTGTTCCCTCTGCACACTTTCTTAAAAATCCTTCAATTCAAAGACTTTCCATTGCATTAGTCATCTTCATTTCCTTTCAAGATATGCCTTGATCTCCTCTGGACCTAAGTGCACGTTTTACCTTTGCAATGAAGGTGTGTAGTAGGTGAGTCATATGGTAATAAAGTCCATGTTTGCAGTAAACAAACAACTTTTTCTTTAAATGTCTGTGCCATGGCAATGCTATACCACACACTAGTTTTTCACTAAATAATACATTCATAGAGATCACCGTGTGATCTAATATTTTGTAACATAACTTAGTAATGTTCTCTCTATTATAGAAATCAAGTTCTCTCATGTGTATTCTGGTCTTTTTTCTGTCCTGTCTGAGTACATCATCATGGGAATCCCAAGGAACATCAAACCTGGGCTTTTGAAACTGTTGCATGTGGCCAACCGGGAACCAAAACCACCCAGGAGACTACTGATACTTGACACACATCAATTCCCCTCCCTATTTTCATATAGTTTATGGGAAGAGGTCACCATTGCTGACCATGTCTCATTATCCAACGTGCTACTAAATAGAACAGTTGGGGTAAAGGAGGTCACCCACAAAGCACAAAACACCCATCTCAGATAAACATGTATGGTTTATTGAATCCAAACATCAATGAATTTCAGGACACAATTAAATGTCGAAACCTAAGGATAATAGATAGTGAAGAGAATTAAGATTTCTAGTTCATAGGTCCAGTAAACACCTTCAACAAATCATAGCAGAAAACTTCCATAAGGTAAAGAAAGAAAAGACCATAAAGTTACAACAAGCTTACAGAACATCAAATTAATTATACCAGAAAGAATTCCTCCATTCACACAATAATTAAAACACTAAATGCACAGATCAAAGAAAGAACATTAAAAGGGGTAAGGTATTGAAGAGCTAAATTTCAAAAAGTCAGTCACAAACAAATTGCTGACATGCATGAGAGAATTTGAGATAGGGTTCACCGACCCGGCTATCAGCCCCCAAGGACACTGGCCATCTGGAGCCACCCCCTCCCCTTCCTTCACTCCCTGAGGATGAGTCATCCCCCTGCTGAGTGAGATGAGTCACCCTACCCACATTGCTGAGATGCTAGATTACACGTATTCTTTGCTGATGTAACTCCGCACTAAAAGTAACTGTGTACCATTTGAATCAGCCAATCATGTGTAAAAGCGCGAAATCCCCTGGCTTTCCCTATATAAACCCCTGCCTTTAGAGGCTCGAGGTCGGCTCCGTGAGATACATGTCGGCCCGAGATCTTGTTAATAAAGCTATCTCTTGTTGTTACATCAAGATCGGCTATGCGTGTTTCCTGGGGCAAGCCATAAGGAGACTGGAGCGAGAGTCTCCCCAAATTTGGGGTTCTTTCAGTATAAACATCCAGTAACAAAAAAAATTCAGACGTATCTGAATTACACCAGACTTCTCAACAGAGACTCTAAAGGTCAGAAAATCTTGGGCAGATGTAATGCAGACCCAGGCTCCTATATCCAGCATAATCCTCAATCACCATAAATGGAGAAACCAAGATATTTCTTGTCAAAACAAATTTAATGAATATTTTTTTTTTTCCGGAGCGGAGGACCGAGCCCAGGGCCTTGAGATTGCCAGGTAAGCATTCTACCACTGAGCTCAATCCTGAACCCTACAAAACCAAATATAAACAATACTTTTCTCTAAGAAAGCACAAAAGAGGATAATAGGAGGAAAACTCCAAGACAATAAACTAAACTATACCCAAGAAAAACCAAGAAATTAATCATCTCTCAATAATTTCAAAAAAGAGAAGCACACAAACATAATTTCACCTACAACCAGAAAAAGAAGACAATGCAGCAATCATTGGCTTTAATATCTGACCAGATCCTCTTTCCCTAATCCCCAAGCTTCTAGGGGCCAAACTGCCAGCCAAAGTGTATGCAAGGATGCTCTATGGTTCAAGGTGAGGCCTATTGCCCCACCAAAGGCAGATCCTAGAGGTGTGAGGTGGGGATGGATATGTGTGGCTGCAGGAGCACTGTCACATAGGCAAAGCTGAGCAGAAACGGGATGTAAGGTTTGATGAGGGGAGTGTGGAAAGTAGGACAATATTTGAAATGTAAATAAATAAAATAACTAATTAATAAAAAATAGCCAAAAATAAAATAACAAGTAAACAGGTAAATGAAAATTAAACCAAACCAACCAAACAAACAAACAAAAACTCCTGTAGTGGATTGGCCTAATGCTGCTTGTGTTTTAATGCTAATTTGTAGAACTCAAGACTGGTTAACCCCAAATAACTGACCCTGCTCCCAGTTAACTGTGATTATAAAGAAGCCAACAGCCAACAGCTGCACAGCAGAGAGATGGGGGAGGGGAGCTTTGAGGGCTTTGCTAGAGAGGATCATGAGGAGGGAAGGAGGAGGAAGAAGCTGCCAGAGAATAAAGGAAGAACATGTGTGATGAAGAGGAGAGAGGAAGAGGACAGCAGCCATGGTTAAGGGAGAGGAGAGCCTGGTCCTGAGGGCTGTCCAAGGGGAACAAAAACAGTCAAGATGCTACACAGTCAGTAAGAGCAGCTCTCAGGCGAGCAGAGATCAGCAGAGACCCCAGACCAACAAGCTACGCAAGCATAACTCTATCCAAACTCCCTCTCAATATCCCGTGTCCTCCATGGGCCTGGCCTCAGCGTGTGTCCTGCGTCAGCACATGTGTCTGTCTCAGCTGACATCACTCTGCCCATCAGCCCGAGCCCAAGGAAACAGCGAGAAACCACACAGCCCACCAGAAGGGTTTTTGCTGTGGTTCTATGAAGTCCCAACAAATGCAGCTCAACTACAGAATGCAAGGCAGACCAATGCATGTGTGTCCTTAGTGCAGAACCCTTCATCACATGTCCTTTCACATGCGTGCGTTAGCAGAACATCCTTTTACCTGCATCTGCCTCAGTGAAACATTCCTTCACACATCTGCCTTAGCCTTTCACCTGTGTCCACTTCAGGGAACCACTCCTTCAGGTGTAGAATTTCTCTAGAATAGCAAACCGCATACAGAACATTCAGAACAAAACAAGGTGTGTGGTCAGCATGTCCTTGAGCCAAGTCCCTTCTCCTCGTCAGTGATAGCAGGCTTGTTACAGCAACAATATGAAATGGCTGGCAGGCATGGAACAAAATGGCAAAGGTATTCTGGGGGATGTCACACAGTACCAGCCAGCAGCTCAACTGAATTTTTAAGTTTTGATGTTACAAGTGAATATACTTGACCTTCAAACGCTGAGAGAGCCCATTATAATATGAACTATATAAACTAGGCCAAGACCACCTCTAGGGCAGAGGCCCTCAGCCTGGGGGTCGTGACCCACACAGGGTCTCCTATCAGATAGTTTACACTACAATAAAGATTCATTACAGTAGCAAATTTACAGTTGAGAAGTAGCGACAAAATAATTTGTAGTTGGGGTCACCACAGCTTGAGGAACTGTTCTAAAGGGTTGAGGCCATAGGAAGGTTGAGAAACACTGCTCTAGGAAATTATGTTTTCTTTCTCTTTCATATTTTTCAGACAGAATCTCAAACTGTAGCTGAGATTGGCTTGGCTTGGAACACGTGTGTAGTTCATGCTGGCATCAGACTTATGGCAATTCTCCTGCTTCAGCCTCCTACTCAGGAGCCTACCAGGGTGAGATCACAACCACGGGTAATGGGATTGCTGTTCTTGGTTGTCAACTTGAGTGTACCTGGAATTAACTAATGCCAAATGGCTTGATGCCCTGTGAGGGGGATTGATCTCTCTCTCTCTCTCTCTCTCTCTCTCCCCCTCTCTCTCTCTCTCCTTCCTTCTTTCTGTTTTCCTCTCTTCAACCCCCTCCTCTTGGTCCTCCTCCTCTTCTTTGGTTTTTTTGAGACAGGGTTTCCCTGTGTAGCTCTGGCTGTCCTGGAATTCATACTGTAGACCAGGCTGGCCTTGAACTCAGAGATCCACCTGACTCTACCTCCTGGATGCTGAGGCTAAAGGCATAAGCACCATTGGATTTTTTTTCTTAATTAAATTTTCTGAAGCAAGAAGACCTACTTGTAATCCAAATCTTGGAGATCAGAAGATAAATCTTGGGGCTGGGGATTTAGCTCAGTGGTAGAGGGCTTACGTAGGAAGCCCAAGGCCCTGGGTTCGGTCCCCAGCTCCAAAAAAAAGAAAAGAAAAAAAAAAAAAGAAGATAAATCTTTAATTCAGATCTTTTGAGATGGAAAGGCCCACCTCTTATCTGGACCACACCTTCTTTTTTCTTTTTATTTTTTTCATCTTTATTAACTTGAGTATTTCTTATTTACATTTCGATTGTTATTCCCCTTCCCGATTTCCAGGCCAACATCCCTCAACCCTTTCCCCTCCCCTTCTATTTGGGTGATCCCCTCCCCATCCTTCCCCGATAACCGCCCTCCCCCCAACAATCATGATCACTGGGGGTTCAGTCTTGGCAGGACCAAGGGTTTCCCTTTCCGCTGGTGTTCTTACTAGGCTATTCATTGCTACGTATGCAGTTGGAGTCCACCGTCAGTCCATGTATACTCTTTGGGTAGTGGCTTAGTCCCTGGAAGCTCTGGTTGGTTGGAATTCTTGTTCATATGGGGTCTCAACCCCCTTCAAGCTCTTCCAGTCCTTTCTCTGATTACATCAACGGGGGCCCAGTTCTCAGTTCAGTGGTTTAATGATGGCATTTGGCTACGTATTTGCTGTATTCTGGCTGTGTCTCTCAGGAGAGATCTACATCCAGTTCCTGTCGGCTTGCACTTCTTTGCTTCATCCATCTTACCTAATATCTGTATAGGTATGGGCCACATGTGGGGCAGGCTGTGAATGGATGTTCCTTCTGCCTCTGTTCTAAACTTTGCCTCCCTATTCCCTGCCAAGGGTATTCTTGTTCCCCTTTTAAAGAAGGAGTGAAGCATCTGCATTTTGGTCATCCTTCTTGATTTTCATGTGTTCTGTGCATCTAGGGTAATTCGAGCATTTGGGCTAATATCCACTTATCAATGAGTGCATACCATGTGAGTTTTTCTGTGATTGGGTTACCTCACACAGGATGATATTTTCCAGTTCCATCCATTTGCCTATGAATTTCATAAAGTCATTGTTTTTGATAGCTGATTAATATACATTGTGTAGACGTACCACATTTTCTGTATCCATTCCTCTCTTTAAGGGCATCTGGGTTCTTTCCAGCTTCTGGCTATTATAAATAAGGCTGCTATGAACATAGTGGAGCATGTGTCTTTGTTATATGTTGGGGCATCTTTTGGTTATATGCCCAAGAGAGGTATAGCTGGATCCTCAGGTAGTTCAATATCCAATTTTCTGAGGAATCTCCAGACTGATTTCCAGAATGGTTGTACCAGTCTGCAATCCCACCAACAATGGAGGAGTGTTCCTCTTTCTCTACATCCTCTCCAACATTTGCTGTCACCTGAGTTTTTGATCTTAGCCATTCTGACTGGTGTAAGGTGAAATCTAAGGGTTGTTTTGATTTGCATTTCCCTTGTGACTAAAGATGTTGAGCATTTCTTTTGGTGTTTCTCAGCCATTCGGCATTCCTCAGCTGTGAATTCTTTGTTTAGCTCTGAGCCACATTTTTTAAATAGGTTTATTTGTCTCCCTGCAGTCTAACTTCTTGAGTTCTTTGTATATTTTGGATATAAGCCCTCTATCTGTTGTAGGATTGGTAAAGATCTTTACCCAATCCGTTGGTTGTTGTTTGGACCACACCTTCTGCTGGCAGCTCATATCAAGGACATGGAAGAAGGAAGTTTGCTATATTAATTTGCCTACTTCTTCAGGATTCCCGCATGTACTGAAGAGCAGCTGAAATATCCAGCCTTATGGGGTCCAGGAGTTGCCCCATAAACCACACAAACTCTGACCTCACTTAGAGAGGGATGGTTTTTTGAATGCCCACCCTAAGACTGATCATCAGAGACGTAGCTGAGAATTTGTCAGGCTACGACCCTGGACATTTTTCTATGTCAGTTTATAAAGCTTAAATCTGTGAGCTCATAGGCAGGTGCTGGAAGGGCTGTCTGGTTGTCAGCCCTGACTCAAGCCATTTTAGACAACAAAGGTTCATACTGACTTTTTATCTGTTTAAAGATTTATTTATTTATATATAAGTACACTGTAGCTGTCTGCAGACACACCAGAAGAGGGCATCAGGTCTCATTACAGATGGTTGTGAGCCACCATGTGGTTGCTGGGATTTGAACTCAGGACCTCTGGAAGAGAAGTCAGTGCTCTTAACCATGGAGTCATGTCTGCAGCCCTCATATGGACCTTTAATTTTATTGGTCCTACATGAAGCTTATAATTATGAAATTTAAGATTAAGAATATTAATAAAAATGATGCTTATGCCAATATTACTCTGGGACTGGTATGCCAACTCCATTCAGGCTGTGTAAGGTCATCTCTTTTCCTTTTTAATTTTATAATTTGTCATTTCAGGGTATGGTGAACTCTTTCAACAAATGCTTGTCCTTGTGGATGGTATTCTATACCAGTAATATGTACAATATGATATCATTGACAAAATGGTTTTTATTTTTGCTCTGATTGGTATTTTATTTCTCCTTTACAAATTCCACATAATAGAAAAAGGCTTTTTGATAACATTGTTAACTTTGCTGGAAATGATCATATAATCATTTGAAACAGCACAAATGTGCACATACAGGACTGAGGTTTCTGCAGCCTGTAAACACCTCTGTGGGTTTAACAAGGAAAAAAAGCAATTAACTGACAATTCAACTGTAACTCTTAGAAAAACACCGGTTTCCTTACCAAGCACGAGTGTCCTGTACAGGGACCTATCATCCCAGATGGCAATGAGTTCAAGCCTAGGGCAGCCAGGAGCAGCTCCCCACACCAGCTCAGAAGACCCTCCCCACCTAGCACTTCTTCCAAGTGCTCCTTAACCTCATCACAGGTGACAGCAGTCGCCCCAAGAGAGGACAGAGCAGCAGACACAGTGGTGGTGGTTCCCGAGTGTTGTGTGCGGCATTTCATATCCAGCGTCTCAGGAACGTGTCCATGCAAGCATGCGTACCATTCTTTAGACTGCTCCCCTCATTTCTTGAGTGAGGGGACCAGGCCTTCCTAATTCACTTTAGGTGCCTGGAATAACAAAGTATTTCACCAGAAGGGGTGTAAGCAGTGCTATCTGATAAGAATACGAAGAAGGAAAAAGCAGATATCTTAAAGAAAACGTGTGTTCTACTCACACTAAAATATCAGACCAATGCACAATATACTGCAAAACTGTGACACAATACGGCCAAACACAATGTTCAAATATTGAACTGTTCAAGCATGTGAAGATCATCTTCTGAAAGACAAACTGGGTTCTTATTTTGTAGCTACCTTTGTGTAACTTCAACTGCTGTCCCTCAACAAGGTCTGACACTGTCTTGGTACTTGTTAGGAAGTTAGATGAGACAATTTAAGCTCAACAGTCAACTCCCGGGATCTCCCAGCGCTCATTTTCAGCATTCGTCCGAGGACTGGGCATCATCTTCATCCCTCACTTCTCGGTATCTCCCTGAAGACTCCCCTTCTGGATTGTAGCTCTGCATTGTAATATTCAGTCTCTCAGCTAGTTTCTGTGCTGCGAGCTTTGCCCGCATCTTCTCATAATTCTGCTTCTGCTCTTTCTGCAGAGCCAGCGACTCTTCTATGGAGAGCCACTGTGCAGGCAGGGGGTGGAGCAGAAGAAGGCGAGCTGCTGTGACATCATCAAGATGCTGCCTAGCCCTGCGTCTCTGCTCTTCTGAGGAAGCAGGAGACTGAGCCCTCTGACAATGACTTGTTGAGTCACTCTGTTGTGTGGGTAACACATTGGTCTTAAACTTATGAGGAGGGGGCACTGGGTTTCTAGCTCGCATTTCTAGCACTGTCATGTAATGAGGCTTCTTAGGAGTCTCACTCTGCACTTCTGGAAAGTTCTCAGTGCTGGTGTTTTCTTCTGAGGGTTCAGTCTGGTCTGCAGTTGTGATCTTTTGCAATTTAGTGATAAATAGACTGTCGACGCTGCTGGAAACCTCTTCCGCTTGACTTGAATGCTGGGGGAGATGTTCATTAACTTAAGATGGGGGAGCCTGGGCTGTGATGCGGACAGACAATCTGGTAGTCACTGTGCAGCCAGTCTCCAAAGTCTCATCATTGCCTTTGTGAGTGAGCTGTGTAGGTCCCTGAGTTTCTGAGGTTGTTTTAGATGATTCAATGTCTACTGACGAACATTCAGGAACTAATGATGAAGTATCAAGCATCAGGTCAGAATTCTGGGCCTTGTCTATGTCGGTATCAACTCTTGTGGATGCTTTATGCCTTAGCTTACAGTCAACACTAACAGGATGAAGTAGTTCAGTTCTCCCTCTGACCTCTTCACTTTCTGAAATGGCAGCTCTCAGTTTGGCAGTGGTGTCTGAGATCTTTTTACCAGCATCAGATCCAGCCGTCTCCAGGCAGGTGTCAGCCAGTCCCTCAAGGGCACTAAGAGCATTAACCATGAAAAATAGAACAAGATCTCTGCCTCTTGCCTGCCTGACAGCCAAGCATGTGTATGCCCTGGCTATGCTCACGCTGGGACCCCTGCTAGATATTAAGATATAGATACCTGATAGTTGATTAGGACCCTGTTCGAAAAGGAAGACACCGGATATTTCCCTCTGGCATCCATATGTCATGCGTGGTTGTACATGCTGGTAGAATCTCTCTCTCTCTCTCTCTCTCTCTCTCTCTCTCTCTCTCTCACACACACACACACACACACACACACACACATTCAAAGTTTTGAAGCACAGCAGAAGAATCTCTGGGACTCTAAGCCTGACCAGCCTCATCTGTGAGCCACAGCTTCTGTGTGAGAGCTCCTTTGTGTGAGAGGCATAGGGTGACTGAGGAAGGTTGCTGGTGTCCATCCCTGGCCTGCAAGTGCATGTATACAGAGACATGGACACATGCACATGCTGAGTACCCCTCATCCAATCCTGAAATCTGAAAACACTGAATTTCAAATCCAGGCATTCTCCTAACCTACACCTTCCCTCAGGAATTGGAGATGAGGCCTTGCAAGAATCCTCAACCAGTGAGACTGGCCCAGACCTTCTGAGATCTATTCTGACCCAGGAGGAAACAGCACGTGTTATCAGGACAACACAGAAACTCAAAACTCCAGCCTGATGCAGGGACCGCCTGCTGGGTTAGGAGAAGACTCAGCATCAGGTTCCTGAATGAAAACATCACCTCCGAACACACGGGGTGGCTGTGGCTATGCCTTCAAGGCATCTTCAGCAGCAGCTTAAATGGACTAGGGATGACTAAGGGAATCTGCCTGCAGGATGATGTGAGAATCCTTTTGCTAAGGCTTGGTCGCTAGATGTTGCCACACAAACCCTTGAACTCTTCTTGGAGTACAGTCCAGGCAGTGGCTGAACACAAAACATTCTGATTATGAACTGAGTTTAACAGATAATCCGGAACCTGAAGGCCACAGGCCCAAAGGTCTGCACTGCAGGGGTGAGGCATCACTGCAGGGATGACCACACACTGCAGGGGTGAGGCGTCACTGCGGGGATGACCACACACTGCAGGGGTGAGGTGTCACTGCGGAGATGACCACACACTGCAGGGGTGAGGTGTCACTGCAGGGATGACCACACACTGCAGGGGTGAGATGTCACCGCAGGGATGACCACACAGTGCAGGGGTGAGGTGTTACTCAGGGGATGACCACACACTGCAGGGGTGAGGCGTCACTGCGGGGATGACCACACACTGCAGTGGTGAGGCGTCACCGCCGGGATGACCACACACTGCAGTGGTGAGGTGTCACTGCAGGGATGACCAGGAAGCTGACTGAGCTCCTCAGGGCTCTCCCTGTCCTGAATGTGCTTCCCTACTAGGTGAGCACTGCAGCTTTCAGGGTGCTGGAGGCCTGTGTGGGCAGCAGTAGAAACTGCTATCCTTGTTATTCACAGCTGAAACTATCACACAGGGCATTCCAGAAGTGAACACCACTAAAGTGGAGCCTTTCACAGCATTCTGGGTAGGATGGCAGAAAGCCCCATGACAATTTCGCCTGTGATCCATACCAAATGTCTGCTGTCAGTGCTTGTCTCTTAGGAGCCACCTGGATGATCCAGGGGATGGTCCTGAAGAAAAGGCTTGGCAAAATTGAGGTCTCCAAAGCCAGAGGAGCAGTGAGGAGGTGCAGGGGCCGTAGACCATGGAGACTGATATATGCTGATGTTAGATACCCAGACTCATCCCTGTGTCCAAGTCTGGATGTCACAGAGGCACCTGGCAAAGGTCCCAACAGTGTCCTTCAGGATTCAGCTGTCTCCCTACTTGCCCTCCACCTAACCCACTTCTTGTGGCTCTGGGAGTCAAGGACTTCATCACCTTTTTCGTTTTCTTGTCATATTGCAGGTACTGTAACTCGACCACTCTTCCTCCTGCAGGAGACACATCATTTGTCACAGAACAGGACTGCTGCACCAGGAAGACCCATAGCATAACCAGGACGCTACAATGAAAACATGACTGGCCCTTCATGCTGAATGACAGGAAAAGCACCCGGCCTTCTCTTTGTTGCAGACTGGATTCCTCAGCCTTCCTGTTATGAACAGGGCACTAGTACCCTTCACAGGATACTTAGTGTTTATAAGACATTTATAGAATTCATCTTGTATATAGGCCATTGGGCTAGGAGCCAGCATCAAGGCATCAAGTAGGAGGAAATACAGAAACATTCTAGGAAGGGAAAGCCAGGGGCCAGTGGGATGGCTCAGTGATTGAGGACCAGAGTTCAGATCCCAGCACATGGATGTTCACAGTCATCTGCAGAATCAGATCTAGGGGGTCCCATGGCCTCCCCAGCTCCCAAGCAGCTACATGTGTGCGTCTTAGACACTTCTCACTCACCGTGAAACAACCTAAGCCACAAAACATCCCACACCTTCTTGGATGGGCCCATCCCTGGGGGAGTCTTGTGTGTTCTGGGCTTCAACTCTAGGAAGGCTTGGCCTTGTTTTATAGGATGTCTTATTACTTGTATCAGCAGAGAGAGAGAAAAAAGATCCAGTCCTGGAACCCTAGAGGACACTGCCAAAATGTCACTGCTGTGCTGGCATAGGCTTAGAGATATCTCCATGATCCATCCGAGTCACCTAGAGCTCAGGGAATGATGGAAAAGTCCATGTGAGTTCGCCCAGCGCTTGCAACCATGACAAAGCTTGGAAAACACAGGGCACATGTGGTATTTGATCCTGGGTCAGTTCAAACCTCTTGAGCCTGCAGCTAAGACAAACAGCTACACTGGCCTGAGTGCACAGGCCAGATCTCAGAACCTGTTTGCCAACCATGGAACACTCTGGATTCCTCCTCTCAGCTGGACCTTGATCTGCTACACCTCATCCACCCAAGCTTCTCAAGAAATGAAGCTACCAGGTTAATGCAACAACTAACTGAAGGCAACAAGAGCCTTCAGCCGCCCTGTGGCAGTAAGGTCAGTCCATAGGTCTCCTGTCCCTGCACCCTCAGTACCTGTGAGAGCCATGGCCACCTATTCCCTTCCGAGGTGAGGACAATTATACCCACAACCTTGCTTTCAACAAATCCTGCCTTGGCCATTGGTGGGACCCTCATGAGTCTCAATCTGATGCAGGCCTCCTCAGACACTTTGGCTTCCTTTCTGGCTGCTGGAGCTTGGGCCCTCTGGCTTGGCCTAATGTAGGATCAGCAACATCCAACTCTGTCAAGCCTCAGCCATCCCACATTGGGTGCCCTGCTTCACTCCTAGGTGCATTCTTTTCCCACATCTCTCCAGTCTCTCCCTCATCCCTAATTCCCCTTGCCTCTCAGGCCCAGCCCTTCAGTCTCTGATGGAGACTGTCCTGGAGGGACAGGAGCCCCTCCCCTGCTGGGCTCTGACAACTCCCCCTTGGGCTGACTCATCTCTACAGGCACAGCCTGCTGCTCCCCTGCCCCTGCAACCCACTTCCTAGCTCTGCTTCACACAAACACTCTGAGATCTCTACACTGGCTTCCCATTCTATTTTGCTCCCTCTCTGTCCTCCAGAAGTTCTGCTGCTCTCTCTCACCACAGCAGGACCCACCAAGACACTGCTCCTGACCCCAGCAGCCACCAGCAGCCCAGGTCATGGGGCTACTAACAGCTTTGGCCCAGGACTCAGGGCTCTTTCCTTCTTCAGTATCCAGTCCAGGCTGAGACCATCTGGCCTGCTGCTGGGTCCTTGAAACCCTCAGTCTCACAGCCTCTGGGCACTCTGAGCCCTAGTCCTTATGGCTAACAAGTAGCTGCCCAGTCAAGCAACATGGGCCTCACTGGCTTCCTGGTGTGCCATGATGCTTTCCATGCATGGCTGGGGATGACTGCATGCTAGGATTATGTCTGGAACTAGACCTGCAGGTAACACCTGATGGGTTGGCCAGGCTGTCCTCCTACTCCTGTTCTCAGGAGATTCTCCTGACTAAGCCTCCCAAGTGCTGGGATGACAAGTATGTGCCACCATGCCAGCTAGGGGTCTTCAGGTGTGATGAAAGACTGGGATCTGTGGTCCTGGTTACTTCCAACAGTGGGGACGCCAGTGTTCTGAGCATTCTGTCATCTAGGACTTATATTCCATAACACTGTGAGACTTCTGCACTGGTTACCTGTTCTCTTTGAAACCTGTCTTCAGGTATCTGACAGTGGGAGTCTCCATGAAGTTTTTGTCACCCTGAGGATGTGGCTATATTAATAAGCTCAGGCAGCATGCAAACACAGCAGAGGTTACAAACAAGACTACCAGGCTGGGGTCACTAAGTGATAGAGTGCTCCTTTGGCATGGTGAGGGCCCAAGTTCTCTTGCAACCAACATCTGCTGGGGATGTAGCACAGTGATTAGGCACTTGCCTAGCGTATGTGATGTCCTGGGCTCCATCCCTAGGACTAAACCCTCATCCCCACCCTGAACTCACCAGGTCCAGGCATCACTGTCATTCCTGAGGGCTTGAGTTTGATCCTCAGGCCCTCTCTGATACAAAAAGAGAAAAAGCTCCCTTGATTTGTGTTTGACCCCCACATGTGTCATGCCCGCCCCACTTTGAGTGTACAATTAAGGAAAGCATGAGGAAGTGGTTGAGAGGCACTCACTGCCCTTGCAGGAGACCCCAGTTTGCTTCTCAGCACAAACTGCATGTGACTCAGCAGGTCTCAGGGTGGAACTGGATATGTGACCCTGTGCTATAGCACTGTCCAGAGTGGGGACTGCAGCTTCTGAAGAGGAATGCAGGCCTGGCCTCCAGACCTCCACCTTCAAGTCCTGTCTTGAGAGCCTGATGCCCTGGCCAAAGAAACTCCATCTCTCCAGAGGAGCACTGCACTCAAATGACACCTCAGTGATGAAAACTATCTGTCCCCAAAGGCATGCCACTGAGCAGAGATAGCCTCAGTCATGCACCTCTGCCCATCCCCAGTTCCTCATGTCAATAACTCAACCTTTCATGAAGTAGATGGCAATGCTTGAGGTAGGATGATCAGTAGTTTACTGGCCAGTCTGGGCTCTATGAGATGCTCTCCCTGAAATCAGAGCCAGCAAGAAATTCAGCATGAAAGCTCTTTGTAAAGAAGCTCAATGACCCAGTTCAGAGCCTGGGACCCCGCACGGTAGGATAAAGTGACTCCCATGGCTTTTCCTCCACCTTCAACACTCATGCTTTGGAATGCACACCCCTACAATGAGATCAATACACATGGAATAAAAAATTAAACAGAAAAATTAATGAAGACAATGCATACAATGTTTTAAAGGATCCCGGGAACCCTCACTTAGCACTTTCCTTTCCTTTGTCTTGGGAACAGCACCTGCATCAGAGACTGGAGACTTCCTGCAAGAGAGAGAGGAGAGATGCACTGTTCATTCAGCTGGAGAGCTGTGCAAAGACCAGAGCCACCTGCCTTTTTCTGACAGTGGGAGCTGGGCCCAAGTGTGGGCTGTTCCTACTAGAGGAACCACAGGAAGAGGACCACCTTCCTCAAACCTTCCTGGAAGTCAGAGAACTGGCTATGGACGTCCCTCAATCCTCAGAGGACTCTCTTTCAGCGATGGCTCAGAGCCTGTTAGGACAAAGAGGGACCAGAGCTTCCCCCCAAAGCAAGATCCCTGTCTTATCTGACAGGTATGAGGGCTTAGGGATGGGACAGAGGATGTGACAAGGTTACATGTAGCACAGGACTAGGTTAGTAAGGCAATCAAAGAGTAAAGAATCCTGGAACATTCCTCATCTGTTCTTTTTGCTCTGTTCGTAGGGATGAGGGGCAGTGTGGGGTAGAGGACTAGGACACAGCACAGCCTTCTCTGCACATGGTGAGCTTTCTAGGCTGCCTGGTCACTGTGACCAGCAACTTTTCAACTGTGCCATTCTACTACCATGGCTGACACAACTGGTGGACCATGTAGCAATAGGACTTTACTGACTTAGCGACATTTGGAATCACACAATGATCATGTGTCACAGAAGAGTTTTTTTTTTTAAGAAAAGGATTTTAAAAAACTATTTATTTTGTCCATCTGAGTACGGTGTCCCTGTTTTCAGACACAACAGTAGAGGGTAGTATATGAGAGTAGAAATGGTTAAGAGACACAATGCGTGGTTGCTGGGGATTGAACTCAGATCCTCTGGAAGAGCAGTCAGTGGTATTAACCACTGAGCCATCCCTCCAGCCCCAGTATATTGTATTTTCAATGTTGTTTGTTTTTATTTCCTTTTTCATGTATGTCTGTATGGCGTTTCTGTGAGTACAGGTGTGTGTGTGTGTGCCTGTGTAAAGGTCAGGGACAACCTGAGCAAAGGTCCTCACCTACCTCTCATCCATGGCTGTGATTGCTAGGCTAGCCCTTCCCCCTAATCCTAGAGACTGTCCACTTTAGGCTCCTATTTCCCAGTAGGAAGGGCGGGATGACAGACACTACTGCATCCAGGTTTATGTGTCTTCTAGGGACCTAAACTGTTGCTGGGCTTGTTCAGCATGAAAATAAATCCCATTTCACAGCCCTAGCTGGGCCAGGCAGCGCACAGGTCTTTGCTGCTCTTGCAGAAGACTTGGGTTCAGTCTCCAGCACCAGGGTCAGGTGGCTCACAACCACCTGAGACTCCAGGTCCAGGGACTTCCAACCTCTTTCTGGATAAAGCTACATGGCAAAAGCAGGGTTGGGAGCTGGAGGCTTCTGGTGTTGGCTTCTCCCTGCAGCAGGGGGCAAATCATGGGCATGTGAAACATTGAACCCTGTAATTCTACAAAATGCAGAAGCTCCTGATGTCCCTCATGGTGCCCTAGAGCCTGTCCACCACTCACGGAGGCTTCATGAACATGGCCTTTTCCTGACATGTGTGCACTGTGCATCCTCACTCTCTACCCCCTGCTTTATGGGGTTGGAAGTCTCAGGTGTAGGAGGCGCCTACCATAGGCCTCTTCTCAGCATTTCAGCATTTTACCCACTTGACTATCACCAAGCATCCTCTGCTCTACACAGTTACCTCAGCCTGTGACCCTCATCCTCCAGACTCTCGTGAAGCAAACACCCATGGGTGTGCAGCTCTCATAGTTAGCCAAGCTAAAGGGGAAGGCAGCAAATCCTTCATGAACTCTACAGCTCCTGAGGCCTAGGAAAGTGTCTATACCGGGGCTAAACTCATGCTGCCCTGTAAGACTACATTTTTCCTTTAAACAGAAGGATGTGTGGTGGTGGTGGCACAGGCCTTTGATCCTAACACTTGGGAGGCAGAGGCAGACAGATTTCTGAATTCTAGGCCAGCTTCCTCTACAGAACTAATTCCAGGTCAGCTACACAAAAAACAACACTGTCTCCAAGAGTAAAACAAAAAGAGAAAGAAAGAAAGAAAGAAAGAAAGAAAGAAAGAAAGAAAGAAAGAAAGGAGTGAAAGAAAGAAAGAAAGGAGTGAAAGAAAGAAAGGAGTGAAAGAAAGAAAGGAGTGAAAGAAAGAAAGGAAGGAAGGAAGAAAGAAAGAAAGAAAGAAAGAAAGAAAGAAAGGAAGGAAGAAAGAAGTGAAAGAAAGAAAGGAAGGAAGGAAGGATTCATATTTTGTATACAATGAGATGCCTGCCTGTCTATACCTGAACCACCATGTTAACTATAACTCTTGTCACATCTGTATTAATTCAAATACTGAAGGCCAAATGGTTAAATCTTTTTTTTTTTTTTTTTTGGTTCTTTTTTTCGGAGCTGGGGATCGAACCCAGGGCCTTGCGCCAAATGGTTAAATCTTAATGACTATACAATTGGGGGGTGGTGCTGAAGAGATGGTTGGTTTAGTGGCTAAGAGCAGAAGACCAAGGTTCAGTTCCCAGTGTCCACATGGTGGCTGCTATTAACCTGTAATTGCAATTCTAGGGAATCAGTCTGGACTTCACGGGCACCACACATACCACATGGTGCACAAGCATTTATTAGGTGAAACACTCGGGCCCATAAAAATAAGTAAATAAAATATATGGTTAACAGACACTGTGATTCAGGAAGTTCTTAGTGACTTTGGTTATCATTTCTCTCTCCCAGAGACCTGTCTTCCTCATGCTCAGCCTCCCTGGCTTCTAGGACATTTCCTAGCTCTGTGGAGCATGAAGTACTCAACACCATAAGCCAAGCATTGCAAAGCCATCTGCACCTTCACTGCTACACCTTCTCCATGGCTGTGTCTAAAGGGAGAGACTTGGAATCTCACAGATGCAAGGCCAAACCTGTTGGGCTATGTGAGCCCAGCCACCCAATAGTCAGATCTACTCCTGTCCTTGGCTATGGCATGAGGCTCTTAAGACAAATTAATCTGAAGGATCTCAACAGCTATGCTGTTAGACCTCTCATTGCTCTGCCCGACCTACAAGCTCCTTTACTGGCTCAAATTCACACCCGAACTCCTCTCCTGCCTCAGCCACCATCAGCTCTTCTACTCCTCTCCAGCTGTGCTCTGAATAATCCACACTAAGGTGGACGTTAACCTCTTGTGGACCTCCAGACATATGCTTGTGATTACTCTTCATTGGCTGTTTTGTATAGGTAGGCGGGTTCTTCTAGTCTCATGCAGAAAACTGCTCACACATTTTGGATCTTACAACACCCTCTTGATTGAGAATCCTGACTAATGACTGACTGAGCCTTCCATGCCTGAAGTCACCCTCTGTCTCCCAGTCCAAGATGAGAATCCCCACCCTAACCCCATGGTGTCCAGTTTCATCTCAGAAGCTAGACTCTGCACTGCCCATTACCTTTTGGTTCTCTGCCTCTAATTCTGTTAAATAGTTCCTCTCTTCTTTAAAACAAATTCATTTTGTTGTTTATTTTTTGAGACAGGGTTTCTCTGTTTGGCCCTGGCTATTCTGACATGCTCTCTGTAGATCAGACTTGTCAGGAAGCCAGATATCTGCCTGCCTCGGCCTCTTAAGCACTGGGATTACTGGATTGTGCCAGCATGTTTAATTAAAAATTAATTAGTGGCAGTGCATGTTGGCACATGCCTTTAATTCCGTCCGTTTGGAGGTAGAGGCATTGTGAGTTCCAGGACAGCCAGGGCTATAAATTAACACCTTGTCTCAAAGAAAACAAGCCAAAAGTGAAACAAAAATGTTGCAATATGGTCTTAGGTATGTAACTGAGTCTGTTCTTGAACTCTGAATCCTCCCACTTTCACTCAGGTGCTAATCAGCAGGCTTCTGTCTTGACTTTCACTGAGCACTCAGGGCTGCCAGGACAGTTACCTCTCCCAGTGTAACTCCTGACTCTCTCATCAGCATCATCACAAAACTCCTGCTAAGAATTAAGGAAACCTGAATTCTAAGGAACAGTCGGAGCTCCAGTATTTCCAAAGCTCACTCTAATACAGATGGATCCTATGCTGCAGTAAAATGGTCACAGCTGGAGGTCTTAATTCCAGGACTTGGGACAGAGGGGTTGGTGGATCTTGAACTCAAGGTTATTTTTATGTTACATTGTTGCTCAAAGCAAGTTGGGCTGCTACAAGATACCCTGTCTCAAAACTATACCAAACACACCTAAAATGAAACAGAGGAGTTTGAGTGGGCACAGATGGGAAAGCTCGGCACTTTATGGCTAAGCCACCTGCTGCCAGCACCAAAGTCCATGCACAGCCCCGATTCTGAGCTGTGTCTGGGACCCCACTTAGGAGCACGCACTAAAGTAGCTCAGATCCAGGGCTTTTGGTCTAAGAGGAATTCAGGCAGTCACTCTTTGGATGCCAGTTCTCCAGCTCAACTGCCTGTCAGCCCAGGATCTGGTCTTAGTCATGGCTTGGCATCCCTAAATTCCTCCCAGCTGTGCTCTGAACTCACCCTGTGCCCCGTTCTGATGAATCTGCCATTCTCAATGGGAGTAGCCTGAAGAAGTCCCTCACACCTGAAGCACCACTCTGAGTGCACTAAATACTGCAGGGGAGGGGTGTGGCCAGCAGAGCACCCACCCCTTTCAGCTGTAGAACATTTAGCTCTAGAGTGAGCACTGCTGTGCATTGTGGAACTTAAGCAGTATCCCAGGATTGGCCTGGGAAGAGCCGTTGACACTCACACTTTCTGGGGTGACATGGTCTCCTGAGGATAGAGTCAGGTCAGGAGCAGCAACTGATGCTCACGAGAGACAAACTTTCTTCACCACCTGCCCATGCTGCCATCTGGGCTTTTTGGGTGACATGAGTGCTGAGCCCCCCAGGTAGATGGGTTTTCAGGGGTCCGGTGGTTATTGTCACCAAAGGTATCCACAAGGATAAGTCATACTGTACTAATTCCCATATTAGATCCCTTCTCACGGGTCACAGAGGCCGTGCTGGGTCCTAAATGTGGACCCAGGTTCCTGCGCACTTTTGAGGAGACTGGTCAGGGCGCAGGTTTCAGGACATTTTGTTTGAATTATTTTGGGGGATTTCATTTTTACTGTTGGGGACAAACCTAGGGCTGCCATGTGCTGGGAAAAGGCTTTGCCACAGCTGTAGATCAACCCTAATTATAAACTCCTAAATTCTCCCAATCCTGGAACTTTCTAGGTCCCTCACATGATGCAACCTTTGGGGGTTTCCTCACATAGAATCATGGGGTGGATTGCATCCCAAAGAGAGACAGTGGGAAATGTTCCCCAGTGTCTGCCTGTGGCTGTGGTGATGAGAGTGCTGACCAGTGGATGGCAGGGCCCATGTGAAACCCTTTTGTTTTCTACTTGAGTGGAATCTTCACCATGCCTTTTTTTTTTTTTTGAAACACAGGTTGCCCTGGAACTTACAGTCTTCCATCACCCAGACTCAGTTTCCCATGACTGGGATCACTGTCTTAAATTACTATGCCCATCTTTCTTTTTTTGTATTTATAAATCTTCTAAAAGCCAGAAGGATATAGAATTTAAAATTTTGCGGTCCAAGGCATTTTCAACAGGGGATTCTTGACCTAGGACTATCCAGACCAGTTTTTATTGTGTGGGTACTTCATTCCCGTAACAGCTTATGCTTGACAAAGAGTTCAAAGGTGTGATGTCACTGGGCATCAGGCGGTGTTCCAAATAGCAGCACCGACTCAGGTTGTAATTTAGGCTGGAGAAACTTACTAGGACCCTGGTAATCCTAGCACCCTGGGGCCTCACATGTCCTTAGTCTGATCTAGTGATGAATCAACTGCTCTTGAGGGTGGATTGGAATTCTAGTCACTGTGAGGCAGGAGCATTAGTATCCTACAGCCACTCTGGGCTCCATAGGAAGACCCTGTTTCAATAGTAAAGGGGTCACCTGCGAGTTCTTACTGTCTTCCCTGAGGCCTTCCTGCTGGAGTTAGAATAGCTGTCTCACCAAGTTGATGTAGAGGGCAGAATGTTGGTGCCTTCTATAATGAGGACTAGTGACAGATAATCTATGGAAATTCTAGAAAGATCTACAGGTATTTATGTCCTGTGCATGGGAATTGCTGGCTTCCCTGTGTTCTTTGCCTTTAATTTGCAGTCCATGGGGCACCTGGGAATGTCCCAAAACCAGGCTGCACATAGGGCTTGTCCCATAATTTTCACTTGCACCCAGTGCCTGCCTGATGGTCATAAGTCTGACAGAGCCACTGTATGCTCTCCTGAAACCTGCAGAGAGCAGTATATGGGACCCTACCATCCCCACACTGCCCATCAGTGTCTACAATGTCCCTATATGGCACTGAGATGGTCTAAGCTCGTTCCCGCCTATATGCTGCATCAGAATCTGACCATTCCTAATTTCCTCCTCTCACACCCACACTAGAAGCCCTGTACCCACACTAGCCCCAGCTGGCCTGTTGCCTACTGACATCTCATGGACTCTGCCCCAATCCCCTGCCCTACCCTGCCCTGCCCCGCCCTGCCCCGCCCTGCCCCGCCCCAATGCCCTGCCCTGCTCCAATTCCCTGCCCCAATGCCCTGCTGTGCCCTGCCCCAAACTCCTGCCCTGCCCCAAACCACTGCCCTGCCCTCACTCAGCTGACAATGTGGACATCTGAAGACAGTCACTGGACAATGGCTGACACACTTGTCTGAAGACTGGAAATGTTTCTCGATCTTGGAGAGGAAAGAAGGACCCTCCAACTACACTGTCCTCTAAGGAAGTTTATTCAGGTGAGGGATGACAGGGACTGTTTTGTCTCATGTCACACATGTCAGTAGAAAATATCCTAGGTATTGGATGCCGCTGTTAGCATTAACAGAATAAAGCACATAGTGTTGGGAAGGATAATAAATTATGAGTAGGATTAGAAAACCCCAAGCCTCTTCCAGGTCCTAAGAGAGCAAAAAATACCACCAAACACAGCATTAATATGGCAGGTTGGTTAAATCTAGTTACTAGATTCTAGTGTGATAACTATGACCCTTTTTGTGTCATGCTCAGCTTATAATGACTAGAGGACCTAAGCTTGACGGTCACCAATGCCTCTCCCTTGCTTCTCTAGCTGCTGAGCATTGAAAAGCCCTAATGAGGCAGCATCTGTGTGCAGACATACTGGATTATTCTTCTTCACTTTATCTCTCTGAGTCACCTCCACTCACAGTAAGTCAGTTTAATTCCATAAATTGGAAATGAGTCACGTGGAACATATACTTTCTCAATACAATCACAGATTTCCATGTAAAAGGTGAAACATGAACTGTCCCACCTAAGCTCTGGGCTTGCACAGACCTGCTCTGCAAAAGAAACATGTGTTCACAGCTGCAGTCTGCATTCACTATGGATGCTCTTGAGGTCCTCCCTAAACTGCATGGATTAAGATAATTATCTTGCTTTCTATCAAAAGAATTCATTATGCCAAGTTGGCCTGTAGAAGGAGGCTAGTCTCTTCTGTATTTCATCAGATGTGCTTAATGTATATAATCATCGATAGTAAGTGAAAGATCTGTTTGGAATTGAAACTGAGTGATGCTGGAGGATGATTCTGAATGCACAATGAGCAGTGGAGGCACCAGAGCCCAGTACGGATGCCTAGCAGGCTACCACATTGAGCAGGCACCGCTCAACCACCTGTACATACACATCTCCCTCTGAGATCTCTCTCCTTAATTGAAGGTGATCGTGTCCACCTAGTACACCACATGCCCTGGAAGGACAAAAGCTACCTACAGGAGCTGAGGTGATGACTCAAGGTTAGAGCATCTGCTGCTCTCTCAGAAGAACCACATGGTCCCTAACAATCATCTACAATGGGAAATGCTATTCCCTCTTTTGGATCAGTAGGGAAATGCACTCAGGAGTGGCCCAGATACATTTGAAAAAAAGAGATCCATTGAGTTTAATGATAAAAATAAATATAATCAGCAACAATAAAAAACACAGCATATGAATGATCAAGTGAAACAGCACCTATAAAAACCTATTTCCCAAAATGACGTAGATGGTCATTATCTTTGTGGTTTAATACTAATGCTGTGTTGTAAGAAAAACTGAGGCACATGGTTCTCCATTAGGATTATTCTATATTCCTTTGTGAAAATTGTCATTTTTTTCTGCAGCTCTACAGGCATGAGTGTGTGTTACTCAATATCTGGTGCACACAGTCAATAAGGAATGTGTGTTGTAGACTGATATAGACTAGGATGAGCAGAAGACATGACAGCATGGATACAGTATGTCAGTGATTACATCATAAAGTGTGTGTCCTTAAAAAAAGTCACATTATCCACACAAAAGACACTATCACCCTGTGTACCCCTTGGTAGCTTTGAATTCACTGGACCATGCACAGATCCATATCTAGCTGTCAGTTCTAAGTCTACAGGAGGGGAAAGGACCCTTGAATAAGATGGTCTTAAGAGTCAAGAGTTACAAATCAATTTTTATTCATAAGGAATACAATTTACAAAAAACATAAAATGAACAAATAAAATGGTATAAAAAATGAAAAACAGTAACAAGAATATATAACTATGAAATAACAAAAAGAAAACTTCAATGAAAATCATAACCAAAAACATTTCTTAACAGCATTTTCTTAATGAACATTTAGAAACACAGTTGTAGTGCTGTTTCTCCTGTAGGACGTGAGATGTCAAGGTAGTCCCCTCAATTGTCTCTCAAATGGTGTTGTCTGTATGAGAAAGGAGAAAGACCTCAAGGAGATAGGCTGGCATACGGATACATAAATTTAGGGTCTCTAAACATTGAGGAAATTAACTGAGAAGAAGAATATTCACCCACAAAAAGTCTTTGACTGTGAGGATTGTCGTCACAGGGAACTCCTGAGAGAGAAACTCATTCCTCAGGGGGCTGTCTTCCTGGGACCCGTCCTATGCCATGTCTCCTGCAGTTCCTGAGACCTGGGAGGAGAAGGCAGCTATTAAGACACTGATTTGGTGGGGACATGCATACCAGCTGTCAAGTTGCTGCCTTCTGTCCCCTCAGCTGCATTGGACAGACAGCACTGATCTTTTCACTGAAATCATTGCTGATATCTCTGCAGGCTGGGGAACATCACCAGCAACCCTCAAAGTACTGTGGGAGAACAAGCTGCTCCTCAGACTCTACCAGTGCAAACCAAGAATGGGGAAATGGGGAGAGACCTAATTGGGGTGCAGGAAGAAAGGAGAAGGCCACATGATACCTAGATCAAAGCCAATGACCAGGACTCATTTGCCATTTGCACTTGGTTCTTATCCCTACAATGTGCTTCCAACCATCACATGACCCCTGTATGACCTTTGTCACACGACCAAGAACTCATTCAAAACTCTTCATAGCATCCAATCTGGGACAGGGAGATGCAGTCATGTGATATGTTATTCCTCTGTCACCATTTCTGGACTGCAGTTTCAAAAAGGACAGAGAAGTATAATTGCCCATAATTCAGTTTCTGAAGAGT
Source organism: Rattus norvegicus (assembly GCF_021556685.1). Taxonomy (NCBI): domain Eukaryota; kingdom Metazoa; phylum Chordata; class Mammalia; order Rodentia; family Muridae; genus Rattus; species Rattus norvegicus. The sequence goes on from NC_141552.1 coordinate 17,473,826, forward strand.
GGTTAACATCCCAGAATACTTGTGCAAGACAGAGCAATGAATAACTCTGTCACATGAGGTGGGTGACTGACTGGGTGTGGGGAGATTAGAAAGGTGATAGGGGAAGCAAAGATGTATCCAATAGGCAAATGGTATCACACATTGTTAATCTGACTCAGCTGCTTGTTCCTACCACATTTTGCTGGGTCTGGAGTTTGCTGGTCTTCTCCTGTTCATCTTCATCATTCGGGTTCAACTCAAACAAATATCTCTGTAACTCCTTGCTCTCCTGCTTCAATGTGACCAACTTCTTCTTCATACATGCCTGGTCCATCAGGAGCCGGCTGTGCAGGTTGCTGGAAACACACTCTGCATAGTAAGATCCTGAAGCCTCTTCCTCCCATTCCAACTGCCAAATCCCACAAACTCCACCAGGACCCAGATACCCATAAAGACTTCATAGAATACATCTCCATACATGTAAGGCTGCTGCACAAACAGCAAACAGCCAATCCAGGGAAGAATAAATTGTTTCTGTGACCCAAGCACGAATAAGAGTCCATGTCTGTCCAAAAGAACAAGGGATCTACAACTACCCATGAGAGCCCTATGCATCGGGACAGCATCAATTCGTAGGCAGTAAACAACCACAAGAGGACAGTAGAACCAAGGGAGGTCATGCTAACCATGTGGTCCACACATTGAGCTTTGTTAAACCTGGTATGACCCCAGAGCCACAGGTTGGCCTAATAACACTCTGATGCCTGAATCAGTATAGTTCTATCCAGAGCATTCTAAAGATGCATAGACACTGTGGTGAGAAGTAACAGTCTCTTATGGAACTGAAACTGAGTCCAAAAGACCCACGGCACAGTGATATTTAAACAGCAGAAGAGATGGGCCCAGAGCTGCAGGCTCTCCAGTCCAGAACAAAGAGAGGCAGCAATGGATATTCCACAAGTGATGGGCCCTTCTGACCAGTACTTACCGATAGAAGTTAATCTCCTTCTTGAGCTCCTGAAATTTCTCACGATGTTCAATGTTCTTGGTGTCTAAGTTGTGCAGTAATGACATGACCTCTTTCTCCTTTATCTTCAAGTTTTCATAAAATGGATTTGGCCTGAAGTAGGGGCTGGCCCCAGAAAGATAGAACCCAATGAACATCGAGGTTTAGGATTATATGAACTCAGGCTGTGTCCTGTACTACCCCATGCCTGGAAGGACACTTTCTGAATTCTACATATTTGGATCTTCTTCAGCTTCAGAAACTTGGAATTGTGTGCCCAGGACAACAGAAGCTAAGCATCCAGATAAAGGGTTCCCTGGCTCACTTTTTTCAATCAGGAGGGGTGGATCTGCATTCAAACCTGTTATGCTGTCAAGAGCCTAGGCCACAGATCTTACCCAACCACACACACACACACACACACACACACACATCCAGAAACCTCTGATTTCATTTTTCCTGTTTTGACAAGTGGAATGCTACAAGCCGAATAACTAATATTCTAGAGGCAGACAGTACACATAATTCTGGAGATGAGACCAGATATTGCCACAAACTTATAATCTGCCCGAGGCATACAAATGTATAGACAAATGTGACTACACAGGCAAAGAACTGTGCTGTTGAAAGTGGGGCTTCCAAAATAAAGCACTTACACCTCCATGAAACTATTATACAGGTAAATCCTGAAGTCAAAAACAGACCCCTAAATTCCAAGGGTGGAGGGACACAGAAACATATAAAAGTTGTGCATATGCATGCAGACCTGTGCACACACAGACACACAAACTGGGACACACCCACAAGAAAAGAAAAGTAAACAGACTCAGAGAATGAGAAAGAGAGACAAATATGGAAAGAGCACAATGAGAATCAGTAGAAATGTAAGCACCATTACTGTCTCAGAGTTTAAGGCACACAGACAAGAAGGAACAGGCCTGACCCTCAGGCCTTCTGGTTAAGCATTGATATGAACAATGTGGGACCTGTCACCTAAGGGTGCTGCCAGGAGATGATAGCATTCAGTCACCTTCCTAGCAAGTACAAACACTCTCCACAAACTCACAGCACCTAGAACCTTGCAAAGCTACCACCTGTCAAGGGCTTTCCAATTGTACACTGGGAACTCATGCTCCAGTGACTTTATCCCTGAAATCTTCACTCAGATCACAAGTTCAGATTTTCAACAGGTGGAATCAGAGAGTCCATTTCCAAACTCACTCCTCAGTAAGGGTCAGGTTCTGAATCTCCTCTCTATGGAGATGAGGTTTAGAACAAGGTCATTTGTTTGGAGCAATGCATACCTCTTGTTCATGGATCCACCTGTCACATAAAGGAGGCGATCTGTCAGCTCATTTCTCTCCTTGGTAGTTAGCTCTAGTTCTCTATTCAGCCTCTCCTCTTCCTCCTTGGCCTGCACCTTGTTTAGGACATTTTCAGGAGATGACGTCTGTCTGCAGGCCTCTGTAGGTAGAAGAACACAAGTGAACCCGCATGGGGCTAATGCATAGAGCATACACAGACCACAGTGAGGTCCAAACAGGAGAACATGCTTGGAAGCCAGTGTCACTGCAAGGAGTTTGGTCTATGTGTAAGAGGCATCCTAAATGGATCACAGTTCCCCCACTACTATATAGAGACCAAGAGATGTAAGCAGCCAGGTGTTCCCTATGCCCGCCCACACAGGCTTACAAGTACCAGAGAGATGCCTTCTTCAGGATTATTATCCGGTACGCAGGCTACAACCTGGTTTCAGGACTCTCACCCCTCTGGTTTCAGAAGTCAGATCATCAATTCAGCATCCACAATGACTTGATTGATCAGGGTTACTCAGATATCCTACACTGTTACTCTAGTCCAATAACTTTGCATTAAAAATCATGTAGGGGGAGGAGGACATGGTCAACAGACTTATTAATTCCCCCTACTGAAATGACAAATGCCCCAGAAGTGCCAATAGGTTACAGGCTCTTTCTCTACCTGCTCCATATAGTTTGGCTACTGTAGAAAAATATCTGCCACACAGAACCTCTAATATATGAAGGTAAGATTGGCCCCGTCAGCCAGAGGTAGTCAGAGGAGTTCTAAGAATATAAGGTCATGGCCAGGAGCACAATTCTCTCCCTCTTACTACTGTCAGATAGTCACTGAATTTAAAGAAGCAATGAAAGTGAAGTACATTGATGCCCTGTTTAATTCAGAGAAGTTATCCCCTCCATGACTCCTGATGGTGTTATTATATCAATTTAACATACCGAATGCACTGTAAAAGTAAAGACTAGAAGTTCACCCAATAATAGCATAGGCATTGCCATATCCTCCATGTGGTTATGGAGAAACTAATGATGTGAAAACCTTGACTTTCAGGAATTGTGATAATCATGGAATTCAATATCTGTGGAGATGTTCCAGTGGTTGTGGCCCATTACTAAAAAGGCCAGCGGAAGACCCACACACACACCCCTGACAGGAAGCTCAACATACACTGCCCAGAACTTACTCCACATTCCCCATGTCCTGTGTCCATCATTACCTTTAGGTTTCGTTTGCTTCACTCTAGACTCTTCTCTATCAACATCAACTCTCCCAAAGCGCCTGAGAAGACGGGCAAACATGTCTGTGGATATATCCTTTGGACACTCAGAGAAAAAGTAGAGAATTGGTTGTCACAACGATACTGGTGACATCACAGGGATTCCAAGGTCTGTCTAGGAGACAATAGAATGTCCACGAAGGGACTGCTGATGTCACGGAGAACAGACTTTGCCTCCCTGCTAATGTTCTCCCTGTACTGAGGAAAAGCTGATGTGCCCTTTTCAGGAGACTTCCCTGTGGCATAGCCACTGAGCACCACATGCTTTCAAAGCGAAATTTGACTCTAGGCTTGATTGGAAAAACCTAAGTCACTGCTATGTACCTAAATGAGTGCTTCCTCCACAATCCCTGCACAGAAATGTTTCATCCTACCTCAAATTCTCCTCAGTCAGCAATATTACCCATTAAAGATTACTGAGAAATCACACCAGTTCCTATAAGTAGCCAAAGAGGTCTCATATCTCATCATGTGCAAGTGCATGAAATCACACCCAGAAATAGCCTGTCGGGTAGGTTGCGATGTGGGTGTGTGTTATAGGTACAACCTGAAGCTTTGTGCTTAACATTTGACAGTTGCCACCAGATTCCTTAGGAGAAAGAATTGCATTCATTATGGTCCTGGCAACAATGTGGTGATCTGTTAGCAGAGGAAACTGAAATATTGGATCCACCAGTGAATGCACCCTCAGGCTGAGTGTGGGGCTCTCCTCTCTGCACTTAAGTTACCAAAGTAGGATTGCTTACAGGCCTCTCTAAGCTATAACGTGTGATTTCATCTGAAAAATAAAATAGTCAGCAGATGTGTGTGTTTGCGGGGGTGCAGCCAAAGGAGTAGGACAAGCCTAGAGACATAACTCAGTGGACAGAGTAAGAAACAAGCATCTTCACTCCTGTTTCATGGATCACCCCACAAAACACAAAAGCATTTATCGTACTAAAAAAAAAAAAAAACCAAGTTATTTTATTGAAAGCATACACTAATACTGTTTACAGTATTAGTAGCAAAGCTCAGATTTTGGGGGCAGATCCATGACTTGAACTATCTTACAGACAACATATAAAACAATAAATAAATAAATAAATAAATAAATAAATAAATAAATAAATAAGGAAAAAAAACAGAAAAATAAAAAAACACAAAATGCACAAGCCTCTCATGTGAAGTTACAGAAGAGTGATCCAGTGGTCACTTCTGACCAGGCCATTTTAGCTATGACAGTGCATAGTGACCCTTAATCTGATGGGTCATATATAAAGCTTTGTGCAATTTTGTCATTTTAACAAACCTCATCCAGAACATACATAACGACACAGGATATGATTGCCATGTCCTTGCTGTGTATCAAGTTATTTTTCTGTATCCTTGATTGTCAGGCCTATTACAGCAACAATCTGAGATGGCTGGTAGACTTGGAAGAAAGTGGATATGAAAGATCCCCATTTATATATCAGTACAGCCATTTCTTAAGCATGAGAATCTTTTAAGCTGGCCCTCGCTTAGCCCCTAGACGTTAGACAATAGACCAGAAAGTACAGAAAGCACATTCCCACCCACTCTCTAGGAAGCTGCCCGACCATAAGAACAGAGGGTATAGAACATATTTACTGCAGGGCAATTACAAGACAGGAAACATCTCTGGGAAGCTGACTGACCACTATAGAAGTGAGATGTCCTTGGTACTGAATGCAGCTGTGCTATAGGCTGACATAGCTATAGCCTTGTCCTGGGAACTCCAGAAGAGAAACACCTGCCAATACAGATATCCTTGGTCCTTGTCCTGGAAACCCCAGGATAAGAAAAACATGTATCAAGTCAGACGGCCTTCATACTGAAATAGCTGCATCGATGTGGTTACGGCCTTATCCCAGGAATTCCAGGACGAGAAACATCTGCTTAGTTATCCTTGGCACGAAATAGCTGAGCTAAGGAAACTGTGTAATCTTAACTGACATTTTAAGCTGTATATTTCTGTTGTTTGAGGCTCCTCACATCCCTCCTGCGTGAGGACCGTGTCGAGCCCCAGTGCATTGGTATCCCAAAGTAAACATCTTGTTTTTACATCAAGACTGAGTCCTGTGTGTTCATGGGGTGGTGATTGTCCTCAGGACTGGAGCGAGAGTCTCCTCTGTCTGAGGGTCTTTCAGATAAAGCTATAGTTGTGGGTTACACACCTCAGCTCTCATTGGCTAATGCTGTCCTCACAGTCCTTGGAGGCCCCTTTGTAAGACGACCTGTTGGAAAGTGGAAGCAGCTTTATTTGAGCTCAAAGTGAACCTGACGAGCAACGTAGACAACAAGATGGGGTAATTGAGAACCTGTCTAAAACCAGCACAGAAACCCACCCTTCATTCAAAGCATCATCTACCAATTCTTGAATTTTTACCATTCTCTGCCAACCAGTCTTTCATTCAGGAAAGGTAGAAAAGAACTGGAAATGATCTTTGTATTCTAAGGACCTTGATCTGTCTTTCCTTAGGTCCACGTTAAGAACAAATGAAATGGGTATCACCATCTGAATAACTTAGTATCACCTACTCAGCATTTCTAGCCTAATACTGTGCCTATGGCAATCTCAAGCTTCCCTAATGTTGCTGTCCCAACAAGAAGAATGAAGAACTGAGGTCAAACCCCAGTGAACCTTTCAAGGGGTTAGAAGAAAGCCATCAGAGATACTGCACTTCTTTGTCCTTAGATTAAATCAAGATGATACAACGTGAATCGATTGTGCTATTCAACCATACATCTTCCTCACAACCCCACCTATCTGAGGTCATTGCTTGGCAGAATTCATGCCCCACCATCCTAGATATTTCTTGATTCATTGCTGCCAAGGGCCAGGTTTCCTAAGTTTTGTTTTTTATAGAATTGGGTGTAGTCAATCATAGTTGCCCTCTGTAAGAAATGACAAATATCTATAATAACTGACCACACTGTACTTGTGTATACAAGTACAGTAGTGGAAAATTCAGCATAACTGAGGAGTGGGAAATCACCACTGTGTCCTGGCCTTTCTCTGCCCATATCACAGCTCACAGGCGGCTGGGGCAAACCTTGAGTTCCTCTGTAGAAACAGAGTGATGTTGAATGGACACTGAGCAGGCAGAGCAACACAGCTGAGGCAACTCAATTCCAGCAACAAATGCATTATTTGTTTCCCATCTTAACAGCTCCTTTTGAGGACTTGTCCCCACACCTAGCTTAAACACAGCAATTTTCATACATGCCCGCCTGCTATTTCATATTGTTGCTGTAATACGCCTCCACATCATAGATTTCAAAAAAATATATACCTAATACTGAAAAGGGTGATGCTTGTCATCATCTAGTGCATTGGGGGCCCAGGTATGGCCACAAATAACCAGGACACAGGGGATGCAGAGCAAAGGCAGATGCAACTGCATGCAGCTGCAAGCTTATTAACCCTTATACAGGCATGAATATGGATTACCTCACATTACCTTTTGGCAAGATATAATAAGATCGTTATTCCCATGATACCAGGAACAACCGAGGCAAGACTAGGCAAAGAAGTAAGACTAAGCCAAGGTTCTTCTTAAAATATCTGTATAGCAAACCACCCCTCTTCCTAGTATCACAATATACTTGTCATAACCCAGAGAGCATGAGAGCCTCTTCCACAAACATAGGACGTAGTACAACATAGTGTGAGGTAAAGTGAGAAAAACATTCCTTCTCAAGGGCAGCATTGCAGCCCCTGCTTGCATCTCTCAGCCGTCTTTCCTTGATCCTGTCTGGGAAGTGTATCTCAGTGACTCCACAATTTCTTTCTTTGTTCTTTTGTTTTAAAAGTAACACTGTCTATAACACAGCTAAATGTCCTCAAAGGGGTTTTATCATGCAAAAAGAAAGCAATATAATATATAATATAGGCAACCTTTAATGAGTGTATCTATTTTCTTAGGGGTATTTTTCAGATATCTTCCCAGATTTGGATTTAACTTTGGTAGTTGTTATCTGTCTAGAAAATCAACAATATCAAATAAATATTTCAGTTTCCTGGCGTAAAGTCCTCGGGAGTAAGAACTAATGATTTTGGAATTTGCTCGGTGTCTGTTGTTATGTCCCTCATTTCATTTCTGATTTTTAATTCATGTATTGTCTCTCTTGTGCATTGTTAGTTTGAGGAAGGGGTTGTCTCTCTTGTGGATCTTCTCAAAAAAAAAAAAGAGGAAGAAAAGACAGCTCTTGCTTTCCTTGACTTTGTATTTTTCTCTTTGTTTCTAAAGGCTTGATTTCAACCCTGAGTTTATTGCCCTTCATCAGATCCTACCAGACTCTCTATGGGATGAGGCTTTGTCTCACTTAGTAACAGCAGCATGGAATAAATGAAGCTTCTGCTGATCTCTGTTGTGGTGTTGCACATCACAATCTCACCGAAAACCATGCATAGCCTGGTTATAGGCTCTATTAAAGCAGCCCAATATTTCAGTGTTCCCTGCAAGGTGCCATGGAACGGTAGTAACATAATTCTGCATGCACATCGACAGGTTTCTCCACGGTCTTCTGGGTCATTTGATAATAATTTATAGTGAGTTCATGGATGAACACACACACACACACACACACACACACACACTTTACTGACATGGTGCATATTCTTTGCACACCAAAAATAAAGTGAGAATTACTGAAAATGCACCAATAGTGCAATCGACGGAGGGAGCTGTGGGGAAGCTGGGGCTTAGAGTTACTTAAAAGACCGATGCAGATTCTCCTTCTATTGGAGGAGAAACTTGATAGACAATGTGGTTCTTTATTTTCTTTCTCTAGAGCACACAGGACTAGGGTGGCAGCTAGGGCTTTGAGTGTGTTTGGCAAGTACTGTAGCACTGAATTAAATCCTAGGGCTGGAACCCTATTAATCATCTACAACAATTACAGGGCAGGCTGGATGACGACACTCAGCTGACAATGTGGACATCTCAAGACAGTCACTGGACAATGGCTGACACACTTGTCTGAAGACTGGAAATGTTTCTCGATCTTGGAGAGGAAAGAAGGACCCTCCAACTACACTGTCCTCTAAGGAAGTTTATTCAGGTGAGGGATGACAGGGACTGTTTTGTCTCACGTCACACATGTCAGTAGAAAATATCCTAGGTATTGGATGCCGCTGTTAGCATTAACAGAACAAAGCACATAGTGTTGGGAAGGATAATAAATTATGAGTCGGACTAGAAAACCCCAAGCCTCTTCCAGGTTCTAGGAGAGCAAAAAAAAAAAATAATAATACCACGAAGTACAGTATTAATGGGATAGTTTGGTTAAATCTAGTTACTAGTTTCTATTGTGATACCTGTTGTCAGTGCCTGCGCGACCTTGTGTGAATATCGGGTGTAGGTTTGTGGGGTTGAAAGAAAACACGTACACGGGTCACCCCTTATTTAGCCAGTGCCACCAAGGCTTTACTGAGATCTCCTTATATACCAGAGGCAAAAGCTGTGGAAAAACAACAAGGCAGGTGAAAATCCCCAACCAGGAAAATAGGACAAGTCTGTGTGGTGAAAGTTCCAGCCCAATCAGGGGCATAAACAGCTTCTTAAAAACAAGAAGCAGGAAAGCTCAGTGGGGAGGAAGGGTGCCATGGAAAATCCCAGCCCCAAATCAGGGGCTAAGAGCAGCTGTCAAAGGTGTAAACAATTTCTTGCTATAGCAGGCTGAAAGGCTCAGCGAGGGGGGAGGGAAACACCAAGGTAGGGCCCAACAGGAGCCTTCAAGGGTGGCTCTAATGTTTCACTTTCCTCTGCCAACTGGCCTCCACACTGTTTCTAGCACCATAATGATTTCAGGTCTTCCTCCTAAGGAATTTTGTGGCAACCATTGAATGCTAAGCACAAGGCTTCATGAGTGTTCCCCTATCACACACCCATGTTGCAACCTTCCATGCAGGCTATTTCTTGATGTGATTTCAAGCACCTGTACATAATAAGACAGGAGAAAAATTTGACTGCATATTCAAACTGGTATTATTTCTCAGGAATTTTTAATGGCTAATATTGGTGAAGGAGGATAATTTGAGTTAGGATGAGACATTTTTGGGCAGGATTTGGAAGGAAACATTCATTTAGATGCATAGGAATTACTAAGGTTTTTATAATCAAGCCTTGAGGAAAAATTGGCTCTGGAAGCAGGAGGTGCTCAGTGGCTCTGCCCCGGGAAAGTCTCCTGGAAAGGACACCTCAGCTTATGCTCAGTACAGGGAGAACATTAGCAGGGAGGCAAAGTCTGTTCCCCATGACATCAGCTGTCCCTTCTTGGACATTCTATTGTCTCCTAGAGGGTTCTTGGCGTCCTCTGCTATGTCACCAGTGTTGTAGTGACAACCAGTGCCCTAGTTTCTCTCAGTGTGAGTCTGGCGGTTACAAGCTAAGACATGTTTTCCAGTCTTAGAAGTGTTTTGGGAGGGGGGATGTCGATTGTGGAGAGACTAGGGTGAAGGAGTCTGACCTTTCGTCTCACAGAAATGATGGACAAAGAAAGTGGTTCTGGGGAATGTGGAGTAAGTTCTGGGCAGTGTCTTTTGAGCTTTCTGTGGAGGCGGGGGGAGGGATGGTGGGGGTCCTGCAAGCTTAAGCTGACCTTTCTAGCAATTGGCCACAACAACTGGAGCATCTGCAAAGGAATTGAATTTCCATGAATATCACAATTCCTGAAAGTCATGGATTTTAGAACATTAATTTTCCCATCCCCAAAGAAAGGATATGGTAAGGCCAATGCTACTATTCTGTGAACTTCTGGCCTTTACTTTTAAAGTTGATTTGTGGCTTGTTTTTTGTTTGTTTATTTATTTATTTAGTGGGTAATATTATTTATTGCCAAAGTCAAACATCTGGGTTACATCCTGGGACCCACACGACAGAAGGAAAGAAATGGCTCCTGAAAGTTATTTGGTCATGTGCTGCACACAGACAGACACACACTCACACACACACACACACACACACACACACACACACATTCACACACACTCATACTCATACTCATACTCACACTCATACATACACACTCACACACACACACACACAAACTTTGAAGCAAAAGTAATTTTTCTTAGAGTCTGATATAATTGGGCCTAATAAAAACAGCCTTGGGTGTAGTTCCTCTATAATTAAATAGTACTCATGCTCTCAGGCAAAGAGTTTAAAGTTTATAGGTACCTAATAAACTAGCATTGGGACATATGAAGAACATTTAAATGTTCAGCTGAAATACAACGAATAGCTAATTTAATTTGTTAAAAGTGAAAGCATACATAATTCTGAAGGTTTTTATACTAGTTTTATTATACATATAACTATGAAAGAGAAAACATACATACTTGATCAATGAAATGAGGAAGAGTGATTTAATGAACAGAAAAATGGATGGTACTTCAAAATTTCCATGATTACATATTATCTATTTAATTCCCTCCACAATAGCAAGAAACGGACATTACTATTTATGCGACATTACAGATACATAAACCGAGAAAATATTGTTTGGCCTGATTATCTGAGCTTTTTAAAGGTTTAGTTAATTGACAGAGCTGTGGTTTAAAATTAGGGTCCATATTCTTCTGTTTTAAATGTGTGACACTTTTCTCTTTTTTTCTCCATCTTTATTAAATTGGGTATTTCTTATTTACATTTCAATTGTTATTACCTTTCTGGGTTTCCAGGCAAACATCCCCCTAACCCCCCCTCCCCTTCTCTATGGGTGTTCCCCTCCTCATCCTCCTCCCATTACCACCCTCCCCCCAACAAGCCCCTTCACTGGGGGTTCAGTCTTGGCAGGACCAAGGGCTTCCCTTTTATTTCTAGTGGGTGCTTCTCTCCCTGCTCCTTGGGAAGTGGATGGGGGGAGGCCCGGGCCTGAGGTGAGTTGGAACTGGGGTAGAAAGGCATAGGGTCTCCTAGGTGAGAATGCCAAACCACCACTGCTGCTGCAGCCACCATGGAGAAGCCCTTGTTCCTGCTGCAGGGAGGAGAGTCTGGTGCCCACAAGATGGCTGAAGGGGAGCTGAGAGTGGACAGCTTCATCACCCGCCTGCTGGAGGTATGAGGATATCGTCCGGGAAAAATTGTGCAGATGACTGAAGCAGAAGTCCGAGGGCTGTGTATCACGTCTCGTGAAATCTTTCTTAGCCAGCCAACAGCTGTGAACACAGGTTTCTTTTGGAGAGCAGGCCTGTGCAGGCCCAGAACCTAGGTGGGACAGTTCAAGCTACCCTTTTTCCATGGCCAATCTCAGATCATATTCAGAAAGTATTTCTTGGGCTAAAGAGATGGCTTCGTGGTTAAGAGCACTGACAGCTCTTCCAGAGGTCCTGAGTTCAAATCCCAGCAACCACATGGTGGCTCACAACCATCTGTAATGAGATCTGATGCCCTCTTCTGGTGTGTCTGAAGACAGTCATGGTGTACTTGTATATAATAAATAAATAAATAAATCTTTAAAAAAAAAAGAGTATTTCTTCCAGGTGATGGATTTCCAATTTATGGAATTGAACTAACTTACTGATGGTGGAAGTGACACAGAGAGTTAAAGTACAGAAGGAATAATCCAGAATGTCCACCAACAGTTGCTGTCACCCCAGGGCTTTTAAAAGCTCAGCTGCTAGAGAAGCAATGTAGTCTTTGGTTATTCTCAAGCTTAGGTCTTCTAGTCATTATAAGCTGACCATGACACAAAAAGAGTCATCTACATCAAAATAGAGAATAGTAACTAGATTCGCACCACACTATCACATTACTACTGTATTTGAGGTTCTCAGTTAATATCTAAGAACCTGGAAGAGGCCTGGGTCTTGCTACACATACTCATAATTTATGTCCCCATTGTCAGCTGAGATTCTTCACGCAGCCTGGGGTCAAGGAGGTCATCCCACAAAGCACAAAACACCCATCTCAGATAAACATGTATGGTTTATTGAATCCAAAACATCCATGAATTTCAGGACACAATTAAATGTTGAAACCTAAGGATAATAGATAGAGAAGAGAATTAAGATTTCTAGTTCATAGATCCAGTAAACACCTTCAACAAATCATAGCAGCAAACTTCCATAAGGTAAAGAAAGAAAAGGCCATAAAGGTACAACAAGCCTACAGAACATCAAACTAATTGTACCAGAAAAATTCCTCCATTCACATAATAATTAAAATGCTAAATGCACAGATCAAGAAAGAACATTAAAAGGGGTAAGGTATAAATATCTAGTAACAAATAAATTCAGACGTATCTGAATTACACCAGACTTCTCAACAGAGATTCTAAAAGTCAGAAAATCTTGGGCAGATGTAATGCAGACACAGGCTCCTATATCCAGCATAATCCTCAATCAACATAAAAGGAGGAACCAGGATATTTCATGACAAAACCAAATTTAAAGAATTCTTTTCTGTAAGAAAGCACAACAGAGGCTAATAGGAGGAAAACTCCAAGACAATGAACTAAACTATACCCAAGAAAAACCAAGAAATTAATCTTCTCTCAATAAGTTAAAAAAAGAGAAGCACACAAACGTAATTTCACCTATAACCAGAAAAAGAAGAGAATGCAGCAATCATTGGCTTTAATATCTGACCAGATCTTCTTTCCCTAATCCCCAAGCTCCCAGGGGCCAAACTGCCAGCCAAAGTGTATGCAAGGATGGCTCTATGGTTCAAGGTGAGGCCTGTTGCCCCACCAAATGCAGATCCTAGAGGTGTGAGGTGGGAATGGATATGTGTGGGTGGGGGAGCCCTGTCACATAGGCAAAGCTGTGCAGAAATGGGATGTAAATTTGATGAGGGGAGTCTGGAAAGCAGGACAACAGTTGAAATGTAAATAAATAAAATAACCATTTAATAAAAAATAGCCAAAAATAAAATAACAAGTAAAAAGGTAAATGAAAATTAAACCAAACCAACCAACCAAACAAACAAAAACCCCTGTAGTGTATTGGCCTAATGCTGCTTGTATTTTAATGCTAATTTGTAGAACTCAAGACTGGTTAACCCCAAATAACTGACCCTGCTCCCAGTTAACTGTGATTATAAAGAAGCCAACAGCCAACAGCTGCACAGCAGACAGATGGGGGAGGTGAGTTTCTGAGGGCTTTGCTAGAGAGGATCATGGGGAGGGAAGAAGGAAGAAGAAGCTGCCATAGAATAAAGGAAGAAAATGTGTGATGGAGAGGAGAGAGGAAGAGGACAGCAGCCATGGTTAAGGGAGAGGAGAGCCTGGTCCTGAGAGCTGTCTAAGGGGAACAAAGAGCAGCCAAGATGCTACACAGTCAGTGAGAGTTAAGCGTTATTGTTTGGAAAGTAGGTCTGATACCATGGAGGGCAGGCAGCTGCCCAGCTACTGTGCTGACTAATGTACACTAAAATAAATTTAACACAATATGAGTAACCAGTAAGACAGCTATGTAGAGGATCCTAAAAGGAATACTTTAGTTTGAAGGGAAGGACAAAATACCAGAGAACACAGGGGATAAATTAATAAAACTAGGAAAGTTAATCAAAGAAGACTGTGAAAACCACAAAAATTAACAAAATGACAAAATTTAATGCATAGGTTTAAATAATAATTACATATCACTAAACTCAATATCTAGGGTGGTGGGGCATGAATTCTGCCATGGTCTGAACTCAGAAAGGTGGGGTTGGGAGAAACATGTCTGGTTAAATAGTCCACCCACATTGTGTCAATGTGATTTAATCTAAGGACAAAGAAGTGGAGCATCTCTCACGGCTTTCTTCTAACCCCTTGAAAGGATCACTGGGGTGTGGCCTCAGTACTTCATACTTCTTGCTAGGTCAGCGAAACTCAGGGAAGCTTGAGATTGTCATAGCACAGTATTAGGCTAGATATACTGAGTAGATGATACTAAGTTGTTCAGATGGTGATACCCATTTGCATGTGTTCTTAATGTGGACCTAAGGAAAGAGAGATCAAGGTCCTTAGAATAGAAGGAACATTCCCAGTCCTTTTCTACCATTCCAGACTGAAAGGCTGGTAGGGAGAAAGTAGTAAATAATAAAGAATTAATAGATGATGCTTTGAATGAAGGGTTGGTTTTTGTGCTGGTTTTAGACAGGGTCTCAAGTGTCCCATGTTGCCCTCTCCCTGGCTGGCCCGGTTCACTTTGAACTCAGATAAACCTGCTTCCACTTTCCAATAGATAGTCTTACAAGATGGGCCTCCGAGGTCTCTGAGGACAGCATTAGCCTTTGACAGTTGAGGTGTGCAACCCACAACTATAGTTTTAGCCACTTTGTTCCATGTCTACCAGCTATTTCAGATTGTTGCTGTTCTATGCCTGACAATCAAGGACACATAAAAATAACCTGATAGACAGCAAGGACATGGTGATCACATCCTTGCCTCTGCTGTATGTTCTGGATGAGGTTTGTTAAAATTCCAATATTGCAAAAAGCTTTATATAGGGCCCATCACATTAAGGGTCACTGTTCACTGTTTCATCTAAAATGGCCTAATCAGAACTGACCGCCAGACAACACTTCCTGCGAAGTTCCTATGAGAAGCTTAAGTTTTTTGTGTTTTTTCTTCTTCCTTCCTTCCTTCCTTCCTTTCTTTCTTTCTTTCTTTCTTTCTTTCTTTCTTTCTTTCTTTCACTTTATAGGTTTAGAGGAATGTATTTTGGGCCACGGATCTGCCCCTAGTATCTTAGCTATGGATGTGATCAATCAGTGTTAGTGTATGCATTCAATAAAATGTCCATTTTTGACTAAGGTAGATGCTTCTGTGTTTTGTGGGGTGACCCATTGTCAATGTGTAGTGAGTTGGGGCCCTGGGTATGGTCGCATACCCCAGGACACAGGGGATGCAGAGCAAAGGCAGAAGAAACTGCACGCAGTTGCAAGCTTTATTAATCCTTATTAAGCTAAGAATATGCATTACTACAATATTCATTGTGTCAAGATACCATAAGATTATTATTCCCAGGATACCAGGAACAATGAGGGAAGATTAAACAAAGAAAGACGAATAAACGAAAGCTTCTTCTAAAAATATTCATATAACAAATCACCTCTCTTATTATAATCAAAATATACTCACCATTACCAAGAGAGCGTTAGAACCACTTCCACAGAAACGGGACACAGCAGAACATAATTTAAGGCCAAGTGAGAAAAACATTTTCTTCTCCAGGGCGGCATTCCAGCCCCTACTTGAATCTGTCACCAGGCCTTTCTTGACCCTGCCTGGGAGCTGCAATTCTATGTCTTAACAATTCCTTCTTTTTTCTTTTGTTTTAAAGTAACACTTTACATAACATAGCTAAAGGTCCTTGTAGGGGTTTAGTCATGTAAAAATAAAGCAACATAATACATAATGTACATAAGATTATGGCAAAACTAGCTCCTCCCATGCTATGGAAAATCCTTTGAAGCCAAGCCTTGGGATCTAATCCTGTCAATTGATCAGCCAATAATTTCGCTATTTCCATAGGGGTAGTATCTTCTAGCTGTTTACCAAAAGACATTCGAACATCATATTTCAAGGCATTAATTACTTTTGAAGCACTTTCATTACCCTCTAAATAGGCTTGAATTAACTTCCAATCATGTTCTGTGTCATTATCCATATATTTACTAACAGAAAAGGAGTAGGATTTCATCATGATAAGCAATATAGGCCCGATAACTGGCATTGGCCGCAGCAGAAGAAACCATGAGTAAAACACACATTGCTAAGAATAAGTGCTCAGCAGTAAAGGACTTTCCTGAAGGGGACAAAATTATTCCTTTCAGTGCTTAATCGCTTCACCTGACCCCACAGGTAATAGGGTTGTCACTGCACGGATCCTTATCCATTGTTGTTTGTGGACACTAAGAGAAGCCAGGGCCTCAGTAATGGAGGACACCTCCTCATCTCCTGAGAACATCCATCAGGAGAAAATGGAGCTGGTTTAACTGGATTCCTTTGAGGGTAGGGAGCAGTTCTTATTATTCTGTGCTTGGATCCATCTCCTGGGTAGCCAGAATAGTCTCCCATCCTGTAATGAGACAAAACCCTCTCCCCTATATACAATGATGTCCCTTCCTGCCATTCAGCTTCCCGGGCAATTTTTATCCATACTGTCTGTTCCATGCCTTCTGGGGGGAAGTTCAACAAAGTGTCTATCGGCTCTTGATATAACTTCACCTTGTGGTAAATTAAGAAAATTAATAACATATAATGCTTGTGCCAATATAGCTCTGGGACTGGTCTGCAAACTCCATTCAGGTTGCATAAGGCCATCTCTTTCCCCCCTTTTTAATTTTATAATTTGTCATTTCAGGGTATGGTGAATTCTTTCAACAAAAGCTTGTCCTTGTGTATTGTGTTCTGTACCAGTAATATGTACAATACAATATCGTTGACAAAATTGTTTATATTGATAAGAAATATATGTTGGTCCATTATCAGTTTTAATTTTAGAAGGCAGTCCCATAACAGCAAAAGTTTCCAATAGATGCTGTATAACATGAGCAGTGCGTACTCCTGGCAATGGTGTAGCCCACACAAATTTTGAAAAATTATCTATGCTTACATCTATATGTGAAAGGCGACCAAACTCAGAAATATGGGTTATATCGATCTGACACGATGTATTAAGTTGCATCCTTCTGGGATTAATTTTAGATGGAAAACATTTTATACGTGAAGACTGACACATAGGACAATTAGCAATAATTTGTTTGGCTTGAGAATAGGGAAGCTTATATTTAATATGTAAATATCCTGTATTGGCATGATTATGACTGTGTTCTTCTGGGGTAGCAAATGCCACTAATTGATCTACCATATGATTGCCAAGTGTTAAAGATTCTGGAAATTTTGAATGAGATCTAGTATGTGTAATAAATATTCTAGAGTTTCATAATAACAATAGTCCTTTAATATGTGAGAATAACATTTAATATAGGCTTAGATGTAGAAACAACAGCAGTCGCAATATTCTGTACTACTCCTACAACATAAGCAGACTCAGCTATAATATTTTTACATCATGAGTAAAATCCTGGAATACATTAATTACCGCTAATAATTCATTTTGTTGTACTGACCCAAAAGAAGATTCTTGTCCCCAAAATTTATCTTTGGTCCAATAAGCCATCTTGGTGTTAGAGCCATCTGTAAACACAGTAAAGGCTGATGGTAATGGATCAACAGAAATTAGTGTATTTATCAAATTTTTTTTTTCTTTTTTAAAGCAATCCCACAATTTACTATGGGGAGGATGAAATTCAATATTTCCAGTGTAAGAAATCATGGCTAATTGAAAAACCTCAGACATCTGCATTAAATATTCCCCTTTATCTTTGCTTAATGGGAAAACAATAGCAGCACAATCATATCCCCACAGAGTAACAGGTCTTTGTATGCCTTGCTGAATAATTAAAGAAATTTGTTCCTCATAATTTGTTAATGTTTGGTTAAAGTTTTATTTAATATAAACCCATTCTAAAGGCAACTCATCCTGAGCGAAAGTGCCTGTTGGATAATCAAGAGTATTTAAACATATAATTTAATAACTCTATCTGGATCAATACGTGCCAAATATGCATCTTTCCATTTTCAGAAAAGATACCCTTGCATGCCTTCATATAAGCATTAATATCCCCAGCCTCCTTTATAGGTAATAATGCTCTCCTGTACTCTTCATTAGCATTTTCAAAAGCAAGCATTTGCAGCAGTTGTCCTCCAGCTTCCTCTCCTACCATTGTTCTTTCCAATGTTAATTTTAATATACATAAAAACTTAATATATGGTTCATAGAAAGCTACTACCTTTTTCAACCAACCAGTATCATCCTTTATAATAAGTCGGTTGGGCCACACCTTGAATCGATGCTGGCCTAATTATAGGAAAAGAAAAAGCAGGTGAATTCGTCATCATCATCGTGTGAATCTAATGGTCAACATGCCATCCTCCGGAAACTACTTAGAAAAACCTGCTTCAGGCAGTGGTGCAGAGGGCAAAACTTTTACTTTCGTTTTGTCTTAATGAAGCTCTAGCTTCTTGTTCTGTATTCGTTATTACCCTGTCTGCATTCATGGCCTTGAACACAGTAAAAATTACAGCCCAAAGAGACCAGAAATTGGAATCTTTTTGCCCTGCCTGACAGCCTTTTTCACCTTAACTTTCACTTTGACCCAGATATCAGAATCCCTGGAACCCTCGTCAGGGAACCATGGAGTTTACTCTTGCTGTCTCTAAACACTTTTCTAAACCAGACTGAGAGACATGAATTCCCTGCACTCTTAAAGATGCTTAAGCATAGCGAGATGAAGAGAAGATTTATCTTGTCCCATTTCCTTGTAATAAAATGTACTTACCTTATCTGACTGTCCAGACTTACCTTCAGGGACCCTGTTCCAGTGCCATAGGTCGATGTCTAGGGTGTTGGGAGCCCTGCGTCCAGTCTCATTCCTTTCTGTGTTTCCCGATGCTCAGTGGCCATGCCACTCCAGCATGCTTTGAAATGAACCAGTCCGCCGACACCACCACCACCACCACCACCACCACCACCACCACCACCACCACCAGCACCACCACCAATTTGGTTTTGTAAATAAAGTTTTATTGACATCGCCATCCTCAGCATTTACATCCTGTTCAGTGCTGCTTCTGGCTGCAGCTGCAGGGCTTAGGAGCCACAGAGCCCTTTAGGATCCCAGAGCTGAGATCATTGACCATTTGCCTTGTTTGTGAAAGAGGTGACTGACCCCTGTGCTCGAGGTGGCCTTTCCGTGCCCCTTATCCCATAGCATAGGTCTCTGTGCCATCCTCTCCCTTTGCTGTGGTGTGCACTTCCTGGTACATTTCTGTTAGCTCTTGACATTTCCAGAGCATTGGGTCTTGCAAATTGAATTTGCATGGCACCAGGAATAGACCTGATAGCAGGGTGTGGGACACTCCCTATGGGGACCCTGCCCAGGGGCATAAGCTTACTTTTCCAGTCAACTCCCTGAACAGTGAGCCTTTGTGGGACAAGATACTTCACGACATGACTTGACCTCTCTGCAGTGCACCCAATCCCTGCTTGGCTCAGATGAGTTTGTGTGTGTGTCCCCAGTAGAGACAGCACTCTGTGTGGTGGCATTGACAGGGCATCCAGGAAAGTCAAAACCAGAGGGACATGTCGGGCAGTTGGAAGCAGATGTCTGCGTCCATGGAGAGAAGGATGGACTAGACACTCCTACAGGGGGTGAGCTGAGAAGCACTTCCTTGGCTTTTTCACAGCCGTGTAGGCTGCATGCCATGCTGTGTACCCATGCTGTGCTGAAGCCCCAGGCTTTGAGTCTCCCACAGCTGCTGTGTCCTGGGTCCAGGGTAGGATTAAGCAGACTTCAGCAGGAGAAAGGTGAAAACCCTGGTTGCAGGGTGGGGATGGCATAGTCATAACACTCCTGCACATGAGGCCCCTGACTTAGAGCCGTACAGCAACTGTGACAAGCCAGCTCTGGTGACACTCATCTGCAATGCCAGGCCATGGGGGGTAGAGGCAGTAGGATCAGTTGTTTAATTATCCTTGGCTACACGGCAAGTTCGAGGCCAGCCTGGGCAACTTTGTCTATGAAAATAAGACAAAATGAGGTCTTGACTCTGAGCATCACTGCCTGTACCTGGCATGGTTGCCCCACCCCAGGTAAGAAACCCCTCTGTCCAGAGGCCATAACTGCAGGAGACCCCTGGCCAAGTGTCTATACAGCGCCCTGTTTGACTGGTCTATGCTGAGGACCAACCACGTTCTCCTCAACAGGAAGGACATGGGAGAGGCTGTTTCTGTGAGGTCCCGGGCCCTGAGACGGCCAAGAATAAACCCTGTCCTTGGGAAAGCCATGGAGACTAGGAACCCAGGGGATCTCTGCAAACACCAGGGCTGGCAGGGGACTCTGATCCTCTACAGCAGCTGCTCTCAATCTGTGGGTTCTACATCAGAGCTCCTGCACACCAGACATTTACATTACAGTTCCTCACAGTAACAAAGTTACACTCATGAAGTAGCTCTCCAATAAGTTTATGTTGGGATGACAACGACATGAGGAACTGAAATAAAGAGTCACAGTGTTAGGAAGGGTAAGAACCGCCATTCTATAGGAACCCAGGCATCTGCACTCGGTGTCTGGAAGTGTGGTAGGCTAGGCTTCACCCTCAGCGATGCCAGCATGTGGGCACCAAGCCTAGGTTCCACCCCAATGCTTCCTGGATATGTGCAGGCCTGGTTCCATCAAGAAGTAACAAAGGAACCCTTGGCAAAAAACACTGGGTACCAAACAGGTCAGGAAAACACACCCCCTCTGCTGCAACTCCTCTCAGGAGGGCTAGTCTTTCCAGGAGGCCCCGGCTATAACCAAACCTTGTCTCCCAGTGCTTGCCCATTGGTGTCTTGGCCATATTCAGATTTGAGGACTTTGAACAGAATAGCTTCCAGCAGATTTGCATCAATGAATCCAACAAGTAGTTGCAGTCCTACTTCATCCAGCACACCTTCAAGCTGGAGCAGGAGAGAGTGGACACCTATTCCCCAGCCCAGCCCAGCCATCACCCTGAATGTGAGCTGTGTCCCTCAATATCAGCGGGATGGGGCCTGGGCACCATAGGTTCCCCAGGACCTAAAGCTATGTCCTTGAACTCAGTGCCATGCTCAGCCCTTCCAGCCTCTTTCAACCCTTCTGGAAGCTCTACTGCTCCTGCAGCAAGGCAGCAGTGTGCACATTCTGTCACGTCATTTGTGTGTGTCTACAGGAGGTCAGAGCCTGTCCCCTCTGTTCCTTTCTTTTGGTGTATTTGCCTTTCTGAGGAGGCAGCACCCACAGGTATGGGAGGCAGCCACATGCATATTCTGCAGCCATGTCTGACTCCTCTGAGGCTCAGTCCCACTTACACAACTACCCTTCAACCTCCCCACTCCATGTCACCCCTGGGGCTCTGTAAACCTTCCTGTTTTCTGTCTTTATATAATTGGTGACACTGCAGCCCTCAGTGGTGTCATACAGTGTTAGTTTGTCTTTGCACTGCCTGGAGGTCTGACTTAGGAGAATGGCTACCATTCTCATTCCTGTTCAAGAGTCAGAATCTGAATCCTATGTAAGGCTGAATAATATTCCAGCACATGGCTGTGCCATGTTGAATTTACACAGTCACCTATGGATCTTATATTTTGGCTTGTAAACACACACATATAAGACTCAAGTGACACCCAAGTGGAGAATTGCTGGAGTCCTCCATGGCTTTCTGAACCGTCTGAGAGACCATCCTGTCCACAGTGTATAGAGCACCATCTACTCATAGCTCACACAGCATGAGAAGATTAGTGAGGGTTAACCTGGCTTCTCTGTCTCCTACTTTCTGCCACACTAGCCCTAGCATCTTTCTGTATTGCAGTGAATGTTTAGAACCCAGGAGGATTCCAGCTTCCTTGCTCAAATATAGCAAGTTCCTCCTTGCCTGCTTTGAGACTGAGTCTCATGCAGCCCAGGCTGGCTTTGATCTCACCATTAGTTAAGATGGCCATGAACTCCTGGTTCTCATGCCTCAGACGTCTCTGAGTGCTGGGTGACAGGTATGCACCACTCTTAAGTCCTGCCACTGGGACAAGAGTGAGCAGAGCCAGCTCTGAAGCACACACTTTGCTGGTGTCAGTGATGACTGACTTATGATCCTGTCTTCCTTACCCATGGCCCTTCTCCTTGGTGCATGCCATCCTTCCTCCCTGTGACTCATGGGGACACCAAGCCTGAGGATGTCAGGAAGAAGTTTACTTACTTCACTGGGTTGGAGGCTGTTAGGTTCCTGCGTCAGTAGGTGAGATTCAAGCTAGAAGGTTTGTGGCATGAGAAACGGGAACAGAACTGGAATGGCAGGAACAATTGTCACCTGGCTCTGAGAAGACCAGGTGGGCAGAAACTCATCGTTGGGCAGGTAGTGAGCTCAAGTCCAGGCTGGGCATTGCTCAGCACATGTGAACAGGTGTGCTTACATGGACATGTGTTTCCCCCACATGGTCACCACTTATCCAGGCACGGTGAATACTCCAAGGAGCTTTTTATGTTTTATGTTTATGTTATGGTGTTTGTGTGTCCATACATACATATACACACATACATTCGTACATATACACGAATACATGTACATGAAAACACATGCATATACATGACTATACACATTCATGCTCACACACACATATATACACACCTACATGCATACACACATACACACACATACACACACATACACACATACACACATACATGCATACACACATACACATATACATACACACATACACACACATACAATACATATACACACATACAAATACACCTATACACACATATAGACAGACATATACACACATATACATATACACGTATACACATACATGCCTACACACATTCATATCCACACGTACATACAGACATATACATATATACTCACATACATGTAAGCACATGAGTGGAAGCCAGAGGACAGCTTGGCCCTTGTTTCTCTCCTTTTTACCACGTGGGTCCTGGGGATTGAGTCAAGCTCATCAGACTTGACAGCAAGCCCCTTTAACTGTAAAGCCCTCTCATTGGCTGCCAGTTGCCTCTTTCCACAAATTCTATCCATGGTGGGATGTTTAGAGATGTTATTCTCATGATTCCTTCAGCAATAGTGCAGACATCATTTACACTGCATTAGGAGTTATAATTCATGTAGATGTCAGGAGAGCTGGAGGCGTGGATCAAGAAGAGAGCCCACTTTCAATGTCATTATGTGGTATTGCCTTAGGCCCTTTTATACACTCCCCTGGCTTTGTCTGAGTATATGTTTGAGGTCTCTCTATGACTGTGCAAAGAAGTAAGAGATAGGGCTGGGCCACAAAATAGGAAAGTACTTGTTCATTCAAAAACAAAAACAAAAAACAAACAAACAAACAAACAAAAATAGCTCTAGGGTTAAATATTGGTGCTAGTGCTGAACTACACAGCCAGAAGGTATTTTTCTAAGTAAATAACACAATATCGGGGATGACAATATGATCAAATATCCTTCAACATAAGTTTGCAATGCTACCTACATTTTATAAATCAAATCTGACCACCGTTTTGGTTGTTTCCAATCATGTCTGAGTGCATCATCACGGGAATCCCAAGGAAAATCAGAAATGGGTTCTTGAAGCTGTTGCACAGGGCCAGTATAGACCTAAATACCACAGAGGAAACCTTGATTCTTATCTCAAGGGATCATTCACCATCCCTCTTGTCACATAACTTATGACAAGACATCACCTTTCCTAAACTTAGCCTTTTTCCCAAGTGCTGCAGAAGGGAAGATCTGGTGTCAAGGGGTCTGGATTCAAACCACAGGAACACTGAATTCATTTAAATAGGTGTAGTTTATTACTGCACACACCAATACAGTTCAACCAGAGCAACAGCTCACAACTGTGTACTGGACATTGCTAGGCCCTGCTCATTGCAAAATCCACATGGGCTCATGCACGAGTGTTGGAAATGCTTCGGTCTATGGGCCCTGACTCAGGCCATTTTACACATAATTGTTCCAATTTTCCTTGAATCTATTGGGTCCTATGTGAAGAATACACTTGGGGAACTTGTTAAGATTAACAAACCTCATAACATACAGAACATAACAGGGTATGTGACCAGCACCACACAGTTCAACGTCAGAGTTTTTTGTTCTTTGTTAGTGTTTTTCTTGGCATCCATGATGTGGACGCGTATTACAGAACAATAGGAAAGAGCTGGCTGCTGTGTAGCAAATTCACTGCTATTAAGGTAGGTATGGGGGCAAGACCTCAGCAGTAGCCCTTAAGATGGGAAGGAGATGATGTGTTTGATAACTGAAAGGAGCTGCCTCAGCTGTGTTTCTCTGCCTGCTCAGTGCCCATTCAACATCACTCTGTCCCTGAAGAGGAACTCAAGGTCTGCCCCCTGCTGCCTGTGAGCCAGGAAGAGGCACAGAAAGGCAAGGCCACAGCACTGGTTTCCAATCCCTCAGTAATGCTGGATTTCCAATAATGTACTTGTATACACAAATACACTGTGGTAAGTTGCAATAGATACTAATCATTTCTCACATAGGGCAGCAGTTGATTGACTACAACTAATTCTATTAAAAAAAAGAAACCTGGCTCTTGTAGAAATATACAAAGAAATATCTAGGATGGTGGGGGATGAATTCTGCCATGGACTGGACTCGTGGAAGTGGGGTTGGGAGAAAGATGCTGGTTAAATAGCCCACCAGGTTCACATTGTGTCAACTTGATTTAATCTAAGGACAAAGAAGTGGAGTATCTCTGATGGCTTTCTTCTAGTCCCTTTAAAGCATCACTGGGGTTTGAACTCAGAACTTCACACTTCTTGATGGGGCAACTACACTCAAGGAAGCTTAAGATTTTCATAGGCACAGTATTATGCTATATATACAGAGTAGATAATACTAAGATGTTCAGATGGTGATGTCCATTTGATGCACTCTTAATGTGCACCTAAAAAAAGTGAGATCAAGGTCCTTAAAATAGAAAGATTAGTTCCAGTTTTTTTCTACCATTCCAAACAGAACGACTGGTAGGGAGAGAATGGTAAATAATCGAGAATTTGTAGATAATGCTTTGAATGAAGTGTGGATTTCTGTGCTGGTTTAAAACAGGGTCTCAAGTATCACATGTTGCCCTCTACCTGGCTGGCCAGGATCACTTTGAGCTCAGATAAACCTCCTTTCACTTTGTAATAAATAGGCTTATAAGAGTGGCCTCGAAGGACTGTGCAGACAGTATTAGCCTTTGACAGTTGAGGTGTGTAACCCACAACTATAGTTTTAGCCATGTTTTTCCATGTCTACCAGCTATTTCAGATTGTTGCTGTTATATGCCTGACAATCAAGGATGCAGAAAAATAACCTGATACAGAGTAAGGACATAGTGATCACATCTTTGCCTCTTCCGTACGTTCTGGATGAGGTTTGTTAAAATTCCAATATTGCAAAAAGCTTTATATAGGGCCCATCACATTAAGGGTCACTATGCACTGTTCTATCTAAAATGGTCTAATCAGAACTGACTCCCATATAACACATCCTGCAATCCTCATATGAGAAGCTTGAGCTTTTAGTTTTGACTTTTTCTTTTCTCGTATTTTCTTATTTTTTGCTATATAAGTTGAGACAAAGATAGTTAAGGCCATGAATTTGCCCCCAAAATTTGAACTACGGATGTGATCAATCAGTGTTAGTGGGTGCATTCTTTAAAGTATTCATTTTTTTACTATGATAGATGCTTTTGTGTTTGGTGGGGTGGCCATTTCCCAGTGTACAGGTGCTGGGACCTTGCTCTATCCACTTAATGATGTTTATAGCCTCATTTTAGACGTTTCTGTGCCACCCTCTATATCTCTTGTGTATTTTATTTTTCTGATAAAAGCTCAAGGTATATCTTACTCAGGCCTGTGAGCAGTGCTCCTTTGGCGACATTGGTGCAAAGAGCAGAACCCCACAAGCAGCATGAGGTTCCCTTCACTGGTGTCTCCAATATTGCATTTTCCTCTGCCAACTGGTCTCCACACTTTTCCTAGCACCATAAAGACTTCAACTCCTTCTCCTAAGGAATTTTCTGGCAATTGTCGATTGCTAAGCACATGACTTCATGAGTGTTCCCCTAATACACACGCATGTTGTAACCTACCATGCAGACTATTTCTTGATGTGATATAAAGCACCTGTACATAATGAGACAGGAGAACTTTTGAGTGCATATTCAAACTGGTGTGAAATATCAGGAAGTTTTAATGGCTTACATTGGTGAATGTGGACAATTTGAGTTAGTGAGACATTTTTTGGGCAAGATTTGAAAGGAAACATTCATTTAGATGCATAGGAATTACTAAGGTTTTTTATAATCAAGCCTTGAGGAAAATTTGGCTTTGGAAGCAGGAGATGCTCAGTGGCTCTGCCCCAGGAAAGTCTCCTGGAAAGGGCACCTCTGCTTATGCTCAGTACAGGGAGAACATTAGCAGGGATGCAAAGTCTGCTCCCCATGATATCTGCTGTCCCTTCTTGGACATTCTATTGTCTCCTAGAGAGTTCTGGCATCCTCTGTGATGTCACCAGTGTTGTAGTGACAACCAGTGCCCTAGTTTCTCTCAGTCTGAGTCTGGCGGTTACAAGCTAAGACATGTTTTCCCGTCTTCGAAAGCGTTTTGGGAGGGGGAACGTCGATTCTGGAGAGACTAGAGTGAAGGAGTCTGGCCTTTCGTCTCAAAGTAATGATGGACAAAGACAGCACTTCTGGGGAATGTGGAGTAAGTTCTGGGCAGTGTATTTTGAGCTTCCTGCCAGGGTGGCTGCAGGCTTAAGCTGACCTTTCTAGCAATGGGCCACAACAACTGGAGCATCTGAACAGGAATTGAATTTCCATGAATATCACAATTCCTTAAAGTCAAGGATTTCAGAACTTTAGTTTCCCCATCCCCACAGGGAGAATATGGTAAGGCCAATGCTATTATACTGTGAACTTCTGGTCTTTACTTTTCAGATCATTTGTTCTGTTACATTGATATAATAACACCATCAGTAGTCATGGAGGGTCCACCTTTTCTGAGTTTAGACAGGGCAGCAATGTATTTCACTATCATTGCTTCTTTAAATACAGTGGGTATCTGACAGTAGTAACAGGGAGAGATTGTGCTCCAGGCAATAACCTTATGTTCTTAGACCTTCTCTGATTTCTTCTAACTGGAAGGGTCATCGTTAGCTTTATATATTAGAGATGTGTGTTACAAACTTGTTTCTAAAATACCAAAACTATTTGGAACGTGTAGACCAAGATTCAGCCTGTAAACTATTCGCACTTCTGGGGCATTTGGTATTTCACATAGGGACACTGATAAGTCTGTTGAACATATCCTCCCTGGAAATGCGTTTTAAATCCAAAGTTGTTGGCTTAGAGTATCAGGGTAGGACATCTGAGTGTCTCCAATCACTCAAGTTTTATGGATGGTGAATTTATCATCTGAGTTCTGAAGCCACAGGAGTGAGGGTCCTGAAACCAAGCTGTACCCTGTTCAGCTGATAATAATCCTGGAGAAGCCATCTCCGTGGTACATGTAAGCACCTGATGTCCGGCATAGGGAACACCTGGCTGCTTACATCTCTTGGTCTCGATAGAGTAGTGGGAGAACTGAGATCCACTGAGGAGGTCTCTTAAGCATAGACCAATCGCCTAGCAGTGACACTGGGTTCATGGCTTGTTCTCCTGTTTAGGCCTCACTGAGGTCTATGAACACTCTATGCATTGTCCCCATGCAGGTTCACTTGTGTTCTTCTACCTACAGACGCTGGGAGAGAAACATCATCCCAAGGAACTGACCTAAGCAAGAATCAGGCCATGAAGGAAAAGGAGAGGCTGATTAAAGAGCTGCAGCTCATTACCGAGGAGAGAAATGACCTGAGAGATCGCCTGAGGTTTCTGACAGAGAGATCCATGAAGAACAGGTATGAATCACTCCAAATGCTCTTGTTTCATTCCTGGGTCTGCAAGGTCACCTTTTTCTTATCCTATTAAGGTTTTGGGTTCTAGAAAGCTGTGCCTCCCTAACCACCCTGTGCTAAACCTCACCTCCCATATAGTGGAGATTCAGAACCTGACCCTTCCTGAGGAGTGAGATTGAAAATGGACTCATCTGCTTCCATTTATTTAAAAGCATAACTTGTGGTCTGAATGAAGAATTCAGGGATAAAGTCAGGGAGAGTGAGTTCCCAGTGTGCATTTGCAAAGCCCTTGACAGCTGGTGGCTTTGCAAGATTGTAATTGCAGTGAGTTTCTGGTGAGTCTCTGTACTTGCTAGGCAGGGGACTGAGTGCTGGAAGATCCAGGCAGCAGGCTGGGGTAATATAGGACACACCCTGAGTTCATATATTCCTAAATGCCGATGTTCATTGTATTCTATCATTTGGGGCCAGGCCACACTTCAGGCCAAATCCATATTATGAAGACCTGGAGAGAATGGAGGAGGCGGTCATGTCAATTCTGCACAACTTAGAGATGGAGAACACTGAGGTCCATGAGAACAACCATAAGCTGAAGAAGGAGATTACCTTCTCTAGGTAAGTCCTGGTCAGAAAGGCTATCACTTGTGGAATGGCCATTTCTGACTTTCTTTGTTCTGGATTGGACGGTCTTCAGCTCTGGTTCTATCTCTTGTGCTATTTACCCATCAGTGTTCCAGGGTCATTAGGACTCAGTTTTCAGTTCCACAAAAGAGTGTTCCTCATCCCAGGATTGTCTAGGCATCTTCAGAAGGCTCTAGATAGAACAGTACTGATTGAAGTCAGCAGAAGGTTATTAGGCTGACCTGGACCTATGGTGTCACACCAGGTTTTACAAAACTCAGTGCGTGGACCACATGGTTAGCATGACCTTCTCTTTGTTCTACTTACCTCCTTTGAGGGTGTTGGCCCACTACTAATTGATGTTGCCCCCATGCATTGTGCTTTCATGGATAGTTGTAGATCCATGTTCTTTCTCAGAGGTGTGGACACTAATTGGTGTCAGGCCAAGCAAGCAATTTATTCTTCCCTGAATTAACTCTTTATGTTTTGTGCAGCAGCCTTATATGTATCAAGATGCATTTTATTAAGTCTTCATGGGTATGTGGGACCTGGTAGAGTTTTGGGACTTGGGAGTAGGAATGGGAGAAAGGAGCAGCATGATCTTACTATGCAGACTGTATTTCCAGAAACCTGCTCAGCCAGCTCCTGATGGAAAACACATGTAGGAAGAAGTTGGTCCCACTGAAGCAGGAGAGCAAGGAGGTACATCTTGATTGTGCACTGAACCAGAAATATTTGGTTGACTTCAACAAGAAAGATAAAGACCATCAACGGCCAGAACCAGCATTATCAGGTAGGGACGAGCAGATGTGTTAGCTTAACAATATCTGATAAAATTTGCCAATTTGATACATCTTTGCTCTCTCCTACCACCTTTCTAATTTACACTCACAACCAGCCAACCACCTCATGTAATGGAATTGTTCATTGCTCTGCCTATGCACAAGTATTCTGGGAAGTTAACCACTTTTCAGAAACTGAATTATTGTGCAAGCATATTTTGCTGCTCTTTTTGAAGCTGCAGTCTAGAAATGGTGACAGATGAATAACATATCATATTATTGCATATCCATGTGATACATTGGATCCTATGTAGAGTTTTGAACAAGTTCTTGGTTCTTTGACAAATGACAATCTGTGGTCATGCGACTTCTTGTGTAGGAAGCACCTTTCCGGGATAAGAACCAAGTGCAAATGTCAAATTAGTACTTGTCATTGGCTTTAACCTTGGTGACATATGGACATCTCCTTTCTTCCTGCAACCCAATGAGGTTCCTTCCATTGCCCTGTTCTTGGTTTGCACTGGTATAAGTCTGGGTCCCATATTGTCAGCCCACATTACTGTGAGGCTCTCTGGAGATTTTGCCCTGCCCGCAGAGTTAGCAACAATGATATCACTTAAAATGTCCATGTTGACTATCCAATAGAACTGAGGTGGTAGAAGGCAGCATTCTGACAGCTGGCTTGCATTTCCCCACCAAATCAGTGTCTGAAAAACTGCCTTCCTTTCCCAGGTCTCAGAAAGTGCAAGAGAGCTGGAATTGGACACACCCCAGTAAGAGAGCTTCCTGAAGAATAAGTTGCTTTCTCAGGAGTCCCTGATGACCAACATCCTGAATGGTAACAACATTTTTTGGATGTGTATTCATCCTCTGAGTTAATTTGTCATTTCTTAGAGACCCTAAATTCATATACCACTAAGCCAGCCTGACTGATTGAGGTCTTACTTTCTTCTCAGAAAACAGCACTTGAGAGACAACTTGGGGGACCGCCTTTCATTATGTGTGCTAGAGGAGAAACAGCAATACATCTGTGCTTCTACATGTTCGTTAAGAATATGCTTTTAGAAATATTTTTGTTATGATTTTAATTGAAGTTTTCTTTTTGTTGTTTCATATTTATATCTTCTTGTTACTATTTTTACTTTCAAATATTTTTAAATATTTTTATTCATGTTAATCTTGTTTTGTTGTAAAAATGTATTTGTTATGAATAAAAATTGAATTCTATCTCTTGACTCTTAAGACCATCATTCTTACTCAATGGTTCTGTCCCCTCCTGTGGACCTAGAACTGACAGCTACAGATGGATCTCTGCATGTTCCATGGATCCTGGGCTAATAAGTGAATTCAAAGTCACCAAGGGGTACCCAGTGTGATAGTGTCTTTTGTGAGGATAATGTGGCTGTGTCTCAGACACACACTTTGTGATGTAATCACTGACACACTTTACTCAATTGTTAGGGTCCATGTGGTTCTTCTGAGAGAGCAGCAGATGCTCTACCCTGTGAGTCATCACCACAGCTCCTGCAGGTAGCTTTTGTTATTCCACATGAGGTGCTGTATTAGGTGGACAGGATCACCTCCAATTAAATAGAGAGATCTCAGGAGATGTGTGTTCACAGGGAACTTACTGAGCTGTTCGTGTTCAACGTGTTAGGTTGTCAGGCATCCCTACAGGGCTCTGGTGTTCCCACTGCTCATTGTGGGTCAGCATCATCCTCCAGCATCACTTAGTGTCCATATTAGAGCAGATCTTTCACCTAATATCAATGATGACCATATGTATTATGCAAATCTGATAAAATACAGAATAGAAACTAGCTTCTTGTAGGCCAGATTGGCTTTAGTAGTCACATGGATGTGATCAATCAGTGTTAGTCATGCCCTTCCAGCATGGTAGACTGCAGGTTGTCTGTCCCCATCACTTTGCTCTCTTGTGCCCAAACAATGCTAAGGTCAGGGCCGTTCAGCCGTGAGGCAGAGGCTCACCACCCTCAGTGCTGCCTAAGACCCCTAAGACTGTCTCTTTCGGGTGTGTGCGTGCTGGACACTCAAGGATCCTGA
The DNA here is from genome assembly GCF_021556685.1 of Rattus norvegicus. NCBI lineage: Eukaryota > Metazoa > Chordata > Mammalia > Rodentia > Muridae > Rattus > Rattus norvegicus. The sequence goes on from NC_141552.1 coordinate 17,505,369, forward strand.
GATCTCAGCAGCTGAGGTTAAACAGTACCGGAGCCATTGCAATGTGGGCACACATTTGTTTGTGGAGCTGGGCCACTCTTTGACTTTTGGTGAGTGGAGAGACAACTGTTGGCTGAGCCTTTGGTGAACTGGATGGCCCCTGGCCACGTCAGCAGTCAGCAGTATCAAAGCTGAGCAACCAGTGTTTTATGTTCCATTTTGTCATCGCTGGTCAGTGTTCTGATGCCACAGCACATGGCTGATTTCAATCTCCCCATGTGGCCACAATCCCTAATTGATATTGCCTCCACTTCCCAAGTGCCACTGGAATTTCTGTAGAACCCCTAAGGCAGCAGCAAGCAGGAGCTCCTGGCTATTCCCTCCCTGCTCTCTGGATCTGCAAGTCGTTCTGTGTACATATGGCTAAGTCCTCATATACTCTTGATGCCATGATACCTTAATAAACACTTGAATCACGCCCTTTCTTACAGAGACCCCATAATGGCCAGTTTTCAACTGCTACCTGACACAATCTATAATCACCTGGGAAATGAGGGACAGTGTGGATCAGACTGGCCTTTGAGGATGACTATGCGTGACTATCTTCGTTGCTCTGGGAGATGCCAGACAGCCTCTTTTCTGATCCTAGAGTCCCTATACCCAGCCACTTGTCCCCTCTACAGCCAGACCCTACTTCTGCTCCTAGGCACTGTCTTGGACTTCCTTCCCTCAAGTGGCTTCTCTCCTTTGGTTGCTACAGAAACCTGTTATGAGGAAAGGAACAGGGAGTTAAGACTTCAAAGCCATCTTCCCATTGATGTTCTTTCTCAGAGGTCAGTGGGACACTTAAAGAGTTTTGTGTATACATTTTATTAAGCAAGGGACAATCATGCATCAGACACAGGAAACTAACAGCACATCTACCGGACCTCCTTCAACACCTGGGCATCTCTTCTGGCCTGTGCTTCTGTGTGCTGAAACCTGGGGACCAACTTCCTGTGGGGTTTCCCAGGATGACTGTGCACATTACTACACTGGCGTAAATCCTCAAAACTCACAAACAGCAACGGGACCGCCACAGGAACTGTTCTCCATCAACAGATACCACAGACCAGCAAGCAGAAGCATGGGCAGGTGGTGCTGTGGTTCACACACTTCTCTTTACTCACTAGGGCAGGTGACCCGCTGGAGAAAACAAGGAGGCAGCAGGATGGAAGAGGAAAACTACAACCCAGTCCTTGCATTAAACACCCAAGCACATTTAGACTAGAAGAGAGAAGTTTGCCAAGATTGAGGGCCACTTTGGGCATCCATCATCAATAGCCCTGGCTGTCTAGGCCAGCATCAGATCCAGCCGTCTCCAGGCAGGTGTCAGCCAGGCCCTCAAGGGCACTAAGAGCATTAACCATGAAAAATAGAACAAGATCTCTGCCTCTTGCCTGCCTGACAGCCAAGCATGTGTATGCCCTGGCTATGCTCATGCTGGGACCCCTGCTAGATATTAAGATATAGATACCTGATAGTTGATTAGGACCCTGTTCGAAAAGGAAGACACCGGATATTTCCCTCTGGCATCCATATGTGCATGCGTGGTTGTACATGCTGGTAGAATCTCTCTCTCTCTCTCTCTCTCTCTCTCTCTCTCTCTCTCTCTCTCTCTCACACACACACACACACACACACACACACACATTCAAAGTTTTGAAGCACAGCAGAAGAATCTCTGGGACTCTAAGCCTGACCAGCCTCATCTGTGAGCCACAGCTTCTGTGTGAGAGCTCCTTTGTGTGAGAGGCATAGGGTGACTGAGGAAGGTTGCTGGTGTCCATCCCTGGCCTGCAAGTGCATGCATACAGAGACATGGACACATGCACATGCTGAGTACCCCTCATCCAATCCTGAAATCTGAAAACACTGAATTTCAAATCCAGGCATTCTCCTAACCTACACCTTCCCTCAGGAATTGGAGATGAGGCCTTGCAAGAATCCTCAACCAGAGACTGGCCCAGACCTTCTGAGATCCATTCTGCCCCAGGAGAACACAGCAGGTGGTATCAGGACAACACAGACACTCAAGACTCCAGCCTGATGCAGGGACCGCCTGCTGGGTTAGGAGAAGACTCAGCATCAGGTTCCTGAACGAAAACATCACCTCTGAACACACAGGGTCGCTGTGGCTATGCCTTCAAGGCATCTTCAGCAGCAGCTTAAATGGACTAGGGATGACTATGGGAATCTGCCTGCAGGGTGATGTGGGAATCCTTTTGCTAAGGCTTGATCGCTAGATGTTGCCACAGAAACCCTTGAACTCTTCTTGGAGTACAGTCCAGGCAGAGGCTGAACACAAAACATTCTGATTATGAACTGAGTTTAACAGATAATCTGGAACCTGAAGGCCACAGGCCCAAAGGTCTGCACTGCAGGGGTGAGGCATCACTGCAGGGATGACCACACAGTGCAGGGTTGAGGTGTCACTTCAGGGATGACCACACATTGCAGGGGTGAGGCATCACTGCAGGGATGACCACACACTGCAGGGGTGAGGTGTCACTGCAGGGATGACCACACACTGCAGGGGTGAGGAGACACTGCAGGGATGACCACACACTGCAGGGGTGAGGTGTCACTTCAGGGATGACCACACACTGCAGGGGTGAGGTGTCACTGCAGGGATGACCACACACTGCAGGGGTGAGGCGTCACTGCAGGGATGACCACACACTGCAGGGGTGAGGTGTCACTGCAGGGATGACCACACACTGCAGGGGTGAGATGTCACTGCAGGGATGACCACACACTGCAGGGGTGAGGCGTCACTGCAGGGATGACCACACACTGCAGGGGTGAGGTGTCACTGCAGGGATGACCACACACTGCAGGGGTGAGCTATCACTGCGGGGATGACCGCACACTGCAGGGGTGAGGTGTCACTGCAGGGATGACCACACACTGCAGGGGTGAGGAGACACTGCAGGGATGACCACACACTGCAGGGGTGAGGTGTCACTTCAGGGATGACCACACACTGCAGGGGTGAGATGTCACTGCAGGGATGACCACACACTGCAGGGGTGAGGCGTCACTGCAGGGATGACCACACACTGCAGGGGTGAGGTGTCACTGCAGGGATGACCACACACTGCAGGGGTGAGATGTCACTGCAGGGATGACCACACACTGCAGGGGTGAGGCGTCACTGCAGGGATGACCACACACTGCAGGGGTGAGGTGTCACTGCAGGGATGACCACACACTGCAGGGGTGAGCTGTCACTGCAGGGATGACCGCACACTGCAGGGGTGAGGAGTCACTGCGGGGATGACCACACGCTTCAGGGGTGAGGTGTCACTGCAGGGATGACCACACACTGCAGGGGTGAGGTGTCACTGCGGGGATGACCACACACTGCAGGGGTAAGATGTCAATGCGGGGATGACCACACTGCAGGGGTGAGGTGTCCCTGCAGGGATGACCAGGAAGCTGACTGAGCTCCTCAGGGCTCTCCCTGTCCTGAATGTGCTTCCCTTCTAGGTGAGCACTGCAGCTTTCAGGGTGCTGAAGGCCTGTGTGGGCAGCAGTAGAAACTGCTAGCCTTGTTATTCACAGCTGAAACTATCACACAGGGCATTCCAGAAGTGAACACCACCAAAGTGGGGACTTTCACAGCATTCTGGGTAGGATGGCACAAAGCCCCATGACAATTTCACCTGCGATCCATACCAAACGTCTGCTGTCAGTGCCTGTCTCTTAGGAGCCACCTGGATGATCCAGGGGATGGTCCTAAAGAAAAGGCTTGGCAAAATTGAGGTCCCCAAAGCAAGAGGAGCAGTGAGGAGGTGCAGGGGCCGTAGACCATGGAGACTGATATATGCTGATGTTAGATACCCAGACTCATCCCTGTGTCCAAGTCTGGATGTCACAGAGGCACCTGGCAAAGGTCCCAACAGTGTCCTTCAAGATTCAGCTGTCTCCCTACTTGCCCTCCACCTAACCCACTTCCTGTGGTTCTGGGAGTCAAGGACTTCATCACCTTTTTCGTTTTCTTGTCATATTGCAGGTACTGTGACTCGACCACTCTTCCTCCTGCAGGAGACACATCGTTTGTCACAGAACAGGACTGCTGCACCAGGAAGACCCAGAGCATAACCAGGACGCTACAATGAAAGCAGGACTGACCCTTCATGCTGAATGACAGGAAAAGCACCCGGCCTTGTCTTTGTTGCAGACTGGATTCCTCAGCATTCCTGTTATGAACAGGGCACTAGTAACCTTCACAGGATACTTAGTGTTTATAAGACATTTATAGAATTCATCTTGTATATAGGCCATTGGGCTAGGAGCCAGCATCAAGGCATCAAGTAGGAGGAAATACAGAAACATTCTAGGAAGGGACAGCCAGGGGCCAGTGGGATGGCTCAGGGATTGAGGACCAGAGTTCAGATCCCAGCACATGGATGTTCACAGTCATCTGTAGAATCAGACCTAGGGGGTCCCATGACCTCCCCAGCTCCCAAGCAGCTACATGTGTGCGTCTTAGACACTTCTCACTCACTGTGAAACAACCTAAGCCACAAAACATCCCACACCTTCTTGGATGGGCCCATCCCTGGGGGAGTCTTGTGTGTTCTGGGCTTCAACTCTAGGAAGGCTTGGCCTTGTTTTATAGGATGTCTTATTACTTGTATCAGCAGAGAGAGAAAAAAAAGATCCAGTCCTGGAACCCTAGAGTACACTGCCATGATGTCACTGCTGTGCTGGCATAGGCTTAGAGATCTCTCCATGATCCATCCGAGTCACCTAGAGCTCAGGGAATGATGGAAAAGTCCATGTGAGATCGCCCAGCGCTTACAACCATGACAAAGCTTGGAAAACACAGGGCACATGTGGTGTTTGATCCTGGGTCAGTTCAAACCTCTTGAGCCTGCAGCTAAGACAAACAGATACACTGGCCTGAGTGCACAGGCCAGATCTCAGAACCTGTTTGCCAACCATGGAACACTCTGGATTCCTCCTCTCAGCTGGACCTTGATCTGCTACACCTCATCCACCCAAGCTTCTCAAGAAATGAAGCTACCAGGTTAATACAACCACAAACTGAAGGCAGCAAGAGCCTTCACCCGCCCAGTGGCAATGAGGTCAGTCCATAGGTCTCCTGTCCCTGCACCCTCAGTACCTGTGAGAGCCATGGCCACCTATTCCCTTCCGAGGTGAGGACAATTATACCCACAACCTTGCTTTCAACAAATCCTGCCTTGGCCACTGGTGGGACCCTCATGAGATGCAGCAATCTGATGCAGGCCTCCTCAGACACTTTGGCTTCCTTTCTGGCTGCTGGAGCTTGGGCCCTCTGGCCTGGCCTAATGTAGGATCAGCAACATCCAACTCTGTCGGGCCTCAGCCACCCCACATTGGGGGCCCTGCTTCACTCCTAGGTGCATTCTTTTCCCACATCTCTCCAGTCTCTCCCTCATCCCTAATTCCCCTCGCCTCTCAGGCCCAGCCCTTCAGTCTCTGATGGAGACTGTCCTGGAAGGACAGGAGCCCCTCCCCTGAGATACTCTCCCACCCCTTGCTGCTGGGCTCTGACAACTCTGCCCTTGGGCTGACTCATCTCTACAGGCACAGCCTGCTGCTCCCCTGCCCCTGCAACCCACTTCCTAGCTCTGCTTCACACAAACACTCTAAGATCTCTACACTGGATTCCTGTTCTATTTTGCTCCCTCTCTGTCCTCCAGAAGTTCTGCTGCTCTCTCTCACCACAGCAGGACCCACCAAGACACTGCTCCTGACCCCAGCAGCCACCAGCAGCCCAGGTCATGGGGCTACTAACAGCTTTGGCCCAGGACTCAGGGCTCCTTCCTTCTTCAGTATCGAGTCCAGGCTGAGACCATCTGGCCTGCTGCTGGGTCCTTGAAACCCTCAGTCTCACAGCCTCTGGGCACTCTGAGCCCTAGTCCTTATGGCTAACAAGTAGCTGCCGAGTCAAGCAACATGGGCCTCACTGGCTTCCTGGTGTGCCATGATGCTTTCCCTGCATGGCCGGCGATGACTGCATGCTAGGATTCTGTCTGCAACTAGACCTGCAGGTAACACCTGATGGGTTGACCAGGCTGTCCTCCTACTCCTGTTCTCAGGAGATTCTCCTGACTAAGCCTCCCAAGTGCTGGGATGAGAAGTATGTGCCACCATGCCAGCTAGGGGTCTTCAGGTGTGATGAAAGACTGGGATCTGTGGTCCTGGTTATTTCCAACAGTGGGGACACCAGTGTTCTGAGCATTCTGTCATCTAGGACTTATATTCCATGTACTTCACAATAACACTGTGAGACTTCTGCACTGGTTACCTGTTCTCTTTGAAACCTGTCTTCAGGTATCTGACAGTGGGAGTCTCCATGAAGTTTTTGTCACCCTGAGGATGTGGCTATATTAATAAGCTCAGGCAGCATGCAAACACAGCAGAGGTTACAAACAAGACTACCAGGCTGGGGCCACTAAGTGATAGAGTGCTCCTTTGGCATGGTGAGGGCCCAAGTTCTCTTGCAACCAACATCTGCTGGGGATGTAGCTCAGTGATTAGGCACTTGCCTAGCGTATGTGAGGTCCTGGGCTCCATCCCTAGGACTAAACCCTCATCACCTACCCTGAACTCACCAGGTCCAGGCATCACTGTCAATCCTGAGGGCTTGAGTTTGATCCTTAGGCCCTCTCTGATACAAAAAGAGAAAAAACTCCCCTGATTTGTGTTTGACCCCTACATATGTCATGCCCACCCCACTTCGAGTGTACAATTAAGGAAAGCATGAGTAAGTGGTTGAGAGGCACTCACTGCCCTTGCAGGACACCCAGTTTGCTTCTCCGCACAAACTGCATGTGACTCAGCAGGTCTCAGGGTAGAACTGGATATGTGACCCTGTGCTAAAGCACTGTCCTGAGTGGGGACTGCAGCTTCTGAAGAGGAATGCAGGCCTGGCCTCCAGACCTCCACCTTCCAGGCCTGTCTTGAGAGCCTGATGCCCTGTCAAAAGAGACTCCATCTCTCCAGAGGAGCACTGCACTCAAATGACACCTCAGTGATGAAAACTATCAGTCCCCAAAGGCATGCCACTGAGCAGAGATAGCCTCAGTCATACACCTCTGCCCATCCCCAGTACCTCGTGTCAATAACTCAACCTTTCATGAAGTAGATGGCAATGCTTGAGGTAGGATGATCAGTAGTTTACTGGCCAGTCTGGGCTCTATGAGTTACTCTCCCTGAAATCAGAGCCAGCAGGAAATTCAGCTTGAAAGCTCTTTGTAGCCGAGCTCAAGGACCTGGTTCATAGCCTGGGACCCCACACAGTAGGATAAAGTGACTCCCATGGCTTTTCCTCCACCTTCAACACTCATGCTTTGGCATGCACCCCCCTACAAGGAGATCAATATACATGGGATAAAAAATTAAACAGAAACATTAATGAAGACAATGCAGACACTTTTTAAAGGATCCCGGGAGCCCTCACTTTGTACTGTCCTTTCCTTTGCCTTGGGAACAGCACCTGCACCAGAGACTGGAGACTTCCTGCAAAAGAGAGAGGAGAGATGCACTGTTCATTCAGCCGGGGAGCTGTGCAAAGACAAAAGCCACCCGCCTTTTCCTGACAGTGGGAGCTAGGCCCAAGTGTGGGCTGCTCCTACTAGAGGCACCAAAAGAAGAGGACCACCTTCCTCAAACCTTCCTGGAAGTCAGAGCACAGGCTATGGACGTCCCTCAATCCTCAGATGACACAATTTCAGCGATGGCTCAGAGCCTCTTAGAACAGAGAGGGACCAGAGCTTCCTCCCAAAGCAAGATCCCTGTCTTATCTGACAGGTATGAGGGCTTAGGGATGGGACAGAGGATGTGACAAGGTTACATGTACCACAGGGGCTAGGTTAATAAAGAAATCAAAGAGGAAAGAAACCTGGACGATTCCTCATCTGTTCTTTTTGCTCTATTCGTAGGGATGAGGTGGCAGTGTGGGATAGAGGACTAGGACACAGCACAGCCTTCTCTGCTCAGGGTGAGCTTTCTAGGCTGCCTGGTCACTCTGACCAGCAAATTTTCAACTGTGCGACTCTACTACCAAGGCTGACACAACTGGTGCACCATGTAGTAATAGGACTGTACTGACTTAGCGACATTTGGAATCTCACAATGATCATGTGTCACAGAAGAGTTTTTTTTTTTTTTAAGAAAAGGATTTTAAAAAACTATTTATTTTGTCCATCTGAGTATGCTGTCCCTGTTTTCAGACACAACAGTAAAGGGTAGTATATGAGAGTAGAAATGGTTATGAGACACAATGTGTGGTTGCTGGGGATTGAACTCAGATCCTCTGGAAGAGCAGTCAGTGGTCTTAACCACTGAGCCATCCCTCCAGCCCCAGTATATTGTATTTTCAATATTGTTTGTTTTTATTTCTTTTCTCACCTATGTCTGTATGGCGTTTCTGTGAGTACAGGTACTCATGTGCTTGTGTAAAGGTCAGGGACAACCTGAGCACAGGTCCTCACCTTCTACCTCTCCTCCATGGCTGTGTATGCTAGGCTAGCCCTTCCCCCTAATCCTAGAGACTGTCTGTCTACTTTAGGCTCCTATCTCCCTGTGGGAAGGGCTGGATGACAGACACTACTGCATCCAGGTTCATGTGGCTTCTAGGGACCTAAACTGTTGTTGGGCTTGTTCAGATGAAAATAAACACCATTTCACAGCCCTGGCTGGGCCAGGCAGCGCACGGGTCTTTGCTGCTCTTGCAGAAGACTTGAGTTCAGTCTCCAGCACCAGGGTCAGGTGGCTCACAACCACCTGAGACTCCAGGTCCAGGGACTTCCAAGCTCTTCTGGATAAACCTACATGGCAAAAGCAGGGCTGGGAGCTGGAGGCTTCTGGTGTTGGCTTCTCCCTGCAGTAGGGGGCAAATCATGGGCATGTGAGGTAACATGGAACCCTGTAATTCTACAAAGTGCAGAAGCTCCTGATTTCCCTCATGGTGCCCCAGAGCCTGCTCACCACACATGGAGGCTTCAGTAACATGGCCTTGTCCTGACCTGTGTGCACTCTGCATCCTCACTCTCTACCCCCTGCTTTTCGGGGTGGAAGTCTCAGGTGTAGGAGGCGCCTACCATAGGCCTCTTCTCTCAGCATTTCAGCATTTTACATTTTATGTAGTTTGTGGTCTTCCTGTGCCATGATATGCACATGGAGAGCAGAGGACACAATGTGGACTCAGTTCTCTGCTTTCATCCATGATCAAACTGAGGCCATGAGGCTGGGTGGCAGAGCCTTTACCTGCTGATCTGTACCCACTTGACCTTCACCAAGCATCCTTTGCTGTACACAGATATATCAGCCTGTGACCCTCATCCTCCAGACTCTTATGAAGCAAACCCCATAGTGTGGAGCTCTCATGTTAGCCAGGCCTAAAGGGGAAGGCAGCAAGCCCTTCAGGAACTCTAGAAAAATGTCTATACTGGGACTAAACTCGTGCTGCCATGTAGGGCTACATTTTTCCTTTAAAACAGAAGGATGTGTGGTGGTGGTGGCACAGGCCTTTGATCCTAACACTTGGGAGGCAGAGGCAGACAGATCTCTGTGAATTCTAGGCCAGCTCCCTCTACAGAGCTAGTTCCAGGTTAGCTACACAAAAGAAACCCTGTTTCCAAGAGTAAAACAAAGAAAGATAAAGAAAGAAAGAAGGAAAGAAAGAAAGAAAGAAAGAAAGAAAGGAGAGAAAGAAAGAAAGAATTTATATTTTGTATACAATGAGATGCCTGCCTGTCTATGCCTGAAACATCATGTTAACTATAACTCTTGTCACATCTGCATTAATTCAAATACTGAAGGCCAAATGGTTAAATCTTAATGACAATACAATGGGGGGGGGTGCTGAAGAGATGGGTGGTTTAGTGGCTAAGAGCAGAAGACCAGGGTTCAGTTCCCAGTGCCCACATGGTGGCTCCTATTAGCCTGTAATTGCAGTTCAATGGAATCGTTCTGGACTTCATGGGCACCAGACATACCACATGGTGCACAAGCATGTATTAGGTGAAACACTCAGGCCCATAAAAATAAGTAAATAAAATATATGGTTAACAGACACTGTGATTCGGGAAGTTCTTAGTGACTTTGGTTATCATTTCTCTCTCCTGGAGACCTGTCTTCCTCATGCTCAGCCTCCCTGGCTTCTAGGACATTTCCTAGCTCTGTGGAGCATGAAGTACTCAACACCATAAGCCAAGCATTGCAATGCCATCTGCACCTTCACTGCTACACCTTCTCCATGGCTGTGTCTAAAGGGAGACACTTGGAATCTCACAGATGCAAGGCCAAACCTGTTGGGCTATGTGAGCCCAGCCACCCAATAGTCAGATCTACTCCTGTCCTTGGCTATGGCATGAGGCTCTTAAGAAAAATTAATCTGAAGGATCTCAATTAGTGGCAGTGCATGTTGGCACATGCCTTTAATTCCATCCATTGGGAGGTAGAGGCATTGTGAGTTCCAGGACAGCCAGGGCTATAAATTAACACCTTGTCTCAAAGAAAACAAGCCAAAAATGAAACAAAAATGTTGCAATATGGTCTTCAGTATGTAACTGAGTCTGTTCTTGAACTCTGAATCCTCCCACTTTCACTCAGGTGCTAATCAGCAGGCTTCTGTCTTGACTTTCACTGAGCACTCAGGGCTGCCAGGACTGTTACCTCTCCCAGTGTAACTCCTGACTCTCTCATCAGCATCATCACAAAACTCCTGCTAAGAATTAAGGAAACCTGAATTCTAAGGAACAGTCGGAGCTCCAGTATTTCCAAAGCTCACTCTAATACAGATGGATCCTATGCTGCAGTAAAATGGTCACAGCTGGAGGTCTTAATTCCAGGACTTGGGACAGAGGGGTTGGAGGATCTTGAATTCAAGGTTATTTTTATGTTACAGTGTTGCTCAAAGCGAGTTGGGCTGCTACAAGATACCCTGTCTCAAAACTATACCAAACACACGTAAAATGAGACAGAGGAGTTTGAGTGGGCACAGATGGGAAAGCTCGGCACTTTATGGCCAAGCAACCTGCTGCCAGCACCAAAGTCCATGCACAGCCCCGATTCTGAGCTGCGTCTGGGATCCTGCTCAGGAGAATGCACCAAAGTAGCTCAGATCCAGGGCTTTTGGTCTAAGAGGAATTCAGGCAGTCACTCTTTGGATGCCATTTCTCCAGCTCAACTGCCTGTCAGCCCAGGATCTGGTCTTAGTCACGGCTTGGCACCCCTAAATTCCTCCCAGCTGTGCTCTGAACTCACCCTGTGCCCCGTTCTGATGAATCTGCCATTCTCCATGGGAGTAGCCTCAAGAAGTCCCTCACATCTGAAGAACCACTCTGAGTGCAGTAAATACTGCAGGGGAGGGGCGTGGCCAGCAGAGCACCCACCCCTTTCAGCTGTAGAACATTTAGAGTTCTAGAGTGAGCACTGCTGTGCATTGTGGAACTTAAGCAGTATCCCATCCTTGGCCTGGGAAGAGCCATTGACATCCACACTTTCTGGAGTGACATTGTCTCCTGAGGATAGAGTCAGGTCAGGAGCAGCAACTGATGTTCACGAGAGACAAACTTTCTTCACCACCTGCCCATGCTGGCCCTAGGATCTGGGCTTTTTGGGTGACATGAGTGCTGAGCCCCCCAGGTAGATGGGTTTTCAGGGGTCAGGTGGTTATTGTCACCAAAGGTATCCACAAGGATAAGTCATAATATACTAATTCCCATATTAGATCCCTTCTCACGGGTCACAGAGGCCGTTCTGGGGCCTAAATGTGGACCCAGGTTCCTGCACACTTTTGAGGAGACTGGTCAGGGAGCAGGCTTCATGACATTTTTTTAAATTATTTTGGGGGATTTTATTTTTACTGTTGGGGACAAACCTAGGGCTGCCATGTGCTGGGAAAAGGCTTTGCCACAGCTGTAGATCATCCCTAATTATAAACTCCTAAATTCTCCCAATCCTGGAACTTTCTAGGTCCCTCACATGATGCAACCTTTGTGGGATTCCTCACATAGAATCATGGGGTGGATTGCATCCCAAAGAGAGAAATGTTCCCCAGTGTCTGCCTGTGGCTGTGGTGATGAGAGTGCTGACCAGTGGATGGCAGGGCCCATGTGAAACCCTTTTGGTTTCCACTTGAGTGGAATCTTCACCATGCTTTTTTTTTTTCTTGAAACACAGGTGGCCCTGGAACTTCCAGTCTTCCATCACTCTGACTCAGTTTCCCATGACTGAGCTCACAGGCTTAAATTACTATGCCCATCTTTGTTTTTTTTTTTTGTATTTATAAATCTTCTAAAAGCCAGAAGGATCTAGAATTTAAAATTTTGCAGTCCAAGGCATTTCCAACAGGGGATTCTTGACCTAGGAGTATCCAGACCAGTTTTTATTGTGTGGGTACTTCATTCCCAGAACAGCTTATGTTTGACAAAGAGTTCCAAGGTGTGATGTCACTGGGCAACAGGCAGTGTCCCAAATAGCAGCACCGACTCAGGTTGTAATTTAGGCTGGAGAAAATTACTAGGACCCTGGTAATCCTAGCACCCTGGGGCCTTAGCTGTCCTTAATCAGATCTGGCTATGAAACAACTGCTCTTGAGGGTGGATTGGAATTCTAGTCACTGTGAGGCAAGAGCATTAGGATCCTACAGTCACTCTGGGCTCCATAGGAAGACCCTGTTTCAATAGTAAAAGGGGTCACCTGGGAGTTCTTACTGTCTTCCCTGAGGCCTTCCTGCTGGAGTTAGAATAGCTGTCTCACCAAGTTGAAGTAGAGGGCAGAATGTTGGTGCCTTCTATAATGAGGACTAGTGACAGATAGTCTATGGAAATTCTAGAAAGTTCTACAGGTATTTATGTCCTGTGCATGGGAATTGCTGGCTTCCCTGTGTCCTTTGCCTTTAATTTGCAGTCCATGGGGCACCTGGGAATGTCCCCAAACCAGGCTGCACACAGGGCTTGTCCCGTGATTCTCACTTGCACCCAGTGCCTGCCTGATTGTCATAAGTCTGACAGAGCCACTGTATGCTCACCTGACACCTGCAGAGAGCAGTATATGGGACCCTACCATCCCCACACTGCCCATCAGTGTCTACAATGTCCCTATATGGCACTGAGATGGTCTAAGCTCCTTCCCGCCTATATGCTGCATCAGAATCTGACCATTCCTAATTTCCTCCTCTCACACCCACACTAGAAGCCCTGTACCCACACTAGCCCCAGCTGGCCTGTTGCCTACTGACATCTCATGGACTCTGCCCCAATCCCCTGCCCTGCCCTGCCCTGCCCTGCCACAATCCGCTGCCCTACCCTGCCCTGCCCCAATCCCCTGCCCAGCCCTGCCCTGCCCTGCCCCAATGCCCTGCCCTGCCCAGCCCTGCCCTGCCCTCACTCAGCTGACATTGTGGATATCTCCAGACAGTCACTGGACAATGGCTGACACACTTGTCTGAAGACTGGAAATGTTTCTCGATCTTGGAGAGGAAAGAAGGACCCTCCAACTACACTGAATTCTAAGGAAGTTTATTCAGGTGAGGGATGACAGGGACTGTTTTGTCTCATGTCACACATGACAGTAGAAAATATCCTAGGTATTGGATGACACTGTTAGCATTAACAGAACAAAGCCCATAGTTTTAGGAAGGATAATAAATTATGAGTCGGATTAGAAAACCCCAAGCCTCTTCCAGGTCCTAAGAGGGCAAAAACTACCACCAAACATAGCATTAATGTGATAGGTTAGTTAAATCTAGTTACTAGATTCTAGTGTGATACCTATGACCCTTTTTGTGTCATGCTCAGCTTATAATGACTAGAGGACCTCAGCTTGAGAGTCACCAATGCCTCTCCCTTACTTCTCCAGCTGCTGAGCATTGAAAAGCCCTAATGGGACAGCATCTGTTTGCAGACATACTGGATTATTCTTCTTCACTTTATCTCTCTGAGTCACCTCCACTCACAGTAAGTCAGTTTAATTCCATAAATTGGAAATGAGTCACGTGGAACATATACTTTCTCAAAACAATCACAGATTTCCATGTAAAAGGTGAAACATGAACTGTCCCACCTAAGCTCTGGGCTTGCACAGACGTGCTCTGCAAAAGAAACATGTGGTAACAGCTGCAGTCTGCATTCACTATGGATGGTCTTGAGGTCCTCCCTAAGCTGCATAGATTGAGATAATTATCTTGCTTTCTATCAAAAGAATTCATTATGCCAAGTTGGCCTGTAGAAGGAGGCTAGTCTCTTCTGTATTTCATCAGATGTGCTTAATGTATATAATCATCGGTAGTAAGTGAAAGATCTGTTTGGAATTGAAACTGAGTGATGCTGGAGGGTGATCCTGAATGCACAATGAGCAGTGGAGGCACCACAGCCCAGTATGGATGCCTAGCAGGCTGCCACATTGAGCAGGCACTGCTCAACCACCTGTACATACACATCTCCTGAGATCTCTCTCCTTAATTGAAGGTGATCGTGTCCACCTAGTACAGTACATGCCGTGGAAGGACAAAAGCTACCTAGAGGAGCTGTGGTGATGACTCCCAGGTCAGAGCATCTGCTGCTCTCTCAGAAGAACCACATGGTCCCTAACAATAATCTACAATGGGGAATGCTATTCCCTCTTTTGGATCATGAGGAAATGCAGTCAGGAGTGGCCCAGACATACATTTGAAAAAAAAAAGGTCCATTGAGTTAAATGATAAAAATAAATATAATCAGCAACAATAAAAAACACAGCATATGAATGATCAAGTGAAACAGCACCTATAAAAACCTATTTCCCAAAATGACGTTGATGGTCATTATCTTTGTGGTTTAATACTAATGCTGTATTGTAAGAAAAACTGAGGCACATGGTTCTCCATTAGGATTATTCTATATTCCTTTGTGAAAGTTGTCATTATTTCTGCAGCTCTACAGGCATGAGTGTGTGTTACTCAATATCTGGTGCACACAGTCAATAAGGAATGTGTGTTGTAGACTGATATAGACTAGGATGAGCAGAACACATGACAGCATGGATACAGTATGGCAGTGATTACATCATAAAGTGTGTATCCATAAAAAAAGTCACATTATCCACACAAAAGACACTATCACCCTGTGTACCCCTTGGTGGCTTTGAATTCCCTATTTACCCATGCTGCCTGGACCATGCAAAGATCCATATCCAGCTGTCAGTTCTAAGTCTACAGGAGGGGAAAGGACCCTTGAATAAGATGGTCTTAAGATTCAAGACTTACAAATCAATTTTTATTCATAAGGAATACAATTTACAAAAAACAGGCATAAAATGAACAACTAAAATGGTATAAAAAATGAAAAACAGTAACAAGAATATATTAACTATGATATAACAAAAAGAAAACTTCAATGAAAATCGTAACCAAAAATATTTCTTAACAGCATTTTCTTAATGAACATTTAGAAACACAGTTGTAGTGCTGTTTCTCCTCTAGGACACGAGACGTCAAGGCAGTCCCCTCAGATGTCTCTCAAATGGTGTTGTCCGTATGAGAGAGGAGAAAGACCTCAAGGAGACAGGCTGGCATATGGATACATAAATTTAGGGTCTCTAAACATTGAGGAAATTATCTGAGAAGAAGAATATTCCCCCCAAAAAAGACTTTGTTGAGGATTGTCATCAGCAGGGAACTCCTGGGAAGGAAACTCACTCTTCAGGGGGCTGTCTTCCTGGGATCCGTCCTATTCCATGTCTCCTGCAGTTTCTGAGACCTGGGAGGAGAAGGCAGCTATTAAGACACTGATTTGGTGGGGACATGCATACCAGCTGTCAAGTTGCTGCCTTCTGTCCCTTCAGCTGCATTGGACAGACAACACTGATCTTTCACTGAAATCATTGCTGATATCTCTGCAGGCTGGGGAACATCACCAGCAACCCTCACAGTACTGTGGGAGAACAAGGTGCTCCTCAGACTTCTACCAGTGCAAACCAAGAATGGGGAAATGGGGAGAGACCTAATTGGGGTGCAGGAAGAAAGGAGAAGGCCACATGATACCCAGATCAAAGCCAATGACCAGGACTCATTTGCCATTTGCACTTGGTTCTTATCCCTACAAGGTGCTTCCAACCATCACATGACCCCTGTATGACCTTTGTCACACGACCAAAAACTCATTCAAAACTCTTCATAGCATCCAATCTGTGATAGGGAGATGCAGTCATGTGATATGTTATTCCTCTGTCACCATTTCTGGACTGCAGTTTCAAAAAGGGCAGAGAAGTATAATTGCCAATAATTCGGTTTCTGAAAAGTGGTTAACATCCCAGAATACTTGTGCATAGACAGAGCAATGAATAACTCTATCACATGAGGTGGGTGACTGACTGGGTGTGGGGAGATTAGAAAGATGATAGGGGAAGCAAAGATGTATCCAATAGGCAAATGGTATCAGACATTGTTAATCTGACTCAGCTGCTTGTTCCTACCAAGTTTTCCTGGGTCTGGAGGTTGCTGGTCTTCTCCTGTTCATCTTCATCATTCGGGTTCAACTCAAACAAATATCGCTGTACCTCCTTGCTCTCCTGCTTCAATGTGACCAACTTCTTCTTCATACATGCCTGGTCCATCAGGAGCCGGCTGTGCAGGTTGCTGGAAACACACTCTGCATAGTAAGATCCTGAAGCCTCTTCCTCCCATTCCAACTGCCAAATCCCACAAAGTCCACCAGGACCCAGATACCCATAATCATACAATACATCTCCATACATGTAAGGCTGCTGCACAAACAGCAAATGGCCAATCCAGGGAAGAATAAATTGTTTCTGTGACCCAAGCACCAATAAGAGTCCATGTCTCTCCAAAAGAACAAGGGATCTACAACTATCCATGAAAGCCCAATGCATCGGGCATCATCAATTAGAAGGCAGTAAACAACCACAAGAGGACAGTAGAATCAAGGGAGGTCATGGTAACCATGTGGTCCACACATTGAGCTTTGTTAAACCTGGTATGACCCCAGAGGCCCAGGTCGGCCTAATAACACTCTGATGCCTGAATCAGTATAGTTCTATCCAGAGACTTCTAAAGATGCATAGACACTGTGGTGATAAGTAACAGTCTCTTATGGAACTGAAACTGAGTCCAAAAGACCCACGGCACAGTGATATTTAAACAGCAGAAGACATGGACCCAGAGCTGCAGGCTCTCCAGTCCAGAACAAAGAGAGGCGGACATGGCCATTCCACAATGATGGGCCCTTCTGACCAGTACTTACCAATAGAAGTTAATCTCCTTCTTGAGCTCCTGAAATTTCTCACGATGTTCGATGTTCTTTGTGTCTAAGTTGTGCAGTAATGACATGACCTCTTTCTCCTTTATCTTCAAGTTTTCATAAAATGGATTTGGCCTGAAGTAGGGGCTGGCCCCAGAAAGATAGAACCCAATGAACATCGAGGTTTAGGATTATATGAACTCAGGCTGTGTCCTGTACTACCCCATGCCTGGAAGGACACTTTCTGAATTCTACATATTTGTATCTTCTTCAGCTTCAGAAACTTGGAATTGTGTGCCCAGGACAAAGGAAGCTAAGCACCCAGATAAAGGGTTCCCTGGCTCACTTTTTTCAATCAGGAGGTCTGGATCTGCATTCATACCTGTTATGCTGTCAAGAGCCTAGACCACAGAACTTACCCAACCACACACACACACACACACACACACACATACACAAACACACACACACACACACACACACACACACACACACATCCAGAAACCTCTGATTTCATTTTTCCTGTTTTGACAAGTGGAATGCTACAAGCCGAATAACTAATATTCTAGAGGCAGACAGTACACATAATTCTGGAGATGAGACCACATATTGCCACAGACTTATAATCTACCCAAGGCATACAAATGTATAGACAAATGTGACCACACAGGCAAAGAACTGTGCTGTTGAAAGTGGGGCTTCTAAAATAAAGCACTTACACCTCCATGAAACTATTATACAGGTAAATCCTGAGGTCAAAAAACAGACCCCTAAATTCCAAGGGGGGAGGGATAGAGAAACATATAAAAGTTTTGCATATGCATGCAGACCTGTGCACACACAGACACACAAACTGAGGCACACCCACAAGAAAAGAAAACAGACTCAGAGAATGAGATAGAGAGGCAAATATGGAAAGAGCACAATGAGAATCAGTAGAAATGCATGCACCATTACTGTCTCAGAGTGTAAGGCACACAGACAAGAAGGAATAGGCCACAGTCTCAGGACTACTAGTTAAGCATTGATATGAACAATGTGGGACCTGTCACCTAAGGGTGCTGCCAGGAGATGATAGCATTCAGTCACCTTCCTAGCAAGTACAAACACTCTCCACAAACTCACAGCACCTAGTACCTTGCAAAGCTACCACCTGTCAAGGGCTTTCCAATTGTACACTGGGAACTCATGCTCCAGTGACTTTATCCCTGAACTCTACACTCAGGTCACAAGTTCAGATTTTCAACAGGCGGAATCAGAGAGTCCATTTCCAAACTCACTCCTCAGTAAGGGTCAGGTTCTGAATCTCCTCTCTATGGGAGATGAGGTTTAGAACAAGGTCGTTTGTTTGGAGCAATGCATACCTCTTGTTCATTGATCCACCTGTCACATAAAGGAGGCGATCTGTCAGCTCATTTCTCTCCTTGGTAGTTAGCTCCAGTTCTCTATTCAGCCTCTCCTCTTCCTCGTTGGCCTGCACCTTGTTTAGGATATTTTCAGTGGATGACGTCTGTCTGCAGGCCGCTGTAGGTAGACAAACACAAGTGAACCCGCATGGGGTGAATGCATAGAGCATACACAGACCACAGTGAGGTCCAAACAGGAGAACATGCTTGGAAGCCAGTGTCACTGCAAGGAGTTTGGTCTGTGTAAGAGGCATCCTAAGTGGATCACAGTTCCCCCACTACTATATAGAGACCAAGAGATGTAAGCAGCCAGGTGGTCCCTATGCCCGCCCACACAGGCTTACAAGTACCAGAGAGATGCCTTCTCCAGGATTATTATCAGGTACGCAGGCTACAACCTGGTTTCAGGACCCTCACCCCTCTGGTTTCAGAAGTCAGATCATCAATTCAGCATCCACAATGACTTGATTGATCAGGGAAACTCAGATATCCTACACTGTTACTCTAGTCCAATAACTTTGCATTAAAAAGTCATGTAGGGGGAGGACATGGTCAACAGACTTATTAATTCCCCCTACTGAAATGACAAATGCCCCAGAAGTGCCAATAGGTTACAGGCTCTTTCTCTACCTGCTCCATATAGTTTGGCTACTGTAGAAAAATATCTGCCACACAGAACCTCTAATATATGAAGGTAAGATTGGCCCCGTCAGCCAGAGGTAGTCAGAGGAGTTCTAAGAATATAAGGTCATGGCCAGGAGCACAATTCTCTCCTTCTTACTACTGTCAGATAGTCACTGAATTTAAAGAAGCAATGAAAGTGAAGTATATTGATGCCCTGTTTAATTCAGAAAAGTTATACCCTCCATGACTCCTGATGGTGTTATTATATCAATTTAACCCACCGAATGCACTGTAAAAGTAAAGACTAGAAGTTCACCCAATAATAGCATAGGCATTGCCATATCCTCCATGTGGTTATGGAGAAACTAATGATGTGAAAACCTTGACTTTCAGGAATTGTGATAATCATGGAATTCAATATCTGTGGAGATGTTCCAGTGGTTGTGGCCCATTACTAAAAAGGCCAGCGGAAGACCCCCACACACACCCCTGACAGGAAGCTCAACATACACTGCCCAGAACTTACTCCACATTCCCCATGTCCTGTGTCCATCATTACCTTTAGGTTTCGTTTGCTTCACTCTAGACTCTTCTCTATCAACATCAACTCTCCCAAAGCGCCTACAAAGACGGGCAAACATGTCTGTGGATATATCCTTTGGACACTAAGAGAAAAAGTAGGGAATTGGTTGTCACAACGATACTGGTGACATCACAGGGATTCCAAGGTCTCTCTAGGAGACAATAGAATGTCCACGAAGGGACGGCTGATGTCACGGAGAACAGACTTTGCCTCCCTGATAATGTTCTCCCTGTACTGAGCAAAAGCTGATGTCCCCTTTTCAGGAGACTTCCCTGTGGCATAGCCACTGAGCACCACATGCTTCCAAAGCCAAATTTGGCTCTAGGCTTGATTGGAAAAACCTAAGTCATTGCTATGTATCTAAATGAGTGCTTCCTCCCCAATCCCTGCACAGAAATGTTTCATCCTACCTCAAATTCTCCTCAGTCAGCAATATTACCCATTAAAGATTACTGAGAAATCACACCAGTTCCTATAAGTAGCCAAAGACGTCTCCTGTCTCATCATGTGCAGGTGCATGAAATCACACCCAGAAATAGCCTGTAGGGTAGGTTGCGATGTGGGTGTGTGTTATAGGTACAACCTGAAGCTTTGTGCTTAACATTTGACAGTTGCCACCAGATTCCTTAGGAGAAAGAATTGCATTCATTATGGTCCTGGCAACAATGTGGTGATCTGTTAGCAGAGGAAACTGAAATATTGGATCCACCAGTGAATGCACCCTCAGGCTGAGTGTGGGGCTCTCCTCTTTGCACTTAAGTTACCAAAGCAGGATTGCTTACAGGCCTCTCTAAGCTATAACGCGTGATTTCATCTGAAAAATAAAATAGTCAGCAGATGTGGGGGGGATGCAGCCAAATGAGTAGGACAAGCCTAGAGACATAACTCAGTGGACAGAGTAAGAAACAAGCATCTTCACTCCTGTTTCATGGATCACCCCACAAAACACAAAAGCATCTATCCTAAAAAAAAAACCAAAAAAACAAAAAAAACAATTTATTTTAGTGAATGTTTACAGTATTAGTAGCAAAGCTCAGATTTTGGGGGCAGATCCATGACTTGAACTCATTGGCTAATGCTGTCCTCACAGTCCTTGGAGGCCCCTTTGTAAGACTACCTGTTGGAAAGTGGAAGCAGCTTTATTTGAGCTCAAAGTGAACCTGACGAGCAACGTAGAGAACAAGATGGGGTAATTGAGACCCTGTCTAAAACCAGCACAGAAACCCACCCTTCATTCAAAGCATCATCTACCAATTCTTGAATTTTTACCATTCTCTGCCAACCAGTCTTTCATT
Source organism: Rattus norvegicus (assembly GCF_021556685.1). NCBI lineage: Eukaryota > Metazoa > Chordata > Mammalia > Rodentia > Muridae > Rattus > Rattus norvegicus. The sequence continues at coordinate 17,526,538 of NC_141552.1, forward strand.
CAGGAAAGGTAGAAAAGAACTGGAAATGATCTTTGTATTCTAAGGACCTTGATCTGTCTTTCCTTAGGTCCACGTTAAGAACAAATGAAATGGGTATCACCATCTGAACAACTTAGTATCACCTACTCAGCATTTCTAGCCTAATACTGTGCCTATGGCAATCTCAAGCTTCCCTGAGTGTTGCTGCCCCAGCAAGAAGAATGAAGTTCTATGGTCAATCCCCAGTGAACCTTTCAAGGGGTTAGAAGAAAGCCATCAGAGATACTGCACTTCTTTTCCTTCGATTAAATCAAGATGATACAAGGTGAATCTATTGGGCTATTCAACCATACATCTTCCTCACAACCCCACCTATCTGAGTTCATTGCTTGGCAGAATTCATGCCCCACCATCCTAGATATTTCTCAATTCATTGCTGCCAAGGGCCAGGTTTCCTGAGTTTTGTTTTTCATAGAATTGGGTGTAGTCAATCATAGTTGCCCTCTGTAAGAAATGACAAATATCTATAATAACTGACCACACTGTACTTGTGTATACAAGTACAGTAGTGGAAAATTCAGCGTAACTGAGGAGTGGGAAATCACCACGGTGTCCTGGCCTTTCTCTGCCCATATCACAGCTCACAGGCGGCTGGGGCAAACCTTGATTTCCTCTGTAGAAACAGAGTGAGGTTGAATGGACACTGAGCAGGCAGAGCAACACAGCTGAGGCAACTGAATTCCAGCAACAAACGCATTATTTGTTTCCCATCTTAACAGCTCCTTTTGAGGACTTGTCCCCACACCTAGCTTAAACACAGCAATTTTCATACATGCCATCCTGCTATTTCATATTGTTGCTGTAATACGCCTCCACATCATAGATTTCAAAAAATATATACCTAACACTGAAAAGGGTGATGCTTGACAACATCTAGTGCATTGGGGCCACAGGTACGGTCACAAATAACCAGGACACAGGGGATGCAGAGAAAAGGCAGATGCAACTGCATGCAGCTGCAAGCTTATTAACCCTTATATAGGCATGAATATGCATTACCTCACATTCCCTTTTGGCAAGATATAATAAGATCGTTATTCCCATGATACCAGGAACAACCGAGGCAAGACTAGGCAAAGAAGTAAGACTAAGCCAAGGCTTCTCCTTAAAATATCTGTATAGCAAATCACCCCTCTTCCTAGTATCACAATATACTTGTCATAACCCAGAGAGCATGAGAGCCTCTTCCACAAACATAGGACATAGTACAATAGAGTGTGAGGTAAAGTGAGAAAAACATTTCCTTCTCAAGGGCAGCATTGCAGCCCCTGCTTGCATCTCTCAGCCGTCTTTCCTTGATCCTGTCTGGGAAGTGTATCTCAGTGACTCCACAATTTCTTTCTTTGTTCTTTTGTTTTAAAAGTAACACTGTCTATAACACAGCTAAATGTCCTCGAAGGGGTTTAATCATGCAAAAAGAAAGCAATATAATATATAATATAGGCAACCTTTAATGAGTGTATCTATTTTCTTAGGGGTATTTTTCAGATATCTTCCCAGATCTGGATTTAACTTTGGTAATTGTTATCTGTCTAGAATATCAACAATATCAAATAAATATTTCAGTTTTCTGGCGTAAAGTCCTCGGGAGTAAGAACTAATGATTTTGGAATTTGCTTGGTGTGTACTGTTATGTCCCTCATTTCATTTCTGATTTTTAATTCATGTATTGTCTCTCTTGTGCATTGTTAGTTTGAGGAAGGGGTTGTCTCTCTTGTGGATCTTCTCAAAAAAAAAAAAAAGAGGAAGAAAAGACAGCTCTTGCTATCCTTGACTTTGTATTTTTCTCTTTGTTTCTAAAGGCTTGATTTCAAACCTGAGTTTATTGCCCTTCATCAGATCCTACCAGACTCTCTATGGGATGAGGCTTTGCCTCACCTTGGTAACAGCAGCATGGAATAAATGAAGCTTCTGCTGATCTCTGTTGTGGTGTTGCACATCACAATCTCACCGAAAACCATGCATAGACTGGTTTAGGCTCTATTAAAGCAGCCCACTAATTCAGTGTTCCCTGCAAGGTGCCATGGAACGGTAGTAACATAATTCTGCATGCACATCGACAGGTTTCTCCACGGTCTTCTGGGTCATTTGATAATAATTTATAGTGATTCATGGATGAACACACACACACACACACACACACACACTTTACTGACATGGTGCATATTCTTTGCACACCAAAAATAAAGTGAGCGTTACTGAAAATGCACCAATAATGGAATCGAAGGAGGGAGCTGTGGGGAAGCTGGGGCTTAGAGTTACTTAAAAGACCGGATGCAGATTCTCCTTCTATTGGAGGAGAAACTTGATAGACAATGTGGTTCTTTATTTTCTTTCTCTAGAGCACACAGGACTAGGGTGGCAGCTAGGGCTTTGAGTGTGTTTGGCAAGTACTGTAGCACTGAATTAAATCCTAGGGCTGGAACCCTATTAATCATCTACAACAATTACAGGGCAGGCTGGATGACGACACTCAGCTGACAATGTGGACATCTCAAGACAGTCACTGGACAATGGCTGACACACTTGTCTGAAGACTGGAAATGTTTCTCGATCTTGGAGAGGAAAGAAGGACCCTCCAACTACACTGTCCTCTAAGGAAGTTTATTCAGGTGAGGGATGACAGGGACTGTTTTGTCTCACGTCACACATGTCAGTAGAAAATATCCTAGGTATTGGATGCCGCTGTTAGCATTAACAGAACAAAGCACATAGTGTTGGGAAGATTAATAAATTATGAGTAGGATTAGAAAACCCCAAGCCTCTTCCAGGTTCTAGGAGAGCAAAAAAAAAAAAAAATACCACGAAATACAGCATTAATGTGATAGTTTGGTTAAATCTAGTTACTAGTTTCTATTGTGATACCTATTGTCAGTGCCTGCGCCGACAGTGTGTGAATATCGGGTGTAGGTTTGTGGGGTTGAAAGAAAACACGTACACGGGTCACCCCTTTTTAGCGAGTGCCACCAAGGCTTTACTGAGATCTCCTTATATACCAGAGGCAAAAGCTGTGGAAAAACAACAAGGCAGGTGAAAATCCCCAACCAGGAAAATAGGACAAGTCTGTGTGGTGAAAGTTCCAGCCCAATCAGGGGCATAAACAGGTTCTTAAAAACAAGAAGCAGGAAAGCTCAGTGGGGAGGAAGGGTGCCATGGAAAATCCCAGCCCCAAATCAGGGGCTAAGAGCAGCTGTCAAAGGTGTAAACAATTTCTTGCTATAGCAGGCTGAAAGGCTCAGCAAGGGGGGAGGGAAACACCAAGGTAGGGCCCAACAGGAGCCTTCACTGGTGGCTCTAATGTTTCACTTTCCTCTGCCAACTGGCCTCCACACTGTTTCTAGCACCATAATGATTTCAAGTCTTCCTCATAAGGAATTTTGTGGCAACCGTTGAATGCTAAGCACAAGGCTTCATGTGTGTTCCCCTAACACACACCCATGTTGCAACCTTCCATGCAGGCTATTTCTTGATGTGATTTCAAGCACCTGTACATAATAAGACAGGAGAATATTTTGACTGCATATTCAAACTGGTATTATTTCTCAGGAATTTTTAATGGCTAATATTGGTGAAGGAGGATAATTTGAGTTAGGATGAGACATTTTTGGGCAGGATTTGGAAGGAAACATTCATTTAGATGCATAGGAATTACTAAGGTTTTTGTAATCAAGCCTTGAGGAAAATTTGGCTTTGGAAGCAGGAGATGCTCAGTGGCTCTGCCCCGGGAAAGTCTCCTGGAAAGGGCACCTCTGCTTATGCTCAGTACAGGGAGAACATTAGCAGGAAGGCAAAGTCTGTTCCCCATGACATCAGCTGTCCCTTCTTGGACATTCTATTGTCTCCTAGAGAGTTCTTGGCGTCCTCTGCTATGTCACCAATGTTGTAGTGACAACCAGTGCCCTAGTTTCTCTCACTACAAGTCTGGCAGATACATCCTAAGACATTTTTTCCAGTCTTAGAAGTGTTTTAGGAGGGGGATGTCGATTGTCGAGAGACTAGGGTGAAGGAGTCTGACCTTTCGTCTCACAGAAATGATGGACAAAGGAAGTGGTTCTGGGGAATGTGGAGTAAGTTCTGGGCAGTGTCTTTTGAGCTTTCTGTGGAGGCGGGGGGAGGGATGGTGGGGGTCCTGCAAGCTTAAGCTGACCTTTCTAGCAATTAGCCACAACAACTGGAGCATCTGCAAAGGAATTGAATTTCCATGAATATCACAATTCCTGAACGTCATGGATTTCAGAACATTAACTTTCCCATCCCCAAAGAAAGGATATGGTAAGGCCAATGGTACTATTCTGTGAACTTCTGGCCTTTACTTTATTTTTTTATTTTTTTTTTTTATTAACTTGAGTATTTCTTATATACATTTCTAGTGTTATTCCCTTTCCCGGTTTCCGGGCAAACATCCCCCTCCCCCCTCCCCTTCCTTGTGGGTGTTCCCCTCCCAACCTCCCCCCATTGCCACCCTCCCCGCATAGTCTAGTTCACTGGGGGTTCAGTCTTAGCAGGACCCAGGGCTTCCCCTTCCACTGGTGCTCTTACTAGGATATTCATTGCTACCTATGGGGACAGAGTCCAGGGTCAGTCCATGTATAGTCTTTAGGTAGTGGCTTAGTCCCTGGAAGCTCTGGTTGCTTGACATTGTTGTACTTTTGGGGTCTCGAGCACCTTCAAGCTCTTCCAGTTCTTTCTCTGATTCCTTCAACGGGGGACCTATTCTCAGTTCAGTGGTTTGCTGCTGGCATTCGCCTCTGTATTTGCTGTATTCTGGCTGTGTCTCTCAGGAGCGATCTACATCCGGCTCCTGTCGGTCTGCACTTCTTTGCTTCATCCATCTTGTCTAATTGGGTGGCTATATATGTATGGGCCACATGTGGGGCAGGTTCTGAATGGGTGTTCCTTCAGTCTCTGTTTTAATCTTTGCCTCTCCGTTCCCTGCCAAGGGTATTCTTTTTCCTCATTTAAAGAAGGAGTGAAGCATTCACATTTTGATCATCTGTCTTGAGTTTCGTTTGTTCTAGGGATCTAGGGTAATTCAAGCATTTGGGCTAATAGCCACTTATCAATGAGTGCATACCATGTATGTCTTTCTGTGATTGGGTTAGCTCACTCAGGATGATATTTTCCAATTCCAACCATTTGCCTACGAATTTCATAAACTCGTTGTTTTTGATAGCTGAGTAATATTCCATTGTGTAGATGTACCACATTTTCTGTATCCATTCCTCTGTTGAAGGGCTTCTGGGTTCTTTCCAGCTTCTGGCTATTATAAATAAGGCTGCAATGAACATAGTGGAGCACGTGTCTTTTTTATATGTTGGGGCATCTTTTGGGTATATGCCCAAGAGAGGTATAGCTGGATCCTCAGGCAGTTCAATGTCCAATTTTCTGAGGAACCTCCAGACTGATTTCCAGAATGGTTTTACCAGTCTGCAATCCCACCAACAATGGAGGAGTGTTCCTCTTTCTCCACATCCTCGCCAGCATCTGCTGTCACCTGAGTTTTTGATCTTAGCCATTCTCACTGGTGTGAGGTGAAATCTCAGGGTTGTTTTGATTTGCATTTCCCTTATGACTAAAGATGTTGAACAATTCTTTAGGTGTTTCTCAGCCATTCGGCATTCCTCAGCTGTGAATTCTTTGTTTAGATCTGAACCCCATTTTTTAATAGGGTTATTTGTTTCCCTGCGGTCTAACTTCTTGAGTTCTTTGTATATTTTGGATATAAGGCCTCTATCTGTTGTAGGATTGGTAAAGATCTTTTCCCAATCTGTTGGTTGCCGTTTTGTCCTAACCACAGTGTCCTTTGCCTTACAGAAGCTTTGCAGTTTTATGAGATCCCATTTGTAGATTCTTGATCTTAGAACGTAAGCCATTGGTGTTTTGTTTCAGAATTTTTTTCCAGTGCCCATGTGTTCCAGATGCTTCCCTAGTTTTTCTTCTATTAGTTTGAGTGTGTCTGGTTTGATGTGGAGGTCCTTGATCCACTTGGACTTAAGCTTTGTACAGGGTGATAAGCATGGATCGATCTGCATTCTTCTACATGTTGCCCTCCAGTTGAACCAGCACCATTTGCTGAAAATGCTATCTTTTTTCCATTGGATGGTTTTGGCTCCTTTGTCAAAAATCAAGTGACCATAGGTGTGTGGGTTCATTTCTGGGTCTTCAATTCTATTCCATTGGTCTATCTGTCTGTCTCTGTAGCAATACCATGCAGTTTTTATCACTATTGCTCTGTAATACTGCTTGAGTTCAGGGATAGTGATTCCCCCTGAAGTCCTTTTATTGTTGAGGATAGCTTTAACTATCCTGGGTTTTTTGTTATTCCAGATGAATTTGCAAATTGTTCTGTCTAACTCTTTGAAGAATTGGATTGGTATTTTGATGGGGATTGCATTGAATCTGTGGATTGCTTTTGGTAAAATGGCCATTTTTACTATATTAATCCTGCCAATCCATGAGCATGGGAGATCTTTCCATCTTCTGAGGTCTTTTTCAATTTCTTTCCTCAGTGTCTTGAAGTTCTTATTGTACAGATCTTTTACTTGCTTGGTTAAAGTCACACCGAGGTACTTTATATTATTTGGGTCTATTATGAAGGGTGTCGTTTCCCTAATTTCTTTCTCGGCTTGTTTCTCTTTTGTATAGAGGAAGGCAACTGATTTATTTGAGTTAATTTTATACCCAGCCACTTTGCTGAAGTTGTTTATCAGCTTTAGTAGTTCTCTGGTGGAACTTTTGGGATCACTTAAATATACTATCATGTCATCTGCAAATAGTGATATTTTGACCCCTTCTTTTCCGATCTGTATCCCTTTGATCTCCTTTTGTTGTCTGATTGCTCTGGCTAGAACTTCGAGAACTATATTGTATAAGTAGGGAGAGAGTGGGCAGCCTTGTCTAGTCCCTGATTTTAGTGGGATTGCTTCAAGTTTCTCTCCATTTAGTTTAATGTTAGCAACTGGTTTGCTGTATATGGCTTTTACTATGTTTAGGTATGGGCCTTGAATTCCTATTCTTTCCAGGACTTTTATCATGAAGGGGTGTTGAATTTTGTCAAATGCTTTCTCAGCATCTAATAAAATGATCATGTAGTTCTGTTCTTTCAGTTTGTTTATATAATGGATCACGTTGATGGTTTTCCGTATATTAAACCATCCCTGCATGCCTGGGATGAAGCCTACTTGATCATGGTGGATGATTGTTTTGATGTGCTCTTGAATTCGGTTTGCCAGAATTTTATTGAGTATTTTTGCGTCGATATTCATAAGGGAAATTGGTCTGAAGTTCTCTTCCTTTGTTGTGTCTTTGTGTGGTTTAGGTATAAGAGTAATTGTGGCTTCGTAGAAGGAATTCGGTAGGGCTCCATCTGTTTCAATTTTGTGGAATAGTTTGGATAATATTGGTATGAGGTCTTCTATGAAGGTTTGATAGAATTCTGCACTAAACCCGTCTGGACCTGGACTCTTTTTGGTTGGGAGACCTTTAATGACTGCTTCTATTTCCTTAGGAGTTATGGGGTTGTTTAACTGGTTTATCTGTTCCTGATTTAACTTCGATACCTGGTATCTGTCTAGGAAATTGTCCATTTACTGAAGATTTTCAAATTTTGTTGAATATAGGTTTTTATAGTAAGATCTGATGATTTTTTGAATTTCCTCTGAATCTGTAGTTATGTCTCCCTTTTCATTTCTGATTTTGTTAATTTGGACGCACTCTCTGTGTCCTCTCGTTAGTCTGGCTAAGGGTTTATCTATCTTGTTGATTTTCTCAAAGAACCAACTTTTGGTTCTGTTGATTCTTTCTATGGTCCTTTTTGTTTCTACTTGGTTGATTTCAGCTCTGAGTTTGATTATTTCCTGCCTTCTACTCCTCCTGGGTGTATTTGCTTCTTTTTGCTCTAGAGCTTTTAGGTGTGCTGTCAAGCTGCTGACATATGCTCTTTCCTGTTTCTTTCTGCAGGCACTCAGCGCTATGAGTTTTCCTCTTAGCACAGCTTTCATTGTGTCCCATAAGTTTGAGTATGTTGTATCTTCATTTTCATTAAATTCTAAAAAGTTTTTAATTTCTTTCTTTATTTCTTCCTTGACCAGGTTATCATTGAGTAGAGCATTGTTCAATTTCCACGTATATGTGGGCATTCTTCCCTTATTGTTATTGAAGACCAGTTTTAGGCCGTGGTGGTCCGATAGCACGCATGGTATTATTTCTATCTTTCTGTACCTGTTGAGGCCTGTTTTTTGACCAATTATATGGTCAATTTTGGAGAAAGTACCATGAGGAGCTGAGAAGAAGGTATATCCTTTTGCTTTAGGATAGAATGTTCTATAAATATCCGTTAAGTCCATTTGGCTCATGACTTCTTTTAGTCTGTCGACATCACTGTTTAATTTCTGTTTCCATGATCTGTCCATTGATGAGAGTGGGGTGTTGAAATCTCCCACTATTAGTGTGTGAGGTGCAATGTGTGTTTTGAGCTTTAGTAAGGTTTCTTTTACATATGTAGGTGCCCTTGTATTTGGGGCATAGATATTTAGGATTGAGAGTTCATCTTGGTGGATTTTTCCTTTGATGAATATGAAGTGTCCTTCCTTATCTTTTTTGATGACTTTTAATTGGAAATTGATTTTATTTGATATTAGAATGGCTACTCCAGCTTGCTTCTTCTGACCATTTGCTTGGAAAGTTGTTTTCCAGCCTTTCACTCTGAGGTAGTGTCTGTCTTTGTCTCTGAGGTGTGTTTCCTGTAGGCAGCAGAATGCAGGGTCCTCGTTGCGTATCCAGTTTGTTAATCTATGTCTTTTATTGGGGAGTTGAGGCCATTGATGTTGAGAGATATTAAGAAATAGTGATTATTGCTTCCCGTTATATTCATATTTGGATGTGAGGTTATGTTTGTGTGCTTTCATTCTCTTTGTTTGTTGCCAAGACGATTAGTTTCTTGCTTCTTCTAGGGTATAGCTTGCCTCCTTATGTTGGGCTTTACCATTTATTATCCTTTGTAGTGCTGGTTTTGTAGAAAGATATTGTGTAAATTTGGTTTTGTCATGGAATATCTTGGTTTCTCCATCTATGTTAATTGAGAGTTTTGCAGGATACAGTAACCTGGGCTGGCATTTGTGTTCTCTTAGGGTGTGTATGACATCAGTCCAGGATCTTCTGGCCTTCATAGTTTCTGGCGAGAAGTCTGGTGTGATTCTGATAGGTCTCCCTTTATATGTTACTTGACCTTTTTCCCTTACTGCTTTTAATATTCTTTCTTTATTTTGTGCTTTTGGTGTTTTGACAATTATGTGACGGGAGGTGTTTCTTTTCTGGTCCAATCTATTTGGAGTTCTGTAGGCTTCTTGTATGTCTATGGGTATCTCTTTTTTTAGGTTAGGGAAGTTTTCTTCTATGATTTTGTTGAAGATATTTACTGGTCCTTTGAGCTGGGAGTCTTCACTCTCTTCTATACCTATTATCCTTAGGTTTGATCTTCTCATTGAGTCCTGGATTTCCTGTATGGTTTGGACCAGTAGCTTTTTCTGCTTTACATTATCTTTGACAGTTGAGTCGATGATTTCTATGGAATCTTCTGCTCCTGAGATTCTCTCTTCCATCTCTTGTATTCTGTTGGTGAAGCTTGTATCTACAGCTCCTTGTCTCTTCTTTTGGTTTTCCATATCCAGGGTTGTTTCCATGTGTTCTTTCTTGATTGCTTCTATTTCCATTTTTAATTCCTTCAACTGTTTGATTGTGTTTTCCTGGAATTCTTTCAGGGATTTTTGCGATTCCTCTCTGTAGGCTTCTACTTGTTTATTAATGTTTTCCTGTGTTTCCCTAAGTGTGTTCATGTCTTTCTTGAATTCCTCCAGCATCAGGATCAAATATGATTTTGAAACTAGATCTTGCTTTTCTGGTGTGTTTGGAAATTCCATGTTTGTTTTGGTGGGGGAATTGGGCTCCGATGATGGCATGTAGTCTTGGTTTCTGTTGCTTGGGTTCCTGCCCTTGCCTCTCGCCATCAGATTATCTCTAGTGTTACTTTTTCTGCTATTTCTGACAGTGGCTAGACTGTCCTATAAGCCTGTGTGACAGGAGTGCTGTAGACCTGTTTTCCTCTCTTTCAGTCAGTTATGGGGACAGAGTGTTCTGCTTTCTGGCGTGTAGTTTTTCCTCACTACAGGTCTTCAGCTGTTCCTGTGGGCCTGTGTCTTGAGTTCACCAGGCAGCTTTCTTGCAGCAGAAAATTTGGTCTTACCTGTGGTCTCGAGGCTCAAGTTCGCTCGTGGGGTGCTGCCCAGGGGCTCTCTGCAGCGGCAGCAACCAGGAAGACCTGTGCCGCCCCTTCCGGGAGCTTCAGTGCACCAGGGTTCCAGATGGTCTTTGGCTTTTTCCTCTGGCGTCCGAGATGTGTGTGCAGGGAGCAGTCTCTTCTGGTTTCCCAGGCTTGTCTGCCTCTCTGAAGGTTTAGCTCTCCCTCCCACGGGATTTGGGTGCAGAGAACTGTTTATCCGGTCTGTTTCTTTCAGGTTCCGGAGGTGTCTCAGGCAGGGGTCCTGCCGCTCCTGGGCCCTCCCCCACGGGAGCCCAGAGGCCTTATACAGTTTCCTCTTGGGCCAGGGATGTGGGCAGGGGTGAGCAGTGTTGGTGGTCTCTTCCGCTCTGCAGCCTCAGGAGTGCCCACCTGACCAGGCGGTTGGGTCTCTCTCTCACAGGGTCTGCGGGCAGAGAGCTGCTGCGGGCCGGGATCCGCGGGTGTGTCCTGGCCTTTACTTTTAAAGTTGATTTGTGGCTTGTTTTTTGTTTGTTTATTTATTTAGTTGGTAATATTATTTATTGCCAAAGTCAAACATCTGGGTTACATCCTCGGACCCACATGACAGAAGGAGAGAAATGGCTCCTGAAAGTTGTTTGGTCATGTGCTGCGCGCGCACACACACACACACACACACACACACAGACACTCATACTCATACTCTCACTCATACACACACAAACTTTAAAGCAATAGTAATTTTTCTTAGAGTCTGATATAATTGGTTCTAATACAAAGACAGCCTGAGTGTAGTTACTATATAATTAAATAGTACTCATGCTCTTAGGCAAAGAGTTTAAAGTTTATAGGTACCTAATAAACTCGCATTGGGACATATAAAGAACATTTAAATGTTCAGCAGAAATACAAAGAACAACTAATTTAATTTGTTAAAAGTGAAAGCTTATACAATTCTGAAGGTTTTTATACTGGTTTTATTATACATGTAACTATGAAAAGAAAACATACATACTTGATCAATGAAATGAGGAAGAGTGATTTAATGAACAGAAAAATGGATGGTACTTCAAAATTTCCATGATTACATATTATCTATTTAATTCCCTCCACAATAGCAAGAAACGGACATTATTATTTATGCGACATTACAGATACATAAACCGAGAAAATATTGTTTGGCCTGATTATCTGAGCTTTTTAAAGGCTTAGTTAATTGACAGAGCTGTGGTTTAAAATTAGGGTCCATATTCTTCTGTTTTAAATGTGTGACACTTTTCTCTTTTTTTCTCCATCTTTATTAAATTGGGTATTTCTTATTTACATTTCAATTGTTATTACCTTTCTGGGTTTCCAGGCACACATCCCCCTAACCCCTCCCCCTCCCCTTCTCTATTGGTGTCCCCTCCCCATCCTCCTCCCATTGCCACCCTCCCCCCCAACAAGCCCCTTCACTGGGGGTTCACTCTTGGAAGGACAAAGGGCTTCCCTTTTATTTCTAGTTGGTGCTGCTCTCCCTGCTCCGTGGGAAGTGGATGGGGGGAAGGCCCGGGCCTGAGGTGAGTTGGAACTGGGGTAGAAAGGCATAGGGCCTCCTAGGTGAGAATGTCAAGCTGCCACTGCTGCTGCAGCCACCATGGAGAAGCCCTTGTTTCTGCTGCAGGGAGGAGAGTCTGGTGGCCACAAGATGGCTGAAGGGGAGCTGAGAGTGGACAGCTTCATCACCCACCTGCTGGAGGTATGAGGATATCGTCCAGGAAAAATTGTGCAGATGACTGAAGCAGAAGTCCGAGGGCTGTGTATCACGTCTCGTGAAATCTTTCTTAGCCAGCCAACAGCTGTGAACACAGGTTTCTTTTGGAGAGCAGGCCTGTGCAGGCCCAGAACCTAGTTGGGACAGTTCAAGCTACCCTTTTTCCATGGCCAATCTCAGATCATATTCAGAAAGTATTTCTTGGGCTAAAGAGATGGCTTAGTGGTTAAGAGCACTGACAGCTCTTCCAGAGGTCCTGAGTTCAAATCCCAGCAACCACATGGTGGCTCACAACCATCTGTAATGAGATATGATGCCCTCTTCTGGTGTGTCTGAAGACAGTCACGGTGTACTTGTATATGATAAATAAATAAATAAATAAATAAATCATTAAAAAAAGAGTATTTCTTCCAGGTGATGGATTTCCAATTTATGGAATTGAACTAACTTACTGATGGTGGAAGTGACACAGAGAGTTAAAGTACAGAAGGAATAATCCAGAATCTCCACCAACAGTTGCTGTCACACCAGGACTTTTAAAAGCTCAGCTGCTAGAGAAGCAATGTAGTCTTTGGTTATTCTCAAGCTTAGGTCTTCTAGTCATTATAAGCTGACCATGACACAAAAAGAGTCATCTATATCAAAATAGAGAATAGTAACTAGATTCACACCACACTATCACATTACTACTGTATTTGAGGTTCTCAGTTAATATCTAAGAACCTGGAAGAGGCCTGGGTCTTGCTACACATACTTATAATTTATGTCCCCATTGTCAGCTAAGATTCTTCATGCAGCCTGGGGTCAAGGAGGTCATCCCACAAAGCACAAAACACCCATCTCAGATAAACATGTATGGTTTATTGAATCCAAAACATCCATGAATTTCAGGACACAATTAAATGTTGAAACCTAAGGATAATAGATATAGAAGAGAATTAAGATTTCTAGTTCATAGATCCAGTAAACACCTTCAACAAATCATAGCAGCAAACTTCCATAAGGTAAAGAAAGAAAAGGCCATAAAGGTACAACAAGCCTACAGAACATCAAACTAATTGTACCAGAAAAATTCCTCCATTCACATAATAATTAAAACCCTAATGCACAGATCAAGAAAGAACATTAAAAGGGGTAAGGTATAAATATCTAATAACAAATAAATTCAGACGTATCTGAATTACACCAGACTTCTCAACAGAGATTCTAAAAGTCAGAAAATCTTGGGCAGATGTAATGCAGACACAGGCTCCTATATCCAGCATAATCCTCAATCACCATAAAAGGAGGAACCAGGATATTTCATGACCAAACCAAATTTAAACAATTCTTTTCTCTAAGAAAGCACAACAGAGGCTAATAGGAGGAAAACTCCAAGACAATGAACTAAACTATACCCAAGAAAAACCAAGAAATTAATCTTCTCTCAATAGTTTAAAAAAAGAGAAGCACACAAACATAATTTCACATATAACCAGAAAAAGAAGAGAATGCAGCAATCATTGGCTTTAATATCTGAACAGATCTTCTTTCCCTAATCCCCAAGCTCCCAGGGGCCAAACTGCCAGCCAAAGTGTATGCAAGGATGCTCTATGGTTCAAGGTGAGGCCTGTAGCCCCACCAAATGCAGATCCTAGAGGAGTGAGGTGGGGATGGATATGTGTGGGTGGGGGAGCACTGTCACATAGGCAAAGCTGAGCAGAAATGGGATGTAAATTTGATGAGGGGAGTCTTGAAAGCAGGACAACAGTTGAAATGTAAATAAATAAAATAACCGATTAATAAAAAATAGTCAAAAATAAAATAACAAGTGAAAAGGTAAATGAAAATTAAACCAAACCAACCAAACAAACAAACAAAAATCCCTGTAGTGTATTGGCCTAATGCTGCTTGCATTTTAATGCTAATTTGTGGAACTCAGGACTGGTTAACCCCAAATAACTGACCCTGTTCCCAGTTAACTGTGATTATAAAGAAGCCAACAGCCAACAGCTGCACAGCAGAGAGATGGGGGAGGGGAGCTTTGAGGGCTTTGGTAGAGAAGATCATGAGGAGGGAAGAAGGAAGAAGAAGCTGCCAAAGAATAAAGGAAGAACGTGTGTGATGGAGAGGAGAGAGGAAGAGGACAGCAGCCATGGTTAAGGGAGAGGAGAGCCTGGTCCTGAGGGTTGTCCAAGTGGAACTAAGAGCAGCCAAGATGCTACACAGCCAGTAAGAGTTGAGCGTTATTGTTTGGAAAGTAGATCTGATACCATGGAGGGCAGGCAGCTGCACAGCTACTGTGCTGACTAATGTACACTAAAATAAATTTAACAAAATATGTATAACCAGTAAGACAGCTCTGTAGAGGATCCTAAAAGGAGTAATTTAGTTTGAAGGGAAGGACAAAATACCAGAGAACACAGGGGATAAATTAATAAAACTAGGAAAGTTAATCAAAGAAGACTGTGAAAACCACAAAAATTAACAAAATGACAAAATTTAATACATAGGTTTAAATAATAATTACATATCACTAAACTCAATATCTAGGGTGGTGGGGCATGAATTCTGCCATGGTCTGAACTCAGAAAGGTGGGGTTGGGAGAAACATGTCGGGTTAAATAGTCCACCCACATTGTGTCAATGTGATTTAATCTAAGGACAAAGAAGTGGAGTATCTCTCACAGCTTTCTTCTAACCCCTTGAAAGGATCACTGGGGTGTGGCCTCAGTACTTCATACTTCTTGCTAGGTCAGCGAAACTCAAGGAAGCTTGAGATTGTCATAGCACAGTATTAGGCTAGATATACTGAGTAGATGATACTAAGTTGTTCAGATGGTGATATCCATTTGCATGTGTTCTTAATGTGGACCTAAGGAAAGAGAGATCAAGGTCCTTAGAATAGAAGGAACATTCCCAGTCCTTTTCTACCATTCCAGACTGAAAGGCTGGTAGGGAGAAAGTGGTAAATAATAAAGAATTAATAGATGATGCTTTGAATGAAGGGTTGGTTTTTGTGCTGGTTTTAGACAGGGTCTCACGTATCCATGTTGCCCTCTCCCTGGCTGGCCCGGTTCACTTTGAAGTCAGTGCTTCCACTTTCCAATAGACAGTCTTACAAGAGGGGCCTCCGAGGTCTCTAGGACAGCATTAGCCATTGACAGTTGAGGTGTGCAACCCACAACTATAGTTTTAGCCACTTTGTTCCACGCCTACCAGCTATTTCAGATTGTTGCTGTTCTATGCCTGACAATCAAGGACACAGAAAAATAACCTGATAGAGAGCAAGGACATGGTGATCACATCCTTGCCTCTGCTGTATGTTCTGGATGAGGTTTGTTAAAATTCCAATATTGCAAAAAGCTTTATATAGGGCCCAGCACATTAAGGGTCACTATGCACTGTTTCATCTAAAATGGCCTAATCAGAACTGACCGCCAGACAACACTTCCTGCGAAGTTCCTATGAGAAGCTTAAGTTTTTTGTGTTTTTTCTTCTTCCTTTCTTTCTTTCTTTCTTTCTTTCTTTCTTTCTTTCGCTTTATAGGTTTAGAGGAATGTATTTTGGGCCACGGATCTGTCCCTAGTATCTTAGCTATGGATGTGATCAATCAGTGTTAGTGTATGCATTCAATAAAATGTCCATTTTTGACTAAGGTAGATGCTTCTGTGTTTTGTGGGGTGACCCATTGTCAATGTCTAGTGAGTTGGGGCCCTGGGTATGGTCGCATACCCCAGGACACAGGGGGTGCAGAGCAAAGGCAGAAGAAACTGCACGCAGTTGCAAGCTTTATTAATCCTTATTAAGCTAAGAATATGCATTACTACAATTTTCATTGTGTCAAGATACCATAAGATCATTATTCCCAGGATACCAGGAACAATGAGGGAACATTAAACAAAGAAAGACGAATAAACAAAAGCTTCTTCTAAAAATATTCATATAACAAATCACCTCTCTTATTATAATCAAAATATACTCACCATTACCAAGAGAGATTTAGAACCACTTCCACAGAAACGGGACACAGAAGAACATAATTTAAGGCCAAGTGAGAAAAACATTTTGTTCTCCAGGGCGGCATTCCAGCCCCTACTTGAATCTGTCACCAGGCCTTTCTTGACCCTGCCTGGGAGCTGCATCTCTATGTCTTAACAATTCCTTCTTTTTTCTTTGTTTTAACGTAACACTTTACATAACATAGCTAAAGTTCCTTGTAGTGGTTTAGTCAGGTAAAAATAAAGCAACATAATACATAATGTACATAAGATTATGGCAAAACTAGCTCCTCCCATGCTATGGAAAATCCTTTGAAGCCAAGCCTTGGGATCTAATCCTGTCAATTGATCAGCCAATAATTTAGCTATTTCCATAGGGGTAGTATCTTCTAGCTGTTTACCGAAAGACATTCGAACATCATATTTCAAGGCATTAATTAATTTTGAAGCACTTTCATTACCTTCTAAATAGGCTTGAATTAACTTCCAGTCATGTTCTGTGTCATTATCCATATATTTACTAACACAAAAGTAGTAGGATTTCATCATGATAAGCAATATAAGCCCGATAACTGGCATTGGCCGCAGCAGAAGAAACCATGAGTAAAACACACATTGCTAAGAATAAGTGCTCAGTAGTAAAGGACTTTCCTGAAGGAGACAAAATTATTCCTTTCAGTGCTTAATCACTTCACCTGACCCCACATAGGTAATAGGGTTGTCACTGCACGGATCCTTATCCATTGTTGTTTGTGGACACTAAGAGAAGCCAGGGCCTCAGTAATGGAGGACACCTCCTCATCTCCTGAGAACATCCATCAGGAGAAAATGTAGCTGGTTTAACTGGATTCCTTTGAGGGTAGGGAGCAGTTCTTATTATTCTGTGCTTGGATCCATCTCCCGGGTAACCAGAATAGTCTCCCATCCTGTAATGAGACAAAACCCTCTCCCCTATATACAATGATGTCCCTTCCTGCCATTCAGCATCCCGGGCAATTTTTATCCATACTGTCTGTTCCATGCCTTCTGGGGGGAAGTTCAACAAAGTGTCTATCTGCTCTTGATATAACTTCACCTTGTGGTAAATTAAGAAAATTAATAACGTATAATGCTTGTGCCAATAGAGCTCTGGGACTGGTCTGCAAACTCCATTCAGGTTGCATAAGGCCATCTCTTTCCCCCCTTTTTAATTTTATAATTTGTCATTTCAGGGTATGGTGAATTTTTTCAACAAAAGCTTGTCCTTGTGTATTGTGTTCTATACCAGTAATATGTACAATATGATATCGTTGACAAAATTGTTTATATTGATAAGAAATATATGTTGGTCCATTATCAATTTTAATTTTAGAAGGCAGTCCCATAACAGCAAAAGTTTCCAATAGATGCTGTATAACATGAGCAGTGCGTACTCCTGGCAATGGTGTAGCCCACACAAATTTTGAAAAATTATCTATGCTTACATGTATATGTGAAAGGCGACCAAACTCAGAAATATGGGTTATATCGATCTGACACGATGTATTAAGTTGCATCCTTCTGGGATTAATTTGAGATGGAACACATTTTATACGTGAAGACTGACACATAGGACAATTAGCAATAATTCGTTTGGCTTGAGAATAGGGAAGCTTATATTTAATATGTAAATATCCTGTATTGGCATGATTATGACTGTGTTCTTCTGGGGTAGCAAATGCCACTAATTGATCTACCATATGATTGCCAAGTGTTAAAGATTCTGGAAATTTTGAATGTGATCTAGTATGTGTAATGAATATTCTAGAGTTTCATAATAACAATAGTCCTTTAATATGTGAGAATAACATTTAATATAGGCTTAGATGTAGAAACAACAGCAGTCGCAATATTCTGTACTACTCCTACAACATAAGCGGACTCAGCTATAATATTTTTATGTCATGAGTAGAATCCTGGAATACATTAATTACCGCTAATAATTCATTTTGTTGTACTGACCCAAAAGAAGATTCTTGTCCCCAAAATTAATCTTTGGTCCAATAAGCCATCTTGGTCTTAGAGCCATCTGTAAACACAGTAAAGTGTGATGGTAATGGATCAACAGAAATTAGTGTATTTATCAATTTTTTTTTTGTTTTATAAAGCAATCCCACAATTTACTATGGGGAGGATGAAATTCAATATTTCCAGTGTAAGAAATCATGGCTAATTGAAAAACCTCAGACATCTGCATTAAATATTCCACTTTATCTTTGCTTAATGGGAGAACAAGAGCAGCACAATCATATCCCCACAGAGTAACAGGTCTTTGTATGCCTTGCTGAATATAAAGAAATTTGTTCCTCATATTTTGTTAATGTTTGGTTAAAGTTTTATTTAATATAAACCCACTCTAAAGGCAACTCATCCTGAGCGAAAGTGCCTGTAGGATATTCAAGAGTATTTAAACATATAATTTAATAACTCTATCTGGATCAATACGTGCCAAATATGCATCTTTCCATTTTCAGAAAAGATACCCTTGCATGCCTTCATATAAGCATTAATATCCCCCGTCTCCTTTATAGGTAATAATGCTCTCCTGTACTCCTCATTAGCATTTTCAAAAGCAAGCATTTGCAGCAGTTGTCCTCTAGCTTCCACTCCTACCACTGTTCTTTCCAATGTTAATTTTAATATACATAAAAACTTAATATATGGTTCATAGAAAGCTACTACCTTTTTCAACCAACCAGTATCATCCTTTATAATAAGTCGGTTGGGCCACACCTTGAATCGATGCTGGCCTAATGATAGGAAAAGAAAAAGCAGGTGAATTCGTCATCATCATTGTGTGAATCTAATGGTCAGCATGCCATCCTCGGGAAAGGACTTAGAAAAACCTGCTTCAGGCAGTGGTGCAGAGGGCAAAACTTTTACTTTCGTTTTGTCTTAATGAAGCTCTAGCTTCTTGTTCTGTATTCGTTATTACCCTGTCTGCATTCATGGCCTTGAACACAGTAAAAATTACAGCCCAAAGAGACCAGAAATTGGAATCTTTTTGCCCTGCCTGACAGCCTTTTTCACCTTAACTTTCACTTTGACCCAGATATCAGAATCCCTGGAACCCTCGTCAGGGAACCATGGAGTTTACTCTTGCTGTCTCTAAACACTTTTCTAAACCAGACTGAGAGACATGAATTCCCTGCACTCTTAAAGATGCTTAAGCATAGCGAGATGAAGAGAAGATTTATCTTGTCCAATTTCCTTGTAATAAAATGTACTTACCTTATCTGACTGTCCAGACTTACCTTCAGGGACCCTGTTCCAGTGCCATAGGTCGACGTCTAGGGTGTTGGGAGCCCTGCGTCCGGTCGCATTCCTTTCTGTGTTTCCCGATGCTCAGTGGCCATGCCACTCCAGCATGCTTTGAAATGAACCAATCCGCAACCACCACCACCACCACCACCACCACCACCACCACCACCAGCACCACCACCACCACCAGCACCACCACCAATTTGGTTTTGTAAATAAAGTTTTATTGACTTCGCCATCCTCAGCATTTACATCCTGTTCAGTGCTGCTTCTGGCTGCAGCTGCAGGGCTTAGGAGCCACAGAGCCCTTTAGGCTCCCAGAGCTGAGAGCATTGACCATTTGCCTTGTTTGTGAAAGAGGTGACTGACCCCTGTGCTCGAGGTGGCCTTTCCGTGCCCCTTAACCCATAGCATAGGTCTCTGTGCCATCCTCTCCCTTTGCTGTGGTGTGCACTTCCTGGTACATTTCTGTTAGCTCTTGACATTTCCAGAGCATTGGGTCTTGCAAATTGAATTTGCATGGCACCAGGAATAGACCTGATAGCAGGGTGTGGGACACTCCCTATGGGGACCCTGCCCAGGGGCATAAGCTTACTTTTCCAGTCAACTCCCTGAACAGTGAGCCTTTGTGGGACAAGGTACTTCACGACATGACTTGACCTCTCTGCAGTGCACCCAATCCCTGCTTGGCTCAGATGTCCCCCAGAGAGGTTGTGTGAGTGTCCCCAGTAGAGGCAGCACTCTGTGTGGTGGCATTGACAGGGCATCCAGGAAAGTCAAAACCAGAGGGACATGTCGGGCAGTTGGAAGCAGATGTCTGCGTCCATGGAGAGAAGGATGGACTAGACACTCCTACAGGGGGTGAGCTGAGAAGCACTTACTTGGCTTTTTCACAGCCGTGTAGGCTGCATGCCATGCTGTGTACCCATGCTGTGCTGAAGCCCCAGGCTTTGAGTCTCCCACAGCTGCTGTGTCCTAGGTCCAGGGTAGGATTAAGCAGACTTCACCAGGAGAAAGGTGAAAACCCTGGTTGCAGGGTGGGGATGGCACAGTCATAAAACTCCTGCACATGAGGCCCATGACTTAGAGCCATATAGCAGCTGTGACAAGCCAGCTCTGGTGACACTCATCTGCAATGCCAGGCCATGGGGGGTAGAGGCAGTAGGATCAGTTGTTTAATTATCCTTGGCTACACAGCAAGTTCGAGGCCAGCCTGGGCAACTTTGTCTATGAAAATAAGACAAAACTAGGTCTTGACTATGAGCATCACTGCCTGTACCTGGCATGGTTGCCCCACCCCAGGTAAGAAACCCCTCTGTCCAGAGGCCATAACTGCAGGAGACCCCTGGCGAAGTGTCTATACAGCGCCCTGTTTGACTGGTCTGTGCTGAGGACCAACCACGCTCTCCTCAACAGGAAGGACATGGGAGAGGCTGTTTCTGTGAGGTCCCGGGCCCTGAGACGGCCAAGAATAAACTCTGTCCTTGGGAAAGCCATGGAGACTAGGAACCCAGGGGATCTCTGCAAACACCAGGGCTGGCAGGGGACTCTGATCCTCTACAGCAGCTGCTCTCAATCTGTGGGTTCTACATCAGCGCTCCTGCACACCAGACATTTACATTACAGTTCCTCACAGTAACAAAGTTACACTCATGAAGTAGCTCTCCAATAAGTTTATGGTTGGGATCACAACATGAGGAACTGAAATAAAGAGTCACAGTGTTAGGAAGGGTAAGAACCGCCATTCTATAGGAACCCAGGCATCTGCACTCGGTGTCTGGAAGTGTGATAGGCTAGGCTTCACCCTCAGCGATGCCAGCATGTGGGCACCAAGCCTAGGTTCCACCCAAATGCTTACTGGATATGTGCAGGCCTGGTTCCATCAAGAAGTAATAAAGGAACCCTTGGCAAAAAAACACTGGGTACCAAACTGGTCAGGAAAACACACCCCCTCTTCTGCAACTCCTCTCAGGAGGGCTAGTCTTCCCAGGAGGCCCCGGCTATAACCAAACCTCGTCTCCCAGTGCTTGCCCATTGGTGTCTTGGCCATATTCAGATTTGAGGACTTTGAACAGAATAGCTTCCAGCAGATTTGCATCAATGAATCCAACAAGCAGTTGCAGTCCTACTTCACCCAGCACACCTTCAAGCTGGAGCAGGTGAGAGTGGACACCTATTCGCCAGCCCAGCCCAGCCATCACCCTGAATGTGAGCTGTGTCCCTCAGTATCAGCGGGATGGGGCCTGGGCACCATAGGTTCCCCAGGACCTAAAGCTATGTCCTTGAACTCAGTGCCATGCTCAGCCCTTCCAGCCTCTTTCAACCCTTCTGGAAGCTCAATTGCTCCTGCAGCAAGGCAGCAGTGTGCACATTCTGTCACATCATTTGTGTGTGTCTACAGGAGGTCAGAGCCTGTCTCCTCTGTTCCTTTCTTTTGCTGTATTTGCCTTTCTGAGGAGGCAGCACCCACAGGTATGGGAGGCAGCCACATGCATATTCTGCAGCCATGTCTGATTCCTCTGAGGCTCAGTCCCACTTACACACCTACCCTCCAACCTCCCCACTCCATGTCACCCCTGGGGCTCTGTAAACCTTCCTGCTTTCTGTCTTTATATAATTGGTGACACTGCAGCCATCAGTGGTGTCATACAGTGTTAGTTTGTCTTTGCACTGCCTGGAGGTCTGACTTAGGAGAATGGCTACCATTCTCATTCCTGTTCAAGGATCAGAATCTGAATCCTATGTAAGGCTGAATAATATTCCAGCACATGGCTGTGCCATGTTGAATTTACACAGTCACCTATGGATCTTATATTTTGACTTGTAAACACACACATATAAGACTCAAGTGACACTCAAGTGGGGAATTGCTGGAGTCCTCCATGGCTTTCTGAACTGTCTGAGTGGCCATCCTGTCCACAGTGTATAGGGCACCATCTACTCATAGCTCACACAGCATGAGAAGATTAGGGAGGGTTAACCTGGCTTCTCTGTCTCCTACTTTCTGCCACACTAGCCCTAGCATCTTTCTGTATTGCAGTGAATGTTTAGAACCCAGGAGGATTCCAGCTTCCTTGATCAAATATACCAAGTTCCTCCTTGCCTGCTTTGAGACTGAGTCTCATGCAGCCCAGGCTGGCTTTGATCTCACCATTAGTTAAGATGGCCATGAACTCCTGGTTCTTGGGCCTCAGACTTCTCTGAGTGCTGGGTGACAGGTATGCACCACTCTTAAGTCCTGCCACTGGGACAAGAGTGAGCAGAGCCAGCTCTGAAGCACACACTTTGCTGGTGTCAGTGATGACTGACTTATGATCCTGTCTTCCTTGCCCATGGCCCTTCTCCTTGGTGCATGCCATCCTTCCTCCCTGTGACTCATGGGGACACCAAGCCTGAGGATGTCAGGAAGAAGTTTACTTACTTCACTGGGTTGGAGGCTGTTAGGTTCCTGCGTCAGTAGGTGAGATTCAAGCTAGAAGGTTTGTGGCATGAGAAACTGGAACAGAACTGGAACGGCAGGAAAAATCGTCGCCTGGCTCTGAGAAGACCGGGTGGGCAGAAACTCATCGTTGGGCAGGTAATGAGCTCAAGACCAGGCTGGGCATTGCTCAGCACATGTGAACAGGTGTGCTTACATGGACATGTGTTTCCCCCACATGGTCACCACTTATCCAGGCACGGTGAATACTCCAAGGAGCTTTTTATGTTTTAACATTGTGTGTGTTTGTGTGTCCATACATACATATACACACATACATTCGTACATATACACGAATACATGTACATGAAAACACATGCATATACATGACTATACACATTCATGCTCACACACACATATATACACACCTACATGCATACACACATACACACATACATGCATACACACATACACATATACATACACACATACACACACATACAATACATATACACACATACAAATACACCTATACACACATATAGACAGACATATACACATATACATATACACGTATACACATACATGCATACACACATTCATATCCACACGTACATACAGACATATACATATATACTCACATACATGTAAGCACATGAGTGGAAGCCAGAGGACAGCTTGGCCCTTGTTTCTCTCCTTTTTACCACGTGGGTCCTGGGGATTGAGTCAAGCTCATCAGACTTGACAGCAAGCCCTTTTAACTGTAGAGCCCTCTTGTTGGCTGCCAGTCACCTCTTTCCACAAATTCTATCCATGGTGGGATGTTTAGAGTTGTTATTCTCATGATTCCTTCAGCAATAGCGCAGACATCATTTACACTGCATTAGGAGTTATAATTCATGTAGATGTCAGGAGAGCTGGAGACGTGGATCAAGAAGAGAGCCCACTTTCAATGTCATTATGTGGTATTGCCTTAGGCCCTTTCATACACTCCCCTGGCTTTGTCTGAGTATATGTTTGAGGGTTCTCTATGACTGTGCAAAGAAGTAAGAGATAGGGCTGGGCCACAAAATAGGAAAGTACTTGTTCATCCAAAAACAAAAACAAAAAACAAACAATCAAACAAACAAAAATAGCTCTAGGGTTAAATATTTGTGCTAGTACTGAACTACACAGCCAGAAGGTATTTTTCTAAGTAAATAACACAATATTGGGGATGACAATATGATCAAATATCCTACAACATAAGTTTGCAATATTACCTACATTGTATAAATCAAGTCTGACCACCGTTTTGGTTGTTTCCAATCATGTCTGAGTGCATCATCTCGGGAAACCCAAGGAAAATTAGAAATTGGTTCTTGAACCTGTTGCACAGGGCCAGTATAGACCTAAATACCACAGAGGAAACCTTGATTCTTATCACAAGGGATCATTCACCATCCCTCTTGTCACATAACTTATGACAAGACGTCACCTTTCCTAAACTTAGCCTTTTTCCCAAGTGCTGCAGAAGGGAAGATCTGGTGTCAAGGGGTCTGGATTCAAACCACAGGAACACTGAATTCATTTAAATAGGTGTAGTTTATTAATGCACACACCAATGCAGTTCAACCAGAGCAACAGCTCACAACTGTGTACTGGACATTGCTAGGCCCAGCTCATTGCAAAATCCACATGGGCTCATGCACAAGTGTTGGAAATGCTTCGGTCTATGGCCCTGACTCAGGCCATTTTACACATAATTGTTCCTATTTTCCTTGAATCTATTGGGTCCTATGTGAAGAATACACTTGGGGAACTTGTTAAGATTAACAAACCTCATAACATACAAAACATAACAGGGTATGTGACCAGCACCACACAGTTCAACGTCAGAGTTTTTTTTTTCTTTGTTAGTGTTTTTCTTGGCATCCATGATGTGGAGGCGTATTACAGAACAATAGGAAAGAGCTGGCTGCTGTGTAACAAATTCGCTGCTATTAAGGTAGGTATGGGGGCAAGACCTCAGCAGTAGCCCTTAAGATGGGAAGGAGATGATGTGTTTGATAACTGAAAGGAGCTGCCTCAGCTGTGTTTCTCTGCCTGCTCAGTGCCCATTCAACATCACTCTGTCCCTGAAAAGGAACTCAAGGTCTGTCCCCTGCTGCCTGTGAGCCAGGAAGAGGCACAGAAAGGCAAGGCCACAGCACTGGTTTCCAATCCCTCAGTAATGCTGGATTTCCAATAATGTACTTGTATACACAAATACACTGTGGTAAGTTGCAATAGATACTAATCATTTCTCACATAGGGCAGCAGTTGATTGACTACAACTAATTCTATTAAAAAAAAAGAAACCTGGCTCTTGTAGAAATATACAAAGAAATACCTAGGATGGTGGGGGATGAATTCTGCCGTGGACTGAACTCGTGGAAGTGGGGTTGGGAGAAAGATGCTGGTTAAATAGCCCACCAGGTTCACATTGTGTCAACTTGATTTAATCTAAGGACAAAGAAGTGGAGTAACTCTGATCGCTTTCTTCTAGTCCCTTTAAAGCATCACTGGGGTTTGAACTCAGAACTTCACACTTCTTGATGGGGCAACTACACTCAAGGAAGCTTAAGATTTTCATAGGCACAGTATTATGCTATATATACAGAGTAGATAATACTAAGATGTTCAGATGGTGATGTCCATTTGTATGCACTCTTAATGTGGACCTAAAAAAAGAGAGATCAAGGTCCTTAAAATAGAAAGATCAGTTCCAGTTGTTTTCTACCATTCCAAACAGAACGACTGGTAGGGAGAGAATGGTAAATAATCGAGAATTAGTAAATGATGCTTTGAATGAAGTGTGGATTTCTGTGCTGGTTTAAAACAGGGTCTCAAGTATCACATGTTGCCCTCTACCTGGCTGGCCAGGATCACTTTGAGCTCAGATAAACCTCCATTCACTTTTCAATAAATAGGCTTATAAGAGTGGCCTCCAAGGACTGTGCAGACAGCATTAGCCTTTCACAGTTGAGGTGTGTAACCCACAACTATACTTTTACCCATGTTTTTCCATGTCTACCAGCTATTTCAGGTTGTTGCTGTTATATGCCTGACAATCAAGGATGCAGAAAAATAACCTGATACAGAGTAAGGACATGGTGATCACATCTTTGCCTCTTCCGTACGTTCTGGATGAGGTTTGTTAAAATTCCAATATTGCAAAAATCTTTATATAGGGCCCATCACATTAAGGGTCACTATGCACTGTTCTATCTAAAATGGCCTAATCAGAACTGACTCCCATATAACACTTCCTGCAATCCTCATATGAGAAGCTTGAGCTTTTAGTTTTGACTTTTTCTTTTCTCGTTCTTTCTTATTTTTTGCTATATAAGTTGAGACAAAGATAGTTAAGGCCATGAATTTGCCCCCAAAATTTGAACTACGGATGTGATCAATCAGTGTTAGTGGGTGCATTCTATAAAGTATTCATTTTTTACTATGATACATGCTTTTGTGTTTGGTGGGGTGGCCATTTCCCAGTGTACAGGTGCTGGGACCTTGCTCTATCCACTTAATGATGTTTATAGCCTCATTTTAGACATTTCTGTGCCAACCTCTATATCTCTTGTATATTTTATTTCTCTGATAAAAGCTCGTGGTATATCTTACTCAGGCCTGTGAGCAGTGCTCCTTTGGCGACATTGGTGCAATGAGCAGAACCCCACAAGCAGCATGAGGTTCCCTTCACTGGTGGCTCTAATATTGCATTTTCCTCTGCCAACTGGTCTCCACACTTTTCCTAGCACCTTAAAGACTTCAACTCTTTCTCCTAAGGAATTTTCTGGCAATTGTCGATTGCTAAGCACATGACTTCATGAGTGTTCCCCTAATACACACGCATGTTGTAACCTACCATGCAGACTATTTCTGGATGTGATATAAAGCACCTGTACATAATGAGACAGGAGAACTTTTGACTGCATATTCAAGCTGGTGTGAAATCTCAGGAAGCTTTAATGGCTAACATTGGTGAATGAGGACAATTTGAGTTAGTGAGACATTTTTTGGGAAAGATTTGAAAGGAAACATTCATTTAGATGCATAGGAATTACTAAGGTTTTTATAATCAAGCCTTAAGGAAAATTTGGCTTTGGAAGCAGGAGATGCTCAGTGGCTCTGCGCCAGGAAAGTCTCCTGGAAAGGGCACCTCTGCTTATGCTCAGTACAGGGAGAACATTAGCAGGAGGCAAAGTCTGCTCCCCGTGACATCAGCTGTCCCTTCTTGGACATTCTATTGTCTCCTAGAGAGTTCTGGCATCCTCTGTGATGTCACCTGTGTTGTAGTGACAACCAGTGCCCTAGTTTCTCTCAGTCTGAGTCTGGCGGTTACACCCTAAGACATGTTTTCCCGTCTTCGCAAACGTTTTGGGAGGGGGAACGTCGATTCTGGAGAGACTAGAGTGAAGGAGTCTGGCCTTTCGTCTCAAAGTAATGATGGACAAAGACAGCACTTCTTGGGAATGTGGAGTAAGTTCTGGGCAGTGTATTTTGAGCTTCCTGCCAGGGTGGCTGCAGGCTTAAGCTGACCTTTCTAGCAATGGGCCACAGCAACTGGAGCATCTGAAAAGGAATTGAATTTCCACGAATATCACAATTCCCTAAAGTCAAGGATTTCAGAATTTTAGTTTCCCCATCCCCACTGGGAGGATATGGTAAGGCCAATGCTATTATACTGTGAACTTCTGGTCTTTACTTTTCAGTTCATTTGCTCTGTTACATTGATATAATAACACCATCAGTGGTCATGGAGGGTCCACCTTTTCTGAGTTTAGACAGGGCAGCAATGTATTTCACTATCATTGCTTCTTTAAATACAGTGGGTATCTGGCAGTAGTAACAGGGAGAGATTGTGCTCCAGGCAATAATCTTATGTTCTTAGACCTTCTCCGATTTCTTCTAACTGGCAGGGTCATCGTTTGCTTTATATATTAGAGGTTGTATGTTACAAAAATTTTTCTACAATACCAAAACTATTTGGAACGTGTAGACCAAGATTCAGCCTGTAACCTATTCGCACTTCTGGGGCATTTGGTATTTCACATAGGGACACTGATAAGTCTGTTGAACATATCCTCCCTGGAAATGCGTTTTAAATCCAAAGTTGTTGCTTTAGAGTGTCAGGGTAGGACATCTGAGTGTCTCCAATCACTCAAGTTTTGTGGATGGTGAATTTATCATCTGAGTTCTGAAGCCACAGGGGTGAGGGTCCTGAAACCAAGCTGTACCCTGTTCAGCTGATAATAATCCTGGAGAAGCCATCTCCGTGGTACATGTAAGCACGTGATGTCCGGAATAGGGAACACCTGGCTGCTTACATCTCTTGGTCTCTATAGAGTAGTGCGAGAACTGAGATCCCCTGAGGAGGTCTCTTAAGCATAGACCAATCGCCTAGCAGTGACACTGGGTTCCTGACTTGTTCTCCTGTTTAGGCCTCACTGTGATCTATGTACACTCTATGCATTCTCCCCATGCAGGTTCACTTGTGTTCTTCTACCTACAGACGCTGGGAGAGAAACATCTTCCCATGGCACTGACCTAAGCAAGAATCAGGCCATGAAGGAAAAGGAGAGGCTGATTAAAGAGCTGCAGCTCATTACCGAGGAGAGAAATGACCTGAGAGATCGCCTGAGGTTTCTGACAGAGAGATCCATGAAGAACAGGTATGAATCACACCAAATGCTCTTGTTTCATTCCTGGGTCTGCAAGGTCACCTTTTTCTTATCCTGTTAAGGTTTTGGGTTCTAGAAAGCTGTGCCTCCCTAACCATCCTGTGTTAAACCTCACCTCCCATATAGTGGAGATTCAGAACCTTACCCTTCCTCAGGAGTGAGATTGAAAATGGACTCATCTGCTTCCACTTATTTAAAAGCAGAACTTGTGGTCTGAATGAAGAATTCAGGGATAAAGTCAGGGAGAGTGAGTTCCCAGTGTGCATTTGCAAAGCCCTTGACAGCTGGTGGCTTTGCAAGATTGAAATTGCAGTGAGTTTATGGTGAGTCTCTGTACTTGCTAGGCAGGGGACTGAGTGCTGGAAGATCCAGGCAGCAGCCTGGAGTAATATAGGACCCACCCTGAGTTCATATATTCCTAAATGCCGATGTTCATTGTATTCTATCATTTGGGGCCAGGCCACACTTCAGGCCAAATCCATATTATGAAGACCTGGAGAGAATGGAGGAGGCGGTCATGTCAATTCTGCACAACTTAGAGATGGAGAACACTGAGGTCCATGAGAACAACCATAAGCTGAAGAAGGAGATTACCTTCTCTAGGTAAGTCCTGGTCAGAAAGGCTATCACTTGTGGAATGGCCCTTTCTGACTTTCTTTGTTCTGGATTGGACGGTCTTCAGCTCTGGTTCTATCTCTTGTGCTATTTACCCATTAGTGTTCCAGGGTCATTATGACTCAGTTTTCAGTTCCATAAAAGACTGTTCCTCATCCCAGGATTGTCTAGGCATCTTCCGAAGGCTCTAGATAGAACAGCACTGATTGAAGTCAGCAGAAGGTCATTAGGCTGACCTGGACCTATGTTGTCACACCAGGTTTTACAAAACTCAGTGCGTGGACCACATGGTTAGCATGACCTTCTCTTGATTCTACTGACCTCCTTTGAGGGTGTTGGCCCACTACTAATTGATGTTGGCCCCATGCATTGGGCTTTCATGGATAGTTGTAGATCCATGTTCTTTCTCAGAGGTGTGGACTCTAATTGGTGTCAGGCCAAGCAAACAATGTATTCTTCCCCGAATTAACTTTTTATGGTTTGTGCAGCAGCCTTATATGTATCAAGATGCACTTTATTAAGTCTTCATGGGTATCTGGGACCTGGTAGAGTTAGTGGGACTTGGGAGTAGGAATGGGAGAAAGGGCCAGCATGATCTTACTATGCAGACTGTATTTCCAGAAACCTGCTTAGCCAGCTCCTGATGGAGAACACATGTAGGAAGAAGTTGGTCCCCCTGAAGCAGGAGAGCAAGGAGGTACATCTTGATTGTGCACTGAACCAGAAATATTTGGTTGACTGCAACAAGAAAGATAAAGACCATCAACGGCCAGAACCAGCATTATCAGGTAGGGATGAGCAGATGTGTTAGCTTAACAATATCTGATAAAATTTGCCAATTTGATACATCTTTGCTTCTCTTACCACCTTTCTAATTTACACTCACAACCAGCCAACCACCTCATGTAATGGAATTGTTCATTGCTCTGCCTATGCACAAGTATTCTGGGAAGTTAACCACTTTTCAGAAACTGAATTATTGTGCAAGCATATTTTGCTGCTCTTTTTGAAGCTGCAGTCTAGAAATGGTGACAGATGAATAACATATCTAAAATTGCATATCCATGTGATAGATTGGATCCTATGTAGAGTTTTGAACAATTTCTTGGTTCTTGAACAATTGACACTCTGTGGTCATGTGACCTCTTGTGTAGGAAGCACCTTTGGGACAAGAACCAAGTGCAAATGTCAAATTAGTACTTGTCATTGGCTTTAACCTTGGTGACATATGGACATCTCCTTTCTTCCTGCAACCCGATGAGGTCTCTTCCCATTGCCCTGTTCTTGGTTTGCACTGGTATAAGTCTGGGTCCCAGATTGGCAGCCCACATTACTGTGAGGCTTGCTGGAGATTTTGCCCTGCCCACAGAGTTAGCAACAATGATATCAGTTAAAAGGTCCATGTCGACTGTCCAATAGAACTGAGGTGGTAGAAGGCAGCATTCTGACAGCTGGCTTGCATTTCCCGACCAAATCAGTGTCTGAAAAACTGCCTTCCTCTCCCAGGTCTCAGAAAGTGCAAGAGAGCTGGAATTGGACACACCCCAGTAAGAGAGCTTCCTGAAGAATAAGTTGCTTTCTCAGGAGTCCCTGATGACCAACATCCTGAATGGTAACAACATTTTTTGGATGAGTATTCATCCTCTGCGTTAATTTGTCATTTATTAGAGACCCTAAATTTATATACCACTAAGCCATCCTGACTGATTGAGGTCTTACTCACTTTCTTCTTCAGAAAACAGCACTTGAGAGACAACTTGGGGGACCGCCTTTCATTATTTGTGCTAGAGGAGAAACAGCAATATGTCTGTGCTTCTAAATGTTCGTTAAGAATATGCTGTTTAGAAATATTTTTGTTATGATTTTAATTGAAGTTTTCTTTTTGTTGTTTCATATTTATATGTTCTTGTTACTATTTTTACTTTAAAATATTTTTAAATATTTTTATTCATTTTAATCCTGTTTTGTTGTAAAAATGTATTTGTTATGAATAAAAATTGAATTCTATGTCTTGACTCTTAAGACTATCTTTCTTACTCAAGGGTTCTGTCCCTTCCTGTGGACCTAGAACTTACAGCTACAGATGGATCTCTGCATGTTCCATGGAGCCTGGGCTAATAAGTGAATTCAAAGTCACCAAGGAGTACCCAGTGTGACAGTGTCTTTTGTGTGGATAATGTGGCTGTGTCTCGGACACACACTTTATGATGTAATCACTGACACACTTTACCCAATTGTTAGGGTCCATGTGGTTCTTTTGAGAGAGCAGCAGATGCTCTACCCTGTGAGTCATCACCACAGCTCCTGCAGGTGGCTTTTGTTATTCCACATGAGGTGCTGTATTAGGTGGACAGGATCACCTCCAATTAAATAGAGAGATCTCAGGAGATGTGTGTTCACAGGGAACTTACTGAGGCGTGCGTGCTCAACGTGTTAGGTTGTCAGGCATCCCTACAGAGCTCTGGTGTTCCCACTGCTCATTGTGTGTCAGGATCATCCTCCAGCATCACTTAGTTTTCATATTAGAGCAGATCTTTCACCTATTATCAGTGATGACCATATGTATTCTGCACATCTGATAAAATACAGAATAGAAACTAGCTTCTTGTAGGCCGGATTGGCATAATCAGTTTTTTGATTGTTAGCAAGAAAATTATTTTAATCTAAGCAGTTTAGGAAGGAACCTCCAGAGCATCCATAGTGAGTGTAGCTTGCAGCTGTGAACACAGGTTTCTTTTGGAGAGAAGGCCTGTGCAAGCCCAACCTAGGTGGGACAGTTCAAGCTACCCTTTTTCCATGGCCAATCTGGGATCGTATTGAGAATGTATTTTTTCCAGGTGACTGATTTCCAATTTGTGGAATTGATCTAACTTGCTGAGAGTGGAGGTGACTCAGAGAGTTAAAGTACAGAAGGACCAATGCAGTATGTCCACAAAAGCTTGCTGTCACCCCAGGGCTTTTAAAAGCTCAGCAGCTAGAGAAGCAATGTAGTATTTGGTTACTCTCATGCTTAGGTCTAGTCATTCATTAAAAGCTGACCATGACACAAAAAGTGTCATCTGTGTCACAATACAAACTAGTTGTAACTAGATTCACCCCACACTATCACATCACCACCATATTTGAGGTTCTCAGTTACTATCTAAGACCCTGGAAGAGGCCTGGGTCTTGCTACACAAACTCATAATTTATGTCTTCATGACACTATGTGCTTTGTTCTGTTGATGCTACCATTGGCATACAACACCTTGGATACTTTGTGCTGACATCTGTGACCTGAGACAATAGTTCATGTCATCCTAACCTGAATAAACTGTCCTTAGAGTACAGTGTAGTGGGAGGGGCCTTCTTTTCCTATGAGGTACCAAAACATTTCCAGTCTTCAGTCAAGTCTGTCAGCCATTGTCCAGTGCCTGTCTTGAGATGTCCACCTTTTCAGCTGAGAGTCTTCATCCAGGCAGCTCTGTAATTCTGTAGAAGATTAATAGGGTTCCAGCCCTATTATTTAATTCACTGTGACTGTACTTGCCGAACATGCTCAAAGCCCTGTGATCCACCCTAGCCCTCTGTGCTTTAGAGAAAGAAAATAAAGAACCACATTGCACTTGAAGTTTCTCCTCCAACAAAAGGAGAGCCTGCATAGGGCCTTTAAGTAACTCTAAGCCCCAGCTTCCCCACAACTCCCTCCTTCAATTCCATGATTGGTGTGTTTTCAGTACTACTCACTTTCTTCTGTGTGCAAAGAATGTGCACCATGTCAGTAAAGGGTGTGTGTGTGTGTGTGTGTGTGTGTGTGTGTGTGTGTGTGTGTGTTTGGTCCCTAGTGAAAACTGTCGAGATACATGCAGACTCATGCTACTACTGTCCCATGGTACCTTGCAGGGAACCCTGAAATGGTGTGCTACTTTAATACAGTCTAAACCGGGTGTGCATGGTTTCTGTAAGGTCACCACTACAGAGAGCAGGAAAAGCTTCAGTAGTCACATGGATGTGATCAATCAGTGTTAGTCATGCCCTTCCAGCGTGGTAGACTGCAGGTTGTCTGTCCCCATTACTTTGCTCTCTTGTGCCCAAACAATGCCAAGGTCAGGGCCATTGAGCCGTGAGGCAGAGGCTTACCACCCTCAGTTCTGCCTACGACCCCTAAGACTGTCTCTTTCGGGTGTGTGTGTGCTGGACACTCATGGATCCTGAGATCTCCGCAGCTGAGGTGAAACAGTACCGGAGCCATTGCAATGTGGGCACACATTTGGTTGTGGAGCTGGGCCACTCTTTGACATTTGGTGAGTGGAGAGACAACTGTTGGCTGAGCCTTTGGTGAACCGGATGGCCCCTGGCCACATCAGCAGTCAGCAGTATCAAAGCTGAGCAACCAGTGTTTTATGTTCCATTTTGTCATCGCTGGTCAGTGTTCTGATGCCACAGCACATGGCTGGTCTCAATCTCCCCATGTGGCCACAATCCCTAATTGATATTGCCTCCACTTCCCAAGTGCCACTGGGATTTCTGTAGAACCCCTAAGGCAGCAGCAAGCAGGAGCTCCTGGCTATTCCCTCCCTGCTCTCTGCATCTGCATGTCGTTCTGTGTACATATGGCTATGTCCTCATATACTCTTGATGCCATGATACCTTAATAAACACTTGAATCATGCCCTGATGGCCAGTTTTCAACTGCTACCTGACACAATCTATAATCGCCTGGGAAATGAGGGACAGTCTGGATCAGACTGGCCTTTGAGCATGACTATGCGTGACTGTCTTCGTTGCTGTGGGAGATGCCAGGCAGCCTCTTTTCTGATCCTAGAGTCCCTATACCCAGCCACTTGTCCCCTCTACAGCCAGACCCTACTTCTGCTCCTAGGCACTGTCTTGGACTTCCTTCCCTCAGGTGGCTTCTCTCCTTTGGCTGCTACAGAAACCTGTTATGAGGACAGGAACAGGGAGTTAAGAGTTCAAAGCCATCTTCCCTTTGATGTTCTTTCTCAGAGGTCAGTGGGACACTTAAAGAGTTTTGTGTATACATTTTATTAAGCAAGGGACAATCATGCATCAGGCACAGGAAACTAACAGCACATCTACCGGACCTCCTTCAACACCTGGGCATCTCTTCTGGCCTGTGCTTCTGTGTGCTGAAACCTGGGGACCAACTTCCTGTGGGGTTTCCCAGGATGACTGTGCACATTACTACACTGACGTAAATCCTCAAAACTCACAAACAGCAACAGGACTGACCGCCACAGGAACGGTTCTCCATCAACAGATACCACAGACCAGCAAGCAGAAGCATGGGCAGGTGGTGCTGTGGTTCACACACTTCTCTTTCCTCACTAGGGCAGGTGACCCACTGAAGAAAACAAGGAGGCAGCAGGATGGAAGAGGAAAACTACAACCCAGTCCTTGCATTAAACACCCAAGCACATTTAGACTAGAGGAGAGAAGTTTGCCAAGAATGAGGGCCACTTTGGACATCCATCATCAATAGCCCTGGCTGTCTAGGCCAGCATCAGATCCAGCCGTCTCCAGGCAGGTGTCCGCCAGGCCCTCAAGGGCACTAAGAGCATTAACCATGAAAAATAGAGCAAGATCTCTGCCTCTTGCCTGCCTGACAGCCAAGCATGTGTATGCCCTGGCTATGCTCACGCTGGGACCCCTGCTAGATATTAAGATATAGAGACCTGATAGTTGATTAGGACCCTGTTCGAAAAGGAAGATACAGGATATTTCCCTCTGGCATCCATATGTGCATGCATGGTTGTACAAGCTGGTAGAATCTCTCTTTCTCTCTCTCTCTCTCTCTCTCTCTCTCTCTCTCTCTCTCTTTCTCTCTCTCAAAGTTTTGAAGCACAGCAGAAGAATCTCTGGAACTCTAAGCCTGAGCAACCTCATCTGTGAGCCACAGCTTCTGTGTGAGAGCTCCTTTGTGTGAGAGGCATAGGGTGACTGAGGAAGGTTGCTGGTGTCCATCCCTGGCCTGCATGTGCATGCATACAGACACATGGACACATGCACACGCTGAGTTCCCCTCATCCAATCCTGAAATCTGAAAACACTGAATTTCAAATCCAGGCGTTTTCCTAACCTACACCTTCCCTCAGGAATTGGAGATGAGGCCTTGCAGGAATCCTCAACCAGTGAGACTGGCCCAGACCTTCTGAGATCCATTCTGCCCCAGGAGAACACAGCAGGTGTTATCAGGACAACACAGAAACTCAAGACTCCAGCCTGATGCAGGGACCGCCTGCTGGGTTAGGAGAAGACTCAGCATCAGGTTCCTGAATGAAAACATCACCTCTGAACACACAGGGTCGATGTGGCTATGCCTTCAAGGCATCTTCAGCAGCAGCTTAAATGGACTAGGGATGACTATGGGAATCTGCCTGCAGGGTGATGTGGGAATCCTTTTGCTAAGGCTTGATCGCTAGATGTTGCCACAGAAACCCTTGAACTCTTCTTGGAGTACAGTCCAGGCAGAGGCTGAACACAAAACATTCTGATTATGAACTGAGTTTAACAGATAATCCGGAACCTGAAGGCCAAAGGTCCAAAGGTCTGCACTGCAGGGGTGAGGCATCACTGCAGGGATGACCACACAGTGCAGGGGTGAGGAGTCACTGCAGGAATGACCACACACTGCAGGGGTGAGGTGTCACTGCGCGGATGACCACACACTGCAGGGGTGAGGCATCACTGCAGGGATGACCACACACTGCAGGGGTGAGGTGTCACTGCAGGAATGACCACACACTGCAGGGGTGAGATGTCACTGCAGGGATGACCACACACTGCAGGGGTGAGGAGTCACTGCAGGGATGACCACACACTGCAGGGGTGAGGCGTCACTGCAGGGATGACCACACACTGCAGGGGTGAGGAGTCACTGCAGGGATGACCACACACTGCAGGGGTGAGGTGTCACTGCGCGGATGACCACACACTGCAGGGGTGAGGCATCACTGCAGGGATGACCACACACTGCAGGGGTGAGGCATCACTGCGGGGATGACCACACACTGCAGGGGTGTGGTGTCATTGCGGGGATGACCACACACTGCAGGGGTGAGGTGTCACTACGGGGATGACCACACACTGCAGGGGTGAGGTGTCACTGCGGGGATGACCACACTGCAGGGGTGAGGTGTCCCTGCAGGGATGACCAGGCAGTTGACTGAGCTCCTCAGGGCTCTCCCTGTCCTGAATGTGCTTCCCTTCTAGGTGAGCACTGCAGCTTTCAGGGTGCTGAAGGCCTGTGTGGGCAGCAGTAGAAACTGCTAGCCTTGTTATTCACAGCTGAAACTATCACACAGGGCATTCCAGAAGTGAACACCACCAAAGTGGGGCCTTTCACAGCATTCTGGGTAGGATGGCACAAAGCACCATGACAATTTCGCCTGTGATCCATACCAAATGTCTGCTGTCACTGCCTGTCTCTTAGGAGCCACCTGGATGATTCAGGGGATGGTCCTGAAGAAAAGGCTTGGCAAAATTGAGGTCTCCAAAGCCAGAGGAGCAGTGAGGAGGTGCAGGGGCCGTAGACCATGGAGACTGATATATGCTGATGTTAGACTACCCAGACTCATCCCTGTGTCCAAGTCTGGATGTCACAGAGGCACCTGGCAAAGGTCCCAACAGTGTCCTTCAGGATTCAGCTGTCTCCCTACTTGCCCTCCACCTAACCCACTTCCTGTGGTTCTGGGAGTCAAGGACTTCATCAACTTTTTCGTTTTCTTCTCATATTGCAGGTACGGTGACTC
The DNA here is from genome assembly GCF_021556685.1 of Rattus norvegicus. Classification (NCBI taxonomy): domain Eukaryota; kingdom Metazoa; phylum Chordata; class Mammalia; order Rodentia; family Muridae; genus Rattus; species Rattus norvegicus. Next base: position 17,563,336 of record NC_141552.1, read on the forward strand.
GACCACTCTTCCTCCTGCAGGAGACACATCATTTGTCACAGAACAGGACTGCTGCACCAGGAAGACCCAGAGCATAACCAGGACGCTACAATGAAAACATGACTGGCCCTTCATGCTGAATGACAGGAAAAGCACCCAGCCTTCTCTTTGTTGCAGACTGGATTCCTCAGCCTTCCTGTTATGAACAGGGCACTAGTACCCTTCACAGGATACTTAGTGTTTATAAGACATTTATAGAATTCATCTTGTATATAAGGCCATTGGGCTAGGAGCCAGCATCAAAGCATCAAGTAGGAGGAAATACAGAAACATTCTAGGAAGGGACAGCCAGGGGCCAGTGGGATGGCTCAGTGATTGAGGACCAGAGTTCAGTTTCCAGCACATGGATGTTCACAGTCATCTGTAGAATCAGATCTAGGGGGTCCCATGACCTCCCCAGCTCCCAAGCAGCTACATGTATGCGTCTTAGACACTTCATACTCACCGTGAAACAACCTAAGCCACAAAACATCCCACACCTTCTTGGATGGGCCCATCCCTGGGGGAGTCTTGTGTATTCTGGGCTTCAACTCCAGGAAGGCTTGGCCTTGTTTTATAGGATGTCTTATTCCTTGTATCAGCAGAGAGAGAAAAAAAAAAAGATCCAGTCCTGGAACCCTAGAGGACACTGCCATGATGTCACTGCTGTGCTGGCATAGGCTTAGTGATATCTCCATGATCCATCCGAGTCACCTAGAGCTCAGGGAATGATGGAAAAGTCCATGTGAGATCGCCCAGCGCTTGCAACCATGAGAAAGCTTGGAAAACACAGGGCACATGTGGTGTTTGATCCTGGGACAGTTCAACCCTCTTGAGCCTGCAGCTAAGACAAACAGTTACACTGGCCTGAGTGCACAGGCCAGATCTCCGAACCTGTTTGCCAACCATGGAACACTCTGGATCCCTCCTCACAGCTGGACCTTGATCTGCTACACCTCATCCACCCAAGCTTCTCAAGAAATGAAGCTACCAGGTTAATATAACAACTAACTGAAGGCAGCAAGAGCCTTCAGCCGCCCTGTGGCAGTAAGGTCAGTCCATAGGTCTCCTGTCCCTGCACCCTCAGTACCTGTGAGAGCCATGGCCACCTATTCCCTTCTGAGGTGAGAACAATTATACCCACAACCTTGCTTTCAACAAATCCTGCCTTGGCCACTGGTGGGACCCTCATGAGATGCAGCAATCTGATGCAGGCCTCCTCAGACACTTTGGCTTCCTTTCTGGCTGCTGGAGCTTGGGCCCTCTGGCCTGGCCTAATGTAGGATCAGCAACATCCAACTCTGTTGGACCTCAGCCATCCCACATTGGGGGCCCTGCTTCACTCCTAGGTGCATCCGTTTCCCACATCTCTCTAGTCTCTCCCTCATCCCTAATTCCCCTCGCCTCTTAGGCCCAGCCCTTCAGTCTCTGATGGAGACTGTCCTGGAAGGACAGGAGCCACTCCCCTGAGATACTCTCCCACCCCATGCTGCTGGACTCATCTCTACAGGAACAGCCTGCTGCTCCCCTGCCCCTGCAACCCACTTCCTAGCTCTGCTTCACACAAACACTCTAAGATCTCTACACTGGATTCCTGTTCTATTTTGCTCCCTCTCTGTCCTCCAGAAGTTCTGCTGCTCTCTCTCACCACAGCAGGACCCACCAAGACACTGCTCCTGACCCCAGCAGCCACCAGCAGCCCAGGTCATGGGGCTACTAACAGCTTTGGCCCAGGACTCAGGGCTCCTTCCTTCTTCAGTATCGAGTCCAGGCTGAGACCATCTGGCCTGCTGCTGGGTCCTTGAAACCCTCAGTCTCACAGCCTCTGGGCACTCTGAGCCCTAGTCCTTATGGCTAACAAGTAGCTGCCCAGTCAAGCAACATGGGCCTCACTGGCTTCCTGGTGTGCCATGATGCTTTCCCTGCATGGCCGGGGATGACTGCATGCTAGGATTATGTCTGGAACTAGACCTGCAGGTAACACCTGATGGGTTGCCCAGGCTGTCCTCCTACTCCTGTTCTCAGGAGATTCTCCTGACTAAGCCTCCCAAGTGCTGGGATGAGAAGTATGTGCCACCATGCAAGCTAGGGGTCTTCAGGTGTGATGAAAGACTGGGATCTGTGGCCCTGGTTACTTCCAAGAGTGGGGACACCAGTGTTCTGAGCATTCTGTCATCTGGGACTTATATTCCATGTACTTCACACGAACACTGTGAGACTTCTGCACTGGTTACCTGTTCTCTTTGAAACCTGTCTTCAGGTATCTGACAGTGGGAGTCTCCATGAAGTTTTTGTCACCCTGAGGATGTGGCTATATTAATAAGCTCAGGCAGCATGCAAACACAGCAGAGGTTACAAACAAGACTACCAGGCTGGGGCCACTTAGTGATAGAGTGCTCCTTTGGCATGGTGAGGGCCCAAGTTCTCTTGCAACCAACATCTGCTGGGGATGTAGCTCAGTGATTAGGCACTTGCCTAGCGTATGTGAGGTCCTGGGCTCCATCCCTAGGACTAAACCCTCATCCCCTACCCTGAACTCACCAGGTCCAGGCATCACTGTCAATCCTGAGGGCTTGAGTTTGATCCTTAGGCCCTCTCTGATACAAAAAGAGAAAAAAACTCCCTTGATTTGTGTTTGACCCCCACATGTGTCATGCCCGCCCCACTTCGAGTGTACAATTAAGGAAAGCATGAGTAATTGGTTGAGAGGCACACACTGCCCTTGCAGGAGACCCCAGTTTGCTTCTCAGCACAAACTGCATGTGACTCAGCAGGTCTCAGGGTGGAACTGGATATGTGACCCTGTGCTATAGCACTGTCCAGAGTGGTAAATGCAGCTTCTGAAGAGGAATGCAGGCCTGGCCTCCAGACCTCCACCTTCAAGTCCTGTCTGGAGAGCCTGATGCCCTGGCAAAAGAGACTCCTTTTCTCCAGAGGAGCACTGCACTCAAATGACACCTCAGTGATGAAAACTATCTGTCCCCATAGGCATGCCACTGAGCAGAGATAGCCTCAGTCATGCACCTCTGCCCATCCCCAGTTCCTCATGTCAATAACTCAACCTTTCATGAACTAGATGGTAATGCTTGAGGTAGGATGATCAGTAGTTTACTGGCCAGTCTGGGCTGTATGAGATGCTCTCCCTGAAATCAGAGTCAGCAAGAAATTCAGCATGAAAGCTCTTTGTAAAGAAGCTCAATGACCCAGTTCAGAGCCTGGGACCCCGCACAGTAGGATAAAGTGACTCCCATGGCTTTTCCTCCACCTTCAACACTCATGCTTTGGCATGCACACCCCTACAAGGAGATCAATACACATGGAATAAAAAATTAAACAGAAACATTAATGAAGACAATGCAGATAATGTTTTAAAGGATCCTGGGAACCCTCACTTAGCACTTTCCTTTCCTTTGTCTTGGGAACAGCACCTGCACCAGAGACTGGAGACTTCCTGCAAAAGAGAGAGGAGAGATGCACTGTTCATTCAGCTGGAGAGCTGTGCAAAGACCAGAGCCACCCTCCTTTTTCTGACAGTGGGAGCTGGGCCCAAGTGTGGGCTGCTCCTACTAGAGGCACCACAAGAAGAGGACCCCGTTCCTCAAACCTTCCTGGAAGTCCGAGAACTGGCTATGGATGTCCCTCAGTCCTCAGAGGACTCTCTTTCAGCGATGGCTCAGAGCCTGTTAGGACAGAGAGGGACCAGAGCTTCCCCCCAAAGCAAGATCCCTGTCTTATCTGACAGGTATGAGGGCTTAGGGATGGGACAGAGGATGTGACAAGGTTACATGTAGCACAGGGCTAGGTTAGTAAGGCAATCAAAGAGGAAAGAATCCTGGAACATTCCTCATCTGTTCTTTGTGCTCTGTTCGTAGGGATGAGGGGCAGTGTGGGGTAGAGGACTAGGACACAGCACAGCCTTCTCTGCACATGGTTAGCTTTCTAGGCTGCCTGGTCACTGTGACCAGCAAATTTTCAACTGTGCCATTCTACTACCAAGGCTGACACAACTGGTGCACCATGTAGCAATAGGACTTTACTGACTTAGCGACATTTGGAATCACACAATGATCATGTGTCACAGAAGAGTTTTTTTTTTTTTTTTAAGAAAAGGATTTTAAAAAACTATTTATTTTGTCCATCTGAGTACGCTGTCCCTGTTTTCAGACACAACAGTAAAGGGTAGTATATGAGAGTAGAAATGGTTATGAGACACAATGTGTGGTTGCTGGGGATTGAACTCAGATCCTCTGGAAGAGCAGTCAGTGGTCTTAACCACTGAGCCATCCCTCCAGCCCCAGTATACTGTATTTTCAATGTTGTTTGTTTTTATTTCCTTTTTCACGTATGTCTGTATGGCGTTTCTGTGAGTACAGGTGTGTGTGTGCCTGTGTAAAGGTCAGAGACAAACTGAGCACAGGTCCTCACCTACCTCTCATCCATGGCTGTGATTGCTAGGCTAGCCCTTCCCCCTAATCCTAGAGACTGTCCACTTTAGGTTCATATTTCCCAGTAGGAAGGGCAGGATGACAGACACTACTGCATCCAGGTTTACGTGGCTTCTAGGGACCTAAACTGTTGTTGGGCTTGTTCAGCATGAAAATAAATCCCATTTCACAGCCCTGGCTGGGCCAGGCAGCGCACAGGTCTTTGCTGCTCTTGCAGAAGACTTGAGTTCAGTCTCCAGCACCAAGGTCAGGTGGCTCACAACCACCTGAGACTCCAGGTCCAGGTACTTCCAACCTCTTTCTGGATAAACCTACATGGCAAAAGCAGGGCTGGGAGCTGGAGGTTTCTGGTGTTGGCTTCTCCCTGCAGTAGGGGGCAAATCATGGGCATGTGAAACATATACCCCTGTAATTCTACAAAGTGCAGAAGCTCCTGAGGTCCCTCATGGTGCCCTAGAGCCTGTCCACCACTCATGGAGGCTTCGGGAACATGGCTTTTTCCTGACCTGTGTGCACTGTGCATCCTCACTCTCTACCCCCTGCTTTTCGGGGTTGGAAGTCTCAGGTGTAGGAGGCGCCTACCATAGGCCTCTTCTCTCAGCATTTCAGCATTTTACCCACTTGACCTTCACCAAGCATCCTTTGCTCTACACAGTTACCTCAGCCTGTGACCCTCATCCTCCAGACTCTTGTGAAGCAAACACCCATGGGTGTGCAGCTCTCATAGTTAGCCAGGCTAAAGGGGAAGGCAGCAAATCCTTCATGAACTCTACAGCTCCTAAGGCCTAGGAAAATGTCTATACCGGGGCTAAACTCATGCTGACCTGTAAGACTACATTTTTCCTTTAAACAGAAGGATGTGTGGTGGTGTGGCACAGGCCTTTGATCCTAACACTTGGGAGGCAGAGGCAGACAGATTTCTGAATTCCAGGCCAGCTTCCTCTACAGAGCTAATTCCAGGTCAGCTACACAAAAAACAACACTGTCTCCAAGAGTAAATCAAAAAGAGAAAGAAAGAAAGAAAGAAAGAAAGAAAGAAAGAAAGAAAGAAAGAAAGAAAGGAAGATAGAAAGGAAGGAAGGAAGGATTCATATTTTGTATACAATGAGATGCCTGCCTGTCTATACCTGAACCACCATGTTAACTATAACTCTTGTCACATCTGTATTAATTCAAATACTGAAGGCCAAATGGTTAAATCTTAATGACTATACAATTGGGGGGTGGTGCTGAAGAGATGGTTGGTTTAGTGGCTAAGAGCAGAAGACCAAGGTTCAGTTCCCAGTGGCCACATGGTGGCTCCTATTAACCTGTAATTGCAATTCTAGGGAATCAGTCTGGACTTCATGGGCACCACACATACCACATGGTGCACAAGCATTTATTAGGTGAAGCACTCAGGCCCATAAAAATAAGTAAATAAAATATATGGTTAACAGACACTGTGATTCAGGAAGTTCTTAGTGACTTTGGTTATCATTTCTCTCTCCCAGAGACCTGTCTTCCTCATGCTCAGCCTCCCTGGCTTCTAGGACATTTCCTAGCTCTGTGGAGCATGAAGTACTCAACACCATAAGCCAAGCATTGCAAAGCCATCTGCACCTTCACTGCTACACCTTCTCCATGGCTGTGTCTAAAGGGAGAGACTTGGAATCCCACAGATGCAAGGACAAACCTGTTGGGCTATATGAGCCCAGCCACCCAATAGTCAGATCTACTCCTGTCCCTGGCTATGGCATGAGGCTCTTAAGACAAATTAATCTGAAGGATCTCAACAGCTATGCTGTTAGACCTCTCATTGCTCTGCCCAACCTACAAGCTCCTTTACTGGCTCAAATTCACACCCGAACTCCTCTCCTGCCTCAGCCACCATTAGCTCTTCTACTCCTCTCCACCTGTGCTCTGAAGAATCCACACTAAGGTGGATGTTAACCTCTCCATGGACCTCCAGACGTATGCTTGTGATTACTCTTCATTGGCTGTTTTGTATAGGTAGGCGGGTTCTTCTACTCTCATGCAGAACACTGCTCACACATTTTGGAACTTACAACACCCACTTGATTGAGAATCCTGACTAATGACTGACTGAACCTTCCATGCCTGAAGTCACCCTCTGTCTCCCAGTCCAAGATGAGAATCCCCACCCTAACCCCATAGTGTCCAGTTTCATCTCAGAAGCTAGGCTCTGTACTACCCAATATCATTTGGATCTTGGCCTCTAATTCTCTGTTAAATCGTTCCTCTCTTCTTTAAAACAAATTCATTTTGTTGTTTGTTTTTTGAGACAGGGTTTCTCTGTTTGGCCCTGGCTATTCTGACATGCTCTCTGTAGATCAGACTTGTCAGGAAGCCAGATATCTGCCTGCCTCGGCCTCTTAAGCACTGGAATTACTGGATTGTGCCAGCATGTTTAATTAAAAATTAATTAGTGGCAGTGCATGTTGGCACATGCCTTTAATTCCGTCCGTTGGGAGGCAGAGGCATTGTGAGTTCCAGGACAGCCAGGGCTATAAATTAACACCTTGTCTCAAAGAAAACAAGCCAAAAATGAAACAAAAATGTTGCAATATGGTCTTCAGTATGTAACTGAGTCTGTTCTTGAACTCTGAATCCTCCCACTTTCACTCAGGTGCTAATCAGCAGGCTTCTGTCTTGACTTTCACTGAGCACTCAGGGCTGCCAGGACTGTTACCTCTCCCAGTGTAACTCCTGACTCTCTCATCAGCATCATCACAAAACTCCTGCTAAGAATTAAGGAAACCTGAATTCTAAGGAACAGTCGGAGCTCCAGTATTTCCAAAGCTCACTCTAATACAGATGGATCCTATGCTGCAGTAAAATGGTCACAGCTGGAGGTCTTAATTCCAGGACTTGGGACAGAGGGGTTGGAGGATTTTGAATTCAAGGTTATTTTTCTGTTACATTGTTGCTCAAAGCGAGTTGGGCTGCTACAAGATACCCTGTCTCAAAACTATACCAAACACACCTAAAATGAAACAGAGGAGTTTGAGTGGGCACAGATGGGAAAGCTCGGCACTTTATGGCTAAGCCACCTGCTGCCAGCACCAAAGTCCATGCACAGCCCCAATTCTGAGCTGTGTCTGGGACCCCACTTAGGAGCACGCACCAAAGTAGCTCAGATCCAGGGCTTTTGGTCTAAGAGGAATTTAGGCAGTCACACTTTGGATGCCAGTTCTCCAGCTCAACTGCCTGTCAGCCCAGGATCTGGTCTTAGTCATGGCTTGGCATCCCTAAATTCCTCCCAGCTGTGCTCTGAACTCACCCTGTGCCCCGTTCTGATGAATCTGCCATTCTCCATGGGAGTAGCCTCAAGAAGTCCCTCACATCTGAAGCACCACTCTGAGTGCACTAAATACTGCAGGGGAGGGGCGTGGCCAGCAGAGCACCCACCCCTTTCAGCTGTAGAACATTTAGCTCTAGAGTGAGCACTGCTGTGCATTGTGGAACTTAAGCAGTATCCCAGTCTTGGCCTGGGAAGAGCCATTGACACCCACACTTTCTGGGGTGACATTGTCTCCTGAGGATAGAGTCAGGTCAGGAGCAGCAACTGATGTTCACGAGAGACAAACTTTCTTCACCACCTGCCCATGCTGGCCCTAGGATCTGGGCTTTTTGGGTGACATGAGTGCTGAGCCCCCCAGGTAGATGGGTTTTCAGGGGTCAGGTGGTTATTGTCACCAAAGGTATCCACAAGGATAAGTCATACTGTACTAATTCCCATATTAGATCCCTTCTCACGGGTCACAGAGGCCGTGCTGGGTCCTAAATGTGGACCCAGGTTCCTGCGCACTTTTGAGGAGACTGGTCAGGGCGCAGGCTACAGGACATTTTGTTTGAATTATTTTGGGGGATTTTATTTTTACTGTTGGGGACAAACCTAGGGCTGCCATGTGCTGGGAAAAGGCTTTGCCACAGCTGTAGATCATCCCTAATTATAAACTCCTAAATTCTCCCAATCCTGGAACTTTCTAGGTCCCTCACATGATGCAACCTTTGGGGGATTCCTCACATAGAATCATGGGGTGGAATGCATCCCAAAGAGAGACAGTGGGAAATGTTCCCCAGTGTCTCCCTGTGGCTGTGGTGATGAGAGTGCTGACCAGTAGATGGCAGGGCCCATGTGAAACCCTTTTGTTTTCTACTTGAGTGGAATATTCACCATTCCTTTTTTTTTTTTTTCTTGAAACACAGGTTGCCCTGGAACTTACAGTCTTCCATCACTCTGACTCAGTTTCCCATGACTAGGATCACTGGCTTAAATTACTATGCCCATCTTTCTTTTTTTGTATTTATAAATCTTCTAAAAGCCAGAAGGATCTAGCATTTAAAATTTTGCGGTCCAAGGCATTTCCAACAGGGGATTCTTGACCTAGGAGTATCCAGACCAGTTTTTATTGTGTGGGTACTTCATTCCCATAACAGCTTATGCTTGACAAAGAGTTCCAAGGTGTGATGTCACTGGGCATCAGGCGGTGTCCCAAATAGCAGCACTGACTCAGGTTGTAATTTAGGCTGGAGAAACTTACTAGGACCCTGGTAATCCTAGCACCCTGGAGCCTCACATGTCCTTAGTCTGATCTATTGATGAATCAACTGCTCTTGAGGGTGGATTGGAATTCTAGTCACTGTGAGGCAGGAGCATTAGTATCCTACAGCCACTCTGGGCTCCATAGGAAGACCCTGTTTCAATAGTAAAAGGGGTCACTTGTGAGTTCTTACTGTCTTCCCTGAGGCCTTCCTGCTGGAGTTAGAATAGCTGTCTCACCAAGTTGAAGTAGAGGGCAGAATGTTGGTGCCTTCTATAATGAGGACGAGTGACAGATAGTCTATGGAAATTCTAGTAAGATCTACAGGTATTTATGTCCTGTGCATGGGAATTGCTGGCTTCCCTGTGTCCTTTGCCTTTAATTTGCAGTCCATGGGGCACCTGGGAATGTCCCAAAACCAGGCTGCACACAGGGCTTGTCCCATGATTCTCACTTGCACCCAGTGCCTGCCTGATTGTCATAAGTCTGACAGAGCCACTGTATGCTCTCCTGACACCTGCAGAGAGCACTATATGGGACCCTACTATCCCGACATTGCCCATCAGTGTCTACAATGTCTCTATATGGCACTGAGATGGTCTAAGCTGCTTCCCGCCTATATGCTGCATCAGAATCTGACCATTCCTAATTTACTCCTCTCACACCCACACTAGAAGCCCTGTACCCACACTAGCCCCAGCTGGCCTGTTGCCTACTAACATCTCATGGACTCTGCCCCAATCCCCTGCCCTGCCCTGCCCTGCCCTGCCCTGCTCCAATGCACTGCCCCAATGCCCTGCCCTGCCCCGCCCCAATGCCCTGCCCAATGCCCTGCCCTGCCCTGCCCCAATGCCCTGCTGTGCCCTGCCCCAAACCCCTGCCCTGCCCCAAACCCCTGCCCTGCCCCAATACCCTGCCCCAGTGCTCTGCCCTCCCCTGCCCTGCCACAATCCCCTGCCCTACCCTGCCCTGCCCCAATCCCTTGCCCTGCCCTGCCCTGCCCTCACTCAGCTGACATTGTGGACATCTCAAGAAAGTCAGTGGACAATGGCTGACACACTTGTCTGAAGACTGGAAATGTTTCTCGATCTTGGAGAGGAAAGAAGGACCCTCCACCTACACTTTCCTCTAAGGAAGTTTATTCAGGTGAGGGATGACAGGGACTGTTTTGTCTCATGTCACACATGTCAGTAGAAAATATCCTAGGTATTGGATGGCGCTGTTAGCATTAACAGAACAAAGCCCATAGTGTTGGGTAGGATAATACATTATGAGTAGGATTAGAAAACCCCAAGCCTCTTCCAGGTCCTAAGAGGGCAAAAAATAGCACCAAACATAGCATTAATGTGATAGGTTGGTTAAATCTAGTTACTAGGTTCTAGTGTGATACCTATGACCCTTTTTGTGTCATGGTCAGCTTATAATGACTAGAGGACCTAAGCTTGAGAGTCACCAATGCCTCTCCCTTGCTTCTCCAGCTGCTGAGCATTGAAAAGCCCTAATGAGACAGCATCTGTTTGCAGACATACTGGATTATTCTTCTTCACTTTATCGCTCTGAGTCACCTCCACTCTCAGTAAGTCAGTTTAATTCCATAAATTGGAAATGAGTCCCGTGGAACATATACTTTCTCAATACAATCACAGATTTCCATGTAAAAGGTGAAACATGAACTGTCCCACCTAAGCTCTGGGTTTGCACAGACGTGCTATGCAAAAGAAACATGTGGTCACAGCTGCAGTCTGCATTCACTATGGATGCTCTTGAGGTCCTCCCTGACCTGCATAGATTAAGATAATTATCTTGCTTTCTATCAAAAGAATTCATTATGCCAAGTTGGCCTGTAGAAGGAGGCTAGTCTCTTCAGTATTTTATCAGATGTGCTTAATGTATATAATCATCGATAGTAAGTGAAAGATCTGTTTGAAATTGAAACTGAGTGATGCTGGAGGATGATCCTGAATGCACAATGAGCAGTGGAGGCACAAGAGCCCGGTGTGGATGCCTAGGAGGCTGCCACATTGAGCAGGCACTGCTCAACCACCTGTACATACACATCTCCTGAGATCTCTCTCCTTAATGGGAGATGATGGCGTCCATCTAGTATAGCACATGCCCTGGAAGGACAAAAGCCACCTGCAGGAGCTGTGGTGATGACTCCCAGGTTAGGGAATCTGCTGCTCTATCAGAAGAACCACGTGGTCCCTAACAATCATCTACAGTGGGGAATGCTATTCCCTCTTTTGGATCATGAGGGAAATGCACTCAGGAGTGGCCCAGACATACATTTGAAAAAAAAAGATCCATTGAGTTACATGATAAAAATAAATATAATCAGTAACAATAAAAAACACAGCATATGAATGATCAAGTGAAACAGCACCTATAAAAACCTATTTCCCAAAATGACGTTAATGGTCATTATCTTTGTGGTTTAATACTAATGCTGTATTGTAAGAAAAACTGAGGCACATGGTTCTCAATTAGGATTATTCTATATTCCTTTGTGAAAGTTGTCATTTTTTCTGCAGCTCTACAGGCATGAGTGTGTGTTACTCAATATCTGGTGCACACAGTCAATAAGGAATGTGTGTTGTAGACTGATATAGTTAGGATGAGAAGAATACATGACAGCATGGATACAGTATGTCAGTGATTACATCATAAAGTGTGTGTCCATAAAAAAAGTCACATTATCCACACAAAAGACACTATCACCCTGTGTACCCCTTGGTGGCTTTGAATTCCCTATTTACCCATGCTGCCTGGTCCATGCAAAGATCCATATCCAGCTGTCAGTTCTAAGTCTACAGGAGGGGAAAGGACCCTTGAATAAGATGGTCTTAAGAGTCAAGAGTTTCAAATCAATTTTTATTCATAAGGAGTACAATTTACAAAAAACAGGAATAAAATGAATACCTAAAATGGTATAAAATGAAAAACAGTAACAAGAATATATAACTATGAAATAACAAAAAGAAAACTTCAATGAAAATCATAACCAAAAACATTTCTTAACAGCATTTTCTTAATGAACATTTAGAAACACAGTTGTAGTGCTGTTTCTCCTCTAGGACGTGAGATGTCAAGGCAGTCCCCTCAGTTGTCTCTCAAATGGTGTTGTCGGTATGAGAGAGGAGAAAGACCTCAACCAGACAGGCTGGCATACGGATACATAAATGTAGGGTCTCTATACATTGAGGAAATTATCTGAGAAGAAGAATATTCACCCACAAAAAGTCTTTGACTGTGAGGATTGTCGTCACAGGGAACTCCTGAGAGAGAAACTCATTCTTCAGGGGGCTGTCTTCCTGGGATCCGTCCTATTCCATGTCTCCTGCAGTTCCTGAGACCTGGGAGAAGAAGGCAGCTATTAAGACACGGATGTGGTGGGGACACGCATACCAGCTGTCAAGTTGCTGCCTTCAGTCATGTGATATGTTATTCCTCTGTCACCATTTCTGGATTGCAGTTTCAAAAAGGGCAGAGAAGTATAATTGCCCATAATTCAGTTTCTGAAGAGTGGTTAACATCCCAGAATACTTGTGCATAGACAGAGCAATGAATAACTCTATCACATGAGGTGGGTGACTGACTGGGTGTGGGGAGATTAGAAAGGTGATAGGGGAAGCAAAGATGTATCCAATAGGCAAATGGTATCAGACATTGTTAATCTGACTCAGCTGCTTGTTCCTACCACATTTTGCTGGGTCTGGAGGTTGCTGGTCTTCTCCTGTTCGTCTTCATCATTCGGGTTCAACTCAAACAAATATCGCTGTAACTCCTTGCACTCCTGCTTCAATGTGACCAACTTCTTCTTCATACATGCCTGGTCCATCAGGAGCCGGCTGTGCAGGTTGCTGGAAACACACTCTGCATAGTAAGATCCTGAAGCCTCTTCCTCCCATTCCAACTGCCAAATCCCACAAACTCCACCAGGACCCAGATTCCCATAAAGACTTCGTAGAATACATCTCCATACATGTAAGGCTGCTGCACAAACAGCAAACGGCCAATCCAGGGAAGAATAAATTGTTTCTGTGACCCAAGCACCAATAAGAGTCCATGTCTCTCCAAAAGAACAAGGGATCTACAACTATCCATGAAAGCCCAATGCATCGGGGCAACATCAATTAGTAGGCAGTAAACAACCACAAGAGGACAGTAGAACCAAGGGAGGTCATGCTAACCATGTGGTCCACACATTGAGCTTTGTTAAACCTGGTATGACCCCAGAGGCCCAGGTCGGCCTAATAACACTCTGATGCCTGAATCAGTATAGATCTATCCAGAGCCTTCTAAAGATGCATAGACACTGTGGTGATAACTGACAGTCTCTTATGGAACTGAAACTGAGTCCAAAAGACCCACGGCACAGTGATATTTAAACAGCAGACGACATGGACCCAGAGCTGCAGGCTCTCCAGTCCAGAACAAAGAGAGGCAGCAATGGATATTCCACAAGTGATGGGCCCTTCTGACCAGTACTTACCGATAGAAGTTAATCTCCTTCTTGAGCTCCTGAAATTTCTCACGATGTTCAATGTTCTTTGTGTCTAAGTTGTGCAGTAATGACATGACCTGTTTCTCCTTTATCTTCAAGTTTTCATAAAATGGATTTGGCCTGAAGTACGGGCTGGCCCCAGGAAGATAGAACCCAATGAACATCGAGGCTTAGGATTATATGAACTCAGGCTGCGTCCTGTACTACCCCAGCATTGGAAGGACACTTTCTGAATTCTACATATTTGGATCTTCTTCAGCTTCAGAAACTTGGAATTGTGTGCCCAGGATAACAGAAGCTAAGCACCCAGATAAAGGGTTCCCTGGCTCACTTTTTTCAATCAGGAGGGCTGGATCTGCATTCAAACCTGTTATTCTGTCAAGAGCCTAGGCCATAGAGCTTACCCAACCACACACACACACACACACACACACACACACACACACACACACACACACACTTCCAGAAACCTCTGATTTCATTTTTCCTGTTTTGACAAGTGGAATGCTACAAGCCGAATAACTAATATTCTAGAGGCAGACAGTACACATAATTCTGGAGATGAGACCAGATATTGCCACAAACTTATAATCTGCCCAAGGCATACAAATGTATAGACAAATGTGACCACACAGGCAAAGAACTGTGCTGTTGAAAGTGGGGCTTCCAAAATAAAGCACTCACACCTCCATGAAACTATTATACAGGTAAATCCTGAGGTCAAAAAACAGACCCCTAAATTCCAAGGGTGGAGGGACACAGAAACATATAAAAGTTGTGCATATGCATGCAGACCTGTGCACACACAGACACACAAACTGGGACACACCCACAAGAAAAGGAAAGTAAACAGACTCAGAGAATGAGAAAGAGAGACAAATATGGAAAGAACACAATGAGAATCAGTAGAAATGTATGCACCATTACTGTCTCGGAATTTAAGGCACAAGGACAAGAAGGAACAGGCCTGAGCCTCAGGACTTCTAGTTAAGCATTGATATGAACACTGTGGGACCTGTCACCTAAGGGTGCTGCCATGAGATGATAGCATTCAGTCACCTTCCTAGCAAGTACAAACACTCTCCATAAACTCACAGCACCTAGAACCTTGCAAAGCTACCACCTGTCAAGGGCTTTCCAATTGTACACTGGGAACTCATGCCCAAGTGACTTTATCCCTGAAATCTTCACTCAGATCACAAGTTCAGATTTTCAACAGGTGGAATCAGAGGGTCCATTTCCAAACTCACTCCTCAGTAAGGGTCAGGTTCTGCATCTCCTCTCTATGGGAGATGAGGTTTAGAACAAGGTCGTTTTCTTGGAGCAATGCATACCTCTTGCTCATGGATCCACCTGTCACATAAAGGAGGCGATCTGTCAGCTCATTTCTCTCCTTGGTAGTTAGCTCCAGTTCTCTATTCAGCCTCTCCTCTTCCTCATTGGCCTGCACCTTGTTTTGGACATTTTCAGGGGATGACGTCTGTCTGCAGGCCTCTGTAAGTAGAAGAATACAAGTGAACCCGCATGGGGCGAATGCATAGAGCATACACAGACCACAGTGTCGCCCAAACAGGAGAACATGCTTGGAAGCCAGTGTCACTGCAAGTAGTTTGGTCTATGTGTAAGAGGCATCCTAAGTGGATCACAGTTCCCCCACTACTATATACAGACCAAGAGATGTGAGCAGCCAGGTGTTCCCTATGCCCAACCACACAGGCTTACAAGTACCAGAAAGATGCCTTCTCCAGGATTATTATCAGGTACGCAGGCTACAACCTGGTTTCAGAAGTCAGATCATCAATTCAGCATCCACAATGACTTGATTGATCAGGGATACTCAGATATCCTACACTGTTACTCTAGTCCAATGACTTTGCATTAAAAAGTCATATAGGGGGAGGACATGGTCAACAGACTTATTAATTCCCCCTACAGAAATGACAAATGCCCCAGAAGTGCCAATAGGTTACAAGCTCTTTCTGTACCTGCTCCGTATAGTTGGCTACTGTAGAAAAATATCTGCCACACAGAACCTCTAATATATGAAGGTAAGATTGTCCCCGTCAGCCAGAGTTAGTCAAAGGAGTTCTAAGAATATAAGGTCATGGCCAGGAGCACAGTTCTCTCCCTCTTACTACTGTCAGATAGTCACTGAATTTAAAGAAGCAATGAAAGTGAAGTACATTGATGCCCTGTTTAATTCAGAAAAGTTATACCCTCCATGACTACTTATGGTGTTATTATATCAATTTAACATACCGAATGCACTGTAAAAGTAAAGACTAGAAGTTCACCCAATAATAGCATAGGCACTGCCATATCCTCCATGTGGTTATGGAGAAACTAATGATGTGAAAACCTTGACTTTCAGGAATTGTGATAATCATGGAATTCAATATCTGTGGAGATGTTCCAGTGGTTGTGGCCCATTACTAAAAAGGCCAGCGGAAGACCCCCACACACACCCCTGACAGGAAGCTCAACATACACTGCCCAGAACTTACTCCACATTCCCCATGTCCTCTGTCCATCATTACCTTTAGGTTTCGTTTGCTTCACTCTAGACTCTTCTCTATCAACATCAGCTCTCCCAAAGCGCCTACAAAGACGGGCAAACATGTCTGTGGATATATCCTTTGGACACTAAGAGAAAAAGTAGGGAATTGGTTGTCACAACGGTACTGGTGACATCACAGGGATTCCAAGGTCTCTCTAGGAGACAATAGAATGTCCACGAAGGGACGGCTGATGTCATGGAGAACAGACTTTGCCTCCCTGCTAATGTTCTCCCTGTACTGAGCAAAAGCTGATGGACCCTTTTCAGGGGACTTCCTTGTGGCATAGCCACTGAGCACCACATGCTTCCAAAGCCAAATTTGGCTCTAGGCTTGATTGGAAAAACCTAAGTCATTGCTATGTATCTAAATGAGTGCTTCCTCCCCAATCCCTGCACAGAAATGTTTCATCCTACCTCAAATTCTCCTCAGTCAGCAATATTACCCATTAAAGATTACTGAGAAATCACACCAGTTCCTATAAGTAGCCAAAGAGTTCTCCTGTCTCATCATGTGCAGGTGCATGAAATCACATGCAGAAATAGCCTGTAGGGTAGGTTGCGATGTGGGTGTGTGTTATAGGTACAACCTGAAGCTTTGTGCTTAACATTTGACAGTTGCCACCAGATTCCTTAGGAGAAAGAATTGCATTCATTATGGTCCTGGCAACAATGTGGTGATCTGTTAGCAGAGGAAACTGAAATTTTGGATTCACCAGTGAATGCACCCTCAGGCTGAGTGTGGGGCTCTCCTCTTTGCACTTAAGTTACCAAAGCAGGATTGCTTACAGGCTTCTCTAAGCTATAATGTGTGATTTCATCTGAAAAATAAAATAGTCAGCAGATGTGTGTGTGTGTGTGGGGGGGGTGCAGCCAAAGGAGTAGGACAAGCTTAGAGACATAACTCAGTGGACAGAATAAGAAACAAGCATCTTCACTTCTGTTTCATGGATCACCCCACAAAACACAAAAGCATATCGTACTAAAAAAAAAAACAAATTATTTTATTGAATGCATACACTAAAGTATTAGTAGCAAAGCTCAAATTTTGGGGGCAGATCCATGACTTGAACTATCTTCCAGACAACATATAAAGCAATAAATAAATAAATAAATAAATAAGAAAAATACAGAAAAAATACAAAAACACAAAAAGCACGAGCCTCTCATGTGAAGTTACAGAAGAGTGATCCAGTGGTCACTTCTGACCAGGCCATTTTAGCTGTGACGGTGCATAGTGACCCTTAATTTGATGGGTCCTACATAAAGCTTTGTGCAATATTGTCATTTTAACAAACCTCATCCAGAATATACATAACGACACAGGATATGATCACAATGTCCTTGCTGTGTATCAAGTTATTTTTCTGTGTCCTTGATTGTCAGGCATATTACAGCAAAATCTGAGATGGCTGGTAGACTTGGAAGAAAGTGGATATGAAAGATCCCCATTTATATATCAGCACAGCCATTTCTTAAGAATGAGAATCTTTTAAGCTGGCCTTCGCTTAGACCCTTGACATTAGACAATAGAGCAGAAAGTACAGAAAGCACATTCCCACCCACTCTCTAGGAAGCTGCCTGACCATAAGAACAGAGGGTATAGAACATATTTACTGCAGGGCAATTACAAGACAGGAAACATCTCTGGGAAGCTGACTGACCACTATAGAAGTGAGATATCCTTGGTACTGAATGCAGCTGTGCTATAGGCTGACATCGCTATAGCCTTGTCCTGGGAACTCCAGAAGAGAAACACCTGCCAAGACAGATATCCTTGGTCCTTGTCCTGGGAACCCCAGGATAAGAAAACATATATCAAGTCAGACGTCCTTCATACTGAAATAGCTGCATTGATGTTGTTACGGCCTTATCCCAGGAATTCCAGGACGAGAAACATCTGCCTAGATATCCTTGGCACCGAAATAGCTGAGCTAATGAAACTGTGTAATCTTAACTGACTATTTAAGCTGTACATTTCTGTTGTTTGAGCCTCCTCACATCCCTCCTGCGTGAGGACTGTGTCAAGCCCCAGTGCATTGGTATCCCAAAGTAAACCTCTTGTTTTTACATCAAGACTGAGTCCTGTGTGTTCATGGGGTGGTGATTGTCCTCAGGACTGGAGCGAGAGTCTCCTCTCTCTGAGGGTCTTTCAGATAAAGCTATAGTTGTGGGTTACACACCTCAATTCTCATTGGCTAATGCTGTCCTCACATTCCTTGGAGGCCCCTTTGTAAGACTACCTGTTGGAAAGTGGAAGCAGCTTTATTTGAGCTCAAAGTGAACCTGACGAGCGACGTAGAGAACAAGATGGGGTAATTGAGACCCTGTCTAAAACCAGCACAGAAACCCACCCTTCAATCAAAGCATCATCTACCAATTCTTGAATTTTTACCATTCTCTGCCAACCAGTCTTTCATTCAGGAAAGGTAGAAAAGAACTGGAAATGATCTTTGTATTCTAAGGACCTTGATCTGTCTTTCCTTAGGTCAACGTTAAGAACAAATGAAATGGGTATCACCATCTGAATAACTTACTATTACCTACTCAGCATTTCTAGCCTAATACTGTGCCTATGGCAATCTCAAGCTTCCCCGAGTGTTGCTGCCCCAGCAAGAAGAATGAAGAACTGAGGTCAAACCCCAGTGAACCTTTCAAGGGGTTAGAAGAAAGCCATCAGAGATACTGAACTTCTTTGTCCTTAGATTAAATCAAGATGATACAACATGAATAGATTGTGCTATTCAACCTTACATCTTCCACACAACCCCACCTATCTGAGTTCATTGCTTGGCAGAATTCATGCCCCACCATCCTAGATATTTCTTGATTCATTGCTGCCAAGGGCCAGGTTTCCTGAGTTTTGTTTTTTATAGAATTGGGTGTAGTCAATCATAGTTGCCCTCTGTAAGAAATGACAAATATCTATAATAACTGACCACACTGTACTTGTGTATACAAGTACAGTAGTGGAAAATTCAGCATAACTGAGGAGTGGGAAATCACCACTGTGTCCTGGCCTTTCTCTGCCCATATCACAGCTCACAGGCAGCTGGAGCAAACCTTGAGTTCCTCTGTAGAAACAGAGTGAGGATGAATGGACACTGAGCAGGCAGAGCAACACAGCTGATGCAACTCAGTTCCAGCAACAAACACATTATTTGTTTCCCATCTTAACAGCTTGTTTTGAGGACTTGTCCCCACACCTAGCTTAAACACAGCAATTTTCATACATGCCAGCCTGCTATTTCATATTGTTGCTGTAATATGCCTCCACATCATAGATTTCAAAAAAGAAAGATAATAAACCTGACAGTGAGAAGGGTGATGCTTGTCAACATCTAGTGCGTTGGCGGCCCAGGTACGGTCACAAATAACCAGGACACAGGGGATGCAGAGCAAAGGCAGATGCAACTGCATGCAGCTGCAAGCTTATTAACCCTTATATAGGCATGAATATGCATTACCTCACTTTCCCTTTTGGCAAGATATAATAAGATCGTTATTCCCATGATACCAGGAACAACCGAGGCAAGACTAGGCAAAGAAGTAAGACTAAGCAAAGGCTTCTTCTTAAAATATCTGTATAGCAAATCACCCCTCTTCCTAGTATCACAATATCCTTGTCATAAGCCAGAGAGCATGAGAGCCGCTTCCACAAAATAGGACACAGTGCAACAGAGTGTAAGGTAAAGTGAGAAAAACATTTCCTTCTCAAGGGCAGCGTTCCAGCCCCTGCTTGCATCTCTCAGCCGTCTTTCCTTGATCCTGTCTGGGAAGTGTATCTCAATGACTCCACAATTTCTTTCTTTGTTCTTTTGTTTTAAAAGTAACACTGTCTATAACACAGCTAAATGTCCTCGAAGGGGTTTAATCATGCAAAAAGAAAGCAATATAATATATAATATAGGCAACCTTTAATGAGTGTATCTATTTTCTTAGGTGTATTTTTCAGATATCTTCCCAGATCTGGATTTAACTTTGGTAATTGTTATCTGTCTAGAAAATCAACAATATCAAATAAATATTTCTGTTTTCTGGCGTAAAGTCCTCGGGAGTAAGAACTAATGATTTTGGAATTTGCTCCGTGTCTGTTGTTATGTCCCTCATTTCATTTCTGATTTTTAATTCATGTATTGTCTCTCTTGTGCATTGTTAGTTTGAGGAAGGGGTTGTCTCTCTTGTGGATCATCTCAAAAAAAAAAAAAAAGAGGAAGAAAAGACAGCTCTTGCTTTCCTTGACTTTGTATTTTTCTCTTTGTTTCTAAAGGCTTGATTTCAACCCTGAGTTTATTGCCCTTCATCAGATCCTACCAGACTCTCTATGGGATGAGGCTTTGCCTCACTTGGTAACAGCAGCATGGAATAAATGAAGCTTCTGCTGATCTCTGTTGTGGTGTTGCACATCACAATCTCACCGAAAACCATGCATAGCCTGGTTTTAGGCTCTATAAAAGTGGCCCACTATTTCAGTGTTCCCTGCAAGGTGCCATGGAACGGTAGTAACATAATTCTGCAGGCACATCGACAGGTTTCTCCACGGTCTTCTGGGTCATTTGATAATAATTTATAGTGAGTTCATGGATGAACACACATACACACACACACACACACAAACACACACTTTACTGACATGGTGCATATTCTTTGCACACCAAAAATAAAGTGAGCGTTACTGAAAATGCACCAATAATGGAATCGAAGGAGGGAGCTGTGGGGAAGGTGGGGCTTAGAGTTACTTAAAAGACCCGATGCAGATTCTCCTTCTATTGGAGGAGAAACTTGATAGACAATGTGGTTCTTTATTTTCTTTCTCTAGAGCATACAGGACTAGGGTGGCAGCTAGGGCTTTGAGCATGTTTGGCAAGTACTGTAGCACTGAATTAAATCCTAGGGCTGGAACCCTATTAATCATCGACAACAATTACAGGGCAGGCTGGATGACGACACTCAGCTGACATTGTGGACATCTCAAGACAGTCACTGGACAATGGCTGACACACTTGTCTGAAGACTGGAAATGTTTCTCGATCTTGGAGAGGAAAGAAGGACCCTCCAACTACACTGTCCTCTAAGGAAGTTTATTCAGGTGAGGGATGACAGGGACTGTTTTGTCTCACGTCACACATGTCAGTAGAAAATATCCTAGGTATTGGATGCCGCTGTTAGCATTTACAGAACAAAGGACATAGTGTTGGGAAGATTAATAAATTATGAGTAGGATTAGAAAACCCCAAGCCTCTTCCAGGTTCTAGGAGAGCAAAAAAAAAATACCATGAAATACAGCATTAATGTGATAGTTTGGTTAAATCTAGTTACTACTTTCTATTGTGATACCTATTGTCAGTGTCTGCGCCGACAGTGTGTGAATATCGGGTGTAGGTTTGTGGGGTTGAAAGAAAACACGTACACGGGTCACCCCTTTTTAGCGAGTGCCACCAAGGCTTTACTGAGATCTCCTTATATACCAGAGGCAAAAGCTGTGGAAAAACAACAAGGCAGGTGAAAATCCCCAACCAGGAAAATAGGACAAGTCTGTGTGGTGAAAGTTCCAGCCCAATCAGGGGCATAAATAGCTTCTTAAAAACAAGAAGCAGGAAAGCTCAGTGGGGAGGAAGGGTGCCATGGAAAATCCCAGCCCCAAATCAGGGGCTAAGAGCAGCTGTCAAAGGTGTAAACAATTTCTTGCTATAGCAGGCTGAAAGGCTCAGCGAGGGAGGAGGGAAACACCAAGGTAGGGCCCAACAGGAGCCTTCACTGGTGGCTCTAATGTTTCACTTTCCTCTGCCAACTGGCCTCCACACTGTTTCTAGCACCATAATGATTTCAAGTCTTCCTTATAAGGAATTTTGTGGCAACCGTTGAATGCTAAGCACAAGGCTTCATGAGTGTTCCCCTAACACACACCCATGTTGCAACCTTCCATGCAGGCTATTTCTTGATGTGATTTCAAGCACCTGTACATAATAAGACAGGAGAACATTTTGACTGCATATTCAAACTGGTATTATTTCTCAGGAATTTTTAATGGCTAATATTGGTGAAGGAGGATAATTTGAGTTAGGATGAGACATTTTTGGGCAGGATTTGGAAGGAAACATTCATTTAGATGCATAGGAATTACTAAGGTTTTTATAATCAACCCTTGAGGAAAATTTGGCTTTGGAAGCAGGAGGTGCTCAGTGGCTCTGCCCCGGGAAAGTCTCCTGGAAAGGACACCTCTGCTTATGCTCAGTACAGGGAGAACATTAGCAGGGAGGCAAAGTCTGCTCCCCATGACATCAGCCGTCCCTTCTTGGACATTCTATTGTCTCCTAGAGAGTTCTGGCATCCTCTGCTATGTCACCAATGTTGTAGTGACAACCAGTGCCCTAGTTTCTCTCAGTCCGAGTCTGGCAGATACACCCTAAGACATGTTTTCCAGTCTTAGAAGTGTTTTGGGAGGAGGGATGTCGATTGTGGAGAGACTAGGGTGAAGGAGTCTGACCTTTCGTCTCAAAGAAATGATGGACAAAGAATGTGGTTCTGGGGAATGTGGAGTAAGTCCTGGGCAGTGTCTTTTGAGCTTTCTGTGGAGGCGGGGGGAGGGATGGTGGGGGTCCTGCAAGCTTAAGCTGACCTTTCTAGCAATTGGCCACAACAACTGGAGCATCTGCAAAGGAATTGAATTTCCATGAATATCACAATTCCTGAAAGTCATGGATTTCAGAACATTAATTTTCCCATCCCCAAAGAAAGGATATGGTAAGGCCAATGCTACTATTCTGTGAACTTCTGGCCTTTACTTTCAAAGTTGATTTGTGGCTTGTTTTTTGTTTGTTTATTTATTTATTTAGTGGGTAATATTATTTATTGCCAAAGTCAAACATCTGGGTTACATCCTGGGACCCACATGACAGTAGGAGAGAAATGGCTCCTGAAAGTTGTTTGGTCATGTGGTGCAACACACACACACACACACACACACACACACACACACACTCACACACTCACACACACTCACACACACACACACTCATACTCATACTCACACTCATACACACAGACACAAACACACACACACACACACACACACACACTCTCTCACTCATACACACACAAACTTTAAAGCAAAAGTAATTTTTCTTAGAGCCTGATATAATTGGTTCTAATACAAAGACAGCCTGAGTGTAGTTACTATATAATTAAATAGTACTCATGCTCTCAGGCAAAGAGTTTAAAGTTTATAGGTACCTAATAAACTAGCATTGGGACATAGAAAGAACACTTAAATGTTCAGCAGAAATACAAAGAATAGCTAATTTCATTTGTTAAAAGTGAAAGCTTATACAATTCTGAAGGTTTTTATACTGGTTTTGTTATACATGTAATTATGAAAAGGAAACATACATACTTGATCAATGAAATGCGGAAGATTGATTTAATGAACAGAAAAATGGATGGTACTTCAAAATTTCCATGATTACATATTATCTATTTAATTCCCTCCACAACAGCAAGACACGGACATTATTATTTATGCGACATTACAGATACATAAACCGAGAAAATATTGTTTGGCCTGATTTTCTGAGCTTCCTTAAAGATATAGTTAATTGACAGAGCTGTGGTTTAAAATTAGGGTCCATATTCTTCCGTTTTAAACGTGTGACACTTTTCTTTTTTTTCTCCATCTTTATTAAATGGGTATTTCTTATTTACTTTTCAATTGTTATTACCTTTCCAGGTTTCCAGGCAAACATCCCCCTAACCCCTCCCCCTCCCCTTCTCTATTGGTGTCCCCTCCCCATCCTCCTCCCATTACCACCCTCCCCCCAACAAGCCCCTTCACTGTGGGTTCACTCTTGGCAGGACCCAGGGCTTCCCTTTTATTTCTAGTGGGTGCTGCTCTCCCTGCTCCATGTTAAGTGGATGGGGGGAAGGCCCGGGCCTGAGGTCAGTTGGAACTGGGGTAGAAAGGCATAGGGCCTCCTAGGTGAGAATGCCAAACCACCACTGCTGCTGCAGCCACCATGGAGAAGCCCTTGTTCCTGCTGCAGGGAGGAGAGTCTGGTGCCCACAAGATGGCTGAAGGGGAGCTGAGAGTGGACAGCTTCATCACCCGCCTGCTGGAGGTATGAGGATATCACCGGGAAAAATTGTGCAGATGACTGAAGCAGAAGTCCGAGGGCTGTGTATCATGTCTCGTGAAATCTTTCTTAGCCAGCCAACAGCTGTGAACACAGGTTTCTTTTGGAGAGCAGGCCTGTGCAGGCCCAGAACCTAGGTGGGACAGTTCAAGCTACCCTTTTTCCATGGCCAATCTCAGATCATATTGAGAAAGTATTTCTTGGGCTAAAGAGATGGCTTAGTGGTTAAGAGCACTGACAGCTCTTCCAGAGGTCCTGAGTTCAAATCCCAGCAACCACATGGTGGCTCACAAACATCTGTAATGAGATATGATGCCCTCTTCTGGTGTGTCTGAAGACAGTCACGGTGTACTTGTATATAATAAATAAATAAATAAATCTTAAAAAAAAGAGTATTTCTTCCAGGTGATGGATTTCCAATTTATGGAATTGAACTAACTAACTGATGGTGGAAGTGACACAGAGAGTTAAAGTACAGAAGGAATAATCCAGAATGTCCACTAACAGTTGCTGTCTCACCAGGACTTTTAAAAGTTCAGCTGCTAGAGAAGCAATGTAGTCTTTGGTTATTCTCAAGCTTAGGTCTTCTAGTCATTATAAGCTGACCATGACACAAAAAGAGTCATCTATATCAAAATAGAGAATAGTAACTAGATTCACACCACACTATCACATTACTACTGTATTTGAGGTTCTCAGTTAATATCTAAGAACCTGGAAGAGGCCTGGGTCTTGCTACACATACTTATAATTTATGTCCCCATTGTCAGCTGAGATTCTTCATGCAGCCTGGGGTCAAGGAGGTCATCCCACAAAGCACAAAACACCCATCTCAGATAAACAGGTATGGTTTATTGAATCCAAAACATCCATGAATTTCAGGACACAATTAAATGTTGAAACCTAAGGAAAATAGATAGAGAAGAGAATTAAGATTTCTAGTTCATAGATCCAGTAAACACCTTCAACAAATCATAGCAGCAAACTTCCATAAGGTAAAGAAAGAAAAGGCCATAAAGGTACAACAACCCTACAGAACATCAAACTAATTGTACCAGAAAAATGCCTCCATTCACATAATAATTAAAACGCTAAATGCACAGATCAAAAAAGCACATTAAAAGGGGTAAGGTATAAATATCTAGTAACAAATAAATTCAGACGTCTCTGAATTACACCAGACTTCTCAACAGAGATTCTAAAATCAGAAAATATTGGGCAGATGTAATGCAGACACAGGCTCCTATAGCCAGCATAATCCTCAATCACCATAAAAGGAGGAACCAGGATATTTCATGACAAAACCAAATTTAAACAATTCTTTTCTGTAAGAAAGCACAACAGAGGCTAATAGGAGGAAAACTCCAAGACAATGAACTAAACTATACCCAAGAAAGACCAAGAAATTAATCTTCTCTCAATAATTTAAAAAAAGAGAAGCACACAAACATAATTTCACCTATAACCAGAAAAAGAAGAGAATGCAGCAATCATTGGCTTTAATATCTGACCAGATCCTCTTTCCCTAATCGCCAAGCTTCCAGAGACCAAACTGCCAGCCAAAGTGTATGCAAGGATGCTCTATGGTTCAAAGTGAGGCCTATTGCCCCACCAAATGCAGACCCTAGAGGTGTGAGGTGGGGATGGATATGTGTGGGTGCAGGAGCACTGTCACATAGGCAAAGCTGAGAAGAAAAGGGATGTAAGGTTTGATGAGGGGAGTGTGGAAAGTAGGACAATATTGGAAATGTAAATAAATAAAATAACCGATTAATAAAAAATAGCCAAAAACAAAATAACAAGTAAAAAGGTAAATAAAAATTAAACCAAACCAACCAAACAAACAAACAAAAACCCCTGTAGTGTATTGGCCTAATGCTGCTTGTATTTTAATGCTAATTTGTAGAACTCAAGACTGGTTAACCCCAAAAATCTGACCCTGCTCCCAGTTAACTGTGATTATAAAGGAGCCAATAGCCAACAGCTGCACAGCAGAGAGATGGGGGATGTAAGCTTTGAGGGCTTTGCTAGAGAGGATCATGAGGAGGGAAGAAGGAGGAAGAAGCTGCCAGAGAATAAAGGAAGAACATGTGTGATGGAGAGGAGAGAGGAAGAGGACAGCAGCCATGGTTAAGGGAGAGGAGAGTCTGGTCCTGAGGGCTGTCCAAGGGGAACAAAGAGCAGCCAAGATGCTACACAGTCAGTAAGAGCAGCTCTCAGGCGAGCAGAGATCAGCAGAGACCCCAGACCAACAAGCTACGCAAGCATAACTCCATCCAAACTCCCTCTCAATATCCCATGTCCTCCATGGGCCTGGCCTCAGCCTGTGTCCTGCGTCAGCACATGTGTCTGTCTCAGCGGACATCACTCTGCCCATCAGCCGGAGCCCAAGGAAACAGTGAGAAACTACACAGCCCACCCGAAGGGTTTTTGCTGTGGTTCTATGAAGTCCCAACAAATGCAGCTCAACTACAGAATGCAAGGCAGACCAATGCATGTGTGTCCTTAGTGCAGAACCCTTCATCACGTGTCCTTTCACATGCGTGCTTTAGCAGAACATCCTTTTACCTGTGTCTGCCTCAGTGAAACATTCCTTCACAGATCTGCCTTAGCCATTCACCTGTGTCCACTTCAGGGAACCACTCCTTCAGGTGCCAATTTCTCAAGATTAGCAAACCGCATACAGAACATTCAGAACAAAACAAGATGTGTGGTCAGCATGTCCTTGAGCCAAGTCCCTTCTCCTCCTCAGTGACAGCAGGCATGTTACAGCAACAATATGAAATGGCTGGCAGGCATGGAACAAAATGGCAAAGGTATTCTGGGGGATGTCAGAGCGTACCAGCCAGCAGCTCAACTGAATTTTTAAGTTTTGATGTTACAAGTGAATATACTTGACCTTCAAACGCTGAGAGAGCACATTATAATATGAACTATATAAACTAGGCCAAGACCACCTCTAGGGCAAAGGCCCTCAGCCTGGGGGTCGTGACCCACACAGGGTCTCCTATCGGATAGTTTACACTACAATAAAGATTCATTACAGTAGCAAATTTACAGTTGTGAAGTAGCGACAAAATAATTTTGTATTTGTAGTTGGGATCCCCACAGCATGAGGAACTGTTCTAAAGGGTTGAGGCCATAGGAAGGTTGAGAAACACTGCTCTAGGAAATTATGTTTTCTTTCTCTTTCATATTTTTCAGACAGAATCTCAAACTGTAGCTGAGATTGGCTTGGCTTGGAACACGTGTGTAGTTCATGCTGGCATCAGACTTATGGCAATTCTCCTGCTTCAGCCTCCTACTCAGGAGCCTACCAGGGTGAGATCACAACCACGGGTAATGTGATTGGTGTTCTTGGTTGTCAACTTGAGTGTACCTGGAATTAACTAATGCCAAATGGCTTGACGCCCTGTGAGGGGGATCTCTCTCTCTCTCTCTCTCTCTCTCTCTCTCTCTCTCTCTCTCTCTCTCTCTCTCTCTCTCCTTCCTTCTTTCTGTTTTCCTCTCTTCAACCCCCTCCTCTTGGTCCTCCTCCTCTTCTTTGTTTTTTTTGAGACAGGGTTTCCCTGTGTAGCTCTGGCTGTCCTGGAATTCATTTTGTAGACCAGGCTGGCCTTGAACTCAGAGATCCAACTGCCTCTACCTCCTGGGTGCTGAGGCTAAAGGCATGAGCACCATTGGATTTTTTTTCTTAATTAAATTATTTGAAGCAAGAAGACCTACTTCTAATCCAAATATTTGAGATGAGGAGATAAATCTTTAATTCAGATCTTTTGAGATGGAAAGGCCCACATCTAATCTGGGCCACACCTTCTTTTTTTTTTATTTTTTTCATCTTTATTAATTTGAGTAGTTCTTATTTACATTTCGATTGTTATTCCCCTTCCCGATTTCCGGGCCAACAGACCCCAACCCCTCCCCCTCTCCTTCTGTATGGGTGTTCCCCTCCCCATCCTCCCACCATTACCGCCCTCCCCCGCAACAATCACATTCACTAGGGGTTCAGTCTTGGCAGGACCAAGGGCTTCCACTTTCACTGGTGATCTTACTAGGCTATTCATTGCTACGTATGCAGTTGGAGTCCACCGTCAGTCCATGTATAGTCTTTGGGTAGTGGCTTAGTCCCTGGAAGCTCTGGTTGGTTGGAATTGTTGTTCATATGGGGTCTTAACCCCCTTCAAACTCTTCCAGTCCTTTCTCTGATTACTTCAACGGAGGCCCCGTTCTCAGTTCAGTGGTTTAATGATGGCATTCGGCTACGTATTTGCCGTATTCTGGCTGTGTCTCTCAGGAGAGATCTACATCCACTTCCTGTCGGCTTGCACTTCTTTGCTTCAATCATCTTATCTAATATCTGTATAGGTATGTGCCACATGTGGGGCAGGCTGTGAATGGGTGTTCCTTCTGCCTCTGTTCTAAACTTTGCCTCCCTATTCCCTGCCAAGGGTATTCTTGTTCCCCTTTTAAAGAAGGAGTGAAGCATTCGCATTTTGGTCATCCTTCTTGATTTTCATGTGTTCTGTGCATCTAGGGCAATTCGAGCGTTTGGGCTAATATCCACTTATCAATGAGTGCATACCATGTGTGTTTTTCTGGGATTGGGTTACCTCACTCAGGATGATATTTTCCAGTTCCATCCATTTGCCTATGAATTTCATAAAGTCATTGGTTTTGATAACTAATATTCCATTGTGTAGAAGTACCACATTTTCTGTGTCCATTCCTCTTTTGAAGGGCATCTGGGTTCTTTCCAGCTTCTGGCTATTATAAATAAGGCTGCTATGAACATAGTGGAGCATGTGTCTTTGTTATATGTTGGGGCATCTTTTGGGTATATGCCCAAGAGACGTATAGCTGGGTCCTCAGGCAGTTCAATGTCCAATTTTCTGAGGAATCTCTAGACTGATTTCCAGAATGGTTGTACCAGTCTGCAATCCCACCAACAATGGAGGAGTGTTCCTCTTTCTCTATATCCTCGCCAGCATTTGCTGTCACCTGAGTTTTTGATCTTAGCCATTCTCACTGGTGTGAGGTGAAATCTAAGGGTTGTTTTGATTTGCATTTCCCTTATGACTAAAGATGTTGAACGTTTCTTTAGGTGTTTTTCAGCCATTCGGCATTCCTCAGCTGTGAATTCTTTGTTTAGCTCTGAACCCCATTTTTTTAATCGGGTTATTATTCTCCCTGCGGTCTAACTTCTTGAGTTCTGTGTATATTTTGGATATAAGCCCTCTATCTGTTGTAGGATTGGTAAAGATCTTTACCCAATCTGTTGGTTGTTGTTTGGACCACACCTTCTGCTGGCAGCTTACATCAAGGACATGGAAGAAGGAAGTTTGCTTTATTAATTTGCCTACTTCTTCAGGATTCCTGCATGTACTGAAGAGCAGCTGAAATATCCAGCCTTATGGACAAATCCGTTGGGGTTCAGGAGTTGCCCCATAAACCACACAAACTCTGACCTTACTTAGAGAGGGATGGTTTTTTGAATGCCCACCCTAAGACTGATCATCAGAGACGTAGCTGAGAATTTGTCAGGCTAGGACCCTGGACATTTTTCTATGTCAGTTTATGAAGACTAAACTGTGAGGTCATAGGCAGATGCTGGAAGGGCTGTCTAGTTGTCAGCACTGACTCAAGCCATTTTAGACAACAAAGGTTCATACTGACTTTTTATCTGTTTAAAGATTTATTTATTTACATATAAGTATACTGTAGCTGTCTTCAGACACACCAGAAGAGGACATCAGGTCTCATTACAGATGGTTGTGAGCCACCATGTGGTTGCTGGGATTTGAACTCAGGACCTCTGGAAGAGCAGTCAGTGTTCTTAACCATGGAGCCATCTCTGCAGGCCTCATATTGACCTTTAATTTTATTGGTCCTACATGAAGCTTATACTTATGTAATTTAAGATTAAGAAACCTCACAACATAAACAACTTCCTCCCAGTGGTTTGGGAACGGGTGGGTGGGGGAGCACCCTCGAGGGTGCTGGGGAAAGGGGTGGAATGCAGGGTTTTTGGAGGGGAAACTGGAAAGGGGGTTAACATTTGAAACATAAATAAACAAAATAACCAATAAGAAAAACATACACAAGTTATGTGATCATGCCTGACCCTGCTGTGAGTTAAATTATTTTCAGACAACAATGATAGGCGACATATTACAGCAAGAATATGAACTATCTGGCAGGCATGGAACAAAATGGCTACAGCTATGCTTTGGGAATTGGCTTCAACAGGGGTAACTACTGTGTTTTAGACCTTCCATTCCTTGTTGAATTAGCTGTACCACAGCCTATAAGCCATTCTAATAAATTTTCTTTCTCTATATACAGAGTCATTCTAGGAGGGATGATTGGTTATGTATTATTAAATGTAATGCTGATCATGAAACCCCACCACTTCCAAAGCAATATGCAAGTGTAAGTAAGTTACTGAACAATTGAACAGAAATTAAAATTTACTGCATTTATTGCGTGTGTCAGCAGGCATAGGGAACACCTGGCTGCTTACATCTCTTGGTCACTATAGAGTAGTGGGAGAACTGAGACCCACTGAGGAGGTCTCTCTCTCTCTCTCTCACTCTCTTTTTTTTTTTTTGGTTCTTTTTTTTTTCTGGAGCTGGGGACCGAACCCAGGGCCTTGCCCAGGGCCTTGCACTTCCTAGGCAAGTGCTAAATCCCCAACCCCCTGAGGAGGTCTCTTAAGCAAAGACCAAACTCCTTGCAGTTACACTGGGTTCCAGGCTTGTTCTCCTGTTTAGGCCTCACTGTGGTCTATGTACACTCAATGCATTCTCCCCATGCAGGTTCACATGGACTGAACTCAGAAAGCTGGGGTTAGGAGAAAGATGTCTGGTTAAATAGTCCACCGGGTTCACATTGTGTCAATGTGATTTAATCTAAGGACAAAGAAGTGGAGTTTCTCTGATGGCTTTCTTCTAAACCCTTGAAAGGATCACTGGGGTTTGACCTCAGTACTTCATACTTCTTGCTGGGTCAGCAACACTCAGGGAAGCTTGAGATTGCCATAGGCACAGTATTAGGCTAGATATACTGAGTAGATGATACTAAGTTGTTCAGATGGTCATACCCATTTGCATGGGTTCTTGATGTGCACCTAAGGAAAGAGAGATTAATGTCCTGAGAATAGGAAGATCATTTCCAGTTCTTTTCTATCATTCCAGATTGAAAGACTGGTAGGGAGAGAATGGTAAATAATCAAGAATTCACAGATGATGCTTTGAATGCAGGGTGGGTTTCTGTGCTGGTTTTAGACAGGGTCTCAAGTATCACATGTTGCCCTCTACATGGCTGGCTAGGTTCACTTTGAGCTCAGATGAACCTCCTTCCACTTTCCAATAAATAGGCTTACAAGAGTGGCCTCCAAGGACTGTGAGGACAGCATTAGCCTTTGACAGTTGAGGTGTGCAACCCACAACTATAGTTTTAGCAACCTTTTTTCATGTCTACCAGCTATTTCAGATTGTTGCTGTTCTATGCCTGACAATCAAGGACGCAGAAAAATAACCAGATAGAGAGCAAGGACATGGTGATCACATCCTTGCCTCTTCTGTACGTTCTGGATGAGGTTTGTTAAAATTCCAATATTGAAAAAAGCTTTATATAGGGCCCATCACATTAAGGGTCACTGTGCACTGTTCTATCTAAAATGGTCTAATCAGAACTGACTAACATATAACACTTCCTGCAGTCCTCATATGAGAAGCTTGAGCTTTTTGCTTTGACTTTTTCTTTTCTCTTTCCTTCTTATTTTTTGCTATATAAGTTGAGAGAAAGATAGTTAGGGCCATGAATTTGCCCCCAAAATTTGAACTACGGATGTGATCAATCAGTGTTAATGTGTAAATTCTATACAGTATTCATTTTTTATTATGATAGATGCTTTTGTGTTTGGTGTGGTGGCTATTTCCCAGTGTACAGGTGCTGGGACCTTACTCTATCCACTTAATGATGTTTATAGCTTCATTTTAGACGTTTATGTGCACCCCCTATATCTCTTGACTATTTTATTTTTCTGACAGAAGCTCTTGGTATATCTTACTCAGGCTTGTGAGCAGTGCTCCTTTGGCGACATTGGTGCAGAGAGGAGAACCCCACAAGCAGAATGAGGTTCCCTTCACTGGTGGCTCCAATTTGCACTTTCCTCTGCCAACTGGTCTCCACACTTTGCCTAGCACTTTAAAGACATCAACTCTTTCTCCTAAGGAATTTCTTGGCAATTGTCGATTGCTAAGCACATGACTTCATGAGTGTTCCCCTAACACACACCCATGTTGTAAACTACCATGCAGACTATTTCTTGATGTGATATAAAGCACCTGTACAGAATGAGACAGGAGAACTTTTGACTGCATATTCAAGCTGGTGTGAAATCTCAGGAAGTTTTAATGGCTAACATTGGTGAATGAGGACAGTTTGAGTTAGGATGAGACATTTTTGGGCAAGATATGAAAAGAAACATTCATTTAGATGCATAGGAATTACTAAGGTTTTTTATAATCAAGCCTTGAGGAAAATTTGGCTTTGGAAGCAGGAGATGCTCAGTGGCTCTCCCCAGGAAAGTCTCCTGGAAAGGGCACATCTGCTTATGCTCAGTACAGGGAGATTATTATCAGGGAGGCAAAGTCTGCTCCCCGTGACATCAGCTGTCCCTTCTATGACACTCTATTGTCTCCTAGAGAGTTCTGGCATCCTCTGTGATGTCACCAGTGTTGGAGTGACAACCAGTGCCCTAGTTTCTCTCAGACTGAGTCTGGTGGTTACACCCTAAGACATGTTTTCCTGTCTTCACAACCGTTTTGGGAGGGGGAACGTTGATTGTGGAGAGACTAGAGTGAAGGAGTCTAGCCTTTCGTCTCAAATTAATGATGGACAAAGACAGCACTTCTGGGGAATGTTGAGTAAGTTCTGGGCAGTATATTTTGAGCTTCCTGTCAGGGGGGCTGCAGGCTTAAGATGACCTTTCTAGCAATGGGCCACAGCAACTGGAGCATCTGAAAAGGAATTGAATTTCCATGAATATCACAATTCCTGAAAGTCAAGGATTTCAGAACTTTAGATTCTCTATCCCCACTGGGAGGATATGGTTAGGCAAATGCTATTACACTGTGAACTTCTGGCCTTTACTTTTCAGTTCATTTGGTATGTTACATTGATATAAAAACACAATCAGGAGTCATGGAGGGTCCACTTTTTCTGAGTTTAGACAGGGCAGCAATGTACTTCACTATCATTGCTTCTTTAAATACAGTGGATATCTGACAGTAGGAACAGGGGGAGAATTGTGCTCCAGGCAATAACCTTATGTTCTTAGACCTTCTCTGATTTCTTCTAATTGCAGGGTCAACGTTAGCTTTCTATATTAGAGATGTGTGTTACAAACATGTTTCTACAATACCAAAACTATTTGGAACGTGTAGACCAAGATTCAGCCTGTAACCTATGGGTACTTCTGGGGCATTGGGTATTTCAAATAGGGGAATTGATAAGTCTGTTGACCATGTCCTCCCTGGAAATGCATTTTAATCCAAAGTTGTTGGCCTAGAGTATCAGGGTAGGACATCTGAGTGTCTCCAATCACTCAAGTCTTGGATGGTGAATTTATCATCTGAGTTCTGAAACCACAGGGGTGAGGAAACCAAGCTGTACCCTGTTCAGCTGATAATAATCCTGGAGTAGCCATCTCCGTCGTCCATGTAAGCACGTGATATCCGGCATAGGGAACACCTGGCTGCTTACATCTCTTGGTCTCTATAGAGTAGTGGGAGAACTGAGATCCACTGAGGAGGCCTCTTAAGCATAGACCAATCGCCTAGCCGTGACACTGGGTTCCAGGCTTGTTCTCCTGTTTAGGCCTCACTGTGGTCTATGAACACTCTATGCATTGGGCCAAGAAGGAAAAGGAGAGGCTGATTGAAGAGCTGCAGCTCATTACCGAGGAGAGAAATGACCTGAGAGATCACCTGAGGTTTCTGACAGAGAGATCCATGAAGAACGGGGATGAATCGCTCCAAATTCTCTTGTTTCATTCCTGGGACTGCAAGGTCACCTTCATCTTATCCTATTAAGGTTTTGGGTTCTAGAAAGCTGTGCCTCCCTAACCACCCTGTGCTAAACCTCACATCCCATATAGAGGAGATTCAGAACCTGACCCTGAGGATTGAGATGGAAATTGGACTCATCTGCTTCCATTTATTGAAAAGCAGATCTTGTGGTCTGAATGAAGAATTCAGGGATAAAGTCAGGGAGAGTGAGTTCCCAGTGTGCATTTGCAAAGCCCTTGACAGCTGGTGGCTTTGCAAGATTGTAATTGCAGTGAGTTTATGGTGAGTCTCTATACTTGCTAGGCAGGGGACTGAGTGCTGGAAGATCCAGGCAGCAGCCTGAGGGGCCTGGTCCCAAACTGTTCATCTCAATGCTTGACTAGAAGGTCTCAGGCTCAGGCCTGTTTGTTATTGTCTGTGTGTCTTGCCCTCTGAGACAGCAATGGTGCATGCATTTCTCCTGGTTCTCACAGTGCTCTCTGTTTCCATATTTGTCTTTCTCTGACTCTGTTTACATTTCACTTTTTTGTGGGTGTGTCCTAGTCTGTGAGTCTGTGTGTGCATACATCCAAATGCATATGGACAACTTTTAAATGTTTATATTTCCCTCCACATTGGAATCTAGGGGTCTATGTCTTGGCCTGAGTATTTACTTGTAACACCTTCATGGTGATGTGAATGCCTTGTTCTGGGAGCCCCACTGTCAACAACACAGTTCTTTGTCTATGTGACCACGTTTGTATGTTTATTTTTATTCTTTGTGTAGATTATAATTTTGTGTTGATATAAGGTCTTTTATCAAAACAGGAGAAAAGAAATCACAGGTTTCTGGCTGTGTTGGGGTGGGGAGCATGGAGAGGTGTGGCCTAGGCTCTTGATAGCTCAACTGGCTTGACTGCAGATTTCCTCTTGATTGAACAAAGGGAGCCAGGGAACCCTCCATCTGGATGCTGAGATTCTGGTGTCCTGGACGCAGAAAAACACGTTTCTGAAGCTGAAGAAGATCTAATATGTAGAATTCAGAAGGTGTCCTTCCAGGACTGGGGTAGTACAGGACCCACCCTGAGTTCATATATTCCTAAATGGTGATGTTCATTGGAATCTATCATTTGGGGCCAGGCCACACTTCAGGCCAAATCCATATTATGAAGACCTGGAGAGAATGGAGGAGGCGGTCATGTCAATTCTGCACAACTTAGAGATGGAGAACACTGAGATCCATGAGAACAACCATAAGCTGAAGAAGGAGATTACCTTCTCTAGGTAAGTCCTGGTCAGAAAGGCTATCACCTGTGGAATGGCCATTTCTGATTTCTTTGTTCTGGATTGGACAGTCTTCAGCTATGATTCTATCTCTTGTGCTGTTTATACATCGGTGTGCCAGGGTCATTAGGACTCAGTTTTCAGTTCCACAAAAGACTGTTACTCATCCCAGGATTGTCTAGGCATCTTCAGAAGGCTCTAGATAGAACAGCATTGATTGAAGTCAGCAGAAGGTTATTAGGCTGACCTGGACCTCTGGGGTCACACCAGGTTTTACAAAACTCAGTGTGTGGACCACATGGTTAGCATGACCTTCTCTTGGTTCTACTGACCTCCTTTGAGGGTGTTGGCCCACTGCTAATTTATGTTGCCCCCATGCATTGGGCTTTCATGGATAGATGTAGATCCGTGTTCTTTTTGAGAGATGTGGACACTAATTGTGCTCAGGCCAAACAAACAATTTATTCTTCCCCGAATTAACTCTTTGTGGTTTGTGGAGCAGCCTTATATGTATCAAGATGTATTTTATTATGTCTTCATGGGTATCTGGGAACTGGTAGAGTTAGTGGGACTTGGGAGTAGGAATGGGAGAAAGGGGCAGCATGATCTTACTATGCAGACTGTATTTCCAGAAACCTGCTCAGCCAGCTCCTGATGGAGAACACATGCAGGAAGAAGTTGGTCCCACTGAAGCAGGGGAGCAGGGAGGGACATCTTGAGTGTGCACTGAACCAGAAATATTTGGTTGACTTCAACAAGAAAGATAAAGACCCAGCATCATCTGGTAGGGACGAGCAGCTGTGTTAGCTTAACAATATCTGATAAAATTTGCCAATTTCATACATCTGTGCTTTCTCCTACCACCTTTCTAATTTACACTCCCAACCAGCCAACCCCCTCATGCAATGGAATTGTTCATTGCTCGGCCTATGCACAAGTATTTTGGGAAGTTAAACACTTTGCAGAAACTGAATTATTTTGCAAGTATATTTTGCTGCTCTTTTTGAAGGTGCAGTCTAGAAATGGTGACAGATGAATAACATACCTCATTATTGCATATCCATGTGATAGATTGGATCCTATGTAGAGTTTTGAACAAGTTCGTGGTTCTTTGACAAATGACACTCTGTGGTCATGTGACTTCTTGTGTAGGAAGCACCTTTCCGGGATAAGAACCAAGTGCAAATGTCAAATTAGTACTTGTCATTGGCTTTAACCTTGGTGACATATGGACATCTCCTTTCTTCCTGCAACCCAATGAGGTCTCTACCCATTGCCCTGTTCTTGGTTCGCACTGGTATAAGTCTGGGTCCCAGATTGGCAGCCCACATTATTTTGAGGCTCTCTGGAGATTTTGCCTTGCCTGCAGAGTTAGCAACAATGATATCAGTTAAAAGGTCCATGTCGACTGTCCAATAGAACTGAGGTGGTAGAAGGCAGCATTCTGACAGCTGGCTTGCATTTCCCCACAAAATCAGTATCTTAAAAACTGCGTTCCTCTCCCAGGTCTCAGAAAGTGCAAGAGAGCTGGAATTGGACACACCCCAGTAAGAGAGCTTCCTGAAGAATAAGTTGCTTTCTCAGGAGTCCCTGATGTCTAACATCCTGAATGGTAACAACATTTTTTGGATGAGTATTCTTCATCAGAGTTAATTTGAAATTTCTTAGAGACCGTAAATTTATATAACACCAAGCCAGCCTGACTGATTGAGATCTTACTCACTTTCTTCTTCAGAAAACACCACTTGAGTGACACCTTGGGAGACCGCCTTTCATTACGTGTGCTAGAGGAGACACAGCAATACATCTGTGCTTCTACATGTTCGTTAAAAATATGCAGTTTAGAAATATTTTTGTTATGATTTTAATTGAAGTTTTTTTGTTGTTTCCTATTTATATGTTCTTGTTACTATTTTTCACTTTCAAATATTTTTAAATATTTTTATTCATTTTAATCCTGTTTTGTTATAAAAATGTATTCGTTATGAATAAAAATTGAATTCTATCTCTTGACTCTTAAGACCATCATTCTTACTCAAGGGTTCTGTCCGCTCCTGTGGACTTAGAACTTACAGATAGAGATGTATCTCTGCATGTTCCATGGAGCCTGGGCTAATAAGTGAATTCAAAGTCACCAAGGGGTACCCAGTGTGACAGTGTCTCTTGTGTGGATAATGTGGCTGTTTCTCCGACACATACTTTGTGATGTAATCACTGACATGCTTTACCCAATTGTTAGGGTCCATGTGGTTCTTCTGAGAGAGCAGCAGATGCTCTACCCTGTGAGTCATCACCACAGCTCCTGCAGGTGGCTTCTGTTATTCCACAGGAGGTGCTGTATTAGTTGGACAGGATCACCTCCAATTAAATAGAGAGATCTCAGGAGATGTGTGTTCACAGGTAACTTACTGAGCCGTGCGTGCTCAACGTGTTAGGTTGCCAGGCATCCCTACAGGGCTCTGGTGTTCCCACTGCTCATTGTGGGTCAGCATCATCATCCAGCATCACTTAGTGTCCATATTAGAGCAGATCTTT
Organism: Rattus norvegicus; assembly: GCF_021556685.1. NCBI lineage: Eukaryota > Metazoa > Chordata > Mammalia > Rodentia > Muridae > Rattus > Rattus norvegicus. The sequence continues at coordinate 17,601,404 of NC_141552.1, forward strand.
CACCTATTATCAGTGATGACCACATGTATTATGCACATCTGACAAAATACAGAATAGAAACTAGCTTCCTGTAGGCCAGATTGGCATAATGAGTTTTTTGATTGTTAGCAAGAAAATTATCTTAATCTAAGCAGTTTAGGGAGGAACCTCAAGAGCATCCATAATGAATGTAGCCTGCAGCTGTGAACACAGGTTTCTTTTGGAGAGCAGGCCTGTGCAAGCCCAGAACCTAGGTGGGACAGTTCAAGCTAACCTTTTTCCATGGCCAATCTGGGATCGTATTGAGAATGTATTTTTTCCAGGTGGCTGATTTCCAATTTATGGAATTGAACTAACTTACTGAGAGTGGAGATGACTCAGAGAGTTAAAGTACAGAAGGAATAATCCAGAATATCCACAAAGCTTGCTGTCACCCCAGGGCTTTTAAAAGCTCAGCAGCTAGAGAAGCAATGTAGTATTTGGTTACTCTCATGCTTAGGTCTAGTCATTCATCATAAGCTGAACATGACACAAAAAGTGTCATCTGTGTCACAATAGAAACTAGTTGTAACTAGATTCACACCACACTATCACATCACTACTGTATTTGAGGTTCTCAGTTACTATCTAAGAACCTGGAAGAGGCCTGGGTCTTGCTACACAAACTCATAATTTACGTCTTCATGACACTGTGTGCTTTGTTCTGTTAATGCTACCATTGGCATACAATACCTTGGATACTTTGTGCTGACATCTGTGACATGAGACAATAGTTCATGTCATGTCTAACCTGAATAAACTGTCCTTAGAGTACAGTGTTTTATGAGGTGCCTTCTTCTCCTATGAGATAGCAAAACATTTCCAGTCTTCAGTCAAGTCTGTCAGTCATTGTCCAGTGCCTGTCTTGAGAAGTTCACCTTTTCAGTTGAGAGTCTTCATCCAGGCTGCTCTGTAATTCTGTAGAAGATTAATAGGTTCCAGCCCTAGGATTTAATTCAGTGTGACTGCACTTGCCGAACATGCTCAAAGCCCTGTGTTCCACCCTAACCCTATGTGCTTTAGAGAAAGAAAATAAAGAACCACATTGCACTTGAAGTTTCTCCTCCAACAGAAGGAGAGCCTGCACAGGGCCTTTAAGTAACTCTAAGCCCCAGCTTCCCCACAGCTCCCTCCATCAATTCCATGATTGTTGTGTTTTCATTACTGCTCACTTTCTTCTTTGTGTGCAAAGAATGTGCACCATGTCAGAAAAGTGTGTGTGTGTGTGTGTGTGTGTGTGTGTGTGTGTAGTTCCTAATGAAAACTGTCAAATTACATGCAGACATATGCTAATACTGTCCCATGGCACCTTGCAGGGAACACTGAAATGGTGGGCTACTTTACGACAGCCTAAAACGTGCTGTGCATTGTTTTCAGTAAGGTTTTGACGTCATCACCACTATAGAGAGCAGAAAAAGCTTCAGTAGTTATATGTTGCTCTTACCAAGATGAGGCCAAACCTGATCCCATAGAATGTCAGGTAGGATTTGATGGCAGGAAATTAATTCAGGGCTCAAATCAAATTAGTCAGTTACAAACAAAGTGAAAAATACAAAGAGAGAAGGGAAGCAAGGTCTGTGGTTTGGGTTTTTTTGTTTGTTTGTTTTGTTGTTTGTTTCTTTTTTTGTATTTTTGTTGAGAAGATCCACCACATAGGCAACACCTCCACAAACAAACTGCACACCATAGACAATACTTAAGTTGACACAATTAGAAATGGAAAGAGGGATCTAACAATAGACAATGAACAAATTCAACAAACATTAGGTCTTATCTCAGAGGCCTTTACTCAAGAAAACTGAAAATCTATTTGATATTGGTATTTTCTAGACAGATAACAATTACCAACATAAACACAGATCTGGGAAGGTACATGGATAATTCTCAGAAGAAAATAGATACAGTCAGTATAGCTTGCCCCTCCCAAAATTAAAAAGCGAAATCTCAGGCCATATGGCTATAATGCAAAATCCTATCAGACTTTTAATGAAGACCTAATAACAACAGTGCTTCAATTATTCCACTATATTGAAAGAGAAGGAACATTGTCAAACTCCTTCTCTGATGTCATAATCAACCTGGTGTCTAAACCACACAAGGAGCTCCCTACAGAGAGTGTAAGCCAACCAGGGGGCCAAGGTGGAGTGCTCATGGTGGGAGGGACTAGCAGAGGTGCTATGGCCTTGGTGTGCACAGGCTTAGGGCTGGGGCAGGGTGCATGGTGAGTGTCTGTGGCCACTTGAGCTGGGTCCCAGTGGGTGCCAAGGGAGGTCACAGGCCAGTTGTGCATCTTCTACCTGTCTGCGGGGCTTCTGGCCCAGCCAAGCACAGCCTTCATCCTGGACATCCACAAGGACAATGACATCAGGAAATGGGGGGATCTCCTGAGCCTCTCTGGCTTCTTTGGCCCTGCACTTGCAGTTGCAGTCAGAGGAAAAGCAGCTGTGAGTTCCCCAACTCTTCCCAACCTCTCAGGTCTCCATGCTTTCCCACTCCAGAGAGGAGGAGGGCAGGGATCCGTCTGCTGCTGCCTGTTCCATGGACCCAAAGCCTAACTTTTGTCTGGAGGTCACTGCTTGCCCCTGACCATGAACTTGCCCCTCCCCGTACCCCTGACCCTGCCTCTGCCCTAGGCACCTAGGGGAAGTGAGGAGAGCCTAAGGGACAGACCCCAGGCCAGGACCCCCAGAGGCTTGTGTCTCCCTTTTCCTAGAACTGTTATCCTCAATTCTCCACACTGAGTTTCCTTTGGAAGGAACTGGCAGGTGGAGGGCTTTGCTGAGGCTGGGATAGTGGTGGGACTTATGATTGAGGGAAGTCTTTCAGGGAGATGGAGGCCTTTCTCAAACTCTCTGAAATCAGGTACCCTCCCTGGTTTGAGAGCCCTGGGAAAGTTGGGAAGCTACTTTTCCCTGTCTTGTGTGACTTTCCCTGCAGGGTGGGCTCTCCTGCAGGAGACACTTTCACAGGCTTCTTTAAAAGCACCTTTTCCTCAGATCCAGATCAGCTGTGAAAACAGGCTTCTCCTTGTCAGGGTGAGAGCTCCCCCTCCCAGCTCAGAGCTACAACTCCATAGGATCCTCCAGTAACAATGCTGGGTGGGTCCCATGGAGGAGTTAGAGCAAAGTGCCCCTTCTGAGAGTTGACTTCTGAGAAGAACAGACCTGAGAGAACAGAGTGCATCCCAGGGGAAAAAAGAGGCCTGAATGATTTTAAATTGGAGAAAAACCCCATATCCACCATCTAACAACTTTAGGGTTTGTGCATGTGTGGACTTCAGAACCTTAAGGTCAGATTTTCTGATAACAGCTGTTAGGTGAAGCTGAAGTCTGCAGTGGGTGGGATTGTCCCAGGCAGGGAGGAGATCTGACTCTGCAGGCCTGGCCAGCTTCTTCATTCTCCTGAAACTAACTGTTGGTCAGCTGTAAATCTGAAGTGAGAGTTGGTTTTTGTCAACTCAAATGGATGACATTTCAAGTCTCACACATTATGTGAGAGAGACACATTTACCCACGGGTGATTTGAACTTACTTCTATAGAAGTGACTTGGAGCCAACAGAGGGAAAACATTCTTGCCTTTAGCATTCTGTCTGTATTAGAGACTACAGGGACTGGCTTCCTGGACAGACATAGCCAAGCAGACACACCGTGTAATGGGGGGAAACTGAGGTAAGAAATGTCCTGGGGACAGTGATTTCAGATTGTGCCTTTACCCAGGAATCTCTGTTGCCATTAAGGCAAGCGACCTTGGGTCTCCTAACTTGTCACTACGTCAGGGTGTCTCTGCTCTTACACCTGTGTCAGGATCTTCTTAGATGAAGGCCTCTCTTAAAAAAAAAAATGTATATAATGCAATGTTTCTCAAACTCTGGGCCACGACCACTCACAAAGAATGTATATCAGATACCTTGCACATTATGACTTATAAGAGTAGCAATATTAGTTATGAAGTAGTACTGAAATAATTTTATGGTGGGAGTCATCACAGCATGAAGCGCTGTATTACAGGTGTGCAGCACTAGGAGTGTTGAGAACCACTGCCATAGAAGCTGACAGATGGGAGCAGACCAGAAAATATACCTCCATTCACATAACAATTAAAACCCTAAATGCACAGATCAAAGAAAGAATATTAAAAGGGGTAAGGCATAAATATGCAGTAACAAATTAATTCAGACCTATCTGAATTACACCAGACTTCTCTTTTTTTTTTTATTAACTTGAGTATTTCTTATGTATACTTCGAGTGTTTCCGGGCAAACATCCCCCTCCCCCTCCCCTTCTTTATGGGTGTTCCCCTCCCCATCCTCCCCCCCTTGCCGCCCTCCCCCCAACAATCTAGTTCACTGGAGGTTCAGTCTTAGCAGGACCCAGGGCTTCCCCTTCCTTGGTGCTCTTACTAGGATATTCATTGCTACCTATGAGGTCAGAGTCCAGGGTCAGTCCATGTATAGTCATTAGGTAGTGGCTTAGGCCCTGGAAGCTCTGGTTGCTTGGCATTGTTGTTCATAAGGGGTCTCGAGTCCCTTCAAGCTCTTCCAGTTCTTTCTCTGATTCCTTCAACGGGGGTCCTATTCTCAGTTCAGTGGTTTGCTACTGGCATACGCCTCTGCGTTTGCTGTATTCTGGCTGTGTCTCTCGGGAGAGATATACATCCGGCTCCTGTCAGCCTGCACTTCTTTGCTTCATCCATCTTGTCTAATTGGATGGCTGTATATGTATGGGCCACATGTGGGGCAGGCTCTGAATGGGTGTTACTTCAGTCTCTGTTTTAATCTTTGCCTCTCTATTCCCTGCCAAGGGTATTCTTGTTCCCCTTTTAAAGAAGGAGTGAAGCATTCACATTTTGATCATCCGTCTTGAGTTTCATTTGTTCTAGGCATCTAGGGTAATTCAAGCATTTGGGCTAATAGCCACTTATCAATGAGTGCATACCATGTGTGTTTTTCTGTGATTGGGTTACCTCACTCAGGATAATATTTTCCAGTTCCAACCATTTGCCTATGAATTTAATAAAGTCATTGCTTTTGATAGCTGAATAATATTCCATAGTGTAGATGTACCACATTTTCTGTATCCATTCCTCTGTTGAAGAGCATCTGGGCTCTTTCCAGCTTCTGGCTATTATAAATAAGGCTGCAATGAACATAGTGGAGCACGTGTCTGTTATATATGTTTGGGCATCTTTTGGGTATATGCCCAAGACAGGTATACCTGGATCCTCAGGTAGTTCAATGTCCAATTTTCTGAGGAACCTCCACACTGATTTCCAGAATGGTTGTACCAGTCTGCCTCCCACCAACAATGGAGGAGTGTTCCTCTTTCTCCGAATCCTCGCCAGCATCTGCTGTCACCTGAGTTTTTGATCTTACCCATTCTCACTGGTGTGAGGTCAAATCACAGGGTTGTTTTGATTTTCATTTCCCTTATGACTAAAGATGTTGAACATTTCTTTTGGTGTTTCTCAGCCATTCAGCATTCCTCAACTGTGAATTCTTTGTTTAGCTCTGAACCCCATTTTTTAATAGGGTTATTTGTTTCCCTGCGGTCTAACTTCTTGAGTTCTTTGTATATTTTGGATATAAGGCCTCTATCTGTTGTGGGATTGGTAAAGATCTTTTCCCAATCTGTTGGTTGCCGTTTTGTCCTAACCACAGTGTCCTTTGCCTTACAGAAGCTTTGCAGTTTTATGAGATCCCATTTGTCGATTATTGATCTTAGAGCATAAGCCATTGGTATTTTGTTCAGGAAATTTTTTCCAGTGCCCATGTGTTCCAGATGCTTCCCTAGTTTTTTTTTTCTATTAGTTTGAGTGTATTTGGTTTAATGTGGAGGTCCTTGATCCACTTGGACTTAAGCTTTGTACAGGGTGATAAGCATGGATCGATCTGCATTCTTCTACATGTTGACCTCCAGTTGAACCACCACCATTTGCTAAAAAAAGCTATCATTTTTCCTTTTGATGGTTTTGGCTCCTTTGTCAAAAATCAAGTGCCCATAGGTGTGTGGGTTCATTTCTGGGTCTTCAATTCTGTTCCATTGGTCTATCTGTCTGTCTCTGTACCAATACCATGCAGTTTTTATCACTATTGCTCTGTAATACTGCTTGAGTTCAGGGATAGTGATTCCCCCTGAAGTCCTTTTATTGTTGAGGATAGTTTTAGCTATCCTGGGTTTTTTGTCATTCCAGATGAATTTGCAAATTGTTCTGTCTAACTCTTTGAAGAATTGGATTGGTATTTTAATGGGGATTGCATTGAATCTGTAGATCGCTTTTGCTAAAATGGCCATTTTTACTATATTAATCCTGCCAATCCATGAGCATGGGAGATCTTTCCATATTCTGAGGATTTCTTCAATTTCTTTCTTCAGAGTCTTGAAGTTCTTATTGTACAAATCTTTTACTTGCTTGGTTAAAGTCACACCGAGGTACTTTATATTATTTGGGTCTATTATGAAGGGTGTCGTTTCCCCAATTTCTTTCTCGGCTTGTTTCTCTTTTGTGTAGAGGAAGGCTACTGATTTATTTGAGTTAATTTTATACCCAGCCACTTTGCTGAAGTTGTTTATCAGCTTTAGTAGTTCTCTGGTGGAACTTTTGGGATCACATAAATATACTATCATATCATCTGCAAATAGTGATATTTTGACTTCTTCTTTTCCGATCTGTATCCCCTTGACCTCCTTTTGTTGTCTGATTGCTCTGGCTAGAACTTCAAGAACTATATTGAATAAGTAGGGAGAGAGTGGGAAGCCTTGTCTAGTCCCTGATTTTAGTGGGATTGCTTCAAGTTTCTCTCCATTTAGTTTAATGTTAGCAACTGGTTTCCTGTATATAGCTTTTACTATGTTTCGGTATGGGCCTTGAATTCCTATTCTTTCCAGGACTTTTATCATGAAGGGGTGTTGAATTTTGTCAAATGCTTTCTCAGCATCTAATGAAATGATCATGTGGTTTTGTTCTTTCAGTTTGTTTATAGAATGGATCATGTTGATGGTTTTCTGTATATTAAACCATCCCTGCATGCCTGGGATGAAGCCTACTTGATCATGGTGGATGATTGTTTTGATGTGCTCTTGGATTCGGTTTGCCAGAATTTTATTGAGTATTTTAGCGTCGATATTCATAAGGGAAATTGGTCTGAAGTTCTCTTTCTTTGTTGGGTCTTTGTGTTGTTTAGGTATAAGAATAATTGTGGTTTCATAGAAGGCATTCGGTAGTGATCCATCTGTTTCAATTTTGTGGAATAGTTTGGATAATATTGGTATGAGGTCTTCTATGAAGGTCTGATAGAATTCTGCACTAAACCCGTCTGGACCTGGGCTCTTTTTGGTTGGGAGACCTTTAATGACTGGTTCTATTTCCTTAGGAGTTATGGGGTTGTTTCACTGGTTTATCTGTTCCTGATTTAACTTCGGTACTTGGTATCTGTCTAGGAAACTGTCCATTTCCTGCAGATTTTCAAGTTTCGTTGAATATAGGCTTTTATACTAAGATCTGATGATTTTTTGAATTTCCTCTGAATCTGTAGTTATGTCTCCCTTTTCATTTCTGATTTTGTTAATTTGGACACACTCTCTGTGTCCTCTCGTTAGTCTGGCTAAGGGTTTATCTATCTTGTTGATTTTCTCAAAGAACCAACTTTTGGTTCTGTTGATTCTTTCCATGGTCCTTTTTGTTTCTACTTGGTTGATTTCAGCCCTGAGTTTGATTATTTCCTGCCTTCTACTCCTCCTGGGTGTATTTGCTTCTTTTTGTTCTAGAGCTTTTAGGTGTGCTGTCAAGCTGCTGACATATGCTCTTTCCTGTTTCTTTCTGCAGGCACTCAGCGCTATGAGTTTTCCTCTTAGCACAGCTTTCATTGTGTCCCATAGGTTTGGGTATGTTGTACCTTCATTTTCATTAAATTCTAAAAAGTCTTTAATTTCTTTCTTTATTTCTTCCTTGACCAGGTTATCATTGAGTAGAGCATTGTTCAGTTTCCATGTATATGTGGGCATTCTTCCCTTATTGTCATTGAAGACCAGTTTTAGGCCGTGGTGGTCCGATAGCACGCATGGGATTATTTCTATCTTTCTGTACCTGTTGAGGCCCGTTTTTTGACCAATTATATGGTCAGTTTTGGAGAAAGTACCATGAGGAGCTGAGAAGAAGGTATAACCTTTTGCTTTAGGATAGAATGTTCTATAAATATCAGTTAAGTCCATTTGGCTCATGACTTCTCTTAGTCTGTGTAAGTCTCTGTTTAATTTCTGTTTCCATGATCTGTCCATTGATGAGAGTGGGGTGTTGAAGTCTCCTACTATTATTGTGTGAGGTGCCATGTGTGTTTTGAGCTTTTGTAAGGTTTCTTTTACGTATGTAGGTGCCCTTGTATTTGGGGCAAAGATATTTAGGATTGAGAGTTCATCTTGGTGGATTTTTCCTTTGATGAATATGAAGTGTCCTTCCTTATCTTTTTTGATGAATTTTAGTTGAAAATTGATTTTATTTGATATTAGAATGGCTACTCCAGCTTGCTTCTTCTGACTATTTGCTTGGAAAGTTGTTTTTCAGCCTTTCACTCTGAGGTAGTGTCTGTCTTTTCTCTGAGGTGTGTTTCCTGTAGGCAGGAGAATGAAGGGTCCTCGTTGCGTATCCAGTTTGTTAATCTATGTCTTTTTATTGGGGAGTTGAGGCCATTGATGTTGAGAGATATTCAGGAATAGTGATTATTGCTTCCTGTTATATTCATATTTGGATGTGAGGTTATGTTTGTGTGCTTTTCTTCTCTTTGTTTTGTTGCCAAGACGATTAGTTTCTTGCTTCCTCTAGGGTATAGCTTGCCTCCTTATGTTGGGCTTTACCATTTATTATCCTTTGTAGTGCTGGATTTGTAGAAAGATATTGTTTAAATTTGGTTTTGTCATGGAATATCTTGGTTTCTCCATCTATGTTAATTGAGAGTTTTGCAGGATACAGTAACCCGTCTGGCATTTGTGTTCTCTTAGGGTCTGTATGACATCTGTCCAGGATCTTCTGGCTTTCATAGTTTCTGGCGAAAAGTCTGGTGTAATTCTGATAGGTCTGCCTTTATTTGTTACTTGACCTTTTTCCCTTACTGCTTTTAATATTCTTTCTTTATTTTGTGCGTTTGGTGTTTTGACTATTACGTGACGGGAGGTGTTTCTTTTCTGGTCCAATCTATTTGGAGTTCTGTAGGCTTCTTGAATGCCTATGGGTATCTCTTTTTTTAGGTTAGGGAAGTTTTCTTCTATGATTTTGTTGAAGATATTTACTGGTCCTTTGAGCTGGGAGTCTTCACTCTCTTCTATACCTATTATCCTTAGGTTTGATCTTCTCATTGAGTCCTGGATTTCCTGTATGTTTTGGACCAGAAGCTTTTTCCACTTTACATCATCTTTTACAGTTGAGTCGATGATTTCTATGGAATCTTCTACTCCTGAGATTCTGTCTTCCATCTCTTGTATTCTGTTGGTGAAGGTCATATCTACAGCTCCTTGTCTCTTTTTTTTGGTTTTTCTATATCCAGGGTTGTTTCCATGTGTTCTTTCTTGATTGCTTCTATTTCCATTTTTAATTCCTTCAACTGTTTGATTGTGTTTTCCTGGAATTCTTTCAGGGATTTTTGTGACTCCTCTCTATGGGCTTCTACTTGTTTATTTATGATTTCCTGGAATTCTTTCAGAGATTTTTGCGATTCCTCTCTGTAGGCTTCTACTTATTCTCTAAGGGAGTTCTTCACGTCTTTCTTGAAGTCCTCCAGCATCATGATCAAAAATGATTTTGAAACTAGATCTTGCTTTTCTGGTGTGTTTGGATATTCCGTGTTTGCTTTGGTGGGAGAATTGGGCTCCGATGATGCCATGTAGTCTTGGTTTCTGTTGCTTGGGTTCCTGCGCTTGCCTCTCGCCATCAGATTATCTCTAGTGTTACTTTGTTCTGCTATTTCTGACAGTGGCTAGACTGTCCTATAAGCCTGTTTGTCAGGAGTGCTGTAGGGTTTTCCTGTTTTCTTTCAGCCAGTTATGGGGACAGAGTGTTCTGCTTTCGGGCGTGTAGTTTTTCCTATCTACAGGTCTTCAGCTGTTCCTGTGGGCCTGTGTCTTGAGTTCACCAGGCAGGTCAGTTGCAGCAGAAAAGTTGGTCTTACCTGTGGTCCCGAGGCTCAAGTTTGCTCGTGGGGTGCTGCCTACGAGCTCTCTGCGGCAGCAGCAACCAGGAAGATCTGCGCCGTCTTTTCCAGGAGCCTCTGTGCACCAGGGTTCCAGATGGCGTTTGGTGTTTTCCTCTGGCGTCAGAGATGTGTGCAGAGTGCAGTCTCTTCTGGTTTCCCAGGCGTGACTGCTTCTCTGTTGGTTTATCTCTCGCTCCCACGGGATTTGGGTGCAGAGCACTGTTTATCTGGTCTGTCCCTTCAGGGTCTCTACACCAGACTTCTCAACAGAGACTCCAAAAGCCAGGGAATCCTGGACAGATGTAATGCAGACCCAGGATCCTATACCCAGCATAATTCTCAATCATCATGATGGAGAAACCAAGATATTTCATGACAAATCCAAATTTAAACAATATTTTTCTCTAAGACAGCATAACACATGATAATAGGAGGAAAACTCAAAGACAATGAGCTAAACTATACCCCCAAAAAGTAAGAAATTAATCACTTCGCAATAATTTCAAAAAGAAAAAAAGACAAGCACACAAACATAATTTCACCCACAATCAGAAAAAGAAACGAAAGCAGCAATCATTGGTCTTTAATATTTAACTAGTCTGTCTGTCACCAATTCCCCAGCTCCTAGGGACCACTTTTGCCAGCCAAAGTGTATACAAGAATGGGTCTATGGTTCTAGGTCCCTGTGTAGAAGAGGATTGATTGACTTACCTGGCATTAATGCGCTGGTAGGACCTTGGCTCTTGTGAAACCTGTTGCCCACCAAATTGGGATACTAGAGGTGTGAGGTGGGAATGGATATGTGTGGTTGGGGGAGCACTGTCACATAGGCAAAGCCGAACAGAAATGGGAAGTATGGTTTGATGAGGGGATACTTGAAAGGGGGCCACAGTTGAAATATAAGTAAATAAAATAGCAAATTAATAAAATAGCCAAAAATAAAATAAATAGTAAAAAGGTAAAAGAAAAATTAAACCAAAACAAAACAAAAGAATTCCCTGTAGTGTATTGGCCTAATTCTGCTTCTATTTTAATTCTAATTTGGAGAACTCAAGACTGGCTAACCCCCAAAAAACTGACCCTGTTCCCAGATAATTGTGATTATAAAGAAGCCAACAGCCAACAGCTGCACAGCAGAGAGATGGGGGAGCTGAGCTTTGAGGGCTTTGCTAGAGAGGATCATGAGGAGGGAAGAAGGAAGAAGAAGCAGCCAGAGAATAAAGGAAGAACGTGTGTGATGGAGAGGAGAGAGGAAGAGGACAGCAGCCATGGTTAAGGGAGAGGAGGGCCTGGTCCTGAGGGCTGTCCAAGGGGAACAAAGAGCAGCCAAGATGCTACACAGCCTGTAAGAGTTAGCATTATTGTTTGGAAAGTAGATCTGGTACCATGGAGGGCAGGCAGCTGCACAGCTACTGTGCTGACTAATGCACACTAAAAATAAATTTAACAATATATGTATAACCAGTAAGACTGCTCTGTAGAGGATCCTAAAAGGAATACTTTAGTTTGAAGGGAAGGACAAAATACCAGAGAACACAGGGGATAAATTAATAAAACTAGGAAAGTTAATCAAAGAAGACTGTTCAAACCACAAAAATTAACAAAATGACAAAATTTAATACATAGGTTTAAATAATAATTACATATCACTAAACTCAATATCTAGGGTGGTGGGGCATGAATTCTGCCATGGTCTGAACTCAAAAAGGTAGGGTTGGGAGAAACATGTCTGGTTAAATAGTCCACCCACATTGTGTCAATGTGATTTAATCTAAGGACAAAGAAGTGGAGCATCTCTCATGGCTTTCTTCTAACCCCTTGAAAGGATCACTGGGGTGTGGCCTCAGTACTTCATACTTCTTGCTAGGTCAGCGAAACTCAAGGAAGCTTGAGATTGTCATAGCACAGTGTTAGGCTCGATATACTGAGTAGATGATACTAAGTTGTTCAGATGATGATATCCATTTGCATGTGTTCTTAATGTGGACCTAAGGAAAGAGAGATCAAGGTCCTTAGAATAGAAGGAACATTCCCAGTCCTTTTCTACCATTCCAGACTGAAAGGCTGGTAGGGAGAAAATGGTAATTAATAAAGAATTAATAGATGATGCTTTGAATGAAGGGTTGGTTTTTGTGCTGGTTTTAGACAGGGTCTCAAGTATCCCATGTTGCCCTCACCCTGGCTGGCCCAGTTCACTTAGAACACAGTGCTTCCACTTTCCAATAGATAGTCTTACAAGAGGGGCCTCCGAGGTCTCTGAGGACAGCATTAGCCATTGATAGTTGAGGTGTGCAACCCACAACTATAGTTTTAGCCACTTTGTTCCATGTCTACCAGCTATTTCAGATTGTTGCTGTTCTATGCCTGACAATCAAGGACACAGAAAAATAACCTGATAGAGAGCAAGGACATGGTGATCAAATCCTTGTCTCTGCTGTATGTTCTGGAGAGGTTTGTTAAAATTCCAATATTCCAAAAAGCTTTATATAGGGCCCATCACATTAAGGGTCACTATGCACTGTTTCATCTAAAATGGCCTAATCAGAACTGACCGCCAGACAACACTTCCTGCGAAGTTCCTATGAGAAGCTTAAGTTTTTTGTGTTTTTTCTTCTTCCTTCCTTCCTTCCTTCCTTTCTTCCTTTCTTCCTTTCTTTCTTCCTTTCTTTCTTCCTTCCTTCCTTTCTTTCTTTCTTTCTTTCACTTTATAGGTTTAGAGGAATGTATTTTGGACCACGGATCTGCAATTTTTATCCATACTGTCTGTTCCATGCCTTCTGGGGGAAAGTTCAACAAAGTTTCTATCTGCTCTTGATATAACTTCACCTTGTGGTAAATTAAGAAAATTAATAACGTATAATGCTTGTGCCAATATAGCTCTGGGACTGGTCTGCAAACTCCATTCAGGCTGCATAAGGTCATCTCTTTTCCTCCTTTTTGATTTTATAATTTGTCATTTCAGGGTATGGTGAACCCTTTGAGCAAAAGCTTGTCCTGGTGAATTGTGTTCTATATGAGTAATATGTACAATATGATATCGTTGATAAAATTGTTTAAATTGATAAGAAATATATGGTGGTCCATTATCAGTTTTAATTTTAGAGGACAGTCCCATAACAGCAAAATTTCCAATTGATGCTGTATAACATGAGCAGTGTACACTCCTTAGTCTGATCTAGTGATGAATCAACTGCTCTTGAGGGTGGATTGGAATTCTAGTCACTGTGAGGCAGGAGCATTAGTATCCTACAGCCACTCTGGGCTCCATAGGAAGACCCTGTTTCAATAGTAAAAGGGGTCACCTGCGAGTTCTTACTGTCTTCCCTGAGGCCTTCCTGCTGGAGTTAGAATAACTGTCTCACCAAGTTGAAGTAGAGGGCAGAATGTTGGTGCCTTCTATAATGAGGACTAGTGACAGATGGTCTATGGAAATTTTAGAAAGATCTACAGGTATTTATGTCCTGTGCATGGGAATTGCTGGCTTCCCTGTGGCCTTTGCCTTTAATTTGCAGTCCATGGGGCACCTGGGAATGTCCCCAAACCAGGCTGCACACAGGGCTTGTCCCATGATTCTCACTTGCACCCAGTGCCTGCCTGATTGTCATAAGTCTGACAGAGCCACTGTATGCTCACCTGACACCTGCAGAGAGCAGTATATGGGACCCTACCATCCCCACACTGCACATCAGTGTCTACATTGTCCCTACATGGCACTGAGATGATCTAAGCTGCTTCCGGCCTATGTGCTGCCTCAGAATCTGACCATTCCTAATTTCCTCCTCTCACACCCACACTAGAAGCCCTGTACCCACACTAGCCCCAGCTGGCCTGTTGCCTACTGACATCTCATGGACTCTGCCCCAATGCCCTGCCCTGCCCTGCCCTGCCCTGCCCTGCCCTGCCCTGCCCCGCCCCAATGCCCTGCCCCAGTGCCCTGCTGTGCCCTGCCCTGCCCTGCCCTGCCCCAATCCCCTGCCCTACCCTGTCCTGCCCTGCCCTCACTCAGCTGACATTGTGGACATCTCAAGACAGTCACTGGACAATGGCTGACACACTTGTCTGAAGACTGGAAATGTTTCTCGATCTTGGAGAGGAAAGAAGGACCCTCCAACTACACTGTCCTCTAAGGAAGTTTATTCAGGTGAGGGATGACAGGGACTGTTTTGTCTCACGTCACACATGTCAGTAGAAAATATCCTAGGTATTGGATGGCGCTGTTAGCATTAACAGAACAAAGCCCATAGTGTTGGGAAGATTAATAAATTATGAGTAGGATTAGAAAACCCCAAGCCTCTTCCAGGTTCTAGGAGAGCAAAAAATACCACCAAACATAGCATTAATGTGATAGGTTGGTTAAATCTAGTTACTAGATTCTAGTGTGATAACTATGACTTTTTGTGTCATGCTCAGCTTATAATGACTAGAGGACCTAAGCTTGAGAGTCACCAATTCCTCTCCCTTGCTTCTCTAGCTGCTGAGCATTGAAAAGCCCTAATGAGACAGCATCGGTTTGCAGACATACTGAATAAGTCTTCTGCACTTTATCTCTCTGAGTCACCTCCACTCTCAGTAAGTCAGTTTAATTCCATAAATTGTAAATGAGTCACGTGGAAAATATACTTTCTCAATACGATCACAGATTTCCATGTAAAAGGTGAAACATGAACTATCCCACCTAAGTTCTGGGCTAGCACAGACATGCTCTGCAAAAGAAACATGTGGTCACAGCTGCAGTCTGCATTCACTATGGGTGCTCTTGAGGACCTCCCTAAACTGCATAGATTAAGATAATTATCTTGCTTTCTATCAAAAGAATTCATTATGCCAAGTTGGCCTGTAGAAGGAGGCTAGTCTCTTCTGTATTTTATCAGATGTGCTTAATGTATATAATCATCGATAGTAAGTGAAAGATCTGTTTGGAATTGAAACTGAGTGATGCTGGAGGGTGATCCTGAATGCACAATGAGCAGTGGAGGCACCAGAGCCCGGTGTGGATGCCTAGCAGGCTCCCACATTGAGCAGGCACCGCTCAACCACCTGTACATACAAATCTCCTGAGATCTCTCTCCTTAATGGGAGATGATGGCGTCCATCTAGTATAGCACATGCCCTGGAAGGACAAAAGCTACCTACAGGAGCTGTGGTGATGGCTCACAGGTTAGAGCATCTGCTGCTCTCTCAGAAGAACCACATGGTCCCTAACAATCATCTACAATGGGGAATGCTATTCCCTCTTTTGGATCATGAGGGAAATGCACTCAGGAGTGGCCCAGACATACATTTGAAAAAAAAAATTCATTGAGTTAAATGATAAAAATAAATATAATCAGCAACAATAAAAAACACAGCATATGAATGATCAAGTGAAACAGCACCTATAAAAACCTATTTCCCAAAATGACGTTGATGGTTATTATCTTTGTGGTTTAATACTAATGCTGTATTGTAATAAAAACCGAGGCACATGGTTCTTGATTAGGATTATTCTATATTCCTTTGTGAAAGTTGTCATTTTTTCTGCAGCTCTACAGGCATGAGTGTGTGTTACTCAATATCTGGGCAATCAGTCAATAAGGAATGTGTGTTGTAGACTGATATAGATTAGGATGAGCAGAACACATGACAGCATGGATACAGTATGTCAGTGATTACATCATAAAGTGTGTGTCCATAAAAAAAGTCACATTATCCACACAAAAGACACTATCACCCTGTGTACACCTTGGTGGCTTTAAATTCCCTATTTACTCATGCTGCCTGGACCATGCAAAGATCCATATCCAGCTGTCAGTTCTAAGTCTACAGGAGGGGAAAGGACCCTTGAATAAGATGGTCTTAAGAGTCAAGAGTTACAAATCAATTTTTATTCATAAGGAATACAATTTACAAAAAACAGGCATAAAATGAACAACTAAAATGGTATAAAAAATGAAAAACAGTTACAAGAATATATAACTATGATATAACAAAAAGAAAACTTCAATGAAAATCATAACCAAAAACATTTCTTAACAGCATTTTCTTAATGAACATTTAGAAACACAGTTGTAGTGCTGTTTCTCCTCTAGGACATGAGATGTCAAGGCAGTCCCCTCAGATGTCTCTCAAATGGTGTTATCTGTATGAGAGAGGAGAAAGACCTCAATGAGACAGGCTGGCATATGGATACATAAATTTAGGGTCTCTATACAATGAGGAAATTAACTGAGAAGAAGAATATTCTCCCCAAAAAAGTCTTTGACTGTTGAGGATTGTCGTCAGCAGGGAACTCCTGACAGAGAAACTCACTCTTCAGGGGGCTGTCTTCCTGGGATCTGTCCTATTCCATGTCTCCTGCAGTTCCTGAGACCTGGGAGGAGAAGGCAGCTATTAAGACACTGATTTGGTGGGGACATGCATACCAGCTGTGAAGTTGCTGCTTTCTGTCCCTTCAGCTGCATTGGACAGACAGCACTGATCTTTTCACTGAAATCATTGCTGATATCTCTGCAGCCTGGGGAAAGTCACCAACAACCCTCACAGTACTGTGGGATAACAAGCTGCTCCTCAGACTTCTACCAGTGAAAACCAAGAACGGGGAAAGGAGAAGAGACCTAACTGGGTTGCAGGAAGAAAGGAGAAGGCCACATGATACTGAGATCAAAGCCAATGACCAGGACTCATTTGCCATTTGCACTTGGTTCTTATCCCTACAAGGTGCTTCCAACCATCACATGACCCCTGTATGACCTTTGTCACACGACCAAGAACTCGTTGAAAACTCTTCATAGCATCCAATCTATGACAGGGAGATGCAGTCATGTGATATGTTATTCCTCTGTCACCATTTCTGGCCTGCAGTTACAAAAAGGGCAGATAAGTGTATTTGCCCATAATTCAGTTTCTGAAGAGTGGTTAACATCCCAGAATACTTGTGCATAGACAGAGCAATGAATAACTCTATCACATGAGGTAGGTGACTGATTGGGTGTGGGGAGATTAGAAAGATGATAGGGGAAGCAAAGATGTATCCAATAGGCAAATGGTATCAGACATTGTTAATCTGACTCAGCTGCTTGTTCCTACCACATTTTGCTGGGTCTGGAGGTTGCTGGTCTTCTCCTGTTCGTCTTCAGCATTCGGGTTCAACTCAAACAAATATCGCTGTAACTCCTTGCTCTCCTGCTTCAATGTGACCAACTTCTTCTTCATACATGCCTGGTCCATCAGGAGCCGGCTGTGCAGGTTGCTGGAAACACACTCTGCATAGTAAGATCCTGAAGCCTCTTCCTCCCATTCCAACTGCCAAATCCCACAAACTCCACCAGGACCCAGATACCCATAAAGACTTCATAGAATACATCTCCATACATGTAAGGCTGCTGCCCAAACAGCAAACGGCCAATCCAGGGAAGAATAAATTGTTTCTGTGACCCAAGCCCCAATAAGAGTCCATGTCTCTCCAAAAGAACAAGGGATCTACAACTACCCATGAGAGCCCAATGCATCGGGGCAACATCAATTAGTAGGCGGCAAATAACCACAAGAGGACAGTAGAACCAAGGGAGGTCATGCAAACCATGTGGTCCACACATTGAGCTTTGTTAAACCTGGTATGACCCCAGACCCACAGGTTGGCCTAATAACACTCTGATGCCTGAATCAGTGTAGTCCTATCCAGAGCCTTCTAAAGATGCATAGACACTGTGGTGATAACTGACAGTCTCTTATGGAACTGAATCTGAGTCCAAAAGACCCACGGCACAGTGATATTTAAACAGCAGAAGACATGGACCCAGAGCTACAGGCTCTCCAGTCCAGAACAAAGAGAGGCAGCAATGGATATTCCACAAGTGATGGGCACTTCTGACCAGTACTTACCGATAGAAGTTAATCTCCTTCTTGAGCTCCTGAAATTTCTCACGATGTTCAATGTTCTTTGTGTCTAAGTTGTGCAGTAATGACATGACCTCTTTCTCCTTTATCTTCAAGTTTTCATAAAATGGATTTGGCCTGAAGTAGGGGCTGGCCCCAGGAAGATAGAACCCAATGAACATCGAGGTTTAGGATTATAGGAACTCAGGCTGTGTCCTGTACTACCCCAAGCCTGGAAGGACACTTTCTGAATTCTTCATATTTGGATCTTCTTCAGCTTCAGAAACTTGGAATTGTGTGCCCAGGACAACAGAAACTAAGCACCCAAATAAAGGGTCCCCTGGCTCACTTTTTTCAATCAGGAGGGCTGGATCTGCATTCAAACCTGTTATGCTGTCAAGAGCCTAGGCCACAGAGATTACCCAACCACACACACACACACACACACACACACACACACACACACACACACATCCAGAAACCTCTGATTTCATTTTTCCTGTTTTGACAAGTGGAATGCTACAAGCCGAATAACTAATATTCTAGAGGCAGACAGTACACATAATTCTGGAGATGAGACCAGATATTGCCACAAACTTATAATCAGCCCAAAGGCATACAAATGTATATACAAATGTGACTACACAGGCAAAGAACTGTGCTGTTGAAAGTGGGGCTTCCAAAATAAAGCACTTACACCTCCAAGAAACTAATATAAAGGTAAATCCTGAGGTCAAAAAACAGACCCCTAAATTCCAAAGCTGGAGGGATAGAGAAACATATAAAGGTTGTGCATATGCATGCAAAGCTGTGCACACACAGACACACAAACTGGGGCACACCCACAAGAAAAGAAAATTAAGGTCTCCAGCTCCGAAAAAAAGAACCAAAAAAAAAAAAAAAGAAAAGAAAAGTAAACAGACTCAGAGAATGAGAAAGAGAGACAAATATGGAAAGAGCACAATGAGAATCAGTAGAAATGCATGCACCATTACTGTCTCAGAGTGTAAGGCACAGAGACAAGAAGGAGCAGGCCAGAGCCTCAGGCCTTCTACTTAAGCATTGATATGAACACTGTGGGACCTGTCACCTAAGGCTGCTGCCAGGAGATGATAGCGTTCAGTCACCTTCCTAGCAAGTACAAACACTCTCCACAAACTCACAGCACCTAGAACCTTGCAAAGCTGCCACCTGTCAAGGGCTTTCCAATTGTACACTGGGAAATCATGCTCCAGTGACTTTATCCCTGAAATCTTCACTGAGATTGAAAGTTCAGATTTTCAACAGGCAGAATCAGAGAGTCCATTTTCAATCTCACTCCTCAGTAAGGCTCAGGTTCTGAATCTCCTCTCTATGGGAGATGAGGTTTAGAACAAGGTCGTTTGTTTGGAGCAATGCATACCTCTTGCTCATGGATCCACCTGTCACATAAAGGAGGCGATCTGTCAGCTCATTTCTCTCCTTGGTAGTTAGCTCCAGTTCTCTATTCAGCCTCTCCTCTTCCTCGTTGGCCTGCACCTTGTTTAGGACATTTTCAGGGGATGACGTCTGTCTGCAGGCCTCTGTAGGTAGAAGAACACAAGTGAACCCGCATGGGGCGAATGCATAGAGCATACATAGACCACAGTGAGGTCCAAACAGGAGAACATGCTTGGAAGCCAGTGTCACTGCAAGGAGTTTGGTCTATGTGTAAGAGGCATCCTAAGTGGATCACAGTTCCCCCACTACTATATAGAGACCAAGAGATGTAAGCAGCCAGGTGTTCCCCATGCCCACCCACACAGGCTTACAAGTACCAGAGAGATGCCTTCTCCAGGATTATTATCAGGTACGCAGGCTACAACCTGGTTTCAGGACCCTCACCCCTCTGGTTTCAGAAGTCAGATCATCAATTCAGCATCCACAATGACTTGATTGATCAGGGATAGTCAGATATCCTACACTGTTACTCTAGTCCAATAACTTTGCATTAAAAAGTCATGTAGGGGGAGGACATGGTCAACAGACTTATTAATTCCCCCTACTGAAATGACAAATGCCCCAGAAGTGCCAATAGGTTACAGGCTCTTTCTCTCCCTGCTCCATATAGTTTGGCTACTTTAGAAAAATATCTGCTACACAGAACGTCTAATATATGAAGGTAAGATTGGCCCCGTCAGCCAGAGGTAGTCAAAGGAGTTCTAAGAATATAAGGTCATGCCAGGAGCACAGTTCTCTCCCTCTTACTACTGTCAGATATTCACTGAATTTAAAGAAGCAATGAAAGTGAAGTACATTGATGCCCTGTTTAATTCAGAAAAGTTATACCCTCCATGACTCCTGATGGTGTTATTATATCAATTTAATATACCGAATGCACTGTAAAAGTAAAGACTAGAAGTTCACCGAATAATAGCATAGGCATTGCCATATCCTCCATGTGGTTATGGAGAAACTAATGATGTGAAAACCTTGACTTTCAGGAATTGTGATAATCATGGAATTCAATATCTGTGGAGATGTTCCAGTGGTTGTGGCCCATTACTAAAACGGCCAGCGGAAGACCCCCACACACACCCCTGACAGGAAGCTCAACATACACTGCCCAGAACTTACTCCACATTCCCCATGTCCTGTGTCCATCATTACCTTTAGGTTTCGTTTGCTTCACTCTAGACTCTTCTCTATCAACATCAACTCTCCCAAAGCGCCTACAAAGACGGGCAAACATGTCTGTGGATATATCCTTTGGACACTAAGAGAAAAAGTAGGGAATTGGTTGTCACAACGATACTGGTGACATCACAGGGATTCCAAGAAGTCTCTAGGAGACAATAGAATGTCCACGAAGGGACGGCTGATGTCATGGATAACAGACTTTGCCTCCCTGCTAATGTTCTCCCTGTACTGAGCAAAAGCTGATGTGCCCTTTTCAGGGGACTTCCCTGTGGCATAGCCACTGAGCACCACATGCTTCCAAAGCCAAATCTAGGCTTGATTGGAAAAACCGAAGTCATTGCTATGTATCTAAATGAGTACTTCCTCCCCAATCCCTGCACAGAAATGTTTCATCCTACCTCAAATTCTCCTCAGTCAGCAATATTACCCATTAAAGATTACTGAGAAATCACACCAGTTCCTATAAGTAGCCAAAGAGGTCTCCTGTCTCATCATGTGCAGGTGCATGAAATCACACCCAGAAATAGCCTGTAGGATAGGTTTCGATGTGGGTGTGTGTTATAGGTACAACCTGAAGCTTTGTGCTTAACATTTGACAGTTGCCACCAGATTCCTTAGGAGAAAGAATTGCATTCATTATGGTCTTGGCAACAATGTGGTGATCTGTTAGCAGAGGAAACTGAAATATTGGATCCACCAGGGAATGCACCCTCAGGCTGAGTGTGGGGCTCTCCTCTCTGCACCTAAGTTACCAAAGCAGGATTGCTTACAGGCCTCTCTAAGCTATAACATATGATTTCATCTGAAAAATAAAACAGTCAGCAGATGTGTGTGTGGGGGGGGGGTGCAGCCAAAGGAGTAGGACAAGCCTGGAGACATAACTCAGTGGACAGAGTAAGAAACAAGCATCTTCACTCCTGTTTCATGGATCACCCCACAAAACACAAACGCATCTATCCTACTTAAAAAAAAAACAAGTTATTTTATTGAATGCATACACTAATACTGTTTACAGTATTAGTAGCAAAGCTCAGATTTTGGGGGCAGATCCATGACTTGAACTATCTTCCTGACAACATATAAAACAATATATAAATAAATAAATAAATAAATAAATAAGAAAGAAAAAACAGAAAAATAAAAAAAAACACAAAAAGCACAAGCCTTTCATGTGAAGTTACAGAAGAGTGATCCAGTGGTCACTTCTGACCAGGCCATTTTAGCTATGACAGTGCATAGTGACCCTTAATTTGATGGGTCCTATATAAAGCTTTGTGCAATATTGTCATTTTAACCAACCTCATCCAGAACATACATAACAACACAGGATATGATTGCCATGTCCTTGCTGTGTATCAAGTTATTTTTCTATGTCCTTGATTGTCAGGCATATTACAGCAACAATCTGAGGTGGCTGGTAGACTTGGAAGAAAGTGGATATGAAAGATCCCCGTTTGATATCAGTACAGCCATTTCTTACGAATGAGAATCTTTTAAGCTGGCCCTCGCTTAGCCCCTACACATTAGACAATAGAATAGAAAGTACAGAAAGCACATTCCCACCCACTCTCTAGGAAGCTGCCGGACCATAAGAACAGAGGGTACAGAACATATTTACTGCAGGGCAATTACAAGACAGGAAACATCTCTGGGAAGCTGACTGACCACTATAGAAGTGAGATGTCCTTGGTACTGAATGCAGCTGTGCTATAGGCTGACATAGCTATAGCCTTGTCCTGGGAACTCCAGAAGAGAAACACCTGCCAAGACAGATATCCTTGGTCCTTGTCCTGGGAACCCCAGGATAAGAAAACATATATCAAGTTAGAAGTCCTTCGTACTGAAATGGCTGCATTGATGTGGTACGGCCTTATCCCAGGAATTCCAGGACGAGAAAGATCTGCCTAGTTATCCTTGGCACGAAATAGCTGAGCTAAGGAAACTGTGTAATCTTAACTGACTATTTAAGCTGTATATTTCTGTTGTTTGAGGCTCCTCACATCCCTCCTGTGTGAGGACCGTGTCGAGCCCCAGTGCATTGGTATCCCAAAGTAAACCTCTTGTTTTTACATCAAGACTGAGTCCTGTGTGTTCATGGGGTGGTGATTGTCCTCAGGACTGGAGCGAGAGTCTCCTGTGTCTGAGGGTCTTTCAGATAAAGCTATAGTTGTGGGTTACACACCTCAGTTCTCATTGGCTAATGCTGTCCTCACAGTCCTTGGAGGCCCCTTTGTAAGACTACCTGTTGGAAAGTAGAAGCAGCTTTATTTGAGCTCAAAGTGAACGTGACAAGCAACGTAGAGAACAAGATGGGGTAATTGAGAACTTGTCTAAAACCAGCACTGAAACCCACCCTCCATTCAAAGCATCATCTACCAATTCTTGAATTTTTACCATTCTCTGCCAACCAGTCTTTCATTCAGGAAAGGTAGAAAAGAACTGCAAATGATCTTTGTATTCTAAGGACCTCGATCTGTCTTTCCTTAGGTCCACGTTAAGAACAAATGAAATGGGTATGACCATCTGAACAACTTAGTATCACCTACTCAGCATTTCTAGCCTAATACTGTGCGTATGGCAATCTCAAGCTTCCCTGAGTGTTGCTGCTCCAGCAAGAAGAATGAAGTTCTATGGTCAATCCCCAGTGAACCTTTCAAGGGGTTAGAAGAAAGCCATCAGAGATACTGCACTTCTTTGTCCTTCGATTAAATCAAGATGATACAACGTGAATCTATTGGGATATTCAACCATACATCTTCCTCACAACCCCACCTATCTGAGGTCATTGCTTGGCAGAATTCATGCCCCACCATCCTAGATATTTCTTGATTCATTGCTGCCCAGGGCCAGGTTTCCTGAGTTTTGTTTTTTATAGAATTGGGTGTAGCCAATCATAGTTGCCCTCTGTAAGAAATGACAAATATCTATAATAACTGAATATTCTGAAGGTTTTTATACTGGTTTTATTATACATATAACTGTGAAACGGAAAACATACATATTTGATCAATGAAATGAGTAAGATTGATTTAATGAACAGAAAAATGGATGGAACTTCAAAACTTCCATGATTACATATTATCTATTTAATTCCCTCCACAATAGCAAGAAGCGGACATTATTATTTACTTAAACCGAGAAAATATTAATTGTTTGGCCTGCTTTTCTGAGCTTCCTTAAAGGTATAGTTAATTGACAGAGCTGTGGTTTAAAATTAGGGTCCATATTCTTCTGTTTTAAATGTGTGCCTTTTCTTTCTATTTTTTTCTCCATCTTTATTAAATTGGGTATTTCTTATTTACAGTTCAATTGTTATTACCTTTCAGGGTTTCCATGCAAACATCCCCCTAAACCCTCCCCCTCTCCTTTTATATGGGTGTTCCCCTCCCCACCCTCCTCCCATTACCACCCTCCCCCCAACAATCCCTTCACTGGGGGTTCACTCTTGGCAGGACCAAGGGCTTCCCTTTTATTTCTAGTGGGTGCTGCTCTCCCTGCTCCATGGGAAGTGGATGGGGGGAAGGCCCGGGCCTGAGGTGAGTTGGAACTGGGGTAGAAAGGCATAGGGCCTCCTAGGTGAGAATGCCAAACCACCACTGCTGCTGCAGCCACCATGGAGAAGCCCTTGTTCCTGCTGCAGGGAGGAGAGTCTAGTGCCCACAAGATGGCTGAAGGGGAGCTGAGAGTGGACAGCTTCATCACCCGCCTGCTGGAGGTATGAGGATATCGTCCGGGAAAAATTGTGCAGATGACTGAAGCAGAAGACCGAGGGCTGTGTATCACGTCTCGTGAAAACTTTCTTAGCCAGCCAACAGCTGTGAACACAGGTTTCTTTTGGAGAGCAGGCCTGTGCAGGCCCAGAAACTAGGTGGGACAGTTCAAGCTACCCTTTTTCCATGGCCAATCTCAGATCATATTCAGAATGTATTTCTTGGGCTAAAGAGTTGGCTTAGTGGTTAAGAGCACTGACAGCTCTTCCAGAGGTCCTGAGTTCAAATCCCAGCAACAACATGGTGGCTCACAACCATCTGTAATGAGATCTGATGCCCTCTTCTGGTGTATCTGAAGACAGTCACGGTGTACTTGTATATAATAAATAAATAAATAAATCTTTAAAAAAAAAAAGAGTGTTTCTTCCAGGTGATGGATTTCCAATTTATGGAATTGAACTAACTTACTGATGGTGGAAGTGACACAGAGAGTTAAAGTACAGAAGGAATAATCCAGAATGTCCACCAACAGTTGCTGTCACACCAGGACTTTTAAAAGCTCAGCTGCTAGAGAAGCAATGTAGTCTTTGGTTATTCTCAAGCTTAGGTCTTCTAGTCATTATAAGCTGACCATGACACAAAAAGAGTCATCTATATCAAAATAGAGAATAGTAACTAGATTCACACCACACTATCACATTACTACTGTATTTGAGGTTCTCAGTTAATATCTAAGAACCTGGAAGAGGCCTGGGTCTTGCTACACATACTTATAATTTATGTCTCCATTGTCAACTGAGATTCTTCATGCAGCCTGGGGTCAAGGAGGTCATCCCACAAAGCACAAAACACCCATCTCAGATAAACATGTATAATTTATTGAATCCAAAACATCCATGATTTTCAGGAGACAATTAAATGTTGAAACCTAAGGATAATAGATAGAGAAGAGAATTAAGATTTCTAGTTCATAGATCCAGTAAACACCTTCAACAAATCATAGCAGCAAACTTCCATAAGGTAAAGAAAGAAAAGGCCATAAAGGTACAACAAGCCTATAGAACATCAAACTAATTGTACCAGAAAAATTCCTCCATTCACATAATAATTAAAATGCTAAATGCACAGATCAAGAAAGAACATTAAAAGGGGTAAGGTATAAATATCTAGTAACAAATAAATTCAGACATATCTGAATTACACCAGACTTCTCAACAGAGATTCTAAAAGTCAGAAAATCTTGGGCAGATGTAATGCAGACACAGGCTCCTATATCCAGCATAATCCTCAATCAACATAAAAGGAGGAACCAGGATATTTCATGACAAAACCAAATTTAAACAATTCTTTTCTGTAAGAAAGCACAACAGAGGCTAATAGGAGGAAAACTCCAAGAAAATAAACTAAACTATACCCAAGAAAAACCAAGAAATTAATCTTCTCTCAATAATTTAAGAAAAGAGAAGCACACAAACATAATTTCACCTATAACCAGAAAAAGAAGAGAATGCAGCAATCATGGGCTTTAATATCTGACCAGATCCTCTTTCCCTAATCCCCAAGCTCCCAGGGACCAAACTGCCAGCCAAAGTGTATGCAAGGATGCTCTATGGTTCAAAGTGAGGTCTGTAGCCCCACCAAATGCAGACCCTAGAGGTGTGAGGTGGGAATGGATATGTGTGGGTGCAGGAGCACTGTCACATAGGCAAAGGTGAGCAGAAATGGGATGTAAGGTTTGATGAGGGGAGTGTGGAAAGCAGGACAACAGTTGAAATGTAAATAAATAAAATAACCAATTAATAAAAAATAGCCAAAAATAAAATAACAAGTAAAAAGTTAAATGAAAATTAAACCAAACCAACCAACCAAACAAACAAAAATCCCTGTAGTGGATTGGCCTAATGCTGCTTGTATTTTAATGCTAATTTGTAGAACTCAAGACTGGTTAACCCCAAATAAATGACCCTGCTCCCAGTTAACTGTGATTATAAAGAAGCCACCAGCCAACAGCTGCACAGCAGACAGATGGGGGAGGTGAGCTTTGAGGGCTTTGCTAGAGAGGATCATGAGGAGGGAAGAAGGAGGAAGAAGCTGCCAGAGAATAAAGGAAGAACATGTGTGATGGAGAGGAGAGAGGAAGAGGAAAGCAGCCATGGTTAAGGGAGAGGAGAGCCTGGTCCTGAGGGCTGTCCAAGGGGAACAAAGAGCAGCCAAGATGCTACATAGCCTGTAAGAGTTGAGCCTTATTGTTTGGAAAGTAGATCTGGTCCATGGAGGTCAGGCAGCTGCACAGCTACTGTGCTGACTAATGCACACTAAAAATAAATTTAACAATATATGAGTAACCAGTAAGACAGCTCTGTAGCGGATCCTAAAAGGAATACTTTACTTTGAAGGGAAGGACAAAACACCAGAGAACACAGGGGATAAATTAATAAAACTAGGAAAGTTAATCAAAGAAGACTGTGAAAACCACAAAAATTAACAAAATGACAAAATTTAATACATAGGTTTAAATAATAATTACATATCACTAAACTCAATATCTAGGGTGGTGGGGCATGAATTCTGCCATGGTCTGAACTCAGAAAGGTGGGGTTGGGAGAAACATGTCTGGTTAAATAGTCCACCCACATTGTGTCAATGTGATTTAATCTAAGGACAAAGAAGTGCAGCATCTCTCACGGCTTTCTTCTAACCCCTTGAAAGGATCACTGGGGTGTGGCCTCAGTACTTCATACTTCTTGCTAGGTCAGCGAAACTCAGGGAAGGTTGAGATTGTCATACAACAGTATTAGGCTAGATATACTGAGTAGATGATACTAAGTTGTTCAGATGGTGATACCCATTTGCATGTGTTCTTAATGTGGACCTAAGGAAAGAGAGATCAAGGTCCTTAGAATAGAAGGGACATTCCCAGTCCTTTTCTACCATTCCAGACTGAAAGGCTGGTAGGGAGAAAGTGGTAAATAATAAAGAATTAATAGATGATGCTTTGAATGAAGGGTTGGTTTTTGTGCTGGTTTAAGGGAGGGTCTCAAGTATCCCATGTTGCCCTCTCCCTGGCTGGCCAGGTTCACTTTGAGCTCAGATAAACCTGCTTCCACTTTCCAATAGATAGTCTTACAAGAGGGGCCTCCGAGGTCTCTGAGGACAGCATTAGCCATTGACAGTTGAGGTGTGCAACCCACAACTATAGTTTTAGCCACTTTGTTCCATGTCTACCAGCTATTTCAGATTGTTGCTGTTCTATGCCTGACAATCACGGACACAGAAAAATAACCTGATAGAGAGCAAGGACATGGTGATCACATCCTTGTCTCTGCTGTATGTTCTGGATGAGGTTTGTTAAAATTCCAATATTGCAAAAAGCTTTATATAGGGCCCATCACATTAAGGGTCACTATGCAGTGTTTCATCTAAAATGGCCTAATCAGAACTGACCGCCAGACAACACTTCCTGCGAAGTTCCTATGAGAAGCTTAAGTTTTTTGTGTTTTTTCTTCTTCCTTCCTTCCTTCCTTCCTTCCTTCCTTCCTTTCTTTCTTTCTTTCTTTCTTTCTTTCTTTCTTTCTTTCTTTCTTTCTTTCTTTCTTTCTTTCTTTATAGGTTTAGAGGAATGTATTTTGGGCCACGGATCTGCCCCTAGTATCTTAGCTATGGATGTGATCAATCAGTGTTAGTGTATGCATTCAATAAAATGTCCATTTTTGACTAAGGTAGATGCTTCTGTGTTTTGTGGGGTGACCCATTGTCAATGTGTAGTGAGTTGGGGCCCTGGGTATGGTCGCATACCCCAGGACACAGGGGATGCAGAGCAAAGGCAGAAGAAACTGCACGCAGTTGCAAGCTTTATTAATCCTTATTAAGCTAAGAATATGCATTACTACAATTTTCATTGTGTCAAGATACCATAAGATCATTATTCCCAGGATACCAGGAAGAATGAGGGAAGATTAAACAAAGAAAAACGAATAAACAAAAGCTTCTTCTAAAAATATTCATATAACAAATCACCTCTCTTATTATAATCAAAATATACTCACCATTACCAAGAGAGCGTTAGAACCACTTCCACAGAAATGGGACACAGCAGAACATAATTTAAGGCCAAGTGAGAAAAACATTTTCTTCTCCAGGGCGGCATTCCAGCCCCTACTTGAATCTGTCACCAGGCCTTTCTTGACCCTGCCTGGGAGCTGCATCTCTATGTCTTAACAATTCCTTCTTTTTTCTTTTGTTTTAAAGTAACACTTTACATAACATAGCTAAAGGTCCTTGTAGGGGTTTAGTCATGTAAAAATAAAGCAACATAATACATAATGTACATAAGATTATGGCAAAACTAGCTCCTCCCAAGCTATGGAAAATCCTTTGAAACCAAGCCTTGGGATCTAATCCTGTCAATTGATCAGCCAATAATTTCGCTATTTCCATAGGGGTAGTATCTTCTAGCTGTTTACCAAAAGACATTCGAACATCATATTTCAAGGCATTAATTACTTTTGAAGCACTTTCATTACCCTCTAAATAGGCTTGAATTAACTTCCAATCATGTTCTGTGTCATTATCCATATATTTACTAACAGAAAAGTAGTAGGATTTCATCATGATAAGCAATATAAGCCCGATAACTGGCATGGCCGCAGCAGAAGAAACCATGAGTAAAACACACATTGCTAAGAATAAGTGCTCAGCAGTAAAGGACTTTCCTGAAGGGGACAAAATTATTCCTTTCAGTGCTTAATCGCTTCACCTTACCCCATTTAGGTAATAGGGTTGTCACTACACGGATCCTTATCCATTGTTGTTTGTGGACACTAAGATAAGCCAGGGCCTCAGTAATGGAGGACACCTCCTCATCTCCTGAGAACATCCATCAGGAGAAAATGTAGCTGGTTTAACTGGATTCCTTTGAGGGTAGGGAGCAGTTCTTATCATTCTGTGCTTGGATCCATCTCCTGGGTAACCAGAATAGTCTCCCATCCTGTAATGAGACAAAACCCTCTCCCCTACATACAATGATGTCCCTTCCTGCCATTCAGCATCCCAGGCAATTTTTATCCATACTGTCTGTTCCATGCCTTCTGGGGGGAAGTTCAACAAAGTGTCTATCGGCTCTTGATATAACTTCACCTTGTGGTAAATTAAGAAAATTAATAACGTATAATGCTTGTGCCAATATAGCTCTGGGACTGGTCTGCAAACTCCATTCAGGTTGCATAAGGCCATCTCTTTTCCCCCTTTTTAATTTTATAATTTGTCATTTCAGGGTATGGTGAATTCTTTCAACAAAAGCTTGTCCTTGTGTATTGTGTTCTGTACCAGTAATATGTACAATATGATATCGTTGACAAAATTGTTTATATTGATAAGAAATATATGTTGGTCCATTATCAATTTTAATTTTAGAGGGCAGTCCCATAACAGCAAAAGTTTCCAATAGATGCTGTATAACATGAGCAGTGCGTACTCCTGGCAATGGTGTAGCCCACACAAATTTTGAAAAATTATCTATGCTTACATCTATATGTGAAAGGCGACCAAACTCAGAAATATGGGTTCCATCCATCTGCCACGATGTATTAAGTTGCATCCTTCTGGGATTAATTTGAGATGGAACACATTTTATACATGAAGACTGACACATAGGACAATTAGCAATAATTTGTTTGGCTTGAGAATAGGGAAGCTTATATTTAATATGTAAATATCCTGTATTGGCATGATTATGACTGTGTTCTTCTTGGGTAGCAAATGCCACTAATTGATCTACCATATGATTGCCAAGTGTTAAAGATTCTGGAAATTTTGAATGTGATCTAGTATGTGTAATGAATATTCTAGAGTTTCATAATAACAATAGTCCTTTAATATGTGAGAATAACATTTAATATAGGCTTAGATGTAGAAACAACAGCAGTCGCAATATTCTGTACTACTCCTACAACATAAGCAGACTCAGCTATAATATTTTTACATCATGAGTAAAATCCTGGAATACATTAATTACCGCTAATAATTCATTTTGTTGTACTGACCCAAAAGAAGATTCTTGTCCCCAAAATTAATCTTTGGTCCAATAAGCCATCTTGGTGTTAGAGCCATCTGTAAACACAGTAAAGTCTGATGGTAATGGATCAACAGAAATTAGTGTATTTATCAAATTTTTTTTTGTTTTTTAAAGCAATCCCACAATTTACTATGGGGAGGATGAAATTCAATATTTCCAGTGTAAGAAATCATGGCTAATTGAAAAACCTCAGACATCTGCATTAAATATTCCACTTTATCTTTGCGTAATGGGAAAACAAGAGCAGCACAATCATATCCCCACAAAGTAACAGGTCTTTGTATGCCTTGCTGAATAATTAAAGAAATTTGTTCCTCATAATTTGTTAATGTTTGGTTAAAGTTTTATTTAATATAAACCCATTCTAAAGGCAACTCATCCTGAGCGAAAGTGCCTGTAGGATATTCAAGAGTATTTAAACATATAATTTAATAACTCTATCTGGATCAATACGTGCCAAATATGCATCTTTCCATTTTCAGAAAAGATACCCTTGCATGCCTTCATATAAGCATTAATATCCCCAGCCTCCTTTATAGGTAATAATGCTCTCCTGTACTCTTCATTAGCATTTTCAAAAGCAAGCATTTGCAGCAGTTGTCCTCCAGCTTCCTCTCCTACCATTGTTCTTTCCAATGTTAATTTTAATATACATAAAAACTTAATATATGGTTCATAGAAAGCTACTACCTTTTTCAACCAACCAGTATCATCCTTTATAATAAGTCAGTTGGGCCACACCTTGAATCTACGCTGGCCTAGTTATAGGAAAAGAAAAAGCAGGTGAATTCATCATTATCAACGTGTGAATATAATGGTCAACATGCCATCCTCGGGAAAAGACTTAGAAAAACCTGATTCAGGCAGTGGTGCAGAGGGCAAAACTTTTACTTTCGTTTTGTCTTAATGAAGCTCTAGCTTCTTGTTCTGTATTCGTTATTACCCTGTCTGCATTCATGGCCTTGAACACAGTAAAAATTACAGCACAAAGAGATCAGGAATTGGAATCTTTTTGCCCTGCCTGACAGCCTTTTTCTCCTTAACTTTCACTTTGACCCAGATATCAGAATCCCTGGAACCCTCGTCAGGGAACCATGGAGTTTACTCTTGCTGTCTCTAAACACTTTTCTAAACCAGACTGATAGACATGAATTCCCTGCACTCTTAAAGATGCGTAAGCATAGCGAGATGAAGAGAAGGTTTATCTTGTCCCATTTCCTTGTAATAAAATGTACTTACCTTATCTGACTGTCCAGACTTACCTTCAGGGACCCTGTTCCAGTGCCATAGGTCGACGTCTAGGGTGTTGGGAGCCCTGCATCCGGTCGCATTCCTTTCTGTGTTTCCTGATGTTCAGTGGCCATGCCACTCCAGCATGCTTTGAAATGAACCAGTTCGCAACCACCACCACCAGCACCACCACCACCACCACCACCACCACCAGCACCACCACCACCACCACTACCAGCACCACCACCAATTTGGTTTTGTAAATAAAGTTTTATTGACATTGCCATCCTCAGCATTTACATCCTGTTCAGTGCTGCTTCTGGCTGCAGCTGCAGGGCTTAGGAGCCACAGAGCCCTTTAGGCTCCCAGAGCTGAGAGCATTGACCATTTGCCTTGTTTGTGAAAGAGGTGACTGACTCCTGTGCTCGAGGTGGCCATTCCGTGCCCCTTAACCCATAGCATAGGTCTCTGTGCCATCCTCTCCCTTTGCTGTGGTGTGCACTTCCTGGTACATTTCCGTTAGCTCTTGACATTTCCAGAGCATTGGGTCTTGCAAATTGAATTTGCATGGCACCAGGAATAGACCTGATAGCAGGGTGTGGGACACTCCCTATGGAGACCCTGCCCAGGGGCATAAGCTTACTTTTCCAGTCAACTCCCTGAACAGTGAGCCTTTGTGGGACAAGGTACTTCACGACATGACTTGACCTCTCTGCAGTGCACCCAATTCCTGCTTGGCTCAGATGTCCCCCAGAGAGGTTGTGTGTGTGTCCCCAGTAGAGGCAGCACTCTGTGTGGTGGCATTGACATGGCATCCAGGAAAGTGAAAACCAGAGGGACATGTCGGGCAGTTGGAAGCAGATGTCTGCGTCCATGGAGAGAAGGATGGACTAGACACTCCTACAGGAGGTGAGCTGAGAAGCACTTCCTTGGCTTTTTCACAGCCGTGTAGGCTGCATGCCATGCTGTGTACCCATGCTGTGCTGAAGCCCCAGGCTTTGAGTCTCCCACAGCTGCTGTGTCCTGGGGCCAGGGTAGGATTAAGCAGACTTCAGCAGGAGAAAGCTGAAAACCCTGGTTGCGGGGTGGGGATGGCACAGTCATAACACTCCTGCACATGAGGCCCCTGACTTAGAGCCGTACAGCAGCTGTGACAAGCCAGCTCTGGTAACACTCATCTGCAATGCCAGGCCATGGGGGGTAGAGGCAGTAGGATCAGTTGTTTAAATATCCTTGGCTACACGGCAAGTTCGAGGCCAGCCTGGGCAACTTTGTCTATGAAAATAAGACAAAACTAGGTCTTGACTCTGAGCATCACTGCCTGTACCTGGCATGGTTGCCCCACCCCAGGTAAGAAACCCCTCTGTCCAGAGGCCATAACTGCAGGAGACCCCTGGCCAAGTGTCTATACAGCGCCCTGTTTGACTGGTCTGTGCTGAGGACCAACCACGCTCTCCTCAACAGGAAGGACATGGGAGAGGATGTTTCTGTGAGGTCCAGGGCCCTGAGACGGCCGAGAATAAACCCTGTCCTTGGGAAAGCCATGGAGACTAGGAACCCAGGGGATCTCTGCAAACACCAGGGCTGGCAGAGGACTCTCATCCTCTACAGCAGCTGCTCTCAATCTGTGGGTTCTACAGCAGAGCTCCTGCACACCAGACATTTACATTACAGTTCCTCACAGTAACAAAGTTACACTCATGAAGTAGCTCTCCAATAAGTTTATGTTGGGATCACAACATGAGGAACTGAAATAAAGAGACACAGGATTAGGAAGGGTAAGAACCGCCATTATATAGGAACCCAGGCATCTGCACTCGGTGTCTGGAAGTGTGATAGGCTAGGCTTCACCCTCAGCGATGCCAGCATGTGGGCACCAAGCCCAGGTTCCACCCCAATGTTTCCTGGATATGTGCAGGCCTGGTTCCATCAAGAAGTAATAAAGGGACCCTTGGCAAAAAACACTGGGTACCAAACAGGTCAGGAAAACACACCCCCTCTGCTGCAACTCCTCTCAGAAGGGCTAGTCTTTCCAGGAGGCCCCGGCTATAACCAAACCTTGTCTCCCAGTGCTTGCCCATTGGTGTCTTGGCCATATTCAGATTTGAGGACTTTGAACAGAATAGCTTCGAGCAGATTTGCATCAATGAATCCAAAAAGCAGTTGCAGTCCTACTTCACCCAGCACACCTTCGAGCTGGAGCAGGTGAGAGTGGACACCTATTCCCCAGCCCAGCCCAGCCATCACCCTGAATGTCAGCTGTGTCCCTCAGTATCAGCAGGATGGGGCCTGGGCACCGTAGGTTCCCCAGGACCTAAAGCTATGTCCTTGAACTCAGTGCCAAGCTCAGCCCTTCCAGCCTCTTTCAACCCTTCTGGAAGCTCAACTGCTCCTGCAGCAAGGCAGCAGTGTGCACATTCTGTCACGTCATTTGTGTGTGTCTACAGGAGGTCAGAGCCTGTCCCCTCTGGTCCTTTCTTTTGCTGTATTTGCCTTTCTGAGGAGGCAGCACCCACAGGTATGGGAGGCAACCACATGCATATTCTGCAGCCATGTCTGATTCCTCTGAGCCTCAGTCCCACTTACACACCTACCCTCCAACCTCCCCCCTCCATGTCACCCCTGGGGCTCTGTAAACCTTCTTGCTTTCTGTCTTTATATAACTGGTGACACTGCAGCCCTCAGTGGTGTCATACAGTGTTAGTTTGTCTTTGCACTGCCTGGAGGTCTGACTTAGGAGAATGGCTACCATTCTCATTCCTGTTCAAGGATCAGAATCTGAATCCTATGTAAGGCTGAATAATATTCCAGCACATGGCTGGGCCATGTTGAATTCACACAGTCACCTATGGATTTTATGTGTTGGCTTGTAAACACACACATATAAGACTCAAGTGACACCCAAGTGGAGAATTGCTGGAGTCCTCCATGGCTTTCTGAACTGTCTGAGAGACCATCCTGTCCACAGTGTATAGGGCACCATCTACTCATAGCTCACACAGCATGAGAAGATTAGTGAGGGTTAACCTGGCTTCTCTGTCTCCTACTTTCTGCCACACTAGCCCTAGCATCTTTCTGTATTGCAGTGAATGTTTAGAACCCAGGAGGATGGCAGCTTCCTTGCTCAAATATAGCAAGTTCCTCCTTGCCTGCTTTGAGACTGAGTCTCATGCAGCCCAGGCTGGCTTTGATCTCACCATTAGTTACGATGGCCATGAACTCCTGGTTCTCATGCCTCAGACGTCTCTGAGCGCTGGGTGACAGGTATGCTCCACTCTTAAGTCCTGCCACTGGGACAAGAGTGAGCAGAGCCAGCTCTGAAGCACACACTTTGCTGGTGTCAGGGATGACTGACTTATGATCCTGTCTTCCTTGCCCATGGCCCTTCTCCTTGGTGCATGCCATCCTTCCTCCCTGTGACTCATGGGGGACACCAAACCTGAGGATGTCAGGAAGAAGTTTACTTACTTCACTGGGTTGGAGGCTGTTAGGTTCCTGCGTCAGTAGGTGCGATTCAAGCTAGAAGGTTTGTGGCATGAGAAACTGGAACAGAACTGGAATGGCAGGAACAATCGTCGCCTGGCTCTGAGAAGACCAGGTGGGCAGAAACTCATCGTTGGGCAGGTAGTGAGCTCAAGACCAGGCTGGGCATTGCTCAGTGCACGTGAACAGGTGTGCTTACATGGACATGTGTTTCCCCCACATGGTCACCACTTATCCAGGCATGGTGAATACTCCAAGGAGCTTTTTATGTTTTAACATTGTGTGTGTTTGTGTGTCCATACATACATATACACACATACATTCGTACATAAACACGAATACACGTACCTGAAAACACATGCATATACATGACTATACACATTCATGCTCATGCACAGATATATACACACCTACATGCATACACACATACATACACACACATACACACATACACACATACATGCATACACACATACACATATACATACACACATACACACACATACAATACATATACACACATACAAATACACCTATACACACATATAGACAGACATATACACACATATACATATACACGTATACACATACATGCATACACACATTCATATCCACACGTACATACAGACATATACATATATACTCACATACATGTAAGCACATGAGTGGAAGCCAGAGGACAGCTTGGCCCTTGGTTCTCTCCTTTTTACCACGTGGGTCCTGGGGATTGAGTCAAGCTCATCAGACTTGACAGCAAGTCCCTTTAACTGTAGAGCCCTCTCATTGGCTGCCAGTTGCCTCTTTCCACAAATTCTATCCATGGTGGAATGTTTACAGTTGTTATTCTCATGATTCCTTCAGCAATAGCGCAGACATCATTTACACTGCATTAGGAGTTATAATTCATGTAGATGTCAGGAGAGCTGGAGGCGCGCATGAAGAAGAGAGCCCACTTTCAATGTCATTATGTGGTATTGCCTTAGGCCCTTTTATACACTCCCCTGGCTTTGTCTGAGTATATGTTTGAGGTCTCTCTATGACTGTGCAAAGAAGTAAGAGATAGGGCTGGGCCACAAAATAGGAAAGTACTTGTTCATCCAAAAACAAAAACAAAAAACAAACAAACAAACAAAAATAGCTCTAGGGTTAAATATTGGTGCTAGTACTGAACTACACAGCCAGAAGGTATTTTTCTAAGTAAATAACACAATATTGGGGATGACAATATGATCAAATATCCTACAACATAAGTTTGCAATGTTACCTACATTTTATAAATCAAGTCTGACCACCGTTTTGGTTGTTTCCAATCCTGTCTGAGTGCATCATCACGGGAATCCCAAGGAAAATCAGAAATGGGTTCTTGAAGCTGTTGCACAGGGCCAGTATAGACCTAAATACCACAGAGGAAACCTTGATTCTTATCACAAGGGATCATTCACCATCCCTCTTGTCACATAACTTATGACAAGAGGTCACCTTTCCTAAACTTAGCCTTTTTCCCGAGTGCTGCAGAAGGGAAGACCTGGTGTCAAGGGGTCTGGATTCAAACCACAGGACACTGAATTCATTTAAATAGGTGTAGTTTATTAATGCACACACCAATACAGTTCAACCAGAGCAACAGCTCACAACTGTGTACTGGACATTGCTAGGCCCCGCTCATTGCAAAATCCACATGGGCTGGTGCACAAGTGTTGGAAATGCTTCGGTCTGTGGGCCCTGACTCAGGCCATTTTACACATAATTGTTCCTATTTTCCTTGAATCTATTGGGTCCTATGTGAAGAATACACTTGGGGAACTTGTTAAGATTAACAAACCTCATAACATACAGAACATAACAGGGTATGTGACCAGCACCACACAGTTCAACGTCAGAGTTTTTTGTTCTTTGTTAGTGTTTTTCTTGGCATCCATGATGTGGAGGCGTATTACAGAGCAATAGGAAAGAGCTGGCTGCTGTGTAACAAATTCACTGCTATTAAGGTAGGTATGGGGGCAAGACCTCAGCAGTAGCCCTTAAGATCGGAAGGAGATGATGTGTTTAATAACTGAAAGGAGCTGCCTCAGCTGTGTTTCTCTGCCTGCTCAGTGCCCATTCAACATCACTCTGTCCCTGAAGAGGAACTCAAGGTCTGCCCCCAGCTGCCTGTGAGCCAGGAAGAGGCACAGAAAGGCAAGGCCACAGCACTGGTTTCCAATCCCTCAGTAATGCTGGATTTCCAATAATGTACTTGTATACACAAATACACTGTGGTAAGTTGCAATAGATACTAATCATTTCTCACATAGGGCAGCAGTTGATTGCCTACAACTAATTCTATTAAAAAAAAAGAAACCTGGCTCTTGTAGAAATATATAAAGAAATATTTAGGATGGTGGGGGATGAATTCTGCCATGGACTGAACTCGTGGAAGTGGGGTTGGGAGAAAGATGCTGGTTAAATAGCCCACCAGGTTCACATTGTGTCAACTTGATTTAATCTAAGGACAAAGAAGTGGAGTATCTCTGATGGCTTTCTTCTAGTCCCTTTAAAGCATCACTGGGGTTTGAACTCAGAACTTCACACTTCTTGATGGGGCAACTACACTCAAGGAAGCTTAAGACTGTCATAGGCACAGTATTATGCTATATATACAGAGTAGATAATACTAAGATGTTCAGATGGTGATGTCCATTTGTATGCACTCTTAATGTGCCCTAGTTTCTCTCAGTCTGAGTCTGGCAGTTACAAGCTAAGACATGTTTTCCCGTCTTCGCAAGCGTTTTGGGAGGGGGAACGTCGATTGTGGAGAGACTAGAGTGAAGGAGTCTGGCCTTTCGTCTCAAAGTAATGATGGACAAAGACAGCACTTCTGGGGAATGTGGAGTAAGTTCTGGGCAGTGTATTTTGAGCTTCCTGCCAGGGTGGCTGCAGGCTTACGCTGACCTTTCTAGCAATGGGCCACAACAACTGGAGCATCTGAAAAGGAATTGAATTTCCATGAATATCACAATTCCTGAAAGTCAGGATTTCAGAACTTTAGTTTCCCCATCCCCACTGGGAGGATATGGTAAGGCCAATGCTATTATACTGTGGACTTCTGGTCTTTACTTTTCAGTTCATTTGTTATGTTACATTGATATAATAACCTCATCAGTAGTCATGGAGGGTCCACCTTTTCTGAGTTTAGACAGGGCAGCAATGTATTTCACTATCATTGCTTCTTTAAATACAGTGGGTATCTGACAGTAGTAACAGGGAGAGATTGTGCTCCAGGCAATAACCTTATGTTCTTAGACCTTCTCTGATTTCTTCTAACTGGCAGGGTCATCGTTAGCTTTATATATTAGAGTGTGTGTTACAAACATGTTTCTAAAATACCAAAACTATTTGGATCGTGTAGACCAAGATTCAGCCTGTAACCTATTCGCACTTCTGGGGCATTTGGTATTTCACATAGGGACACTGATAAGTCTGTTGAACATATCCTCCCCGGAAATGCGTTTTAAATCCAAAGTTGTTGGCTTAGAGTATCAGGGTAGGGCATCTGAATGTCTCCAATCACTCAAGTTTTCTGGATGGTGAATTTATCATCTGAGTTCTGAAGCCACAGGAGTGAGGGTCCTGAAACCAAGCTGTACCCTGTTCAGCTGATGATAATCCTGGAGAAGCCATCTCCGTGGTACATGTAAGCACGTGATGTCCGGCATAGGGAACACCTGGCTGCTTATGTCTCTTGGTATCTATAGAGTAGTGGGAGAACTGAGATCCACTGAGGAGGCCTCTTAAGCATAGACCAATCGCCTAGCAGTGACACTGGGTTCCTGGCTTATTCTCCTGTTTAGGCCTCACTGAGGTCTATGAACACTCTATACATTCTCCCCATGCAGGTTCACTTGTGTTCTTCTACCTACAGACGCTGGGAGAGAAACATCATCCCCTGGCACTGAACTAAGCGAGAATCAGGCCAAGAAGGAAAAGGAGAGGCTGATTAAAGAGCTGCAGCTCATTACCGAGGAGAGAAATGACCTGAGAGATCGCCGGAGGTTTCTGACAGAGAGATCCATGAAGAACAGGTATGAATCGCTCCAAATGCTCTTGTTTCATTCCTGGGTCTGCAAGGTCACCTTCTTATCCTATTAAGGTTTTGGGTTCTAGAAAGCTGTGCCTCCCTAACCACCCTGTGCTAAACCTCACCTCCCATATAGTGGAGATTCAGAACCTGACCCTTCCTGAGGAGTGAGATTGAAAATGGACTCATCTGCTTCCATTTATTTTAAAGCAGAACTTGTGGTCTGAATGAAGAATTCAGGGATAAAGTCAGGGAGAGTGAGTTCCCAGTGTGCATTTGCAAAGCCCTTGACAGCTGGTGGCTTTGCAAGATTGTAATTGCAGTGAGTTTATGGTGAGTCTCTGTACTTGCTAGGCAGGTGACTGAGTGCTGGAAGATCCAGGCAGCAGCCTGGGGTAATTTAGGACCCACCCTGAGTTCATATATTCCTAAATGCCGATGTTCATTGTATTCTATCATTTGGGGCCAGGTCACACTTCAGGCCAAATCCATATTATGAAGACCTGGAGAGAATGGAGGAGGCGGTCATGTCAATTCTGCACAACTTAGAGATGGAGAACACTGAGGTCCATGAGAACAACCATAAGCTGAAGAAGGAGATTACCTTCTCTAGGTAAGTCCTGGTCAGAAAGGCTATCACTTGTGGAATGGCCATTTCTGACTTTCTTTGTTCTGGATTGGACGGTCTTCAGCTCTGGTTCTATCTCTTGTGCTATTTACCCATCAGTGTTCCAGGGTCATTAGGACTCAGTTTTCAGTTCCATAAAAGACTGTTCCTCATCCCAGGATTGTCGAGGCATCTTCAAAAGGCTCTAGAGAGAACAGCACTGATTGAAGTCAGCAGAAGTTTATTAGGCTTACCTGGACCTATGGTGTCACACCAGGTTTTACAACACTCAGTGCGTGGACCACATGGTTAGCATGACCTTCTCTTGGTTCTACTGACCTCTTTTGAGGGTGTTGGCCCAGTACTAATTCATGTTGCCCCCATGCATTGGGCTTTCATGGATAGTTGTGGATCCATGTTCTTTCTCAGAGGTGTGGACACTAATTGGTGTCAGGCCAAGCAAACAATTTATTCTTCCCCGAATTAACTCTTTATGTTCTGTGCAGCAGCCTTATATGTATCAAGATGCATTTTATTAAGTCTTCATGGGTATCTGGGACCTGGTAGAGTTAGTGGGACTTGGGAGTAGGAATGGGAGAAAGGGCCAGCATGATCTTACTATGCAGACTGTATTTCCAGAAACCTGCTCAGCCAGCTCCTGATGGAGAACACATGTAGGAAGAAGTTGGTCCCACTGAAGCAGGAGAGCAAGGAGGTACATCTTCATTGTGCACTGAACCAGAAATATTTGGTTGACTTTAACAAGAACGATAAAGACCATCAACGGACAGAACCAGCATTATCAGGTAGGGACCTGATAGCTTAACAATATCTGATAAAATTTGCCAATTTGATACATCTTTGCTTCTCTTACCACCTTTCTAATTTACACTCACAACCAGCCAACCACCTCATGTAATGGAATTGTTCATTGCTCTGCCTATGCACAAGTATTCTGGGAAGTTAACCACTTTTCAGAAACTGAATTATTGTGCAAGCATATTTTGCTGCTCGTTTTGAAGCTGCAGTCTAGAAATGGTGACAGATGAATAACATATCATATTATTGCATATCCATGTGATACATTGGATCCTATGTAGAGTTTTGAACAAGTTCTTGGTTCTTTGACAAATGACACTCTGTGGTCATGTGATCTCTTGTGTAGGAAGCACCTTTGGGATAAGAACCAAGTGCAAATGTCAAATTAGTACTTGTCATTGGCTTTATCCTTGGTGACATATGGACATCTCCTTTCTTCCTGCAACCTGATGAGGTCTCTTGCCATTGCCCTGTTCTTGTTTTGCACTGGTATAAGTCTGGGTCCCATATTGTCAGCCCACATTACTGTGAGGCTCTCTGGAGATTTTGCCCTGCCCACAGAGTTAGCAAAAATGATATCACTTAAAATGTCCATGTCGACTGTCCAATAGAACTGAGGTGGTAGAAGGCAGCATTCTGACAGCTGGCTTGCATTTCCCCACCAAATCAGTGTCTGAAAAACTGCCTTCCTCTCCCAGGTCTCAGAAAGTGCAAGAGAGCTGGAATTGGACACACAGCAGTAAGAGAGCTTCCTGAAGAATAAGTTGCTTTCTCAGGAGTCCCTGATGACCAACATCCTGAATGGTAACAACATTTTTTGGATGAGTATTCATCCTCTGAGTTAATTTGTCATTTCTTAGAGACGCTAAATTTATATACCACTAAGCCAGCCTGACTGATTGAAGTCTTACTTTCTTCTCAGAAAACAGCACTTGAGAGACAACTTGGGGGACCGCCTTTCATTATGTGGGCTAGAGGAGAAACAGCAATACATCTGTGCTTCTAAATGTTCCTTAAGAATATGCTTTTAGAAATATTTTTGTTATGATTTTAATTGAAGTTTTCTTTTTGTTGTTTCATATTTATATGTTCTTGTTACTATTTTTACTTTCAAATATTTTTAAATATTTTTATTCATTTTAATCCTGTTTTGTTGTAAAAATGTATTTGTTATGAATAAAAATTGAATTCTATCTCTTGACTCTTAAGACCATCATTCTTACTCAAGGGTTCTGTCCCCTCCTGTGGACTTAGAACTGACAGCTACACATGGATCTCTGCATGTTCCATGGATCCTGGGCTAATAAGTGAATTCAAAGTCACCAAGGGGTACTCAGTGTGACAGTGTCTTTTGTGTGGAGAATGTGGCTGTGTCTCGGACACACACTTTATGATGTAATCACTGACACACTTTACCCAATTGTTAGGGTCCATGTGGTTCTTCTGAGAGAGCAGCAGGTGCTCTACCCTGTGAGTCATCA
This sequence comes from Rattus norvegicus, assembly GCF_021556685.1. Classification (NCBI taxonomy): domain Eukaryota; kingdom Metazoa; phylum Chordata; class Mammalia; order Rodentia; family Muridae; genus Rattus; species Rattus norvegicus. The sequence continues at coordinate 17,643,572 of NC_141552.1, forward strand.
CCACATCTCCTGCAGGTGGCTTTTGTTATTCCACATGAGGTGCTGTATTAGGTGGACAGGATCACCTATGATTAAATAGAGAGATCTCAGGAGATGTGTGTTCACAGGGAACTTACTGAGCTGTGCGTGCTCAACGTGTTAGGTTGCCAGGCATCCCTACAGGGCTCTGGTGTCCCCACTGCTCATTGTGGGTCAGGATCGTCCTCCAGCATCACTTAGTGTCCATATTAGAGCAGATCATTCACCTGTTATCAATGATGACCATATGTATTCTGCACATCTGATAAAATACAGAATAGAAACTAGCTTCTTGTAGGCCAGCTTGGCATAATCAGTTTTTTGATTGTTAGCAAGAAAATTATTGTAATCTAAGCAGTTTAGGAAGGAACCTCAAGAGCATCCATAGTGAATGCAGCCTGCAGCTGTGAACACAGGTTTCTTTTGGAGAGCAGGCCTGTGCAAGCCCAACCGAGGTGGGACAGTTCAAGCTACCCTTTTTCCATGGCCAATCTGGGATCGTATTGAGAATGTATTTTTTCCAGGTGACTGATTTCCAATTTGTGGAATTCATCTAACTTGCTGAGAGTGCAGGTGACTCAGAGAGTTAAAGTACAGAAGAACCAATCCAGTATGTCCACAAAAGCTTGCTGTCACCCCAGGGCTTTTAGAAGCTCAGCAGCTAGAGAAGCAATGTAGTATTTGGTTATTCTCATGCTTAGGTCTAGTCATTCACTATAAGCTGACCATGACACAAAAAGTGTCATCTGTGTCAAAACTAGTTGTAACTAGATTTACACCACACTATCACATCACTACCGTATTTGAGGTTCTCAGTTACTATCTAAGAACCTGGAAGAGGCCTGGGTCTTGCTACACAAACTCATAATTTATGTCTTCATGACACTGTGTGCTTTGTTCTGTTGATGCTACCATTGGCATACAATACCTTGGATACTTTGTGCTGACATCTGTGACATGAGACAATAGTTCATGTCATCCTATCCTGAATAAAATGTCCTTAGAGTACAGTGTAGTGGGAGGGGCCTTCTTTTCCTGTGAGATAGCAAAACATTTCCAGTCTTCAGTCAAGTCTGACAGCCATTGTCCAGTACCTGTCTTGAGTTGTCCACATTTTCAGCTAAGAGTCTTCATCCAGCCTGCTCTATAATTCTGTAGAAGATTAATAGGGTTCCAGCCCTAGGATTTAATTCAGTGTGACTGCACTTGCCGAACATGCTCAAAGCCCTGAGATCCACCCTAGCCCTCTGTGCTTTAGAGAAAGAAAATAAAGAACCACATTGCACTTGAAGTTTCTCATCCAACAAAAGGAGAGCCTGCATAGGGCCTTTAAGTAACACTAAACCCCAGCTTCTGCCCACAACTCCCTCCATCAATTCCATGATTGGTGTGTTTTCACTACTACTCACTTTCTTCTGTGTGCAAAGAATGTGCACCATGTCAGTAAGTGTGTGTGTATGTGTGTGTTTGTGTGTGTGTGTGTGTGTGTGTGTGTGTGTGTGTGTAGTCCCTAGTGAAAACTGTCGAGATACATGCAGACTCATGCTACTACTGTCCCATGGCACCTTGCAGGGAACCCTGAAATGGTGGCTACTTTAATACAGTCTAAACCGGGTGTGCATGGTTTCTGTAAGGTCACCACTACAGAGAGCAGGAAAAGCTTCAGTAGTCACATGGATGTGATCAATCAGTGTTAGTCATGCCCTTCCAGTATGGTAGACTGCAGGTTGTCTGTCCCCAGCACTTTGCTCTCTTGTGCCCAAACAATGCCAAGGTCAGGGCCGTTGAGCCGTGAGGCAGAGGCTCACCACCCTCAGTGCTGCCTAAGACCCCTAAGACTGTCTCTTTTGGGTGTGTGCGTGCTGGACACTCATGGATCCTGAGATCTCCGCAGCTGAGGTGAAACAGTACCGGAGCCATTGCAATGTGGGCACACATTTGGTTTTGGAGCTGGGCCACTCTTTGACTTTTATTGAGTGGAGAGACAACTGTTGGCTGAGCCTTTGGTGAACCGGATGGCCCCTGGCCACGTCAGCAGTCAGCAGTATCAAAGCTGAGCAACCAGTGTTTTATGTTTCATTTTGTCATCGCTGGTCAGTGTTCTGATGCCACAGCACATGGCTGGTCTCAATCTCCCCATGTGGCCACAATCCCTAATTGATATTGCCTCCACTTCCCAAGTGCCACTGGGATTTCTGTAGAACCCCTAAGGCAGCAGCAAGCAGGAGCTCCTGACTATTCCCTCCCTGCTCTCTGGATCTGCAAGTCGTTCTGTGTACATATGGCTATTCCCTCATATACTCTTGATGCCATGATACCTTAATAAACACTTGAATCATGCCCTGATGGCCAGTTTTCAACTGCTACCTGACACCATCTATAATCGCCTGGGAAATGAGGGACAGTCTGGATCAGACTGGCCTTTGAGCATGACTATGTGTGACTGTCTTCGTTGCTGTGGGAGATGCCAGGCAACCTCTTTTCTGATCCTAGAGTCCCTATACCCAGCCACTTGTCCCCTCTACAGCCAGACCCTACTTCTGCTCCTAGGCACTGTCTTGGACTTCCTTCCCTCAGGTGGCTTCTCTCCTTTGGTTGCTACAGAAACCTGTTATGAGGAAAGGAACAGGGAGTTAAGAGTTCAAAGCCATCTTCCCACTGATGTTCTTTCTCAGAGGTCAGTGGGACACTTAAAGAGTTTTGTGTATACATTTTATTAAGCAAGTGACAATCATGCATCAGACACAGGAAACTAACAGCACATCTACTGGACCTCCTTCAACACCTGGGCATCTCTTATGGCCTGTGCTTCTGTGTGCTGAAACCTGGGGACCAACTTCCTGTGGGGTTTTCCAGGGTGACTATGCACATTACTACACTGGCGTAAATCCTCAAAACTCACAAACATCAACAGGACTGCCACAGGAACGGTTCTACATCAACAGATACCACAGATCAGCAAGCAGAAGCATGGGAGGGTGGTGCTGTGGCTCACACACTTCTCTTTCCTCACTAGGGCAGGTGACCCACTGAAGAAAACAAGGGGGCAGCAGGATAGAACAGGAAAACTACAACCCAGTCCTTGCATTAAACACCCAAGCACATTTAGACTAGAAGAGAGAAGTTTGCCAAGAATGAGGGCCACTTTGGACATCCATCATCAATAGCCCTGGCTGTCTAGGCCAGCATCAGATCCAGCAGTCTCCAGGCAGCTTTCCGCCAGGCCCTCAAGGGTGCTAAGAGCATTAACCATGAAAAATAGAACAAGATCTCTGCGTCTTGCCTGACTGACAGCCAAGCATGTGTATGCCCTGGCTATGCTCATGCTGGGACCCCTTCTAGATATTAAGATATAGAGACCTGATAGTTGATTAGGACCCTGTTCGAAAAGGAAGACACCGGATATTTCCCTCTGGCATCCATATGTGCATGCATGGTTGTACAAGCTGCTAGAATCTCTCTCTCTCTCTCTCTCTCTCTCTCTCTCTCTCTCTCTCTCTCTCTCAAAGTTTTGAAGCACAGCAGAAGAATCTCTGGGACTCTAACCCTGAGCAACCTCATCTGTGAGCCACAGCTTCTGTGTGAGAGCTCCTTTGTGTGAGAGGGGTAGGGTGACTGAGGAAGTTTGCTGGTGTCCATCCCTGGCCTGCATGTGCATGCATACAGAGACATGGACACATGCACATGCTGAGTACCCCTCATCCAATCCTGAAATCTGAAAACATTGAATTTCGAATCCAGGCATTCTCCTAAACTACACCTTCCCTCAGGAATTGGAGATGAGGCCTTGCAAGAATCCTCAACCAGTGAGACTGGCCCAGACCTTCTGAGATCCATTCTGCCCCAGGAGAACACAGCAGGTGGTATCAGGACAACACAGAAACTCAAGACTCCAGCCTGATGCAGGGACCGCCTGCTGGGTTAGAAGACTCAGCATCAGGTTCCTGAAGGAAAACATCACCTCTGAACACACAGGGTCGCTGTGGCTATGCCTTCAAGGCATCTTCAGCAGCAGCTTAAATGGACTAGAAATGACTATGGGAATCTGCCTGCAGGGTGATGTGAGAATCCTTTTGCTCAGGCTTGATCGCTAGATGTTGCCACAGAAAACCTTGAACTCTTCTTGGAGTACAGTCCAGGCAGAGGCTGAACACAAAACATTCTGATTATGAACTGAGTTTAACAGATAATCCGGATCCTGAAGGCCACAGGCCCAAAGGTCTGCACTGTAGGGGTGAGGCATCACTGCAGGGATGACCACACAGTGCAGGGGTGAGGAGTCACTGCAGGGATGACCACACACTGCAGGGGTGAGGAGTCACTGCAGGGATGACCACACAGTGCAGGGGTGAGGTGTCACTGCGGGGATGACCACACACTGCAGGGGTGAGGTGTCACTGCAGGGATGACCACACACTGCAGGGGTGAGGTATCACTGCAGGGATGACCACACACTGCAGGGGTGAGATGTCACTGTGGGGATGACCACACACTGCAGGGGTGAGATGTCACTGCAGGGATGACCACACACTGCAGGGGTGAGGTGTCACTGCGAGGATGACCACACAGTGCAGGGGTGAGGTGTCACTGCAGGGATGACCACACACTGCAGGGGTGAGGTGTCACTGCGGGGATGACCACACACTGCAGTGGTGAGGTGTCACTGCAGGGATGACCACACACTGCAGGGGTGAGGTGTCACTGCGGGGATGACCACACACTGCAGGGGTGAGGTGTCACTGCGGGGATGACCACACAATGCAGGGGTGAGGTGTCACTGCGGGGATGACCAGCAGTATCCCAGCCTTGGCCTGGGAATAGCCATTGACACCCACACTTTCTGGGGCAACATTGTCTCCTGAGGATAGAGTCAGGCCAGGAGCAGCAACTGATGTTCACGAGGGACAAACTTTCTTCACCTCCTGCCCATGCTGGCCCTAGGATCTGGGCTTTTTTTGGTGACATGAGTGCTGAGCCTCCCAGGTAGATGGGTTTTCAGGGGTCAGGTGGTGATTGTCACCAAAGATATCCATAAGGATAAGTCATACTGTACTAATTCCCATATTAGATCCCTTCTCACAGGTCACAGAGGCCATAGTGGGTCCTAAATGTGGAGTCAGGTTCCTGTGCACTTTTGAGGAGACTGGTCAGACATTTAGGCTTCGTGATATTTTGTTGGCATTATTTTGGGGGGGATTTTATTTTTACTGTTGGGGCCAAACCTGGGGCTGCCATGTGGAGGGAAAAGCTTTGCCAAAGCTGTAGATCATCCCTAATAATAAACTCCTGAATTCTCCCAATCCTGGAACTATCTAGGTCCCTCACATGATGCAACCTTTGGGGCATTCCTCACATAGAATCATGGGGTGGACTGCATCCCAAAGCGAGACAGTGGGAAAAATTCCCCAGTGTCTCCCTGTGGCTGTGACGATGGGAGTGCTGACCAGTGGAATGCAGGCCCCATGTGAAAGCCTTTTGGTTTCTACTTGAGTGGAATCTTCACCATGCCTTTTTTTTTTTTTCTAGAAACACAGGTTGCCCTGGAACTTACAGTCTTCCATCACCCTGACTCAGTTTCCCATGACTGGGATCATAGGCTTAAATTACTATGCCCATTTTTCTTTTTTGTATTTATAAATCTGCTAAAAAGCCAGAAGGATCCAGAATGTAAAATGGTGCGGTCCAAGGCATTTCCAACAGGGGATTCTTGACCTAGGAGTATCCAGACCAGTGTTTATTGTGTGGCTACTTCATTCCCATAACAGCTTATATTTGACAAAGAATTCCAAGTTGTGATATCACTGGGCAGCAGGTGATATCCCATACAGCAGGACTGACTCAGGTTCTAATTAAGGCTGGAGAAACTTACTAGGACCCTGGTAATCCTACCACCCTGGGGCCTTTAGATAGCCTTAATCTGATCTTCCCCCCTGTGCTATTAATCAATTGCTCTTGAAGGTAGATTTGAATTTACAGTCACTGTGAGGCAGGAGAATTAGGACCCTACAGTCACTCTGGGCTCCATAGGAAGAGCCTGTTTCAATAGTAAAAGAGGTCACCTGTGAGTTCTTACTGTCTTCCCTGAGGCCTTACTGCTGGAGTTAGACTAGCTGTCTCACCAATTGAAGTAGAGGGCAGAATGCTGGTGCCTTCTATAGTGAGGACTAGTGACAGATGGTCTATGGAAATTCTAGAAAGGTCTACAAGTATTTATGTCCTGTGCATGGGAACTGCTGGCTTCCCTGTGTCCTTTGCCTTTATTTTGCAGTCCATGGGGCACCTGGAAATGTCCCCAAACCAGGCTGTACACAGGGCCTGTCCCGTGACTCTCACTTGCGCTCAGAGCCTGCCTGATAGTCATAGGTCTGACAGAGTCCTGACACCTGCAGAGACCACTATAAGGGACCCTGCAATCCCCACACTGCCCATCAGTGTCTATAATGTCCCTATACGACACTGAGACGGTCTAAGCTCCTTCCAATATTTATGCTGCATCAGAATCTGACCATTGCTACTTTTGCTCCTCTCATACCCACACTAGAAGCCCTGTACCCACACTAGTCCCAGCTGGCCTGTTGCCTACTGACATCTCATGGACTCTGCCCCAATATTCCCTCTTTGCCTGGGTCCCTGCAACTGTGTCCAGTTCTGGCTGCTTCCCTGCCTCCCCTCTTCCATTTTCCAAATGGCCACATTGACACATGGGTTTCTGGGTCTCCCACTCCTCGGATGCTGGGAACAGGTTCATTCTTTGCTGTTTGAATGGTTGTCCTAACACTGGAGGACCTTGCTTCAAGTAGTGGCAGTCAAACCTGGTGCTGATCGTGTCAGATCTGTCCAGGCTGTCTGTGTGACTGTGGAATGCGCCTCTGTTTTGGCTGAGTGTTATTTACCTCCCTCATGGCCATGTGATAACCAGACCATGAGCATGTTCATTGTTTGGAAAGAAGGGTGTGGAGGACATATGCTCCTCACCCTAGCATTAGTGGAAAAAAGACATAGGTAGATGCTGCATTCTAGACCATCCTGGGCTATAGAAACTCTGCCTCGAAGAATGCAGGTGGAGCAGGGCTGGGGTTCAGTTGGTTGCCTAGCAGCCTACCACATTGAGCAGGCACTGCTCAACCACCTGTACATACACATCTCCTGAGATCTCTCTCCTAAATGGGAGGTGATCGTGTCCACCTAGTACAGCACATGCCCTGGAAGGACAAAAGCTACCTACAGGAGCTGTGGTGATGACTCCCAGGTTAGAGCATCTGCTGCTCTCTCAGAAGAGCCACATGGTCCCTAACAATCATCTACAATGGGGAATGCTATTCCCTCTTTTGGATCATAAGGGAAATGCACTCAGGAGTGGACCAGACATGCATTTGAAAAAAAAAGATCCATTGAGTTAAATGATAAAAATAAATATAATCAGCAACAATAAAAAACACAGCATATGAATGATCAAGTGAAACAGCACCTATAAAAACCTATTTCCCAAAATGACGTTGATAGTCATTATCTTTGTGGTTTAATACTAATGCTGTATTGTAAGAAAAACTGAGGCACATGGTTCTCGATTAGGATTATTCTATAATCCTTTGTGAAAGTTGTCATTTTTTCTGCAGCTCTACAGGCATGAGTGTGTGTTACTCAATATCTGGTGCACACAGTCAATAAGGAATGTGTGTTGTAGACTGATATAGACTAGGATGAGCAGAAGACAATACAGCATGGATACAGTATGTCAGTGATTACATCATACAGTGTGTGTCCATAAAAAAAGTCACATTATCCACACAAAAGACACTATCACCCTGTGTACACCTTGGTGGCTTTGAATTCCCTATTTACCCATGCTGCCTGGACCATGCAAAGATCCATATCTAGCTGTCAGTTCTAAGTCTACAGGAGGGGAAAGGACCCTTGAATAAGATGGTCTTAAGAGTCAAGAGTTACAAATCAATTTTTATTCATAAGGAATACAATTTACAAAAAACAGGCATAAAATGAACAACTAAAATGGTATAAAAAATGAAAAACAGTAACAAGAATATATAAGTATGAAATAACAAAAAGAAAACTTCAATGAAAATCATAACCAAAAACATTTCTTAACAGCATTTTCTTAATGAACATTTAGAAACACAGTTGTAGTGCTGTTTCTCCTCTAGGACAAGACGTCAAGGCAGTCCCCTCAGATGTCTCTCAAATGGTGTTGTCCGTATGAGAAAGGAGAAGGACCTCAACCAGACAGTCTGGCATACGGATACATAAATTTAGGGTCTCTATACATTGAGGAAATTATCTGAGAAGAAGAATATTCCCCCAAATGTCTTTGACTGTGAGGATTGTCGTCACAGGGAACTCCTGAGGAAGAAACTCACTCTTCAGGGGGCTGTCTTCCTGGGATCCGTCCTATGCCATGTCTCCTGCAGTTTCTGAGACCTGGGAGGAGAAGGCAGCTATTAAGACACTGATTTGGTGGGGACATGCATACCAGCTGTCAAGTTGCTGCCTTCTGTCCCCTCAGCTGCATTGGACAGACAGCACTGATCTTTTCACTGAAATCATTGCTGATATCTCTGCAGGCTGGGAACATCACCAGCAACCCTCACAGTACTGTGGGAGAACAAGCTGCTCCTCAGACTCTACCAGTGCAAACCAAGAATGGGGAAATGGGGAGAGACCTAATTGGGGTACAGGAAGAAAAGAGAAGGCCACATGATACCCAGATCAAAGCCAATGACCAGGACTCATTTGCCATTTGCACTTGGTTCTTATCCCTACAAGGTGCTTCCAACCATAACATGACCCCTGTATGACCTTTGTCACACGACCAAGAACTCGTTCAAAACTCTTCATAGCATCCAATCTGTGATAGGGAGATGCAGTCATATGATATGTTATTCCTCTGTCACCATTTCTGGACTGCAGTTTCAAAAAGGGCAGAGAAGTATAATTGCCAATAACTCAGTTTCTGAAGAGTGGTTAACATCCCAGAATACTTGTGCATACACAGAGCAATGAATAACTCTATCACATAAGGTGGGTGACTGACTGGGTGTGGGGAGATTAGAAAGGTGATAGGGGAAGCAAAGATGTATCCAATAGGCAAATGGTATCAGACATTGTTAATCTGACTCAGCTGCTTGTTCCTACCACATTTTGCTGGGTCTGGAGGTTGCTGGCCTTCTCCTGTTCATCTTCATCATTCGGGTTCAACTCAAACAAATATCGCTGTAACTCCTTGCTCTCCTGCTTCAATGTGACCAACTTCTTCTTCATACATGCCTGGTCCATCAGGAGCCGGCTGTGCAGGTTGCTGGAAACACACTCTGCATAGTAAGATCCTGAAGCCTCTTCCTCCCATTCCAACTGCCAAATCCCACAAAGTCCACCAGGACCCAGATACCCATAAAGACTTCATAGAATACATCTCCATACATGTAAGGCTGCTGCACAAACAGCAAATGGCCAATCCAGGGAAGAATAAATTGGTTCTGTGACCCAAGCACCAATAAGAGTCCATGTCTGTCCAAAAGAACAAGGGATCTACAACTACCCATGAGAGCCCAATGCATCGGGACAGCATCAATTAGTAGGCAGCAAATAACCACAAGAGGACAGTATGACCAAGGGAGGTCATGCAAACCATGTGGTCCACACATTGAGCTTTGTTAAACCTGGTAAGACCCCAGAGCCGCAGGTTGGCCTAATAACACTCTGATGCCTGAATCAGTGTAGTTCTATCCAGAGCCTTGTAAAGATGCATAGACACTGTGGTGAGAAGTCACAGTCTCTTAAAGAACTGAAACTGAGTCCAAAAGACCCACAGCGCAGTGATATTTAAACAGCAGAAGACATGGACCCAGAGCTGCAGGCTCTCCAGTCCAGAACAAAGAGAGGCAGCAATGGCCATTCCACAAGTGATGGGCCCTTCTGACCAGTACTTACCGATAGAAGTTAATCTCCTTCTTGAGCTCCTGAAATTTCTCACGATGTTCAATGTTCTTTGTGTCTAAGTTGTGCAGTAATGACATGACCTCTTTCTCCTTTATCTTCAAGTTTTCATAAAATGGATTTGGCCTGAAGTAGGGGCTGGCCCCAGGAACATAGAACCCAATGAACATCGAGGTTTAGGATTATATGAACTCAGGCTGTGTCCTGTACTACCCCAGTCCTGGAAGGACACTTTCTGAATTCTACATATTTGGATCTTCTTCAGCTTCAGAAACTTGGAATTGTGTGCCCAGGATAACAGAAGCTAAGCACCCAGATAAAGGGTTCCCTGGCTCACTTTTTTCAATCAGGAGGGCTGGATCTGCATTCAAACCTGTTATGCTGTCAAGAGCCTAGGCCACAGAGCTTACCAAACCACACACACACACACACACACACACACACACACACACACACACACACCCAGAAACCTCTGATTTCATTTTTCCTGTTTTGACAAGTGGAATGCTACAAGCCGAATAACTAATATTCTAGAGGCAGACAGTACACATAATTCTGGAGATGAGACCAGATATTGCCACAAACTTATAATCTGCTCAAGGCATACAAATGTATAGACAAATGTGACCACACAGGCAAAGAACTGTACTGTTGAAAGTGGGGCTTCCAAAATAAAGTACTTACACCTCCATGAAACTATTATACAGGTATATCCTGAGGTCAAAAAACAGACCCCTAAATTCCAAGGGTGGAGGGACACAGAAACATATAAAAGTTGTGCATATGCATGCAGACCTGTGCACACACAGACACACAAACTGGGACACACCCACAAGAAAAGAAAATTAAACAGACTCAGAGAATGAGAAAGAGAGACAAATATGGAAAGAGCACAATGAGAATCATTAGAAATGTATGCACCATTACTGTCTCAGTGTTTAAGGCACACAGACAAGAAGGAACAGGCCAGAGCCTCAGGCCTTCTAGTTAAGCATGGAGATGAACAATGTGGGACCTGTTACCTAAGGGTGCTGCCATGAGATGATAGCGTTCAGTCACATTCCTAGCAAGTACAAACACTGTCCACAAACTCACAGCACCTAGAACCTTGCAAAGCTGCCACTTGTCAAGGGCTTTCCAATTGTACACTGGGAACTCATGCTCCAGTGACTTTATCCCTGAATTCTTCACTCAGATCACAAGTTCAGATTTTCAACAGGCAGAATCAGAGAGTCCATGTCCAAACTCACTCCTCAGTAAGGGTCAGGTTCTGAATCTCCTCTATTTGGGAGATGAGGTTTAGAACAAGGTCCTTTGTTTGGAGCAATGCATACCTCTTGTTCATGGATCCACCTGTCACATAAAGGAGGCGATCTGTCAGCTCATTTCTCTCCTTGGTAGTTAGCTCCAGTTCTCTATTCAGCCTCTCCTCTTCCTCGTTGTCCTGCACCTTGTTTAGGATATTTTCAGGGGATGACGTCTGTCTGCAGGCCTCTGTAGGTAGAAGAACACAAGTGAACCCGCATGGGGTGAATGCATAGAGCATACACAGACCACAGTGAGGTCTAAACAGGAGAACATGCTTGGAAGCCAGTGTCACTGCAAGAAGTTTGGTCTGTGTAAGAGGCATCCTAAGTGGATCACAGTCCCCCCACTACTATATAGAGACCAAGAGATGTAAGCAGCCAGGTGTTCCCTATGCCCGCCCACACAGGCTTACAAGTACCAGAGAGATGCCTTCTCCAGGATTATTATCAGGTACGCAGGCTACAACCTGGTTTCAGGACCCTCACCCCTCTGGTTTCAGAAGTCAGATCATCAATTCAGCATCCACAATGACTTGATTGATCAGGGAAACTCAGATATCCTACACTGTTACTCTAGTCCAATAACTTTGCATTAAAAAGTCATGTAGGGGGAGGACATGGTCAACAGACTTATTAATTCCCCCTACTGAAATGACAAATGCCCCAGAAGTGCCAATAGGTTACAGGCTCTTTCTCTACCTGCTCCATATAGTTTGGCTACTGTAGAAAAATATCTGCCACACAGAACCTCTAATATATGAAGGTAAGATTGGCCCCGTCAGCCAGAGGTAGTCAGAGGAGTTCTAAGAATATAAGGTCATGGCCAGGAGCACAGTTCTCTCCCTCTTACTACTGTCAGATAGTCACTGAATTGAAAGAAGCAATGAAAGTGAAGTACATTGATGCCCTGTTTAATTCAGAAAAGTTATACCCTCCATGACTCCTGGTGGTGTTATAATATCAATTTAACATACCGAATGCACTGTAAAAGTAAAGACTAGAAGTTCACCCAATAATAGCATAGGCATTGCCATATCCTCCATGTGGTTATGGAGAAACTAATGATGTGAAAACCTTGACTTTCAGGAATTGTGATAATCATGGAATTCAATATCTGTGGAGATGTTCCAGTGGTTGTGGCCCATTGCTATAAAGGCCAGCTGAAGGCCCCCACACTCACCCCTGAGAGGAAGATCAACATACACTGCCCAGAACTTACTCCACATTCCCCATGTGTCCATCATTACCTTTAGGTTTCGTTTGCTTCACTCTAGACTCTTCTCTATCAACATCAACTCTCCCAAAGCACCTACAAAGACGGGAAAACATGTCTGTGGATATATCCTTTGGACACTAAGAGAAAAAGTAGGGAATTGGTTGTCACAACGATACTGGTGACATCACAGGGATTCCAAGGTCTCTCTAGGAGACAATAGAATGTCCACGAAGGGCCGGCTGATGTCATGGATAACAGACTTTGCCTCCCTGCTAATGTTCTCCCTGTACTGAGCAAAAGCTGATGTGCCCTTTTCAGGGGACTTCCCTGTGGCATAGCCACTGAGCACCACATGCTTCCAAAGCCAAATTTGGCTCTAGGCTTGATTGGAAAAACCTAAGTCATTGCTATGTATCTAAATGAGTGCTTCCTCCCCAATCCCTGCACAGAAGTGTTTCATCCTACCTCAAATTCTCCTCAGTCAGCAATATTACCCATTAAAGATTACTGAGAAATCACACCAGTTCCTATAAGTAGCCAAAGAGGTCTCCTGTCTCATCATGTGCAGGTGCATGAAATCACACCCAGAAATAGCCTATAGGATAGGTGGCAATGTGGGTGTGTGTTATAGGTACAACGTGAAGCTTTGTGCTTAACATTTGACAGTTGCCACCAGATTCTTTAGGAGAAAGAATTGCATTCATTATGGTCCTGGCAACAATGTGGTGATCTGTTAGGAGAGGAAACTGAAATATTGGATCCACCAGTGAATGCACCCTCAGACTGAGTGTGGGGCTCTCCTCTTTGCACTTAAGTTACCAAAGCAGGATTGCTTACAGGCCTCTCTAAGCTATAACGTGTGATTTCATCTGAAAAATAAAATAGTCAGCAGATGTGGGGGGGGGGATGCAGCCAAAGGAGTAGGAGAAGCCTAGAGACATAACTCAGTGGACAGAGTAAGAAACAAGCATCTTCACTCCTGTTTCATGGATCACCCCACAAAACACAAAAGCATGTATCGTACTAAAAAAAAAAGCCAGTTATTTTATTGAATGCATACACTAATACTGTTTACAGTATTAGTAGCAAAGCTCAGATTTTGGGGGCAGATCCATGACTTGAACTATCTTCCTGACAACATATAAATCAATCAATAAATAAATAAATAAATAAATAAATAAGAAAAAAAACCACAAAAATAAAAAACACAAAAAGCACAAGCCTCTCATGTGAAGTTACAGAAGAGTGATCCAGTGGTCACTTCTGACCAGGCCATTTTAGCTATGACAGTGCATAGTGACCCTTAATTTGATGGGTCCTATATAAAGCTTTGTGCAATATTGTCATTTTAACAAACCTCATCCAGAACATACATAACGACACAGGATATGATTGCCATGTCCTTGCTGTGTATCAAGTTATTTTTCTGTGTCCTGATTGTCAGGCATATTACACCACCAATCTGAGATGGCTGGTAGACTTGGAAGAAAGTGGATATGAAAGATCCCCGTTTGATATCAGTACAGCCATTTCTTAAGCATGAGAATCTTTTAAGCTGGCCCTCGCTTAGCCCCTAGAAGTTAGACAATAGACCAGAAAGTACAGAAAGCACATTCCCACCCACTCTCTAGGAAGTTGCCCGACCATAAGAACAGAGGGTATAGAACATATTTACTGCAGGGCAATTACAAGACAGGAAACATCTCTGGGAAGCTGACTGATCACTATAGAAGTGAGATGTCCTTGGTACTGAATGCAGCTGTGCTGACATCGCTATAGCCTTGTCCTGGGAACCCCAGAACAGAAACACCTGCCAAGACAGATATCCTTGGTCCTTGTCCTGGGAACCCCAGGATAAGAAAACATATATCAAGTCAGACATCCTTCCTACTGAAATAGCTACATTGATGTGGTTACGGCCTTATCCCAGGACGAGAAACATCTGCCTAGTTATCCTTGGCACTGAAATAGCTGAGCTAATGAAACTGTGTGATCATAAATGACTGTTTAAGCTGTACATTTCTGTTGTTTGAGGCTCCTCACATCCCTCCTCGTGAGGACCGTGTCGAGCCCCAGTGCATTGGTATCCCAAAGTAAACCTCTTGTTTTTACATCAAGACTGAGTCCTGTGTGTTCATGGGGTGGTGATTGTCCTCAGGACTGGAGCGAGAGTCTCCTCTGTCTGAGGGTCTTTCAGATAAAGCTATAGTTGTGGGTTACACACCTCAATTCTCATTGGCTAATGCTGTCCTCACAGTCCTTGGAGGCCCCTTTGTAAGACTACCTGTTGGAAAGTAGAAGCAGCTTTATTTGAGCTCAAAGTGAACCTGACGAGCAACGTAGAGAACAAGATGGGGTAATTGAGAACCTGTCTAAAACCAGCACAGAAACCCACCCTTCATTCAAAGCATCATCTACCAATTCTTGAATTTTTACCATTCTCTGCCAACCAGTCTTTCATTCAGGAAAGGTAGAAAAAAAGTGGAAATGATCTTTTTATTCTAAGGACCTTGATCTGTCTTTCCTTAGGTCCACGTTAAGAACAAATGAAATGGGTATCACCATCTGAACAACTTAGTATCACCTACTCAGCATTTCTAGCCTAATACTGTGCCTATGGCAATCTCAAGCTTCCCTGAGTGTTGCTGCCCTAGCAAGAAGAATGAAGAACTGAGTCAAACCCCAGTGAACCTTTCAAGGGGTTAGAAGAAAGCCATCAGAGATACTGCACTTCTTTGTCCTTAGATCAAATCAAGATGATACAACGTGAATCTATTGGGCTATTCAACCACACATCTTCCTCACAACCCCACCTATCTGAGTTCATTGCTTGGCAGAATTCATGCCCCACCATCCTAGATATTTCTTGATTCATTGCTGCCAACGGCCAGGTTTCCTGAATTTTGTTTTTTGTAGAATTGGGTGTAGTCAATCATAGTTGCCCTCTGTAAGAAATGACAAATATCTATAATAACTGACCACACTGGACTTGTGTATACAAGTACAGTGGTGGAAAATTCAGCATAACTGAGGAGTGGGAAATCACCACTGTGTCCTGGCCTTTCTCTGCCCATATCACAGCTCACAGGCGGCTGGGGCAAACCTTGAGTTCCTCTGTAGAAACAGAGTGATGTTGAATGGACACTGAGCAGGCAGAGCAACACAGCTGAGGCAACTCAATTCCAGCAACAAATGCATTATGTGTTTCCCATCTTAACAGCTCCTTTTGAGGACTTGTCCCCACACCTAGCAGCAATTTTCATACATGCCTGCCTGCTATTTCATATTGTTGCTGTAATACGCCTCCACATCATAGATTTCAAAAAAGAAAGAAAATAAACCTGACAGTGAGAAGGGTGATGCTTGTCAACATCTAGTGTGTTGGGGGCCCAGGTATGGTCACAAATAACCAGGACACAGGGGATGCAAAGCAAAAGCAGATGCAACTGCATGCAGCTGCAAGTTTATTAACCCTTATACAGGCATGAATATGGATTACCTCACTTTCCCTTTTGGCAAGATATAATAAGATCGTTATTCCCATGATATCAGGAACGACTGAGGCAAGACTAGGCAAAGAAGTGAGACTAAGCAAAGGCTTCTCCTTAAAATATCTGTATAGCAAGTCACCCCTCTTGCTAGTATCACAATCTACTTGTCATACCCCAGAGACCATGAGAGCTGCTTCCACAAAAAACGGACACAGTACAGCATAGTGTAAGGTAAAGTGAGAAAAACATTTTCTTCTCAAGGGCAGCGTTCCAGCCCCTGCTTGCATCTCTCAGCCGTCTTTCCTTGATCCTGTCTGGGAAGTGTATCTCAATGATTCCTCAATTTCTCTCTTTGTCCTTTTGTTTTAAAAGTAACACTTTCTATAACATAGCTAATTGTCCTTGAAGGGGTTTAATCATGCAAAAAGAAAGCAATATAATATATAATGTATGCAACCTTTAATGAGTGTATCTATTTTCTTAGGGGTATTATTCAGATACCTTCCCAGATCTGGATTTAACTTTGATAATTGTTATCTGTCTACAAAATCAACAATATCGAATGAATATTCCAGTTTTCTGGCGTAAAGTCCTCGGGAGTAAGAACTAATGATTTTGGAATTTGCTCGGTGTCTATTGTTATGTCCCTCATTTCATTTCTGATTTTTAATTCATGTATTGTCTCTCTTGTGCATTGTTAGTTTGAGGAAGGGGTTGTCTCTCTTGTGGATCTTCTCAAAAAAAAAAAAAAGAGGAAGAAAAGAAAAAGACAGCTCTTGCTTTCCTTGACTTTGTATTTTTCTCTTTGTTTCTAAAGGCTTGATTTCAACCCTGAGTTTACTCCTTTCATCAGATCCTACCAGACTCTCTATGGGATGAGGCTTTGCCTCACTTGGTAACAGCAGCATGGAAAAAATGAAGCTTCTGCTGATCTCTGTTGTGGTGTTGCACATCACAATCTCACCGAAAACCATGCATAGCCTGGTTTTAGGCTCTATTAAAGCAGCCCAGTATTTCAGTGTTACCTGCAAGGTGCCATGGAACGGTAGTAACATAATTCTGCATGCACATCTACAGGTTTCTCCACGGTCTTCTGGGTCATTTGATAATAATTTATAGTGAGTTCATGGATGAACACACACACACACACACAAACACACACACACACACTTTACTGACATGGTGCATATTCTTTGCACACCAAAAATAAAGTGAGCGTTACTGAAAATGCACCAATAATGGAATCGATGGAGGGAGCTGTGGGGAAGCTGGGGCTTAGAGTTACTTAAAAGACCCGATGCAGATTCTCCTTCTATTGGAGGAGAAACTTGATAGACAATGTGGTTCTTTATTTTCTTTCTCTAGAGCACACAGGACTAGGGTGGCAGCTAGGGCTTTGAGTGTGTTTGGCAGGTACTGTAGCACTGAATTAAATCCTAGGGCTGGAACCCTATTAATCATCTACAACAATTACAGGGCAGGCTGGATGACGACACTCAGCTGACAATGTGGACATCTCAGGACAGTCACTGGACAATGGCTGACACACTTGTCTGGAGACTGGAAATGTTTCTCGATCTTGGAGAGGAAAGAAGGACCCTCCAACTACACTGTCCTCTAAGGAAGTTTATTCAGGTGAGGGATGACAGGGACTGTTTTGTCTCATGTCACACATGTCAGTAGAAAATATCCTAGGTATTGGATGCCGCTGTTAGCATTAACAGAACAAAGCCCATAGTGTTGGGAAGGATAATAAATTATGAGTAGGATTAGAAAACCCCAAGCCTCTTCCAGGTTCTAGGAGAGCAAAAAAAAATACCATGAAATACAGCATTAATGGGATAGTTTGGTTAAATCTAGTTACTAGTTTCTATTGTGATACCTATTGTCAGTGCCTGTGCCGACAGTGTGTGAATATTGGGTGTAGGTTTGTGGGGTTGAAAGAAAACACGTACAGGGGTCACCCCTTTTTAGCGAGTGCCACCAAGGCTTTACTGAGATCTCCTTATATACCAGAGGCAAAAGCCGTGGAAAAACAACAAGGCAGGTGAAAATCCCCAACCAGGAAAATAGGACAAGTCTGTGTGGTGAAAGTTCCAGCCCAATCAGGGGCATAAATAGTTTCTTAAAAACAAGAAGCAGGAAAGCTCAGTGGGGAGGAAGGGTGCCATGGAAAATCCCAGCCCCAAATCAGGGGCTAAGAGCAGCTGTCAAAGGTGTAAACAATTTCTTCCTATAGCAGGCTGAAAGGCTCAGCGAGGGGGGAGGGAAACACCAAGGTAGGGCCCAACAGGAGCCTTCAATGGTGGCTCTAATGTTTCACTTTCCTCTGCCAACTGGCCTGCACACTGTTTCTAGCACCATAATGATTTCAAGTCTTCCTCCTAAGGAATTTTGTGGCAACCGTTGAATGCTAAGCACAAGGCTTCATGAGTGTTCCCCTAACACACACCCATGTTGCAACCTTCCATGCAGGCTATTTCTTGATGTGATTTCAAGCACCTGTACATAATAAGACAGGAGAACATTTTGAGTGCATATTCAAACTGGTATTATTTCTCAGGAATTTTTAATGGCTAATATTGGTGAAGGAGGATAATTTGAGTTAGGATGAGACATTTTTGGGCAGGATTTGGAAGGAAACATTCATTTAGATGCATAGGAATTACTAAGGTTTTTATAATCAAGCCTAGAGGAAAATTTGGCTTTGGAAGCAGGAGGTGTTCAGTGGCTCTGCCCCGGGAAAGTCTCCTGGAAAGGGCACCTCAGCTTATGCTCAGTACAGGGAGAACATTAGCAGGGAGGCAAAGTCTGCTCCCCATGACATCTGCTGTCCCTTCTTGGACATTCTATTGTCTCCTAGAGAGTTCTGGCATCCTCTGCTATGTCACCAATGTTGTAGTGACAACCAGTGCCCTAGTTTCTCTCAGTCCGAGTCTGGCAGATACATCCTAAGACATGTTTTCCAGTCTTAGAAGTGTTTTGGGAGGGAGGATGTCGATTGTGGAGAGACTAGGGTGAAGGAGTCTGACCTTTCGTCTCAAGGAAATGATGGACAAAGAAAGTGGTTCTGGGAATGTGGAGTAAGTTCTGGGCAGTGTCTTTTGAGCTTTCTGTGGAGGTGGGGTGGGGGGAGGGATGGTGGGCGTCCTGCAAGCTTAAGCTGACCTTTCTAGCAATTGGCCACAACAACTGGAGCATCTGCAAAGGAATTGAATTTCAATGAATATCACAATTCCTGAAAGTCATGGATTTCAGAACATTAATTTTCCTATCCCCAAAGAAAGGATATGGTAAGGCCAATGCTACTATTCTGTGAACTTCTGGCCTTTACTTTTAAAGTTGATTTGTGGCTTGTTTTTTGTTTGTTTATTTATTTATTTAGTGGGTAATATTATTTATTGCCAAAGTCAAACATCTGGGTTACATCCTGGGACCCACATGACAGAAGGAGAGAAATGGCTCCTGAAAGTTGTTTGGTCATGTACTGCACACACACACACACACACACACACACACACACACACACACACACACACTCACACACACACACAGACACTCACACTCATACACACACAAACTTTTACGCAATAGTAATTTTTCTTAGAGTCTGATATAATTGGTTCTAATACAAAGACAGCCTGAGTGTAGTTACTATATGATTAAATAGTACTCATGCTCTCAGGAACAGAGTTTAAAGTTTATAGGTACCTAATAAACTTGCATTGGGACATATAAAGAACATTTAAATGTTCAGCAGAAATACAAAGAACAACTAATTTAATTTGTTAAAAGTGAAAGCTTATACAATTCTGAAGGTTTTTATGCTGGTTTTATTATACATGTAACTATGAAAAGAAAACATACATACTTGATCAATGAAATGAGGAAGAGTGATTTAATGAACAGAAAAATGGATGGTACTTCAAAATTTCCATGATTACATATTATCTATTTAATTCCCTCCACAACAGCAAGAAACGGACATTATTATTTATGCGACATTACAGATACATAAACCGAGAAAATATTGTTTGGCCTGATTTTCTGAGCTTCCTTAAAGGTTTAGTCAATTGACAGAACTGTCCTTTAAAATTAGGGTCCATATTCTTCTGTTTTAAATGTGTGACACTTTTATCTTTTTTTCTCCATCTTTATTAAATTGGGTATTTCTTATTTATATTTCAATTGTTATTACCTTTCTGGGTTTCCAGGCAAACATCCCCCTTACCCCTCCCCCTCCCCTTCTCTATTGGTGTCCCCTCCCCATCCTCCTCCCATTACCACCCTCCCCCCAACAATCCCTTTCACTGGGGGTTCAGTCTTGGCAGGACCAAGGGCTTCCCTTTTATTTCTAGTGGGTGCTGCTCTCCCTGCTCCGTGGGAAGTGGATGGGGGAAGGCCCGGGCCTGAGCTGAGTTGGAACTGGGGTAGAAAGGCATAGGGCCTCCTAGGTGAGAATGCCAAACCACCACTGCTGCTGCAGCCACCATGGAGAAGCCCTTGTTCCTGCTGCAGGGAGGAGAGTCTGGTGCCCACAAGATGGCTGAAGGGGAGCTGAGAGTGGACAGCTTCATCACCCGCCTGCTGGAGGTATGAGGATATCGTCCAGGAAAAATTGTGCAGATGACTGAAGCAGAAGTCCGAGGGCTCTGTATCACGTCTCGTGAAATCTTTCTTAGCCAGCCAACAGCTGTGAACACAGGTTTCTTTTGGAGAGCAGGCCTGTGCAGGCCCAGAACCTATGTGGGACAGTTCAAGCTACCCTTTTCCATGGCCAATCTCAGATCATATTCAGAAAGTATTTCTTGGACTAAAGAGATGGCTTAGTGGTTAAGAGCACTGACAGCTCTCCCAGAGGTCCTGAGTTCAAATCCCAGCAACCACATGGTGGCTCACAACCATCTGTAATGAGATATGATGCCCTCTTCTGGTGTGTCTAAAGACAGTCACGGTGTACTTGTATATAATAAATAAATAAATAAATAAATCTTAAAAAAAAAGAGTATTTCTTCCAGGTGATGGATTTCCAATTTATGGAATTGAACTAACTTACTCATGGTGGAAGTGACACAGAGAGTTAAAGTACAGAAGGAATAATCCAGAATGTCCACCAACAGTTGCTGTCACACAAGGACTTTTAAAAGCTCAGCTGCTAGAGAAGCAATGTAGTCTTTGGTTATTCTCAAGCTTAGGTCTTCTAGTCATTATAAGCTGACCATGACACAAAAAGAGTCATCTATATCAAAATAGAGAATAGTAACTAGATTCACACCACACTATCACATCACTACTGTATTTGAGGTTCTCAGTTAATATCTAAGAACCTGGAAGAGGCCTGGGTCTTGCTACACATACTCATAATTTATGTCCCCATTGTCAACTGAGATTCTTCATGCAGCCTGGGGTCAAGGAGGTCATCCCACAAAGCACAAAACACCCATCTCAAATAAACATGTATGGTTTATTGAATCCAAAACATCCATGAATTTCAGGACACAATTAAATGTTGAAACCTAAGGATAATAGATAGAGAAGAGAATTAAGATTTCTAGTTCATAGATCCAGTAAACACCTTCAACAAATCATAGCAGCAAACTTCCATAAGGTAAAGAAAGAAAAGGCCATAAAGGTACAACAAGCCTACAGAACATCAAACTAATTGTACCAGAAAAATTCCTCCATTCACATAATAATTAAAACGCTAAATGCACAGATCAAGAAAGAACATTAAAAGGGGTAAGGTATAAATATCTAGTAACAAATAAATTCAGATGTATCTGAATTACACCAGACTTCTCAACAGAGATTCTAAAAGTCAGAAAATCTTGGGCAGATGTACTGCAGACACAGGCTCCTATATCCAGCATAATCCTCAATCACCATAAAAGGAGGAACCAGGATATTTCATGACAAAACCAAATTTAAACAATTCTTTTCTGTAAGAAAGCACAACAGAGGCTAACAGGACGAAAACTCCAAGACAATAAACTGAACTATACCCAAGAAAAACCAAGAAATTAATCTTCTCTCAATAATTTAAAAAAAGAGAAGCACACAAACATAATTTCACCTATAACCAGAAAAAGAAGAGAATGCAGCAATCATTGGCTTTAATATCTGAACAGATCTTCTTTCCCTAATCCCCAAGCTCCCAGGGGCCAAACTGCCAGCCAAAGTGTATGCAAGGATGCTCTATGGTTCAAGGTGAGGCCTGTAGCCCCACCAAAGGCAGATCCTAGAGGTGTGAGGTGGGAATGGATATGTGTGGGTGGGGGAGCACTGTCACATAGGCAAAGCTGAGCAGAAATGGGATGTAAATTTGATGAGGGGAGTGTGGAAAGCAGGACAATAGTTGAAATGTAAATAAATAAAATAACCGATTAATAAAAAATAGCCAAAAATAAAATAACAAGTAAAAAGGTAAATGAAAATTAAACCAAACCAACCAACCAAACAAACAAAAATCCCTGAAGTGGATTGGCCTAATTCTGCTTGTATTTTAATGCTAATTTGTGGAACTCAGGACTGGTTAACCCCAAATAACTGACCCTGTTCCCAGTTAATTGTGATTATAAAGAAGCCAACAGCCAACAGCTGCACAGCAGAGAGATGGGGGAGGGGAGCTTTGAGGGCTTTGCTAGAGAGGATCATGAGGAGGGAAGAAGGAAGAAGAAGCTGCCAAAGAATAAAGGAAGAACGTGTGTGATGGAGAGGAGAGAGGAAGAGGACAGCAGCCATGGTTAAGGGAGAGGAGAGCCTGGTCCTGAGGGCTGTCCAAGTGCAACAAAGAGCAGCCAAGATGCTACACAGTCAGTAAGAGTTGAGCGTTATTGTTTGGAAAGTAGATCTCGTACCATGGAGGGCAGGCAGCTGCACAGCTACTGTGCTTACTAATGCACACTAAAATAAATTTAACAAAATATGTATAACCAGTAAGACAGCTCTGTAGAGGATCCTAAAAGGAATACTTTAGTTTGAAGGGAAGGACAACATACCAGAGAACACAGGGGATAAATTAATAAAACTAGGAAAGTTAATCAAAGAAAACTGTGAAAACCACAAAAATTAACAAAATGACAAAATTTAATGCATAGGTTTAAATAATAATTACATATCACTAAACTCAATATCTCGGGTGGTGGGGCATGAATTCTGCCATGGTCTGAACTCAGAAAGGTGGGGTTGGGAGAAACATGTCTGGTTAAATAGTCCACCCACATTGTGTCAATGTGATTTAATCTAAGGACAAAGAAGTGGAGCATCTCTCATGGCTTTCTTCTAACCCCTTGAAAGGATCACTGGGGTGTGGCCTCAGTACTTCATACTTCTTGCTAGGTCAGCGAAACTCAGGGAAGCTTGAGATTGTCATAGCACAGTATTAGGCTAGATATACTGAGTAGATGATACTAAGTTGTTCAGATGGTGATACCCATTTGCATGTGTTCTTAATGTGGACCTAAGGAAAGAGAGATCAAGGTCCTTAGAATAGAAGGAACATTCCCAGTCCTTTTCTACCATTCCAGACTGAAAGGCTGGTAGGGAGAAAGTGGTAAATAATAAAGAATTAATAGATGATGCTTTGAATGAAGGGTTGGTTTTTGTGCTGGTTTTAGACAGGGTCTCACGTATCCCATGGTGCCCTCTCCCTGGCTGGCCCGGTTCACTTTGAAGTCAGTGCTTCCATTTCCAATAGACAGTCTTACAAGAGGGGCCTCCGAGGTCTCTGAGGACAGCATTAGCCTTTGACTGTTGAGGTGTGCAACCCACAACTATAGTTTTTGCCACTTTGTTCCATGTCTACCAGCTATTTCAGATTGTTGCTGTTCTATGCCTGACAATCAAGGACACAGAAAAATAACCTGATAGAGAGCAAGGACATGGTGATCACATCCTTGCCTCTGCTGTATGTTCTGGATGAGGTTTGTTAAAATTCCAATATTGCAAAAAGCTTTATATAGGGCCCATCACATTAAGGGTCACTATGCACTCTTTCATCTAAAATGGCCTAATCAGAACTGACCGCCAGACAACACTTCCTGCGAAGTTCCTATGAGAAGCTTAAGTTTTTTGTGTTTTTTCTTCTTCCTTCCTTCCTTCCTTCCTTCCTTCCTTCCTTCCTTCCTTTCTTTCTTTCCTTCTTTCTTTCTTTCTTTCTTTCCTTCTTTCTTTCTTTCTCTCTCTCTCTTTCTTTCTTTCTTTCTTCCTTTCTTTCTTTCTTTCTTTCTTTCTTTCTTTCTTTGCTTTATAGGTTTAGAGGAATGTATTTTGGGCCACGGACCTGCCCCTAGTATCTTAGCTATGGATGTGATCAATCAGTGTTAGTGTATGCATTCAATAAAATGTCCATTTTTGACTAAGGTAGATGCTTCTCTGTTTTGTGGGGTGACCCATTGTCAATGTGTAGTGAGTTGGGGCCCTGGGTATGGTCACATACCCCCAGGACACAGGGGGTGCAGAGCAAAGGCATAAGAAACTGCATGCAGTTGCGAGCTTTATTAATCCTTATTAAGCTAAGAATATGCATTACTACAATTTTCATTGTGTCAAGATACCATAAGATCATTATTCCCAGGATACCAGGAACAATGAGGGAAGATTAAACAAAGAAAGACGAATAAATGAAAGCTTCTTCTAAAAATATTCATATAACAAATAACCTCTCTTATTATAATCAAAATATACTCACCATTACCAAGAGAGCGTTAGAACCACTTCCATAGAAACGGGACACAGCAGAACATATTTTAAGGCCAAGTGAGAAAAACATTTTCTTCTCCAGGGCGGCATTCCAGCCCCTACTTGAATCTGTCACCAGGCCTTTCTTGACCCTGCCTGGGAGCTGCATCTCTATGTCTTAACAATTCCTTCTTTTTTCTTTTGTTTTAAAGTAACACTTTACATAACATAGCTAAAGGTCCTTGTAGTGGTTTAGTCAGGTAAAAATAAAGCAACATAATACATAATGTACATAAGATTATGGCAAAACTAGCTCCTCTCATGCTATGGAAAATCCTTTGAAGCCAAGCCTTGGGATCTAATCCTGTCAATTGATCAGCCAATAATTTCGCTATTTCCATAGGAGTAGTATCTTCTAGCTGTTTACCAAAAGACATTCGAACATCATATTTCAAGGCATTAATTACTTTTGAAGCACTTTCATTACCCTCTAAATAGGCTTTACTTAACTTCCAATCATGTTCTGTGTCATTATCCATATATTTACTAACAGAAAAGTAGTAGGATTTCATCATGATAAGCAATATAAGCCCGATAACTGGCATTGGCCGCAGCAGAAGAAACCATGAGTAAAACACGCATTGCTAAGAGTAAGTGCTCAGCAGTAAAGGACTTTCCTGAAGGGGACAAAATTATTCCTTTCAGTGCTTAATCGCTTCACCTGACCCCACATAGGTAATAGGGTTGTCACTGCACGGATCCTTATCCATTGTTGTTTGTGGACACTAAGAGAAGCCAGGGCCTCAGTAATGGAGGACACCTCCTCATCTCCTGAGAACATCCATCAGGAGAAAATGTAGCTGGTTTAACTGGATTCCTTTGAGGGTAGGGAGCAGTTCTTATTATTCTGTGCTTGGATCCATCTCCCGGGTAACCAGAATAGTCTCCCATCCTGTAATGAGACAAAACCCTCTCCCCTACATACAATGATGTCCCTTCCTGCCATTCAGCATCCCGGGCAATTTTTATCCATACTGTCTGTTCCATGCCTTCTGGGGGGAAGTTCAACAAAGTGTCTATCGGCTCTTGATATAACTTCACCTTGTGGTAAATTAAGAAAATTAATAACGTATAATGCTTATGCCAATATAGCTCTGGGACTGGTCTGCAAACTCCATTCAGGTTGCATAAGGCCATCTCTTTTCCCCCTTTTTAATTTTATAATTTGTCATTATATGGTGTGGTGAATTCTTTCAACAAAAGCTTGTCCTTGTGTATTGTGTTCTGTACCAGTAATATGTACAATATGATATCGTTGACAAAATTGTTTATATTGATAAGAAATATATGTTGGTCCATTATCAATTTTAATTTTAGAAGGCAGTCCCATAACAGCAAAAGTTTCCAATAGATGCTGTATAACATGAGCAGTGCGTACTCCTGGCAATGGTGTAGCCCACACAAATTTTGAAAAATTATCTATGCTTACATCTATATGTGAAAGGTGACCAAACTCAGAAATATGGGTTATATCGATCTGACACGATGTATTAAGTTGCATCCTTCTGGGATTAATTTGAGATGGAACACATTTTATACATGAAGACTAACACGTAGGACAATTAGCAATAATTTGTTTGGCTTGAGAATAGGGAAGCTTATATTTAATATGTAAATATCCTGTATTGGCATGATTATGACTGTGTTCTTCTGGGGTAGCAAAGGCCACTAATTGATCTACCATATGATTGCCAAGTGTTAAAGATTCTGGAAATTTTGAATGTGATCTAGTATGTGTAATGAATATTCTAGAGTTTCATAATAACAATAGTCCTTTAATATGTGAGAATAACATTTAATATCGGCTTAGATGTAGAAACAACAGCAGTCGCAATATTCTGTACTACTCCTACAACATAAGCGGACTCAGCTATAATATTTTTACATCATGAGTAAAATCCTGGAATACATTAACTACCGCTAATAATTCATTTTGTTGTACTGACCCAAAAGAAGATTCTTGTTCCCAAAATTAATCTTTGGTCCAATAAGCCATCTTGGTGTTAGAGCCATCTGTAAACACAGTAAAGGCTGATGGTAATGGATCAACAAAATTAGTGTATTTATCAAATTTTTTTTTTGTTTTTTAAAGCAATTCCACAATTTACTATAGGGAGGATGAAATTCAATATTTCCAGTGTAAGAAATCATGGCTAATTGAAAAACCTCAGACATCTGCATTAAATATTCCACTTTATCTTTGCTAAATGGGAAAACAATAGCAGCACAATCATATCCCCACAGAGTAACAGATCTTTGTATGCCTTGCTGAATACTTAAAGAAATTTGTTCCTCATAATTTGTTAATGTATGGTTAAAGTTTTATTTAATATAAACCCATTCTAAAGGCAACTCATCCTGACTGAAAGTGCCGGTAGGATATTCAAGAGTATTTAAACATATAATTTAATAACTCTATCTGGATCAATACATGCCAAATATGCATCTTTCCATTTTCAGAAAAGATACCCTTGCATGCCTTCATATAAGCATTAATATCCCCAGCCTCCTTTATAGGTAATAATGCTCTCCTGTACTCTTCATTAGCATTTTCAAAAGCAAGCATTTGCAGCAGTTGTCCTCCAGCTTCCTCTCCTACCATTGTTCTTTCCAATGTTAATTTTAATATACATAAAAACTTAATACATGGTTCATAGAAAGCTACTACCTTTTTCAACCAACCAGTATCATCCTTTATAATAAGTCGGTTGGGCCACACCTTGAATCGATGCTGGCCTAATTATAGGAAAAGAAAAAGCAGGTGAA
Source organism: Rattus norvegicus (assembly GCF_021556685.1). Lineage (NCBI taxonomy): Eukaryota > Metazoa > Chordata > Mammalia > Rodentia > Muridae > Rattus > Rattus norvegicus. Next base: position 17,671,060 of record NC_141552.1, read on the forward strand.
TTCGTCATTATCATCTTGTGAATCTAATGGTCAACATGCCATCCTCGGGAAACGACTTAGAAAAACCTGCTTCAGGCAGTGGTGCAGAGTGCAAAACTTTTACTTTCGTTTTGTCTTAATGAAGCTCTAGCTTCTTGTTCTGTATTCGTTATTACCCTGTCTGCATTCATGGCCTTGAACACAGTAAAAATTACAGCCCAAAGAGACCAGAAATTGGAATCTTTTTGCCCTGCCTAACAGCCTTTTTCACCTTAACTTTCACTTTGACCCAGATATCAGAATCCCTGGAACCCTCGTCAGGGAACCATGGAGTTTACTCTTGCTGTCTCTAAACACTTTTCTAAACCAGACTGATAGACATGAATTCCCTGCACTCTTAAAGATGCTTAAGCATAGCGAGATGAAGAGAAGATTTATCTTGTCCCATTTCCTTGTAATAAAATGTACTTACCTTATCTGACTGTCCAGACTTACCTTCAGGGACCCTGTTCCAGTGCCATAGGTCGATGTCTAGGGTGTTGGGAGCCCTGCATCCGGTCGCATTCCTTTCTGTGTTTCCCGATGCTCAGTGGCCATGCCACTCCAGCATGCTTTGAAATTAACCAGTCCGCCGACACCACCACCACCACCACCACCACCACCACCACTACCACCACCACCACCAGCAGCAGCACCACCACCAATTTGGTTTTGTAAATAAAGTTTTATTGACATCGCCATCCTCAGCATTTACATCCTGTTCAGTGCTGCTTCTGGCTGCAGCTGCAGGGCTTAGAGCCACAGAGCCCTTTAGACTCCCAGAGCTGAGAGCATTGACCTTTTGCCTTGTTTGTGAAAGAGGTGACTGACCCCTGTGCTCGAGGTGGCCTTTCCGTGCCCCTTAACCCATAGCATAGGTCTCTGTGCCATCCTCTCCCTTTGCTGTGGTGTGCACTTCCTGGTACATTTCCGTTAGCTCTTGACATTTCCAGAGCATTGGGTCTTGCAAATTGAATTTGCATGGCACCAGGAATAGACCTGATAGTAGGGTGTGGGACACTCCCTATGGGGACCCTGCCCAGGGGCATAAGCTTACTTTTCCAGTCAACTCCCTGAACAGTGAGCCTTTGTGGGACAAGGTACTTCACGACATGACTTGACCTCTCTGCAGTGCACCCAATCCCTGCTTGGCTCAGATGTCCCCCAGAGAGGTTGTGTGAGTGTCCCCAGTAGAGGCAGCACTCTGTGTGGTGGCATTGACATGGCATCCAGGAAAGTCAAAACCAGAGAGGCATGTCGGGCAGTTGGAAGCAGATGTCTGCGTCCTTGGGGAGAAGGATGGACTAGACACTCCTGCAGGGGGTGAGCTGAGAAGCACTTCCTTGGCTTTTTCACAACCATACATCCTGCATGCCATGCTGTGTACCCATGCTGAGCTGAAGCCCCAGGCTTTGAGTCTCCCACAGCTGCTGTGTCCTGGGGCCAGAGTAGGATTAAGCAGACTTCATCAGGAGAAAGCTGAAAACCCTGGTTGCGGGGTGGGGATGGCACAGTCATAACACACCTGCGCATGAGGCCCCTGACTTAGAGCCCTATAGCAGCTGTGACAAGCCAGCTCTGGTGACACTCATCTGCAATCTCAGCCCATGGGGGGTAGAGGCAGTAGGATCAGTTGTTTAATTATCCTTGGCTACACGGCAGGTTCGAGGCCAGCCTGGGCAACTTTGTCTATGAAAATAAGACAAAATGAGGTCTTGACTCTGAGCATCACAGTCTGTACCTGGCACAGTTGCCCCACCCAGGTAAGAAACCCCTCTGTCCAGAGGCCATAACTGCAGGAGACCCCTGGCCAAGTGTCTATACAGGGCCCTGTTTGACTGGACTGTGCTGAGGACCAACCACGCTCTCCTCAACAGGAAGGACATGGGAGAGGCTGTTTCTGTGAGATTCCGGGCCCTGAGACGGCCAAGAATAAACCCTGTCCTTGGGGAAAGCCATGGAGACTGGGAACCCACGGGATCTCTGCAAACACCAGGGCTGGCAGAGGACTCTGATCCTCTACAGCAGCTGCTCTCAATCTGTGGGTTCTACATCAGAGCTCCTGCACACCAGACATTTACATTACAGTTCCTCACAGTAACAAAGTTACACTCATGAAGTAGCTATCCAATAAGTTTATGTTGGGATGACAACGACATGAGGAACTGAAATAAAGAGACACAGCATTAGGAACTGTAAGAACCGCCATTCTATAGGAACCCAGGCATCTGCACTCGGTGTCTGGAAGTGTGATAGGCTAGACTTCACCCTCATCGATGCCAGCATGTGGGCACCAAGCCTAGGTTCCACCCCAATGCTTACTGGATATGTGCAGGCCTGGTTCCATCAAGAAGTAATAAAGGAACCCTTGGCAAAAAAACACTGGGTACCAAACTGGTCAGGAAAACACACCCCCTCTGCTGCAACTCCTCTCAGGAGGGCTAGTCTTTCCAGGAGGCCCCGGGTATAACCACACCTTGTCTCCCAGTGCTTGCCCATTGGTGTCTTGGCCATATTCAGATTTGAGGACTTTGAACAGAATAGCTTCCAGCAGATTTGCATCAATGAATCCAACAAGTAGTTGCAGTTCTACTTCATCCAGAGCACCTTCAAGCTGGAGCAGGTGAGAGTGGACACCTATTCCCCAGCCCAGCCCAGCCATCACCCTGAATGTCAGCTGTGTCCCTCAGTATCAGCAGGATGGGGCCTGGGCACCGTAGTTTCCCCAGGACCTAAAGCTATGTCCTTGAACTCAGTGCCATGCTCAGCCCTTCCAGCCTCTTTCAACCCTTCTGGATGCTCAACTGCTCCTGCAGCAAGGCAGCAGTGTGCACATTCTGTCACGTCATTTGTGTGTGTGTCTACAGGAGGTCAGAGTCTGTTGCCTCTGTTCATTTCTTTTGCTGTATTTGCCTTTCTGAGGAGGCAGGACCCACAGGTATGGGAGGCAGCCACATGCATATTCTGCAGCCATGTCTGATTCCTCTGAGCCTCAGTCCCACTTACACACCTACCCTCCAACCTCCCCACTCCATGTCACCCCTGGGGCTCTGTAAACCTTCCTGCTTTCTGTCTTTATATAACTGGTGACACTCCAGCCCTCAGTCAGTGGTGTCATACAGTGTTAGTTTGTCTTTGCACTGCCTGGAGGTCTGACTTAGGAGAATGGCTACCATTCTCATTCCTGTTCAAGGGTCAGAATCTGAATCCTATGTAAGGCTGAATAATATTCCAGCACATGGCTGTGCCATGTTGAATTTACACAGTCACCTATGGATCTTATATTTTGGCTTGTAAACACACACATATAAGACTCAAGTGACACCCAAGTGGAGAATTGCTGGAGTCCTCCATGGCTTTCTGAACCGTCTGAGAGACCATCCTGTCCACAGTGTATAGGGCACCATCTACTCATAGCTCACACAGCATGAGAAGATTAGTGAGGATTAACCTGGCTTCTCTGTCTCCTACTTTCTGCCACACTAGCCCTAGCATCTTTCTGTATTGCAGTGAATGTTTAGAACCCAGGAGGATGGCAGCTTCCTTGCTCAAATATAGCAAGTTCCTCCTTGCCTGCTTTGAGACTGAGTCTCATGCAGCCCAGGCTGTCTCTGATCTCACCATTAGTTAAAATGGCCATGAACTCCTGGTTCTCATGCCTCAGACGTCTCTGAGTGCTGGGTGACAGGTATGCACCACTCTTAAGTCCTGCCACTGGGACAAGAGTGAGCAGAGCCAGCTCTGAAGCACACACTTTGCTGGTGTCAGTGATGACTGACTTATGATCCTTTCCTCCTTGCCCATGGCCCTTCTCCTTGGTGCATGCCATCCTTCCTCCCTGTGACTCATGGGGACACCAAGCCTGAGAATGTCAGGAAGAAGTTTACTTACTTCACTGGGTTGGAGGCTGTTAGGTTCCTGCGTCAGTAGGTGAGATTCAAGCTAGAAGGTTTGTGGCATGAGAAACGGGAACAGAACTGGCATGGCAGGAACAATTGTCACCTGGCTCTGAGAAGACCATGTGGGCAGAAACTCATCGTTGGGCAGGTAGTGAGCTCAAGACCAGGCTGGGCATTGCTCAGCGCATGTGAACAGGTATGTGTACATGGACATGTGTTTCCCCCACATGGTCACCACTTATCCAGGCATGGTGAATACTCCAAGGAGCTTTTTATGTTTTAACATTGTGTGTGTTTGTGTGTCCATACATACATATACACACATACATTCGTACATATACACGAATACACGTACATGAAAACACATGCATATACATGACTATACACATTCATGCTCACACACACATATATACACACCTACATGCATACACACATGCACACACACACATACACACACATACACACATACACGCATACATGCATACACACATACACATATACATACACACATACACACACATACAATACATATACACACATACAAATACACCTATACACACATATAGACAGACATATACACACATATACATATACACGTTAACACATACATGCATACACACATTCATAACCACACGTGCATACAGACATATACATATATACTCACATACATGTAAGCACATGAGTGGAAGCCAGAGGACAGCTTGGCCCTTGTTTCTCTCCTTTTTACCACGTGGGTCCTGGGGATTGAGTCAAGCTCATCAGACTTGACAGCAAGCCCCTTTAACTGTAGAGCCCTCTCATTGGCTGCCAGTTGCCTCTTTCCACAAATTCTATCCATGGTGGGATGTTTAGAGTTGTTATTCTCATGATTCCTTCAGCAATAGCGCAGACATCATTTACACTGCATTAGGAGTTATAATTCATGTAGATGTCAGGAGAGCTGGAGGCGTGGATCAAGAAGAGAGCCCACTTTCAATGTCATTATGTGGTATTGCCTTAGGCCCTTTTATACACTCCCCTGACTTTGTCTGAGTATATGTTTTAGGTCTCTCTATGACTGTGCAAAGAAGTAAGAGCTAGGGCTGGGCCACAAAATAGGAAAGTACTTGTTCATCCAAACACAAAAACAAAAAACAAACAAAGAAACAAACAAAAATAGCTCTAGAGTTAAATATTGGTGCTAGTACTGAACTACACAGCCAGAAGGTATTTTTCTAAGTAAATAACACAATATTGGGGATGACAATATGATCAAATATCCTACAACTTAAGTTTGCAATGTTACCTACATTTTATAAATCAAGTCTGACCACCATTTTGGTTGTTTCCAATCATGTCTGAGTGCATCATCACGGGAATCCCAAGGAAAATCAGAAATGGGTTCTTGAAGCTGTTGCACAGGGCCAGTATAGACCTAAATACCACAGAGGAAACCTTGATTCTTATCTCAAGGGATCATTCACCATCCCTCTTGTCACATAACTTATGACAAGAGGTCACCTTTCCTAAACTTAGCCTTTTTCCCGAGTGCTGCAGAAGGGAAGACCTGGTGTCAAGGGGTCTGGATTCACACCACAGGACACTGAATTCATTTAAATAGGTGTAGTTTATTAATGCACACACCAATACAGTTCAACCAGAGCAACAGCTCACAACTGTGTACTGGACATTGCTAGGCCCCGCTCATTGCAAGATCCACATGGGCTCATGCACAAGTGCTGGAAATGCTGCTGTCTATGGCCCTGACTCAGGACATTTTACACATAATTGTTCCTATTTTCCTTGAATCTATTGGGTCCTATGTGAAGAATACACTTGGGGAACTTGTTAAGATTAACAAACCTCATAACATACAGAACATAACAGGGTATGTGACCAGCACCACACAGTTCAACGTCAGAGTTTTTTGTTCTTTGTTAGTGTTTTTCTTGGCATTCATGATGTGGAGGCGTATTACAGAACAATAGGAAAGAGCTGGCTGCTGTGTAACAAATTCGCTGCTATTAAGGTAGGTATGGGGGCAAGACCTCAGCAGTAGCCCTTAAGATGGGAAGGAGATGATGTGTTTGATAACTGAAAGGAGCTGCCTCAGCTGTGTTTCTCTGCTTGCTCAGTGCCCATTCAACATCACTCTGTCCCTGAAGAGGAACTCAAGGTCTGCCCCCTGCTGCCTGTGAGCCAGGAAGAGGCACAGAAAGGCAAGGCCACAGAACTGGTTTCCAATCCCTCAGTAGTGCTGGATTTCCAATAATGTACTTGTATACACAAATACACTGTGGTAAGTTGCAATAGATACTAATCATTTCTCACATAGGGCAGCAGTTGATTGACTACAACTAATTCTATTAAAAAAAAGAAACCTGGCTCTTGTAGAAATATATAAAGAAATATCTAGGATGGTGGGGGATGAATTCTGCCATGGACTGAACTCGTGGAAGTGGGGTTGGGAGAAAGATGCTGGTTAAATAGCCCACCAGGTTCACATTGTGTCAACTTGATTTAATCTAAGGACAAAGAAGTGGAGTATCTCTGATCGATTTCTTCTAGTCCCTTTAAAGCATCACTGGAGTTTGAACTCAGAACTTCACACTTCTTGATGGGGCAACTACACTCAAGGAAGCTTAAGATTTTCATAGGCACAGTATTATGCTACATATACAGAGTAGATAATACTAAGATGTTCAGATGGTAATGTCCATTTGTATGCACTCTTAATGTGGACCTAAAAAAAGAGAGATCAAGGTCCTTAAAATAGAAAGATCAGTTCCAGTTGTTTTCTACCATTCCAAACAGAACGACTGGTAGGGATAGAATGGTAAATAATCGAGAATTCGTAGATGATGCTTTGAATGAAGTGTGGATTTCTGTGCTGGTTTAAAACAGGGTCTCAAGTATCACATGTTGCCCTCTACCTGGCTGGCCAGGATCACTTTGAGCCTTGATAAACCTCCTTTCACTTTGCAATGAATAGGCTTATAAGAGTGGCCTCCAAGGACTGTGCAGACAGCATTAGCCTTTCACAGTTGAGGTGTATAACCCACAACTATAGTTTTAGCCATGTTTTTCCATGTCTGTCAGCTATTTCAGATTGTTGCTGTTATATGCCTGACAATCAAGGATGCAGAAAAATAACCTGATACAGAGTAAGGACATGGTGACCACATGGTGATCACATGGTGCCTCTTCCGTACGTTCTGGATGAGGTTTGTTAAAATTCCAATATTGCAAAAAGCTTTATATAGGGCCCATCACATTAAGGGTCACTATGCACTGTTCTATCTAAAATGGCCTAATCAGAACTGACTCCCATATAACACTTCCTGCAATCCTCATATGAGAAGCTTGAGCTTTTAGTTTTGACTTTTTCTTTTCTCGTTCTTTCTTATTTTTTGCTATATAAGTTGAGACAAAGATAGTTAAGGCCATGAATTTGCCCCCAAAATTTGAACTACGGATGTGATCAATCAGTGTTAGTGGGTGCATTCTATAAAGTATTCATTTTTTACCATGATAGATGCTTTTGTGTTTGGTGGGGTGGCCATTTCCCAGTGTACAGGTGCTGGGACCTTGCTCTATCCACTTAATGATGTTTATAGCCTCATTTTAGACGTTTCTGTGCACCCTCTATATCTCTTGTGTATTTTATTTTTCTGATAGAAGCTCATGGTACATCTTACTCAGGCCTGTGAGCAGTGCTCCTTTGGTGACATTGGTGCAGAGAGGAGAACCCCACAAGCAGCATGAGGTTCCCGTCATTGGTGGCTCCAATATTGCACTTTCCTCTGCCAACAGGTCTCCACACATTTCCTAGCACCTTAAAGACTTCAACTCTTTCTCCTAAGGAATTTTCTGGTAATTGTCGATTGCTAAGCACATGACTTCATGAGTGTTCCCGTAATACACACCCATGTTGTAACCTACCATGCAGACTATTTCTTGATGTGATATAAAGCACCTGTACAGAATGAGACAGGAGAACTTTTGACTGCATATTCAAGCTGGTGTGAAATCTCAGGAAGTTTTAATGGCTAACATTGGTGAATGAGGACAATGTGAGTTAGGATGAGACATTTTTTGGGAAAGATTTGAAAGGAAACATTCATTTAGATGCATAGGAATTACTAAGGTTTTATAATCAAGCCTTGAGGAAAATTTGGCTTTGGAAGCAGGAGATGCTCAGTGGCTCTGCCCCAGGAAAGTCTCCTGGAAAGGGCACCTCTGCTTATGCTCAGTACAGGGAGAACATTAGCAGGAGGCAAAGTCTGCTCCCCATGACATCTGCTGTCCCTTCTTGGACATTCTATTGTCTCCTAGAGAGTTCTGGCATCCTCTGTGATGTCACCAGTGTTGTAGTGACAACCAGTGCCCTAGTTTCTCTCAGTCTGAGTCTGGCGGTTACAAGCTAAGACATGTTTTCCCGTCTTCGCAAGCTTTTTGGGAGGGGGAACGTCGATTCTGGAGAGACTAGAGTGAAGGAGTCTGGCCTTTCGTCTCAAAGTAATGATGGACAAAGACAGCACTTCTGGGGAATGTGGAGTAAGTTCTGGGCAGTGTATTTTGAGCTTCCTGCCAGGGTGGCTGCAGGCTTAAGCTGACCTTTCTAGCAATGGGCCACAGCAACTGGAGCATCTGAAAAGGAATTGAATTTCCACGAATATCACAATTCCCTAAAGTCAAGGATTTCAGAACTTTAGTTTCCCCATCCCCACTGGGAGGATATGGTAAGGCCAATGCTATTATACTGTGAACTTCTGGTCTTTACTTCAGTTAATTTGCTCTGTTACATTGATATAATAACACCATCAGTGGTCATGGAGGGTCCACCTTTTCTGAGTTTAGACAGGGCAGCAATGTATTTCACTATCATTGCTTCTTTAAATACAGTAGGTATCTGACAGTAGTAACAGGGAGAGATTGTGCTTCAGGCAATAATCTTATGTTCTTAGACCTTCTCCGATTTCTTCTAACTGGCAGGGTCATCGTTTGCTTTATATATTAGAGGTTGTATGTTACAAAAATTTTTCTACAATACCAAAACTATTTGGAACGTGTAGACCAAGATTCAGCCTGTAACCTATTCGCACTTCTGGGGCATTTGGTATTTCACATAGGGACACTGATAAGTTTGTTGAACATATCCTCCCTGGAAATGCGTTTTAAATCCAAAGTTGTTGCTTTAGAGTATCAGGGTAGGACATCTGAGTGTCTCCAATCACTCAAGTTTTGTGGATGGTGAATTTATCATCTGAGTTCTGAAGCCACAGGGGTGAGGGTCCTGAAACCAAGCTGTACCCTGTTCAGCTGATAATAATCCTGGAGAAGCCATCTCCGTGGTACATGTAAGCACGTGATGTCCAGCATAGGGAACACCTGGCTGCTTACATCTTTTGGTCTCTATAGAGTAGTGCGAGAACTGAGATCCCCTGAGGAGGTCTCTTAAGCATAGACCAATCGCCTAGCAGTGACACTGGGTTCCAGGCTTGTTCTCCTGTTTAGGCCTCACTGTGATCTATGTACACTCTATGCATTCTCCCCATGCAGGTTCACTTGTGTTCTTCTACCTACAGACGCTGGGATAGAAACATCTTCCCATGGCACTGACCTAAGCAAGAATCAGGCCATGAAGGAAAAGGAGAAGCTGATTAAAGAGCTGCAGCTCATTACCGAGGAGAGAAATGACCTGAGAGATCGCCTGAGGTTTCTGACAGAGAGATCCATGAAGAACAGGTATGAATCACACCAAATGCTCTTGTTTCATTCCTGGGTCTGCAAGGTCACCTTTTTCTTATCCTGTTAAGGTTTTGGGTTCTAGAAAGCTGTGCCTCCCTAACCACCCTGTGCTAAACCTCACCTCCCATATAGTGGAGATTCAGAACCTTACCCTTCCTCAGGAGTGAGATTGAAAATGGACTCATCTGCCTCCACTTATTTAAAAGCAGAACATGTGGTCTGAATGAAGAATTCAGGGATAAAGTCAGGGAGAGTGAGTTCCCAGTGTGCATTTGCAAAGCCCTTGACAGCTGGTGGCTTTGCAAGATTGTAATTGCAGTGAGTTTATGGTGAGTCTCTGTACTTGCTAGGCAGGGGACTGAGTGCTGGAAGATCCAGGCAGCAGCCTGGAGTAATATAGGACCCACCCTGAGTTCATATATTCCTAAATGCCGATGTTCATTGTATTCTATCATTTGGGGCCAGGCCACACTTCAGGCCAAATCCATATTACGAAGACCTGGAGAGAATGGAGGAGGCGGTCATGTCAATTCTGCACAACTTAGAGATGGAGAACACTGAGGTCCATGAGAACAACCATAAGCTGAAGAAGGAGATTACCTTCTCTAGGTAAGTCCTGGTCAGAAAGGCTATCACTTGTGGAATGGCCATTTCTGACTTTCTTTGTTCTGGATTGGACGGTCTTCAGCTCTGGTTCTATCTCTTGTGCTATTTACCCATCAGTGTTCCAGGGTCATTAGGGCTCAGTTTTCAGTTCCATATGTCACCAAGGTTAAAGCCAATGACAAGTACTAATTTGACATTTGCACTTGGTTCTTATCCCAAAGGTGCTTCCTACACAAGAGGTCACATGACCACAGAGTGTCAATTGTTCAAGAACCAAGAAATTGTTCAAAACTCTACATAGGATCCAATCTATCACATGGATATGCAATTTTAGATATGTTATTCATCTGTCACCATTTCTAGACTGCAGCTTCAAAAAGAGCAGCAAAATATGCTTGCACAATAATTCAGTTTCTGAAAAGTGGTTAACTTCCCAGAATACTTGTGCATAGGCAGAGCAATGAACAATTCCATTACATGAGGTGGTTGGCTGGTTGTGAGTGTAAATTAGAAAGGTTACTAAAAGACTGTTACTCATCCCAGGATTGTCTAGGCATCTTCAGAAGGCTCTAGATAGAACAGTACTGATTGAAGTCAGCAGAAGGTTATTAGGCTGACCTGGACCTATGGTGTCACACCAGGTTTTATAAAATTCAGTGCGTGGACCACATGGTTAGCATGACCTTCTCTTGGTTCTACTGACCTCCTTTGAGGGTGTTGGCCCACTACTAATTGATGTTGGCCCCATGCATTGGGCTTTCATGGATAGTTGTAGATCCATGTTCTTTCTCAGAGGTGTGGACACTAATTGGTGTCAGGCCAAGCAAACAATTTATTCTTCCCCGAATTAACTCTTTATGGTTTGTGCAGCAGCCTTATATGTATCAAGATGCATTTTATTAAGTCTTCATGGGTATCTGGGATCTGGTAGAGTTAGTGGGACTTGGGAGTAGGAATGGGAGGAAGGGCCAGCATGATCTTACTATGCATACTGTATTTCCATAAACCTGCTTAGCCAGCTCCTGATGGAGAACACATGTAGGAAGAAGTTGGTCCCCCTGAAGCAGGAGAGCAAGGAGGTACATCTTGATTGTGCACTGAACCAGAAATATTTGGTTGACTGCAACAAGAAAGATAAAGACCATCAACGGCCAGAACCAGCATTATCAGGTAGGGATGAGCAGATGTGTTAGCTTAACAATATCTGATAAAATTTGCCAATTTGATACATCTTTGCTTCTCTTACCACCTTTCTAATTTACACTCACAACCAGCCAACCACCTCATGTAATGGAATTGTTCATTGCTCTGCCTATGCACAAGTATTCTGGGAAGTTAACCACTTTTCAGAAACTGAATTATTGTGCAAGCATATTTTGCTGCTCTTTTTGAAGCTGCAGTCTAGAAATGGTGACAGATGAATAACATATCTAAAATTGCATATCCATGTGATAGATTGGATCCTATGTAGAGTTTTGAACAATTTCTTGGTTCTTGAACAATTGACACTCTGTGGTCATGTGACCTCTTGTGTAGGAAGCACCTTTGGGATAAGAACCAAGTGCAAATGTCAAATTAGTACTTGTCATTGGCTTTAACCTTGGTGACATATGGACATCTCCTTTCTTCCTGCAACCCGATGAGGTCTCTTCCCATTGCCCTGTTCTTGGTTTGCACTGGTATAAGTCTGGGTCCCAGATTGGCAGCCCACATTACTGTGAGGCTTGCTGGAGATTTTGCCCTGCCCACAGAGTTAGCAACAATGATATCAGTTAAAAGGTCCATGTCGACTGTCCAATAGAACTGAGGTGGTAGAAGGCAGCATTCTGACAGCTGGCTTGCATTTCCCGACCAAATCAGTGTCTGAAAAACTGCCTTCCTCTCCCAGGTCTCAGAAAGTGCAAGAGAGCTGGAATTGGACACACCCCAGTAAGAGAGCTTCCTGAAGAATAAGTTGCTTTCTCAGGAGTCCCTGATGACCAACATCCTGAATGGTAACAACATTTTTTGGATGAGTATTCTTCCTCAGAGTTAATTTGTCATTTATTAGAGACCCTAAATTTATATACCACTAAGCCATCCTGACTGATTGAGGTCTTACTCACTTTCTTCTTCAGAAAACAGCACTTGAGAGACAACTTGGGGGACCGCCTTTCATTATTTGTGCTAGAGGAGAAACAGCAATACGTCTGTGCTTCTAAATGTTCGTTAAGAATATGCTGTTTAGAAATATTTTTGTTATGATTTTAATTGAAGTTTTCTTTTTGTTGTTTCATATTTATATGTTCTTGTTACTATTTTTACTTTCAAATATTTTTAAATATTTTTATTCATTTTAATCCTGTTTTGTTGTAAAAATGTATTTGTTATGAATAAAAATTGAATTCTATGTCTTGACTCTTAAGACTATCTTTCTTACTCAAGGGTTCTGTCCCTTCCTGTGGACCTAGAACTTACAGCTACAGATGGATCTCTGCATGTTCCATGGAGCCTGGGCTAATAAGTGAATTCAAAGTCACCAAGGTGTACCCAGTGTGACAGTGTCTTTTGTGTGGATAATGTGGCTGTGTCTCGGACACACACTTTATGATGTAATCACTGACACACTTTACCCAATTGTTAGGGTCCATGTGGTTCTTCTGAGAGAGCAGCAGATGCTCTACCCTGTGAGTCATCACCACAGCTCCTGCAGGTGGCTTTTGTTATTCCACATGAGGTGCTGTATTAGGTGGACAGGATCACCTCCAATTAAATAGAGAGATCTCAGGAGATGTGTGTTCACAGGGAACTTACTGAGGCGTGCGTGCTCAACGTGTTAGGTTGTCAGGCATCCCTACAGAGCTCTGGTGTTCCCACTGCTCATTGTGTGTCAGGATCATCCTCCAGCATCACTTAGTTTTCATATTAGAGCAGATCTTTCACCTATTATCAGTGATGACCATATGTATTCTGCACATCTGATAAAATACAGAATAGAAACTAGCTTCTTGTAGGCCAGATTGGCATAATCAGTTTTTTGATTGTTAGCAAGAAAATTATTTTAATCTAAGCAGTTTAGGAAGGAACCTCCAGAGCATCCATAGTGAGTGTAGCTTGCAGCTGTGAACACAGGTTTCTTTTGGAGAGAAGGCCTGTGCAAGCCCAACCTAGGTGGGACAATTCAAGCTACCCTTTTTCCATGGCCAATCTGGGATCGTATTGAGAATGTATTTTTTCCAGGTGACTGATTTCCAATTTGTGGAATTGATCTAACTTGCTGAGAGTGGAGGTGACTCAGAGAGTTAAAGTACAGAAGGACCAATGCAGTATGTCCACAAAAGCTTGCTGTCACCCCAGGGCTTTTAAAAGCTCAGCAGCTAGAGAAGCAATGTAGTATTTGGTTACTCTCATGCTTAGGTCTAGTCATTCATTAAAAGCTGACCATGACACAAAAAGTGTCATCTGTGTCACAATACAAACTAGTTGTAACTAGATTCACACCACACTATCACATCACCACCATATTTGAGGTTCTCAGTTACTATCTAAGAACCTGGAAGAGGCCTGGGTCTTGCTACACAAACTCATAATTTATGTCTTCATGACACTGTGTGCTTTGTTCTGTTGATGCTACCATTGGCATACAATACCTTGGATACTTTGTGCTGACATCTGTGACCTAAGACAATAGTTCATGTCATCCTAACCTGAATAAACTGTCCTTAGAGTACAGTGTAGTGGGAGGGGCCTTCTTTTCCTATGAGATACCAAAACATTTCCAGTCTTCAGTCAAGTCTGTCAGCCATTGTCCAGTGCCTGTCTTGAGATGTCCACCTTTTCAGCTGAGAGTCTTCATCCAGGCAGCTCTGTAATTCTGTAGAAGATTAATAGGGTTCTTGCCCTATTATTTAATTCACTGTGACTGTACTTGCCGAACATGCTCAAAGCCCTGTGATCCACCCTAGCCCTCTGTGCTTTAGAGAAAGAAAATAAAGAACCACATTGCACTTGAAGTTTCTCCTCCAACAAAAGGAGAGCCTGCATAGGGCCTTTAAGTAACTCTAAGCCCCAGCTTCCCCACAACTCCCTCCATCAATTCCATGATTGGTGTGTTTTCAGTACTACTCACTTTCTTCTGTGTGCAAAGAATGTGCACCATGTCAGTAAGTGTGTGTGTATGTGTGTGTTTGTGTGTGTGTGTGTGTGTGTGTGTGTGTGTGTGTGTGTAGTCCCTAGTGAAAACTGTCGAGATACATGCAGACTCATGCTACTACTGTCCCATGGCACCTTGCAGGGAACCCTGAAATGGTGGCTACTTTAATACAGTCTAAACCGGGTGTGCATGGTTTCTGTAAGGTCACCACTACAGAGAGCAGGAAAAGCTTCAGTAGTCACATGGATGTGATCAATCAGTGTTAGTCATGCCCTTCCAGTATGGTAGACTGCAGGTTGTCTGTCCCCAGCACTTTGCTCTCTTGTGCCCAAACAATGCCAAGGTCAGGGCCGTTGAGCCGTGAGGCAGAGGCTCACCACCCTCAGTGCTGCCTAAGACCCCTAAGACTGTCTCTTTTGGGTGTGTGCGTGCTGGACACTCATGGATCCTGAGATCTCCGCAGCTGAGGTGAAACAGTACCGGAGCCATTGCAATGTGGGCACACATTTGGTTTTGGAGCTGGGCCACTCTTTGACTTTTATTGAGTGGAGAGACAACTGTTGGCTGAGCCTTTGGTGAACCGGATGGCCCCTGGCCACGTCAGCAGTCAGCAGTATCAAA
This sequence comes from Rattus norvegicus, assembly GCF_021556685.1. Lineage (NCBI taxonomy): Eukaryota > Metazoa > Chordata > Mammalia > Rodentia > Muridae > Rattus > Rattus norvegicus. Next base: position 17,686,066 of record NC_141552.1, read on the forward strand.
GCTGAGCAACCAGTGTTTTATGTTTCATTTTGTCATCGCTGGTCAGTGTTCTGATGCCACAGCACATGGCTGGTCTCAATCTCCCCATGTGGCCACAATCCCTAATTGATATTGCCTCCACTTCCCAAGTGCCACTGGGATTTCTGTAGAACCCCTAAGGCAGCAGCAAGCAGGAGCTCCTGGCTATTCCCTCCCTGCTCTCTGCATCTGCATGTCGTTCTGTGTACATATGGCTATGTCCTCATATACTCTTGATGCCATGATACCTTAATAAACACTTGAATCATGCCCTGATGGCCAGTTTTCAACTGCTACCTGACACAATCTATAATCGCCTGGGAAATGAGGGACAGTCTGGATCAGACTGGCCTTTGAGCATGACTATGCGTGACTGTCTTCGTTGCTGTGGGAGATGCCAGGCAGCCTCTTTTCTGATCCTAGAGTCCCTATACCCAGCCACTTGTCCCCTCTACAGCCAGACCCTACTTCTGCTCCTAGGCACTGTCTTGGACTTCCTTCCCTCAGGTGGCTTCTCTCCTTTGGCTGCTACAGAAACCTGTTATGAGGACAGGAACAGGGAGTTAAGAGTTCAGAGCCATCTTCCCTTTGATGTTCTTTCTCAGAGGTCAGTGGGACACTTAAAGAGTTTTGTGTATACATTTTATTAAGCAAGGGACAATCATGCATCAGACACAGGAAACTAACAGCACATCTACCGGACCTCCTTCAACACCTGGGCATCTCTTCTGGCCTGTGCTTCTGTGTGCTGAAACCTGGGGACCAACTTCCTGTGGGGTTTCCCAGGATGACTGTGCACATTACTACACTGACGTAAATCCTCAAAACTCACAAACAGCAACAGGACTGACCGCCACAGGAAAGGTTCTCCATCAACAGATACCACAGACCAGCAAGCAGAAGCATGGGCAGGTGGTGCTGTGGTTCACACACTTCTCTTTCCTCACTAGGGCAGGTGACCCACTGAAGAAAACAAGGAGGCAGCAGGATGGAAGAGGAAAACTACAACCCAGTCCTTGCATTAAACACCCAAGCACATTTAGACTAGAGGAGAGAAGTTTGCCAAGAATGAGGGCCACTTTGGACATCCATCATCAATAGCCCTGGCTGTCTAGGCCAGCATCAGATCCAGCCGTCTCCAGGCAGGTGTCCGCCAGGCCCTCAAGGGCACTAAGAGCATTAACCATGAAAAATAGAACAAGATATCTGCCTCTTGCCTGCCTGACAGCCAAGCATGTGTATGCCCTGGCTATGCTCACGCTGGGACCCCTGCTAGATATTAAGATATAGAGACCTGATAGTTAATTAGGACCCTGTTCGAAAAGGAAGATACAGGATATTTCCCTCTGGCATCCATATGTGCATGCATGGTTGTACAAGCTGGTAGAATCTCTCTCTCTCTCTCTCTCTCTCTCTCTCTCTCTCTGTCTCTCTCTCTCTCTCACACACTCTCTCTCTCTGTCTCTCTCTGTCTCTCTCTCTCTGTCTCTCTCTCTCTCTCTCTCTCTCTCTCTCTCTCTCTTTCTCTCTCTCAAAGTTTTGAAGCACAGCAGAAGAATCTCTGGGACTCTAAGCCTGAGCAACCTCATCTGTGAGCCACAGCTTCTGTGTGAGAGCTCCTTTGTGTGAGAGGCATAGGGTGACTGAGGAAGGTTGCTGGTGTCCATCCCTGGCCTGCATGTGCATGCATACAGACACATGGATACATGCACACGCTGAGTTCCCCTCATCCAATCCTGAAATCTGAAAACACTGAATTTCAAATCCAGGCGTTCTCCTAACCTACACCTTCCCTCAGGAATTGGAGATGAGGCCTTGCAGGAATCCTCAACCAGTGAGACTGGCCCAGACCTTCTGAGATCCATTCTGCCCCAGGAGAACACAGCAGGTGGTATCAGGACAACACAGAAACTCAAGACTCCAGCCTGATGCAGGGACCGCCTGCTGGGTTAGGAGAAGACTCAGCATCAGGTTCCTGAATGAAAACATCACCTCTGAACACACAGGGTCTCTGTGGCTATGCCTTCAAGGCATCTTCAGCAGCAGCTTAAATGGACTAGGGATGACTATGGGAATCTGCCTGCAGGGTGATGTGGGAATCCTTTTGCTAAGGCTTGATCGCTAGATGTTGCCACAGAAACCCTTGAACTCTTCTTGGAGTACAGTCCAGGCAGAGGCTGAACACAAAACATTCTGATTATGAACTGAGTTTAACAGATAATCCGGAACCTGAAGGCCACAGGCCCAAAGGTCTGCACTGCAGGGGTGAGGCATCACTGCAGGGATGACCACACAGTGCAGGGGTGAGGTGTCACTGCAGGAATGACCACACACTGCAGGGGTGAGGTGTCACTGCGCGGATGACCACACACTGCAGGGGTGAGGCATCACTGCAGGAATGACCACACACTGCAGGGGTGAGATGTCACTGCAGGGATGACCACACACTGCAGGGGTGAGGAGTCACTGCAGGGATGACCACACACTGCAGGGGTGAGGCGTCACTGCAGGGATGACCACACACTGCAGGGGTGAGGAGTCACTGCAGGGATGACCACACACTGCAGGGGTGAGGTGTCACTGCGCGGATGACCACACACTGCAGGGGTGAGGTGTCACTGCGCGGATGACCACACACTGCAGGGGTGAGGCATCACTGCAGGGATGACCACACACTGCAGGGGTGAGGAGTCACTGCGGGGATGACCACACACTGCAGGGGTGAGGTGTCACTGCAGGGATGACCACACACTGCAGGCGTGAGGAGTCACTGCGGGGATGACCACACACTGCAGGGGTGTGGTGTCATTGCGGGGATGACCACACACTGCAGGGGTGAGGTGTCACTGCGGGGATGACCACACTGCAGGGGTGAGGTGTCTCTGCAGGGATGACCAGGAAGTTGATTGAGCTCCTCAGGGCTCTCCCTGTCCTGAATGTGCTTCCCTTCTAGGTGAGCACTGCAGCTTTCAGGGTGCTGGAGCCCTGTGTGGGCAGCAGTAGAAACTGCTAGCCTTGTTATTCACAGCTGAAACTATCACACAGGGCATTCCAGAAGTGAACACCACCAAAGTGGGGCCTTTCACAGCATTCTGGGTAGGATGGCACAAAGCCCCATGACAATTTCGCCTGTGATCCATACCAAATGTCTGCTGTCACTGCCTGTCTCTTAGGAGCCACCTGGATGATCCAGGGGATGGTCCTGAAGAAAAGGCTTGGCAAAATTGAGGTCTCCAAAGCCAGAGGAGCAGTGAGGAGGTGTAGGGGCCGTAGACCATGGAGACTGATATATGCTGATGTTAGACTACCCAGACTCATCCCTGTGTCCAAGTCTGGATGTCACAGAGGCACCTGGCAAAGGTCCCAACAGTGTCCTTCAGGATTCCACTGTCTCCCTACTTGCCCTCCACCTAACCCACTTCCTGTGGTTCTGGGAGTCAAGGACTTCATCACCTTTTTCGTTTTCTTGTCATATTGCAGGTACTGTGACTCGACCACTCTTCCTCCTGCAGGAGACACATCGTTTGTCACAGAACAGGACTGCTGCACCAGGAAGACCCATAGCATAACCAGGACGCTACAATGAAAACATGACTGGCCCTTCATGCTGAATGACAGGAAAAGCACCCAGCCTTCTCTTTGTTGCAGACTGGATTCCTCAGCCTTCCTGTTATGAACAGGGCATTAGTACCCTTCACAGGATACTTAGTGTTTATAAGACATTTATAGAATTCATCTTGTATATAAGGCCATTGGGCTAGGAGCCAGCATCAAGGCATCAAGTAGGAGGAAATACAGAAACATTCTAGGAAGGGACAGCCAGGGGCCAGTGGGATGGCTCAGTGATTGAGGACCAGAGTTCAGTTTCCAGCACATGGATGTTCACAGTCATCTGCAGAATCAGATCTAGGGCGTCCCATGACCTCCGCAGCTCCCAAGCAGCTACATGTATGCGTCTTAGACACTTCCTACTCACCGTGAAACAACCTAAGCCACAAAACATCCCACACCTTCTTGGATGGGCCCATCCCTGGGGGAGTCTTGTGTGTTCTGGGCTTCAACTCTAGGAAGGCTTGGCCTTGTTTTATAGGATGTCTTATTCCTTGTATCAGCAGAGAGAGAAAAAAAAAAAAGATCCAGTCCTGGAACCCTAGAGGACACTGCCATGATGTCACTGCTGTGCTGGCATAGGCTTAGAGATATCTCCATGATCCATCCGAGTCACCTAGAGCTCAGGGAATGATGGAAAAGTCCATGTGAGATCGCCCAGCGCTTGCAACCATGAGAAAGCTTGGAAAACACAGGGCACATGTGGTGTTTGATCCTGTGACAGTTCAACCCTCTTGAGCCTGCAGCTAAGACAAACAGTTACACTGGCCTGAGTGCACAGGCCAGATCTCAGAACCTGTTTGCCAACCATGGAACACTCTGGATCCCTCCTCACAGCTGGACCTTGATCTGCTACACCTCATCCACCCAAGCTTCTCAAGAAATGAAGCTACCAGGTTAATATAACAACTAACTGAAGGCAGCAAGAGCCTTCAGCCGCCCTGTGGCAGTAAGGTCAGTCCATAGGTCTCCTGTCCCTGCACCCTCAGTACCTGTGAGAGCCATGGCCACCTATTCCCTTCTGAGGTGAGAACAATTATACACACAACCTTGCTTTCAACAAATCCTGCCTTGGCCACTGGTGGGACCCTCATGAGATGCAGCAATCTGATGCAGACCTCCTCAGACACTTTGGCTTCCTTTCTGGCTGCTGGAGCTTGGGCCCTCTGGCCTGGCCTAATGTAGGATCAGCAACACACAACTCTGTTGGGCCTCAGCCATCCCACATTGGGGGCCCTGCTTCACTCCTAGGTGCATCCGTTTCCCACATCTCTCCAGTCTCTCCCTCATCCCTAATTCCCCTAGCCTCTCAGGCCCAGCCCTTCAGTCTCTGATGGAGACTGTCCTGGAAGGACAGGAGCCACTCCCCTGAGATACTCTCCCACCCCATGCTGCTGGACTCATCTCTACAGGAACAGCCTGCTGCTGCCCTGCCCCTGCAACCCACTTCCTAGCTCTGCTTCACACAAACACTCTAAGATCTCTACACTGGATTCCTGTTCTATTTTGCTCCCTCTCTGTCCTCCAGAAGTTCTGCTGCTCTCTCTCACCACAGCAGGACCCACCAAGACACTGCTCCTGACCCCAGCAGCCACCAGCAGCCCAGGTCATGGGGCTACTAACAGCTTTGGCCCAGGACTCAGGGCTCCTTCCTTCTTCAGTATCGAGTCCAGGCTGAGACCATCTGGCCTGCTGCTGGGTCCTTGAAACCCTCAGTCTCACAGCCTCTGGGCACTCTGAGCCCTAGTCCTTATGGCTAACAAGTAGCTGCCCAGTCAAGCAACATGGGCCTCACTGGCTTCCTGGTGTGCCATGATGCTTTCCCTGCATGGCCGGGGATGACTGCATGCTAGGATTATGTCTGGAACTAGACCTGCAGGTAACACCTGATGGGTTGGCCAGGCTGTCCTCCTACTCCTGTTCTCAGGAGATTCTCCTGACTAAGCCTCCCAAGTGCTGGGATGAGAAGTATGTGCCACCATGCCAGCTAGGGGTCTTCAGGTGTGATGAAAGACTGGGATCTGTGGCCCTGGTTACTTCCAAGAGTGGGGACACCAGTGTTCTGAGCATTCTGTCATCTGGGACTTATATTCCATGTACTTCACACGAACACTCTGAGACTTCTGCACTGGTTACCTGTTCTCTTTGAAACCTGTCTTCAGGTATCTGACAGTGGGAGTCTCCATGAAGTTTTTGTCACCCTGAGGATGTGGCTATATTAATAAGCTCAGGCACCATGCAAACACAGAAGAGGTTACAAACAAGACTACCAGGCTGGGGCCACTTAGTGATAGAGTGCTCCTTTGGCATGGTGAGGGCCCAAGTTCTCTTGCAACCAACATCTGCTGGGGATGTAGCTCAGTGATTAGGCACTTGCCTAGCGTATGTGAGGTCCTGGGCTCCATCCCTAGGACTAAACCCTCATCCCCTACCCTGAACTCACCAGGTCCAGGCATCACTGTCAATCCTGAGGGCTTGAGTTTGATCCTTAGGCCCTCTCTGATACAAAAAGAGAAAAAAACTCCCTTGATTTGTGTTTGACCCCCACATGTGTCATGCCCGCCCCACTTCGAGTGTACAATTAAGGAAAGCATGAGTAAGTGGTTGAGAGGCACACACTGCCCTTGCAGGAGACCCCAGTTTGCTTCTCAGCACAAACTGCATGTGACTCAGCAGGTCTCAGGGTGGAACTGGATATGTGACCCTGTGCTATAGCACTGTCCAGAGTGGTAAATGCAGCTTCTGAAGAGGAATGCAGGCCTGGCCTCCAGACCTCCACCTTCAAGTCCTGTCTGGAGAGCCTGATGCCCTGGCAAAAGAGACTCCTTCTCTCCAGAGGAGCACTGCACTCAAATGACACCTCAGTGATGAAAACTATCTGTCCCCAAAGGCATGCCACTGAGCAGAGATAGCCTCAGTCATGCACCTCTGCCCATCCCCAGTTCCTCATGTCAATAACTCAACCTTTCATGAACTAGATGGTAATGCTTGAGGTAGGATGATCAGTAGTTTACTGGCCAGTCTGGGCTGTATGAGATGCTCTCCCTGAAATCAGAGTCAGCAAGAAATTCAGCATGAAAGCTCTTTGTAAAGAAGCTCAATGACCCAGTTCAGAGCCTGGGACCCCGCACAGTAGGATAAAGTGACTCCCATGGCTTTTCCTCCACCTTCAACACTCATGCTTTGGCATGCACACCCCTACAAGGAGATCAATACACATGGAATAAAAAATTAAACAGAAACATTAATGAAGACAATGCAGATAATGTTTTAAAGGATCCCGGGAACCCTCACTTAGCACTTTCCTTTCCTTTGTCTTGGGAACAGCACCTGCACCAGAGACTGGAGACTTCCTGCAAGAGAGAGAGGAGAGATGCACTGTTCATTCAGCTAGAGAGCTGTGCAAAGACCAGAGCCACCCTCCTTTTTCTGACAGTAGGAGCTGGGCCCAAGTGTGGGCTGCTCCTACTAGAGGCACCACAAGAAGAGGACCCCCTTCCTCAAACCTTCCTGGAAGTCAGAGCACTGGCTATGGATGTCCCTCAGTCCTCAGAGGACTCTCTTTCAGCGATGGCTCAGAGCCTGTTAGGACAGAGAGGGACCAGAGCTTCCCCCCAAAGCAAGATCCCTGTCTTATCTGACAGGTATGAGGGCTTAGGGATGGGACAGAGGATGTGACAAGGTTACATGTAGCACAGGGCTAGGTTAGTAAGGCAATCAAAGAGGAAAGAATCCTGGAACATTCCTCATCTGTTCTTTGTGCTATGTTCGTAGGGATGAGGGGCAGTGTGGGTAGAGGACTAGGACACAGCACAGCCTTCTCTGCACATGGTTAGCTTTCTAGGCTGCCTGGTCACTGTGACCAGCAAATTTTCAACTGTGCCATTCTACTACCAAGGCTGACACAACTGGTGCACCATGTAGCAATAGGACTTTACTGACTTAGCGACATTTGGAATCACACAATGATCATGTGTCACAGAAGAGTTTTTTTTTTTTTAAGAAAAGGATTTTAAAAAACTAATTATTTTGTCCATCTGAGTACGCTGTCCCTGTTTTCAGACACAACAGTAAAGGGTAGTATATGAGAGTAGAAATGGTTATGAGACACAATGTGTGGTTGCTGGGGATTGAACTCAGATCCTCTGGAAGAGCAGTCAGTGGTCTTAACCACTGAGCCATCCCTCCAGCCCCAGTATACTGTATTTTCAATGTTGTTTGTTTTTATTTCCTTTTTCACGTATGTCTGTATGGCGTTTCTGTGAGTACAGGTGTGTGTGTGCCTGTGTAAAGGTCAGAGACAAACTGAGCACAGGTCCTCACCTACCTCTCATCCATGGCTGTGATTGCTAGGCTAGCCCTTCCCCCTAATCCTAGAGACTGTCCACTTTAGGTTCATATTTCCCAGTAGGAAGGGCAGGATGACAGACACTACTGCATCCAGGTTTACGTGGCTTCTAGGGACCTAAACTGTTGTTGGGCTTGTTCAGCATGAAAATAAATCCCATTTCACAGCCCTGGCTGGGCCAGGCAGCGCACAGGTCTTTGCTGCTCTTGCAGAAGACTTGGGTTCAGTCTCCAGCACCAAGGTCAGGTGGCTTACAACCAACTGAGACTCCAGGTCCAGGGACTTCCAAGCTCTTTCTGGATAAACCTACATGGCAAAAGCAGGGCTGGGAGCTGGAGGTTTCTGGTGTTGGCTTCTCCCTGCTGCAGGGGTCAAATCATGGGCATGTGAAACATATAACCCTGTAATTCTACAAAGTGCAGAAGCTCCTGAGGTCCCTCATGGTGCCCTAGAGCCTGTCCACCACTCATGGAGGCTTCGGGAACATGGCTTTTTCCTGACCTGTGTGCACTGTGCATCCTCACTCTCTACCCCCTGCTTTTCGGGGTTGGAAGTCTCAGGTGTAGGAGGCGCCTACCATAGGCCTCTTCTCTCAGCATTTCAGCATTTTACCCACTTGACCTTCACCAAGCATCCTTTGCTCTACACAGTTACCTCAGCCTGTGACCCTCATCCTCCAGACTCTTGTGAAGCAAACACCCATGGGTGTGCAGCTCTCATAGTTAGCCAGGCTAAAGGGGAAGGCAGCAAATCCTTCATGAACTCTACAGCTCCTAAGGCCTAGGAAAATGTCTATACCGGGGCTAAACTCATGCTGACCTGTAAGACTACATTTTTCCTTTAAACAGAAGGATGTGTGGTGGTGTGGCACAGGCCTTTGATCCTAACACTTGGGAGGCAGAGGCAGACAGATTTCTGAATTCCAGGCCATCTTCCTCTACAGAGCTAATTCCAGGTCAGCTACACAAAAAACAACACTGTCTCCAAGAGTAAATCAAAAAGAGAAAGAAAGAAAGAAAGAAAGAAAGAAAGAAAGAAAGAAAGAAAGATAGAAAGAAAGGAAGGAAGGAAGGATTCATATTTTGTATACAATGAGATGCCTGCCTGTCTATACCTGAACCACCATGTTAACTATAACTCTTGTCACATCTGTATTAATTCAAATACTGAAGGCCAAATGGTTAAATCTTAATGACTATACAATTGGGGGGTGGTGCTGAAGAGATGGTTGGTTTAGTGGCTAAGAGCAGAAGACCAAGGTTCAGTTCCCAGTGGCCACATGGTGGCTCCTATTAACCTGTAATTGCAATTCTAGGGAATCAGTCTGGACTTCACGGGCACCACACATACCACATGGTACACAAGCATTTATTAGGTGAAGCACTCAGGCCCATAAAAATAAGTAAATAAAATATATGGTTAACAGACACTGTGATTCAGGAAGTTCTTAGTGACTTTGGTTATCATTTCTCTCTCCCAGAGACCTGTCTTCCTCATGCTCAGCCTCCCTGGCTTCTAGGACATTTCCTAGCTCTGTGGAGCATGAAGTACTCAACACCATAAGCCAAGCATTGCAAAGCCATCTGCACCTTCACTGCTACACCTTCTCCATGGCTGTGTCTAAAGGGAGAGACTTGGAATCCCACAGATGCAAGGACAAACCTGTTGGGCTATATGAGCCCAGCCACCCAATAGTCAGATCTACTCCTGTCCTTGGCTATCGCATGAGGCTCTTAAGACAAATTAATCTGAAGGATCTCAACAGCTATGCTGTTAGACCTCTCATTGCTCTGCCCAACCTACAAGCTCCTTTACTGGCTCAAATTCACACCCGAACTCCTCTCCTGCCTCAGCCACCATCAGCTCTTCTACTCCTCTCCACCTGTGCTCTGAAGAATCCACACTAAGGTGGATGTTAACCTCTCCATGGACCTCCAGACGTATGCTTGTGATTACTCTTCATTGGCTGTTTTGTATAGGTAGGCGGGTTCTTCTACTCTCATGCAGAACACTGCTCACACATTTTGGAACTTACAACACCCTCTTCATTGAGAATCCTGACTAATGACTGACTGAACCTTCCATGCCTGAAGTCACCCTCTGTCTCCCAGTCCAAGATGAGAATCCCCACCCTAACCCCATAGTGTCCAGTTTCATCTCAGAAGCTAGACTCTGCACTGCCCATTACCTTTTGGTTCTCTCCCTCTAATTCTGTTAAATAGTTCCTCTCTTCTTTAAAACAAATTCATTTTGTTGTTTATTTTTTGAGACAGGGTTTCTCTGTTTGGCCCTGGCTATTCTGACAGGCTCTCTGTAGATCAGACTTGTCAGGAAGCCAGATATCTGCCTGCCTCGGCCTCTTAAGCACTGGGATTACTGGATTGTGCCAGCATGTTTAATTAAAAATTAATTAGTGGCAGTGCATGTTGGCACATGCCTTTAATTCCATCGGTTGGGAGGTAGAGGCATTGTGAGTTCCAGGACAGCCAGGGCTATAAATTAACACCTTGTCTCAAAGAAAACAAGCCAAAAATGAAACAAAAATGTTGCAATATGGTCTTAGGAATGTAACTGAGTCTGTTCTTGAACTCTGAATCCTCCCACTTTCACTCAGGTGCTAATCAGCAGGCTTCTGTCTTGACTTTCACTGAGCACTCAGGGCTGCCAGGACTGTTACCTCTCCCAGTGTAACTCCTGACTCTCTCATCAGCATCATCACAAAACTCCTACTAAGAATTAAGGAAACCTGAATTCTAAGGAACAGTCGGAGCTCCAGTATTTCCAAAGCTCACTCTAATACAGATGGATCCTATGCTACAGTAAAATGGTCACAGCTGGAGGTCTTAATTCCAGGACTTGGGACAGAGGGGTCCGAGGATCTTGAATTCAAGGTTATTTTTATGTTACAGTGTTGCTCAAAGCGAGTTGGGCTGCTACAAGATACCCTGTCTCAAAACTATACCAAACACAGCTAAAATGAAACAGAGGAGTTTGAGTGGGCACAGATGGGAAAGCTCAGCACTTTATGGCTAAGCCACCTGCTGCCAGCACCAAAGTACATGCACAGCCCCAATTCTGAGCTGTGTCTGGGACCCCACTTAGGAGCACGCACCAAAGTAGCTCAGATCCAGGGCTTTTGGTCTAAGAGGAATTCAGGCAGTCACACTTTGGATGCCAGTTCTCCAGCTCAACTGCCTGTCAGCCCAGGATCTGGTCTTAGTCATGGCTTGGCATCCCTAAATTCCTCCCAGCTGTGCTCTGAACTCACCCTGTGCCCCGTTCTGATGAATCTGCCATTCTCCATGGGAGTAGCCTCAAGAAGTCCTTCACATCTGAAGCACCACTCTGAGTGCACTAAATACTGCAGGGGAGGGGCGTGGCCAGCAGAGCACCCACCCCTTTCAGCTGTAGAACAGTTAGCTCTAGAGTGAGCACTGCTGTGCATTGTGGACCTTAAGGAGTATTCCAGCCTTGGCCTGGGAAGAGCCGTTGACACCCATACTTTCTGGGGTGACATTGTCTCCTGAGGATAGAGTCAGGTCAGGAGCGGCAACTGATGTTCACGAGAGACAAACTTTCTTCACCTCCTGCCCATGCTGGCCCTAGGATCTGGGCTTTTTGGGTGACATGAGTGTTGAGCCCCCCAGGTAGATGGGTTTTCAGGGGTCAGGTGGTTATTGTCACCAAAGGTATCCACAAGGATAAGTCATACTGTACTAATTCCCATATTAGATCCCTTCTCATGGGTCACAGAGGTCGTGCTGGGTCCTAAATGTGGACCCAGGTTCCTGGCACTTTTGAAGAGACTGGTCAGGGCGCAGGCTTCAGGACATTTTGTTTGAATTATTTTGGGGGATTTTATTTTTACTGTTGGGGGCAAACCTAGGGCTGCCATGTGCTGGGAAAAGGCTTTGCCACAGCTGTAGATCATCCCTAATTATAAACTCCTAAATTCTCCCAATCTTGGAACTTTCTAGGTCCCTCACATGATGCAACCTTTGGGGGATTCCTCACATAGAATCATGGGGTGGATTGCATCCCAAAGAGAGACAGTGGGAAATGTTCCCCAGTGTCTGCCTGTGGCTGTGGTGATGAGAGTGGATGTAGTGACCAGTGGATGGCAGGGCCCATGTGAAACCCTTTTGGTTTCCACTTGAGTGGAATCTTCCCCATGCCTTTTTTTTTTTTTCTTGAAACACTAGTTGGCCTGGAACTTACAGTCTTCCATCACCCTTACTCAGTTTCCCATGACTGGGATCACAGGCTTAAATTACTATGCCCATCTTTCTTTTTTTGTATTTATAAATCTTCTAAAACGCAGAAGGATCTAGAATTTAAAATTTTGCGGTCCAAGGCATTTCCAACAGGGGATTCTTGACCTAGGAGTGTCCAGACCAGTGTTTATTGTGTGGCTACTTCATTCCCATAACAGCTTATGTTTGACAAAGAGTTCCAAGGTGTGATGTCACTGGGCATCAGGCAGTGTCCCAAATAGCAGCACTGACTCAGGTTGTAATTTAGGCTGGAGAAACTTACTAGGACCCTGGTAATCCTAGCACCCTGGGGCCTCACATGTCCTTAGTCTGATCTAGTGATGAATCAACTGCTCTTGAGGGTGGATTGGAATTCTAGTCACTGTGAGGCAGGAGCATTAGTATCCTACAGCCACTCTGGGCTCCATAGGAAGACCCTGTTTCAATATAAAAGGGGTCACCTGCTTGTTCTTACTGTCTTCCCTGAGGCCTTCCTGCTGGAGTTAGAATAGCTGTCTCACCAAGTTGAAGTAGAGGGCAGAATGTTGTTGCCTTCTATAATGAGGACTAGTAACAGATAGTCTATGGAAATTCTAGAAAGTTCTACAGGTATTTATGTCCTGTGCATGGGAATTGCTGGCTTCCCTGTGTCCTTTGCCTTTAATTTGCAGTCCATGGGGCACCTGGGAATGTCCCAAAACCAGGCTGCACACAGGGCTTGTCCCATGATTCTCACTTGCACCCAGTGCCTGCCTGATTGTCATAAGTCTGACAGAGCCACTGTATGCTCTCCTGACACCTGCAGAGAGCTCTATATGGGACCCTACCATCCCCACACTGCCCATCAGTGTCTACAATGTCCCTATATGGCACTGAGATGATCTAAGCTGCTTCCGGCCTATATGCTGCATCAGAATCTGACCATTCCTAATTTCCTCCTCTCACACCCACACTAGAAGCCCTGTACCCACACTAGCCCCAGCTGGCCTGTTGCCTACTGACATCTCATGGACTCTGCCCCAATCCCCTGCCCTGCCCTGCCCTGCCCTGACCTGCCCTCACTCAGCTGACAATGTGGACATCTCAAGACAGTCACTGGACAATGGCTGACACACTTGTCTGAAGACTGGAAATGTTTCTCGATCTTGGAGAGGAAAGAAGGACCCTCCAACTACACTGTCCTCTAAGGAAGTTTATTCAGGTGAGGGATGACAGGGACTGTTTTGTCTCACGTCACACATGTCAGTAGAAAATATCCTAGGTATTGGATGCCGCTGTTAGCATTAACAGAACAAAGCCCATAGTGTTGGGAAGGATAATAAATTATGAGTAGGATTAGAAAACCCCAAGCCTCTTCCAGGTCCTAAGAGGGCAAAAAATACCACCAAACATAGCATTAATGTGGTAGGTTGGTTAAATCTAGTTACTAGATCCTAGTGTGATACCTGTGACTTTTTGTGTCATGCTCAGCTTATAATGACTAGAGGACCTAAGCTTGAGAGTCACCAATGCCTCTCCCTTGCTTCTCTAGCTGCTGAGCATTGAAAAGCACTAATGAGACAGCATCTGTTTGCAGACATACTGGATAAGTCTTCTGCACTTTATCTCTCTGAGTCACCTCCACTCTCAGTAAGTCAGTTTAATTCCATAAATTGTAAATGAGTCACGTGGAAAATATACTTTCTCAATAAGATCACAGATTTCCATGTAAAAGGTGAAACATGAACTATCCCACCTAAGTTCTGGGCTAGCACAGACCTGCTCTGCAAAAGAAACATGTGGTCACAGCTGCAGTCTGCATTCACTATGGGTGCTTTTGAGGACCTCCCTAAACTGCATAGATTAAGATAATTATCTTGCTTTCTATCAAAAGAATTCATTATGCCAAGTTGGCCTGTAGAAGGAGGCTAGTCTCTTCTGTATTTTATCAGATGTGCTTAATGTATATAATCATCGATAGTAAGTGAAAGATCTGTTTGGAATTGAAACTGAGTGATGCTGGAGGGTGATCCTGAATGCACAATGAGCAGTGGAGGCACCAGAGCCCGGTGTGAATGCCTAGCAGGCTCCCACATTGAGCAGGCACCGCTCAACCACCTGTACATACACATCTCCTGAGATCTCTCTCCTTAATGGGAGATGATGGCGTCCATCTAGTATAGCACATGCCCTGGAAGGACAAAAGCTACCTACAGGAGCTGTGGTGATGGCTCACAGGTTAGAGCATCTGCTGCTCTCTCAGAAGAACCACATGGTCCCTAACAATCATCTACAATGGAGAATGCTATTCCCTCTTTTGGATCATGAGGAAAATGCACTCAGGAGTGGCCCAGACATACATTTGAAAAAAAAAGATCCATTGAGTTAAATGATAAAAATAAATATAATCAGCAACAATAAAAAACACAGCATATGAATGATCAAGTGAAACAGCACCTATAAAAACCTATTTCCCAAAATGACGTTGATGGTTATTATCTTTGTGGTTTAATACTAATGCTGTATTGTAAGAAAAACCGAGGCACATGGTTCTCGATTAGGATTATTCTATATTCCTTTGTGAAAGTTGTCATTTTTTCTGCAGCTCTACAGGCATGAGTGTGTGTTACTCAATATCTGGGCAAACAGTCAATAAGGAATGTGTGTTGTAGACTGATATAGATTAGGATGAGCAGAACACATGACAGCATGGATACACTATGTCAGTGATTTCATCATAATGTGTGTCCATAAAATAGTCACATTATCCACACAAAAGACACTATCACCCTGTGTACACCTTGGTGGCTTTAAATTCCCTATTTACTCATGCTGCCTGGACCATGCAAAGATCCATATCCAGCTGTCAGTTCTAAGTCTACAGGAGGGGAAAGGACCCTTGAATAAGATGGTCTTAAGAGTCAAGAGTTACAAATCAATTTTTATTCATAAGGAATACAATTTACAAAAAACAGGCATAAAATGAACAACTAAAATGGTATAAAAAATGAAAAACAGGGGTTGGGGATTTAGCTCAGTGGTAGAGCGCTTGCCTAGGAAGCACAAGGCCCTGGGTTCGGTCCCCAGCTCCGAAAAAAAGAAGCAAAAAAAAAAAAAAAAGAAAAACAGTAACAAGAATATATAACTATGATATAACAAAAAGAAAACTTCAATGAAAATCATAACCAAAAATATTTCTTAACAGCATTTTCTTAATGAACATTTAGAAACACAGTTGTAGTGCTGTTTCTCCTCTAGGACACAAGATGTCAAGGCAGTCCCCTCAGATGGCTCTCAAATGGTGTTATCTGTACGAGAGAGGAGAAAGACCTCAATGAGACAGGCTGGCATACGGATACATAAATTTAGGGTCTCTATACAATGAGGAAATTAACTGAGAAGACGAATATTCTCCCCAAAAAAGTCTTTGACTGTTGAGGATTGTCGTCAGCAGGGAACTCCTGACAGAGAAACTCACTCTTTAGGGGGCTGTCTTCCTGGGATCTGTCCTATTCCATGTCTCCTGCAGTTCCTGAGACCTGGGAGGAGAAGGCAGCTATTAAGACACTGATTTGGTGGGGACATGCATACCAGCTGTGAAGTTGCTGCCTTCTGTCCCTTCAGCTGCATTGGACAGACAGCACTGATCTTTTCACTGAAATCATTGCTGATATCTCTGCAGCCTGGTGAAAGTCACCAACAACCCTCACAGTACTGTGGGAGAACAAGCTGCTCCTCAAACTTCTACCAGTGAAAACCAAGAACGGGGAAAGGAGAAGAGACCTAACTGGGTTGCAGGAAGAAAGGAGAAGGCCACATGATACTGAGGTCAAAGCCAATGACCAGGACTCATTTGCCATTTGCACTTGGTTCTTATCCCTACAAGGTGCTTCCAACCATCACATGACCCCTGTATGACCTTTGTCACACGACCAAGAACTCGTTCAAAACTCTTCATAGCATCCAATCTATGACAGGGAGATGCAGTCATGTGATATGTTATTCCTCTGTCACCATTTCTTGACTGCAGTTAAAAAAAGGGCAGAGAAGTGTACTTGCCCATAATTCAGTTTCTGAAGAGTGGTTAACATCCCAGAATACTTGTGCATAGACAGAGCAATGAATAACTCTATCACATGAGGTGGGTGACTGACTGGGTGTGGGGAGATTAGAAAGATGATAGGGGAAGCAAAGATGTATCCAATAGGCAAATGGTATCAGACATTGTTAATCTGACTCAGCTGCTTGTTCCTACCACATTTTGCTGGGTCTGGAGGTTGCTGGTCTTCTCCTGTTCGTCTTCAGCATTCGGGTTCAACTCAAATAAATATCGCTGTAACTCCTTGCTCTCCTGCTTCAATGTGACCAACTTCTTCTTCATACATGCCTGGTCCATCAGGAGCCGGCTGTGCAGGTTGCTGGAAACACACTCTGCATAGTAAGATCCTGAAGCCTCTTCCTCCCATTCCAACTGCCAAATCCCACAAACTCCACCAGGACCCAGATACCCATAAAGACTTCATAGAATACATATCCATACATGTAAGGCTGCTGCACAAACAGCAAACGGCCAATCCAGGGAAGAATAAATTGTTTCTGTGACCCAAGCACCAATAAGAGTCCTTGTCTCTCCAAAAGAACAAGGGATCTACAACTACCCATGAGAGCCCAATGCATCGGGGCAACATCAATTAGTAGGCGGCAAATAACCACAAGAGGACAGTAGAACCAAGGGAGGTCATGCAAACCATGTGGTCCACACATTGAGCTTTGTTAAACCTGGTATGACCCCAGAGCCGCAGGTTGGCCTAATAACACTCTGATTCCTGAATCAGTGTAGTTCTATCCAGAGCCTTCTAAAGATGCATAGACACTGTGGTGATAACTGACAGTCTCTTATGGAACTGAAACTGAGTCCAAAAGACCCACGGCACAGTGATATTTAAACAGCAGAAGACATGGACCCAGAGCTACAGGTTCTCCAGTCCAGAACAAAGAGAGGCAGCAATGGATATTCCACAAGTGATGGGCCCTTCTGACCAGTACTTACCGATAGAAGTTAATCTCCTTCTTGAGTTCCTGAAATTTCTCACGATGTTCAATGTTCTTTGTGTCTAAGTTGTGCAGTAATGACATGACCTCTTTCTCCTTTATCTTCAAGTTTTCATAAAATGGATTTGGCCTGAAGTAGGGGCTGGCCCCAGGAAGATAGAACCCAATGAACATCGAGGTTTAGGATTATATGAACTCAGGCTGTGTCCTGTACTACCCCAGCCCTGGAAGGACACTTTCTGAATTCTACATATTTGGATCATCTTCAGCTTCAGAAACTTGGAATTGTGTGCCCAGGACAACAGAAACTAAGCACCCAGATAAAGGGTCCCCTGGCTCACTTTTTTCAATCAGGAGGGCTGGATCTGCATTCAAACCTGTTATGCTGTCAAGAGCCTAGGCCACAGAGATTACCCAACCACACACACACACACTCACACACACACACACACACACACACACACACATCCAGAAACCTCTGATTTCATTTTTCCTGTTTTGACAAGTGGAATGCTACAAGCCGAATAACTAATATTCTAGAGGCAGACAGTACACATAATTCTGGAGATGAGACCAGATATTGCCACAAACTTATAATCTGCCCAAGGCATACAAATGTATAGACAAATGTGACTACACAGGCAAAGAACTGTGCTATTGAAAGTGGGGCTTCCAAAATAAAGCACTTACACCTCCATGAAACTAATATAAAGGTAAATCCTGAGGTCAAAAAACAGACCCCTAAATTCCAAAGGTGGAGGGATAGAGAAACATAAAGGTTGTGCATATGCATGCAAAGCTGTGCACACACAGACACACAAACTGGGGCACACCCACAAGAAAAGAAAAGTAAGGTCTCCAGCTCCGAAAAAAAGAACCAAAAAAAAAAAAAAAAAAAAAAAGAAAAGTAAACAGACTCAGAGAATGAGAAAGAGAGACAAATATGGAAAGAGCACAATGAGAATCAGTAGAAATGCATGCACCATTACTGTCTCAGAGTGTAAGGCACAGAGACAGGAAGGAGCAGGCCAGAGCCTCAGGCCTTCTACTTAAGCATTGATATGAACACTGTGGGACTTGTCACCTAAGGCTGCTGCCAGGAGATGATAGCGTTCAGTCACCTTCCTAGCAAGTACAAACACTGTCCACAAACTCACAGCACCTAGAACCTTGCAAAGCTGCCACCTGTCAAGGGCTTTCCAATTGTACACTGGGAACTCATGCTCCAGTGACTTTATCCCTGAAATCTTCACTCAGATTGCAAGTTCAGATTTTCAACAGGCAGAATCAGAGAGTCCATTTTCAATCTCACTCCTCAGTAAGGGTCAGGTTCTGAATCTCCTCTCTATGGGAGATGAGGTTTAGAACAAGATCGTTTGTTTGGAGCAATGCATACCTCTTGCTCATGGATCCACCTGTCACATAAAGGAGGCGATCTGTCAGCTCATTTCTCTCCTTGGTAGTTAGCTCCAGTTCTCTATTCAGCCTCTCCTCTTCCTCGTTGGCCTGCACCTTGTTTAGGACATTTTCAGGGGATGACGTCTGTCTGCAGGCCTCTGTAGGTAGAAAAACACAAGTGAACCCGCATGGGGTGAATGCATAGAGCATACACAGACCACAGTGAGGTCCAAACAGGAGAACATGCTTGGAAGCCAGTGTCACTACAAGGAGTTTGGTCTATGTGTAAGAGGCTTCCTAAGTGGATCACAGTTCCCCCACTACTATATAGAGACCAAGAGATGTAAGCAGCCAGGTGTTCCCCATGCCGCCCACACAGGCTTACAAGTACCAGAGAGATGCCTTCTCCAGGATTATTATCAGGTACGCAGGCTACAACCTGGTTTCAGGACCCTCACCCCTCTGGTTTCAGAAGTCAGATCATCAATTCAGCATCCACAATGACTTGATTGATCAGGGAAACTCAGATATCCTACACTGTTACTCTAGTCCAATAACTTTGCATTAAAAAGTCATGTAGGGGGAGGACATGGTCAACAGACTTATTAATTCCCCCTACTGAAATGACAAATGCCCCAGAAGTGCCAATAGGTTACAGGCTCTTTCTCTACCTGCTCCATATAGTTTGGCTACTTTAGAAAAAAATCTGCTACACAGAACCTCTAATATATGAAGGTAAGATTGGCCCCGTCAGCCAGAGGTAGTCAGAGGAGTTCTAAGAATATAAGGTCATGCCAGGAGCACAGTTCTCTCCCTCTTACTACTGTCAGATAGTCACTGAATTTAAAGAAGCAATGAAAGTGAAGTACATTGATGCCCTGTTTAATTCAGAAAAGTTATACCCTCCATGCCTCCTGATGGTGTTATTATATCAATTTAACATACCGAATGCACGGTAAAAGTAAAGACTAGAAGTTCACCCAATAATAGCATAGGCAGTGCCATATACTCCATGTGGTTATGGAGAAACTAATAATGTGAAAACCTTGACTTTCAGGAATTGTGATAATCATGGAATTCAATATCTGTGGAGATGTTCCAGTGGTTGTGGCCCATTGCTATAAAGGCCAGCTGAAGGCCCCCACACTCACCCCTGACAGGAAGCTCAACATACACTCCCCAGAACTTACTCCACATTCCCCATGTCCTGTGTCCATCATTACCTTTAGGTTTCGTTTGCTTCACTCTAGACTCTTCTCTATCAACATCAACTCTCCCAAAGCGCCTACAAAGACGGGCAAACATGTCTGTGGATATATCCTTTGGACACTAAGAGAAAAAGTAGGGAATTGGTTGTCACAACGATACTGGTGACATCACAGGGATTCCAAGGTCTCTCTAGGAGACAATAGAATGTCCACGAAGGGACGGCTGATGTCACGGAGAACAGACTTTGCCTCCTTGCTAATGTTCTCCCTGTACTGAGCAAAAGCTGATGTGCCCTTTTCAGGAGACTTCCCTGTGGCATAGCCACTGAGCACCACATGCTTCCAAAGCCAAATTTGGCTCTAGGCTTGATTGGAAAAACCTAAGTCATTGCTATGTATCTAAATGAGTGCTTCCTCCCCAATCCCTGCACAGAAATGTTTCATCCTACCTCAAATTCTCCTCAGTCAGCAATATTACCCATTAAAGATTACTGAGAAATCACACCAGTTCCTATAAGTAGCCAAAGAGGTCTCCTGTCTCATCATGTGCAGGTGCATGAAATCACACCCAGAAATAGCCTATCGGGTAGGTTGCAATGTGGGTGTGTGTTATACTTACAACCTGAAGCTTTGTGCTTAACATTTGACAGTTGCCACCGGATTCCTTAGGAGAAAGAATTGCATTCTTTATGGTCCTGGCAACAATGTGGTGATCTGTTAGCAGAGGAAACTGAAATATTGGATCCACCAGTGAATGCACCCTCAGGCTGAGTGTGGGGCTCTCCTCTCTGCACCTAAGTTACCAAAGCAGGATTGCTTACAGGCCTCTCTAAGCTATAACATATGATTTCATCGGAAAAATAAAATAGTCAGCAGATGTGTGTGGGGGCCGGGTGCAGGCAAAGGAGTAGGACAAGCCTGGTGACATAACTCAGTGGACAGAGTAAGAAACAAGCATCTTCACTCCTGTTTCATGGATCACCCCACAAAACACAAACGCATCTATCCTACTTAAAAAAAAAAAACCAAGTTATTTTATTGAATGCATACACTAATACTGTTTACAGTATTAGTAGCAAAGCTCAGATTTTGGGGGCAGATCCATGACTTGAACTATCCTCCTGACAACATATAAAACAATAAAAAATAAATAAATAAATAAATAAGAAAAAACAGAAAAATTAAAAAACACAAAAAAGCACAAGCCTTTCATGTGAAGTTACAGAAGAGTGATCCAGTGGTCACTTTTGACCAGGCCATTTTAGCTATGACAGTGCATAGTGACCCTTAATTTGATGGGTCCTATATAAAGCTTTGTGCAATATTGTCATTTTAACCAACCTCATCCAGAACATACATAACAACACAGGATATGATCACAATGTCCTTGCTGTGTATCAAGTTATTTTTCTATGTCCTTGATTGTCAGGCATATTACAGCAACAATCTGAGATGGCTGGTAGACATGGAAGAAAGTGGATATGAAAGATCCCCGTTTGATATCAGTACAGCCATTTCTTACGAATGAGAATCTTTTAAGCTGGCCCTCGCTTAGCCCCTACACATTAGACAATAGAACAGAAAGTACAGAAAGCACATTCCCACCCACTCTCTAGGAAGCTGCCGGACCATAAGAACAGAGGGTACAGAACATATTTACTGCAGGGCAATTAGAAGACAGGAAACATCTCTGGGAAGCTGACTGACGACTATAGAAGTGAGATGTCCTGGGTACTGAATGCAGCTGTGGTATAGGCTGACATAGCTATAGCCTTGTCCTGGGAACTCCAGAAGAGAAACACCTGCCAAGACAGATATCCTTGGTCCTTGTCCTGGGAACCCCAGGATAAGAAAACATATATCAAGTCAGACGTCCTTCATACTGAAATAGCTCATTGATGTGGTTACGGCCTTATCCCAGGAATTCCAGGACGAGAAAGATCTGCCTAGTTATCCTTGGCACGAAATAGCTGAGCTAAGGAAACTGTGTAATCTTAACTGACTATTTAAGCTGTATATTTCTGTTGTTTGAGGCTCCTCACATCCCTCCTGTGTGAGGACCGTGTCGAGCCCCAGTGCATTGGTATCCCAAAGTAAACCTCTTGTTTTTACATCAAGACTGAGTCTTGTGTGTTCATGGGGTGGTGATTGTCCTCAGGACTGGAGCGAGAGAGAGTCTCCTCTGTCTGAGGGTCTTTCAGATAAAGCTATAGTTGTGGGTTACACACCTCAGCTCTCATTGGCTAATGCTGTCCTCACAGTCCTTGGAGGCCCCTTTGTAAGACGACCTGTTGGAAAGTGGAAGCAGCTTTATTTGAGCTCAAAGTGAACCTGACGAGCAACGTAGAGAACAAGATGGGGTAATTGAGAACCTGTCTAAAACCAGCACTGAAACCCACCCTCCATTCAAAGCATCATCTACCAATTCTTGAATTTTTACCATTCTCTGCCAACCAGTCTTTCATTCAGGAAAGGTAGAAAAGAACTGGAAATGATCTTTGTATTCTAAGGACCTCGATCTGTCTTTCCTTAGGTCCACGTTAAGAACAAATGAAATGGGTATCACCATCTGAACAACGTAGTATCACCTACTCAGCATTTCTAGCCTAATATTGTGCCTATGGCAATCTCAAGCTTCCCTGAGTGTTGCTGCACCAGCAAGAAGAATGAAGAACTGAGGTCAAACCCCAGTGAACCTTTCAAGGGGTTAGAAGAAAGCCATCAGAGATACTGCACTTCTTTGTCCTTCGATTAAATCAAGATGATACAACGTGAATCTAGTGTGCTATTCCACCACACATCTTCCTCACAACCCCACCTATCTGAGGTCATTGCTTGGCAGAATTCATGCCCCACCATCCTAGATATTTCTTGATTCATTGCTGCCAAGGGCCAGGTTTCCTGAGTTTTGTTTTTTATAGAATTGGGTGTAGCCAATCATAGTTGCCCTCTGTAAGAAATGACAAATATCTATAATAACTGAATATTCTGAAGGTTTTTATACTGGTTTTATTATACATGTAACTATGAAAAGAAAACATACATATTTGATCAATGAAATGAGTAAGATTAATTTAATGAACAGAAAAATGGATGGTACTTCAAAACTTCCATGATTACATATTATCTATTTAATTCCCTCCACAATAGCAAGAAGCGGACATTATTATTTACTTAAACCGAGAAAATATTAATTGTTTGGCCTGCTTTTCTGAGCTTCCTTAAAGGTATAGTTAATTGACAGAGCTGTGGTTTAAAATTAGGGTCCATATTCTTCTGTTTTAAATGTGTGCCTTTTCTTTCTATTTTTTTCTCCATCTTTATTAAATTGGGTATTTCTTATTTACATTTCAATTGTTATTACCTTTCAGGGTTTCCATGCAAACATCCCCCTAAACCCTCCCCCTCCCCTTCTCTATGGGTGTTCCCCTTCCCATCCTCCCCCCATTACCACCCTCCCCCCAACAATCCCTTCACTGGGGGTTAAGTCTTGGCAGGACCAAGGGCTTCCCTTTTATTTCTAGTGGGTGCTGCTCTCCCTGCTCCATGGGAAGTGGATGGGGGGAAGGCCCGGGCCTGAGGTGAGTTGGAACTGGGGTAGAAAGGCATAGGGCCTCCTAGGTGAGAATGCCAAACCACCACTGCTGCTGCAGCCACCATGGAGAAGCCCTTGTTCCTGCTGCAGGGAGGAGAGTCTGGTGCCCACAAGATGGCTGAAGGGGAGCTGAGAGTGGACAGCTTCATCACCCGCCTGCTGGAGGTATGAGGATATCGTCCGGGAAAAATTGTGCAGATGACTGAAGCAGAAGTCCGAGGGCTGTGTATCACGTCTCCTGAAATCTTTCTTAGCCAGCCAACAGCTGTGAACACAGGTTTCTTTTGGAGAGCAGGCCTGTGCAGGCCCAGAACCTAGGTGGGACAGTTCAAGCTACCCTTTTTCCATGGCCAATCTCAGATCATATTCAGAAAGTATTTCTTGGGCTAAAGAGATGGCTTAGTGGTTAAGAGCACTGACAGCTCTTCCAGAGGTCCTGAGTTCAAATCCCAGCAACCACATGGTGGCTCACAACCATCTGTAATGAGATATGATGCCCTCTTCTGGTGTGTCTGAAGACAGTCACAGTGTACTTGTATATAATAAATAAATAAATAAATCTTTAAAAAAAAAGAGTATTTCTTCCAGGTGATGGATTTCCAATTTATGGAATTGAACTAACTTACTGATGGTGGAAGTGACACAGAGAGTTAAAGTACAGAAGGAATAATCCAGAATGTCCACCAACAGTTGCTGTCACACCAGGGCTTTTAAAAGCTCAGCTGTTAGAGAAGCAATGTAGTCTTTGGTTATTCTCAAGCTTAGGTCTTCTAGTCATTATAAGCTGACCATGACACAAAAAGAGTCATCTATATCAAAATAGAGAATAGTAACTAGATTCACAACACACTATCACATTACTACTGTATTTGAGGTTCTCAGTTAATATCTAAGAACCTGGAAGAGGCCTGGGTCTTGCTACACATACTTATATTTTATGTCCCCATTGTCAGCTGAGATTCTTCATGCAGCCTGGGGTCAAGGAGGTCATCCCACAAAGCACAAAACACCCATCTCAGATAAACATGTATGGTTTATTGAATCCAAAACATCCATGACTTTCAGGACACAATTAAATGTTGAAACCTAAGGATAATAGATAGAGAAGAGAATTAAGATTTCTAGTTCATAGATCCAGTAAACACCTTCAACAAATCATAGCAGCAAACTTCCATAAGGTAAAGAAAGAAAAGGCCATAAAGGTACAACAAGCCTACAGAACACCAAACTAATTGTACCAGAAAAATTCCTCCATTCACATAATAATTAAAATGCTAAATGCACAGATCAAGAAAGAACATTAAAAGGGGTAAGGTATAAATATCTAGTAACAAATAAATTCAGACGTATCTGAATTACACCAGACTTCTCAACAGAGATTCTAAAAGTCAGAAAATCTTGGGCAGATGTAATGCAGACACAGGCTCCTATATCCAGCATAATCCTCAATCACCATAAAAGGAGGAACCAGGATATTTCATGACAAAACCAAATTTAAAGAATTCTTTTCTGTAAGAAAGCACAACAGAGGCTAATAGGAGGAAAATTCCAAGAAAATAAACTAAACTATACCCAAGAAAAACCAAGAAATTAATCTTCTCTCAATAATTTAAGAAAAGAGAAGCACACAAACATAATTTCACCTATAACCAGAAAAAGAATAGAATGCAGCAATCATTGGCTTTAATATCTGAACAGATCCTCTTTCCCTAATCCCCAAGCTCCCAGGGACCATACTGCCAGCCAAAGTGTATGCAAGGATGCTCTATGGTTCAAGGTGAGGCCTATTGCCCCACCAAATGCAGACCCTAGAGGTGTGAGGTGGGGATGGATATGTGTGGGTGGGGAGCACTGTCACTTAGGCAAAGCTGAGCAGAAACGGGATGTAAGGTTTGATGAGGGGAGTGTGGAAAGCAGGACAACAGTTGAAATGTAAATAAATAAAATAACCGTTTAATAAAAAATAGCCAAAAATAAAATAACAAGTAAAATGTAAATGAAAATTAAACCAAACCAACCAACCAACCAAACAAAAATCCCTGTAGTGGATTGGCCTAATGCTGCTTGTATTTAATGCTAATTTGTAGAACTCAGGAGTGGTTAACCCCCAAAATCTGACCCTGCTCCCAGTTAACTGTGATTATAAAGAAGCCAACAGCCAACAGCTGCACAGCAGAGAGATGGGGGAGGGGAGCTTTGAGGGCTTTGCTAGAGAGGATCATGAGGAGGGAAGAAGGAGGAAGAAGCTGCCAGAGAATAAAGAAAGAACATGTGTGATGGAGAGGAGAGAGGAAGAGGACAGCAGCCATGGTTAAGGGAGAGGAGTGCCTGGTCCTGAGGGCTGTCCAAATGCAACAAAGAGCAGCCAAGATGCTACACAGTCAGTAAGAGCAGCTCTCAGGCGAGCAGAGATCAGCAGAGACCCCAGACCAACAAGCTATGCAAGCCAAGCTCAGCCTCCGCCCAAACTCCCTCTCAATATCCCGTGTCCTCCATGGGCCTGGCCTCAGCGTGTGTCCTGTGTCAGCACATGTGTCTGTCTCAGCTGACATCACTCTGCCCATCAGCCCGAGGCCAAGGAAACAGTGAGAAACCACACAGCTCACCAGAAGAGTCTTTGCTGTGGTTCTATGAAGTCCCAACAAATGCAGCTCAACTACAGAATGCAAGGCAGACCAATATATGTGTGTCCGTAGTGCAGAACCCTTCATCATGTGTCCTTTCACATGCGTGCTTTAGCAGAACATCCTTTTACCTGTGTCTGCCTCAGTGAAACGTTCCTTCACACATCTGCCTTAGACTTTCACCTGTGTCCACTTCAGGGAACCACTCCTTCAGGTGTAGAATTTCTCTAGATTAGCAAACCGCATACAGAACATTCAGAACAAAACAAGGTGTGTGGTCAGCATGTCCTTGAGCCAAGTCCCTTCTCCTCGTCAGTGACGGCAGGCGTGTTACAGAAACAATATGAAATGGCTGGCAGGCCTGGAACAAAATGGCAAAGGTATTCTGGGGGATGTCAGACCGTACCAGCCAGCAGCTCAACTGAACTTTTAAGTTTTGATGTTACAAGTGAATATACTTGACCTTCAAACGCTGAGAGAGCACATTATAACATGAACTATATAAACTAGGCCAAGACCACCTCTAGGGCAAAGGCCCTCAGCCTGGGGGTCGTGACCCACATGGGGTCTCCTATCACATAGTTTACACTACAATAAAGATTCATTACAGTAGCAAATTTACAGTTGTGAAGTAGCGACAAAATAATTTTGTAGTTGGGATCCCCACAGCATGAGGAACTGTTCTAAATTGTTGAGGCCATAGGAAGGTTGAGAAACACTGCTCTAGGAAATTATGTTTTCTTTCTCTTTCATATTTTTCAGACAGAATCTCAAACTGTAGCTGAGATTGGCTTGGCTTGGAACACGTGTGTAGTTCATGCTGGCATCAGACTTATGTCAATTCTCCTGCTTCAGCCTCCTACTCAGGAGCCTACCAGGGTGAGATCACAACCACGGGTAATGTGATTGCTGTTCTTGGTTGTCAACTTGAGTGTACCTGGAATTAACTAATGCCAAATGGCTTGACGCCCTGTGAGGGGGATCCCTCCCCCTCTCTCTCTCTCTCTCTCTCTCTGTCTCTCTCTCTCTCTCTCTCTCTCTCGCTCTCTCTCTCTCCTTCCTTCTTTCTGTTTTCCTCTCTTCAACACCCTCCTCTTGGTCCTCCTCCTCTTCTTTGTTTTTTTTGAGACACGGTTTCCCTGTGTAGCTCTGGCTGTCCTGGAATTCATTTTGTAGTCCAGGCTGGCCTTGAACTCAGAGATCCACCTGCCTCTGCCTCCTGGATGCTGAGGCTAAAGGCATGATCACCATTGGATTTTTTTTCTTAATTAAATTATTTGAAGCAAGAAGACCTACTTCTAATCCAAATCTTTGAGATGAGAAGATAAATCTTTAATTCAGATCTTTTGAGATGGAAAGGCCCACATCTAATCTGGGCCACACCTTTTTTTTTTCATCTTTATTAACTTGAGTATGTCTTATTTACATTTCGATTGTCATTCCCCTTCCCAATTTCCGGGCCAACATACCCCAACCCCTCCCCCTCTCCTTCTGAATGGGTGTTCCCCTCCCCATCCTCCTGCCATTACCGCCCTCCCCGCAACAATCATGTTCACTAGGGGTTCAGTCTTGGCAGGACCAAGGGCTTCCCCTTTCACTGGTGTTCTTACTAGGCTATTCATTGCTACACATGCAGTTGGAGCCCAGGGTCAGTCCTTGGGTAGTGGCTTAGTCCCTGGAAGCTCAGGTTGTTTGGAATTGTTGTTCATATGCGGTCTTAACCCCCTTGAGCTCTTTCAGTCCTTCCTAAGATTCCTTCAACAGGGGTACCGTTCTCAGTTCAGTGGTTTAATGATGGCATTCGCCTATGTATTTGCTGTATTCTGGCTGTGTCTCTCAGGAGAGATCTACATCTGTTTCCTTCCAGCCTGCACTTCTTTGCTTCATCCATCTTATCTAATTGGGTGGCTGTATATGTATGGGCCACATGTGGGGCAGGCTCTGAATGGGTGTTCCTTCTGCCTCTGTTCTAAACTTTGCCTCCCTATTCCCTGCCAAGGGTATTCTTGTTCCCCTTTTAAAGAAGGAGTGAAGCATTCGCATTTTGGTCATCCTTCTTGAGTTTCATGTGTTCTGTGCATCTAGGGTAATTCGAGCATTTGGGCTAATATCCACTTATCAGTGGGTGCATACCATGTGTGTTTTTCTGTGATTGGGTTACCTCACTCAGGATGATATTTTCCAGTTCCATCCATTTGCCTATGAATTTCATAAAGTCATTGTTTTTGATAACTGAGTAATATTCCATTGTGTAGATGTACCACATTTTCTGTGTCCATTCCTCTTTTGAAGGGCATCTGGGTTCTTTCCAGCTTCTGGCTATTATAAATAAGGCTGCTATGAACATAGTGGAGCATGTGTCTTTGTTATATGTTGGGGCATCTTTTGGGTATATGCCCAAGAGAGGTATAGCTGGGTCCTCAGGTAGTTCAATGTCCAATTTTCTGAGGAATCTCTAGACTGATTTCCAGAATGGTTTTACCAGTCTGCAATCCCACAAACAATGGAGGAGTGTTCCTCTTTCTCCACATCCTCGCCAGCTTTTGCTGTCACCTGAGTTTTTGATCTTAGCCATTCTGACTGGTGTGAGGTGAAATCTCAGGGTTGTTTTGATTTGCATTTCCCTTATGACTAAAGATGTTGAACGTTTCTTTCGGTGTTTCTCAGCCATTCGGCATTCCTCAGCTGTGAATTCTTTGTTTAGCTCTGAACCCCATTTTTTTAATAGGGTTATTTGTCTCCCTGCGGTCCAACTTCTTGAGTTCTGTGTATATTTTGGATATAAGCCCTCTATCTGTTATAGGATTGGTAAAGATCTTTACCCAATCTGTTGGTTATTGTTTTGACCACACCTTCTGCTGGCAGCTCATATCAAGGACATGGAAGAAGGAAGTTTGCTTCATTAATTTGCCTACTTCTTCAGGATTCCTGCATGTACTGAAGAGCAGCTGAAATATCCAGCCTTATGGACAAAACCGTTGGGGTTCAGGAGTTGCCCCATAAACCACACAAACTCTGACCTCACTTAGAGAGGGATGGTTTTTTGAATGCCCACCCTAAGACTGATCATCAGAGACATAGCTGAGAATTTGTCAGGCTAGGACCCTGGACATTTTTCTATGTCAGTTTATAAAGCCTTAAACTGTGAGCTCATAGGCAGGTGCTGTAAGGGCTGTCTGGTTGTCAGCCCTGACTCAAGCCATTTTAGACAACAAAGGTTCATACTGACTTTTTATCTGTTTAAAGATTTATTTATTTACATATAAGTATACTGTAGCTGTCTTCAGACACACCAGAAGAGGGCATCAGGTCTCATTACAGATGCCTGTGAGCCACCATGTGGTTGCTGGGATTTGAACTCAGGACCTCTGGAAGAGCAGTCAGTGTTCTTAACCATGGAGCCATCTCTGCAGGCCTCATATTGACCTTTAATTTTATTGGTCCTACATGAAGCTTATACTTATGGAATTTAAGATTAAGAAACCTCACAATATAAACAACTTCCTCCCAGTGGTTTGGGAACGGGTGGGTGGGGAAGCATCCTCCAGGGGGCTGGGGAAAGGGGTGGAATGCAGGGTTTTTGGAGGGGAAACTGGAAAGGGGGTTAACATTTGAAATATAAATAAACAAAATAACCAATAAGAAAAACATACACAAGTTATGTGATCATGCCTGACCCTGCTGTGAGTTAAATTATTTTCAGAAACAATGATAGGCGACATATTACAGCAAGAATATGAACTATCTGGCAGGCATGGAACAAAATGGCTACAGCTATGCTAGGGGGATTGGCTTCAACAGGGGCAACTACTGCGTTTTAGACCTTCCATTCCTTGTTGAATTAGCTGTACCACAGCCTATAAGCCATTCTAATAAATTTTCTTTCTCTATATACAGAGTCATTCTAGGAGGGATGATTGGTTATGTATTATTAAATGCAATGCTGATCATAAAGCCCCACAACTTCCAAAGCAATATGCAAGTGTAAGTAAGTTACTGAACAATTGAACAGAAATTAAAATTTACTGCATTTATTGCGTGTGTCAGCAGGCATAGGGAACACTTGGCTGCTTACATCTCTTGGTCACTATAGAGTAGTGGGAGAACTGAGATCCACTGAGGAGGTCTCTTTCTCTCTCTCTCTCTCTCTCTCTCTCTCTCTCTCTCTCTTTTCTTTTTTTTTTTTTTTTTTTTTGTTCTTTTTTTTCTGGAGCTGGGGACCGAACCCAGGGCCTTGCCCAGGGCCTTGCACTTCCTAGGCAAGTGCTAAATCCCCAACCCCCTGAGGAGGTCTCTTAAGCAAAGACCAAACTCCTTGCAGTTACACTGGGTTCCAGGCTCATTCTCCTGTTTAGGACTCACTGTGGTCTATGTACACTCAATGCATTCTCCCCATGCAGGCTCACATGGACTGAACTCAGAAAGCTGTGGTTAGGAGAAAGATGTCTGGTTAAATAGTCCACCAGGTTCACATTGTGTCAATGTGATTTAATCTAAGGACAAAGAAGTGGAGTTTCTCTGATGGCTTTCTTCTAAACCCTTGAAAGGATTATTGGGGTTTGACCTTAGTACTTTATACTTCTTGCTGGGTCAGCAACACTCAGGGAAGCTTGAGATTGCCATAGGCACAGTATTAGGCTAGATATACTGAGTAGATGATACTAAGTTGTTCAGATGGTCATACCCATTTGCATGGGTTCTTAATGTGCACCTAAGGAAAGAGAGATCAACGTCCTGAGAATAGGAAGATCATTTCCAGTTCTTTTCTATCATTCCAGAGTGAAAGACTGGTAGGGAGAGAATGATAAATAATCAAGAATTCACAGATGATGCTTTGAATGAAGTGTGGGTTTCTGTGCTGGTTTTTGACAGGCTCTCAAGTATCACATGTTGCCCTCTCCCTGGCTGGCCAGGTTCACTTTTAGCTCAGATGAACCTCCTTCCACTTTCCAATAAATAGGCTTACAAGAGTGGCCTCCAAGGACTGTGAGGACAAAATTAGCCTTTGACAGTTGAGGTGTGTAACCCACAACTATAGTTTTAGCCACCTTTTTCCATGTCTACCAGGTATTTCAGATTGTTGCTGTTCTATGCCTGACAATCAAGGACGCAGAAAAATAACCAGATAGAGAGAAAGAACATGGTGATCACTTCCTTGCCTCTTCTGTACATTCTGGATGAGGTTTGTTAAAATTCCAATATTGCAAAAAGCTTTATATAGGGCCCATCACATTAAGGGTCACTGTGCACTGTTCTATCTAAATGGTCTAATCAGAACTGACTACCATATAACACTTCCTGCAGTCATCATATGAGAAGCTTGAGCTTTTTGTTTTGAATTTTTTTTCTCTTTCTGTCTTATTTTTTGCTATATAAGTTGAGAGAAAGATAGTTAGGGCCATGAATTTGCCCCAAAAATTTGAACTACGGATGTGATCAATCAGTGTTAATGTGTGAATTCTACACAGTATTCATTTTTTACTATGATAGATGCTTTTGTGTTTGGAGTGGTGGCCATTTCCAGTGTACAGGTGCTGGGACCTTACTCTATCCACTTAATGATGTTTATAGCTTCATTTTAGACGTTTATGTCCACCCCCTATATCTCTTGACTATTTTATTTTTCTGACAGAAGCTCATGGTATATGTTACTCAGGCTTGTGAGCAGTGCTCCTTTGTCGATATTGGTGCAGAGAGGAGAACCCCACAAGCAGAATGAGGTTCCCTTCACTGTTGGCTACAATTTGCACTTTACTCTGCCAACTGGTCTCCACACTTTGCCTAGCACTTTGAAGACGTCAACTCTTTCTCCTAAGGAATTTCTTGGCAATTGTCGATTGCTAAGCACATGACTTCATGAGTGTTCCCCTAACACACACCCATGTTGTAACCTACCATGCAGACTATTTCTGGATGTGATTTAAAGCACCCGTAATAATGAGACAGGAGAACTTTTGACTGCATATTCAAGCTGGTGTGAAATCTCAGGAAGTTTAATGGCTAACATTGGTGAATGAGGACAATTTGAGTTAGAATGAGACATTTTTGGGCAAGATATGGAAGGAAACATTCATTTAGATGCATAGGAATTACTAAGGTTTTTTTATAATCAAGCCTTGAGGAAAATTTGGCTTTGGAAGCAGGAGATGCTCAATGGCTCTGCCCCAGGAAAGGCTCCTGGAAAGGGCACCTCTGCTTATGCTCAGTACAGGGAGAACATTAGCAGGAGGCAAAGTCTGCTCCCCATGACATCAGCTGTCCCTTCTATGACACTCTATTGTCTCCTAGAGAGTTCTTGGCATCCTCTGCTATGTCACCAGTGTTGTAGTGACAACCAGTGCCCTAGTTTCTCTTAGATTGAGTCTGGTGGTTACACCCTAAGACATGTTTTCCTGTCTTCACAACCGTTTTGGGAGGGGGAACGTTGATTGTGGAGAGACTAGAGTGAAGGAGTCTGGCCTTTCATCTCAAAGTAATGATGGACAAAGACAGCACTTCTGGGGAATGTGTAGTAAGTTCTGGGCAGTATATTTTGAGCTTCCTGTCAGGGGTCTGCAGGCTTAAGCTGACCTTTCTAGCAATGGGCCACAGCAAATGGAGCATCTGAAAAGGAATTGAATTTCCACGAATATCACAATTTCTTAAAGTCCAAGGATTTCAGAACTTTAGTTTCCCCATCCCCACTGGGAGGATATGGTAAGGCCAATGCTATTATACTGTGAACTTCTGGCCTTTACTTTTCAGTTCTTTGGTATGTTACATTGATATAATAACACCATCAGGAGTCATGGAGAGTCTAACTTTTCTGAGTTTAGACAGGGCAGCAATGTATTTCACTATCATTGCTTCTTTAAATACAGTGGATATCTGACAGTAGGAACAGGGGGAGAATTGTGCTCCAGGCAATAACCTTATGTTCTTAGACCTTCTCTGATTTCTTCTAATTGCAGGGTCATTGTTAGCTTTATATATTAGAGATGTGTGTTACAAACATGTTTCTACAATACCAAAACTATTTGGAACGTGTAGAACAAGATTCAGCCTGTAACCTATGGGTACTTCTCGGGCATTGGGTATTTCAAATAGGGGAATTGATAAGTCTGTTGACCATGTCCTCCCTGGAAATGCGTTTTAAATCCAAAGTTGTTGGCCTAGAGTATCAGGGTAGGACATCTGAGTGTCTCCAATCACTCAAGTCTTGTGGATGGTGAATTTATCATCTGAGTTCTGAAACCACAGGGGTGAGGAAACCAAGCTGTACCCTGTCCAGCTGATAATACTCCTGGAGAAGCCATCTCCATTGTCCATGTAAGCACGTGATGTCCGGCATAGGGCACACCTGGCTGCTTACATCTCTTGGTCTCTATAGAGTAGTGCGAGAACTGAGATCCACTGAGGAGGCCTCTTAAGCATAGACCAATCACCTAGCAGTGACACTGGGTTCCAGGTTTGTTCTCCTGTTTAGGCCTAACTGTGGTCTATGTACACTCTATGCATTCTCCCCATGCAGGTTCACTTGTGTTCTTCTACCTACAGACGCTGGGAGAGAAACATCATCCCCTGAAACTGCCCTAAGCAAGAATCAGCCCAAGAAGGAAAAGGAGAGGCTGATTGAAGAGCTGCGGCTCATTACCGAGGAGAGAAATGACCTGAGAGATCGCCTGAGGTTCCTGACAGAGAGATCCAAGAACTACAGGTATGAATCGCTCCAAAGGCTCTTGTTTCATTCCTGGGTCTGCAAGGTCACCTTCATCTTATCCTATTAAGGTTTTGGGTTCTAGAAAGCTGTGCCTCCCTAACCACCCTGTGCTAAACCTCACCTCCCATATAGAGGAGATTCAGAACCTGACCCTGAGGATTGAGATGGAAATTGGACTCATCTGCTTCCATTTATTGAAAAACAGAACTAGTAGTCTGAATGAACAATTGAGGAATAAAGTCAGGGAGAGTGAGTGCCCAGTGTGCATTTGCAAAGCCCTTTACAGCTGGTGGCTTTGCAAGATTGGAATTGCAGTCAGTTTATGGGGAGGCTCTGTACTTGCTGGGCAGGGGACTGAGTGCTGGAAGATCCAGGCAGCAGCCTGAGGGGCCTGGTCCCAAACTGTTCATCTCAATGCTTGACTAGAAGGTCTCAGGCTCAGGCCTGTTTGTTATTGTCTGTGTGTCTTGCCCTCTGAGACAGCAATGGTGCATGCATTTCTCCTAGTTCTCACAGTGCTCTCTGTTTCCATATTTGTCTTTCTCTGACTCTGTTTACATTTCACTTTTTTTGGGTGTGTCT
This sequence comes from Rattus norvegicus, assembly GCF_021556685.1. NCBI lineage: Eukaryota > Metazoa > Chordata > Mammalia > Rodentia > Muridae > Rattus > Rattus norvegicus. Next base: position 17,720,431 of record NC_141552.1, read on the forward strand.
TAGTCTGTGAGTCTGTGTGTGCATACATCCAAATGCATATGGACAACTTTTAAATGTTTATATTTCCCTCCACATTGGAATCTAGGGGTCTATGTCTTGGCCTGAGTATTTACTTGTAACACCTTCATGGTGATTTGAATGCTTTGTTCTGGGAGCCCCACTGTCAACAACACAGTTCTTTGACTATGTGACCACGTTTGTCTGTTTATTTTTATTCTTTGTGCAGATTATAATTTTGTTTTGATATATGGTCTGTTATCAAAACAGGAGAAAAGAAATCACAGGTTTCTGGCTGTGTTGGGGTGGGGGAGCATGGAGAGGTGTGGCCTAGGCACTTGATAGCTTAACTGGCTTGACTGCAGATTTCCTCTTGATTGAACAAAGGGAGCCAGGGAGCCCTCCATCTGGATGCTGAGATTCTGGTGTCCTGGACGCAGAAAAACACGTTTCTGAAGCTGAAGAAGATCCCAATATGTAGAATTCAGAAGGTGTCCTTCCAGGACTGGGGTAGTACAGGACCCACCCTGAGTTCATATATTCCTAAATGCTGATGTTCATTGTATTCTATCATTTGGGGCCAGGCCACACTTCAGGCCAAATCCATATTATGAAGGCCTGGAGAGAATGGAGGAGGCGGTCATGTCAATTCTGCACAACTTAGAGATGGAGAACACTGAGATCCATGAGAACAGCCATAAGCTGAAGAAGGAGGTGACCTTCTCTACGTAAGTCCTGGTCAGAAAGGCTATCACTTGTGGAATGGCCATTTCTGACTTTCTTTGTTCTGGATTGGACAGTCTTCAGCTATGATTCTATCTCTTGTGCTGTTTACACATCAGTGTGCCAGGGTCATTAGGACTCAGTTTTCAGTTCCATAAAAGAGTGTTCCTCATCCCAGGATTGTCTAGGCATCTGCAGAAGGCTCTAGATAGAACAGCACTGATTGAAGTCAGCAGGTTATTATGCTGACCTGGACCTCTGGGGTCACACCAGGTTTTACAACACTCAGTGTGTGGACCACATGGTTAGCATGACCTTCTCTTGGTACTACTGACCTTTTTTGAGGGTGTTGGCCCACTACTAATTGATGTTGCCCCCATGCATTGGGCTTTCATGGATAGATGTAGATCTGTGTTCTTTTTGAGAGATGTGGACACTAATTGGTGCTCGGGCCAAGCAAAGAATTTATTCTTCCCTGAATTAACTCTTTGTGGTTTGTGCAGCAGCATTATGTGTATCAAGATGTATTTTATTAAGTCTTCATGGGTATCTGGGACCTGGTAGAGTTAGTGGGACTTGGGAGTAGGAATGGGAGAAAGGGCCAGCATGATCTTACTATGCAGACTGTATTTCCAGAAACCTGCTCAGCCAGCTCCTGATGGAGAACACATGGAGGAAGAAGTTGGTCCCACTGAAACAGGGGAGCAAGGAGGGACATCTTGAGTGTGCACTGAACCAGAAATATTTGGTTGACTTCAACAAGAAAGATAAAGACCAGCAACGTCCAGACCCAGCATCATCAGGTACGGAGGAGCAGCTGTGTTACCTTAACAATATCTGATAAAATTTGCCAATTTGATACATCTGTGCTTCCTCCTACCACCTTTCTAATTTACACTCACAACCAGCCAACCACCTCATGTAATGGCATTGTTCATTGCTCTGCCTATGCACAAGTATTCTGGGAAGTTAACCACTTTTCAGAAATGGAATTATATTGCAAGTATATTTTGCTGATCTTTTTGAAGCTGCAGTCTAGAAATGGTGACAGATGAATAACATACCTCATTATTGCATATCCATGTGATACATTGGATCCTATGCAGAGTTTTGAACAAGTTCGTGGTTCTTTGACAAATGACACTCTGTGTTAATGTGACTTCTTGTGTAGGAAGCACCTTTCCAGGATAAGAACCAAGTGCAAATGTCAAATTAGTACTTGTCATTGGCTTTAACCTTGGTGACATATGGACATCTCCTTTCTTCCTGCAACCCAATGAGGTCTCTTCCCATTGCCCTGTTCTTGGTTTGCACTGGTATAAGTCTGGGTCCCATATAGTCAGCCCACATTACAGTGAGGCTTGCCGGGGATTTTGCCCTGACTGCAGAGTTAGCAACAATGATATCAGTTAAAAGGTCCATGTCGACTGTCCAATAGAACTGAGGTGGTTGAAGGCAGCATTCTGAGAGCTGGCTAGCATTTCCCCACCAAATCAGTGTCTTAAAAACTGTGTTCCTCTCCCAGGTCTCAGAAAGTGCAAGAGAGCTGGAATTGGACACACCCCAGTAAGAGAGCTTCTTGAAGAATGAGTTGCTTTCTCAGGAGTCCCTGATGACAAACATCCTGAATGGTAACAATATTTTTTGGATGAATATTCTTCCTCAGAGTTAATTTGTCATTTCTTAGAGACCCTAAATTTATATAACACTAAGCCAGCCTGACTGATTGAGGTCTTACTCACTTTCTTCTTCAGAAAACACAACTTGAGAGACAGCTTGTGGGACCGCCTTTCATTATGTGTGCTAGAGGAGAAACAGCAATACGTCTGTGCTTCTACATGTTCGTTAAGAATATGCTTATGTTTAGAAATTTTTTTGTTATGATTTTAATTGAAGTTTTCTTTTTGTTGTTTCATATTTCTGTGTTCTTGTTACTATTTTTCACTTTCAAATATTTTTAAATATTTTTATTCATTTTAATCCTGTTGTGTTGTAAAAATGTATTTGTTATGAATAAATATTGAATTCTATCTCTTGACTCTGAAGACCATCAATCTTACTCAAGGGTTCTGTGGTCCTAGAACTGACAGCTAGAGATGGATCTCTGCATGTTCCATGGAGCCTGGGCTAATAAGTGAATTCAAACTCACTAAGGGGTACCCAGTGTGATAGTGTTTTTTGTGTGGATAATGTGGCTGTGTCTCCAACAAACACTTTATGATGTAATCACTGACATACTTTACCCAATTGTTAGGGGCATGTGGTTCTTCTGAGAGAGCAGCAGATGCTCTAACCTGTGAGTCATCACCACAGCTCCTGCAGGTGGCTTTTGTTATTCCACATGAGGTGCTGTATTAGGTGGACAAGATCACCTATGATAAAATAGAGAGATCTCAGGAGATGTGTGTTCACAGGGAACTTACTAAACTTGCCTGCTCAACGTGTTAGGTTGCCAGGCATCCCTACAGAGCTCTGGTGTTCTGGACAGCTTCATCACCTGCCTACTGGTGGTATGAGGATATCGTCTGGGAGAAATTGTGCAGATGACTGAAGCAGAAGTCCGAGGGCTGTGTATCACGTCTCGTGAAATCTTTCTTAGCCAGCCAACAGCTGTGAACACAGGTTTCTTTTGGAGAGCAGGCCTGTGCAGGCCCAGAACCTAGGTGGGACAATTCAAGCTACCCTTTTTCCATGGCCAATCTCAGATCATATTCAGAAAGTATTTCTTGGGCTAAAGAGATGGCTTAGTGGTTAAGAGCACTGACTGCTCTTCCAGAGGTCCTGAGTTCAAATCCCAGCAACCACATGGTGGCTCACAACCATCTGTAATGAGATATGATGCCCTCTTCTGGTCTGTCTGAAGACAGTCACGGTGTACTTGTATACTATAAATAAATAAATAAATAAATCTTTAAAAAAAAAAGAGTATTTCTTCCAGGTGATGGATTTCCAATTTATGGAATTGAACTAACTTACTGATGGTGGAAGTGACACAGAGAGTTAAAGTACAGAAGGAATAATCCAGAATGTCCACCAACAGTTGCTGTCACACCAGGGCTTTTAAAAGCTCAGCTGTTAGAGAAGCAAGGTAGTCTTTGGTCATTCTCAAGCTTAGGTCTTCTAGTCATTATAAGGTGACCATGACAGAAAAAGAGTCATCTATATCAAAATAGAGAATAGTAACTAGATTCACAACACACTATCACATTACTACTGTATTTGAGGTTCTCAGTTAATATCTAAGAACCTGGAAGAGGCCTGGGTCTTGCTACACATACTCATAATTTATGTCCCCATTGTCAGCTGAGATTCTTCCTGCAGCCTGGGGTCAAGGAGGTCATCCCACAAAGCACAAAACACCCATCTCAGATAAACATGTATGGTTTATTGAATCCAAAACATCCATGAATTTCAGGACACAATTAAATGTTGAAACCTAAGGATAATAGATAGAGAAGAGAATTAAGATTTCTAGTTCATAGATCCAGTAAACACCTTCAACAAATCATAGCATGCAAACTTCCATAAGGTAAAGAAAGAAAAGGCCATAAAGGTACAACAAGCCTACAGAACATCAAACTAATTGTACCAGAAAAATTCCTCCATTCACATAATAATTAAGACGCTAAATGCACAGATCAAGAAAGAACATTAAAAGGGGTAAGGTATAAATATCTAGTAACAAATAAATTCAGACGTATCTGAATTACACCAGACTTCTCAACAGAGATTCTAAAAGTCAGAAAATCTTGGGCAGATGTAATGTAGACACAGGCTCCTATATCCAGCATAATCCTCAATCACCATAAAAGGAGGAACCAGGATATTTCATGACAAAACCAAATTTAAAGAATTCTTTTCTGTAGGAAAGCACAACAGAGGCTAATAGGAGGAAAACTCCAAGACAATGAACTAAACTATACCCAAGAAAAACCAAGAAATTAATCTTCTCTCAATAATTTAAAAAAAGAGAAGCACACAAACATAATTTCACCTATAACCAGAAAAAGAAGAGAATGCAGCAATCATTGGCTTTAATATCTTAACAGATCTTCTTTCCCTAATCCCCAAGCTCCCAGGGGCCAAACTGCCAGCCAAAGTGTATGCAAGGATGCTCTATGGTTCAGGTGAGGCCTGTTGCCCTCCAAATGGAGATCCTAGAGGTGTGAGGTGGGGATGGATATGTGTGGGTGGGGAAGCACTGTCACATAGGCAAAGCTGAGCAGAAAAGGGATGTAAGGTTTGATGAGGGGAGTGTGGAAAGCAGGACAACAGTTGAAATGTAAATAAATAAAATAACCGTTTAATAAAAAATAGCCAAAAATAAAATAACAAGTAAAAAGGTAAATGAAAATTAAACCAAACCAAACAAACAAACAAACAAAACCCCTGTAGTGTATTGGCCTAATGCTGCTTGTATTTTAATGCTAATTGTAGAACTCAAGACTGGTTAACCCCAAATAACTGACCCTGCTCCCAGTTAACTGTGATTATAATGAAGCCAACAGCCAACAGCTGCACAGCAGAGAGATGGGGGAGGTGAGCTTTGAGGGCTTTGCTAGAGAGGATCATGAGGAGGGAAGAAGGAAGAAGAAGCTGCCAGAGAATAAAGGAAGAACGTGTGTGATGGAGAGGAGAGAGGAAGAGGACAGCAGCCATGGTTAAGGGAGAGGAGAGCCTGGTCCAGAGGGCTGTCCAAGGGAACAAAGAGCAGCTAAGATGCTACACAGTCAGTAAGAGTTGAGCCTTATTGTTTGGAAAGTAGATCTGGTCCATGGAGGTCAGGCAGCTGCACAGCTACTGTGCTGACTAATGCACACTAAAAATAAATTTAACACAATATGAGTAACCAGTAAGACAGCTCTGTAGCGGATCCTAAAAGGAATACTTTAGTTTGAAGGGAAGGACAAAACACCAAAGAACACAGGGGATAAATTAATAAAACTAGGAAAGTTAATCAAAGAAGACTGTGAAAACCACAAAAATTAACAAAATGACAAAATTTAATACATAGGTTTAAATAATAATTACATATCACTAAACTCAATATCTAGGGTGGTGGGGCATGAATTCTGCCATGGTCTGAACTCAGAAAGGTGGGGTTGGGAGAAACATGTCTGGTTAAATAGTCCACCCACATTGTGTCAATGTGATTTAATCTAAGGACAAAGAAGTGGAGTTTCTCTCATGGCTTTCTTCTAACCCCTTGAAAGGATCACTGGGGTGTGGCCTCAGTACTTCATACTTCTTGCTGGGTCAGCGAAACTCAAGGAAGCTTGAGATTGTCATAGCACAGTATTAGGCTAGATATACTGAGTAGATGATACTAAGTTGTTCAGATGGTGATACCCATTTGCATGTGTTCTTAATGTGGACCTAAGGAAAGAGAGATCAAGGTCCTTAGAATAGACGGAACATTCCCAGGCTTTTCTACCATTCCAGACTGAAAGGCTGGTAGGGAGAAAGTGGTAAATAGTAAAGAATTAATAGATGATGCTTTGAATGAAGGGTTGGTTTTTGTGCTGGTTTAAGAGAGGGTCTCAAATATCCCATGTTGCCCTCTCCCTGGCTGGCCAGGTTCACTTTGAGCTCAGATAAACCTGCTTCCACTTTCCAATAGATAGTCTTACAAGAGGGGCCTCCGAGGACTGTGAGGACAGCATTAGCCATTGATAGTTGAGGTGTGCAACCCACAACTATAGTTTTAGCCACTTTGTTCCATGTCTACCAGCTATTTCAGATTGTTGCTGTTCTATGCCTGACAATCAAGGACACAGAAAAATAACCTGATAGAGAGCAAGGACATGGTGATCACATCCTTGCCTCTGCTGTATGTTCTGGATGAGGTTTGTTAAAATTCCAATATTGCAAAAAGCTTTATATAGGGCCCATCACATTAAGGGTCACTATGCACTGTTTCATCTAAAATGGCCTAATCAGAACTGACCGCCAGACAACACTTCCTGCGAAGTTCCTATGAGAAGCTTAAGTTTTTTGTGTTTTTTCTCCTTCCTTCCTTCCTTCCTTCCTTCCTTCCTTTCTTTCTTTCTTTCTTTCTTTCTTTCTTTCGCTTTATAGGTTTAGAGGAATGTATTTTGGGCCACGGATCTGCCCCTAGTATCTTAGCTATGGATGTGATCAATCAGTGTTAGTGTATGCATTCAATAAAATGTCCATTTTTGACTAAGGTAGATGCTTCTGTGTTTTGTGGGGTGACCCATTGTCAATGTCTAGTGAGTTGGGGCCCTGGGTATGGTCGCATACCCCAGGACACAGGGGATGCAGAGCAAAGGCAGAAGAAACTGCACGCAGTTGCAAGCTTTATTAATCCTTATTAAGCTAAGAATATGCATTACTACAATTTTCATTGTGTCAAGATACCATAAGATCATTATTCCCAGGATACCAGGAACAATGAGGGAAGATTAAACAAAGAAAGACGAATAAACGAAAGCTTCTTCTAAAAATATTCATATAACAAATCACCTCTCTTATTATAATCAAAATATACTCACCATTACCAAGAGAGCGTTAGAACCACTTCCACAGAAATGGGACACAGCAGAACATAATTTAAGGCCAAGTGAGAAAAACATTTTCTTCTCCAGGGCGGCATTCCAGCCCCTACTTGAATCTATCACCAGGCCTTTCTTGACCCTGCCTGGGAGCTGCATCTCTATGTCTTAACAATTCCTTCTTTTTTCTTTTGTTTTAAAGTAACACTTTACATAACATAGCTAAAGGTACTTGTGGGGTTTAGTCATGTAAAAATAAAGCAACATAATACATAATGTACATAAGATTATGGCGAAACTAGCTCCTCCCATGCTATGGAAAATCCTTTGAAGCCAAGCCTTGGGATCTAATCCTGTCAATTGATCAGCCAATAATTTCGCTATTTCCATAGGGGTAGTATCTTCTAGCTGTTTACCAAAAGACATTCGAACATCATATTTCAAGGCATTAATTACTTTTGAAGCACTTTCATTACCCTCTAAATAGGCTTGAATTAACTTCCAATCATGTTCTGTGTCATTATCCATATATTTACTAACAGAAAAGTAGTAGGATTTCATCATGATAAGCAATATAAGCCCGATAACTGGCATTGGCCGCAGCAGAAGAAACCATGAGTAAAACACACATTGCTAAGAATAAGTGCTCAGCAGTAAAGGACTTTCCTGAAGGGGACAAAATCATTCCTTTCAGTGCTTAATCGCTTCACCTTACCCCATATAGGTAATAGGGTTGTCACTGCACGGATCCTTATCCATTGTTGTTTGTGGACACTAAGAGAAGCCAGGGCCTCAGTAATGGAGGACACCTCCTCATCTCCTGAGAACATCCATCAGGAGAAAATGTAGCTGGTTTAACTGGATTCCTTTGAGGGTAGGGAGCAGTTCTTATTATTCTGTGCTTGGATCCATCTCCCAGGTAACCAGAATAGTCTCCCATCCTGTAATGAGACAAAACCCTCTCCCCTATATACAATGATGTCCCTTCCTGCCATTCAGCATCCCGGGCAATTTTTATCCATACTGTCTGTTCCATGCTTTCTGGGGGGAAGTTCAACAAAGTGTCTATCTGCTCTTGATATAACTTCACCTTGTGGTAAATTAAGAAAATTAATAACGTATAATGCTTGTGCCAATATAGCTCTGGGACTGGTCTGCAAACTCCATTCAGGTTGCATAAGGCCATCTCTTTTCCCCCTTTTTAATTTTATAATTTGTCATTTCAGGGTATGGTGAATTCTTTCAACAAAAGCTTGTCCTTGTGTATTGTGTTCTGTACCAGTAATATGTACAATATGATATCGTTGACAAAATTGTTTATATTGATAAGAAATATATGTTGGTCCATTATCAATTTTAATTTTAGAGGGCAGTCCCATAACAGCAAAGGTTTCCAATAGATGCTGTATAACATGAGCAGTGCGTACTCCTGGCAATGGTATAGCCCACACAAATTTTGAAAAATTATCTATGCTTACATCTATATGTGAAAGGCGACCAAACTCAGAAATATGGCTTCCATCCATCTGCCACGATGTATTAAGTTGCATCCTTCTGGGATTAATTTGAGATGGAACACATTTTATACGTGAAGACTGACACATAGGACAATTAGCAATAATTCGTTTGGCTAGAGAATAGGGAAGCTTATATTTAATATGTAAATATCCTGTATGGGTATGATTATGACTGTGTTCTTCTGGGGTAGCAAATGCCACTAATTGATCTACCATAGGATTGCCAAGTGTTAAAGATTCTGGAAATTTTGAATGTGATCTAGTATGTGTAATGAATATTCTAGAGTTTCATAATAACAATAGTCCTTTAATATGTGAGAATAACATTTAATATAGGCTTAGATGTAGAAACAACAGCAGTCGCAATATTCTGTACTACTCCTACAACATAAGCGGACTCAGCTATAATATTTTTACATCATGAGTAAAATCCTGGAATACATTAATTACCGCTAATAATTCATTTTGTTGTACTGACCCAAAAGAAGATTCTTGTCCCCAAAATTAATCTTTGGTCCAATAAGCCATCTTGGTGTTAGAGCCATCTGTAAACACAGTAAAGGCTGATGGTAATGGATCAACAGAAATTAGTGTATTTATCAAATTTTTTTTTTGTTTTTTAAAGCAATCCCACAATTTACTATGGGGAGGATGAAATTCAATATTTCCAGTGTAAGAAATCATGGCTAATTGAAAAACCTCAGACATCTGCATTAAATATTCCCCTTTATTTTTGCTTAATGGGAAAACAATAGCAGCACAATCATATCCCCACAGAGTAACAGGTCTTTGTATGCCTCATTATTTGTTAATGTTTGGTTAAAGTTTTATTTAATATAAACCCATTCTAAAGGCAACTCATCCTGAGTGAAAGTGCCTGTAGGATATTCAAGAGTATTTAAACATATAATTTAATAACTCTATCTGGATCAATACGTGCCAAATATGCATCTTTCCATTTTCAGAAAAGATACCCTTGCATGCCTTCATATAAGCATTAATATCCCCAGCCTCCTTTATAGGTAATAATGCTCTCCTGTACTCTTCATTAGCATTTTCAAAAGCAAGCATTTGCAGCAGTTGTCCTCCAGCTTCCTCTCCTACCATTGTTCTTTCCAATGTTAATTTTAATATACATAAAAACTTAATATATGGTTCATAGAAAGCTACTACCTTTTTCAACCAACCAGTATCATCCTTTATAATAAGTCGGTTGGGCCACACCTTGAATCGATGCTGGCCTAATTATAGGAAAAGAAAAGGCAGGTGAATTCGTCATTATCATCCTGTGAATCTAATGGTCAACATGCCATCCTCGGGAAAGGACTTAGAAAAACCTGCTTCAGGCAATGGTGCAGAGGGCAAAACTTTTACTTTCGTTTTGTCTTAATGAAGCTCTAGCTTCTTGTTCTGTATTCGTTATTACCCTTTCTGCATTCATGGCCTTGAACACAGTAAAAATTACAGCCCAAAGAGACCAGAAATTGGAATCTTTTTGCCCTGCCTGACAGCCTTTTGCACCTTAACTTTCACTTTGACCCAGATATCAGAATCCCTGGAACCCTCGTCAGGGAACCATGGAGTGTACTCTTGCTGTCTCTAAACACTTTTCTAAACCAGACTGATAGACATGAATTCCCTGCACTCTTAAAGATGCTTAAGCATAGCGAGATGAAGAGAAGATTTATCTTGTCCCATTTCCTTGTAATAAATTGTACTTACCTTATCTGACTGTCCAGACTTACCTTCAGGGACCCTGTTCCAGTGCCATAGGTCGACGTCTAGGGTGTTGGGAGCCCTGCGTCCGGTCGCATTCCTTTCTGTGTTTCCCGATGCTCAGTGGCCATGCCACTCCAGCATGCTTTGAAATGAACCAGTCCGCCGACACCACCACCACCACCACCACCACCACCACCACCACCACCACCAATTTGGTTTTGTAAATAAAGTTTTATTGACATCGCCATACTCAGCATTTACATCCTGTTCAGTGCTGCTTCTGGCTGCAGCTGCAGGGCTTAGGAGCCACAGAGCCCTTTAGGCTCCCAGAGCTGAGAGCATTGACCTTTGCCTTGTTTGTGAAAGAGGTGACTGACCCCTGTGCTCGAGGTGGCCTTTCCGTGCCCTTTAACCCATAGCATAGGTCTCTGTGCCATCCTCTCCCTTTGCTATGGTGTGCACTTCCTGGTACATTTCCGTTAGCTCTTGACATTTCCAGAGCATTGGGTCTTGCAAATTGAATTTGCATGGCACCAGGAATAGACCTGATAGCAGGGTGGGGGACACTCCCTATGGGGAACCCTGCCCAGGGGCATAAGCTTACTTTTCCAGTCAACTCCCTGAACAGTGAGCCTTTGTGGGACAAGGTACTTCACGACATGACTTGACCTCTCTGCAGTGCACCCAATCCCTGCTTGGCTCAGATGTCCCCCAGAGAGGTTGTGTGTGTGTCCCCAGTAGAGGCAGCACTCTGTGTGGTGGCATTGACATGGCATCCAGGAAAGTCAAAACCAGAGGGACATGTCGGGCAGTTGGAAGCAGATGTCTGCGTCCATGGAGAGAAGGATGGACTAGACACTCCTACAGGGGGTGAGCTGAGAAGCACTTCCTTGGCTTTTTCACAGCCGTGTAGGCTGCATGCCATGCTGTGTACCCATGCTGTGCTGAAGCCCCAGGCTTTGAGTCTCCCACAGCTGCTGTGTCCTGGGTCCAGGGTAGGATTAAGCAGACTTCAGCAGGAGAAAGGTGAAAACCCTGGTTGCAGGGTGGGGATGGCACAGTCATAACACTCCTGCACATGAGGCACCTGACTTAGAGCCATATAGCAGCTGTGACAAACCAGCTCTGGTGACACTCATCTGCAATGCCAGGCCATGGTGGGTAGAGGCAGTAGGATCAGTTGTTTAATTATCCTTGGCTACACGGCAAGTTCGAGGCCAGCCTGGGCAACTTTGTCTATGAAAATAAGACAAAAATAGGTCTTGACTCTGAGCATCACTGCCTGTACCTGGCATGGTTGCCCCACCCCAGGGAAGAAACCCCTCTGTCCAGAGGCCATAACTGCAGGAGACCCCTGGCCAAGTGTCTATACAGCGCCCTGTTTGACTGGTCTGTGCTGAGGACCAACCACGCTCTCCTCAACAGGAAGGACATGGGAGAGGCTGTTTCTGTGAGGTCCCGGGCCCTGAGACGGCCAAGAATAAACCCTGTCCTTGGGAAAGCCATGGAGACTAGGAACCCAGGGGATCTCTGCAAACACCAGGGCTGGCAGGGGACTCTGATCCTCTACAGCAGCTGCTCTCAATCTGTGGGTTCTACATCAGAGCTCCTGCACACCAGACATTTACATTACAGTTCCTCACAGTAACAAAGTTACACTCATGAAGTAGCTCTCCAATAAGTTTATGGTTGGGATCACAACATGAGGAACTGAAATAAAGAGACACAGTGTTAGGAAGGGTAAGAACCGCCATTCTATAGGAACCCAGGCATCTGCACTCGGTGTCTGGAAGTGTGGTAGGCTAGGCTTCACCCTCAGCGATGCCAGCATGTGGGCACCAAGCCTAGGTTCCACCCCAATGCTTCCTGGATATGTGCAGGCCTGGTTCCATCAAGAAATAACAAAGGAACCCTTGGCAAAAAACACTGGGTAACAAACAGGTCAGGAAAACACACCCCCTCTGCTGCAACTCCTCTCAGGAGGGCTAATCTTTCCAGGAGGCCCCGGCTATAACCAAACCTTGTCTCCCAGTGCTTGCCCATTGGTGTCTTGGCCATATTCAGATTTGAGGACTTTGAACAGAATAGCTTCCAGCAGATTTGCATCAATGAATCCAACAAGCAGTTGCAGTCCTACTTCACCCAGCGCATCTTCAAGCTGAGGCAGGTGAGAGTGGACACCTATTCCCCAGCCCAGCCCGGCCATCACCCTGAATGTCAGCGATGTCCCTCAGTATCAGCAGGATGGGGCCTGGGCACCGTAGGTTCCCCAGGACCTAAAGCTATGTCCTTGAACTAAGTGCCATGCTCAGCCCTTCCAGCCTCTTTCAACCCTTCTGGATGCTCAACTGCTCCTGCAGCAAGGCATCAGTGTGCACATTCTGTTATGTCATTTGTGTGTGTCTACAGGTGGTCAGAGCCTGTCCCCTCTGTCCCTTTCTTTTGCTGTATTTGCCTTTCTGAGGAGGCAGGACTCACAGGTATGGGAGGCAGCCACATGCATATTCTGCAGCCATGTCTGACTCCTCTGAGGCTCAGTCCCACTTACACACCTACCCTCCAACCTCCCCACTCCATGTCACCCCTGGAGCTCTGTAGACCTTCCTGCTTTCTGTCCTTATATAACTGGTGACACTGCAGCCCTCAGTGGTGTCATACAGTGTTAGTTTGTCTTTGCACTGCCTGGAGGTCTGACTTAGGAGAATGGCTACCATTCTCATTCCTGTTCAAGGGTCAGAATCTGAATCCTATGTAAGGCTGAATAATATTCTAGCACATGGCTGTGCCATGTTGAATTTACACAGTCACCTATGGATCTTATATTTTGGCTTGTAAACACACACATATAAGACTCAAGTGACACCCAAGTGGAGAATTGCTGGAGTCCTCCATGGCTTTCTGAACCGTCTGAGAGACCATCCTGTCCACAGTGTATAGGGCACCATCTACTCATAGCTCACACAGCATGAGAAGTTTAGGGAGGGTTAACCTGGCTTCTCTATCTCCTACTTTCTGCCACACTAGCCCTAGCATCTTTCTGTATTGCAGTGAATGTTTAGAACCCAGGAGGATTCCAGCTTCCTTGCTCATATATAGCAAGTTCCTCCTTGCCTGCTTTGAGACTGAGTCTCATGCGGCCCAGGCTGGCTTTGATCTCACCATTAGTTACGATGGCCATGAACTCCTGGTTCTCATGCCTCAGACGTCTCTGAGTGCTGGGTGACAGGTATGCACCACTCTTAAGTCCTGCCACTGGGACAAGAAAGAGCAGAGCCAGCTCTGAAGCACACACTTTGCTGGTGTCAGTGATGACTGACTTATGATCCTGTCTTCCTTGCCCATGGCCCTTCTTCTTGGTGCATGCCATCCTTCCTCCCTGTGACTCATGGGGGACACCAAGCCGGAGGATGTCAGGAAGAAGTTTACTTACTTCACTGGGTTGGAGGCTGTTAGGTTCCTGCGTCAGTAGGTGAGATTCAAGCTAGAAGGTTTGTGGCATGAGAAACGGGAACAGAACTGGCATGCCAGGAACAATTGTCACCTGGCTCTGAGAAGACCAGGTGGGCAGAAACTCATCGTTGGGCAGGTAGTGAGCCCAAGACCAGGCTGGGCATTGCTCAGCACATGTGAACAGGTGTGCTTACATGGACATGTGTTTCCCCCACATGGTCACCACTTATCCAGGCATGGTGAATACTCCAAGGAGCTTTTTATGTTTTAACATTGTGTGTGTTTGTGTGTCCATACATACATATACACACATACATTCGTACATATACACGAATACACGTACATGAAAACACATGCATATACATGACTATACACATTCATGCTCACACACAGATACATACTCACCTACATGCATACACACATACACACACATACACACACATACACACATACACACATACATGCATACACACATACACATATACATACACACATATACACACATACAATACATATACACACATACAAATACACCTATACACACATATAGACAGACATATACACACATATACATATACACGTATACACATACATGCATACACACATTCATATCCACACATACATACAGACATATACATATATACTCACATACATGTAAGCACATGAGTGGAAGCCAGAGGACAGCTTGGCCCTTGGTTCTCTCCCTTTTACCACGTGGGTCCTGGGGATTGAGTCAAGCTCATCAGACTTGACAGCAAGCCCCTTTAACTGTAGAGTCCTCTTGTTGGCTGCCAGTCACCTCTTTCCACAAATTCTATCCATGGTGGAATGTTTACAGTTGTTATTCTCATGATTCCTTCAGCAATAGCGCAGACATCATTTACACTGCATTAGGAGTTATAATTCATGTAGATGTCAGGAGAGCTGGAGGCGTGGATCAAGAAGAGAGCCCACTTTCAATGTCATTATGTGGTATTGCCTTAGGCCCTTTTATACACTCCCCTGGCTTTGTCTGAGTATATGTTTGAGGGCTCTCTATGACTGTGCAAAGAAGTAAGAGCTAGGGCTGGGCCACAAAATAGGAAAGTACTTGTTCATCCAAAAACAAAAACAAAAAACAAACAAACAAACAAAAATAGCTCTAGGGTTAAATATTGGTGTTAGTGCTGAACTAAACAGCCAGAAGGTATTTTTCTAAGTAAATAACACAATATTGGGGATGACAATATGATCAAATATCCTACAACATAAGTTTGCAATGTTACCTACATTTTATAAATCAAGTCTGACCACCGTTTTGGTTGTTTCCAATCATGTCTGAGTGCATCATCACGGGAATCCCAAGGAAAATCAGAAATGGGTTCTTGAAGCTGTTGCACAGGGCCAGTATAGACCTAAATACCACAGAGGAAACCTTGATTCTTATCTCAAGGGATCATTCACCATCCCTCTTGTCACATAACTTATGGCAAGACGTCACCTTTCCTAAACTTAGCCTTTTTCCCAAGTGCTGCAGAAGGGAAGATCTGGTGTCAAGGGGTCTGGATTCAAACCACAGGACACTGAATTCATTTAAATAGGTGTAGTTTATTAATGCACACACCAATACAGTTCAACCAGAGCAACAGCTCACAACTGTGTACTGGACATTGCTAGGCCCAGCTCATTGCAAAATCCACATGGGCTCATGCACAAGTGCTAGAAATGCTTCGGTCTATGGGCCCTGACTCAGGCCATTTTACACATAATTGTTCCTATTTCCCTTGAATCTATTGGGTCCTATGTGAAGAATACACTTGGGGAACTTGTTAAGATTAACAAACCTCATAACATACAGAACATAACAGGGTATGTGACCAGCACCACACAGTTCAACGTCAGAGTTTTTTGTTCTTTGTTAGTGTTTTTCTTGGCATCCATGATGTGGAGGCGTATTACAGAACAATAGGAAAGAGCTGGCTGCTGTGTAACATATTCGCTGCTATTAAGGTAGGTATGGGGGCAAGACCTCAGCAGTAGCCCTTAAGATGGGAAGGAGATGATGTGTTTGATAACTGAAAGGAGCTGCCTCAGCTGTGTTTCTCTGCCTGCTCAGTGCCCATTCAACATCACTCTGTCCCTGAAGAGGAACTCAAGGTCTGCCCCCTGCTGCCTGTGAGCCAGGAAGAGGCACAGAAAGGCAAGGCCACAGCACTGGTTTCCAATCCCTCAGTAGTGCTGGATTTCCAATAATGTACTTGTATACACAAATACAGTGTGGTAAGTTGCAATAGATACTAATCATTTCTCACATAGGGCAGCAGTTGATTGACTACAACTAATTCTATTAAAAAAAAGAAACCTGGCTCTTGTAGAAATATACAAAGAAATATCTAGGATGGTGGGGGATGAATTCTGCCATGGACTGAACTCGTGGAAGTGGGGTTGGGAGAAAGATGCTGGTTAAATAGCCCACCAGGTTCACATTGTGTCAACTTGATTTAATCTAAGGACAAAGAAGTGGAGTATCTCTGATGGCTTTCTTCTAGTCCCTTTAAAGCATCACTGGGGTTTGAACTCAGAACTTCACACTTCTTGATGGGGCAACTACACTCAAGGAAGCTTGAGATTGTCATAGACACAGTATTATGCTATATATACAGAGTAGATAATACTAAGATGTTCAGATGGTGATGTCCATTTGTATGCACTCTTAATGTGGACCTAAAAAAAGAGAGATCAAGGTCCTTAAGATAGAAAGATCAGTTCCAGTTGTTTTCTACCATTCCAAACAGAACGACTGGTAGGGAGAGAATGGTAAATAATCAAGAATTCGTAGATGATGCTTTGAATGAAGTATGGATTTCTGTGCTGGTTTAAAACAGGGTCTCAAGTATCACATGTTGCCCTCTACCTGGCTGGCCAGTATCACTTTGAGCTCAGATAAACCTCCTTTCACTTTGTAATAAATAGGCTTAAAAGAGTGGCATCGAAGGACAGTGCAGACAGCATTAGCCTTTCACAGTTGAGGTGTGTAACCCACAACTATAGTTTTAGCCATGTTTTTCTTTTTTTTTTTTTTTTTTTTGTTCTTTTTTTCGGAGCTGGGGGTTGAACCCAGGGCCTTGTGCTTCCTAGGCAAGCGCTCTACCACTGAATTAAATCCCCAACCCCTTTAGCCATGTTTTTCATGGCTACCAGCTATTTCAGATTGTTGCTGTTATATGCCTGACAATCAAGGATGCAGAAAAATAACCTGATACAGAGTAAGGACATGGTGATCACATGCTGATCACATGGTGCCTCTTCCATACGTTCTGGATGAGGTTTGTTAAAATTCCAATATTGCAAAAAGCTTTATATAGGGCCCATCACATTAAGGGTCACTATGCACTGTTCTATCTAAAATGGCCTAATCAGAACTGACTCCCATATAACACTTCCTGCAATCCTCATATGAGAAGCTTGAGCTTTTAGTTTTGACTTTTTCTTTTCTCGTTCTTTCGTATTTTTTGCTATATAAGTTGAGACAAAGATAGTTAAGGCCATGAATTTGTCCCTAAAATTTGAACTATGTATGTGATCAATCAATGTTAGTGTGTGCATTCTATAAAGTATTCATTTTTTACTATGATAGATGCTTTTGAGTTTGGTGTGGTGGCCATTTCCCAGTGTACAGGTGCAGGGACCTTGCTCTATCCACTTAATGATGTTTATAGCCTCATTTTAGACGTTTCTGTGCACCCCCTATATCTCTTGACTATTTTATTTTTCTGATAGAAGCTCATGGTATATCTTACTCAGTCCTGTGAGCAGTGCTCCTTTGTCGACATTGGTGCAGAGAGGAGAACCCCACCACCAGCATGAGGTTCCCTTCACTGGTGGCTCCAATATTGCACTTTCCTCTGCCAACTGGTCTCCACACTTTTCCTAGCACCATAAAGACTTCAACTCTTTTTCCTAAGGAATTTTCTGGCAATTGTCGATTGCTAAGCACATGACTTCATGAGTGTTCCCCTAATACACACGCATGTTGTAACCTACCATGCAGACTATTTCTTGATGTGATATAAAGCACCTGTACATAATGAGACAAGAGAACTTTTGACTGCATATTCAAGCCGGTGTGAAATCTCAGAAGTTTTAATGGCTTACATTGGTGAATGAGGACAATTTGAGTTATGATGAGACATTTTTTGGGAAAGATTTGAAAGGAAACATTCATTTATATGCATAGGAATTACTAAGGTTTTTTATAATCAAGCCTTGAGGAAAATTTGGCTTTGGAAGCAGGAGATGCTCAGTGGCTCTGCCCCAGGAAAGTCTCCTGGAAAGGGCACCTCTGCTTATGCTCAGTACAGGGAGAACATTAGCAGGGAGGCAAAGTCTGCTCCCCATGACATCTGCTGTCCCTTCCTGGACATTCTATTGTCTCCTAGAGAGTTCTAGCATCCTCTGTGATGTCACCAGTGTTGTAGTGACAACCAGTGCCCTAGTTTCTCTCAGTCTGAGTCTGGCGGTTACAGGCTAAGACATGTTTTCCCGTCTTCACAAGCATTTTGGGAGGGGGAACGTCGATTGTGGAGAGTCTAGAGTGAAGGAGTCTAGCCTTTCGTCTCAAAGTAATGATGGAGAAAGACAGCACTTCTGGGGAATGTTGAGTAAGTTCTGGGCAGTGTATTTTGAGCTTCCTGTCAGGGGGGCTGCAGGCTTAAGCTGACCTTTCTAGCAATGGGCCACAACAACTGGAGCATCTGAAAAGGAATTGAATTTCCACGAATATCACAATTCCTTAAAGTCAAGGATTTCAGAACTTTAGTTTCCCCATCCCCACTGGGAGGATATGGTAAGGCCAATGCTATTATACTGTGAACTTCTGGTCTTTACTTTTCAGTTCATTTGCTCTGTTACATTGATATAATAACACCATCAGTAGTCATGGATGGTCCACCTTTTCTGAGTTTAGACAGGGCAGCAATGTATTTCACTATCATTGCTTCTTTAAATACAGTGGGTATCTGACAGTAGTAACAGGGAGAGATTGTGCTCCAGGCAATAACCTTATGTTCTTAGACCTTCTCCGATTTCTTCTAACTGGCAGGGTCATCGTTTGCTTTATATATTAGAGGTTGTATGTTACAAAAATTTTTCTACAATACCAAAACTATTTGGAACGTGTAGACCAAGATTCAGCCTGTAACCTATTCGCACTTCTGGGGCATTTGGTATTTCACATAGGGACACTGATAAGTCTGTTGAACATATCCTCCCTGGAAATGCGTTTTAAATCCAAAGTTGTTGCCTTAGAGTATCACGGTAGGACATCTGAGTGTCTCCAATCACTCAAGTTTTTTGGATGGTGAATTTATCATCTGAGTTCTGAAGCCACAGGGGTGAGGGTCCTGAAACCAAGCTGTACCCTGTTCAGCTGATAATAATCCTGGAGAAGCCATCTCCGTGGTACATGTAAGCACGTGATGTCCGGCATAGGGAACACCTGGCTGCTTACATCTCTTGGTCTCTATAGAGTAGTGGGAGAACTGAGATCCACTGAGGATGCCTCTTAAGCATAGACCAATCACCTAGCAATGACACTGGGTTCCAGGCTTGTTCTCCTGTTTAGGCCTCACTGAGGTCTATGAACACTCTATGCATTCTCCCCATGCAGGTTCACTTGTGTTCTTCTACCTACAGACTTTGGGAGAGAAACATCATCCCCTGGCACTGACCTTAGCAAGAATCAGGCCATGAAGGAAAAGGAGAGGCTGATTAAAGAGCTGCAGCTCATTACCGAGGAGAGAAATGACCTGAGAGATCGCCTGAGGTTTCTGACAGAGAGATCCATGAAGAACAGGTATGAATCGCTCCAAATGCTCTTGTTTCATTCCTGGGTCTGCAAGGTCACCTTTTTCTTATCCTGTTAAGGTTTTGGGTTCTAGAAAGCTGTGCCTCCCTAACCACCCTGTGCTAAACCTCACCTCCCATATAGTGGAGATTCAGAACCTGACCCTTCCTGAGGAGTGAGATTGAAAATGGACTCATCTGCTTCCATTTATTTAAAAGCAGAACTTTTGGTCTGAATGAAGAATTCAGGGATAAAGTCAGGGAGAGTGAGTTCCCAGTGTGCATTTGCAAATCCCTTGACAGCTGGTGGCTTTGCAAGATTGTAATTGCAGTGAGTTTATGGTGAGTCTCTGTACTTGCTAGGCAGGGCACTGAGTGCTGGAAGATCCAGGCAGCAGCCTGGGGTAATATAGGACCCACCCTGAGTTCATATATTCCTAAATGCCGATGTTCATTGTATTCTATCATTTGGGGCCAGGCCACACTTCAGGCCAAATCCATATTATGAAGACCTGGAGAGAATGGAGGAGGCAGTCATGTCAATTCTGCACAACTTAGAGATGGAGAACACTGAGTTCCATGAGAACAACCATAAGCTGAAGAAGGAGATTACCTTCTCTAGGTAAGTCCTGGTCAGAAAGGCTATCACTTGTGGAATGGCCATTTCTGACTTTCTTTGTTCTAGATTGGACGGTCTTCAGCTCTGGTTCTATCTCTTGTGCTGTTTACCCATCAGTGTCCAGGGTCATTAGGACTCAGTTTTCAGTTCCATAAAAGACTGTTCCTCATCCCAGGATTGTCTAGGCATCTTCAGAAGGCTCTAGATAGAACAGTACTGATTGAAGTCAGCAGAAATTTATTAGGCTGCCCTGGACCTATGGTGTCACACCAGGTTTTACAAAATTCAGTGCGTGGACCACATGGTTAGCATGACCTTCTCTTGGTTCTACTGACCTCTTTTGAGGGTGTTGACCCACTACTAATTGATGTTGGCCCCATGCATTGGGCTTTCATGGATAGTTGTAGATCCATGTTCTTTCTCAGAGGTGTGGACACTAATTGGTGTCAGGCCAAGCAAACAATTTATTCTTCCACGAATTAACTCTTTATGGTTTGTGCAGCAGCCTTATATGTATCACGATGCATTTTATTAAGTCTTCATGGGTATCTGGGACCTGGTAGAGTTAGTGGGACTTGAGAGTAGGAATGGGAGAAAGGGGCAGCATGATCTTACTATGCAGACTGTATTTCCAGAAACCTGCTCAGCCAGCTCCTGATGGAGAACACATGTAGGAAGAAGTTGGTCCACTGAAGCAGGAGAGCAAGGAGGTACATCTTGATTGTGCACTGAACCAGAAATATTTGGTTGAGTTCAACAAGAAAGATAAAGAACATCAACGGCCAGAACCAGCATTATCAGGTAAGGACGAGCAGATGTGTTAGCTTAACAATATCTGATAAAATTTGCCAATTTAATACATCTTTGCTTCTCTTACCACCTTTCTAATTCACACTCACAACCAGCCAACCACCTCATGAAATGGAATTGTTCATTGCTCTGCCTATGCACAAGTATTCTGGGACGTTAACCACTTTTCAGAAACTGAATTATTGTGCAAGCATATTTTGCTGCTCTTTTTGAAGCTGCAGTCTAGAAATGGTGACAGATGAATAACATGTCATATTATTGCATATCCATGTGATACATTGGATCCTATGTAGAGTTTTGAACAAGTTCTTGGTTCTTTGACAAATGACACTCTGTGGTCATGTGACTTCTTGTGTAGGAAGCACCTTTCCGGGATAAGAACCAAGTGCAAATGTCAAATTAGTACTTGTCATTGGCTTTAACCTTGGTGACATATGGACATCTCCTTTCTTCCTGCAAACCAATGAGGTCTCTTCCCATTGCCCTGTTCTTGGTTTGCACTGGTATAAGTCTGGGTCCCATATTGGCAGCCCACATTACTGTGAGGCTCTCTGGGGATTTTGCCCTGCCCACAGAGTCAGCAACAATGATATCAGTTAAAAGGTCCATGTCGACTGTCCAATAGACCTGAGGTGGTAGAAGGCAGCATTCTGAGAGCTGGCTTGCATTTCCCCACCAAATCAGTGTCTGAAAAACTGCCTTCCTCTCCCAGGTCTCAGAAAGTGCAAGAGAGCTGGAATTGGACACACAGCAGTAAGAGAGCTTCCTGAAGAATAAGTTGCTTTCTCAGGAGTCCCTGATGACAAACATCCTGAATGGTAACAACATTTTTTGGATGAGTATTCATCCTCTGAGTTAATTTGTCATTGCTTAGAGACCCTAAATTTATATACCACTAAGCCAGCCTGACTGATTGAGGTCTTACTTTCTTCTCAGAAAACAGCACTTGAGAGACAACTTGGGGGACCGCCTTTCATTATGTGTGCTAGAGGAGAAACAGCAATACGTCTGTGCTTCTAAATGTTCCTTAAGAATATGCTTTTAGAAATATTTTTGTTATGATTTTAATTGAAGTTTTCTTTTTGTTGTTTCATATTTATATGTTCTTGTTACTATTTTTACTTTCAAATATTTTTAAATATTTTTATTCATTTTAATCCTGTTTTGTTGTAAAAATGTATTTGTTATGAATAAAAATAGAATTCTATCTGTTGACTCTTAAGACCATCATTCTTACTCAAGGGTTCTGTCCCTTCCTGTGGACCTAGAACTGACAGCTACAGATGGATCTCTGCATGTTCCATGGATACAAGGCTAGTAAGTGAATTCAAAGTCACCAAGGGGTACCCAGTGTGATAGTGTCTTTTGTGTGGTGAATGTGGCTGTGTCTCCGACACACACTTTATGATGTAATCACTGACATGATTTACCCAATTGTTAGGGTCCATGTGGTTCTTCTGAGAGAGCAGCAGATGCTCTACCCTGTGAGTCATCACCACAGCTCCTGCAGTTGGCTTCTGTTATTCCACATGAGGTGCTGTATTAGGTGGACAGGATCACCTCCAATTAAATAGAGAGATCTCAGGAGATGTGTGTTCACAGGGAACTTACTGAGCTGTGCCTGCTCAACGTGTTAGGTTGCCAGGCATCCCTACAGGGCTCTGGTGTTCCCACTGCTCAGTGTGGGTCAGGATCATCCTTCAGCATCACTTAGTGTCCATATTAGAGCAGATCTTTCACCTAATATCAATGATGACCATATGTATTATACACATCTGATAAAATACAGAATAGAAACTAGCTTCTTGTAGGCCAGATTGGCATAATCAGTTTTTTGATTGTTAGCAAGAAAATTATTTTAATCTAAGCAGTTTAGGGAGGAACCTCCAGAGCATCCATAGTGAATGTAGCCTGCAGCTGTGAACAGAGGTTTCTGTTGGAGAGCAGGCCTGTGCAAGCCCAGAACCTAGGTGGGACAGTTCAAGCTACCCTTTTTCCATGGCCAATCTGGGATCGTATTGAGAATGTATTTTTTCCAGGTGACTGATTTCCAATTTATGGAATTGAACTAACTTACTGTGAGTGGAGGTGACTCAGAGAGTTAAAGTACAGAAGAACCAATCCAGTATGTCCACAAAAGCTTGCTGTCACCCCAGGGCTTTTAAAAGCTCAGCAGCTAGAGAAGCAATGTAGTATTTGGTTACTCTCATGCTTAGGTCTAGTCATTCATTATAAGCTGACCATGACACAAAAAGTGTCATCTGTGTCAAAACTAGTTGTAACTAGATTCACCCCACACTATCACATCACTACCGTATTTGAGGTTCTCAGTTACTATCTAAGAACCTGGAAGAGGCCTGGGTCTTGCTACACAAACTCATGATTTATGTCTTCATGACACTGTGTGCTTTGTTCTGTTAATGCTACCATTGGCATACAACACCTTGGATACTTTGTGCTGACATCTGTGACATGAGACAATAGTTCATGTCATCCTAACCTGAATAAACTGTCCTTAGAGTACAGTGTAGTGGGAGGGTCGTTCTTTTCCTGTGAGATATCAAAACATTTCCAGTCTTCAGTCAAATCTGTCAGCCATTGTCCAGTGCCTGTCTTGAGATGTCCACCTTTTCAGCTGAGTCTTCATCCAGGCTGCTCTGTAATTCTGTAGAAGATTAATAGGGTTCCAGCCCTAGGATTTAATTCAGTGTGACTGTACTTGCCGAACATGCTCAAAGCCCTGTGATCCACCCTAGCCCTCTGTGCTTTAGAGAAAGAAAATAAAGAACCACATTGCACTTGAAGTTTCTCCTCCAACAGAAGGAGAGCCTGCACAGAGCCTTTAAGTAACTCTAAGCCCCAGCTTCCGCCCACAGCTCCCTCCATCAATTCCATGTTTGGTGTGTTTTCACTACTACTCACTTTCTTCTGTGTGCAAAGAATGTGCACCATGTCAGTAAAGTGTGTGTATGTGTGTGTGTGTGTGTGTGTGTGTGTGTGTGTGTGTTTGGTCCCTAGTGAAAACTGTCGAGATACATGCAGACTCATGCTACTACTGTCCCATGGCACCTTGCAGGGAACCCTGAAATGGTGGCTACTTTAATACAGTCTAAACCGGGTGTGCATGGTTTCTGTAAGGTCACCACTACAGAGAGCAGGAAAAGCTTCAGTAGTCACATGGATGTGATCAATCAGTGTTAGTCATGTCCTTCCAGCATGGTAGACTGCAGGTTGTCTGTCCCCAGCACTTTGCTCTCTTGTGCCCAAACAATGCTAAGGTCAGGGCCGTTGAGCCGTGAGGCAGAGGCTCACCACCCTCAGTGCTGCCTACGACCCCTAAGACTGTCTCTTTCGGGTGTGTGCGTGCTGGACACTCATGGATCCTGAAATCTCCGCAGCTGAGGTGAAACAGTACCGGAGCCATTGCAATGTGGGCACACATTTGGTTGTGGAGCTGGGCCACTCTTTGACTTTTGTTGAGTGGAGAGACAACTGTTGGCTGAGCCTTTGGTGAACCGGATGGCCCCTGGCCATGTCAGCAGTCAGCAGTATCAAAGCTGAGCAACCAGTGTTTTATGTTCCATTTTGTCATCGCTGGTCAGTGTTCTGATGCCACAGCACATGGCTGGTCTCAGTCTCCCCATGTGGCCACAATGCCTAATTGATATTGCCTCCACTTCCCAAGTGCCACTGGGATTTCTGTAGAACCCCTAAGGCAGCAGCAAGCAGGAGCTCCTGACTATTCCCTCCCTGCTCTCTGGATCTGCAAGTCGTTCTGTGTACATATGGCTATTCCCTCATAAACCCTTGATGCCATGATACCTTAATAAACACTTGAATCATGCCCTGATGGCCAGTTTTCAACTGCTACCTGACACCATCTATAATCGCCTGGGAAATGAGGGACAGTCTGGATCAGACTGGCCTTTGAGCATGACTATGCGTGACTGTCTTCGTTGCTGTGGGAGATGCCAGACAGCCTCTTTTCTGATCCTAGAGTCCTTATACCCAGCCACTTGTCCCCTCTACAGCCAGACCCTACTTCTGCTCCTAGGCACTGTCTTGGACTTCCTTCCCTCAGGTGGCTTCTCTCCTTTGGTTACTACAGAAACCTGTTATGAGGACAGGAACAGGGAGTTAAGAGTTCAAAGCCATCTTCCCAGTGATGTTCTTTCTCAGAGGTCAGTGGGACACTTAAAGAGTTTTGTGTATACATTTTATTAAGCAAGGGACAATCATGCATCAGACACAGGAAACTAACAGCACATCTACAGGACCTCCTTCAACACCTGGGCATCTCTTCTGGCCTGTGCTTCTGTGTGCTGAAACCTGGGGACCAACTTCCTGTGGGGTTTCCCAGGATGACTATGCACACTACTACACTGACGTAAATCCTCAAAACTCACAAACAGCAACAGGACCGACCGCCACAGGAACGGTTCTCCATCAACAGATACCACAGACCAGCAAGCAGAAGCATGGGAGGGTGGTGCTGTGGTTCACACACTTCTCTTTCCTCACTAGGGCAGGTGACCTGCTGAAGAAAACAAGGAGGCAGCAGGATGGAAGAGGAAAACTAAAACCCAGTCCTTGCATTAAACACTCAAGCATATTCAGACTAGAAGAGAGAAGTTTGCCAAGAATGAGGGCCACTTTGGGCATCCATCATCAATAGCCCTGGCTGTCTAGGCCAGCATCAGATCCAGCAGTCTCCAGGCAGGTGTCAGCCAGGCCCTCAAGGGCACTAAGAGCATTAACCATGAAGAATAGAACAAGATCTCTGCCTCTTGCCTGCCTGACAGCCAAGCATGTGTATGCCCTGGCAATGCTCACGCTGGGACCCCTGCTAGATATTAAGGTATAGAGACCTGATAGTTGATTAGGACCCTGTTCGAAAAGGAAGACACCGGATATTTCCCTCTGGCATCCATATGTGCATGCATGGTTGTACAAGCTGGTAGAATCTCTCTCTCTCTCTCTCTCTCTCTCCCTCTCTCTCTCTCTCTCTCTCTCTCTCTCTCTCTATCACACACACACACACACACACACACACACACACACACACACACACACATATTCAAAGTTTTGAAGCACAGCAGAAGAATCTCTGGGACTCTAAGCCTGACCAGCCTCATCTGTGAGCCACAGCTTCTGTGTGAGAGCTCCTTTGTGTGAGAGGCATAGGGTGACTGAGGAAGGTTGCTGGTGTCCATCCCTGGCCTGCATGTGCATGCATACAGAGACATGGACACATGCACATGCTGAGTACCCCTCATCCAATCCTGAAATCTGAAAACACTGAATTTCAAATCCAGGCATTCTCCTAACCTACACCTTCCCTCAGGAATGGAGATGAGGCTTTGCAAGAATTCTCAACCAGTGAGACTGGCCCAGACCTTCTGAGATCCATTCTGCCCCAGGAGAACACAGCAGGTGTTATCAGGACAACTCAGAAACTCAAAACTCCAGCCTGATGCAGGGACCGCCTGCTGGGTTAGGAGAAGACTCAGCATCAGGTTCCTGAATGAAAACATCACCTCTGAACACACGGGGTCGCTGTGGCTATGCCTTCAAGGCAACTTCAGCAGCAGCTTAAATGGACTAGGGATGACTATGGGAATCTGCCTGCAGGGTGATGTGAGAATCCTTTTGCTAAGGCTTGGTCGCTAGATGTTGCCACAGAAACCCTTGAACTCTTCTTGGAGTACAGTCCAGGCACAGGCTGAACACAAAACATTCTGATTATGAACTGAGTTTAACAGATAATCCGGAACCTGAAGGCCACAGGCCCAAAGGTCTGCACTGCAGGGGTGAGGCATCACTGCAGGGATGACCACACACTGCAGGGCTGAGGTGTCACTCAGGGGATGACCACACACTGCAGGGGTGAGGTGTCACTGCAGGGATGACCACACACTGCAGGGGTGAGGTGTCACTGCAGGGATTACCACACATTGCAGGGGTGAGGTGTCCCTGCAGGGATGACCAGGAAGCTGATTGAGCTCCTCAGGGCACTCCCTGTCCTGAATGTGCTTCCTTCTAGGTGAGCACTGCAGCTTTCAGGGAGCTGGAGGCCTGTGTGGGCAGCAGTAGAAACTGCTAGCCTTGTTATTCACAGCTGAAACTATCACACAGGGCATTCCAGAAGTGAACACCACCAAAGTGGGGCCTTTCACAGCATTCTGGGTAGGATGGCACAAAGCCCCATGACAATTTTGCCTGTGATCCATACCAAATGTCTGCTGTCAGTGCCTGTCTCTTAGGAGCCACCTGGATGATTCAGGGGATGGTCCTGAAGAAAAGGCTTGGCAAAATTGAGGTCTTCAAAGCCAGAGGAGCAGTGAGGAGGTGCAGGGGCCGTAGACCATGGAGACCGATATATGCTGATGTTAGACTACCCAGACTCATCCCTGTGTCCAAGTCTGGATGTCACAGAGGCACCTGGCAAAGGTCCCAACAGTGTCCTTCAGGATTCCACTGTCTCCCTACTTGCCCTCCACCTAACCCACTTCCTGTGGTTCTGGGAGTCAAGGACTTCATCACCTTTTTCGTTTTCTTGTCATATTGCAGGTACTGTGACTCGACCACTCTTCCTCCTGCAGGAGACACATCCTTTGTCACAGAACAGGACTGCTGCACCAGGAAGACCCATAGCATAACCAGGATGCTACAATGAAAAGCAGGCCTGGCCCTTCATGCTGAATGACAGGAAAAGCACCCGGCCTTCTTTTTGTTGCAGACTGGATTCCTCAGCCTTCCTGTTATAAACAGGGCACTAGTACCCTTCACAGGATACTTAGTGTTTATAAGACATTTATAGAATTCATCTTGTATATAGGCCATTGGGCTAGGAGCCAGCATCAAGGCATCAAGTAGGAGGAAATACAGAAACATTCTAGGAAGGGACAGCCAGGGGCCAGTGGGATGGCTCAGTGATTAAGGACCAGAGTTCAGATCCCAGCACATGGATGTTCACAGTCATCTGCAGAATCAGATCTAGGGGGTCCCATGACCTCCCCAGCTCCCAAGCAGCTACATGTGTGCGTCTTAGACACTTCTCACTCACCGTGAAACAACCTAAGCCACAAAACATCCCACACCTTCTTGGATGGGCCCATCCCTGGGGGAGTCTTGTGTGTTCTGGGCTTCAACTCTAGGAAGGCTTGGCCTTGTTTTATAAGATGTCTTATTCCTTATTTCAGCAGAGAGAAAAAAAATCCAGTCCTGGAACCCTAGAAGACACTGCCATGATGTCACTGCTGTGCTGGCATAGGCTTAGAGATATCTCCATGATCCATCCGAGTCACCTAGAGCTCAGGGAATGATGGAAAAGTCCATGTGAGTTCGCCCAGAGCTTGCAACCATGAGAAAGCTTGGAAAACACAGGGCACATGTGGTGTTTGATCCTGGGTCAGTTCAACCCTCTTGAGCCTGCAGCTAAGACAAACAGTTACACTGGCCTGAGTGCACAGGCCAGATCTCAGAACCTGTTTGCCAGCCATGGAACACTCTGGATTCCTCCTCTCAGCTGGACCTTCTTCCTCTACACCTCATCCACCCAAGCTTCTCAAGAAATGAAGCTACCAGGTTAATACAACCACAAACTGAAGGCAGCAAGAGCCTTCAGCCGCCCTGTGGCAGTAAGGTCAGTCCATAGGTCTCCTGTCCCTGCACCGTCAGTACCTGTGAGAGCCATGGCCACCTATTCCCTTCCGAGGTGAGGACAATTATACCCACAACCTTGCTTTCAACAAATCCTGCCTTGGCCACAGGTGGGACCCTCATGAGACTCAATCTGATACAGACCTCCTCAGACACTTTGGCTTCCTTTCTGGCTGCTGGAGCTTGGGCCCTCTGGCCTGGCCTAATGTAGGATCAGCAACATCCAACTCTGTCGGGCCTCAGCCATCCCACATTGGGGGCCCTGCTTCACTCCTAGGTGCATCCTTTTCCCACATCTCTTCAGTCTCTCCCTCATCCCTAATTCCCCTTGCCTCTCAGGCCCAGCCCTTCAGTCTCTGATGGAGACTGTCCTGGAGGGACAGGAGCCCCTCCCCTGAGATACTCTCCCACTCCATGCTGCTGGGCTCTGACAACTCTGCCCTTGGGCTGACTCATCTCTACAGGCACAGCCTGCTGCTCCCCTGCCCCTGCAACCCACTTCCTAGCTCTGCTTCACACAAACACTCTGAGATCTCTACACTGGCTTCCCATTCTATTTTGCTCCCTCTCTGTCCTCCAGAAGTTCTGCTGCTCTCTCTCACCACAGCAGGACCCACTAAGACACTGCTCCTGACCCCAGCAGCCACCAGCAGCCCAGGTCATGGGGCTACTAACAGCTTTGGCCCAGGACTCAGGGCTCCTTCCTTCTTCAGTATCGAGTCCAGGCTGAGACCATCTGGCCTGCTGCTGGGTCCTTGAAACCCTCAGTCTCACAGCCTCTGGGCACTCTGAGCCCTAGTCCTTATGGCTAACAAGTAGCTGCCCAGTCAAGCAACATGGGCCTCACTGGCTTCCTGGTGTGCCATGATGCTTTCCCTGCATGGCCGGGGATGACTGCATGCTAGGATTATGTCTGGAACTAGACCTGCAGGTAACACCTGATGGGTTGGCCAGGCTGTCCTCCTACTCCTGTTCTCAGGAGATTCTCCTGACTAAGCCTCCCAAGTGCTGGGATGAGAAGTATGTGCCACCATGCCACATTCTGATTATAAACTGAGTTTAACAGATAATCCGGAACCTGAAGGCCACAGGAACAAAGGCCTGCACTGCAGGGGTGAGGTGTCACTGCAGGGATGACCACACACTACAGGGGTGAGGTGTCACAGCAGGGATGACTACACACTGCAGGGGTGAGGTGTCACTCAGGGCATGACCACACACTGCAGGGGTGAGGTGTCACTCAGGGCATGACCACACACTGCAGGGGTGAGGTGTCACTGCAGGGATGACCACACACTGCAGGGGTGAGGTATCCCTGCAGGGATGACCAGGAAGCTGACTGAGCTCCTCAGGGCTCTTCCTGTCCTGAATGTGCTTCCCTTCTAGGTGAGCACTGCAGCTTTCAGGGTGCTGGAGGCCTGTGTGGGCAGCAGTAGAAACTGCTAGCCTTGTTATTCACAGCTGAAACTATCACACAGGACATTCCAGAAGTGAACACCACCAAAGTGGGGCCTTTCACAGCATTCTGGGTAGGATGGCACAAAGTCCCATGACAATTTCGCCTGTGATCCATACCAAATGTCTGCTGTCAGTGCCTGTCTCTTAGGAGCCACCTGGATGATTCAGGGGATGGTCCTGAAGAAAAGGCTTGGCAAAATTGAGGTCTCCAAAGCAAGAGGAGCAGTGAGGAGGTGCAGGGGCCATAGACCATGGAGACTGACATATGCTGATGCTAGACTACCCAGACTCATCCCTGTGTCCAAGCCTGGATGTCACAGTGGCACCTGGCAAAGGTCCCAACAGTGTCCTTCAGGATTCCACTGTCTCCCTACTTGCCCTCCACCTCACCCACTCCCAGTGGCTCTGGGAGTAAAGGACTTCATCACCTTTTTCGTTTTCTTGTCATATTGCAGGCACCATGACTCGACCACTCTTCCTCCTGCAGGAGACACATCGTGTGTCATAGGATACAACTGCTGCACCAGGAAGACCCAGAGCATAACCAGGACCCTGCAGTGAAAAGCAGGCCTGGCCCTTCATGCTGAATGACAGGAAAAGCACTCGGCCTTCTATTTGCTGCAGACTGGATTCCTCAGCCTTCCTGTTAGGCACAGGGTGATAGTAACCTTCACAGGATACTTAGTGTTTATAAGACATTTATAGAATTCATCTGGTATGTAGGCCCTTGGACTAGGAGCTAGTATCAAGGCATCAAGTAGGAAAAAATACAGAAACATTCTAGAAAGGGACAGCCAGGGGCCAGTGGGATGGCTCAGTGATTGAGGACCAGAGTTCAGATCCCAGCACATGGATGTTCACAGTCATGTGCAGAATCAGATCTAGGGGGTCCTATGGCCTCTCCAGCTCCCAAGCAGCTACATGTGTGCATATTAGTCACTTCTCACTCACCGTGAAACAACCTAAGCCATAAAACATCCCACACCTTCTAAGATGGGCCCATCACTGGGGGAGTCTTGTGTGTTCTGGGCTTCAGCTCTAGGAAGGATTGGCGCTGTTTTATAGGATGTCTTATTCCTTATATCAGCAGAGAAAGAAAAAAAAAAAAAGATCCAGTCCTGGAACCCTAGAGGATACTGCCATGATGTCACTGCTGTACTGGCATAGGTTTAGAGATCTCTCCATGATTCATCTGAGTCACCTAGAGCTCAGGGAATGATGGAAAAATAACATGAGTCTACCCAGAGCTTGCAACCATGAGAAAGCTCGGAAAACACAGGACACTTGTGGTATTCTGATCCTGGGTCAATTCAAGCCTCTTGAGCCTGGAGCTAAGACAAACAGTTACACTGGCCTGAGTGCACAGGCCAGATCTCAGAGCCTGTTTGCCAACCATGGAACACTCTGGATTCCTCCTCTCAGCTGGACCTTGTTCCTCTACACCTCTTCTGCCCAAGCTTCTCAAGAAATGAAGCTACCAGGTTAATAGGACAACAAACTGAAGGCAGCAAGAGCCTTCAGCCGCCCAGTGTCAGTGACGTCTTTCTTTCTTTCTTTCTCTTTCTTTCTTTCTTTCTTTCTTTCTTTCTTTCTTTCTTTCTTTCTTTCTCTCTCTCTCTCTCTCTCTCTCTCCCTCCCTCCCTCCCTCCCTTCCTTCCTTTCTTTCTTCCTTTCTTTCTTTCTCTTTCTCTGTTTTAATCTTGGAGACAGGGTTTCTTTTGTGTAGCTGATCTTGAACTGGCTCTGTAGAGGAAGCTGGCCTAGAATTCACAGAGATCTGTCTGCCTCTGCCTCCAAAGTGTTAGGATCAAAGCTATGTGCCACCACCACTGCTTATCCTTCTGTTTTAAAGGAAGAATGTAGCCCTACATGGCAGCGCGAGTTTAGTCCCAGGATGGACATTCTTTATCAGCAGGTCTCAGGGTAGAACTGGATATGTGATGCTGTGCTAAAGCACTGTCCAGAGTGGGCAGTGCAGCTTCTGAAGAGGAATGCAGGCCTGGCCTCCAGACCTCCACCTTCAAGGCCTCTCTTGAGAGCCTGATGCCCTGGCAAAAGAGACTCCATCTCTCCAGAGGACCTGTGCAGTCAAATGACACCTCAGTGATGAAAACTATCAGTCCCCAAAGGCATGCCACTAAGCAGAGATAGCCTCAGTCATGCACCTCTGCCCATCCCCAGTTCCTCATGTCAATAACTCAACCCTTTCATGAACTAGATGGCAAAACTTGAGGCAGGAGGATCAGTAGTTTACTGGCCAGTCTGGGCTCTATGAGATGCTCTCCCTGAAATCAGAGCCAGCAGGAAATTCAGTTTGAAAGCTCTTTGTAGCCCAGCTCAACGACCTGGTTCAGAGCCTGGGACCCCGCACGGTAGGATAAAGTAACTCCCATGCTTTTTCCTCCACCTTCAACACTCATGATTTGGAATGCACACCCCTACAATGAGATCAATACACATGGAATAAAAAATTAAACAGAAACATTAATGAAGACAATGCAGACATTTTTTAAAAAGGATCCTGGGAGCCCTCAGATTGCACTCTTCTTTCCTTTGTCTTGGGAACAGCACCTGCACCAGTGACTGGAGACTTCCTGCAAGAGAGAGAGGAGAGATGCACTGTTCATTCAGCTGGAGAGCTGTGCAAAGACCAGACCTACCTGCCTTTTTCTGATAGTGGGAGCTGGGCCCAAGTGTGGGCTGCTCCTACTAGAGGCACCACAGGAAGAGGACCACCTTCCTCGAACCTTCCTGGAAGTCAGAGCACTGGTTATGGACGTCCCTCAATCCTCAGATGACACAATTCAGCGATGGCTCAGAGCCTCTTAGGACAGAGAGAGACCAGAGCTTCCCCCCAAAGCAAGATCCCTGTCTTATCTGACAGGTATGAGGGCTTAGGGATGGGACAGAGGATTTGACAAGGTTACATGTAGCACAGGGGCTAGGTTAGTAAGGCAATCAAAGAGGAAAGAGACCTGGAACATTCCTCATCTGTTCTTTTTGCTCTATTCGTAGGGATGAGGTGGCAGTGTGGGGTAGAGGACTAGGACACAGCACAGCCTTCTCTGCACATGGTGAGCTTTCTAGGCTGCCTGGTCACTGTGACCAGCATCTTTTCAACTGTGCCACTCTACTACCAAGGCTGACACAACTGGTGACCATGTAGCAATAGGACTTTACTGACTTAGGGACATCTGGAATCACACAATGATCATGTGTCATAGGAGAGGTTTTTTTTTTAAGAAAAGGATTTAACAAAATATTTATTTTGTCCATACTAGTACACTGTCTCTGTTTTCAGACACAACAGTAGAGGGTAGTAGATGAGATTAGAAATGGTTATGAGACACAGTGTGGTTGCTGGGGATTGAACTCAGATCCTCTGGAAGAGCAGTCAGTGGTCTTAACCACTGAGCCATCCCTCCAGCCCCAGTATATTGTATTTTCAATGTTGTTTGTTTTATTTCTTTTCTCACCTATGTCTGTATGGCGTTTCTGTGAATACAGATACTCATGTGCCTGTGTAAAGGTCAGGGACAACCTGAGCACAGGTCCTCACCTTCTACCTCTCGTCCATGGCTGTGTATGCTAGGCTAGCCCTTCCCCTAATCCTAGAGACTGTCCACTTTAGGCTCCTGTCTCCCTGTGGGAAGGGCTGGATGACAGACTCTACTGCATCCAGGTTCATGTGGCTTCTAGGGACCTAAACTGTTGTTGGGCTTGTTCAGATGAAAATAAACACCATTTCACAGCCCTGGCTGGGCCAGGCAGCGCACGGGTCTTTGCTGCTCTTGCAGAAGACTTGAGTTCAGTCTCCAGCACCAGGGTCAGGTGGCTCACAACCACCTGAGACTCCAGGTCCAGGGACTTCCAAGCTCTTCTGGATAAACCTACATGGCAAAAGCAGGGCTGGGAGCTGGAGGCTTCTGGTGTTGGCTTTTCCCTGCAGTAGGGGGCAAATCATGGGCATGTGAGGTAACATGGAACCCTGTAATTCTACAAAGTGCAGAAGCTCCTGATTTCCCTCATGGTGCCCCAGAGCCTGCTCACCACACATGGAGGCTTCAGTAACATGGCCTTGTCCTGACCTGTGTGCACTGTGCATCCTCACTCTCTACCCCTGCTTTTCGTGGTTGGAAGTCTCAGGTGTAGGAAGCGCCTACCATAGGCCTCTTCTCTCAGCATTTCAGCATTTTACATTTTATGTAGTTTGTGGTCTTCCTGTGCCATGATATGCACATGGAGAGCAGAGGACACAATGTGGACTCAGTTCTCTACTTTCACCAGATGATCAAACTGAGGCCATGAGGCTGGGTGGCAGAGCCTTTACCTGCTGATCTGTACCCACTTGACCTTCACCAAGCATCCTTTGCTGTACACAGATATATCAGCCTGTGACCCTCATCCTCCAGACTCTTATGAAGCAAACCCCACAGGTGTGGAGCTCTCACAGTTAGCCAGGGCTAAAGGGGAAGGCAGCAAGCCCTTTAGGAACTCTAGAAAAATGTCTATACTGGGACTAAACTCGTGCTGCCATGTAGGGCTACATTTTTCCTTTAAAACAGAATGATGTGTGCTGGTGGTGGCACAGGCCTTTGATCCTAACACTTGGGAGGCAGAGGCAGACAGATCTCTGTGAATTCTAGGCCAGCTCCCTCTACAGAGCTAGTTCCAGGTCAGCTACACAAAAGAAACCCTGTTTCCAAGAGTAAAACAAAGAAAGATAAAGAAGGAAAGAAGAAAGAAAGAAAGAGAGAAAGAAAGAAAGAAAGAAAGAGAGAGAGAGAAAGAAAGAAAGAAAGAAAGAAGGAAAGAAAGGAAGAAAAAAGAAAGAAAGAATTTATATTTTGTATACAATGAGATGCCTGCCTGTCTATGCCTGAACCATCATGTTAACTATAACTCTTGTCACATCTGCATTAATTCAAATACTGAAGGCCAAATGGTTAAATCTTAATGACAATACAATGGGGGGGGGTGCTGAAGAGATGGGTGGTTTAGTGGCTAAGAGCAGAAGACCAGGGTTCAGTTCCCAGTGCCCACATGGTGGCTCCTATTAGCCTGTAATTGCAGTTCACTGGAATCGTTCTGGACTTCATGGGCACAAGACATACCACATGGTGCACAAGCATTTATTAGGTGAAACACTCAGGCCATAAAAATAAGTAAATAAAATATATGGTTAACAGACATTGTGATTCAGGAAGTTCTTAGTGGCTTTGGTTATCATTTCTCTCTCCCAGAGACCTGTCTTCCTCATGCTCAGCCTCCCTGGCTTCTAGGACATTTCCTAGCTCTGTGGAGCATGAAGTACTCAACACCATAAGCCAAGCATTGCAAAGCCATCTGCACCTTCACTGCTACACCTTCTCCATGGCTGTGTCTAAAGGGAGAGACTTGGAATCTCACAGATGCAAGGCCAAACCTGTTGGGCTATGTGAGCCCAGCCACCCAATAGTCAGATCTACTCCTGTCCTTGGCTATGGCATGAGGCTCTTAAGACAAATTAATCTGAAGGATCTCAACAGCTATGCTGTTAGACCTCTCATTGCTCTGCCCGACCTACAAGCTCCTTTACTGGCTCAAATTCACACCTGAACTCCTCTCCTGCCTCAGCCACCATCAGCTCTTCTACTCCTCTCCACCTGTGCTCTGAATAATCCACACTAAGGTGGACGTTAACCTCTTGTGGACCTCCAGATGTATGCTTGTGATTACTCTTCATTGGCTGTTTTGTATGGGTAGGCGGGTTCTTCTAGTCTCATGCAGAACACTGCTCACACATTTTGGATCTTACAACACCCTCTTGATTGAGAATCCTGACTAATGACAGACTGAGCCTTCCATGCCTGAAGTCACCCTCTGTCTCCCAGTCCAAGATGAGAATCCCCACCCTAACCCCTGGTGTCCAGTTTCATCTCAGAAGCTAGACTCTGCACTGCCCATTACCTTTTGGTTCTCTGCCTCTAATTCTGTTAAATCGTTCCTCTCTTCTTTAAAACAAATTCATTTTGTTTTTTATTTTTTGAGACAGGGTTTCTCTGTTTGGCCCTGGCTATTCTGACAGGCTCTCTGTAGATCAGACTTGTCAGGAAACCAGATATCTGCCTGCCTCGGCCTCTTAAGCACTGGGATTACTGGATTGTGCCAGCATATTTAATTAAAAATTAATTAGTGGCAGTGCATGTTGGCACATGCCTTTAATTCCATCGTTTGGGAGGTAGAGGCATTGTGAGTTCCAGGACAGCCAGGGCTATAAATTAACACCTTGTCTCAAAGAAAACAAGCCAAAAATGAAACAAAAATGTTGCAATATGGTCTTAGGTATGTAGCTGAGTCTGTTCTTGAACTCTGAATCCTCCCACTTTCACTCAGGTGCTAATCAGCAGGCTTCTGTCTTGACTTTCACTGAGCACTCAGGGCTGCCAGGACTGTTACCTCTCCCAGTCTAACTCCTGACTCTCTCATCAGCATCATCACAAAACTCCTGCTAAGAATTAAGGAAACCTGAATTCTAAGGAACAGTCGGAGCTCCAGTATTTCCAAAGCTCACTCTAATACAGATGGATCCTATGCTGCAGTAAAATGGTCACAGCTGGAGGTCTTAATTCCAGGACTTGGGACAGAGGGGTTGGAGGATCTTGAATTCAAGGTTATTTTTATGTTACAGTGTTGCTCAAAGCGAGTTGGGCTGCTACAAGATACCCTGTCTCAAAACTATACCAAACACAGCTAAAATGAAACAGAGGAGTTTGAGTGGGCACAGATGGGAAAGCTCAGCACTTTATGGCTAAGCCACCTGCTGCCAGCACCAAAGTCCATGCACAGCCCCAATTCTGAGCTGTGTCTGGGACCCCACTTAGGAGCACGCACCAAAGTAGCTCAGATCCAGGGCTTTTGGTCTAAGAGGAATTCAGGCAGTCACACTTTGGATGCCAGTTCTCCAGCTCAACTGCCTGTCAGCCCAGGATCTGGTCTTAGTCATGGCTTGGCATCCCTAAATTCCTCCCAGCTGTGCTCTGAACTCACCCTGTGCCCTGTCTGATGAATCTGCCATTCTCCATGGGAGTAGCCTCAAGAAGTCCCTCACATCTGAAGCACCACTCTGAGTGCACTAAATACTGCAGGGAAGGGGCGTGGCCAGCAGAGCACCCACCCCTTTCAGCTGTAGAACATTTAGCTCTAGAGTGAGCACTGCTGTGCATTGTGGAACTTAAGCAGTATTCCAGCCTTGGCCTGGGAAGAGCCGTTGACACCCACACTTTCTGGGGTGACATTGTCTCCTGAGGATAGAGTCAGGTCAGGAGCGGCAACTGATGTTCACGAGAGACAAACTTTCTTCACCACCTGCCCATGCTGGCCCTAGGATCTGGGCTTTTTGGGTGACATGAGTGCTGAACCCCCCAGGTAGATGGGTTTTCAGGGGTCAGGTGGTTATTGTCACCAAAGGTATCCACAAGGATAAGTCATACTGTACTAATTCCCATATTAGATCCCTTCTCATGGGTCACAGAGGTCGTGCTGGGTCCTAAATGTGGACCCAGGTTCCTGGCACTTTTGAAGAGACTGGTCAGGGCGCAGGCTTTAGGACATTTTGTTTGAATTATTTTGGGGGATTTTATTTTTACTGTTGGGGGCAAACCTAGGGCTGCCATGTGCTGGGAAAAGGCTTTGCCACAGCTGTAGATCATCCCTAATTATAAACTCCTAAATTCTCCCAATCCTGGAACTTTCTAGGTCCCTCACATGATGCAACCTTTGGGGGATTCCTCACATAGAATCATGGGGTGGATTGCATCCTAAAGAGAGACAGTGGGAAATGTTCCCCAGTGTCTGCCTGTGGCTGTGGTGATGAGAGTGGATGTAGTGACCAGTGGATGGCAGGGCCCATGGGAAACCCTTTTGGTTTCCACTTGAGTGGAATCTTCACCATGCCTTTTTTTTTTTCTTGAAACACAGGTTGGCCTGGAACTTACAGTCTTCCATCACTCTGACTCAGTTTCCCATGACTGGGATCACAGGCTTAAATTACTATGCCCATCTTTCTTTTTTTGTATATATAAATCTTCTAAAACCCAGAAGGATCTAGAATTTAAAATTTTGCGGTCCAAGGCATTTCCAACAGGGGATTCTTGACCTAGGAGTGTCCAGACCAGTGTTTATTGTGTGGCTACTTCATTCCCATACCAGCTTATTTTTGACAAAGAGTTCCAAGGTGTGATGTCACTGGGCATCAGGCGGTATCCCAAATAGCAGCACTGACTCAGGTTGTAATTTAGGCTGGAGAAACTTACTAGGACCCTTGTAATCCTAGCACCCTGGGGCCTCACATGTCCTTAGTCTGATCTAGTGATGAATCAACTGCTCTTGAGGGTGGATTGGAATTCTAGTCACAGTGAGGCAGGAGCATTAGTATCCTACAGCCACTCTGGGCTCCATAGGAAGACCCTGTTTCAATAGTAAAAGGGGTCACCTGCGAGTTCTTACTGTCTTCCCTGAGGCCTTCCTGCTGGAGTTAGAATAGCTGTCTCACCAAGTTGAAGTAGAGGGCAGAATGTTGGTGCCTTCTATAATGAAGACTAGTGACAGATAGTCTATGGAAATTCTAGAAAGATCTACAGGTATTTATGTCATGTGCATGGGAATTGCTGGCTTCCCTGTGTCCTTTGCCTTTAATTTGCAGTCCATGGGGCACCTGGGAATGTCCCCAAACCAGGCTGCACACAGGGCTTGTCCCATGATTCTCACTTGCACCCAGTGCCTGCCTGATTGTCATAAGTCTGACAGAGCCACTGTATGCTCTCCTGACACCTGCAGAGAGCACTATATGGGACCCTACCATCCCCACACTGCCCATCAGTGTCTACAATGTCCCTATATGGCACTGAGATGATCTAAGCTGCTTCCGGCCTATATGCTGCATCAGAATCTGACCATTCCTAATTTCCTCCTCTCACACCCACACTAGAAGCCCTGTACCCACACTAGCCCCAGCTGGCCTGTTGCCTACTAACATCTCATGGACTCTGCCCCAAACCCCTGCCCTGCCCCAATGCCCTGCCCTGCCCTGCCCCAATGCCCTGCCCTGCCCTGCCCTGCCCGGCCCTGCCCTCACTCAGCTGACATTGTGGACATCTCAAGACAGTCACTGGACAATGGCTGACACACTTGTCTGAAGACTGGAAATGTTTCTCGATCTTGGAGAGGAAAGAAGGACCCTCCAACTACACTGTCCTCTAAGGAAGTTTATTCAGGTGAGGGATGACAGGGACTGTTTTGTCTCACGTCACACATGTCAGTAGAAAATATCCTAGGTATTGGATGCCGCTGTTAACATTAACAGAACAAAGCCCATAGTGTTGGGAAGATTAATAAATTATGAGTCGGACTAGAAAACCCCAAGCCTCTTCCAGGTCCTAAGAGGGCAAAAAATACCACCAAACATAGCATTAATGTGGTAGGTTGGTTAAATCTAGTTACTAGATTCTAGTGTGATAACTATGACCCTTTTTGTGTCATGCTCAGCTTATAATGACTAGAGGACCTAAGCTTGAGAGTCACCAATGCCTCTCCCTTGCTTCTCCATCTGCTGAGCATTGAAAAGCCGTAATGAGACAGCATCTGTTTGCAGACATACTGGATTATTCTTCTTCACTTTATCTCTCTGAGTCACCTCCACTCACATTAAGTCAGTTTAATTCCATAAATTGGAAATGAGTCACGTGGAACATATACTTTCTCAATACAATCACAGATTTCCATGCAAAAGGTGAAACATGAACTGTCCCACCTAAGCTCTGGGCTTGCACAGACGTGCTCTGCAAAAGAAACATGTGGTCACAGCTGCAGTCTGCATTCAATATGGATGCTCTTGAGGTCCTCCCTGACCTGCATAGATTAAGATAATTATCTTGCTTTCTATCAAAAGAATTCATTATGCCAAGTTGGCCTGTAGAAGGAGGCTAGTCTCTTCTGTATTTTATCAGATGTGCATAATCTATATGATCATAGATAGTAAGTGAAAGATCTGTTTGGAATTGAAACTGAGTGATGCTGGAGGATGATTCTGAATGCACAATGAGCAGTGGAGGCACCAGAGCCCAGTATGGATGCCTAGCAGCCTACCACATTGAGCAGGCACCGCTCAACCACCTGTACATACACATCTCCTGAGATCTCTCTCCTTAATTGAAGGTGATCGTGTCCATCTAGTATAGCACATGCCCTGGAAGGACAAAAGCTACCTACAGGAGCTGTGGTGATGACTCACAGGTTAGAGCATCTGCTGCTCTCTCAGAAGAACCACATGGTCCCTAACAATCATCTACAATGGGGAATGCGATTCCCTCTTTTGGATCATGAGGGAAATGCACTCAGGAGTGGCCCAGACATACATTTGAAAAAAAAAGATCCATTGAGTTAAATGATAAAAATAAATATAATCAGCAACAATAAAAAACACAGCATATGAATGATCAAGTGAAACAGCACCTATAAAAACCTATTTCCCAAAATGACGTTGATGGTCATTATCTTTCTGGTTTAATAATAATGCTGTATTGTAAGAAAAACTGAGGCACATGGTTCTCGATTAGGATTATTCTATATTCCTTTGTGTAAGTTGTCATTTTTTCTGCAGCTCTACAGGCATGAGGGTGTGTTACTCAATATCTGGTGCACACAGTCAATAAGGAATGTGTGTTGTAGACTGATATAGACTAGGATGAGCAGAAGACATGACAGCATGGATACAGTATGTCAGTGATTACATCATAAAGTGTGTGTCCATAAAAAAAGTCACATTATCCACACAAAAGACACTATCACCCTGTGTACCCCTTGGTGGCTTTGAATTCACTGGACCATGCAAAGATCCATATCTAGCTGTCAGTTCTAAGTCTACAGGAGGGGAAGGACCCTTGAATAAGATGGTCTTAAGAGTCAAGAGTTACAAATCAATTTTTATTCATAAGGAATACAATTTACAAAAAACAGGCATAAAATGTACAACTAAAATGGTATAAAAATGAAAAACAGTAACAAGAATATATAACTATGAAATAACAAAAAGAAAACTTCAATGAAAAGCATAACCAAAAACATTTCTTAACAGCATTTTCTTAATGAACATTTAGAAACACAGTTGTAGTGCTGTTTCTCCTCTAGGACGTGAGATGTCACGGCAGTCCCCTCAGTTGTCTCTCAAATGGTGTTGTCGTATGAGAAGAGAGAAAGACCTCAATGAGATAGGCTGGCATACGGATACATAAATTTATGGTCTCTATACATTGAGGAAATTATCTGAGAAGAAGAATATTCCCCCAAAAAGTCTTTGACTGTGAGGATTGTCGTCACAGGGAACTCCTGAGAGAGAAAATCATTCCTCAGGGGGCTGTCTTCCTGGGATCCGTCCTATGCCATGTCTCCTGCAGTTCCTGAGACCTGGGAGGAGAAGGCAGCTATTAAGACACTGATTTGGTGGGGACATGCATACCAGCTGTCAAGTTGCTGCCTTCTGTCCCCTCAGCTGCATTGGACACACAGCACTGATCTTTTCACTGAAATCATTGCTGATATCTATGCAGGATGTGGAACATCACCAGCAACCCTCACAGTACTGTGGGAGAACAAGCTGCTCCTCAGACTCTACCAGTGCAAACCAAGAATGGGGAAATGGGGAGAGACCTCATTGGGGTGCAGGAAGAAAGGAGAAGGCCACATGATACCCAGATCAAAGCCAATGACCAGGACTCATTTGCCATTTGCACTTGGTTCTTATCCCTACAAAGTGCTTCCAACCATCACATGACCCCTGCATGACCTTTGTCACACGACCAAGAACTCGTTCAAAACTCTTCATAGCATCCAATCTGTGATAGGGAGATGCAGTCATGTGATATGTTATTCCTCTGTCACCATTTCTGGACTGTAGTTTCAGAAAGGGCAGAGAAGTATAATTGCCCATAATTCAGTTTCTGAAGAGTGGTTAACATCCCAGAATACTTGTGCATAGACAGAGCAATGAATAACTCTATCACATGAGGTGGGTGACTGACTGGGTGTGAGGAGATTAGAAAGGTGATAGGGGAAGCAAAGATGTATCCAATAGGCAAATGGCATCAGACATTGTCAATCTGACTCAGCTGCTTGTTCCTACCACATTTTGCTGGGTCTGGAGGATGCTGGTCTTCTCCTGTTCGTCTTTATCTTTCCGGTTCAACTCAAACAAATATCGCTGTAACTCCTTGCGCTCCTGCTTCAATGTGACCAACTTCTTCTTCATGCATGCCTGGTCCATCAGGAGCCGGCTGTGCAGGTTGCTGGAAACACACTCTGCATAGTAAGATCCTGAAGCCTCTTCCTCCCATTCCAACTGCCAAATCCCACAAACTCCACCAGGACCCAGATACCCATAAAGACTTCATAGAATACATCTCCATACATGTAAGGCTGCTCCACAAACAGCAAACGGCCAATCCAGGGAAGAATAAATTGTTTCTGTGACCCAAGCACCAATAAGAGTCCATGTCTGTCCAAAAGAACAAGAGATATACAACTGCCCATGAGAGCCCAATGCATCGGGACAGCATCAATTAGTAGGCAGTAAACAACCACAAGAGGACAGTAGAACCAAGGGAGGTCATGCTAACCATGTGGTCCACCCTTTGAGCTTTGTTAAACCTGGTATGACCCCAGAGCCGCAGGTTGGCCTAATAACACTCTGATGCCTGAATCAGGGTAGTTCTATCCAGAGCCTTCTAAAGATGCATAGACACTGTGGTGATAACTGACAGTCTCTTATGGAACTGAAACTGAGTCCAAAAGACCCACGGCACAGTGATATTTAAACAGCAGAAGAGATGGGCCCAGAGCTGCAGACCATACGGTCCAGAACAAAGAGAGGCAGACATGGCCATTCCACAATGAGGGGCCCTTCTGACCAGTACTTACCGATAGAAGTTAATCTCCTTCTTGAGCTCCTGAAATTTCTCACGATGTTCAATGTTCTTTGTGTCTAAGTTGTGCAGTAATGACATGACCTCTTTCTCCTTTATCTTCAAGTTTTCATAAAATGGATTTGGCCTGAAGTAGGGGCTGGCCCCAGGAAGATAGAACCCAATGAACATCGAGGTTTAGGATTATATGAACTCAGGCTGTGTCCTGTACTAGCAAAGCCCTGGAAGGACACTTTCTGAATTCTACATATTTGGATCTTCTTCAGCTTCAGAAACTTGGAATTGTGTGCCCAGGACAACAGAAGCTAAGCACCCAGATAAAGGGTTCCCTGGCTCACTTTTTTCAATCAGGAGGGCTGGATCTGCATTCAAACCTGTTATGCTCTCAATAGCCTAGGCCACATAACTTACCCAACCACACACACACACACACACACACACACACACACACACACAAACACACACACACACACACACACACACACACACACACACACACACACACACATCCAGAAACCTCTGATTTCATTTTTCCTGTTTTGACAAATGGAATGCTACAAGCCGAATAACTAATATTCTAGAGACAGACAGTACACATAATTCTGGAGATGAGACCAGATATTGCCACAAACTTATAATCTGCCCAAGGCATACAAATGTATAGACAAATGTGACCACACAGGCAAAGAACTGTGCTCTTGAAAGTGG
The DNA here is from genome assembly GCF_021556685.1 of Rattus norvegicus. NCBI lineage: Eukaryota > Metazoa > Chordata > Mammalia > Rodentia > Muridae > Rattus > Rattus norvegicus. The sequence goes on from NC_141552.1 coordinate 17,764,388, forward strand.
GGCTTCCAAAATAAAGCACTTACACCTCCATGAAACTATTATACAGGTATATCCTGATGTCAAAAAACAGACCCCTAAATTCCAAGTGTGCAGGGACACAGAAATATATAAAAGTTGTGCATATGCATGCAGACCTGTGCACACACAGACACACAAACTGGGACACACCCACAAGAAAAGAAAAGTAAACAGACTCAGAGAATGAGAAAGAGAGACAAATATGGAAAGAGCACAATGAGAATCAGTAGAAATGTATGCACCATTACTGTCTCAGTGTTTAAGGCACACAGACAAGAAGGAACAGGCCTGAGCCTCAGGCGTTTTAGTTAAGCATTGATATGAACAATGTGGGACCTAACGGTGCTGCCAGGAGATGATAGCGTTCAGTCACCTTCCTAGCAAGTACAAACACTCTCCACAAACTCACAGTACCTAGAACCTTGCAAAGCTACCACCTGTCAAGGGCTTTCCAATTGTACACTGGGAACTCATGCTCCAGTGACTTTATCCCTGAATTCTTCACTCAGATCACAAGTTCAGATTTTCAACAGGCAGAATCAGAGAGTCCATGTCCAAACTCACTCCTCAGTAAGGGTCAGGTTCTGAATCTCCTGTCTATGGGAGATGAGGTTTAGAACAAGGTCGTTTGTTTGGAGCAATGCACACCTCTTGCTCATGGATCCACCTGTCACATAAAGGAGGCGATCTGTCAGCTCATTTCTCTCCTTGGTAGTTAGCTCCAGTTCTCTATTCAGCCTCTCCTCTTCCTCGTTGACCTGCACCTTGTTTAGGACATTTTCAGGGGATGACGTCTGTCTGCAGGCCTCTGTAGGTAGAAGAACACAAGTGAACCCGCATGGGGCGAATGCATAGAGCATACACAGAACACAGAGAGGTCCAAACAGGAGAACATGCTTGGAAGCCAGTGTCACTGCAAGGAGTTTGGTCTGTGTAAGAGGCATCCTAAGTGGATCACAGTTCCCCCACTACTATATAGAGACCAAGAGATGTAAGCAGCCAGGTGTTCCCTATACCCGCCCACACAGGCTTACAAGTACCAGAGAGATGACTTCTCCAGGATTATTATCAGGTACGCAGGCTACAACCTGGTTTCAGGACCCTCACCCCTCTGGTTTCAGAAGTCAGATCATCAATTCAGCATCCACAATGACTTGATTGATCAGGGATACTCAGATATCCTACACTGTTACTCTATCCAATAACTTTGCATTAAAAAGACATGTCGGGGGAGGACATGGTCAACAGACTTATTAATTACCCCTACTGAAATGACAAATGCCCCAGAAGTGCCAGTAGGTTACAGGCTCTTTCTCTACCTGCCCCATATAGTTTGGCTACTGTAGAAAAATATCTGCCACACAGAACCTCTAATGTATGAAGGTAAGATTGGCCCCGTCAGCCAGAGGTAGTCAGAGGAGTACTAAGAATATAAGGTCATGGCCAGGAGCACAATTCTCTCCCTCTTACTACTGTCAGATAGTCACTGAATTTACAGAAGCAATGAAAGTGAAGTACATTGATGCCCTGTTTAATTCAGAAAAGTTATACCCTCCATGACTACTTATGGTGTTATTATATCAATTTAACATACCGAATGCACTGTAAAAGTAAAGACTAGAAGTTCCCCCAATAATAGCATAGGCATTGCCATATCCTCCATGTGGTTATGGAGAAACTAATGATGTGAAAACCTTGACTTTCAGGAATTGTTTTAATCATGGAATTCAATATCTGTGGAGATGTTCCAGTGGTTGTGGCCCATTACTAAAAAGGCCAGCGGAAGACCTCCACACACACCCCTGACAGGAAGCTCAACATACACTGCCCAGAACTTACTCCACATTCCCCATGTCCTGTGTCCATCATTACCTTTAGGTTTCGTTTGCTTCACTCTAGACTCTTCTCTATCAACATCAACTCTCCCAAAGCGCCTACAAAGACGGGCAAACATGTCTGTGGTTATATCCTTTGGACACTAAGAGAAAAAGTAGGGAATTGGTTGTCACAACGATACTGGTGACATCACAGGGATTCCAAGGTCTCTCTAGGAGACAATAGAATGTCCAGGAAGGGACTGCTGATGTCATGGATAACAGACTTTGCCTCCCTGCTAATGTTCTCCCTGTACTGAGCAAAAGCTGATGGACCCTTTTCAGGGGACTTCCCTGTGGCATAGCCACTGAGCACCACATGCTTCCAAAGTCAAATTTGGCTCTAGGCTTGATTGGAAAAACCTAAATCATTGCTATGTATCTAAATGTGTGCTTCCTCTCCAATCCCTGCACAGAAATGTTTCATCCTACCTCAAATTCTCCTCAGTCAGCAATATTACCCATTAAAGATTACTGAGAAATCACACCAGTTCCTATAAGTAGCCAAAGAGGTCTCCTGTCTCATCATGTGCAGGTGCATGAAATCACACCCAGAAATAGCCTGTAGGGTAGGTTGCAATGTGGGTGTGTGTTATAGGTACAACCTGAAGCTTTGTGCTTAACATTTGACAGTTGCCACCAGATTCCTTAGGAGAAAGAATTGCATTCATTATGGTCCTGGCAACAAAGTGGTGATCTGTTAGCAGAGGAAACTGAAATATTGGTCCACCAGTGAATGCACCCTCAGGCTGAGTGTGGGGCTCTCCTCTTTGCACTTAAGTTACCAAAGCAGGATTGCTTACAGGCCTCTCTAAGCTATAACGTGTGATTTCATCTGAAAAATAAAATAGTCAGCAGATGTGGGGGGGGGGGATGCAGCCAAAGGAGTAGGACAAGCCTAGAGACATAACTCAGTGGACAGAGTAAGAAACAAGCATCTTCACTCCTGTTTCATGGATCACCCCACAAAACACAAAAGCATCTATCGTACTAAAAATAAACCAGTTATTTTATTGAATGCATACACTAATACTGTTTACAGTATTAGTGGCAAAGCTCAGATTTTGGGGGCAGATCCATGACTTGAACTATCTTCCTGACAACATATAAAGCAATAAATAAATAAATAAATAAATAAATAAATAAGAAAAAAAACACAAAAATAAAAAACACAAAAAGCACAAGCCTCTCATGTGAAGTTACAGAAGAGTGGTCCAGTGGTCACTTCTGACCAAGCCATTTTAGCTATGACAGTGCATAGTGACCCTTAATTTGATGGGTCCTATATAAAGCTTTGTGCAATATTGTCATTTTAACAAACCTCTTCCAGAACATACATAACGACACAGGATATGATTGCCATGTCCTTGCTGTGTATCAAGTTATTTTTCTGTGTCCTTGATTGTCAGGCATATTACACCAACAATCTGAGATGGCTGGTAGACTTGGAAGAAAGTGGATATGAAAGATCCCCGTTTGATATCAGTACTGCCATTTCTTAAGCATGAGAATCTTTTAAGCTGGCCCTCGCTTAGCCCCTAGACGTTAGACAATAGACCAGAAAGTACAGAAAGCACATTCCCACCCACTCTCTAGGAAGCTGCCCGACCATAAGAACAGAGGGTATAGAACATATTTACTGCAGGGCAATTACAAGACAGGAAACATCTCTGGGAAGCTGACTGACCACTATAGAAATGAGATGTCCTGGGTAGTGAATGCAGCTGTGCTATAGGCTGACATCGCTATAGCCTTGTCCTGAGAACTCCAGAAGAGAAACACCTGCCAAGACAGATATCCTTGGTCCTTGTCCTGGGAACTCCAGGATAAGAAAACATATATCAAGTCAGACGTCCTTGGTACTGAAATAGCTGCATTGATGTGGTTATGGCCTTATCCCAGGAATCCAGGCCGAGAAACATCTGCCTAGTTATCCTTGGCACCGAAATAGCTGAGCTAATTAAACTGTGTGATCGTAAATGACTGTTTAAGCTGTACATTTCTGTTGTTCGAGGCTCCTCACATCCCTCCTGCGTGTGGACCATGTCGAGCCCCAGTGCATTGGTGTCCCAAAGTAAACCTCTTGTTTTTACATCAAGACTGAGTCCTGTGTGTTCATGGGGTGGTGATTGTCCTCAGGACTGGAGCGAGAGTCTCCTCTGTCTGAGGGTCTTTCAGATAAAGCTATAGTTGTGGGTTACACACCTCAATTCTCATTGGCTAATGCTGTCCTCACAGTCCTTGGAGGCTCCTTTGTAAGACTACCTGTTGGAAAGTAGAAGCAGCTTTATTTGAGCTCAAAGTGAACCTGACAAGCAACGTAGAGAACAAGATGGGGTAAGTGAGAACCTGTCTAAAACCAGCACAAAAACCCACCCTTCATTCAAAGCATCATCTACCAATTCTTGAATTTTTACCATTCTCTGCCATCCAGTCTTTCATTCAGGAAAGGTAGAAAAAAACTGGAAATGATCTTTGTATTCTAAGGACCTTGATCTGTCTTTCCTTAGGTTCACGTTAAGAACAAATGAAATGGGTATCACCATCTGAACAACTTAGTATCACCTACTCAGCATTTCTAGCCTAATACTGTGCCTATGGCAATCTCAAGCTTCCCTGAGTGTTGCTGCACCGGCAAGAAGAATGCAGAACTGAGGTCAAACCCCAGTGAACCTTTCAAGGGGTTAGAAGAAAGCCATCAGAGATACTGCACTTCTTTGTCCTTAGATTAAATCAAGATGATACAACGTGAATCTATTGGGCTATTCAACCATACATCTTCCTCACAACCCCACCTATCTGAGTTCATTGCTTGGCAGAATTCATGCCCCACCATCCTAGATATTTCTTGATTCATTGCTGCCAAGGGCCAGGTTTCCTGAGTTTTTTTTTTTTTTTTTTGGTTCTATTTTTCGGAGCTGGGGATCGAACCCAGGGCCTTGCGCATCCTAGGTAGCGCTCTACCACTGAGCTAAATCCCCAACCCCGTGTTTTGTTTTTTATAGAATTGGGTGTAGTCAATCATAGTTGCCCTCTGTAAGAAATGACAAATATCTATAATAACTGACCACACTGTACTTGTGTATACAAGTACAGTAGTGGAAAATTCAGCATAACTGAGGAGTGGGAAATCACCACTGTGTCCTGGCCTTTCTCTGCCCATATCACAGCTCACAGGCGGCTGGGTCAAACCTTGAGTTCTTCTGTAGAAACAGAGTGATGTTGAATGGACACTGAGCAGGCAGAGCAACACAGCTGAGGCAACTCAATTCCAGCAAGAAATGCATTATGTGTTTCCCATCTTAACAGCTCCTTTTGAGGACTTGTCCCCACACCTAGCTTAAACACAGCAATTTTCATACATGCCAGCCTGCTATTTCATATTGTTGCTGTAATACGCCTCCACATCATAGATTTCAAAAAAGAAAGAAAATAAACCTGACACTGAGAAGGGTGATGCTTGTCAACATCTAGTGCGTTGGCGGCCCAGGTAAGGTCACAAATAACCACTACACAGGGGATGCAGAGCAAAGGCAGATGCAACTGCATGCAGCTGCAAGCTTATTAACCCTTATATAGGCATGAATATGCATTACCTCACTTTCCCTTTCGGCAAGATATAATAAGATCGTTATTCCCATGATACCAGGAACGACTGAGGCAAGACTAGGCAAAGAAGTGAGAGTAAGCAAAGGCTTCTCCTTAAAATATCTGTATAGCAAATCACCCCTCTTCCTAGTATCACAATATACTTGTCATAACCCAGAGAGCATGAGAGCCGCTTCCACAAAAAATGGACACAGTACAGCATAGTGTAAGGTAAAGTGAGAAAAACATTTTCTACTCAAGGGCAGCATTGCAGCCCCTGCTTGCATCCCTCAGCCGTCTTTCCTTGATCCTGTCTGGGAAGTGTCTCTCAGTGACTCCTCAATTTCTCTCTTTGTCCTTTTGTTTTAAAAGTAACACTTTCTATAACATAGCTAAATGTCCTTGAAGGGGTTTAATCATGCAAAAAGAAAGCAATATAATATATAATGTATGCAACCTTTAATGAGTGTATCTATTTTCTTAGGGGTATTATTCAGATACCTTCCCAGATCTGGATTTAACTTTGGTAATTGTTATCTGTCTACAAAATCAACAATATCGAATGAATATTCCAGTTTTCTGGCATAAAGTCCTCGGGAGTAAGAACTAATGATTTTGGAATTTGCTCGGTGTCTATTGTTATGTCCCTCATTTCATTTCTGATTTGTAATTCATTACTGTCTCTCTTGTGCATTGTTAGTTTGAGGAAGGGTTGTCTCTCTTGTGGATCTTCTCAAAAAAAAAAAAAAAGAGGAAGAAAAGACAGCTCTTGCTTTCCTTGACTTTGTGTTTTTCTCTTTGTTTCTAAAGGCTTGATTTCAACCCTGAGTTTATTGCCCTTCATCAGATCCTACTAGACTCTCTATGGGATGAGGCTTTGCCTCACTTGGTAACAGCAGCATGGAATAAACGAAGCTTCTGCTGATCTCTGTTGTGGTGTTGCACATCACAATCTCACCGAAAACCATGCATAGCCTGGTTTTAGACTCTATTAAAGCAGCCCAGTATTTCAGTGTTACCTGCAAGGTGCCATGGAACAGTAGTAACATAATTCTGCATGCACATCGACAGGTTTCTCCACGGTCTTCTGGGTCATTTGATAATAATTTATAGTGAGTTCATGGATGAACACACACACACACACACACACACACACACACACTTTACTGACATGGTGCATATTCTTTGCACACCAAAAATAAAGTGAGCATTACTGAAAATGCACCAATAATGGAATCGATGGAGGGAGGTGTAGGGAAGCTGGGGATTAGAGTTACTTAAAAGACCGGATGCAGATTCTCCTTCTATTGGAGGAGAAACTTGATAGACAATGTGGTTCTGTATTGTCTTTCTCTAGAGCACACAGGACTAGGGTGGCAGCTAGGGCTTTGAGCATGTTTGGCAAGTACTGTAGCACTGAATTAAATCCTAGGGCTGGAACCCTATTAATCATCTACAACAATTACAGGGCAGGCTGGATGACGACACTCAGCTGACAATGTGGACATCTCAAGACAGTCACTGGACAATGGCTGACACACTTGTCTGAAGACTGGAAATGTTTCTCTATCTTGGAGAGGAAAGAAGTATCCTCCAACTACATTGTCCTCTAAGGAAGTTTATTCAGGTGAGGGATGACAGGGACTGTTTTGTCTCACGTCACACATGTCAGTAGTAAATATCCTAGGTATTGGATGGCGCTGCTAGCATTTACAGAACAAAGCACATAGTGTTGGGAAGGATAATAAATTATGAGTAGGATTAGAAAACCCCAAGCCTCTTCCAGGTTCTAGGAGAGCAAAAAAAAAAAAAAAATTACCACGAAATACAGCATTAATGTGATAGTTTGGTTAAATCTAGTTACTAGTTTCTATTGTGATACCTATTGTCAGTGCCTGTGCCGACAGTGTGTGAATATCAGGTGTAGGTTTGTGGGGTTGAAAGAAAACATGTACACGGGTCACCCCTTTTTAGCGAGTGCCACCAAGGCTTTACTGAGATCTCCTTATATACCAGAGGCAAAAGCAGTGGAAAAACAACAAGGCAGGTGAAAATCCCCAACCAGGAAAATAGGACAAGTCTGTGTGGTGAAAGTTCCAGCCCAATCAGGGGCATAAACAGCTTCTTCAAAACAAGAAGCAGGAAAGCTCAGTGGGGAGGAAGGGTGCCATGGAAAATCCCAGCCCCAAATCAGGGGCTAAGAGCAGCTGGCAAAGGTGTAAACAATTTCTTGCTATAGCAGGCTGAAAGGCTCAGCGAGGGGGGAGGGAAACACCAAGGTAGGGCCCAACAGGAGCCTTCACTGGTGGCTCTAATGTTTCACTTTCCTCTGCCAACTGGCCTCCACACTGTTTCTAGCACCATAATGATTTCAAGTCTTCCTCCTAAGGAATTTTGTGGCAACCCTTGAATGCTAAGCACAAGGCTTCATGAGTGTTCCCCTAACACACACCCACATTGCAACCTTCCATGCAGGCTATTTCTTGATGTGATTTCAAGCACCTGTACATAATAAGACAGGAGAACATTTTGACTGCATATTCAAACTGGTATTATTTCTCAGGAATTTTTAATGGCTAATATTGGTGAAGGAGGATAATTTGAGTTAGGATGAGACATTTTTCGGCAGGATTTGGAAGGAAACATTCATTTAGATGCATAGGAATTACTAAGGTTTTTATAATCAAGCCTTGAGGAATATTTGGTTTTGGAAGCAGGAGGTGCTCAGTGGCTCTGCCCTGGGAAAGTCTCCTGGAAAGGACACCTCAGCTTATGCTCAGTACAGGGAGAACATTAGCAGGGAGGCAAAGTCTGCTCCCCATGACATCTGCTGTCCCTTCTTGGACATTGTACTGTCTCCTAGAGAGTTCTTGGCGTCCTCTGCTATGTCACCAGTGTTGTAGTGACAACCAGTGCCCTAGTTTCTCTCAGTCCGAGTCTGGCAGATACATCCTAAGACATGTTTTCCAGTCTTAGAAGTGTTTTGGGAGGGGGGATGTCGATTGTGGAGAGACTAGGGTGAAGGAGTCTGACCTTTCGTCTCAAAGAAATGATTGACCAAGAAAGTGGTTCTGGGGAATGTGGAGTAAGTTCTGGGCAGTGTCTTTTGAGCTTTCTGTGGAGGCGGGGGGGGGGATGGTGGGGGTCCCGCAAGCTTAAGCTGACCTTTCTGGACAACTGACAACTGACAACTGGAGCATCTGCAAAGGAATTGAATTTCCATGAATATCACAGTTCCTGAAGGTCATGGATTTCAGAACATTAATTTTCCCATCCCCAAAGAAAGGATATGGTAAGGCCAATGCTACTATTCTGTGAACTTCTGGCCTTTACTTTTAAAGTTTATTTGTGGCTTGTTTTTTCTTTGTTTATTTATTTATTTAGTGGGTAATATTATTTATTGCCAAAGTCAAACATCTGGGTTACATCCTGGGACCCACATGACAGAAGGAGAGAAATGGCTCCTGAAAGTTGTTTGGTCATGTGCTGCACACACACACACACACACACACACACACACACACACACACACACACACACACACAGAGACACTCATACTCATACTCTCACTCATACACACACAAACTTTAAAGCAATAGTAATTTTTCTTAGAGTCTGATATAATTGGTTCTAATACAAAGACAGCCTGAGTGTAGTTACTATATAATTAAATAGTACTCATGCTCTCAGGCAAAGAGTTTAAAGTTTATAGGTACCTAATAAACTCGCACTGGGACATATAAAGAACATTTAAATGTTCAGCAGAAATACAAAGAACAACTAATTTAATTTGTTAAAAGTGAAAGCTTATACAATTCTGAAGGTTTTTATGCTGGTTTTATTATACATGTAATTATGAAAAGAAAACATACATACTTGATCAATGAAATGAGGAAGAGTGATTTAATGAACAGAAAAATGGATGGTACTTCAAAACTTCCATGATTACATATTATCTATTTAATTCCCTCCACAATAGCAAGAAACGGACATTATTATTTATGCGACATTACAGATACATAAACCGAGAAAATATTGTTTGGCCTGATTTTCTGAGCTTTTTAAAGGTTTAGTTAATTGACAGAGCTGTGGTTTAAAATTAGGGCCCATATTCTTCTGTTTTAAATGTGTGACACTTTTCTCTTTTTTTCTCCATCTTTATTAAATTGGGTATTTCTTATTTACTTTTCAATTGTTATTACCTTTCCAGGTTTCCAGGCAAACATCCCCCTAGCCCCTCCCCCTCCCCTTCTCTATGGTTGTTCCCCTCCCCATCCTCCTCCCATTACCACCCTCCCCCCAACAAGCCCCTTCACTGGTGTTCATTCTTGGCAGGACCAAGGGCTTCCCTTTTATTTCTAGTGGGTGCTGCTCTCCCTGCTCCATGGGAAGTGGATGGGGGGAAGGCCCGGGCCTGAGGTGAGTTGGAACTGGGGTAGAAAGGAATAGGGCCTCCTAGGTGAGAATGCCAAACCACCACTGCTGCTGCAGCCACCATGGAGAAGCCCTTGTTCCTGCCGCAGGGAGGAGAGTCTTGTGCCCACAAGATGGCTGAAGGGGAGCTGAGAGTGGACAGCTTCATCACCCGCCTGCTGGAGGTATGAGGATATCGTCCGGGAAAATTTGTGCAGATGACTGAAGCAGAAGTCCGAGTGCTGTGTATCACGTCTCGTGAAATCTTTCTTAGCCAGCCAACAGCTGTGAACACAGGTTTCTTTTGGAGAGCAGGCCTGTGCAGGCCCAGAACCTAGGTGGGACAGTTCAAGCTACCCTTTTTCCATGGCCAATCTCAGATCATATTCAGAAAGTATTTCTTGGGCTAAAGAGATGGCTTAGTGGTTAAGAGCACTGACAGCTCTTCCAGAGGTCCTGAGTTCAAATCCCAGCAACCACATGGTAGCTCACAACCATCTGTAATGAGATATGATGCCCTCTTCTGGTGTGTCTGACGACAGTCACGGTGTACTTGTATATAATAAATAAATAAATAAATCTTTAAAAAAAAAGAGTATTTCTTCCAGGTGATGGATTTCCAATTTATGGAATTGAACTAACTTAGTGATGGTGGAAGTGACACAGAGAGTTAAAGTACAGAAGGAATAATCCAGAATATCCACCAACAGTTGCTGTCACACCAGGACTTTTAAAAGCTCAGCTGCTACAGAAACAATGTAGTCTTTGGTTATTCTCAAGCTTAGGTCTTCTAGTCATTATAAGCTGACCATGACACAAAAAGAGTCATCTATATCAAAATAGAGAATAGTAACTAGATTCACACCACACTATCACATCACTACCGTATTTGAGGTTCTCAGTTAATATCTAAGAACCTGGAAGAGGCCTGCGTCTTGCTACACAAACTCATAATTTATGTCCCCATTGTCAGCTGAGATTCTTCATGCAGCCTGGGGTCAAGGAGGTCATCCCACAAAGCACAGAACACCCATCTCAGATAAACATGTATGGTTTATTGAATCCAAAACATCCATGAATTTCAGGACACAATTAAATGTTGAAACCTAAGGATAATAGATATAGAAGAGAATTAAGATTTCTAGTTCATAGATCCAGTAAACACCTTCAACAAATCATAGCAGCAAACTTCCATAAGGTAAAGAAAGAAAAGGCCATAAAGGTACAACAAGCCTACAGAACATCAAACTAATTGTACCAGAAAAATTCCTTCATTCACATAATAATTAAAACGCTAAATGCACAGATCAAGAAAGAACATTAAAAGGGGTAAGGTATAAATATCTAGTAACAAATAAATTCAGACGTATCTGAATTACACCAGACTTCTCAACAGAGATTCTAAAAGTCAGAAAATCTTGGGCAGACACAGGCTCCTATATCCAGCAAAATCCTCAATCACCATAAAAGGAGGAACCAGGATATTTCATGACAAAACCAAATTTAAACAATTCTTTTCTGTAAGAAAGCACAACAGAGGCTAATTGGAGGAAAACTCCAAGATAATGAACTAAACTATACCCAAGAAAAACCAAGAAATTAATCTTCTCTCAATAATTTAAAAAAAGAGAAGCACACAAACATAATTTCACCTATAACCAGAAAAAGAAGAGAATGCAGCAATCATTGGCTTTCATATCTGACCAGATCCTCTTTCCCTAATCCCCAAGCTCCCAGGGGCCAAACTGCCAGCCAAAGTGTATGCAAGGATGCTCTATGGTTCAAGGTGAGGTCTGTAGCCCCACCAAAGGGAGATCCTAGAGGTGTGAGATGGGGATGGATATGTGTGGGTGCAGGAGCACTGTCACATAGGCAAAGCTGAGCAGAAATGGGATGTAAATTTGATGAGGGGAGTCTGGAAAGCAGGACAACAGTTGAAATGTAAATAAATAAAATAACCGATTAATAAAAAATAGCCAAAAATAAAATAACAAGTAAAAAGGTAAATGAAAATTAAACCAAATAAACCAACCAAACAAACAAAAACCCCTGTGGTGGATTGGCCTAATGCTGCTTGTATTTTAATGCTAATTTGTAGAACTCAAGACTGGTTAACCCCAAATAACTGACCCTGCTCCCAGTTAACTGTGATTATAAAGAAGCCAACAGCCAACAGCTGCACAGCAGAGAAATGGGGGAGGTGAACATTCAGGGCTTTGCTAGAGAGGATCATGAGGAGGGAAGAAGGAGGAAGAAGCTGCCAGAGAATAAAGGAAGAACGTGTGTGATGGAGAGGAGAGAGGAAGAGGACAGCAGCCATGGTTAAGGGAGAGGAGAGCCTGGTCCTGAGGGCTGTCCAAGGGGAACAAAGAGCAGCCAAGATGCTACACAGCCTGTAAGAGTTAGCATTATTGTTTGGAATGTAGATCTGGTACCATGGAGGGCAGGCAGCTGCACAGCTACAGTGCTGACTAATGCACACTAAAAATAAATTTAACAAAATATGTATAACCAGTAAGACTGCTCTGTAGAGGATCCTAAAAGGAATACTTTAGTTTGAAGGGAAGGACAAAATACCAGAGAACACAGGGGATAAATTAATAAAACTAGGAAAGTTAATCAAAGAAGACTGTGAAAACCACAAAAATTAAGAAAATGACAAAATTTAATACATAGGTTTAAATAATAATTACATATCACTAAACTCAATATCTAGGGTGGTGGGGCATGAATTCTGCCATGGTCTGAACTCAGAAAGGTGGGGTTGGGAGAAACATGTCTGGTTAAATAGTCCACCCACATTGTGTCAATGTGATTTAATCTAAGGACAAAGAAGTGGAGCATCTCTCATGGCTTTCTTCTAACCCCTTGAAAGGATCACTGGGGTGTGTCCTCAGTACTTCATACTTCTTGCTAGGTCAGCGAAACTCAGGGAAGCTTGAGATTGTCATAGCACAGTATTAGGCTAGATATACTGAGTAGATGATACTAAGTTGTTCAGATGGTGATACCCATTTGCATGTGTTCTTAATGTGGACCTAAGGAAAGAGAGATCAAGGTCCTTAGAATAGAAGGAACATTCCCAGTCCTTTTCTACCATTCCAGACTGAAAGGCTGGTAGGGAGAAAGTGGTAAATAATAAAGAATTAATAGATGATGCTTTGAATGAAGGGTTGGTTTTTGTGCTGGTTTTAGACAGGGTCTCACGTATCCATGTTGCCCTCTCCCTGGCTGGCCCGGTTCACTTTGAAGTCAGTGCTTCCATTTCCAATAGACAGTCTTACAAGAGGGGCCTCCGAGGTCTCTAGGACAGCATTAGCCATTGACAGTTGAGGTGTGCAACCCACAACTATAGTTTTAGCCACTTTGTTCCATGTCTACCAGCTATTTCAGATTGTTGCTGTCTATGCCTGACAATCAAGGACACAGAAAAATAACCTGATAGAGAGCAAGGACATGGTGATCACATCCTTGCCTCTGCTGTATGTTCTGGATGAGGTTTGTTAAAATTCCAATATTGCAAAAAGCTTTATATAGGGCCCATCACATTAAGGGTCACTGTGCACTGTTTCATCTAAAATGGCCTAATCAGAACTGACCGCCAGACAACACTTCCTGCGAAGTTCCTATGAGAAGCTTAAGTTTTTTGTGTTTTTTTCTTCTTCCTTCCTTCCTTCCTTCCTTCCTTCCTTCCTTCCTTTCTTTCTTTCTTTCCTTCTTTCTTTCTTTCCTTCTTTCTTTCTTTCTTTCTTTCTTTCTTTCTTTCTTTCTTTCTTTCTTTCTTTCTTTCTTTCTTTATAGGTTTAGAGGAATGTATTTTGGGCCACGGATCTGCCCCTAGTATCTTAGCTATGGATGTGATCAATCAGTGTTAGTGTGTGCATTCAATAAAATGTCCATTTTTGACTAAGGTAGATGCTTCTGTGTTTTGTGGGGTGACCCATTGTCAATGTCTAGTGAGTTGGGGCCCTGGGTATGGTCGCATACCCCAGGACACAGGGGGTGCAGAGCAAAGGCAAAAGAAACTGTACGCAGTTGCAAGCTTTATTAATCTTTATTAAGCTAAGAATATGCATTACTACAATTTTCATTGTGTCAAGATACCATAAGATCATTATTCCCAGGATACCAGGAACAATGAGGGAAGATTAAACAAAGAAAGACTAATAAACAAAAGCTTCTTCTAAAAATATTCATATAACAAATCACCTCTCTTATTATAATCAAAATATACTCACCATTACCAAGAGAGCGTTAGAACCACTTCCACAAAACGGGACACAGCAGAACATAATTTAAGGCCAAGTGAGAAAAACATTTTCTTCTCCAGGGCGGCATTCCAGCCCCTACTTGAATCTGTCACCAGGCCTTTCTTGACCCTGCCTGGGACCTGCATCTCTATGTCTTAACAATTCCTTCTTTTTTCTTTTGTTTTAAAGTAACACTTTACATAACATAGCTAAAGGTCCTTGTAGGGGTTTAGTCATGTAAAAATAAAGCAACATAATACATAATGTACATAAGATTATGGCAAAACTAGCTCCTCCCATGCTATGGAAAATCCTTTGAAGCCAAGCCTTGGGATCTAATCCTGTCAATTGATCAGCCAATAATTTAGCTATTTCCATAGGGGTAGTATCTTCTAGCTGTTTACCAAAAGACATTCGAACATCATATTTCAAGGCATTAATTACTTTTGAAGCACTTTCATTGCCCTCTAAATAGGCTTGAATTAACCCCAGTCATGTTCTGTGTCATTATCCATATATTTACTAACAGAAAAGTAGTAGGATTTCATCATGATAAGCAATATAAGCCCAACAACTGGCATTGGCTGCAGCAGAAGAAACCATGAGTAAAACACACATTGCTAAGAATAAGTGCTCAGTAGTAAAGGACTTTCCTGAAGGGGACAAAATTATTCCTTTCAGTGCTTAATTGCTTCACCTGACCCCACATAGGTAATAGGGTTGTCACTACACGGATCCTTATCCATTGTTGTTTGTGGACACTAAGAGAAGCCAGGGCCTCAGTAATGGAGGACACCTCCTCATCTCCTGAGAACATCCATCAGGAGAAAATGTAGCTGGTTTAACTGGATTCCTTTGAGGGTAGGGAGCAGTTCTTATTATTCTGTGCTTGGATCCATCTCCCGGATAACCAGAATAGTCTCCCATCCTGTAATGAGACAAAACCCTCTCCCCTATATACAATGATGTCCCTTCCTGCCATTCAGCATCCCGGGCAATTTTTATCCATACTGTCTGTTCCATGCCTTCTGGGGGGAAGTTCAACAAAGTGTCTATCTGCTCTTGATATAACTTCACCTTGTGGTAAATTAAGAAAATTAATAACGTATAATGCTTGTGCCATATAGCTCTGGGACTGGTCTGCAAACTGCATTCAGGTTGCATGAGGCCATCTCTTTTCCCCCTTTTTAATTTTATAATTTGTCATTTCAGGGTATGGTGAATTCTTTCAACAAAAGCTTGTCCTTGTGTATTGTGTTCTGTACCAGTAATATGTACAATATGATATCGTTGACAAAATTGTTTATATTGATAAGAAATATATGTTGGTCCATTATCAATTTTAATTTTAGAAGGCAGTCCCATAACAGCAAAAGTTTCCAATAGATGCTGTATAACATGAGCAGTGCGTACTCCTGGCAATGGTGTAGCCCACACAAATTTTGAAAAATTATCTATGCTTACATCTATATGTGAAAGGCGACCAAACTCAGAAATATGGGTTATATCGATCTGACACGATGTATTAAGTTGCATCCTTCTGGGATTAATTTGAGATGGAACACATTTTATACGTGAAGACTGACACATAGGACAATTAGCAATAATTTGTTTGGCTTGAGAATAGGGAAGCTTATATTTAATATGTAAATATCCTGTATTGGCATGATTATGACTGTGTTCTTCTGGGGTAGCAAATGCCACTAATTGATCTACCATAGGATTGCCAAGTGTTAAAGATTCTGGAAATTTTGAATGTGATCTAGTATGTGTAATGAATATTCTAGAGTTTCATAATAACAATAGTCCTTTAATATGTGAGAATAACATTTAATATAGGCTTAGATGTAGAAACAACAGCAGTCACAATATTCTGTACTACTCCTACAACATAAGCGGACTCAGCTATAATATTTTTACATCATGAGTAAAATCCTGGAATACATTAATTACCGCTAATAATTCATTTTGTTGTACTGACCCAAAAGAAGATTCTTGTCCCCAAAATTAATCTTCGGTCCAATAAGCCATCTTGGTGTTAGAGCCATCTGTAAACACAGTAAAGGCTGATGGTAATGGATCAACAGAAATTAGTGTATTGATCAAATTTTTTTTTTGTTTTTTAAAGCAATCCCACAATTTACTATGGGGAGGATGAAATTCAATATTTCCAGTGTAAGAAATCATGGCTAATTGAAAAACCTCAGACATCTGCATTAAATATTCCACTTTATCTTTGCTTAATGGGAAAACAATAGCAGCACAATCATATCCCCACAGAGTAACAGGTCTTTGTATGCCTTGCTGAATAATTAAAGTAATTTGTTCCTCATAATTTGTTAATGTTTGGTTAAAGTTTTATTTAATATATATCCATTCTAAAGGCAACTCATCCTGAGTGAAAGTGCCTGTAGGATATTCAAGAGTATTTAAACATATAATTTAATAACTCTATCTGGATCAATACATGAAATATGCATCTTTCCATTTTCAGAAAAGATACCCTTGCATGCCTTCATATAAGCATTAATATCCCCAGGCTCCTTTATAGGTAATAATACTCTCCTGTACTCTTCATTAGCATTTTCAAAAGCAAGCATTTGCAGCAGTTGTCCTCCAGCTTCCTCTCCTACCATTGTTCTTTCCAATGTTAATTTTAATATACATAAAAACTTAATACATGGTTCATAGAAAGCTACTATCTTTTTCAACCAACCAGTATCATCCTTTATAATAAGTCGGTTGGGCCACACCTTGAATCGATGCTGGCCTAATTATAGGAAAAGAAAAAGCAGGTGAATTTGTCATCATCATCGTGTGAATCTAATGGTCAACATGCCATCCTCGGGAAACGACTTAGAAAAACCTGCTTCAGGCAGTGGTGCAGAGGGCAAAACTTTTACTTTCGTTTTGTCTTAATGAAGCTCTAGCTTCTTGTTCTGTATTCGTTATTACCCTGTCTGCATTCATGGCCTTGAACACAGTAAAAATTACAGCCCAAAGAGACCAGAAATTGGAATCTTTTTGCCCTGCCTAACAGCCTTTTTCACCTTAACTTTCACTTTGACCCAGATATCAGAATCCCTGGAACCCTCGTCAGGGCACCATGGAGTTTACTCTTGCCGTCTCTAAACACTTTTCTAAACCAGACTGATAGACATGAATTCCCTGCACTCTTAAAGATGCTTAAGCATAGCGAGATGAAGAGAAGATTTATCTTGTCCCATTTCCTTGTAATAAAATGTACTTATCTTATCTGACTGTCCAGACTTACCTTCAGGGACCCTGTTCCAGTGCCATAGGTCGACGTCTAGGGTGTTGGGAACCCTGTGTCCGGTCGCATTCCTTTCTGTGTTTCCCGATGCTCAGTGGCCATGCCACTCCAGCATGCTTTGAAATGAACCAGTCCGCAACCACCACCACCACCACCACCACCACCACCACCACCAGCACCACCACCACCACCACCACCACCACCACCACCACCACCACCAGCACCACCACCAATTTGGTTTTGTAAATAAAGTTTTATTGACATCGCCATCCTCAGCATTTACATCCTGTTCAGTGCTGCTTCTGGCTGCAGCTGCAGGGCTTAGGAGCCACAGAGCCCTTTAGGCTCCCAGCGCTGAGAGCATTGACCTTTTGCCTTGTTTGTGAAAGAGGTGACTGACCCCTGTGCTCGAGGTGGCCTTTCCGTACCCCTTAACCCATAGCATAGGTCTCTGTGCCATCCTCTCCCTTTGCTGTGGTGTGCACTTCCTGGTACATTTCCGTTAGCTGTTGACATTTCCAGAGCATTGGGTCTTGCAAATTGAATTTGCATGGCACCAGGAATAGACCTGATAGCAGGGTGTGGGACACTCCCTATGGGGACCCTGCCCAGGGGCATAAGCTTACTTTTCCATTCAACTCCCTGAACAGTGAGCCTTTGTGGGACAAGGTACTTCACGACATGACTTGACCTCTCTGCAGTGCACCCAATCCCTGCTTGGCTCAGATGTCCCCCAGAGAGGTTGTGTGAGTGTCCCCAGTAGAGGCAGCACTCTGTGTGGTGGCATTGACATGGCATCCAGGAAAGTCAAAACCAGAGAGACATGTCGGGCAGTTGGAAGCAGATGTCTGTGTCCATGGGGAGAAGGATGGACTAGACATTCCTGCAGGGGGTGAGCTGAGAAGCACTTCCTTGGCTTTTTCACAACCATACATCCTGCATGCCATGCTGTGTACCCATGCTGAGCTGAAGCCCCAGGCTTTGAGTCTCCCACAGCTACTGTGTCCTGGGGCCAGAGTAGGATTAAGCAGACTTCAGCAGGAGAAAGGTGAAAACCCTGGTTGCGGGGTGGGGATGGCACAGTCATAACACACCTGCACATGAGGCCCCTGACTTAGAGCCGTATAGCACCTGTGACAAGCCAGCTCTGGTGACACTCATCTGCAATCTCAGCCCATGGGGGGTAGAGGCAGTAGGATCAGTTGTTTAATTATCCTTGGCTACACGGCAAGTTCGAGGCCAGCCTGGGCAACTATGTCTATGAAAATAAGACAAAATGAGGTCTTGACTCTGAGCATCACAGTCTGTACCTGGCACAGTTGCCCCACCCCAGGTAAGAAACCCCTCTGTCCAGAGGCCATAACTGCAGGAGACCCCTGGCCAAGTGTCTATACAGCGCCCTGTTTGACTGGATTGTGCTGAGGACCAACCACGATCTCCTCAACAGGAAGGACATGGGAGAGGCTGTTTCTGTGAGGTCCCGGGCCCTGAGACGGCCAAGAATAAACCCTGTCCTTGGGAAAGCCATGGAGACTAGGAACCCAGGGGATCTCTGCAAACACCAGGGCTGGCAGAGGACTCTGATCCTCTACAGCAGCTGCTCTCAATCTGTGGGTTCTACATCAGCGCTCCTGCACACCAGACATTTACAGTACAGTTACTCACAGTAACAAAGTGACACTTATGAAGTAGCTCTCCAATAAGTTTATGTTGGGATGACAACGACATGAGGAACTGAAATAAAGAGTCACAATTTTAGGAACGGTAAGAACCGCCATTATATAGGAACCCAGGCATCTGCACTCATTGCTGGAAGTGTGATAGGCTAGGCTTCACCCTCAGCGATGCCAGCATGTGGGCACCAAGCCTAGGTTCCACCCCAATGCTTCCTGGATATGTGCAGGCCTGGTTCCATCAAGAAGTAATAAAGGAACCCTTGGCAAAGAACACTGGGTACCAAACAGGTCAGGAAAACACACCCCCTCTGCTGCAACTCCTCTCAGGAGGGCTAGTCTTCCCAGGAGACCCCGGCTATAACCACACCTTGTCTCCCAGTGCTTGCCCATTGGTGCCTTGGCCATATTCAGATTTGAGGACTTTGAACAGAATAGCTTCCAGCAGATTTGCATCAATGAATCCAACAAGTAGTTGCAGTTCTACTTCATCCAGAGCACCTTCAAGCTGGAGCAGGTGAGAGTGGACACCTATTCCCCAGCCCAGCCCAGCCATCACCCTGAATGTCAGCGGTGTCCCTCAGTATCAGCAGGATGGGGCCTGGGCACCGTAGGTTCCCCAGGACCTAAAGCTATGTCCTTGAACTCAGTGCCATGCTCAGCCCTTCCAGCCTCTTTCAACCCTTCTGGATGCTCAACTGCTCCTGCAGCAAGGCAGCAGTGTGCACATTCTGTCACGTCATTTGTGTGTGTCTACAGGAGGTCAGAGCCTGTCCCCTCTGGTCCTTTCTTTTGGTGTATTTGCCTTTCTGAGGAGGCAGGACCCACAGGTATGGGAGGAGCCACATGCATATTCTGCAGCCATGTCTGACTCCTCTGAGCCTCAGTCCCACTTACATACCTACCCTCCAACCTCCCCACTCCATGTCACCCCTGGGGCTCTGTAAACCTTCCTGCTTTCTGTGTTTATATATTTGGTGACACTCCAGCCCTCAGTGGTGTCATACAGTGTTAGTTTGTCTTTGCACTGCCTGGAGGTCTGACTTAGGAGAATGGCTACCATTCTCATTCCTGTTCAAGGGTCAGAATCTGAATCCTATGTAAGGCTGAATAATACTCCAGCACATGGCTGTGCCATGTTGAATTTACACAGTCACCTATGGATCTTATTTTTTGGCTTATAAACACACACATATAAGACTCAAGTGACACCCAATTGGAGAATTGCTGGAGTCCTCCATGGCTTTCTGAACTGTCTGAGAGACCATCCTGTCCACAGTGTATAGGGCAACGTCTACTCATAGCTCACACAGCATGAGAAGATTAGGGAGGGTTAACCTGGCTTCTCTGTCTCCTACTTTCTCCCACACTAGCCCTAGCATCTTTCTGTATTGCAGTGAATGTTTAGAACCCAGGAGGATGGCAGCTTCCTTGCTCAAATATAGCAAGTTCCTCCTTGCCTGCTTTGAGACTGAGTCTCATGCAGCCCAGGCTGGCTTTGATCTCACCATTAGTTAAGATGGCCATGAACTCCTGGTTCTCATGCCTCAGACGTCTCTGAGTGCTGGGTGACAGGTATGCACCACTCTTAAGTCCTGCCACTGGGACAAGAGTGAGCAGAGCCAGCTCGGAAGCACACACTTTGCTGGTGTCAGTGATGACTGACTTATGATCCTGTCTTCCTTGCCCATGGCCCTTCTCCTTGGTGCATGCCATCCTTCCTCCCTGTGACTCATGGGGGACACCAAGCCTGAGGATGTCAGGAAGAAGTTTACTTACTTCACTGGGTTGGAGGCTGTTAGGTTCCTGCGTCAGTAGGTGAGATTCAAGCTAGAAGGTTTGTGGCATGAGAAACTGGAACAGAACTTGAATGGCAGGAACAATTGTCGCCTGGCTCTGAGAAGACCAGGTGGGCAGAAACTCATCGTTGGGCAGGTAGTGAGCTCAAGACCAGGCTGGGCATTGCTCAGCACATGTGAACAGGTGTGCTTACATGGACATGTGTTTCCCCCACATGGTCACCACTTATCCAGGCACGGTGAATACTCCAAGGAGCTTTTTATGTTTTAACATTGTGTGTGTTTGTGTGTCCATACATACATATACACACATACATTCATACATATACACGAATACACGTACCTGAAAACACATGCATATACATGACTATACACATTCATGCTCACACACACATATATACACACCTACATGCATACACACATGCACACACACATACACACACATACAATACATATACACACATACAAATACACCTATACACACATATAGACAGACATATACACACATATACATATAAACGTATACACATACATGCATACACACATTCATATCCACACGTACATACAGACATATACATATATACTCAAATACATGTAAGCACATGAGTGGAAGCTAGAGGACAGCTTGGCCCTTGTTTCTCTCCTTTTTACCACGTGGGTCCTGGGGATTGAGTCAAGCTCATCAGACTTGACAGCAAGCCCCTTTAACTGTAGAGCCCTCTCATTGGCTGCCAGTTGCCTCTTTCCACAAATTCTATCCATGATGGGATGTTTAGAGTTGTTATTCTCATGATTCCTTCAGCAATAGCACAGACATCATTTACACTGCATTAGGAGTTATAATTCATGTAGATGTCAGGAGAGCTGGAGGCGTGGATCAAGAAGAGAGCCCACTTTCAATGTCATTATGAGGTATTGCCTTAGGCCCTTTTATACACTTCCCTGGCTTTGTCTGAGTATATGCTTGAGGTCTCTCTATGACTGTGCAAAGATGTAAGAGATAGGGCTGGGCCACAAAATAGGAAAGTACTTGTTCATCCAAAAACAAAATCAAAAACAAACAAACAAACAAACAAAAATAGCTCTAGGGTTAAATATTGGTGCTAGTACTGAACTACACAGCCAGAAGGTATTTTTCTAAGTAAATAACACAATATTGGGGATGACAATATGATCAAATATCCTACAACATAAGTTTGCAATGTTACCTACATTTTATAAATCAAGTCTGACCACCGTTTTGGTTGTTTCCAATCATGTCTGAGTGCATCATCACGGGAATCCCAAGGAAAATCAGAAATGGGTTCTTGAAGCTGTTGCACAGGGCCAGTATAGACCTAAATACCACAGAGGAAACCTTGATTCTTATCACAAGGGATCATTCACCATCCCTCTTGTCACATAACTTATGACAAGACGTCACCTTTCCTAAACTTAGCCTTTTTCCCAAGTGCTGCAGAAGGGAATACCTGGTGTCAAGGGGTCTGGATTCAAACCACAGGACACTGAATTCATTTAAATAGGTGTAGTTTATTAATGCACACACCAATACAGTTCAACCAGAGCAACAGCTCACAACTGTGTACTGGACATTGCTAGGCCCTGCTCATTGCAAAATCCACATGGGCTCATGCACAAGTGCTGGAAATGCTTCGGGCTATGGGCCCTGACTCAGGCCATTTTACACATAATTGTTCCAATTTTCCTTGAATCTATTGGGTCCTATGTGAAGAATACACTTGGGGAACTTGTTAAGATTAACAAACCTCATAACATACAGAACATAACAGGGTATGTGACCAGCACCACACAGTTCAACGTCAGAGTTTTTTGTTCTTTGTTAGTGTTTTTCTTGGCATCCATGATGTGGAGGCGTATTACAGAACAATAGGAAAGAGCTGGCTGCTGTGTAACAAATTCTCTGCTATTAAGGTAGGTACGGGGGCAAGACCTCAGCAGTAGCCCTTAAGATGGGAAGGAGATGATGTGTTTGATAACTGAAAGGAGCTGCCTCAGCTGTGTTTCTCTGCCTGCTCAGTGCCCATTCACCATCACTCTGTCCCTGAAGAGGAACTCAAGGTCTGCCCCCTGCTGCCTGTGAGCCAGGAAGAGGCACAGAAAGGCAAGGCCACAGCACTGGTTTCCAAACCCTCAGTAATGCTGGATTTCCAATAATGTACTTGTATACACAAATACAGTGTGGTAAGTTGCAATAGATACTAATCATTTCTCACATAGGGCAGCAGTTGATTGACTACAACTAATTCTATTAAAAAAAAAGGAACCTGGCTCTTGTAGAAATATACAAAGAAATATCTAGGATGGTGGGGGATGAATTCTGCCATGGACTGAACTCGTGGAAGTGGGGTTGGGAGAAAGATGCATGGTTAAATAGCCCACCAGGTTCACATTGTGTCAACTTGATTTAATCTAAGGACAAAGAAGTGGAGTATCTCTGATCGCTTTCTTTTAGTACCTTTAAAGCATCACTGGGGTTTGAACTCAGAACTTCACACTTCTTGATGGGGCAACTACACTCAAGGAAGCTTAAGATTTTCATAGGCACAGTATTATGCTATATATACAGAGTAGATAATACTAAGATGTTCAGATGGTAATGTCCATTTGTATGCACTCTTAATGTGGACCTAAAAAAAGAGAGATCAAGGTCCTTAAAATAGAAAGATCAGTTCCAGTTGTTTTCTACCATTCCAAACAGAACGACTGGTAGGGAGAGAATGGTAAATAATCGAGAATTCGTAGATGATGCTTTGAATGAAGTGTGGATTTCTGTGCTGGTTTAAAACAGGGTCTCAAGTATCACATGTTGCCCTCTACCTGGCTGGCCAGGATCACTTTGAGCTCAGATAAACCTCCTTTCACTTTGCAATAAATAGGCTTATAAGAGTGGCCTCCAAGGACTGTGCAGACAGCATTAGCCTTTCACACTTGAGGTGTGTAACCCACAACTATAGTTTTAGCCATGTTTTTCCATGTCTATCAGCTATTTCAGATTGTTGCTGTTATATGCCTGACAATCAAGGATGCAGAAAAATAACCTGATACAGAGTAAGGACATGGTGATCACATGTTGATCATATGGTGCCTCTTCCGTACGTTCTGGATGAGGTTTGTTAAAATTCCAATATTGCAAAAAGCTTTATATAGGGCCCATCACATTACGGGTCACTATGCACTGGTCTATCTAAAATGGCCTAATCAGAACTGACTCCCATATAACACTTCCTGCAATCCTCATATGAGAAGCTTGAGCTTTTAGTTTTGACTTTTTCTTTTCTCGTTCTTTCTTATTTTTTGCTATATAAGTTGAGACAAAGATAGTTAAGGCCATGAATTTGCCCCCAAAATTTGAACTACGGATGTGATCAATCAGTGTTAGTGGGTGCATTCTATAAAGTATTCATTTTTTACTATGATAAATGTGTTTTACTATGATAAATGTGTTACTAATTTTGGGTTTGGTGGGGTGGCCATTTCCCAGTGTACAGGTGCAAGGGACCTTGCTCTATCCACTTAATGATGTTTATAGCCTCATTTTAGACGTTTCTGTGCACCCTGTATATCTCTTGTGTATTTTATTTTCTGATAGAAGCTCATGGTACATCTTACTCACGCCTGTGAGCAGTGCTCCTTTAGCAACATTGGTGCAGAGAGCAGAACCCCACAAGCAGCATGAGGTTCCCTTCACTGGTGGCTCTAATATTGCATTTTCCTCTGCCAAGTGGTCTCCACACTTTTCCTAGCACCTTAAAGACTTGAACTCTTTCTCCTAAGGAATTTTCTGGCAATTGTTGATTGCTAAGCACATGACTTCATGAGTGTTCCCCTAATACACACGCATGTTGTAACCTACCATGCAGACTATTTCTTGATGTGATATAAAGCACCTGTACATAATGAGACAGGAGAACTTTTGACTGCATATTCAAGCTGGTGTGAAATCTCAGGACGTTTTAATGGCTAACATTGGTGAATGAGGACAATTTGAGTTAGTGAGACATTTTTTGGGAAAGATTTGAAAGGAAACATTCATTTAGATGCATAGGAATTACTAAGGTTTTTTATAATCAAGCCTTGAGGAAAATTTGGCTTTGGAAGCAGGAGATGCTCAGTGACTCTGCCCCAGGAAAGTCTCCTGGAAAGGGCACCTCAGCTTATGCTCAGTACAGGGAGAACATTAGCAGGGAGGCAAAGTCTGCTCCCCATGACATCTGCTGTCCCTTCTTGGACATTCTATTGTCTCCTAGAGAGTTCTGGCATCCTCTGTGATGTCACCAGTGTTGTAGTGACAACCAGTGCCCTAGTTTCTCTCAGTCTGAGTCTGGCGGTTACAAGCTAAGACAT
The DNA here is from genome assembly GCF_021556685.1 of Rattus norvegicus. Lineage (NCBI taxonomy): Eukaryota > Metazoa > Chordata > Mammalia > Rodentia > Muridae > Rattus > Rattus norvegicus. Next base: position 17,789,642 of record NC_141552.1, read on the forward strand.
GTTTTCCCATCTTCGCAAGCGTTTTGGGAGGGGGAATGTCGATTCTGGAGAGACTAAAGTGAAGGAGTCTGGCCTTTCGTCTCAAAGTAATGATGGACAAAGACAGCACTTCTGGGGAATGTGGAGTAAGTTCTGGGCAGTATATTTTGAGCTTCCTGTCAGTGGTCTGCAGGCTTAAGCTGACCTTTCTAGCAATGGGCCACAACAACTGGAGCATCTGAAAAGGAATTGAATTTCCACGAATATCACAATTCCTTAAAGTCAAGGATTTCAGAACTTTAGTTTCCCCATCCCCACTGGGAGGATATGGTAAGGCCAATGCTATTATACTGTGAACTTCTGGTCTTTACTTTTCAGTTCATTTGTTCTGTTACATTGATATAATAACACCATCAGTAGTCATGGAGGGTCCACCTTTTCTGAGTTTAGACAGGGCAGCAATGTATTTCACTATCATTGCTTCTTTAAATACAGTGGGTATCTGACAGTAGGAACAGGGAGAGATTGTGCTCCAGGCAATAACCTTATGTTCTTAGACTTTCTCTGATTTCTTCTAACTGGCAGGGTCATTGTTTGCTTTATATATTAGAGGTTGTATGTTACAAAAATTTTCTACAATACCAAAACTATTTGGAACGTGTAGACCAAGATTCAGCCTGTAACCTATTCGCACTTCTGGGGCATTTGGTATTTCACATAGGGACACTGATAAGTCTGTTGAACATATCCTCCCTGGAAATGCGTTTTAAATCCAAAGTTGTTTACTTAGAGTATCAGGGTAGGACATCTGAATGTCTCCAATCACTCAAGTTTTGTGGATGGTGAATTTATCATCTGAGTTCTGAAGCCACAGGAGTGAGGGTCCTGAAACCAAGCTGTACCCTGTTCAGCTGATAATAATCCTGGAGAAGCCATCTCTGTGGTACATGTAAGCACGTGACGTCCGGCATAGGGAACACCTGGCTGCTTACGTCTCTTGGTCTCTATAGAGTAGTGGTAGAACTGAAATCCCCTGAGGAGGTCTCTTAAGCATAGACCAAACGCCTAGCAGTGACACTGGGTTCCTGGCTTGTTCTCCTGTTTAGGCCTCACTGAGGTCTATGAACACTCTATGCATTCTCCCCATGCAGGTTCACTTGTGTTCTTCTACCTACAGACGCTGGGAGAGAAACATCATCCCCTGGCACTGACCTAAGCAAGAATCAGGCCATGAAGGAAAAGGAGAGGCTGATTAAAGAGCTGCAGCTCATTACCGAGGAGAGAAATGACCTGAGAGATCGCCTGAGGTTTCTGACAGAGAGATCCATGAAGAACAGGTATGAATTGCTCCAAATGCTCTTGTTTCATTCCTGGGTCTGCAAGGTCACCTTCTCCTTTTTCCTATTAAGGTTTTGGGTTCTAGAAAGCTGTGCCTCCCTCACCACCCTGTGCTAAACCTCACCTCCCATATAGTGGAGATTCAGAACCTGACCCTTCCTGAGGAGTGAGATTGAAAATGGACTCATCTGCTTCCACTTATTGAAAAGCAGAACTTGTGGTCTGAATGAAGATTTCAGGGATAAAGTCAGGGAGAGTGAGTTCCCAGTGTGCATTTGCAAATCCCTTGACAGCTGGTGGCTTTGCAAGATTGTAATTGCAGTGAGTTTCTGGTGAGTCTCTGTACTTGCTAGGCAGGGGACTGAGTGCTGGAAGATCCAGGCAGCAGCCTGGCGTAATGTAGGACCCACCCTGAGTTCATATATTCCTAAATGCCGATGTTAATTGTATTCTATCATTTGGGACCAGGCCACACTTCAGGCCAAATCCATATTATGAAGACCTGGAGAGAATGGAGGAGGCGGTCATGTCAATTCTGCACAACTTAGAGATGGAGAACACTGAATTCCATGAGAACAACCATAAGCTGAAGAAGGAGATTACCTTCTCTAGGTAAGTCCTGGTCAGAAAGGCTATCACTTGTGGAATGGCCATTTCTGACTTTCTTTGTTCTGGATTGGACAGTCTTCAGCTATGATTCTATCTCTTGTGCTGTTTACACATCAGTGTTCCAGGGTCATTAGGACTCAGTTTTCAGTTCCATAAAAGACTGTTCCTCATCCCAGGATTGTCTAGGCATCTTCAGAAGGCTCTAGATAGAACAGTACTGATTGAAGTCAGCAGAAGGTTATTAGGCTGCCCTGGACCTATGGTGTCACACCAGGTTTTACAAAATTCAGTGCGTGGACCACATGGTTAGCATGACCTTCTCTTGGTTCTACTCACCTCCTTTGAGGGTGTTGGCCCACTACTAATTGATGTTGGCCCCATGCATTGGGCTTTCATGGGTAGTTGTAGATCCATGTTCTTTCTCAGAGGTGTGGACACTAATTGGTGTCAGGCCAAGCAAACAATTTATTCTTCCCCGATTAACTCTTAATTGTTTGTGCAGCAGCCTTATATGTATCAAGATGCATTTTATTAAGTCTTCATGGGTATCTGGGACCTGGTAGAGTTAGTGGGACTTGGGAGTAGGAATGGGAGAAAGGAGCAGCATGATCTTACTATGCAGACTGTATTTCCAGAAACCTGCTCAGCCAGCTCCTGATGGAGAACACATGTAGGAAGAAGTTGGTCCCACTGAAGCAGGAGAGCAAGGAGGTACATCTTGACTGTGCACTGAACCAGAAATATTTGGTTGACTTCAACAAGAAAGATAAAGACCATCAATGGCCAGAACCAGCATTATCAGGTAGGGACGAGCAGATGTGTTAGCTTAACAATATCTGATAAAATTTGCCAATTTGATACATCTTTGCTTCTCTTACCACCTTTCTAATTTACACTCACAACCAGCCAAGCACCTCATGTAATGGAATTGTTCATTGCTCTGCCTATGCACAAGTATTCTGGGAAGTTAACCACTTTTCAGAAACTGAATTATTGTGCAAGCATATTTTGCTGCTCTTTTTGAAGCTGCAGTCTAGAAATGGTGACAGATGAATAACATACCTCATTATTGCATATCCATGTGATACATTGGATCCTATGTAGAGTTTTGAACAATTTCTTGGTTCTTTGACAAATGACACTCTGTGGTCATGTGACCTCTTGTGTAGGAAGCACCTTTGGGATAAGAACCAAGTGCAAATGCCAAATTAGCACTTGTCATTGGCTTTATCCTTGGTGACACATGGACATCTCCTTTCTTCCTGCAACCCGATGAGGTCTCTTGCCATTGCCCTGTTCTTGGTTTGCACTGGTATAAGACTGGGTCCAATATTGGCAGCCCACATTACTGTGAGGTTCTCTGGAGATTTTGCCCTGCCCACAGAGTTAGCAATAATGATATCACTTAAAATGTCCATGTTGACTGTCCAATAGAACTGAGGTGGTAGAAGGCAGCATTCTGACAGCTGGCTTGCATTTCCCCACCAAATCAGTGTCTGAAAAACTGCCTTCCTCTCCCAGGTCTCAGAAAGTGCAAGAGAGCTGGAATTGGACACACCCCAGTAAGAGAGCTTCCTGAAGAATAAGTTGCTTTCTCAGGAGTCCCTGATGACAAACATCCTGAATGGTAACAACATTTTTTGGATGAGTATTCATCCTCAGAGTTAATTTGTCATTTCTTAGAGACCCTAAGTTTATATACCACTAAGCCAGCCTGACTGATTGAGGTCTTACTTTCTTCTCAGAAAACAGCACTTGAGAGACAACTTGGGGGACCGCCTTTCATTATGTGTGCTAGAGGAGAAACAGCAATACGTCTGTGCTTCTAAATGTTCGTTAAGAATATGCTTTTAGAAATATTTTTGTTATGATTTTAATTGAAGTTTTCTTTTTGTTGTTTCATATTTATATGTTCTTGTTACTATTTTTACTTTCAAATATTTTTAAATATTTTTATTCATTTTAATCCTGTTTTGTTGTAAAAATGTATTTGTTATGAATAAAAATTGAATTCTATCTCTTGACTCTTAAGACCATCATTCTTACTCAAGTGTCTGTCCCTTCCTGTGGACCTTGAACTGACAGCTAGAGATGGATCTCTGCCTGTTCCATGGAGACTGGGCTAATAAGTGAATTCAAAGTCACCAAGGGGTACCCAGTGTGACAGTGTCTTTTGTGTGGATAATGTGGCTGTTTCTCCGACACACACTTTATGATGTAATCACTGACATGCTTTACCCAATTGTTAGGGTCCATGTGGTTCTTCTGAGAGAGCAGCAGATGCTCTACCCTGTGAGTCATCACCACAGCTCCTGCAGGTGGCTTTTGTTATTCCACATGAGGTGCTGTATTAGGTGGACTGGATCTCCTCCAATTAAATAGAGAGATCTCAGGAGATGTGTACTCACAGGTAACTTACTGAGCTGTGCGTGCTCAACGTGTTAGGTTGTCAGGCATCCCTACAGGGCTCTGGTGTCCCCACTGCTCATTGTGGGTCAGGATCATCCTCCAGCATCACTTAGTTTCCATATTAGAGCAGAACTTTCACCTATTATCAGTGATGACCATTTGTATTCTGCACATCTGATAAAATACAGAATAGAAACTAGCTTCTTGTAGGCCAGATTGGCATAATCAGTTTTTTGATTGTTAGCAAGAAAATTATTTTAATCTAAGCAGTTTAGGGAGGAACCTCAAAAGCATCCATAGTGAATGTAGCCTGCAGCTGTGAACACAGGTTTCTTTTAGAGAGCAGGCCTGTGCAGGCCCAGAACCTAGGTGGGACAGTTCAAGCTACCCTTTTTCCATGGCCAATCTGGGATCGTATTGAGAATGTATTTTTTCCAGGTGACTGATTTCCAATTTGTGGAATTGATCTAACTTGCTGAGAGTGGAGGTGACTCAGAGAATTAAAGTACAGAAGAACCAATCCAGAATGTCCACAAAAGCTTGCTGTCACCCCAGGGCTTTTAAAAGCTCAGCAGCTAGAGAAGCAATGTAGTATTTGGTTACTCTCATGCTTAGGTCTAGTCATTCATTATAAGCTGACCATGACACAAAAAGAGTCATCTGTGTCAAAATAGAAGCTAGTTGTAACTAGATTCACCCCAAACTATCACATCACTACCATATTTGAGGTTCTCAGTTACTATCTAAGACCCTGGAAGAGGCCTGGGTCTTGCTACACAAACTCATAATTTATGTCTTCATGACACTGTGTGCTTTGTTCTGTTGATGCTACCATTGGCATACAATACCTTGGATACTTTGTGCTGACATCTGTGACATGAGACAATAGTTCATGTCATCCTATCCTGAATAAAATGTCCTTAGAGTACAGTGTAGTGGGAGGGGCCTTCTTTTCCTGTGACATAGAAAAACATTTCCAGTCTTCAGTCAAGTCTGACAGCCATTGTCCAGTACCTGTCTTGAGATGTCCACCTTTTCAGCTGAGAGTCTTCATCCAGGCTGCTCTATAATTCTGTAGAAGATTAATAGGGTTCCTGTCCTAGGATTTAATTCTGCATGACTGTACTTGCCAAACATGCTCAAAGCCCTGTGATCCACCCTAGCCCTCTGTGCTTTAGAGAAAGAAAATAAAGAACCACATTGCACTTGAACTTTCTCCTCCAACAAAAGGGAGCCTGTATAGGGCCTTTAAGTAACTCTAAACCCCAGCTTCCCCACAGCTCCCTCCATCAATTCCATGATTGGTGTGTTTTCACTACTACTCACTTTCTTCTCTGTGCAAAGAATGTGCACCATGTCAGTAAAGTGTGTGTGTGTGTGTGTGTGTGTGTATGTGTGTGTGTGTGTGTAGTCCCTAGTGAAATGTGTCGAGGTGCATGCAGACTCATGCTACTACTGTCCCATGGTACCTTGCAGGGAACCCTGAAATGGTGGCTACTTTAATACAGTCTAACCTGGGTGTGCATGGTTTCTGTAAGATGACGTCATCACCACTACAGAGAGCAGGAAAAGCTTCAGTAGTCACATGGATGTGATCAATCAGTGTTAGCCATGCCCTTCCAGCATGGTAGATTGCAGGTTGTCTGTCCCCATCACTTTGCTCTCTTGTGCCCAAACAATGCTAAGGTCGGGGCCGTTGAGCCGTGAGGCAGAGGCTCACCACCCTCAGTGCTGCCTAAGCCCCCTAAGACTGTCTCTTTCGGGTGTGTGCGTGCTGGACACTCATGGATCCTGAGATCTCCGCAGCTGAGGTGAAACAGTACCGGAGCCATTGCAATGTGGGCACACATTTGGTTGTGGAGCTGGGCCACTCTTTGACTTTTGGTGAGTGGAGAGACAACTGTTGGCTGAGCCTTTGGTGAACCGGATGGCCCCTGGCCATGTCAGCAGTCAGCAGTATCAAAGCTGAGCAACCAGTGTTTTATGTTCCATTTTGTCATCGCTGGTCAGTGTTCTGATGCCACAGCACATGGCTGGTCTCACTATCGCCATGTGGCCACAATCCCTAATTGATATGGCCTCCACTTCCCAAGTGCCACTGGGATTTCTGTAGAACCCCTAAGGCGGCAGCAAGGAGGAGCTCCTGGCTATTCCCTCCCTGCTCTCTGGATCTGCAAGTCGTTCTGTGTACATATGGCTATGTCCTCATATACTCTTGATGCCATGATACCTTAATAAACACTTGAATCATGCCCTGATGGCCAGTTTTCAACTGCTACCTGACACCATCTATAATCACCTGGGAAATGAGGGACAGTCTGGATCAGACTGGCCTTTGAGCATGACTATGCGTGGCTGTCTTCGTTGCTGTGGGAGATGCCAGACAGCCTCTTTTCTGATCCTAGAGTCCCTATACCCAGCCACTTGTCCCCTCTACAGCCAGACCCTACTTCTGCTCCTAGGCACTGTCTTGGACTTCCTTCCCTCAGGTGGCTTCTCTCCTTTGGTTGCTACAGAAACCTGTTATGAGGACAGGAACAGGGAGTTAAGAGTTCAAAGCCATCTTCCCAGTGATGTTCTTTCTCAGAGGTGAGTGGGACACTTAAAGAGTTTTGTGTATACATTTTATTAAGCAAGGGACAATCATGCATCAGACACAGGAGACTAACAGCACATCTACCGGACCTCCTTCAACACCTGGGCATCTCTTCTGGCCTGTGCTTCTGTGTGCTGAAACCTGGGGACCAACTTCCTGTGGTGTTCCCAGGATGACTATGCACATTACTACACTGGCGTAAATCCTCAAAACTCACAAACAGCAACGGGACCGCCACAGGAACGGTTCTCCATCAACAGATACCACAGACCAGCAAGCAGAAGCATGGGAGGGTGGTGCTGTGGTTCACACACTTCTCTTTCATCACTAGGGCAGGTGACCCGCTGAAGAAAACAAGGAGGCAGCAGGATGGAAGAGGAAAACTACAACCCAGTTCTTGCATTAAACACCCAAGCACATTCAGACTAGAAGAGAGAAGTTTGCCAAGAATGAGGGCCACTTTGGGCATCCATCATCAATAGCCCTGGCTGTCTAGGCCAGCATCAGATCCAGCCGTCTCCAGGCAGGTGTCAGCCAGGCCCTCAAGGGCACTAAGAGCATTAACCATGAAGAATAGAACAAGATCTCTGCCTCTTGCCTGCCTGACAGCCAAGCATGTGTATGCCCTGGCTATGCTCATGCTGGGACCCCTGCGAGATATTAAGATATAGAGACCTGATAGTTGATTAAGACCCTGTTCGAAAAGGAAGACACCGGATATTTCCCTCTGGCCTCCATATGTGCATGCATGGTTGTACAAGCTGGTAGAATCTCTCTCTCTCTCTCTCTCTCTCTCTCTCTCTCTCTCTCTCTCTCTCTCACACACACACACACACATACACACACACACACACACACACACACACACACACACACACACACACACATATATTCAAAGTTTTGAAGCACAGCAGAAGAATCTCTGGGACTCTAAGCCTGACCAGCCTCATCTGTGAGCCACAGCTTCTGTGTGAGAGCTCCTTTGTGTGAGATGCATAGGGTGACTGAGGAAGGTTGCTGGTGTCCATTCCTGGCCTGCATGTGCATGCATACAGAGACATGGACACATGCACATGCTGAGTACCCCTCATCCAATCCTGAAATCTGAAAACACTGAATTTCAAATCCAGGCGTTCTCCTAACCTACACCTTCCCTCAGGAATTGGAGATGAGGCCTTGCAAGAATCCTCAACCAGTGAGACTGGCCCAGACCTTCTGAGATCCATTCTGCCCCAGGAGAACACAGCAGGTGGTATCAGGACAACACAGAAACTCAAAACTCCAGCCTGATGCAGGGACCGCCTGCTGGGTTAGGAGAAGACTCAGCATCAGGTTCCTGAAGGAAAACATCACGTGTGAACACACGGGGTCGCTGTGCCTATGCCTTCAAGGCATCTTCAGCAGCAGCTTAAATGGACTAGGGATGACTATGGGAATCTGCCTGCAGGGTGGTGTGAGAATCCTTTTGCTAAGGCTTGATCGCTAGATGTTGCCACAGAAACCCTTGAACTCTTCTTGGAGTACAGTCCAGGCAGAGGCTGAACACAAAACATTCTGATTATGAACTGAGTTTAACAGATAATCCGGAACCTGAAGGCCACAGGCCCAAAGGTCTGCACTGCAGGGGTGAGGCATCACTGCAGGGATGACCACACAGTGCAGGGGTGAGGTGTCACTGCAGGGATGACCACACACTGCAGGGGTGAGGTGTCACTGCAGGGATGACCAGGAAGTTGATTGAGCTCCTCAGGGCACTCCCTGTCCTGAATGTGCTTCCCTTCTAGGTGAGCACTGCAGCTTTCAGGGAGCTGGAGGCCTGTGTGGGCAGCAGTAGAAATTGCTAGCCTTGTTATTCACAGCTGAAATTATCACACAGGGCATTCCAGAAGTGAACACCACCAAAGTGGGGCCTTTCACAGCATTCTGGGTAGGATGGCACAAAGCCCCATGACAATTTCGCCTGTGATCCATACCAAATGTCTGCTGTCAGTGTCTGTCTCTTAGGAGCCACCTGGATGATTCAGGGGATGGTCCTGAAGAAAAGGCTTGGCAAAATTGAGGTCTCCAAAGCCAGAGGAGCAGTGAGGAGGTGCAGGGGCCATAGACCATGGAGACTGATATATGCTGATGTTAGATACCCAGACTCATCCCTGTGTCCAAGTCTGGATGTCACAGAGGCACCTGGCAAAGGTCCCAACAGTGTCCTTCAGGATTCAGCTGTCTCCCTACCTGCCCTCCACCTCACCCACTTCCTGTGGTTCTGGGAGTCAAGGACTTCATCACCTTTTTCGTTTTCTTGTCATATTGCAGGTACTGTGACTCGACCACTCTTCCTCCTGCAGGAGACACATCGTTTGTCACAGAACAGGACTGCTGCACCAGGAAGACCCATAGCATAACCAGGACCCTGCAGTGAAAAGCAGGACTGGCCCTTCATGCTGAATGACAGGAAAAGCACCCGGCCTTCTCTTTGTTGCAGACTGGATTCCTCAGCCTTCCTGTTATATACAGGGCACTAGTACCCTTCACAGGATACTTACTGTTTATAAGACATTTATAGAATTCATCTTGTATATAGGCCATTGGGCTAGGAGCCAGCATCAAGGCATCAAGTAGGAGGAAATACAGAAACATTCTAGGAAGGGAAAGCCAGGGGCCAGTGGGATGGCTCAGTGATTGAGGACCAGAGTTCAGTTTCCAGCACATGGATGTTCACAGTCATCTGCAGAATCAGATCTAGGGGGTCCCATGACCTTCCCAGCTCCCAAGCAGCTACATGTGTGCGTCTTAGACACTTCTCACTCACCATGAAACAACCTAAGCCACAAAACATCCCACACCTTCTTGGATGGGCCCATCCCTGGGGGAGTCTTGTGTGTTCTGGGCTTCAACTCTAGGAAAGCTTGGCCTTGTTTTATAGGATGTCTTATTACTTGTATCAGCAGAGAGAGAAAAAAAAAAGATCCAGTCCTGGAACCCTAGAGGACACTGCCATGATGTCACTGCTGTGCTGGCATAGGCTTAGAGATATCTCCATGATCCATCCGAGTCACCTAGAGCTCAGGGAATGATGGAAAAGTCCATGTGAGTTCGCCCAGCGCTTGCAACCATGAGAAAGCTTGGAAAACACAGGGCACATGTGGTGTTTGATCCTGGGTCAATTCAACCCTCTTGAGCCTGCAGCTAAGACAAACAGTTACACTGGCCTGAGTGCACAGGCCAGATTTCAGAACCTGTTTGCCAACCATGGAACACTCTGGATTCTTCCTCTCAGCTGGACCTTGATCTGCTACACCTCATCCACCCAAGCTTCTCAAGAAATGAAGCTACCAGGTTAATACAACAACAAACTAAAGGCAACAAGAGCCTTCAGCTGCCCTGTGGCAGTAAGGTCAGTCCATAGGTCTCCTGTCCCTGCACCCTCAGTACCTGTGAGAGCCATGGCCACCTATTCCCTTCCAAGGTGAGAACAATTATACCCACAACCTTGCTTTCAACAAATCCTGCCTTGGCCATTGGTGGGACCCTCATGAGACTCAATCTGATGCAGGCCTCCTCAGACACTTTGGCTTCCTTTCTGGTTGCTGGAGCTTCGGCCCTCTGGCCTGGCCTAATGTAGGATCAGCAACATCCAACTCTGTAGGGCCTCAGGCATCCCACATTGGGGGCCCTGCTTCACTCCTAGGTGCATTCTTTTCCCACATCTCTTCAGTCTCTCCCTCATCCCTAATTCCCCTCGCCTCTCAGGCCCAGCCCTTCAGTCTCTGATGGAGACTGTCCTGGAAGGACAGGAGCCCCTCCCCTGAGATACTCTCCCACCCCATGCTGCTGGGCTCTGACAACTCTGCCCTTGGGCTGACTCATCTCTACAGGCACAGCCTGCTGCTCCCCTGCCCCTGCAACCCACTTCCTAGCTCTGCTTCACACAAACACTCTGAGATCTCTATACTGGCTTCCCATTCTATTTTGCTCCCTCTCTGTCCTCCAGAAGTTCTGCTGCTCTCTCTCACCACAGCAGGACCCACCAAGACACTGCTCCTGACCCCAGCAGCCACCAGCAGCCCAGGTCATGGGGCTACTAACAGCTTTGGCCCAGGACTCAGGGCTCCTTCCTTCTTCAGTATCGAGTCCAGGCTGAGACCATCTGGCCTGCTGCTGGGTCCTTGAAACCCTCAGTCTCACAGCCTCTGGGCACTCTGAGCCCTAGTCCTTATGGCTAACAAGTAGCTGCCCAGTCAAGCAACATGGGCCTCACTGGCTTCCTGGTGTGCCATGATGCTTTCCCTGCATGGCCGGGGATGACTGCATGCTAGGATTATGTCTGGAACTAGACCTGCAGGTAACACCTGATGGGTTGGCCAGGCTGTCCCCCTACTCCTTTTTTTTTTTTTTCTTTTTTTCGGAGCTGGGGACCGAACTCAGGGCCTTGCGCTTGCTAGGCAAACGCTCTACCACTGAGCTAAATCCCCAACCTCCCTCCTACTCCTGTTCTCAGGAGATTCTCCTGACTAAGCCTCCCAAGTGCTGGGATGAGAAGTATGTGCCACCATGCCAGCTAGGGGTCTTCAAGTGTGATGAAAGACTGGGATCTGTGGTCCTGGTTACTTCCAACAGAGGGGACACCAGTGTTCTGAGCATTCTGTCATCTAGGACTTATATTCCATGTACTTCACACGAACACTGTGAGACTTCTACATTGGTTACCTGTTCTCTTTGAAACCTGTCTTCAGGTATCTGACAGTGGGAGTCTCCATGAAGTTTTTGTCACCCTGAGGATGTGGCTATATTAATAAGCTCAGGCAGCATGCAAACACAGCAGAGGTTACAAACAAGACTACCAGGCTGGGGCCACTAAGTCATAGAGTGCTCCTTTAGCATGGTGAGGGCCCAAGTTCTCTTGCAACCAACATCTGCTGGGGATGTAGTTCAGTGATTAGGCACTTGCCTAGCGTATGTGAGGTCCTGGGCTCCATCCCTAGGACTAAACCCTCATCCCCTACCCTGAACTCACCAGGTCCAGGCATCACTGTCAATCCTGAGGGCTTGAGTTTGATCCTTAGGCCCTCTCTGATACAAAAAGAGAAAAAACTCCCTTGATTTGTGTTTGACCCCTACATATGTCATGCCCACCCCACTTCGAGTGTACAATTAAGGAAAGCATGAGTAAGTGGTTGAGAGGCACTCACTGCCCTTGCAGGAGACCCCAGTTTGCTTCTCAGCACAAACTGCATGTGACTCAGCAGGTCTCAGGGTAGAACTGGATATGTGACCCTGTGCTAAAGCACTGTCCTGAGTGGGGACTGCAGCTTCTGAAGAGGAATGCAGGCCTGGCCTCCAGACCTCCACCTTCAAGTCCTGTCTTGATGCCCTGGCAAAAGAAACTCCTTCTCTCCAGAGGAGCACTGCACTGAAATGACACCTCAGTGATGAAAACTATCTGTCCCCAAAGGCATGCCACTGAGCAGTGATAGCTTCCGTCATGCACCTCTGCCCATCCCCAGTTCCTCATGTCAATAACTCAACCTTTCATGAACTAGATGGCAATGCATGAGGTAGGATGATCAGTAGTTTACTGGCCAGTCTGGGCTCTATGAGATGCTCTCCCTGAAATCAGAGCCAGCAAGAAACTCAGCATGAAAGCTCTTTGTAAAGAAGCTCAATGACCCAGAGCAGAGCCTGGGACCCCGCACGGTACGATAAAGTGACTCCCATGGATTTTCCTCCACCTTCAACACTCATGCTTTGGCATGCACACCCCTACAAGGAGATCAATACACATGGAATAAAAAATTAAACAGAAACATTAATGAAGACAATGCATACAATGTATTAAAGGATCCCAGGAACACTCACTTAGCACTTTCCTTTCCTTTGTCTTGGGAACAGCAGAGACTGGAGACTTCCTGCAAGAGAGAGAGGAGAGTTGCACTGTTCATTCAGCTGGAGAGCTGTGCAAAGACCAGAGCCACCCTCCTTTTTCTGACAGTGGGAGCTGGTCCCAAGTGTGGACTGCTCCTACTAGAGGAACCACAGGAAGAGGACCACCTTCCTCAAACCTTCCTGGAAGTCAGAGCACGGGCTATGGACGTCCCTCAATCCTCAGAGGACTCTCTTTCAGCGATGGCTCAGAGCCTCTTAGGACAGAGAGGGACCAGAGCTTCCCCCCAAAGCAAGATCCCTGTCTTATCTGACAGGTATGAGGGCTTAGGGATGGGACAGAGGATGTGACAAGGTCACATGTAGCACAGGGCTAGGTTAGTAAGGAAATCAAAGAGGAAAGAAACCTGAAACATTCCTCATCTGTTCTTTTTGCTCTATTCGTAGGGATGAGGGGCAGTGTGGGGTAGAGGACTAGGACACAGCACAGCCTTCTCTGCACATGGTTAGCTTTCTAGGCTGCCTGGTCACAGTGACCAGCATCTATTCAACTGTGCCACTCTACTACCAAGGCTGACACAACTGGTGTACCATGTAGCAATTGGACTTTACTGACTTAGCAACATTTGGAATCACACAATGATCATGTGCCACAGAAGAGTTTTTTTTTTTTTTAAGAAAAGGATTTTAAAAAACTATTTATTTTGTCCATCTGAGTACGCTGTCCCTGTTTTCAGACACAACAGTAAAGGGTAGTATATGAGAGTAGAAATGGTTATGAGACACAATGTGTGGTTGCTGGGGATTGAACTCAGATCCCCTGGAAGAGCAGTCAGTGGTCTTAACCACTGAGCCATCCCTCCAGCCCCAGTATATTGTATTTTCAATGTTGTTTGTTTTTATTTCCTTTTTCACCTATGTCTGTATGGCGTTTCTGTGAGTGCAGGTGTGTGTGTGCCTGTGTAAAGGCCAGGGACAACCTGAGCACAAGTCCTCACCTTCTACCTCTCATCCATGGCTGTGTATGCTAGGCTAGCCCTTCCCCCTAATCCTAGAGACTGTCCACTTTAGGCTCCTATCTCCCTGTGGGAAGTGCTGGATGACAGACACTACTGCATCCAGGTTTATGTGGCTTCTAGGGACCTAAACTGTTGTTGGGCTTGTTCAGCATGAAAATAAACACCATTTCACAGCCCTGGCTGGGCCAGGCAGCGCACAGGTCTTTGCTGTTCTTTCAGAAGACTTGAGTTCAGTCTCCAGCACCCGGGTCAGTTGGCTCACAACCACCTGAGACTCCAGGTCCAGGGACTTCCAAGCTCTTTCTGGATAAACCTACATGGCAAAAGCAGGGCTGGGAGCTGGAAGACTCTGGTGTTGGCTTCTCCCTGTAGCAGGGGGCAAAACGTGGGCATGTGAGGTAGCATGGAACCCTGTTATTCTACAAAGTGTAGAAGCTCCTGATGTCCCTCATGGTGCCCCAGAGCCTGTCCACCACTCATGGAGGCTTCAGGAACATGGCCTTTTCCTGACCTGTGTGCACTCTGCATCCTCACTCTCTACCCCCTGCTTTTCTGGGTTGGAAGTCTCAGGTGTAGGAGGCGGCAACCATAGGCCTCTTCCCTTAGCATTTCAGCATTTTACCCACTTGACCTTCACCAGGCATCCTTTGCTCTACACAGTTACCTCAGTCTGTGACCCTCATCCTCCAGACTCTAATGAAGCAAACACCCACGTGTGTGGAGCTCTCATAGTTAGCCAGGGCCAAAGGGGAAGGCAGCAAATCCTTCATGAACTCTAGACTCCTGAGGCCTAGGAAAATGTCTATACCGGTGCTAAACTCATGCTGACCTGTAAGACTACATTTTTCCTTTAAACAGAAGGATGTGTGGTGGTGGTGGCACAGGCCTTTGATCCTAACACTTGGGAGGCAGAGGCAGACAGATTTCTGAATTCTAGGCCAGCTTCCTCTACAGAGCTAATTCCAGGTCAGCTACACAAAAAACAACACTGTCTCCAAGAGTAAAACAAAAAGAGAAAGAAAGAAAGAAAGAAAGAAAGAAAGAAAGAAAGAAAGAAAGAAAGAAGTAAAAGAAAGAAAGGAAGGAAGGAAGAAGTGAAAGAAAGAAAGGAAGGAAGGAAGGAAGGATTCATATTTTGTATACAATGAGATGCCTGCCTGTCTATACCTGAACCACCATGTTAACTATAACTCTTGTCACATCTGTATTAATTCAAATACTGAAGGCCAAATGGTTAAATCTTAATGACTATACAATTGGGGGGGTGGTGCTGAAGAGATGGTTGGTTTAGTGGCTAAGAGCAGAAGACCAAGGTTCAGTTCCCAGTGGCCACATGGTGGCTCCTATTAACCTGTAATTGCAATTCTAGGGAATCAGTCTGGACTTCACGGGCACCACACATACCACATGGTGCACAAGCATTTATTAGGTTAAACACTCAGGCACATAAAATAAGTAAATCAAATATATGGTTAACAGACACTGTGATTCAGGAAGTTCTTAGTGACTTTGGTTATCATTTCTCTCTCCCAGAGACCTGTCTTCCTCATGGCTCAGCCTCCCTGGCTTCTAGGACATTCCCTAACTCTGTGGAGCATGAAGTACTCAACACCATAAGCCAAGCATTGCAAAGCAAACTGCACCTTTACTACTACACCTTCACCATGGCTGTGTCTAAAGGGAGAGACTTGGAATCCCACAGAGGCAAGGCCAAACCTGTTGGGCTATGTGAGCCCAGCCACTCAATAGTCAGATCTATTCCTGTCCTTGGCTATGGCATGAGGTTCTTAAGACAAATTAATCTGAAGGATATCAACAGCTATGCTGTTAGACCTCTCATTGCTCTGCCCGACCTCCAAGCTTCGTTTTACTGGCTCAAATTCACACCCGAACTCCTCTCCTGCCTCAGCCACCATCAGCTCTTCTACTCCTCTCCACCTGTGCTCTGAATAATCCACACTAAGGTGGACGTTAACCTCTCCATGGACCTCCAGACGTATGCTTGTGATTACTCTTCATTGGCTATTTTGTATGGGTAGGTGGGTTCTTCTAGTCTCATGCAGAACACTGCTCACACATTTTGGATCTTACAACACCCTCTTGATTGAGAATCCTGACTAATGACTGACTGAGCCTTCCATCCCTGAAGCCACCCTCTGTCTACCAGTCCAAGATGAGAATCCCCACCCTAACCCCAGGGTGTCCAGTTTCATCTCAGAAGCTAGACTCTGAACTGCCCAATATCTTTTGGATCTCTGCCTCTAATTCTCTGACAAATCGTTCCTTTTTTTTTTTTTTTTTTCAGGAGCTGGGGACCGAACCCAGGGCCTTGTGCTTCCTAGGCAAGCGCTCTACCACTGAGCTAAATTCCCCCCCCCCCCCCCGTCCTCTTTTCTTTAAAAAAAAAAACACATTTTGTTGTTTATTTTTTGAGACAGGGTTTCTCTGTTCGTCCCTGGCAGTTCTGATATGCTCTCCGTAGACCAACTTGTCAGGAAACCAGATATCTCCCTGCCTTGGCCTCTTAAGCACTGGGATTACTGGATTTTGCCCGAAAGTTTAATTAAAAATTATTTAGTGGCAGTGCATGTTGGCACATGCCTTTAATTCAATCCATTGGGAGGTAGAGGCATTATGGGTTCCAGGACAGCCAGGGCTATATATTAACACCTTGTCTCAAAGAAAACAAGCCAAAAATGAAACAAAAATGTTGCAATATGGTCTTAGGTATGTAACTGAGTCTGTTCTTGAACTCTGAATCCTCCCACTTTCACTCAGGTGCTAATCAGCAGGCTTCTGTCTTGACTTTCACTGCGCACTCAGGGCTGCCAGGACTGTTACCTCTCCCAGTGTTAACTCCTGATTCTCTCATCAGCATCATCACAAAACTCCTGCTAAGAATTAAGGAAACCTGAATTCTAAGGAACTCTGGTATTTCCAAAGCTCACTCTAACACAGATGGATCCTATGCTGAAGTAAAATGGTGACAGCTGGAGGTCTTAATTCCAGGACTTGGGACAGAGGGGTTGGAGGATCTTGAATTCAGGGTTGCTTTTACCTTACAGTGTTGGTTAAAGCAGGTTTGTGCTGCTACAAGATACCCTGTCTAAAACTATACCAAACACACCTAAAATGAGACAGAAGAGTTTGAGTGGGCACAGATGGGAAAGCTGGGCACTTTGTGGCTAAGCCACCTGCTGCCAGCACCAAAGTCCATGCACAGCCCCGATTCTGAGCTGGGTCTGGGATCCTGCTCAGGAGAATGCACCAAAGTAGCTCAGATCCAGGGCTTTTGGTCTAAGAGGAATTCAGGCAGTCACACTTTGGATGCCAGTTCTCCAGCTCAACTGCCTGTCAGCCCAGGATCTGGTCTTAGTCATGGCTTGGCATCCCTAAATTCCTCCCAGCTGTGCTCTGAACTCACCCTGTGCCCTGTTCTGATGAATCTGCCATTCTCCATGGGAGTAGCCTCAAGAAGTCCCTCTCATTTGAAGCTCCACTCAGAGTGCAGTAAACACTGCTGAGGAGGGGCGTGGCCAGCAGAGCACCCACCCCTTTTAGCTGTAGAACATTTAGCTCTAAAGTGAGCACTGCTGTGCATTGTGGAACTTAAGCAGTATCCCAGTTTTGGCCTGGGAAGAGCCATTGACACCCACACTTTCTGGGGCAACATTGTCTCCTGAGGATAGAGTCAGGCCAGGAGCAGCAACTGATGTTCACGAGAGACAAACTTTCTTCACCTCCTGCCCATGCTGACCCTAGGATCTGGGCTTTTTGGGTGACATGAGTGCTGAGCCTCCCAGGTAGATGGGTTTTCAGGGGTCAGGTGGTGATTGTCACCAAAGATATCCATAAGGATAAGTCATACTGTACTAATTCCCATATTAGATCCCTTCTCACAGGTCACAGAGGCCATAGTGGGTCCTAAATGTGGAGTCAGGTTCCTGTGCACTTTTGAGGAGACTGGTCAGACGTTTAGGCTTCGTGATATTTTGTTGGCATTATTTTGGGGGGATTTTATTTTTACTGTTGGGGCCAAACCTGGGGCTGCCATGTGGAGGGAAAAGGCTTTGCCATAGCTGTAGATCATCCCTAATTATAAACTCCTGAATTCTCCCAATCCTGGAACTATCTAGGTCCCTCACATGATGCAACCTTTGGGGGATTCCTCACATAGAATCATGGGGTGGACTGCATCCCAAAGAGAGACAGTGGGAAATGTTCCCCAGTGTCTCCCTGTGGCTGTGACAATGGGAGTGCTGACCAGTGGATGGCAGGCCCCATGTGAAAGCCTTTTGGTTTCTACTTGAGTGGAATCTTCACCATGCCTTTTTTTTTTTTCTTGAAACACAGGTTGCCCTGGAACTTACAGTCTTCCATCACCCTGACTCAGTTTCCCATGACTGGGATCATAGGCTTAAATTACTATGCCCATTTTTCTTTTTTGTATTTATAAATCTGCTAAAAAGCCAAAGGATCCAGAATGTAAAATGGTGCGGTCCAAGGCATTTCCAACAGGGGATTCTTGACCTAGGAGTATCCAGACCAGTGTTTATTGTGTGGCTACTTCATTCCCATAACAGCTTATATTTGACAAAGAATTCCAAGTTGTGATATCACTGGGCAGCAGGCGATATCCCACACAGCAGGACTGACTCAGGTTGTAATTAAGGCTGGAGAAACTTACTAGGACCCTGGTAATCCTACCACCCTGGGGCCTTTATATAGCCTTAATCTGATCTTCCCCCCTGTGCTATGAATCAATTGCTCTTGAAGGTAGATTTGAATTTACAGTCACTGTGAGGCAGGAGAATTAGGCCCCTAAGGTCACTCTGGGCTCCATAGGAAGAGCCTGTTTCAATAGTAAAAGAGGTCACCTGTGAGTTCTTACTGTCTTCCCTGAGGCCTTACTGCTGGAGTTAGACTAGCTGTCTCACCAATTGAAGTAGAGGGCAGAATGCTGGTGCCTTCTATAGTGAGGACTAGTGACAGATGGTCTATGGAAATTCTAGAAAGGTCTACAAGTATTTATGTCCTGTGCATGGGAACTGCTGGCTTCCCTGTGTCCTTTGCCTTTATTTTGCAGTCCATGGGGCACCTGGAAATGTCCCCAAACCAGGCTGTACACAGGGCCTGTCCCGTGACTCTCACTTGCACTCAGAGCCTGCCTGATAGTCATAGGTCTGACAGAGCCCTGACACCTGCAGACACCACTATAAGGGACCCTGCAATCCCCATACTGCCCATCAGTGAGTATAATGTCCCTATATGACACTGAGACGGTCTAAGCTCCTTCCCATCTTTATGCTGCATCAGAATCTGACCATTGCTACATTTGCTCCTCTCTCACCCACACTAGAAGCCCTGTACCCACACTAGTCCCAGCTGGCCTGTTGCCTACTGACATCTCATGGACTCTGCCCCAATATTCCCTCTTTGCCTGGGTCCCTGCAACTGTGTCCAGTTCTGGCTGCTTCCCTGCCTCCCCTCTTCCATTTTCCAAATGGCCACATTGACACATGGGTTTCTGGGTCTCCCACTCCTCGGATGCTGGGAACAGGTTCCTTCTTTGCGGTTTGAATGGTTGTCCTAACACTGGAGGACCTTGCTTCAAGTAGTGGCAGTCAAACCTGGTGCTGATCGTGTCAGATCTGTCCAGGCTGTCTGTGTGACTGTGGCAATGTGCCTCTGTTTTGGCTGAGTGTTATTTACCTCCCTCATGGCCATGTGATAACCAGACCATGAGCATGTTCATTGTTTGGAAAGAAGGGTGTGGAGGACATATGCTCCTCATCCTAGCATTAGTGGAAAAAAGACATAGGTAGATGATGCATTCTAGACCATCCTGGGCTATAGAAACTCTGACTCGAAGAATGCAGGTGGAGCAGGGCTGGGGTTCAGTCGGTTGCCTAGCAGCCTACCACATTGAGCAGGCACTGCTCAACCACCTGTACATACACATATCCTGAGATCTCTCTCCTAAATGGGAGGTGATCGTGTCCACCTAGTACAGCACATGCCCTGGAAGGACAAAAGCTACCTACAGGAGCTATGGTGATGACTCCCAGGTTAGAGCATCTGCTGCTCTCTCAGAAGAACCACATGGTCCCTAACAATCATCTACAATGGGGAATGCTATTCCCTCTTTTGGATCATGAGGGAAATGCAGTCAGGAGTGGCCCAGACATACATTTGAAAAAAAAAAAAAGATCCATTGAGTTAAATGATAAAAATAAATATAATCAGCAACAATAAAAAACACAGCATATGAATGATCAAGTGAAACAGCACCTATAAAAACCTATTTCCCAAAATGACGTTGATGGTCATTATCTTTGTGGTTTAATAATAATGCTGTATTGTAAGAAAAACTGAGGCACATGGTTCTCGATTAGGATTATTCTATATTCCTTTGTGAAAGTTGTCATTTTTTTGCAGCTCTACAGGCATGAGTGTGTGTTACTCAATATCTGGTGCACACAGTCAATAAGGAATGTGTGTTGTAGACTGATATAGACTAGGATGAGCAGAACACATGACAGCATGGATACAGTATGTCAGTGATTACATCATAAAGTGTGTGTCCATAAAATAAGTCACATTATCCACACAAAAGACACTATCACCCTGTGTACCCCTTGGTGGCATTGAATTCACTGGATCATGCAAAGATCCATATCCAGCTGTCAGTTCTAAGTCTACAGGAGGGGAAGGACCCTTGAATAAGATGGTCTTAAGAGTCAAGAGTTACAAATCAATTTTTATTCATAAGGAATACAATTTACAAAAAACAGGCATAAAATGAACAACTAAAATGGTATAAAAAATGAAAAACAGTAACCAGAATATATAACTATGAAATAACAAAAAGAAAACTTCAATGAAAATCATAACGAAAAACATTTCTTAACAGCATTTTCTTAATGAACATTTAGAAACACAGTTGTAGTGCTGTTTCTCCTCTAGGACAAGACGTCAAGGCAGTCCCCTCAGTTGTCTCTCAAATGGTGTTGTCGGTATGAGAAAGGAGAAATACCTCAATGAGACAGGCTGGCATACGGATACATAAATTTAGGGTCTCTATACATTGAGGAAATTATCTGAGAAGAAGAATATTCCCCCAAAAAGTCTTTGACTGTGAGGATTGTCGTCACAGGGAACTCCTGAGAGACAAACTCATTCCTCATGGGGCTATCTTCCTGGGATCCGTCCTATGCCATGTCTCCTGCAGTTCCTGAGACCTGGGAGGAGAAGCAGCTATTAAGACACTGATTTGGTGGGGACATGCACACCAGCTGTCAAGTTGCTGCCTTCTGTCCCCTCAGCTGCATTGGACACACAGCACTGATCTTTTCACTGAAATCATTGCTGATATCTCTGCAGGCTGGGAACATCACCAGCAACCCTCACAGTACTGTGAGAGAACAAGCTGCTCCTCAGACTCTACCAGTGCAAACCAAGAATGGGGAAATGGGGAGAGACCTCATTGGGGTGCAGGAAGAAAGGAGAAGGCCACATGATACCCAGATCAAAGCCAATGACCAGGACTCATTTGCCATTTGCACTTGGTTCTTATCCCTACAAGGTGCCTCCAACCATCACATGACCCCTGTATGACCTTTGTCACACGACCAAGAACTCGTTCAAAACTCTTCATAGCATCCAATATGTGATAGGGAGATGCAGTCATGTGATATGTTATTCCTCTGTCACCATTTCTGGACTGCAGTTACAAAAAGGGCAGAGAAGTGTACTTGCCCATAATTCAGTTTCTGAAGAGTGGTTAACATCCCAGAATACTTGTGCATAGACAGAGCAATGAATAACTATCACATGAGGTGGGTGACTGACTGGGTGTGGGGAGATTAGAAAGATGATAGGGGAAGCAAAGATGTATCCAATAGGCAAATGGTATCAGACATTGTTAATCTGACTCAGCTGCTTGTTCCTACCACATTTTGCTGGGTCTGGAGGTTGCTGGTCTTCTCCTGTTTGTCTTCATCTTTCCGGTTCAACTCAAACAAATATCGCTGTACCTCCTTGCTCTCCTGCTTCAATGTGACCAACTTCTTCTTCATACATGCCTGGTCCATCAGGAGCCGGCTGTGCAGGTTGCTGGAAACACACTCTGCATAGTAAGATCCTGAAGCCTCTTCCTCCCATTCCAACTGCCAAATACCACAAACTCCACCAGGACCCAGATACCCATAAAGACTTCATACAATACATCTCCATACATGTAAGGCTGCTGCACAAACAGCAAACGGCCAATCCAGGGAAGAATAAATTGTTCCTGTGACCCAAGCACCAATAAGAGTCCATGTCTCTCCAAAAGAACAAGGGATCTACAACTACCCATGAGAGCCCAATGCATCGGGACAGCATCAATTAGTAGGCAGTAAACAACCACAAGAGGACAGTAGAACCAAGGGAGGTCATGCTAACCATATGGTCCACACATTGAGCTTTGTTAAACCTGGTATGACCCCAGAGCCGCAGGTTGGCCTAATAACACTCTGATGCCTGAATCAGTGTAGTTCTATCCAGAGCCTTCTAAAGATGCATAGACACTGTGGTGATAACTGACAGTCTCTTATGGAACTGAAACTGAGTCCAAAAGACCCACGGCACAGTGATATTTAAACAGCAGAAGAGATGGGCCCAGAGCTACAGGCTCTCCAGTCCAGAACAAAGAGAGGCAGCAATGGATATTCCACAAGTGATGGGCCCTTCTGACCAGTACTTACCAATACAAGTTAATCTCCTTCTTGAGCTCCTGAAATTTCTCACGATGTTCAATGTTCTTTGTGTCTAAGTTGTGCAGTAATGACATGACCTCTTTCTCCTTTATCTTCAAGTTTTCATAAAATGGATTTGGCCTGAAGTAGGGGCTGGCCCCAGGAAGATAGAACCCAATGAACATCGAGGTTTAGGATTATATGAACTCAGGCTGTGTCCTGTACTACCCCAGCCCTGGAAGGACACTTTCTGAATTCTACATATTTGGATCTTCTTCAGATTCAGAAACTTGTAATTGTGTGCCCAGGACAACAGAAGCTAAGCACCCAGATAAAGGGTTCCCTGGCTCGCTTTTTTCAATCAGGAGGTCTGGATCTGCATTCAAACCTGTTATGCTGTCAAAAGCCTAGGCCACAGAGCTTACCCAACCCCCCCCCCCCCCCCCCCACACACACACACACACACACACACATCCAGAAACCTCTGATTTCATTTTTCCTGTTTTGACAAGTGGAATGCTACAAGCCGAATAACTAATATTCTAGAGGCAGACAGTACACATAATTCTGGAGATGAGACCAGATATTGCCACAAACTTATAATCTGCCCAAGGCATACAAATGTATAGACAAATGTGACCACACAGGCAAAGAACTGTGCTGTTGAAAGTGGGGCTTCCAAAATAAAGTACTTACACCTCCATGAAACTATTATACAGGTATATCCTGAGGTCAAAAACCAGACCCCTAAATTCCAAGGGTGGAGGGACACAGAAACATATAAAAGTTGTGCATATGCATGCAGACCTGTGCACACACAGACACACAAACTGGGACACACCCACAAGAAAAGCAAAGTAAACAGACTCAGAGAATGAGAAAGAGAGACAAATATGGAAAGAGCACAATGAGAATCAGTAGAAATGTATGCACCATTACTGTCTCAGAGTTTAAGGCACACAGACAAGAAGGAACAGGCCTGACCCTCAGGCCTTCTAGTTAAGCATTGATATGAAGAATGTGGGACCTGTCACCTACGGCTGCTGCCATGAGATGATAGCATTCAGTCACCTTCCTAGCAAGTACAAACACTCTCCACAAACTCACAGCACCTAGAACCTTGCAAAGCTACCACCTGTCAAGGGCTTTCCAATTGTACACTGGGAACTCATGCTCCAGTGACTTTATCCCTGAATTCTTCACTCAGATCACAAGTTCAGATTTTCAACAGGAGGAATCAGAGAGTCCATTTCCAAACTCACTCCTCAGTAAGGGTCAGGTTCTGAATCTCCTCTCTATGGGAGATGAGGTTTAGAACAAGGTCGTTTGTTTGGAGCAATGCATACCTCTTGCTCATGGATCCACCTGTCACATAAAGGAGGCGATCTGTCAGCTCATTTCTCTCCTTGGTAGTTAGCTCCAGTTCTCTATTCAGCCTCTCCTCTTCCTCGTTGGCCTGCACCTTGTTTAGGACATTTTCAGGGGATGACGTCTGTCTGCAGGCCTCTGTAGGTAGAAGAACACAAGTGAACCCACATGGGGCGAATGCATAGAGCATACACAGACCACAGTGAGGTCCAAACAGGAGAACATGCTTGGAAGCCAGTGTCACTGCAAGGAGTTTGGTCTGTGTAAGAGGCATCCTAAGTGGATCACAGTTCCCCCACTACTATATAGAGACCAAGAGATGTAAGCAGCCAGGTGTTCCCTATGCCCGCCCACACAGGCTTACAAGTACCAGAGAGATGCCTTCTCTAGGATTATTATCAGGTACGCAGGCTACAACCTGGTTTCAGGACCCTCACCCCTCTGGTTTCAGAAGTCAGATCATCAATTCAGCATCGACAATGACTTGATTGATCAGGGATACTCAGATATCCTACACTGTTACTCTAGTCCAATAACTTTGCATTAAAAAGTCATGTAGGGGGAGGACATGGTCAACAGACTTATTAATTCCCCCTACTGAAATGACAAATGCCCCAGAAGTGCCAGTAGGTTACAGGCTCTTTCTCTACCTGCCCCAAATAGTTTGGCTACTGTAGAAAAATATCTGCCACACAGAACCTCTAATGTATGAAGGTAAGATTGGCCCCGTCAGCCAGAGGTAGTCAGAGGAGTTCTAAGAATATAAGGTCATGGCCAGGAGCACAATTCTCTCTTACTACTGTCAGATAGTCACTGAATTTAAAGAAGCAATGAAAGTGAAGTACAGTGATGCCCTGTTTAATTCAGAAAAGTTATACCCTCCATGACTCCTGATGGTGTTATTATATCAATTTAACATACCAAATGCACTGTAAAAGTAAAGACTAGAAGTTCACCCAATAATAGCATAGGCATTGCCATATCCTCCATGTGGTTATGGAGAAACTAATGATGTGAAAACCTTGACTTTCAGGAATTGTGATAATCATGGAATTCAATATCTGTGGAGATGTTCCAGTGGTTGTGGCCCATTACTAAAAAGGCCAGCGGAAGACCTCCACACACACCCCTGACAGGAAGCTCAACATACACTGCCCAGAACTTACTCCACATTCCCCATGTCCTGTGTCCATCATTACCTTTAGGTTTCCTTTGCTTCACTCTAGACTCTTCTCTATTAACATCAACTCTCCCAAAGCGCCTACAAAGACGTGCAAATATGTCTGTGGATATATCCTTTGGACACTAAGAGAAAAAGTAGGGAATTGGTTGTCACAACGATACTGGTGACATCACAGGGATTCCAAGGTCTCTCTAGGAGACAATAGAATGTCCACGAAGGGACGGCTGATGTCACGGAGAACAGACTTTGCCTCCCTGCTAATGTTCTCCCTGTACTGAGCAAAAACTGATGTGCCCTTTTCAGGAGACTTCCCTGTGGCATAGCCACTGAGCACCACATGCTTCCAAAGCCAAATTTGGCTCTAGGCTTGATTGGAAAAACCTAAGTCATTGCTATGTATCTAAATGAGTGCTTCCTCCCCAATCCCTGCACAGAAATGTTTCATCCTACCTCAAATTCTCCTCAGTCAGCAATATTACCCATTAAAGATTACTGAGAAATCACACCAGTTCCTATAAGTAGCCAAAGAGGTCTCCTGTCTCATCATGTGCAGGTGCATGAAATCACACCCAGAAATAGCCTGTAGGGTAGGTTGCAATGTGGGTGTGTGTTATAAGTACAACCTGAAGCTTTGTGCTTAACATTTGACAGTTGCCACCAGATTCCTTAGGAGAAAGAATTGCATTCATTATGGTCCTGGCAACAATGTGGTGATCTGTTAGCAGAGGAAACTGAAATATTGGATCCACCAGTGAATTCACCCTCAGGCTGAGTGTGGGGCTCTCCTCTTTGCACTTAAGTTACCAAAGTAGGATTGCTTACAGGCCTCTCTAAGCTATAACGTGTGATTTCATCTGAAAAATAAAATAGTCAGCAGATGTGGGGGGGGGATGCAGCCAAAGGAGTAGGACAAGCCTAGAGACATAACTCAGTGGACAGAGTAAGAAACAAGCATATTCACTCCTGTTTCATGGATCACCCCACAAAACACAAAAGCATCTATCGTACAAAAAAAAAAACAGTTATTTTATTGAATGCATACACTAATACTGTTTACAGTATTAGTAGCAAAGCTAAGATTTTGGGGGCAGATCCATGACTTGAACTATCTTCCTGACAACATATAATGCAATAAATAAATAAATAAATAAATAAATAAATAAGAAAAAAAACACAAAACTAAAAAACACAAAAAGCACAAGCCTCTCATGTGAAGTGACAGAAGAGTGATCCAGTGGTCACTTCTGACCAGGCCATTTTAGCTATGACAGTGCATAGTGACCCTTAATTTGATGGGTCCTATATAAAGCTTTGTGCAATATTGTCATTTTAACAAACCTCATCCAGAACATACATAACGACACAGGATATGATTGCCATGTCCTTGCTGTGTATCAAGTTATTTTTCTGTGTCCTTGATTGTCAGGCACATTACAGCAACAATCTGAGATGGCTGGTAGACTTGGAAGAAAGTGGATATGAAAGATCCCCGTTTGATATCAGTACTGCCATTTCTTAAGCATGAGAATCTTTTAAGCTGGCTCTCGCTTAGCCCCTAGACGTTAGACAATAGACCAGAAAGTACAGAAAGCACATTCCCACCCACTCTCTAGGAAGCTGCCCGACCATAAGAACAGAGGGTATAGAACATATTTACTGCAGGGCAATTACAAGACAGGAAACATCTCTGGGAAGCTGACTGACCACTATAGAAGTGAGATGTCCTTGGTACTGAATGCAGCTGTGCTATAGGCTGACATCGCTATAGCCTTGTCCTGGGAACTCCAGAAGAGAAACACCTGCCAAGACAGATATCCTTGATCCTTGTCCTGGGAACCCCAGGATAAGAAAACATATATCAAGTCAGACGTCCTTGGTACTGAAATAGCTGCATTGATGTGGTTATGGCCTTATCCCAGGAATTCCAGGACGAGAAACATCTGCTTAGTTATCCTTGGCACCAACATAGCTGAGCTAATGAAACTGTGTGATCGTAAATGACTGTTTAAGCTGTACATTTCTGTTGTTCGAGGCTCCTCACATCCCTCCTGCGTGAGGACCGTGTCGAGCCCCAGTGCATTGGTATCCCAAAGTAAACCTCTTGTTTTACATCAAGACTGAGTCCTGTGTATTCATGGGGTGGTGATTGTCCTCAGGACTGGAGCGAGAGTCTCCTCTGTCTGAGGGTCTTTCAGATAAAGCTATAGTTGTGGGTTACACACCTCAATTCTCATTGGCTAATGCTGTCCTCACAGTCCTTGGAGGCCCCTTTGTAAGACTACCTGTTGGAAAGTGGAAGCAGCTTTATTTGAGCTCAAAGTGAACCTGACGAGCAACGTAGAGAACAAGATGGGGTAATTGAGACCCTGTCTAAAACCAGCACAGAAACCCACCCTCCATTCAAAGCATCATCTACCAATTCTTGAATTTTTACCATTCTCTGCCAACCAGTCTTTCATTCAGGAAAGGTAGAAAAAAACTGGAAGTGATCTTTGTATTCCAAGGACCTTGATCTGTCTTTCCTTAGGTTCACGTTAAGAACAAATGAAATGGGTATGACCATCTGAACAACTTAGTATCACCTACTCAGCATTTCTAGCCTAATACTGTGCCTATGGCAATCTCAAGCTTCCCTGAGTGTTGCTGCCCCAGCAAGAAGAATGAAGAACTGAGGTCAAACCCCAGTGAACCTTTCAAGGGGTTAGAAGAAAGCCATCAGAGATACTGCACTTCTTTGTCCTTAGATTAAATCAAGATGATACAACGTGAATCTATTGGGCTATTCAACCATACATCTTCCTCACAACCCCACCTATCTGAGTTCATTGCTTGGCAGAATTCATGCCCCACCATCCTAGATATTTCTTGATTCATTGCTGCCAAGGGCCAGGTTTCCTGAGTTTTGTTTTTTATAGAATTGGGTGTAGTCAATCATAGTTGCCCTCTGTAAGAAATGACAAATATCTATAATAACTGACCACACTGGACTTGTGTATACAAGTTCAGTAGTGGAAAATTCAGCATAACTGAGGAATGGGAAATCACCACTGTGTCCTGGCCTTTCTCTGCCCATATCACAGCTCACAGGCGGCTGGGGCAAACCTTGAGTTCCTCTGTAGAAACAGAATGATGTTGAATGGACACTGAGCAGGCAGAGCAACACAGCTGAGTCAACTCAATTCCAGCAACAAATGCATTATTTGTTTCCCATCTTAACAGCTCCTTTTGAGGACTTGTCCCCACACCTAGCTTAAACACAGCAATTTTCATACATGCCTGCCTGCTATTTCATATTGTTGCTGTAATACGCCTCCACATCATAGATTTCAAAAAAGAACGAAAATAAACCTGACAGTGAGAAGGGTGATGCTTGTCAACATCTAGTGTGTTGGGGGCCCAGGTATGGTCACAAATAACCAGGACACAGGGGATGCAGAGCAAAGGCAGATGCAACTGCATGCAGCTGCAAGCTTATTAACCCTTATATAGTCATGAGTATGCATTACCTCACTTTCCCTTTTGGCAAGATATAATAAGATCGTTATTCCCATGATACCAGGAACAACTGAGGCAAGACTAGGCAAAGAAGTGAGACTAAGCAAAGGCTTCTCCTTAAAATATCTGTATAGCAAATCACCCCTCTTCCTAGTATCACAATATGCTTGTCATAACCCAGAGAGCATGAGAGCTGCTTCCACAAAAATAGGACATAGTACAACATAGTGTAAGGTAAAGTGAGAAAAACATTTCCTTCTCAAGGGCGGCATTCCAGCCCCTGCTTGCATCTCTCAGCCGTCTTTCCTTGATCCTGTCTGGGAAGTGTAACTCAATGACTCCACAATTTCTTTCTCTGTTCTTTTGTTTTAAAAGTAACACTGTCTATAACACAGCTAAATGTCCTTGAAGGGGTTTAATCATGCAAAAAGAAAGCAATACAATATATAATATAGGCAAACTTTAATGAGTGTATCTATTTTCTTAGGGGTATTTTTTAGATATCTTCCCATATCTGGATTTAACTTTGGTAATTGTTATCTGTCTAGAAAATCAACAATATCAAATAAATATTTCAGTTTTCTGGCGTAAAGTCCTCGGGAGTAAGAACTAATGATTTTGGAATTTGCTCGGTGTCTGTTGTTATGTTCCTCATTCCATTTCTGATTTTTAATTCATGTATTGTCTCTCTTGTGCATTGGTAGTTTGAGGAAGGGGTTGTCTCTCTTGTGGATGTTCTCAAAAAAAAAAAAAGAGGAAGAAAAGACAGCTCTTGCTTTCCTTGACTTTGTATTTTTCTCTTTGTTTCTAAAGGCTTGATTTCAACCCTGAGTTTATGCCCTTCATAAGATCCTGCCAGACTCTCTATGGGATGAGGCTTTGCCTCACCTTGGTAACAGCAGCATGGAATAAATGAAGCTTCTGCGGATCTCTGTTGTGGTGTTGCACATCACAATCTCACCGAAAACCATGCATAGCCTGGTTTTAGGCTCTGTTATAGCCGCCAACTATTTCAGTGTTCCCTGCAAGGTGCCATGGAACGGTAGTAACATAATTCTGCATGCACATCGACAGGTTTCTCCACGGTCTTCTGGGTCATTTGATAATAATTTATAGTGAGTTCATGGATGAACACACACACACACACACACACACACACACACACACACTTTACTGACATGGTGCATATTCTTTGCACACCAAAAATAAAGTGAGCGTTACTGAAAATGCACCAATAATGGAATCGAAGGAGGGAGCTGTGGGGAAGCTGGGGCTTAGAGTTACTTAAAAGACTGGATGCAGATTCTCCTTCTATTGGAGGAGAAACTTGATAGACAATGTGGTTCTTTATTTTCTTTCTCTAGAGCACACAGGACTAGGGTGGCAGCTAGGGCTTTGAGCATGTTTGGCAGGTACTGTAGCACTGAATTAAATCCTAGGGCTGGAACCCTATTAATCATCGACAACAATTACAGGGCAGGCTGGATGATGACACTCAGCTGACAATGCGCACATCTCAGGACAGTCACTGGACAATGGCTGACACACTTGTCTGAAGACTGGAAATGTTTCTCGATCTTGGAGAGGAAAGAAGGACCCTCCAACTACACTGTCCTCTAAGGAAGTTTATTCAGGTGAGGGATGACAGGGACTGTTTTGTCTCATGTCACACATGTCAGTAGAAAATATCCTAGGTATTGGATGGCGCTGTTAGCATTAACAGAACAAAGCCCATAGTGTTGGGAAGGATAATAAATTATGAGTAGGATGGAAAACCCCAAGCCTCTTCCAGTTTCTAGGCGAGCAAAAAAAAAAAAAAAAAAAAAAAATACCACGAAATGCAGCATTAATGTGATAGTTTGGTTAAATCTAGTTACTAGTTTCTATTGTGATACCTATTGTCAGTGCCTGCGCCAACAGTGTGTGAATATCCGGTGTAGGTTTGTGGGGTTGAAAGAAAACACGTACACGGGTCACCCCTTTTTAGCGAGTGCCACCAAGGCTTTACTGAGATCTCCTTATATACCAGAGGCAAAAGCCGTGGAAAAACAACAAGGCAGGTGAAAATCCCCAACCAAGAAAATAGGACAAGTCTGTGTGTTGAAAGTTCCAGCCCAATCAGGGGCATAAACAGCTTCTTAAAAACAAGAAGCAGGAAAGTTCAGTGGGGAGGAAGGGTGCCATGGAAAATCCCAGCCCCAAATCAGGGGCTAAGAGCAGCTGGCAAAGGTGTAAACAATTTCTTGCTATAGCAGGCTGAAAGGCTCAGCGAGGGGGGAGGGAAACACCAAGGTAGGGCCCAACAGGAGCCTTCACTGGTGGCTCTAATGTTTCACTTTCCTCTGCCAACTGGCCTCCACACTGTTTCTAGCACCATAATGATTTCAAGTCTTCCTCCTAAGGAATTTTGTGGCAACCATTGAATGCTAAGCACAAGGCTTCATGGGTGTTCCCCTAACACACACCCATGTTGCAATCTTCCATGCAGGCTATTTCTTGATATGATTTCAAGCACCTGTACATAATAAGACAGGAGAACATTTTGACTGCATATTCAAACTGGTATTATTTCTCAGGAATTTTTAATGGCTAATATTGGTGAAGGAGGATAATTTGAGTTAGGATGAGACATTTTTGGGCAGGATTTGGAAGGAAACATTCATTTAGATGCATAGGAATTACTAAGGTTTTTATAATCAACCCTTGAGGAAAATTTGGCTTCGGAAGCAGGAGGTGCTCAGTGGCTCTGCTCCGGGAAAGTCTCCTGGAAAGGACACCTCAGCTTATGCTCAGTACAGGGAGAACATTAGCAGGGAGGAAAAGTCTGTTCCCCATGACATCAGCTGTCCCTTCTTGGACATTCTATTGTCTCCTAGAGAGTTCTTGGCGTCCTCTGCTATGTCACCAATGTTGTAGTGACAACCAGTGCCCTAGATTGTCTCAGTCCGAGTCTGGCAGATACATCCTAAGACATGTTTTCCAGTCTTAGAAGTGTTTTGGGAGGGGGGATGTCGATTGTGGAGAGACTAGGGTGAAGGAGTCTGACCTTTCGTCTCAAAGAAATGTTGGACATAGAAAGTGGTTCTGGGGAATGTGGAGTAAGTTCTGGGCAGTGTCTTTTGAGCATCTGTGGAGGCGGGGGGAGGGATGGTTGGGGTCCTGCAAGCTTAAGCTGACCTTTCTAGCAATTGGCCATAACAACTGGAGCATCTGCAAAGGAATTGAATTTCCATGAATATCACAATTCCTGAAAGTCATGGATTTCAGAACATTAATTTTCCCATCCCCAAAGAAAGGATATGGTAAGGCCAATGCTACTATTCTGTGAACTTCTGGCCTTTATTTTAAAGTGGATTGGTGGCTTGTTTTTTGTTTGTTTATTTATTTATTTAGTGGGTAATATTATTTATTGCCAAAGTCAAACATCTGGGTTACATCCTGGGACCCACATGACAGAAGGAGAGAAATGGCTCCTGAAAGTTGTTTGGTCATGTGCTGCACACACACACACACACACACACACACAGACACACACACACACACACTCACACACACACACTCACACACACACAGACACTCACACTCATACACACACAAACTTTTACGCAATAGTAATTTTTCTTAGAGTCTGATATAATTGGTTCTAATACAAAGACAGCCTGAGTGTAGTTACTATATAATTAAATAGTACTCATGCTCTCAGGCAAAGAGTTTAAAGTTTATAGGTACCTAATAAACTCGCATTGGGACATATAAAGAACATTTAAATGTTCAGCAGAAATACAAAGAACAACTAATTTAATTTGTTAAAAGTGAAAGCTTATACAATTCTGAAGGTTTTTATGCTGTTTTTATTATACATGTAATTATGAAAAGAAAACATACATACTTGATCAATGAAATGAGGAAGATTGATTTAATGAACAGAAAAATGGATGGTACTTCAAAATTTCCATGATTACATATTAACTATTTAATTCCCTCCACAATAGCAAGAAACGGACATTATTATTTATGCGACATTACAGATACATAAACCGAGAAAATATTGTTTGGCCTGATTTTCTGAGTTTTTTAAAGGTTTAGTTAATTGACAGAGCTGTGCTTTAAAATTAGGGTCCATATTCTTCTGTTTTAAATGTGTGACACTTTTCTCTTTTTTTCTCCATCTTTATTAAATGGGTATTTCTTATTTACATTTCAATTGTTATTACCTTTCTGGGTTTCCAGGCAAACATCCCCCTAACCCCCCCTCCCCTTCTCTATTGGTGTTCCCTCCCCATCCTCCTCCCATTACCGTCCTCCCCCCAACAATCCCTTTCACTGGGGGTTCACTCTTGGCAAGACCAAGGGCTTCCCTTTTATTTCTAGTGGGTGCTGCTCTCCCTGCTCCGTGGGAAGTGGATGGGGGGAAGGCCCGGGCCTGAGGTGAGTTGGAACTGGGGTAGAAAGGCATAGGGCCTCCTAGGTGAGAATGCCAAACCACCACTGCTGCTGCAGCCACCATGGAGAAGCCCTTGTTCCTGCTGCAGGGAGGAGAGTCTGGTGGCCACAAGATGGCTGAAGGGGAGCTGAGAGTGGACAGTTTCATCACCCGCCTGCTGGAGGTATGAGGATATCGTCCGGGAAAATTTGTGCAGATGACTGAAGCAGAAGTCCGAGTGCTGTGTATCACGTCTCGTGAAATCTTTCTTAGCCAGCCAACAGCTGTGAACACAGGTTTCTTTTGGAGAGCAGGCCTGTGCAGGCCCAGAACCTAGGTGGGACAGTTCAAGCTACCCTTTTTCCATGGCCAATCTCAGATCATATTCAGAAAGTATTTCTTGGGCTAAAGAGATGGCTTAGTGGTTAAGAGCACTGACAGCTCTTCCAGAGGTCCTGACTTCAAATCCCAGCAACCACATGGTGGCTCACAACCATCTGTAATGAGATCTGATGCCCTCGTCTGGTGTGTCTGAAGACAGTCACGGTGTACTTGTATATAATAAATGAATAAATAAATCTTTAAAAAAAAAGAGTATTTCTTCCAGGTTTTGGATTTCCAATTTATGGAATTGAACTAACTTAGTGATGGTGGAAGTGACACAGAGAGTTAAAGTACAGAAGGAATAATCCAGAATGTCCACCAACAGTTGCTGTCACACCAGGGCTTTTAAAAGCTCAGCTGCTAGAGAAGCAATTTAGTCTTTGGTTATTCTCAAGCTTAGGTCTTCTAGTCATTATAAGCTGACCATGACACAAAAAGAGTCATCTATATCAAAATAGAGAATAGTAAATAGATTCACACCACACTATCACATTACTACTGTATTTGAGGTTCTCATTTAATATCTAAGAACCCGGAAGAGGCCTGGGTCTTGCTACACATACTTATAATTTATGTCCCCACTGTCAGCTGAGATTCTTCATGCAGCCTGGGGTCAAGGAGGTCATCCCACAAAGCACAAAACACCCATCTCAGATAAACATGTATGGTTTATTGAATCCAAAACATCCATGAATTTCAGGACACAATTAAATGTTGAAACCTAAGGATAATAGATAGAGAAGAGAATTAAGATTTCTAGTTCATAGATCCAGTAAACATCTTCAACAAATCATAGCAGCAAACTTTCATAAGGTAAAGAAAGAAAAGGCCATAAAGGTACAACAAGCCTACAGAACATCAAACTAATTGTACCAGAAAAATTCCTCCATTCACATAATAATTAAAACGCTAAAAGCACAGATCAAGAAAGAACATTAAAAGGGGTAAGGTATAAATATCTAGTAACAAATAAATTCAGACGTATCTGAATTACAACAGACTTCTCAACAGAGATTCTAAAAGTCAGAAAATCTTGGGCAGATGTAATGCAGACACAGGCCCCTATATCCAGCATAATCCTCCATCACCATAAAAGGAAGAACCAGGATATTTCATGAGAAAACCAAATTTAAACAATTCTTTTCTGTAAGAAAGCACAACAGAGGCTAATAGGAGGAAAACTCCAAGACAATGAACTAAACTATAACCAAGAAAAACCAAGACATTAATCTTCTCTCAATAATTTATAAAAAGATAAGCACACAAACATAATTTCACCTATAACCAGAAAAAGAAGAGAAAGCAGCAATCGTTGGATTTAATATCTGACCAGATCTTCTTTCCCTAATCCCAAAGCTCCCAGGGGCCAAACTGCCAGCCAAAGTGTATGCAAGGATGCTCTATGGTTCAAGGTGAGGCCTATTGCCCCACCAAATGCAGATCCTAGAGGTGTGAGGTGGGGATGGATATGTGTGGGTGCAGGAGCACTGTCACATAGGCAAAGCTGAGCAGAAACGGGATGTAAGGTTTGATGAGGGGAGTGTGGAAAGCAGGACAACAGTTGAAACGTAAATAAATAAAATAACCGATTAATAAAAAATAGCGAAAAATAAAATTTCAAGTAAAAAGGTAAATGAAAATTAAACCAAACCAACCAACCAAACAAACAAAAACCCCTGTAGTGTATTGGCCTAATGCTGCTTGTATTTTAATGCTAATTTGTTGAACTCAACACTGGTTAACCCTGAAAAACTGACCCTGCTCCCAGTTAACTGTGATTATAAAGAAGCCAACAGCCAACAGCTGCACAGCAGAGAGATGGGGGAGGGGAGCTTTGAGGGCTTTGCTAGAGAGGATCATGAGGAGGGAAGAAGGAGGAAGAAGCTGCCAGAGAATAAAGGAAGAACATGTGTGATGGAGAGGAGAGTGGAAGAGGACAGCAGCCATGGTTAACGGAGAGGAGCGCCTGGTCCTGAGGGCTGTCCAAGGGGAACAAAGAGCAGCCAAGATGCTACACAGTCAGTAAGAGCAGCTCTCAGGCGAGCAGAGATCAGCAGAGACCCCAGACCAACAAGCTACGCAAGCATAACTCCATCCAAACTCCCTCTCAATATCCCGTGTCCTCCATGGGCCTGGCCTCAGCTTGTGTCCTGCGTCAGCACATGTGTCTGTCTCAGCTGACATCACTCTGTCCATCAGCACGAGTCCAAGGAAACAGTGAGAAACTACACAGCCCACCAGAAGGGTTTTTGCTGTGGTTCTATGAAGTCCCAACAAATGCAGCTCAACTACAGAATGCAAGGCAGACCAATGCATGTGTGTCCTTAGTGCAGAACCCTTCATCACGTGTCCCTTCACATGCGTGCTTTAGCAGAACATCCTTTTACCTGTGTCTGCTTCAGTGAAACGTTCCTTCACACATCTGCCTTAGCCTTTCACCTGTGTCCACTTCAGAGAACCACTCCTTCAGGTCTAGAATTTCTCTAGATTAGCAAACCGCATACAGAACATTCAGAACAAAACAAGGTGTGTGGTCAGCATGTCCTTGAGCCAAGTCCCTTCTCCTCGTCAGTGACAGCAGGCGTGTTACAGCAACAATATGAAATGGCTGGCAGGCATGGAACAAAATGGCAAAGGTATTCTGGGGGATGTCACACCGTACCAGCCAGCAGCTCAACTGAATTTTTAAGTTTTGATGGTACAAGTGAATATACTTGACCTTCAAACGCTGAGAGAGCCCATCATAATATGAACTATATAATCTGGGCCAAGACCGCCTCTAGGGCAAAGGCCCTCAGCCTGGGGGTCGTGACCCACACAGGGTCTCCTATCAAATAGTTTACACTACAATAAAGATTCATTACAGTAGCAAATTTACAGTTGTGAAGTAGCGACAAAATAATTTGTAGTTGGGGTCACCACAGCTTGAGGAACTGTTCTAAAGGGTTGAGGCCATAGGAAGGTTGAGAAACACTGCTCTAGGAATTTATGTTTTCTTTCTCTTTCATATTTTTCAGACAGAATCTCAAACTGTAGCTGAGATTGGCTTGGCTTGGAACACGTGTGTAGTTCATGCTGGCATCAGACTTATGGCAATTCTCCTGCTTCAGCCTCCTACTCAGGAGCCTACCAGGGTGAGATCACAACCACGTAATGGGATTGCTGTTCTTGGTTGTCAACTTGAGTGTACCTGGAATTAACTAATGCCAAATGGCTTGACGCCCTGTGAGGGGGATCTCTCTCTCTCTCTCTCTCTCTCTCTCTCTCTCTCTCTCTCTCTCTCTCTCTCTCCCCCCCCCCTCTCTCTCTCTCCTTCCTTCTTTCTGTTTTCCTCTCTTCAACCCCCTCCTCTTGGTCCTCCTCCTCTTCTTTGTTTTTTTTGAGACAGGGTTTCCCTGTGTAGCTCTGGCTGTCCTAGAATTCATATTGTAGACCAGGCTGGCCTTGAACTCAGAGATCCACCTGCCTCTACCTCCTGGATGCTGAGGCTAAAGGCATTAGCACCATTGGATTTTTTTTTTCTTAATTAAATTTTCTGAAGCAAGAAGACCTACTTGTAATCCAAATCTTGGAGATCAGAAGATAAATCTTTAATTCAGATCTTTTGAGATGGAAAGGCCCACCTCTAATCTGGACCACACCTTCTTTTTTCTTTTTATTTTTTTTTCATCTTTATTAACTTGAGTATTTCTTATTTACATTTCGATTGTTATTCCCCTTCCCGATTTCCAGGCCAACATCCCTCAACCCTTTCCCCTCCCCTTCTATTTGGGTGATCCCCTCCTCATCCTTCCCCGATAAGCGCCCTCCCCCCAACAATCATGATCACTGGGGGTTCAGTCTTGGCAGGACCAAGGGTTTCCCTTTCCGCTGGTGTTCTTACTAGGCTATTCATTGCTATGTATGCAGTTGGAGTCCACCGTCAGTCCATGTATACTCTTTGGGTAGTGGCTTAGTCCCTGGAAGCTCTGGTTGGTTGGAATTGTTGTTCATATGGGGTCTTAACCCCCTTCAAGCTCTTCCAGTCCTTTCTCTGATTACTTCAACGGGGGCTCCGTTCTCAGTTCAGTGGTTTAATGATGGCATTCGGCTACGTATTTGCTGTATTCTGGCTGTGTCTCTCAGGAGAGATCTACATCCAGTTCCTGTCGGCTTGCACTTCTTTGCTTCATCCATCTTACCTAATATCTGTATAGGTATGGGCCACATGTGGGGCAGGCTCTGAATGGGTGTTCCTTCTGCCTCTGTTCTAAACTTTGCCTCCCTATTCCCTGCCAAGGGTATTCTTGTTCCCCTTTTAAAGAAGGAGTGAAGCATCTGCATTTTGGTCATCCTTCTTGATTTTCATGTGTTCTGTGCATCTAGGGTAATTCGAGCATTTGGGCTAATATCCACTTATCAATGAGTGCATACCATGTGTGTTTTCCTGTGATTGGGTTACCTCACACAGGATGATATTTTCTAGTTCCATCCATTTGCCTATGAATTTCATAAAGTCATTGTTTTTGATAGCTGATTAATATACATTGTGTAGACGTACCACATTTTCTGTATCCATTCCTCTCTTTAAGGGCATCTGGGTTCTTTCCAGCTTCTGGCTATTATAAATAAGGCTGCTATGAACATAGTGGAGCATGTGTCTTTGTTATATGTTGGGGCATCTTTTGGGTATATGCCCAAGAGAGGTATAGCTGGATCCTCAGGTAGTTCAATGTCCAATTTTCTGAGGAATCTCCAGACTGATTTCCAGAATGGTTGTACCAGTCTGCAATCCCACCAACAATGGAGGAGTGTTCCTCTTTCTCTACATCCTCTCCAGCATTTGCTGTCACCTGAGTTTTTGATCTTAGCCATTCTGACTGGTGTGAGGTGAAATCTAAGGGTTGTTTTGATTTGCATTTCCCTTGTGACTAAAGATGTTGAGCATTTCTTTTGGTGTTTCTCAGCCATTCGGCATTCCTCAGCTGTGAATTCTTTGTTTAGCTCTGAGCCCCATTTTTTAAATAGGGTTATTTGTCTCCCTGCGGTCTAACTTCTTGAGTTCTGTGTATATTTTGGATATAAGCCCTCTATCTGTTGTAGGATTGATAAAGACCTTTACCCAATCCGTTGGTTGTTGTTTAGACCACACCTTCTGCTGGCAGCTCATATCAAGGACATGGAAGAAGGAAGTTTGCTTTATTAATTTGCCTACTTCTTCAGGATTCCTGCATGTACTGAAGAGCAGCTGAAATATCCAGCCTTATGGACAAAACCGTTGGGGTCCAGGAGTTGCCCCATAAACCACACAAACTCTGACCTCACTTAGAGAGGGATGGTTTTTTGAATGCCCACCCTAAGACTGATCATCAGAGACGTAGCTGAGAATTTGTCAGGCTAGGACCCTGGACATTTTTCTATGTCAGTTTATAAAGCCTAAAACTGTGAGCTCATAGGCAGGTGCTGGAAGGGCTGTCTGTTTGTCAGCCCTGACTCAAGCCATTTTAGACAACAAAGGTTCATACTGACTTTTTATCTGTTTAAAGATTTATTTATTTATATATAAGTACACTGTAGCTGTCTGCAGACACACCAGAAGAGGGCATCAGGTCTCATTACAGATGGTTGTGAGCCACCACGTGGTTGCTGGGATTTGAACTCAGGACCTCTGGAAGAGCAGTCAGTGCTCTTAACCATGGAGCCATCTCTGCAGCCCTCATATTGACCTTTAATTTTTTGGTCCTACATGAAGCTTATAATTATGAAATTTAAGATTAAGAAACCTGACAACATAAAGTATTTCCTTCCAGTATTTCGGGAATGGGTGGGTGGGGGAGCACCCTCGAGGAGGCTGGGGAAGGGGGTGGAATGCAGGGTTATTGTAGGGGAAACTGGAAAGGGGTTAACATTTGAAATCCAAATAAACAAAATAACCGATAAAAAAAAAACATACACAAGTTATGTGATCATTCCTGACCCTGCTGTGTTAAATTATTTTCAGACAACAATGATATGTGACATATTACAGCAAGAATATGAAGTATCTAGCCGGCATGGAACAAAATGGCTACAGCTATGCTAGGGGGATTGGCTTCAACAGGGGTAACTACTGCGTTTTAGACCTTCCATTCCTTGTTGAATTAGCTGTACCACAGCCTATAAGCCATTCTAATAAATTTTCTTTCTCTATATACAGAATCATTCTAGGAGGGATGATTGGTTATGCATTGTTAAATGCAATGCTGATCACGAAACCCCATCACTTCCACAGCAATATGCAAGTGTATGTAAGTTACTGAACAATTGAACAGAAATTAAAATTTACTGCATTTATTGCGTGTGTCAGCAGGCATAGGGAACACCTGGCTGCTTACATCTCTTGGTCTCTATAGAGTAGAGGGAGAACTGAAACCCACTGAGGAGGTCTCTTAAGCGAAGACCAAACTCCTTGCAGTGACACTGGATTCCAGGCTTGTTGTCCTCTTTAGGCCTCACTGTGGTCTATGTACACTCTATGCATTCTCCGCATGCAGGTTCACATGGACTGAATTCAGAAAGGTGGGGTTGGCAGAAAGATGCATGGTTAAATAGCCCACCAGGTTCACATTGTATCAGCTTGATTTAATCTAAGGACAAAGAAGTGGAGTTTCTCTGATGGCTTTCTTCTAAACCCTTGAAAGGATCACTGGGGTTTGACCTCAGTACTTCATACTTCTTGCTGGGTCAGCAACACTCAGGGAAGCTTGAGATTGCCATAGGCACAGTATTATGCTGGATATACTGAGTAGATGATACTAAGATGTTCAGATGGTCATACCCATTTGCATGAGTTCTTAATGTGCACCTAAGGAAAGAGAGATCAAGGTCTTCAGAATAGGAAGATCATTTCCAGTTCTTTTCTACAATTCCAGTCTGAAAGACTGGTAGGGAGAGAATGGTAGATAATCAAGAATTCATAGATGATGCTTTGAAGGAAGTGTGGGTTTCTGTGCTGGTTTTAGACAGAGTCTCAAGTATCCCATGTTGCCCTCTTCCTAGCTGGCCAGGTTCACTTTGAGCTCAGATAAACCTGCTTCTACTTTCCAGTAGACAGTCTTACAAGAGGGGCCTCCAGGGACTGTGAGGACAGCATTAGCCTTTGACAGTTGAGGTGTGCAACCCACAACTATAGTTTTAGCCACTTTGTTCCATGTCTACCAGCTATTTCAGATTGTTGCTGTCTATGGCTGACAATCACGGACACAGAAAAATAACCTGATAGAGAGCAAGGACATGGTGATCACATCCTTTCCTGTTCTGTATGTTCTGGATGAGGCTTGTTAAAATTCCAATATTGCAGAAAGCTTTATATAGGACCCATCACCTTAAGCATCACTGTGCACTGTTCTATCTAAAATGGCCTAATCAGAACTGACCACCAGATCAAACTTCCTGCAATCCTCATATGAGAAGCTTGAGCTTTTTGTTTTGACTCTTTTCTTTCTTTCTTATTTTTTGCTGTATAGGTTGAGAGGAAGATATTTGGGGCCATGGATCTGCCCCCAAAATCTGGGGTATGGATCTGATCAATCAGTGTTAGTGTGTGCACTCAATACAGTATCCATTTTTTACTGTGACAGATGCTTTTGTGTTTGTGGGGAAGCCCATGACCCAGAGCACAAGTGCTGGGTCCTTGCTCTATCCACGTAGTGATATGTATAGCCTCGTCCTACACCTTTATCTGCACCCCCTATATCTCTTGACTATTTTATTTTTCTGATAGAAGCTCAGCTTCTGATAGAAGGCCTGTCAGCAGTGCTCCTTTGGTGACATTGGCGCAGAGATGAGAACCCCACAAGCAGCATGAGGTTCCCTTCATTGGTGGGTCCAATATTGCACTTTCGTCTGCCAACAGGTCTCCACACTATTCCTAGCACCATAAAGACTTCAACTCTTTCAACTAAGGAATTTTCTGGCAATTGTCAATTGCTAAGCACATGACTTCATGAGTGTTCCCCTAACACACACCCATGTTGTAACCTACCATGCAGACTATTTCTTGATGTGATATAAAGCACCCGTACAGAATGAGACAAGAGAACTTTTGACTGCATATTCAATCTGGTGTGAAATCTCAGGAAGGTTTAATGGCTAACATTGGTGAATGAGGACAATTTGAGTTAGGATGAGACATTTTGGGGCAAGATATGGAAGGAACCATTCATTTAGATGCATAAGAATTACTAAGGTTTTTATAATCAAGCCTTGAGGAAAATTTGGCTTTGGAAGCAGGAGATGCTCAGTGACTCTGCCCCAGGAAAGTCTCCTGGAAAGGGCACCTCTGCTTATGCTCATTACAGGGAATACATTAGCAGGGAGGCAAAGTCTGCTCTCCATGACATCTGCTGTCCCTTCTTGGACATTCTATTGTCTCCTAGAGAGTTCTGGCATCCTCTTTGATGTCACCAGTGTTGTAGTGACAACCAGTGCCCTAGTTTCTCTCAGTCTGAGTCTGGCGGTTACAAGCTAAGACATGTTTTCCCGTCTTCGCAAGCATTTTGGGAGGGGGAACGTCGATTCTGGAGAGACTAAAGTGAAGGAGTCTAGCCTTTCGTCTCAAAGTAATGATGGACAAAGACAGCACTTCTGGGGAATGTTGAGTAAGTTCTGGGTAGTGTATTTTGAGCTTCCTGCCAGGGGGGCTGCAGGCTTAAGCTGACCTTTCTAGCAATGGGCCACAACAACTGGAGCATCTGAAAAGAAATTGAATTTCCATGAATATCACAATTCCTGAAAG
This sequence comes from Rattus norvegicus, assembly GCF_021556685.1. Taxonomy (NCBI): domain Eukaryota; kingdom Metazoa; phylum Chordata; class Mammalia; order Rodentia; family Muridae; genus Rattus; species Rattus norvegicus. The sequence continues at coordinate 17,831,815 of NC_141552.1, forward strand.
TCAGGATTTCAGAACTTTAGTTTCCCCATCCCCACTGGGAGGATATGGTAAGGCCAATGCTATTATTCTGTGAACTTCTGGTCTTTACTTTTACAGTGCATTTGTTATGTTACATTGTATAATAACACCATCAGGAGTCATGGAGGGTCCACCTTTTCTGAGTTTAGACAGGGCAGCAATGTACTTCACTATCATTGCTTCTTTAAATTCAGTGGATATCTGACAGTAGGAACAGGGGGAGAATTGTGCTCCAGGCAATAACCTTATGTTCTTCGACCTCCTCTGATTTCTTCTAACTGGCAGGGTCATCGTTAGCTTTATATATTAGAGGTTGTGTGTTACAAACATGTTTCTAAAATACCAAAAGTATTTGGAACATGTGGACCAAGATTCATCCTGTAACCTATTGGAACTTCTCGGGCATTTGGTATTTCAAATAGGGGAACTGATAAGTCTGTTGAACATGTCCTCCATGGAAATGTGTTTTTAATCCAAAGTTGTTGGCCTAGAGTATCAGGGTAGGACATCTGAGTGTCTCCAATCACTCAAGTCTTGTGGATGGTGAATTTATCATCTGAGTTCGAACCCACAGGGGTGAGGGTCCTGAAACCAAGCTGTACCCTGTTCAGCTGATGATAATCCTGGAGAAGCCATCTCCGTGGTCCATGTAAGCACCTGATGTCCGGAATAGGGAACACCTGGATGCTTACATCTCTTGGTCTCTATAGAGTAGTGGGAGAACTGAGATCCACTGAGGAGGCCTCTTAAGCATAGACCAATCGCCTAGCAGTGACACTGGGTTCCAGGCTTGTTCTCCTGTTTAGGCCTAACTGTGGTCTATGTACACTCTATGCATTCTCCCCATGCAGGTTCACTTGTGTTCTTCTACCTACAGACGCTGGGAGAGAAACATCATCCCCTGGCACTGAACTAAGCGAGAATCAGGCCAAGAAGGAAAAGGAGAAGCTGATTAAAGAGCTGCAGCTCATTACCGAGGAGAGAAATGACCTGAGAGATCGCCTGAGGTTTCTGACAGAGAGATCCATGAAGAACAGGTATGAATCGCTCCAAATGGTCTTGTTTCATTCCTGGGTCTGCAAGGTCACCTTCTTCTTATCCCATTAAGGTTTTGGGTTCTAGAAAGCTGTGCCTCCCTAACCACCCTGTGCTAAACCTCACCTCCCATATAGAGGAGATTCAGAACCTTGACCCTTCCTGAGGAGCAAGATAGAAAATGGACTCATCTGCTTAATTTATTGAAAAGCAGATCTTGTGGTCTGAATGAAGAATTCGGGGATAAAGTCAGGGAGAGTGAGTGTCTAGTGTGCATTTGCAAAGCCCTTGACAGATGGTGGCTTTGCAAGATTGTAATTGCAGTGAGTTTATGGTGAGTCTCTGTACTTGCTAGGCAGGGGACTGAGTGCTGGAAGAACCAGGCAGCAGCCCGAGGGGCCTGTTCCCAAACTGTTCATCTCAATGCTTGACTAGAAGGTCTCAGGCTCAGGCCTGTTTGTTATTGTCTGTGTGTCTTGCACTCTGAGACAGCAATGGTGCATGCATTTCTCCTGGTTCTCACAGTACTCTCTGTTTCCATATTTGTTTTTCTCTTTCTCTGATTCTGTTAACTTTTCTCTTTTTTTTGTGGGTGTGTCTCAGTCTGTGAGTCTGTGTGTGCATACATCCAAATGCATATGCACAACTTTTATATGTTTATATTTCCCTCCACACATGGAATATAGGGGTCTATGTCTTGGCCTGAGTATTTACCTGTAACACTTTCATGGTCATGTGAATGCTTTGTTCTGGGAGCCCCACTGTCAACAGTACAGTTCTTTGCCTATGTGGCCACGTTTGTCTGTATATTTGTATTCCTTGTGCAGATTATAATTTTGTGTTGATATATGGTCTGTTATCAAAACAGGAGAAAAGTAATCACCGGTTTCTGGGTGTGTTGGGTGGGGGAGCATGGAGAGGTGTGGCCGAGGCTCTTGATAGCTTAACTGGCTTGACTGCAGATTTCCTCTTGATTGAACAAAGGGAGCCAGGGAAGCCTCCATCTGGATGCCGAGATTCTGGTGTCCTGGACGCAGAAAAACACGTTTCTGAAGCTGAAGAAGATCCAATATGTAGAATTCAGAAGGTGTCCTTCCAGGACTGGTGTAGTACAGGACCCACCCTGAGCTCATATATTCCTAAATGCTGATGTTCATTGTATTCTATCATTTGGGGCCAGGCCACACTTCAGGCCAAATCCATATTATGAAGACCTGGAGAGAATGGAGGAGGCGGTCATGTCAATTCTGCACAACTTAGAGATGGAGAACACTGAGATCCATGAGAACAGCCATAAGCTGAAGAAGGAGATTACCTTCTCTAGGTAAGTCCTGGTCAGAAAGCCTATCACCTGTGGAATGGCCATTTCTGACTTTCTTTGTTCTGGATTGGACGGTCTTCAGCTCTGGTTCTATCTCTTGTGCTGTTTACACATCAGTGTGCCAGGGTCATTAGGACTCAGTTTTCAGTTCCACAAAAGACTGTTCCTCATCCCAGGATTGTCTAGGCATCTGCAGAACGCTCTAGATAGAACAGCACTGATTGAAGTCAGCAGGTTATTAGGCTGACCTGGACCTATGGTGTCATACCAGGTTTTACAAAACTCAGTGTGTGGACCACATGGTTAGCATGACCTTCTCTTGGTTCTACTGACCTCCTTTGAGGGTGTTTGCCCACTACTAATTGATGTTGCCCCCATGCATTGGGCTTTCATGGATAGTTGTAGATCCATGTTCTTTTTGAGAGATGTGGACACTAATTGGTGCTCGGGCCAAACAAACAATTTATTCTTCCCGGAATTTACTCTTTGTGGTTTGTGCAGCAGCCTTATATGTATCGAAATGAATTCTGTTAAGTCTTCATGGGTATCTGGGTCCTGGTGGAGTTAGTGGCACTCGGGAGTGGGAATGGGAGAAAGGGGCAGCATGATCTTACTATGCAGACTGTATTTCCAGAAACCTGCTCAGCCAGCTCCTGATGGAGAACACATGTATGAAGAAGTTGGTCCCACTGAAGCAGGAGAGCAAGGAGGTACATCTTGATTGTGCACTGAACCAGAAAAATTTGGTTGACTTCAACAAGAAAGATAAAGACCAGCAACGTCCAGACCCAGCATCATCTGGTAGGGTTGAGCAGCTGTGTTAGCTTAAAAATATCTGATAAAGTTTGCCAATTTGATACATCTTTGCTCTCTCCTACCACCTTTCTAATTTACACTCACAACCAGCCAACCACCTCATGTAATGGAATTGTTCATTGCTCTGCCTATGCACAAGTATTCTGGGAAGCCAACCACTTTTCAGAAACTGAATTATTTTGCAAGTATATTTGTCTGCTCTTTTTGAAGCTGCAGTATAGAAATGGTGACAGATTAATAACATACCTCATTATTGCATATCCACGTGATAGATTGGATGCTCTGTAGAGTTTTGAACAAGTTCTTGGTTCTTTGACAAATGACACTCTGTGGTCATGTGACTTCTTGTGTGGGAAGCACCTTTGCGGGATAAGAACAAAGTGCAAATGTCAAATTAGAACTTGTCATTGGTTTTAACCTTGGTGACATATGGACATCTACTTTCTTCCTGCAACCCAATGAGGTTCCTTCCATTGCCCTGTTCTTGGTTTGCACTGGTATAAGTCTGGGTCCCATATTGGCAGCCCACATTACTTTGAGGCTCTCTGGAGATTTTGCCCTGCCCACAGAGTTAGCAACAATGATATCAGTTAAAAGGTCCATGTTGACTGTCCAATAGAACTGAGATGGTAGAAGGCAGCCTTCCGACAGCTGCCTTGCATTTCACCACCAAATCAGTGTCTGAAAAACTGCCTTCCTCTCCCAGGTCTCAGAAAGTACAAGAGAGCTGGAATTGGACACACACCAGTAAGAGAGCTTCCTGAGGAATAAGTTGCTTTCTCAGGAGTCCCTGATGACAAACATCCTGAATGGTAACAAATTTTTTGGATGAGTATTCTTCCTCAGAGTTAATTTGTCATTGCTTAGAGACCCTAAATTTATATAACACTAAGCCAGCCAAACTGATTGAGGTCTTACTTTCTTCTCAGAAAACAGCACTTGAGAGACAACTTGGGGGACCGCCCTTCATTATGTGTGCAAGAGGAGAAACAGCAATACATCTGTGCTTCCAAATGTTCGTTAAGATTGTGGTGTTTAGAAATATTTTTGTTATGATTTTAATTGAAATTTTCTTTTTGTTGTTTCATATTTATATGTTCTTGTTACTGTTTTTATCTTTTCAAATATTTTTAAATATTTTAATTTATTTGTTTTAATCCTGTTTTGTTGTAAAAATGAATTCCTTATGAATAAAAATTGAATTCTATCTCTTGACTCTTAAGACCATCATTCTTATTCAAGGGTTCTGTCCCCTCCTGTGGACTTAGAACTGACAGGTGGAGATGGATCTCTGCATGTTCCATGGATCCTGGGCTAATAAGTGAATTCAAAGTCACCAAGGGGTACCCAGTGTGACAGTGTCTTTTGTGTGGAAAATGTGGCTGTTTCTCGGACACACACTTTATGAAGTAATCACTGACATGCTTTACCCAATTGTTAGGGTCCATGTGGTTCTTCTGAGAGAGTAGCAGATGCTCTATCCTGTGAGTCATCACCACAGCTCCTGCAGGTGCTTTTGTCCTTCCACATCATGTACTGTATTAGGTGGACAGGATCACCTCCAATCAAATAGAGAGATCTCAGTAGATGTGTATTCACAGGAAATTTACTGAGCTGTGCATGTTCAATGTGTTAGCTTGCCAGCCATCCCTACAGGGCTCTGGTGTCACCACTCCTCATTGTGGGTCAGGATCATCCTCCAGCACCACTTAGTGTCCATATTAGAGCAGATCTTTCACCTACTATCAATGATGACCATATGTATTCTGCACATCTGACAAAATACAGAATAGAAATTAGCTTCCTGTTGGCCAGATTGGCATAATGAGTTTTTTGATTGTTAGCATGAAAATTATTTTAATCTAAGCAGTTTAGGGAAGAACCTCAAGGACACCCATAGTGAATGCAGCCTGCAGCTGTGAACACAGGTTTCTGTTGGAGAGCAGGCCTGTGCAGGCCCAGAACCTAGGTGGGACAGTTCAAGCTACCCTTTTTCCATGGCCAATCTGGGATCATATTGAGAATGTATTTTTTCCAGGTGACTGATTTCCAATTTATGGAATTGAACTAACTTACTGAGAGTGGAGGTGACTCAGAGAGTTAAAGTACACAAGGACCAATCCAGTATGTCCACAAAAGCTTGCTGTAACCCTGGGCTTTTAAAAGCTCAGCAGCTAGAGAAGCAATGTAGTATTTGGTTATTCTCATGCTTAGGTCTAGTCATTCATTATAAGCTGACCATGACACAAAAAGAGTCATCTGTGTCACAATAGAAGCTAGTTGTAACTAGATTCACCCCCACACTATCACATCACTACCGTATTTGAGGTTCTCAGTTACTATCTAAGAACCTGGAAGAGGCCTGGGTCTTGCTACACAAACTCATAATTTATGTCTTCATGACACTGTGTGCTTTGTCCTGTTGATGCTACCATTGGCATACAATACCTTGGATACTTTGTGCTGACATCTGTCACATGAGACAATAGTTCATGCCATGCCTAACCTGCATAAACTGTCCTTAGAGTACGGTGTAGTCAGAGGGTCCTTTTTTTTCTCTCTGAATTTTCAAAATATTTCCAGTCTTCAGACAAGTCTTCAGCCATTGTCCAGTGCCTGTCTTGAGATGTCCACCTTTTCAGCTGAGTGTCTTCATCCAGGCTGCTCTGTAATTCTGTAGAAGATTAATAGGGTTCCAGCCCTAGGATTTAATTCAGTGTGATTGTACTTTCCAAACATGCTCAAAGCCCTACATTCCACCATAGCCTGTGTGCTTTAGAGATAGAAAATAAAGAACCACATTGCACTTGAAATTTCTCCTCCAACAAAAGGAGAGCCTGCATAGGGCCTTTAAGTAACTCTAAGTCCCAGCTTCTGCATAACTCCCTTCATCGACTCCATTATTGGTGTATTTTCATTACTGCTCACTTTATTTTTGGTGTGCAAAGAATGTGTACCATGTCAGTAAAGTGTGTGTGTGTGTGTGTGTGTGAGAGAGAGAGAGAGAGTGAGAGAGAGAGAGAGAGAGAGAGAGAGAGAGAGAGAGAGAGAGTTTGTGTTTGTTTGTGTTTCTGTGCAGGTGTTTGTGTATGTTCATCCATGAACTCACTATCAATTTTCATAAAATGACTTAGAAGACTGTAATGAAAACTGTCGAGGTGCATGCAGACGTGTGTTACTAGTGTCCCACGGCACCTGGCAGGTAACACTGAAATGGTGGTCTACTATAATACAGCCTAAAAACAGGCTGTGGATGGTTTACACAGAGATTGTGACGTCATCACCACTAGAGAGAGCAGCAAAAGCTTCATTTATCACATGCTGCTGTTACCAAGATGAGGCAAAGCCTTATCCTACAGAGAGTCTGGTATGATTTGATGGCAGGAAATAAACTTAGTACTAAAATCATTCAATTACAAACAAAGAGGATAATACAAAGAGTCATAAGATTATTCTCATAAGAAAATAGATAGTATTTAGACGATGCCACTACAAAAATTAAAAAATATATATGAGGGCCACTAGGCTTTAATGCAGCCTTTCTACCAGACGTTTAATGACGACCTAATAACAATAGTGCTTCAATTATTCCTCTGATTTGAAAGAGAAGGAACATTGCCAAACCCCTTCTCTGAGTTTCTCTTTTTACCTAGAATTCCTGAGTCTGTTGCTTCTTCCATTGTCACCCCATCAATAGAGCTGCAGGGCGAGTCTGTCCCGCCCCAGAGCATATCTGCCAGCTGGAACCTCAAGAGCATCCATAGTGAATGCAGCCTGCAGCTGTGAACACACGTTTCTTTTGGAGAGCAGGCCTGTGCAAGCCCAGGACCTAGGTGGGACAGTTCAAGCTGCCCTTTTTCCATGGCCAATCTGTGTTTGTATTGAGAAAGTATTTTTTTTCCAGTTGACTGATTTCCAACTTATGGAATGGAACTGACTTACTCAGAGTGGGGTTGACTTAGAGAGTTAAAGTACAGAAGGAATAATCCAGATGTCCACAAAAGCTTGCTGTCACACCAGGGCTTTTAAAAGCTCAGCAGCTAGAGAAGCAATGTAGTATTTGGTTATTCTCATGCTTATGTCTAGTCATTTATTATAAGCTGACCATGACACAAAAAGAGTCATCTGTGTCACAATAGAAACTAGTTGTAACTAGACTTATACCACATTATCACATTATTACTATATTTGAGGTTCTCAGGTATGATCTTAGAAACTAGAAGAGGCCTGGTTCTTGCTACATATAGTCATATTCTATATCTTCACAGCACTGTGTGATTTGTTCTGTTAATGCTACCATTGGCATACAATACCTAGGATATTTTGTGCTCACATCTGTGACATGAGACAACAGTTCATGTCATCCCTTACCTGAATAAACTGTCCTTAGAGTACAGTGTAGTCGGAGGGGCCTTCTTTTCCTCTGAGATAGCCAAACATTTCCAGTCTTCATACAAGTCTGTCAGCCATTGTCCAGTGCCTGTCTTGAGATGTCCACATTGTCAGCTGAGAGTCTTCATCCAGCCTGCCCTGTAATTCTGTAGAACATTAATAGGGTTCCAGCCCTAGGAATTAATTCAGTGTTCTAGTACTTGCCAAATATGCTCAAAAACTAGTTTCCACCCTAGCTCTGTGTGCTATACAGAAAGAAAATAAAGAACCCCATTGCACTTGAAGTTTAGCCTCCAACAGAAGGAGAGCCTGCACAGGGCCTTTAAATAACTCTAAGCCCCAGCTTCCCCACAACCCCGTCCATCGATTCCTTTATTGGTGTGTTTTCATTAATACTCACTTTCTTCTTTGTGTGGAAAGAATGTGCACCATGCCAGTAAAGTGTGTGTGTGCGTTTGTGTTTGTGCATGTTCATCCATGAACTCACTATAAATTTTCATAAAATCACTTAGAAGTCCCTAGTGAAAACTGTCGAGGTGCAGGCAGACTCATGTTACTACTGTCTCATGGCACCTTGCAGGGAGCACTGAAATCGTGGGCTACTTTAATACAGTCTAAAACGAGGCTGTGCATGGTTTTCAGTGAAATTGTGACGTCGTCCCCACTACAGAGAGCAGCAAAAGCTTCATGTATCACATGCTGCTGTTACCAAGGTGAGGCAAAGCCTCATCCCATAGAGAGTCTGGTAGGATTTGATGGCAGGAAATAAACTCAGAACTAAAATCAATCAATTACAAACAAAGAGAATGATACAAAGAGCCAAGCAAAGCAAGAGCTGGCTTTTTTTTTTTTTTTTTTGAGAAGATCCACAAGACAGACAAACCACAGAGCCTATATCTAAAGTACCAAATCAGAAATGAAAAGGGGGATATAACAAAGGACACTGAGTGAATTCAACAATCATTAGGGCTTACTTCAGAGGCCTTTACTACAGAAAAGTGAAAAATCTATTTGATACTGGTGATTTTTCTAACAGATAACAAATACCAAGTTAAATACAGATCTGGGAAGGTAATGAATAATTCCCATAAGAAAATAGATACAGTCATTAAAGGCTGCCACTCCAAAAATTAAAAATAATAATAATCAGGGCCACATGGCTTTAATGCATCCTTTCTACCAGACTTTTAATGAAGACCCAATAACAATAGTGCTTCAATTATTCCACTGAATTGAAAGAGAAGGAACATTGCCAAACTCCTTCCCTGAGTTTCTACCTTTACCTAGAATTCCTGAGTCTGTTGCTTCTTCCATTGTCACCCCATCAATAGAACCATTTAAAATGGGATGTAATCGATGTCTGGAGCCTCATTCTTTCCCTTGACCTCCATGCGGTGTCCAGAAGGCATGCCTGTTCTCATGGACATGGACTCATCTCTTTTTGCTGCAGCAAGAAGAAAGCCAGCAGAGAGGGCAGGAGCTTACAAAGAATCAGTAGGATTTCTAGAAAAGAAGCCATCCAGATGTCCATTCTCAGAAAACCCCTGGCTTGCTCTCATGTGACTGGGTCCTCAGACACCAGCAGCCTTAGATGAGACCAAGGAAAGCTGTGCAGAGTCCTGGGTCCCCAGGTTCTTGACCTCCTGAGTGACAGCTGTAGACACGTCCTCCAGGGAATCCTTACAGCTGGTGACATCTGGACAAGGTGAACCAGATGCCAAAATGAGACATGGGAGAGAAATCCTAGGCTGTTTGGAAGGAATCAGTCTCTGCTATTGCTTCTGTCTCTGTGTGCCCTGCTGCTATGATGTTCATGAGGAGCTCTCATGCCAGTGGGTCTCCTCCTAATGTGTTTGTTGTTGCAGATGTCCTGGATGTTCTGGACCCCATCAGAACTCAGCCCGTGCTTAGTCACGGAGGTCAGCACCTTCCTGTCCATCAGGTCATGAGACCTGAGACAGTTGAGGTAACGGCAGTTGGCCTGGGTGAAGTGCTCACAGACTTGGACTCTCTTGCATGGCTGTGGCTTCAAGCAGATCTGTTTGTGGCTGTCTCCTTTGTAGTAACTTTTGCAGGAGAAAAGCATCCCCCTGTACCAGGAAGAAGGCCGGCTCCTCTTGGTTAAGCCCAGAAAGCTCATGATTCTTCAGGACCTGGAAGCTCTGTTCCTAAAAACTTGGTGTGGATATTTGCAGAGGTTTCTCTGGGATTTTGCATAATGACTCTGTCCCAGAAGTTTGAGCTTGCAGAGGCTTGGGCAATCTGTAGCATGGTCCCTGGATGCACTTGAGATTGAAGCCACAGGCTTCAGTAGTAGCCGCCACCTACAGCGTGATCCCTGCCTGATCTCCAGTCTCCAATAGGAATAAGCAGTCTTGCCCAGCAGCTCATAGAGCTCTGCCTCTGGAGCCTGCTCCTACTCTGCAGTTCCTTTAAGGTCATGCAGCCCCTGTGGGTCCACAGGATCTTGGTGATGAAACAGTCTGCCCCAGGATCCCCCATGGTGCACTATGGCTGCAGCTGCTCAGGCTTGTGAGCTGGACTCTGCTTCGTGGAGAAAGGAAACTGGAAAAGGGGATAACACATGAAATGGAAATTAAGAAAATAACCAGTAAAAATTAAAAGAATTAAAGTCATCATCTCAGGAGAATGAGTGGGAAGCCAGGTCCTTAAGCAGGCAGGTTCTCCACAACAATGCATGCTGGGTTCAAGACTGGACATGAGGTGCCCTGAGCTTGGGACTGCCAGGCTCCTACTGGGAAGAGAGCTTTCTTCTTCATTTCAGTAAGTCTCTCTAGTTTTCTTTTAAGGCTTTCATCTCATCATTGACTTTCCCAATGACCTTTTATGACAAGCCATTATGGTTAACAAGAATTAAGTAAGGGCTCATTGAGCTGTTGGTAGTTGGAGGTCTGGGGGAAGCCCTGGACAGAGAGATCTTGCCTGCCAGGGGTGGGATGTGCATGGTGGGAGGGACTAGTGGAGTGTCATTGGCCTCAGTATGCACAGGCTTGGGGCTGGTGCCTGGCTGCCTGGTGCGCCTCTGTGGCTACTTGGCCTGGGTCCCACCGCAGATGCCCATGGTGGTTGCTGGCCAGTTGTGCTTGCTCTCCCTGTCCTCGGGGCTTCTGGCGGGGCTGACCACAGCCTTGAACATGGACAACCATGGACAAAGTGGGCCGGAAATCGGAGGATCATGGGAGCATCTTCAACTTCCCCCTCCCCAAGCACTGGCAGTTGCAGCTGGAGGACAAGCCACTGTGAGTTTCCCCACATCCAGGCAGGTGTTCTGCACCACCAGGAGAGCAAGGGCAAGCACTGCTGCCACCAGTCCCACATGCCCAAGGCCTATTTGCTGACTGGCAGGGCTTCACTTTGCTCTGCCTGGCTCTGCTTTGCCTTGCTCTGCCCTGTGGGCTCTCACTTCTTTGGCCAAAGACTGTTGAGATCCCGGCTTGCCTCACCTTTCAATAGGCACCTCTGTGAAGTGAGGAGAACCAAAGGGACAGAAGGCTGGCCTGGCCCTGGAGACTTGTGTCTCCCCCTCCACCAAAGTGCTTTCCTCAGTTCTCCACTGTGGTTTTAATTTGCAGGGATCCCAGCAGGTGGCAGGCTTTGCTGAGCCTCCCCTGTGAGAAGGGGACAGTGGTGGGACTTATGGTTGTGGGAAGTCTTTTAGGGAGATGCAGGCTTTCTCAAACTCTCCGACCATCCATCCAGTGCCCTCCCTGGTTCCCATTCCCTGTGTTTGTTGCGAAGTCACTTTTCGCTGTCCTGTGTGACTTTCCCTGCAGACTGGGCTCTCCTGCAGGAGATACTCTCACATGCTTCTTTAAAAGCCCCTGTTCCTCAGATCTAGATCAGCTGTGAAAACAGGCTTCTCCATGCCAGGGTGAGAGCTACCCCTCCCAGCTCAGAGCTGCAACACCATAGGATCCTCAGGCCCCAGTGCTGGGTGGGTCCCATGGAAGAGTTAGAGGAAAGCTTCCCTTCTGAGAAATGACTTAACACAGAAGGTTCACAAGTGACAGTCAACCCCCAAGTATTTCTTCCAGGAGAAAGCACTCAGCTCTCCCCTTTAAACAGTTTAGGCTCCCACATGGCCCAGTTTTGTGATTGGGGAAGATTTTCTGGAGCTTAGTTGGCCAGTCAGAGTGGGGCTACATTCTTTTTTTTTTTTTTCTTTATTAACTTGAGTATTTCTTATTTACATTTTGATTGTATGCTCTTTCCCGGTTTCCGGGCCAACATCCTCCTAACCCCTCCTCTTCTATATGGCTGTTCCCCTCCCCATCCTCCCTCCATTACCACCCTCCCCCTAACAATCACGTTCACTGGGGGTTCAGTCTTGGCAGGACCAAGGGCTTCCCCTTCCACTGGTGCTCTGACTAGGCTATTCATTGCTACATATGCAGTTGGAGCCCAGGGTCAGTCTTTGGGTAGTGGCTTAGTCCCTGGAAGCTCTGGTTGGTTGGAATTGTTTTTCATATGCGGTCTTAACCCCCTTGAGCTCTTTCAGTCCTTTCTAAGATTCCTTCAATGGGGGTCCTATTCTCAGTTCAGTGGTTTGCTGCTGGCATTCGCCTCTGTATTTGCTGTATTCTGGCTGTGTCTCTCAGGAGCAATCTACATCCGGCTCCTGTCAGCCTGCACTTCTTTGCTTCATCCATCTTATCTAATTGGGTGGCTGTATATGTATGGGGCACCTGTGGGGCAGGCTCTGAATGGGTGTTCCTTCTGCCTCTGTTTTAATCTTTGCCTCTCTATTCCCTGCCAAGGGTATTCTTGTTCCTCTTTTAAAGAAGGAGTGAAGCATCTGCATTTTGGTCATCCTTCTTGAGTTTCATGTGTTCTGTGCATCTAGGGTATTTCAAGCATTTGGGCTAATAGCCACTTATCAATGAATGCATACCATGTGTGTTTTTCTGTGATTGGGTTACCTCACTCTGGATGATATTTTCCAGTTCCATCCATTTGCCTATGAATTTCATAAAATCATTGTTTTTGATAGCCGAGTAATATTCCATTGTGTAGATGTACCACATTTTCTGTATCCATTCCTCTGTTGGGTTCTTTCCAGCTTCTGGCTATTATAAGTAAGGCTGCTATGAACATAGTGGAGCACGTGTCTTTTTTATATGTTGGGGCATCTTTTGGGTATATGCCCAAGAGAGGTATAGCTCAGTCCTCAGGTAGTTCAATATCCAATTTTCTGAGAAACCTCCAACTAATTTCCAGAATGGTTGTACCAGTCTGCCTCCCACCAACATTGGAGGAGTGTTCCTCTTTCTCCACATCCTGGCCAGCATTTGCTGTCACCTGAGTTCTTGATCTTAGCCATTCTCACTGGTGTGAGGTGAAATATCAGGGTTGTTTTAATTTGCATTTCCCTTATGACTAAAGATGTTGAACATTTCTTTCGGTGTTTCTCAGCCATTCGGCATTCCTCAGCTGTGAATTCTTTGTTTACCTCTGAACTCCATTTTTTAATAGGGTTATTTGACTCCCTGCGGTCTAACTTCTTGAGTTCTTTGTATATTTTGGATATAAGCCCTCTATCTGTTGTAGAATTGGTAAAGATCTTTTCCCAATCTGTTGGTGGGGCTACATTCTTAATCCATACTCATTCACACAACAGAACATCTTCCTCCCCACCCACGAGGCCTTGACTTGAACCCAGGTCCTTCCAGGATCAACAGACCTGAGAGAACAGATTGCAGCACAAGAGAGAAAAGAAGCCAGAATAGTTTAAACTGGAGAAAACCCCCATATAGGCCGTTTATCAACTTTAGGGGTTTGCATATTGTGGACTTCAGAATCTTACGGTCAGATTTTTCTGATTACACCTTATAGGTGAAGCTGAAGTCTACTGAGGGTGGGATCATCCCAGGCAGGGAGGGGATCTGACTCTGCAGACCTGGCCACCCTCTGCATTCTCCCAAAAATAATTTTTAGTCAGCTGTAAATCTGAAGTGAAATTTGTTTTTTGTCAACTCAAACGGTTGACATTTCAAGTCTCACACACCATGTGAGAGACACACATTTATCCACAGGGGATTTGAACTTACTTCTATAGAAATGACTGTGGGCCAACAGAGGGAAAGCATTCTTGCCTTTAGCATTCTGTCTGTATCAGAGACTACATGGACTGGCTTCCTGGACAGACATGTCCAAGCAGACAGACATTGTAATGAGGGAAAACTTAGGCAAGAAATGACCTGGGGACAGTGATTTCAGATTGTGCCTTTAGCCAGGAATCTCTGTTGTCATTAAGGCAAGCAGTCTTGGGCCTGCCAAAACTTGTCAGTATTTCAGGGCTCTTACAACTGCTCCAGGTACTTCTGAGGTGAAAGCCTTTCATTAAAAAAAAAAAAAGTTTATAGAGCAATATTTCTCCACCTGTGGGTGGCAACTGCTTCACAGAGATTGCATATCAGATACCTTGTACATTATGACTCATAAGAGTAGCAATATTATTTATGAAGTAGCAATGAAATAATTTTATGGAGGGGATCATCACAGTATGAAGAGCTGTATTAAAGGGTTGCAGCAGTAGGACTGTTGAGAACCACTGCCATAGAAGCTGACACATGGGAGCAGACTCCTCAGCTGAGTAGAGACCCACGACAAGGGATACTGTGTCCCACCCTAGAACCCAGAGGCAGAATCTACCCCAGGAGTCTGTGGGTCACCTTGTCTTAAATTCTCCCAGGGTCAAGAATAGCATTGATCATCTCAGCAGAGTCAGCTTGCACAGCCCACATCAGGACCATGGCTTCCCTTTACAGAGAAGGATGTGGGTCTGAGTGACAGACAGTGAGACTGAGGGGACTCTGATACTCATTTCCTTTGAGCTGTGGTTTCTTCACCTGTAAAATGGGGGTGTTTCTGCTGAATTGGGTTGTTGTGGAGATTAACAGAACATACAACCTGCTCAGTGTCTGCCTGGCATGGACCCTGCTGGTTAAATGGAAGCTGTCGATGATGACGAGATTAAAAGTAGAATTTCTAGCCAGATAGTTTTAGTTGTGGGGCGCCATACAAGTGTTCTAAGCATTTTCTGATTCTAAGACCGCCTCACCTTACAACCTAAGGCTCTTGATTTAAATTTTAAAAAAAGAATAAATATAAAATACCAATATGAAAAAATCATAATGAGAAATGAGCTAATTCCTGTGAAGTCATTTAGCTTTACATTTTCTGCTTCTATTTCCAAGGCATCTAGAGTAGCACTATCCGAGATCCTAAAGCCTTCTCTTATGGTGCTACCCATTCATTCCTCTCTCCTTGAGGACTTCTCAGGTGACTTACCAGAATCAGATGGCTTTTAAGATTGTTCCCATCAGATGTGACCTCTTTGTCCATGGGCCTTCCCAAAAGCTGCAGGGCCAACCTGTTGTTTTACAATCCAAAATTCCAGACATTAATTTTACCAATGAAGTTTCAGGAGTCAGATGCTGAAGTCAAGTAAAGCTCCCAACTGTCTTTCCTGATTCACTGACCTCCCAGAAGAAGAGCAGTCCTGTTCCCTCTGAACACTTTCTTAAAAATCCTTTAACTCAAAAACTTTCCATTGGTTTAGTTATCTAGATTTCCTTTCACGTTGTGTCTTGATCTGCTGGACCTAAGTGCACTTTTTACCTTTGCCATAAATGTGTGTGGTAGGTGAGCCATACCGTAATTAAGTCCATGTTTACATGAATAAACAACTCTTGCTTTAAATGTCTGTGCCATGGCCCTGCTATACCACACACTAGTTTTTCAGTAAATAATACATTCTTGGAGATCACAGTGTGATCAAATATTTTGTAACATGATTTAGTAACGTTCCCTCGATTTTATAAATCAATTTCTTTGACGAGGATTCTGGGTGTTGTCTGTCAGGTCTGAGTGCATCATCTTGGGAATCCCAAGGAACATCAAACTTGGACTTTTGAAACTGTTGCATATGGCCAACCTGGAGCAAAAACCACCCAGGAATCTACTGATACTTGACACACATTAATTCACCTGCCTTTTTCATATAGTTTATGGCAAGAGGTCACCATTCTTGACCTTGTTCATTATAAAACGTGGTGCTAAATGTAAGAGTTGGGGTCAAGGAGATCACCTCACAAATCACAAAATACCCATCTCAGATAACCATGTATGGTTTATTGAATACAAAACATCCATGAATTTCAGGACAGAATTAAAAGTCCAAACCTAAGGATAATAGAATAGAAGAGAATTTAGATTTCCAGTTCACAGGTCCAGTAAGCATATTCAGTAAATCATAGCAGAAAACATCCATAAGGTAAAGGAAGAAAAGGCCATGAGGGTACAACAAGCCTACAGAACGTCAATTTAATCATACCAGAAACAATTCCTCCATTAACATAATAATTAAAACACTGAATGCACAGATCAAAGAAAGATCATTAGAAGGGGTAAGGTATAAATAACCAGTAACAAATAAGTTCAGACCTATCTGAATTACACCAGACTTCTCAACAGAGACTCCAAAAGCCAGAAAATCTTGGGCAGATGTAATGCGGACCAAGGATCCTATACCCAGCATAATTCTCAATCACCATAAATGGAGAAACCAAAATATTTCATGACAAAACCAAATTTAAACAATATTTTTCTCTAAGAAAGCACAACAGAGGATTGTAGTAGGGAAACTCCAAGACAATGAGCTAAACTATACCCAAGAAAAACCAAGAAATAAATCATCTCTCAATAATTTCATAAAATGAAGCACACAATCACCATTTCACCCATAACCAGAAAAAGAAGAGAAAGCAGCAACTATTGGTCTTTAATATCTAACCAGACCCTCTGTCACCAATCCCCCAGCTCCTAGGGAATAAACTGCCAGCCAAAGTATATACAGGGTCTATGGTTCTAGGTAACTGTGTAGAAGGGGACTGATTTAAGTGGCACCCATGTGGCGGGAGGCCATTGTCTACGCTGAGGCCTGTTGCCCACCAAAAGCAGATGCTGGAGTTGTGAGGTGGGAATGGATATGTGTAGGTGGGGGAACACTGTCATATAGGCAAAGCTGAGCAGAAATGGGATGTAAGATATGATGAGGGGAGTGTGGAAAGCAGGACAACAGTTGAAATGTAAATAAATAAAATAACCAATTAATAAAAAAATAGCCAAAAATAAAATAAAAAGTGAAAAGGTAAAAGAAAACTTACACCAAAACAAAACAAAAGAAATACTTGTAGTGGATTGGCCTAATTCTGCTTGTATTTTAATGCTAATATGTAGAACTCAAGACTGGTTAACCTCCAAAAACTGACCCTGCTCCCAGTTAACTGTGATTATAAAGAAGCCAACAGCCAACAGCTGCACAGCAGAGAGATGGGGGAGGTGAGCTTTGAGGGCTTTGCTAGAGAGGATCATGAGGAGGGAAGAAGGAGGAAGAAGCTGCCAGAGAATAAAGGAAGAACATGTGTGATGGAGAGGAGAGAGGAAGAGGACAGCAGCCATGGTTAAGGGAGAGGAGAGCCTGTTCCTGAGGGGTGTCCAAGTGCAACAAAGAGCAGCCAAGATGCTACACAGTCAGTAAGAGTTGAGCGTTATTGTTTGGAAAGTAGATCTGATACCATGGAGGGCAGGCAGCTGCCCAGCTACTGTGCTGATTAAGGCATATGATGAACAAATTTACAAAATATGTATAACCAGTAAGGAGCTCTATAGAGGATCCTAAAAGGAATACTTTAGTTTGAAGAAAAGGATAAAATACCAGAGCAAACAGGAAATAATTAAACAAAACTAGAACAGTCAATCAAAAGAAGCCAATAAAACCCACAAAAATTAACAAAATTAAATACATAGGTTTAAATAATATTTGCATGTCACTAAACTCAATTCCCCAGTGAACAGACATTATTTAGCCAGAAACAGGATCACCATCATGAGAGATGTAGAGGATATACTAGGGAAACAGACCTAAGACACAGGTCCCTATAGCAATTCTATGCAGTTTCTCTATCCAGCTGACAGAATAGATTTCAAACCAATCCTGTCCAGAAGATATAAGGACATTCATTTCATACTTTGCAATTACCAAAAGATACTACAATCTAAATATATACATATTAAACACAGCAGTCACAAATTTAAATATATAATTATCAGATAGATCTGAAATTACCCATTAGCTATAATAGTGGTTGTGATTGTTTTTAATAGTCTATTCTGACCACTTGGCAGATCACATGCAAATAAACAAAAGAGGAGGAGCAGAATTCAGTGACATCATCAGTCAAATGGACCTAACAAACTACACTGAACTATACATATATTTTCTATCAGCCTGTGGATCTGTCTCCAAAATTGACCACGGATTAGGACACAGAACAGCCCTCAGGAAAGATAAGAAAGCTGAAGTAGTGTCATGCATTCTATCGAAGCACAAAGGAATCAAACTGGTATCACACAATAGAAAGTGCAGTCAGTACACACTCTCGTGGAAGGTCAGCAACACAAACAACACACTACTGAAAGGGCCAAGGGAGAAACACATAAGGAAAAATTAAAATCCTAGAAATGAGTGACAATGAAAACACAACCACCACAGATCTATGCGATACAACATAGTTTTAGGAATTATGTTGCAGTCAGCAAAGCCAGAGCAGTGGACCCATCTAATCCCTTTGTCATGCATCAGAAGTAGAGAATGTGGAGTGTGTCCTGTTGGGTTAATGCCTTGAACTGGCTCACCACATCCCCAACTTCCCTTTGCAATGATAACATATTTTTGGCATTACACATTGGATGTATGGAATTTGCCTTTTGATTTCATAGGGGAATAATTAAGGGACTTCCTGGAGGGTCGAAAAGCACTGTGGATAAACTGTGTAGAGACCGAAAGACTACAGGGGTTTTGGAAGCTGAGCTAATGTATTTTTATTATGATATGTTTAAGAATCTATGGGGAATTGGGAGTGGAATATGGTGATTTGAATGATAATGGCCCCCATAAACTCACATATATGAATGTTTGTTGCTGGTTAGTGGAAATATTCGGGAAGAATTATAAGATACGGATTTGTTGGAGGAGTGTATGGGATTGGGCTTTGAGGTTTCCAAATTCAACACCATCTATAGTTAACACTTTCTCTGTCTCCGACTTGCACATAAGATGTAAGCTCTCAGCCAGTTCTCTAGAAACATGGTGTCCTACCTGCTGCCGTGTACCCCAGCATAATATTCATAGACTCTTGATCCTTGAAACTGTAAGCTGAAATAAACTCTTTCTTCTACAAGTTCCCTTGCTCATGGTGTCTCTTCACAGCATAGAAAAGAAACTAAGATTGGAAGGAACAGTTAAGTGAAAAATTTCTCAATAATATCCTGGAAAATAAAATTCAGACATTTACCAAAAGTGTCAGGTACCGTGATCAAGCTGGCTTGACTGCAGAGGTGCAAGAATGTTTCCACAAATACAAATGAATAAACAATTCACCACAGAAAACCAAGAACAGGAAACACATGATCACTGCAGTAGAGGCAGACAATCTCTTTGGCAAAATCCCACAGTGATTAATGCAAAAGTCCTGGAGAATCTGGGATATGGAGAAGACATACCTTAACATTCTGAAGGCGATATGCAAGGCCAACAGCATCCTAACTGGAGGAAATCATAATGGATTTCCACTAAAATCAGGAATAAGTCACAGATGTTCATTCTTTTCATCTAATTCAACTAGTATGTGTAGTCTTATCCAAACAATATGACAAGAGAGAGATGGAAAGGCATGTCAATATGAAAGAAAGCAGTCAGAGCATTCTCATTTGCAGGCGATATGATCCATATATAAAGACGACTACGAAACCACTAGCAAACTCCTATGGCTCATGGACACATTCACTAAAATCACAGTAAAATCAATAGAACTCCTGTATACCAACAATAAATATGACGAAAGAAGCCAAGAAAACAAACCCATTCAGAATAAAAATCTTGTAATATCTAAGGAATTAAAGACTTGTTAAAATGAAATCATTAGGAAAAATAAAAAAAAAAACTGAAGAAACCAGAAAATGAAGAGGCCTCTCATTTTCATGTATCAGTATGATTTATATTATTATATCGAATCCTACCAGAGTCATCTACAGGTTTAAATCCATCCCATTATAATCCCAATACAGATCTTCATGGGAATGAAAAAAAAAATCTCAGAACTCACATGAAAGCACAACTGAGCAGGGCAGTCAGACACTGCTAACTAATAAGACAGTAAAGCACTGCGGGAGGCATCACCTTTAATGATTTCACCTTCATTTTGGGGAATAGTAAAAAAGAAAAACCAGCATGTTAATATCATGAGAGCAGACACAGTGCCTAATGGAATAAAATTGAAGAGCCTGATATTGGCCTATGTTCTTATCAGCATTTGGGTTTTGAGAAAAAGGAAAACAAACAAACAAAACAAAAAACTCACAACCCCCCCTCCCACCACCACACACAAGTGCAGTTTTCAACCTGTGGGTTGCAAGCCCTTCAGGGAACAATCACATATGAGACATACTTTATACATTCTATTTACATTACAATTCAAAACAGTAGCCACCTTACATTTATGACTTAGCAACGAAATAATTTGGTAGTTGGGGTTGGTTACCACAATGTGAAGAACTGTATTCCTTGAGTTGTTCTTGGTCATAGTATTTTTCTGCAGTAACAGAAATGTGACTGATATATAAACTGGTACCGAAGTGAGTGGAGATGTTTGTGAGGAATCTCTTGATTTTTTGGAGGAGGGTGGGAGACTTTGGATTGGGAAAACTGTTGAATTATTTAAGGAGATCTTAACAGTTCTTTTAGTTTTTCCACATGGGAGACATAAGTATTGTGAGTCTGTGCAAAATAGAGCCTCTCTGATGAGACTTCAAAGGATGGCAGGAACTCTATTGGTGACTGGCTTAGAAGCAATTGATATAATTTGGCAAACAATCTGTCTCTTTTCTGCCTGTTTACTAAGAAGTGACCTGAAGATAAATAAAAAGCTAATTGACTAATTGTTTTGAGCAAACTTCAAGGGGTAGATATCCGGTGACCTTCCTCATATGGTAGGAATGTGTGTTTGTATTTTTCATTGTTAATGTAGCCGGGACTTCAGTTAATCCCTCCACATTCAGGGTCTGGAGGCATAGGAAACTGCAAGATCTCCCAGGATTTGGAAAATGTCCCAATTGTTGTAAGGTCCCCAAAACATGTTGTCACCCCACACACATTGGGAAGCAACTTAAAGGAACATGACCCCCTCATTCTCAGGAGGAAGGGTGGGTGGGTGGTTATTTGTCTGCTGTGGGCTGTAGATGATTATTGTCAGTTAGGGGGTTGGTTGCAAGTTCTTACTGGCCATGGTGAGGGAGGAAACAGTAAAGCAGATTCGAATCAGGGATGTCTTTCTTCCTTTCTCTTTCTCTCCTCAATTCTCTGTCTAATGTTGTGGGAAATCAGGAGAAGGGACTAAAATGACAAAATCATAGATCACTGTATCTCTATTTATACTAGAAAGCAATACCAAGTCTCAAATATTTTAGGATGGCATGGATTTTTGAATGATGATAGAATTTAAAATTGTACTTGCATAAATGATTCAATTCATTTTTAAGATATAAGTATATGCAACTTATTCAAAATGTGGTGTAAAATTCTAATTTTATAAAATTACTACTGCACACTGCCGTGGATAATTAAGGAATTCAAGCTATTACTTTCCAACTATAAACAATCAGTCTTCCAGTCATGTTAGGTACTGCTTTAGTTAGGTACAGAAATAAGCTTTATTTAACTTCCTGTGTATGTTTTTAAAGTTAAGTAGGAAGTAAATCCCTTGGGAAAAAAAGCCACATTTGTGCACTGAGATAGACATTACATACAAAGGTGGTTCTCAAATCCTTTAGAGATCTGAAAAATCTGCCATTTCAGATGTCCTAATAGTTAAAGGCTTTTCACAGTGGGAGAGACCTCAACTCCTGGTAGTGTCCCCAGTCTATTCTGAAAAAGATGATGGGCTCTAAAGAACCATTGGGTGAAATACTACCTACTTACCTCTACTGCTGCCAGAAAGCTGTCCAGACTGTGCAGAAGTTGATCATGGGGAAGTCTGTGTCCCAGTTTTTGGAAAAAAAAATAGGATAGTCCTTCAAGTGACCTGCATCAAAGGATTGTTGTCAGAGCTCCTGGCCCAGTGAGTTGAAGGTGGATGCCACAGTGACACAGGAATATTTGCTGACTGACTCCCAGGGTAGCCAACAATTTCTGTCATTTCTTTAGATTTGGAAGCTGTTTGCTCTGAATTTCCTTTTATTCAGGCAACATTTCTCCTCCTCAGATCTTGGATGGGGTTGAAGATTAGATAGTTTAGTCTTAACCTTTTCTTGTTATGAGAATCAGAAAAACAAACTTGTTTACCATCGTGCAGAAATGTGACAGCCAGGAACCTGGACAGGAAAAGGGTGGGCATGGGAGGCTCAGAAAGCAGGGCTCTATGGACACTCCACAGCAGTATCAAAACTCCTGCGATAAACCGCTCTGGCACTATAAGTCCTGAGAGAGGATGGGGATGCCAGGAGAGTGTGCGTGGTCTGCCCACTGCCTGGGACTTTTAAAAGCTTGTACCACCCCCGAGCACATAGAAGAGCTTGAGCAGAAAGAGGCCGATGCCCAGAAGCCGCTGCTGTGGTAGGAGGCAGTTATGGCGGTTGGAGGTGGGGGTAGAGGTGGAGGAGGGATGGGAGAAGACCGAGGTGTTTCCCCAAAAGACAAGAACAGACATCATCCTTACTACTCCAGAACCCACGCCAATCCCACCCCACCCCTAAAATGCCCAGTCCACTGCCAAACGTCCCCATGCCAAGCATTCACTGCTTTATCCCCACTGTGCTCATTTCTTATTTTTTTTTAACTTCTTATTTATTCTCTGTGAACCTCACATCCTGCAGCTCAACTCCATTCATCTGCCCTACCCTCAGGTCTGCACTCCACCCTTGCATCCTGCTCTAAATCAGAGCAAAAATAATCTTCGTGTGGAAGCTGAATAAAGAAAAAGAAAAAGAAAATTTGTACGCAAAAAATGTGTCAAATTTTAAGGATGAAAGACATAAACGCTTAAATTGTTTGGAATTAATGAAAGTACATTTGGTCTCAGAAGACTTATTATGGTTAATAAATGCAAGTTATGATAGATAAGGGATACAAAGCTTAAAAAGTGATAGAAAATGATTTAGGTACAAAATTTTAGACTAGTATAATTTAGATAATGAAGTACCTTCTCCAATTTTGCAAAATACGAATGGACAGAATATTGTGACAGTAATTCTTACCTGATGCATCTCATAAGTTTTCTTATTTTATCTAGCTTATTAATGTTAAATTAAAGGTATTTCTTGGAGTAAAAGCGGAAATGCTGAGGTGACCTCTCTTTGTACTAAGGTGTGTCAACTTTCAATTGTTAGTTCTGTACTGGCAGTGAGCTAAGTGCTGGCAGGATTTCTCTTGTCATTTCTATGTCCCATCATCAGCTTTGCTATTTTGTGGATGTTTGTCCTTCTCACCAGCTCAACACAAGCTAAGAGATGTATCAGGTGTTGTCTCGCTGCCGATTGGATGTAATAAAGATCTGATGGCCAAGAGCTGCTTTAGGAAGTATGTGGGTAGAACTTCCGGGCATAGAGAGGGACATAGGCAGAGGCAAGCTGAAGCAGGAGATTCAGAGTAGACATGGACAGGAAGAGATATGGAACAGACCACGGCAGAGGGGTAAAGAGCTAAGCAGCAGGTGGGTCTCAATGGTAGAAGAATGGGGTTAATTTTTAGAGAAGATGAGGGACTGCCCAGTGAAAGGCCTAAGATTCAAACTTTGTTCGAATTCTCCATGTCCCATTTACACCTCAGGCAGCTCTGTGAAAATAGTACCCAATACAGTATTAACATGGCTTTGAGCCTGTGGTGTGGTTACTTTTGGTCACTGTTCCTCAAGACTGCAGGAGAAGGAACAACACACAGGGCAAATACATGAAAACCATGTGCAGCTTAGAGTGGAAAAGATCACTAAGAAGTTTAATGTCACAGCAAAGTCATGTGCTGAAGAGGAGGGTGACATAGTTAAGGAGATGAATGTTATTAACGATAACCCTCCTGCCTCTGTACTGTAGAGATGTGGAAGGTGTCCTCAAGGCAAGACTCTTACCAATTAAAGTTCCAACTTGGAAAAGGGAGCTCAATAGATTTCGTGCTCCTACAAAGCAAGTGCATAGGGAAGCTGCTGCAGTTGTCATCCAAGCAGGCAGCTGACAGGTCAGTGCACCTCATGTGGCACTGAATTTGGAGGAAAAAAGATTTTAAGATTCAGGATGACATGAACAGGACCAGGCGACTCTCGCATTTATGTTTTTATTATTTGAGGCTTGAATTAGAATGATACTCATAGTCTGATGTTTTTTAGTTTTCTTTCATTATTTTATCTACATTTCCAATTTATCTCCCACTCCATGTTCCTCTACATGAGTCTCTCTTCTGTCCCCCACACCCTCTCCCTATGAGATTGCTCCTCCACCCACCAATTCACTCCCGCCTCAGAGGCCTAAGTTCCAATATCATGGTTCATGAAGCTTCCTCAGAAACAAGGTTCTCCCATCCCAGTGATCCCAGATAAGCTAGTCCTCTGCTACATATCTACCTGGAGCCATGGGCACACCCTGATTCTTTTATTAGTTACCTTAGTTAAGGTGTCTCTTCACCTTAATTCAGGCTTAAATTCACTTTGCATCCCAATTGCTGTCCTTTCTCTTGTTACTTCTCTCCCACAGTTCCTCCCCAATGTCCTCACACCATCTCCTCTGAGAGAGTAGAGGAATATCCCTCAGAGTGTGCCTCCACCAAGACACATCAAGTTTTTGTAGGGCTGGTGGACCTTCTCCCACTGAGGCCAGGGAAGACACCTGAGTTAGGGTATCAGATTTCACAGACAGGCAAACCTTTGGGGATAGCCTCGGCTCCAGTTACTTACAACAGGGTATGTAATACTGTATTAAACTTATTAAGGTTTATTTACCTTCACCTGGCAACTCATCCTGAGAAACAGTGCTCTGGCCTGATGCTTTTGTGTTCAGCCCTATCTTCCTCTTTCTTCTGTGCTTACCACTGTAACACAGGAGAAGCTTCTAATATTCATGTTGCCAGATCTTTCCGGTCTTGGGGGATAATTCTATTCTGAGTTGTATATGGATGTAATATCTTCTTTACGTATGATGAATATATACTTCAGGAAAGGACTGCTTCCTTGTTTCTATTAAGATCTAATATGACGAAAGGATTCTGATTAATATTCCAGAATCGTAGGCCACCAGGTTGGTATGTCATCACTCACTGAAGTGAGGTGAATTTTATAACACCTTTTGGCCACCCACTTTCAATGTCATTATGTGGTATTGCCTTAGGTTCTTTTCTACATTCCCCTGCCTTTGGCTGAGTATATGTTTGAGGTCTCTCTGTGACTGTGCAAAGAAGTAAGAGCTAGGGCTGGGCCACAAAATAAGAAAGTACTTGTTCATCCAAAAACAAAAACAAAAAACAAACAACCAAAAAAAGCTCTAGGGTAAAATATCGGTGCTAGTGCTGAACTGAACTGCCAGAGGTAATTTTTTTAAAGTAAATAACACTATCTTGGGGCTGATAATATGAATCAAATATCCTGCAACATAAGTTTGCAATGTTGCCTGCATTTTACAAATCAAGTCTGACCACCGTTTTGGTTCTTTCCAATCATGTCTGAGTGCATCATCACGGGAACCCCAAAGAAAATCAGAAATGGGTCCTTGAAGCTGATGCACAGGGCCAGTATAGACCTGAATATTACAGAGGACACCTTGATTCTTAACACAAGGGATCATTTCTCCATCCCTCTTGTCACATAATTTATGACAAGATGTCACCTTTCCTAACCTTAGCTTCTTTTCCTAAGTGCTGCTGAAGGGAACATTTGGTGTCAAGAGGTCTGGACTCAGACCACAGGAACACTGAATTCATTTAAATAGGTGTAGTTTATTGAATGCACACACCAATACAGTTCAACCAGAGCAACAGCTCACAACTGTGTACTGGACATTGCTAGGCCCAGCTCATTGCAAAATCCACATGGGCTAAAGCACAAGTGCTGGAAATGCTGCTGTCTATGGGCCCTGACTCGGGTCATTTTACACATAATTGTTCCTATTTTCCTTGAATCTAATGGGTCCTATGTGAAGCTCATAGTTGGGGAACTTGTTAAGATTAACAAACCTCGTAACATACAGAATATAACAGGGTATGTGACCTGCACCACACAGTTCAATGTCAGGTTTTTTTGTTTTTTGTTAGTTTGTTTGTTGGCATCCATGATGTAGAGGCGTATTACAGAACAATAGGAAAGAGCTGGCTGCTGTGTAACAAATTTGCTGCTATTAAGGTAGGTATGGGGGCAAGACCTCAGTAACAGCCCTTAAGATGGGAAGGAGATGATGTGTTTGATATCTGAAAGGAGCTGCCTCAGCTGTGTTTTTCTGCCTGCTCAGTGCCCATTCACCATCACTCTGTCCCTGAAGAGGACCTCAAGGTCTGCCCCCTGCTGCCTGTGAGCCAGGACTAGGCACAGAAAGGCAAGGCCACAGCACTGGTTTCCAATTCCTCAGTAATGCTGGATTTCCAATAATGTACTTGTATACACAAATACAGTGTGGTAAGTTACAATATATACTAATCATTTCTTACATAGGGCAACAGTTGATTGACTACAACTAATTCTATTTTAAAAAAAGAAAAGAAACCTGGCTCTGTGGAAATATACAAAGAAATATCTACGATGTTGGGCAATGAATTCTGCCATGGACTGAACTCAGAAAAGAGGGGTTGTGAGAAAGATGCATGGTCAAATAGCCCACCAGGTTCACATTGTGTCAACTTGATTTAATCTAATGACAAAGAAGTGGAGTATCTCTGATGGCTTCCTTCTAATCCCTTGAAAGGATCCCTAGGGATTGGCCTCAGTACATCACACTTCTTGATGGGGCAACAACACTCAAGGAAGCTTGAGATTGTCATAGGCACAGTATTATGCTACATATACAGAGTAGATAATACTACGATGTTCAGATGATGATATCCATTTGTATGCACTCTTAAGGTGAACCTAAGGAAAGAGAGATCAAGGTCCTTAGAATGGAAAGATCAGTCCCAGTTTTTTTTTTCTACCATTCCAAACTGAACGACTGGTAGGGAGAGAATGGTAGATAATCGAGAATTGGTGGATGATGCTTTGAATGCCGGTGGGTTTCTGTGCTGGTTTTAGACATGGTCTCAAGTATCCCATGTTGCCCTCTCCCTGGCTGGCCAGGTTCACTTTGAGCTCAGATAAACCTCCTTCCACTTTCCAATAGATAGGCTTACAAGAGTGGCTTCCAAGGACTGTGAGGACAGCATTAGCCTTTGACAGTTGAGGTGTGCAACCCACAACTATAGTTTTAGCCATGTTTTCCCATGTCTACCAGCTATTTCAGAGTGTTGCTGTTCTATGCCTGACAATCGGGGACACAGAAAAATAACCTGATAGAGAGCAAGGACATGGTGATCACATCCTTACCTCTTCTGTACGTTCTGGATGAGGTTTGTTAAAATTCCAATATTGCAAAAAGCTTTATATAGGGCCCATCACATCAAGGGTCACTATGTACTGTTCTATCTAAAATGTCTAATCAGAACTGATTACCATATAACACTTCCTGCAGTCCTCATATGAGAAACTTGGGATTTTGTTTTGACTTTTTCTTTTCTCTGTCTCTCTTATTTTTTGGTATATAAGTTGAGAGAAAGATAGTTAGGGCCATGAATTTGCCCCCAAAATTTGAACTACGGATGTGATCAATCAGTGTTAGTGGGTGCATTCTGTAAAGTATTCATTTTTCACTATGATAGATGCTTTTGTGTTTGGTGTGGTGGCCATTTCCCAGTGTACAGGTGCTGGGACCTTGCTCTATCCACTTAATGATGTTTATAGCCTCATTTTAGACCTTTCTGTGCACCCCCTATATCTCTTGACTATTTTATTTTTCTGATAGAAGCTCATGGTATATCTTACTCAGGCCTGTGAGCAGTGCTCCTTTGGCGACATTGGTGCAGAGAGGAGAACCCCACCACCAGCATGAGGTTCCCTTCACTGCTGGCTCCAATATTGCATTTTCCTCTGCCAACTGGTCTCCACACTTTTCCTAGCACCATAAAGAATTCAACTCTTTCTCCTAAGGAATTTTCTGGCAATTGTCGATTGCTAAGCACATGACTTCATGAGTGTTCCCCTAATACACACGCATGTTGTAACCTACCATGCAGACTATTTCTTGATGTGATATAAAGCACATGTACATAATGAGACAGGAGAACTTTTGACTGCATATTCAAGCTGGTGTGAAATCTCAGGAAGTTTTAATGGCTAACATTGGTGAATGAGGACAATTTGAGTTAGTGAGACATTTTGGGGCAAGATATGGAAGGAAACATTCATTTAGATGCATAGGAATTACTAAGGTTTTTTTATAATCAAGCCTTGAGGAAAATTTGGCTTTGGAAGCAGGAGATGCTCAGTGGCTCTGCCCCAGGAAATTCTCCTGGAAAGGGCACCTCAGCTTATGCTCAGTACAGGGAGAACATTAGCAGGGAGGGAAAGTCTGCTCCCCATGACATCAGCTGTCCCTTCTTGGACATTCTATTGTCTCCTAGAGAGTTCTGGCATCCTCTGTGATGTCACCAGTGTTGTAGTGACAACCAGTGCCCTAGTTTCTCTCAGTCTGAATCTGGCGGTTACACCCTAAGACATGTTTTCCCGTCTTCGCAAGCGTTTTGGGAGGGGGAACGTCGATTGTGGACAGACTAGAGTGAAGGAATCTGGCCTTTCGTCTCAAAGTAATGATGGACAGAGACAGCACTTCTGGGGAATGTTTAGTAAGTTCTGGGCAGTATATTTGGAGCTCCCTGTCAGGGGGGCTGCAGGCTTAGGCTGACCTTTCTAGCAATGGGCCACAGCAACTGGAGCATCTGAAAAGGAATTGAATTTCCATGAACATCACAATTCCTGAAAGTCAGGATTTCAGAACTTTAGTTTCCCCAACCCCACAGGGAGTATATGGTAAGGCCAATGCTATTATACTGTGAATTTCTGGCCTTTACTTTTACAGTGCATTTGTTAGGTTACATTGATATAATAACACGATCAGGAGTCATGGAGGGTCCACCTTTTCTGAGTTTAGACAGGGCAGCAATGTATTTCACTATCATTGCTTCTTTAAATACAGTGGACACCTGACAGTAAGAACAGGGAGAGATTGTGCTCCAGGCAATAACCTTATGTTCTTAGACCTTCTCTGATTTCTTCTAACTGGCAGGGTCATCATTAGCTTTATATATTAGAGGTTGTGTGTTACACACATGTTTCTAAAATACCAAAAATGTTTGGAACATGTGGACCAAGATTCAGCCTGTAACCTATTGGAACTTCTGGGGCATTTGTTATTTCATATAGGGGAATTGATAAGTCTGTTGAACATGACCTCCCTGGAAATGTGTTTTAAATCCAAAGTTGTTAGCCTAGAGTATCAGGGTAGGACATCTGAGTGTCTCCAATCACTCAAGTTTTGTGAATGGTGAATTTATCATCTGAGTTCTGAAACCACAGGGGTGAGGGTCCTGAAACCAAGCTGTACCCTGGTCAGTTGATGTTAATCCTGGAGAAGCCATCTCCATGGTACATGTAAGCACGTGATGTCCGGCATAGGGCACACCTGGCTGCTTACATCTCTTGGTCTCTATAGAGTAGTGGGAGAACTGAGATCCACTGAGGAGGCCTCTTAAGCATAGACCAATCGCCTAGCAGTGACACTGGGTTCCAGGCTTGTTCTCCTGTTTAGGCCTCACTGAGGTCTATGTACACTCTATGAATTCTCCCCATGCAGGTTCACTTGTGTTCTTCTACCTACAGACGCTGGGAGAGAAACATCATCCCCTGGCACTGCCCTAAGCGAGAAGCAGGCCAAGAAGGAAAAGGAGAGGCTGATTAAAGAGCTGCAGCTCATTACCGAGGAGAGAAATGACCTGAGAGATCGCCTGAGGTTTCTGACAGAGAGATCCATGAAGAACATGTATGAATCGCTCCAAATGCTCTTGTTTCATTCCTGGGTCTGCAAGGTCACCTTCATCTTATCCTATTAAGGTTTTGGGTTCTAGAAAGCTGTGCCTCCCTAACCACCCTGTGCTAAACCTCACCTCCCATATAGAGGAGATTCAGAACCTGACCCTTCCTGAGGAGAGAGATGGACAGTGGACTCGTCTGCTTCCATTTATTGAAAAGCAGAATTTGTGGTCTGAATGAAGAATTCAGGGATAAAGTCAGGGAGAATGAGTTCCCAGTGTGCATTTGCAAAGCCCTTGACATCAGGTGGCTTTGCAAGATTGTAATTGCAGTGAGTTTATGGTGAGTCTCTGTACGTGCTAGGCAGGGGACTGAGTGCTGGAAGATACAGGCAGCAGCCTGAGGGGCCTGGTCCCAAACTGTTCATCTCAATGCTTGAATAGAAGTTGTCAGGCTCAGGCCTGTTTGTTATTGTCTGTGTGTCTGTGGGAGCCCCTCGGACACAGCAATGGTGCATGCATTTCTCCTGGTTCTCACAGTGCTCTCTGTTTCCATATTTGCTTTTCTCTTTCTCTAACTCTGTTTACATTTCTCTTTTTTTGTGGGTGTGTCTCAGTCTGTGAGTCTGTGTGTGCATACATCCAAATGCATATGCACAACTGTTATATGTTTATATTTCACTCCACACTTGGAATATAGGAGTCTATTTCTTAGCCTGAGTATTTACCTGTAACACATTCATGGTGAAGTGAATGCTTTGTTCTGGGAGCCCCACTGTCAACAGCACATTTCTTTGCCTATGTGGCCACGATTGTCTGTTTATTTGTATTCCTTGTGCAGATTATAATTTTGTGTTGATATATGGTCTGTTATCGGGACAGGAGAAAAGAAATCACCGGTTTCTGGCTGTGTTGGGTGGGGGAGCATGGAGAGGTGTGGCCTAGGCTCTTGATAGCTCAACTGGCTTGACTGCAGATTGCCTCTTGATTGAACAAAGGGAGTCAGGGAAGCCTCCATCTGGATGCTGAGATTCTGGTGTCCTGGACGCAGAAAAACACGTTTCTGAAGCTGAAGAAGATCCAATATGTAGAATTCAGAAGGTGTCCTTCCAGGACTGGTGTAGTACAGGACCCACCCTGAGCTCATATATTCCTAAATGCTGATGTTCATTGGATTCTATCATTTGGGGCCAGGCCACACTTCAGGCCAAATCCATATTATGAAGACCTGGAGAGAATGGAGGAGGCGGTCATGTCAATTCTGCACAACTTAGAGATGGAGAACACTGTGATCCATGAGAACAGCCATAAGCTGAAGAAGGAGATTACCTTCTCTAGGTAAGTCCTGGTCAGAAAGCCTATCACCTGTGGAATGGCCATTTCTGACTTTCTTTGTTCTGGACTGGACGGTCTTCAGCTATGATTCTATCTCTTGTGCTGTTTACACATCAGTGTGCCAGGGTCATTAGGACTCAGCTTTCAGTTCCATAAAAGACTGTTCCTCATCCCAGGATTGTCTAGGCATCTGCAGAAGGCTCTAGATAGAACAGCACTGATTGAAGTCAGCAGAAGATTATTAGGCTGACCTGGACCTCTCGTGTCATGCCAGGTTTTACAAAACTCAGTGCATGGACCACATGGTTAGCATGACCTTCCCTTGGTTCTACTGACCTCTTTTGCGGGTGTTTGCCAACTACTAATTGATGTTGCCCTCATGCATTGGGCTTTCATGGATAGATGAAGATCCATGTTCTTTTTGAGAGATGTGGACTCTAATTGGTGCTCCGGCCAAACAAACAATTTATTCTTCCCCGAATTAACTCTTTGTGGTTTGTGCAGCAGCCTTATATGTATCAAGATGTATTTTATTAAGTCTTCATGGGTACCTGGGACCTGGTAGACTTAGTGGGACTTGGGAATAGGAATGGGAGAAAGGGGCAGCATGATCTTACTATGCAGACTGTATTTCCAGAAACCTGCTCAGCCAGCTCCTGATGGAAAACACATGTAGGAAGAAGTTGGTCCCACTGAAGCAGGAGAGCAAGGAGAGACATCTTGAGTGTGCACTGAACCAGAAATATTTGGTTGACTTCAGCAAGAAAGATAAAGACCAGCAACGTCCAGACCCAGCATCATCTGGTAGGGACGAGTAGCTGTGTTAGCTTAACAATATCTGATAAAATTTGCCAATTTGATACATCTGTGCTTTTTCCTACCACCTTACTAATTTACACTCACAACCAGCCAACCACCTCATGTATGGAATTGTTCATTGCTCTGCCTATGCACAAGTATTCTGGGAAGCCAACCACTTTTCAGAAACTGAATTATTTTGCAAGTATATTTTGCTGCTCTTTTTGAAGCTGCATTATAGAAATGGTGACAGATCAATAACATATCACATTATTGCACATGCACGTGATAGATTGGATGCTATGTAGAGTTTTGAACATGTTCTTGGTTCTTGACAAATGACAAGTGGTCATGTGACTTCTTGTGTAGGAAGCACCTTTCTGGGATAAGAACTAAGTGCAAATGTCAAATTAGTACTTGTCATTGGCTTTAACCTTGGTGACATATGGACATCTCCTTTCTTCCTGCAACCCGATGAGGTCTTTTCCCATTGCCCTGTTCTTGGTTTGCACTGGTATAAGTCTGGGTCCCATATTGGCAGCCCACATTACTGTGAGGCTTGCTGGAGATTTTGCCCTGCCCACAGAGTTAGCAACAATGATATCAGTTAAAAGGTCCATGTTAATTGTCCAATAGAACTGAGGTGGTAGAAGGCAGCATTCTGACAGCTGGCTTGCGTTTCAACACCAAATCAGTGTCTGAAAAACTGCCTTCCTCTCCCAGGTCTCAGAAAGTGCAAGAGAGCTGGAATTGGAGACACCCCAGTAAGAGAGCTTCCTGAAGAATAAGTTGCTTTCTCAGGAGTCCCTGATGACAAACATCGTGAACGGTAACAACATTTTTTGGATGAGTATTCTTCCTCAGAGTTAATTTGTCATTTCTTAGAGACACCAAATTTATATAACACTAAGCCAGCCTGACTGATTGAGGTCTTACTCACTTTCTTCTTCAGAAAACAGCACTTGAGAAACAACTTGGGGGACCACCTTTCATTATGTGTGCTAGAGGAGAAACAGCAATACATCTGTGCTTCTAAATGTTCGTTAAGAATATGCTTTTAGAAATTTTTTTGTTATGATTTTAATTGAAGTTTTCTTTTTGTTGTTTCATATTTATATGTTCTTGTTACTATTTTTACTTTCAAACATTTTTAAATATTTTTATTCATTTTAATCCTGTTTTGTTGTAAAAATGTATTTGTTATGAATAAAAATTGAATTCTATCTCTTGACTCTTAAGACCATCATTCTTACTCAAGGGTTCTGTCCCTTCCTGTGGACCTAGAACTGACAGCTACAGATGGATCTCTGCATGTTCCATGGAGCCTGAGCTAATAAGAGAATTCAAAGTCACCAAGGGATACCCAGTGTGATAGTGTCTTTTGTGTGGAGAAAGTGGCTGTGTCTTGGACACACACATTGTGATGTAATCAATGACACACTTTACCCAATTGTTAGGGTCCATGTGGTTCCTCTGAGAGAGCAGCAGTTTCTTTACCCTGTGAGTCATCACCACAGCTCCTGCAGGTGGCTTTTGTTATTCCACATGAGGTGCTGTATTAGGTGGACAGGATCACCTCCAATTAAATAGAGAGATCTCAGGAGATGTGTGTTCACAGGGAACTTACTGAGCTGTGCATGCTCAACGTGTTAGGTTGTCAGGCATCCCTACAGGGCTCTGGTGTCCCCACTGCTCAGTGTGGGTCAGGATCATCCTCCAGCATCACTTAGTTTCCTTATTAGAGCAGATCTTTCACCTGTTATCTATGATGACCACATGTATTCTGCACATCTGATAAAATACAGAACTGAAACTAGCTTCATGTAGGCCAGCTTGGCATAATCAGTTTTTTGATTGTTCACAAGAAAATTATTTTAATCTGAGCCATTTAGGGAGGATCCTCCAGAGCATCCATAGTGAATGTAGCCTGCAGCTATGAACACAGGTTTCTTTTGGAGAGGAGGCCTGTGCAAGCCCAGAACCTAGGTGGGACAGTTCAAGCTACCCTTTTTCCATGGCCAATCTGGGATCGTATTGGGAATGTATTTTTTCCAGGTGATTGATTTCCAATATGGAATTGAACTAACTTACTGAGAGTGGAGGTGACTCAGAGAGTTAAAGTACACAAGCACCAATCCAGAATGTCCACAAAAGCTTGCTGTCACCCCAGGGCTTTTAAAAGCTCAGCAGCTAGAGAAGAAATGTAGTATTTGGTTATTCTCATGCTTGGGTCTAGTCATTCATTATAAGCTGACCATGACACAAAAAGAGTCATCTGTGTCACAATAGAAGCTAGTTGTAACTAGATTCACACCACACTATCACATTACTACCGTATTTGAGGTTCTCCATTACTATCTAAGACCCTGGAAGAGGCCTGGGTCTTGCTACACAAACTCATGATTTATGTCTTCATGACACTGTGTGCTTTGTTCTGTTAATGCTACCATTGGCATACAATACCTTGGATACTTTGTGCTGACATCTGTGACATGAGACAATAGTTCATGTCATCCTAACCTGAATAAACTGTCCTTAGAGTACAGTGTAGTGGGAGGGGCCTTCTTTTCCTGTGAGATAGCAAAACATTACCACTCTTCAGTCAAGTCTGTCAGCCATTGTCCAGTGCCTGTCTTGAGATGTCCACCTTTTCAGCTGAGAGTCTTCATCCAGGCTGCTCTGTAATTCTGTAGAAGATTAATAGGGTTCCAGCCCTAGGATTTAATTCAGTGTGACTGCACTTGCCGAACATGCTCAAAGCCCTGTGTTCCTCCCTAGCCCTCTGTGCTTTAGAGAAAGAAAATAAAGAACCACATTGCACTTGAAGTTTCTCCTCCAACAAAAGGAGAGCCTGCACAGGGCCTTTAAATAACTCTAAGCCCCAG
This sequence comes from Rattus norvegicus, assembly GCF_021556685.1. NCBI lineage: Eukaryota > Metazoa > Chordata > Mammalia > Rodentia > Muridae > Rattus > Rattus norvegicus. The sequence goes on from NC_141552.1 coordinate 17,866,577, forward strand.
CTTTCCCACAGCTCCCTCCATCAATTCCATTATTGGTGTGTTTTCATTACTTCTCACTTTCTTCTGTATGTGCAAAGAATGTGCACCATGTCAGTAAAGTGTGTGTGTGTGTGTGTGTGTGTGTGTGTGTGTGTGTGTGTGTGTGTGTAGTCCCTAATGAAAACTGTCGAGGTGCATGCAGACTCATGCTACTGCTGTCCCATGGCACCTTGCAGGGAACACTGAATTGGTGGGCTACTTTAATACAGCCTAAACCAGGCTATGCATGGTTTTCAGTAAGATTTGACATCATTACCACTACAGAGAGCAGAAACAGCTCAGAAGTTACATGTTGCTGTTAACAAGATGAGGCCAAACCTCATCCCATAGAATGTCAGGTACGATTTGATGGCAGGAAATTAATTCAGGGCTCAAATCAAATCAGTCAATTACAAATAAAGTGAAAAATACAAAGAGTCAAGAGAATCAAGTACTCTGTGTTGGGTTTTTTGTTTGTTTTATTTTTTTTTTGTTTCTTTTTTTGTATTTTTGTTGAGAAGATCAACCAGAGAGGCAACCCCTTCCTCAAACAAACTGCACACCAGAGACAATACCTAAATTGACACAATTAGAAATGAAAGGGGGATCTAACAATAGACAATGAACAAATTCAACAACCATTAGGTCTTACCTCAGAGGCCTTTACTCCAGAAAACTGAAAATCTATTTGATATTGGTATTTTCTAGACAGATAACAATTACCAACATAAACACAGATCTGGGAAGGTACATGGATAATTCTCAGAAGAAAATAGATACAGTCAGTATAGTTTGCCCCTCCAAAAATTAAAAAGCGAAATCTCAGGCCATATGGCTTTAATGCAGAATCCTATCAGACTTTTAATGAAGACCTAATAACAGTAGTGCTTCAATTATTCCACTATATTGAAAGAGAAGGAACAATGTCAAACTCCTTCTCTGAGGCCATAATCAACCTGGTGTCTAAACCAGACAAGGAGCTCCCTACAGAGAGTGTAAGCCAGCCAGGGTGCCAGGGTGAGTGCTCATGGTGGGAGAGACTAGGAGAGGTGCTGTGGCCTTGGTGTGTACAGGCTTAGGGCTGGGGCAGGGTGCCTGGTGAGTGTCTGTGGCCACTTGAGCTGGGTCCCAGTGGGTGCCCAGGGAGGTCACAGGCCAGTTGTGCATCTTCTACCTGTCTGCGGGGCTTCTGGCCCAGCCAAGCACAGCCTTCATCCTGGACATCCACAAGGACAATGAAATCAGGAAATGGGGGGATCCCCTGAGACTCTCTGGCTTCTTTCGCCCTCCACTTGCAGTTGCAGCCAGAGGAAAAGCAGCTGTGAGTTCCCCAACTCTTCCCTACCACTCAGGTCTCCATGCTTTCCCACTCCAGAGAGAAGGAGGGCAGGGCGAGCTCTGCTGCTGCCTGTTCCATGCACCCAAAGCCTATCTTGTGGCTGGAGGTCACTGCTTGCCCCTGACCCTGCCCCTGACCATGAACTTGCCCCTCCCCCTACTCCTGACCCTGCCCCTGCCCTAGGCACCTAGGGGAAGTGAGGAGAGCCTGAGGGACAGACCCCAGGTCAGGACCCCCAGAGGCTTGTGTCTCCCTTTTCCTAGAAGTGTTATCCTCAATTCTCCACACTGGGTTTCATTTGCCAGGAACTGGTAGCTGGAGGGCTTTGCTGAGCCTGGGGTAGTGGTGGTACTTATGATTGAGGGAAGTCTTTCAGGGAGATGGAGGCCTTTCTCAAACTCTCTGAAATCAGTTACCCTCCCTGGTTTGAGAGCCCTGGTAAAGTTGGGAAGCCACTTTTCCCTGTCTTGTGTGACTTTACCTGCAGGGTGGGCTCTCCTGCAGGAGACACTTTCACAGGCTTCTTTAAAAGCACCTTTTCCTCAGATCCAGATCAGCTGTGAAAACAGGCTTCTCCATGTCAGGGTGAGAGCTCCCCCTCCCAGCTCAGAGCTACAACTCCTTAGGATCCTCCAGTCACAATGCTGGGTGGGTCCCATGGAGGAGTTAGAGCAAAGTGCCCCTTCTGAGAGTTGACTTCTGAGAAGAACAGACCTGAGAGAACAAAGTGCATCCCAGGGGAGAAAAGAGGCCTGAATGATTTTAAATTGGAGAAAAACCCCATATCCACCATCTAACAACCTTAGGGTTTGTGCATGTGTGGACTTCAGAACCTTAAGGTCAGATTTTCTGATAACAGCTGCTAGGTGAAGCTGAAGTCTACTGTGGGTGGGATTGTCCCAGGCAGGGAGGGGATCTGACTCTGCAGGCCTGGCCAGCTTCTTCATTCTCCTGAAACTAAGTGTTGGTCAGCTGTAAATCTGAAGTGAGAGTTGGTTTTTGTCAACTCAAATGGATGACATTTCAAGTCTCACACATTATGGGAGAGAGACACATATACCCACGGGTGATTTGAACTTACTTCTGTAGAAGTGACTGGGAGCCAACAGAGGGAAAACATTCTCACCTTTAGGATTCTGTCTGTATCAGAGACTACAGGGACTGGCTTCCTGGACAGACATGGCCAAGCAGACACACCGTGTAATGGGGAAAAACTGAGGTAAGAAATGTCCTGGGGACAGTGATTTCAGATTGTGCCTTTACCCAGGAATCTCTGTTGCCATTAAGGCAAGCGGCCTTGGGCCTGCTAACTTGTCACTATGTCAGGGTGTCTCTGCTCTTACACCTGCATCAGGACCGTCTTAGATGAAGGCTTCTCTTTAAAAAAAAATGTATATAATGCAATGTTTCTCAAACTCTGGGCTACGACCACTCACAAAGAATGTATATCAGATACCTTGCACATTATGACTTATAAGAGTAGCAATATTAGTTATGAAGTAGTACTGAAATAATTTTATGGTGGGAGTCATCACAGCATGAAGCACTGTATTACAGGTGTGCAGCACTAGGAGTGTTGAGAAGCACGGCCATAGAATCTGACAGATGGGAGCAGACCAGAAAATATTCCTCCATTCACATAACAATTAAAACCCTAAATGCTCAGATCAAGAAAGAATATTAAAAGGGGTAAGGTATAAATATGCAGTAACAAATGAATTCAGACCTATCTGAATTACACCAGACTTCTCTCTTTTTTTTTTTTTTTTTTTTTTTTATTAACTTGAGTATTTCTTATATACATTTCGAGTGTTATTCCCTTTCCCGGTTTCCGGGCAAACATCCTCCTCCCTCCTCCCATTCTTTATGGGTGTTCCCCTCCCCATCTTCCTCCCCTTGCCGCCCTCCCCCCAACAATCTAGTTCACTGGGGGTTCAGTCTTAGCAGGACCCAGGGCTACCCCTTCCACTGGTGCTCTTACTAGGATATTCATTGCTACCTATGAAGTCAGAGTCCAGGGTCAGTCCTTGTATACTCTTTAGGTAGTGGCTTAGTCCCTGGAAGCTCTGGTTGCTTGGCATTCTTGTTCATAAGGGGTCTCGAGCCCCTTCAAGCTCTTCCAGTTCTTTCTCTGATTCCTTCAACGGGGGTCCTATTCTCAATTCAGTGGTTGCTGCTGGCATCCGCCTCTGTGTTTGCTGTATTCTGGCTGTGTCTCTCGGGAAAGATCTACATCCCGCTCCTGTCGGCCTGCACTTCTTTGCTTCATCCATCTTGTCTAATTGGATGGCTGTATATGTATGGGCCACATGTGGGGCAGGCTCTGAATGGGTGTTCCTTCTGTCTCTGTTTTAATCTTTGCCTCTCTATTCCCTGCCAAGGGTATTCTTGTTCCCCTTTTAAAGAAGGAGTGAAGCATTCACATTTTGATCATCTGTCTTGAGTTTCATTTGCTCTAGGCATCTAGGGTAATTCAAGCATTTGGGCTAATAGCCACTTATCAATGAGTGCATACCATGTATGTCTTTCTGTGATTGGGTTAGCTTACTCAGGATGATATTTTCCAGTTCCAACCATTTGCCTACGAATTTCATAAAGCCGTTGTTTTTGATAGCTGAGTAATATTCCATTGTGTAGATGTACCACATTTTCTGTATCCATTCCTCTGTTGAAGGGCATCTGGGTTCTTTCCAGCTTCTGGCTATTATAAATAAGGCTGCGATGAACATAGTGGAGCACGTGTCTTTTTTATATGTTGGGGCGTCTTTTGGGTGTATGCCCAAGAGAGGTATAGCTGGATCCTCAGGTAGTTCAATGTCCAATTTTCTGAGAAACCTCCAACTGATTTCCAGAATGGTTGTACCAGTCTGCCTCCCACCAACAATGGAGGAGTGTTCCTCTTTCTCTGCATCCTCGCCAGCATCTGCTGTCACCTGAGTTTTTGATCTTACCCATTCTCACTGGTGTGAGGTGAAATCTCAGGGTTGTTTTGATTTGCATTTCCCTTATGACTAAAGATGTTGAACATTTCTTTAGGTTTTTCTCAGCCATTCAGTATTCCTCAGCTGTGAATTCTTTGTTTAGCTCTGAACCCCATTTTTTAATAGGGTTATTTGTCTCCCTGCGGTCTAACTTCTTGAGTTCTTTGTATATTTTGGATATAAGGCCTCTATCTGTTGTAGGATTGGTAAAGATCTTTTCCCAATCTGTTAGTTGCCGTTTTGTCCTAACCACAGTGTCCTTTGTCTTACAGAAGCTTTGCAGTTTTATGAGATCCCATTTATTGATTATTGATCTTAGAGCATAAGCCATTGGTGTTTTGTTCAGGAAATTTTTTCCAGTGCCCATGTGTTCCAGATGTTTCCCTAGTTTTTCTTCTATTAGTTTCAGTGTATCTGGTTTGAGGTGGAGGTCCTTGATCCACTTGGACTTAAGCTTTGTACAGGGTGATAAGCATGGATCGATCTGCATTCTTCTACATGTTGACCTCCAGTTGAACCACCACCATTTGCTAAAAATGCTATCTTTTTTCCATTTGATGGTTTTGGCTCCTTTGTCAAAAATCAAAGTGCCCATAAGTGTGTGGTTCATTTCTGGGTCTTCAATTCTGTTCCATTGTTCTATCTGTCTGTCTCTGTAACAATACCATGCAGTTTTTATCACTATTGCTCTGTAATACTGCTTGAGTTCAGGGATAGTGATTCCCCCTGAAGTCCTTTTATTGTTGAGGATAGTTTTAGCTATCCTGGGTATTTGCTATTCCAGATGAATTTGCAAATTGTTCTGTCTAACTCTTTGAAGAATTGGATTGGTATTTTGATGGGGATTGCATTGAATCTGTAGATCGCTTTTGGTAAAATGGCCATTTTTACTATATTAATCCTGCCAATCCATGTGCATGGGAGATCTTTCCATCTTCTGAGGATTTCTTCAATTTCTTTCTTCAGAGTCTTGAAGTTCTTATTGTACAAATCTTTTACTTGCTTGGTTAAAGTCACACCGAGGTACTTTATATTATTTTGGTCTATTATGAAGGGTGTCGTTTCCCTAATTTCTTTCTCGGCTTGTTTCTCTTTTGTGTAGAGGAAGGCTACTGATTTATTTGAGTTAATTTTATACCCAGCCACTTTGCTGAAGTTGTTTATCAGCTTTAGTAGTTCTCTGGTGGAACTTTTGGGATTACATAAATATACTATCATATCATCTGCAAATAGTGATATTTTGACTTCTTCTTTTCCGATCCGTATCCCCTTGACCTCCTTTTGTTGTCTGATTGCTCTGGCTAAAACTTCAAGAACTATATTGAATAAGTAGGGAGAGAGTGGGCAGCCTTGTCTAGTCCCTGATTTTAGTGGGATTGCTTCAAGTTTCTCTCCATTTAGTTTAATGTTAACAACTGGTTTGCTGTATATGGCTTTTACTATGTTTAGGTATGGGCCTTGAATTCCTATTCTTTCCAGGACTTTTATCATGAAGGGGTGTTGAATTTTGTCAAATGCTTTCTCAGCATCTAATGAAATGATCATGTGGTTTTGTTCTTTCAGTTTGTTTATATAATGGATCATGTTGATGGTTTTCCGTATATTAAACCATCCCTGCATGCCTGGGATGAAGCCTACTTGATCATGGTGGATGATTGTTTTGATGTGCTCTTGGATTCAGTTTGCCAGAATTTTATTGAGTATTTTTGCGTCGATATTCATAAGGGAAATTGGTCTGAAGTTCTCTTTCTTTGTTGTGTCTTTGTGTGGTTTAGGTATAAGAGTAATTGTGGCTTCGTAGAAGGTATTCGGAAGTGATCCATCTGTTTCAATTTTGTGGAATAGTTTGGATAATATTGGTATGAGGTCTTCTATGAAGGTTTGATAGAATTCTGCACTAAACCCGTCTGGACCTGGGATCTTTTTGGTTGGGAGAACTTTAATGACTGCTTCTATTTCCTTAGGAGTTATGGGGTTGTTTAACTGGTTTATCTGTTCCTGATTTAACTTCGGTACCTGGTATCTGTCTAGGAAATTGTCCATTTCCTGTAGATTTTCAAGTTTTATTGAATATAGGTTTTTATAGTAAGATCTGATGATTTTTTGAATTTCCTCTGAATCTGTTGTTATGTCTCCCTTTTCATTTCTGATTTTGTTAATTTGGATGCATTCTCTGTGTCCTCTCGTTAGTCTGGCTAAGGGTTTATCTATCTTTTTGATTTTCTCAAAGAACCAACTTTTGGTTCTGTTGATTCTTTCTATGGTCCTTTTTGTTTCTACTTGGCTGATTTCTGCTCTGAGTTTGATTATTTCCTGCCTTCTACTCCTCCTGGGTGTATTTGCTTCTTTTTGTTCTAGAGCTTTTAGGTGTGCTGTCAAGCTGCTGACATATGCTCTTTCCTGTTTCTTTCTGCAGGCACCCAGCGCTATGAGTTTTCCTCTTAGCACAGCTTTCATATTTCCCATAAGTTTGGGTATGTTGTACCTTCATTTACACTAAATTCTAAAAAAGTTTTTAATTTCTTTCTTTATTTCTTCCTTGACCAGGTTATCATTGAGTAGAGCATTGTTCAATTTCCACGTATATGTGGGCATTCTTCCTTGATTGTTATTGAAGAACAGTTTTAGGCCGTGGTGGTCCGATAGCACGCATGGGATTATTTCTATCTTTCTGTACCTGTTGAGGCCCGTTTTTTGACCAATTATATGGTCAATTTTGGAGAAAGTACCATGAGGAGCTGAGAAGAAGGTATATCCTTTTGCTTTAGGATAGAATGTTCTATAAATATCCGTTAAGTACATTTGGCTCATGACTTCTCTTAGTCTGTCTACATCTCTGTTTAATTTCTGTTTCCATGATCTGTCCATTGATGAGAGTGGGGTGTTGAAATCTCCCACTATTATTGTGTGAGGTGCAATGTGTGTTTTGAGCTTTAGTAAGGTTTGTTTTACATATGTAGGTGCCCTTGTATTTGGGGCATAGATATTTAGGATTGAGAGTTCATCTTGGTGGATTTTTCCTTTGATGAATATGAAGTGTCCTTCCTTATATTTTTTGATGACTTTTAATTGAAAATTGATTTTATTTGATATTAGAATGGCTACTCCAGCTTGCTTCTTCTGACCATTTGCTTGGAAAATTGTTTTCCAGCCTTTCACTCTGAGGTAATGTCTGTCTTTGTCTCTGAGGTGTGTTTCCTGTAGGCAGCAGAATGCAGGGTCCTCGTTGCGTATCCAGTTTGTTAATCTATGTCTTTTTATTGGGGAGTTGAGGCCATTGATGTTGAGAGATATTAAGGAATAGTGATTATTGCTTCCCGTTATATTCATATTTGGATGTGAGGTTATGTTTGTGTGCTTTCATTCTCTTTGTTTGTTGCCAAGACAATTAGTTTCTTGCTTATTCTAGGGTATAGCTTGCCTCCTTATGTTGGGCTTTACCATTTATTATCCTTTGTAGTGCTGGATTTGTAGAAAGATATTGTGTAAATTCGGTTTTGTCATGGAATATCTTGGTTTCTACATCTATGTTAATTGAGAGTTTTGCAGGATACAGTAACCTGGGCTGGCATTTGTGTTCTCTTAGGGTCTGTATGACATCAGTCCAGGATCTTCTGGCCTTCATAGTTTCTGGCGAGAAGTCTGGTGTGATTCTCATAGGTCTGCCTTTATATGTTACTTGACCTTTTTCCCTTACTGCTTTTAATATTCTTTCTTTATTTTGTGCATTTGGTGTTTTGACTATTATGTGACGGGAGGTGTTTCTTTTCTGGTCCAATCTATTTGGAGTTCTGTAGGCTTCTTGTATCCCTATGGGTGTCTCTTTTTTTAGGTTAGGGAAGTTTTCTTCTATGATTTTGTTGAAGATATTTACTGGTCCTTTGAGCTGGAAGTATTCACTCTCTTCTATACCTATTATCCTTAGGTTTGATCTTCTCATTGAGTCCTGGATTTCCTGTATGTTTTGGACCAGTAGCTTTTTCCGCTTTACATTATCTTTGACAGTTGAGTCAATTATTTCTAAAAATATGGAACGCTTCACGAATTTGCGTGTCATCCTTGCGCAGGGGCCATGCTAATCTTCTCTGTATCGTTCCAATTTTATTATATGTGCTGCCGAAGCGAGCACCAGGATAGACATTCTTTATCAGCAGGTCTCAGGGTAGAACTGGATATGTGACCCTGTTCTACAGCACTGTCCAGAGTGGTAAATGCAGCTTCTGAAGAGGAATGCAGGCCTGGCCTCTAGACCTCCACCTTCCAGGCCTGTCTGGAGAGCCTGATGCCCTGGCAAAAGAGACTCCTTCTCTCCAGAGGAGCACTGCAGTCAAATGACATATCAGTGATGAAAACTATCAGTCCCCAAAGGCATGCCACTGAGCAGAGATAGCCTCAGTCATGCACCTCTGCCCATCCCCAGTTCCTCGTGTCAATAACTCAACCCTTTCATGAACTAGATGGCAATACTTGAGGCAGGATGATCAGTAGTTTACTGGCCAATCTGGGCTCTATGAGACGCTCTCCCTGAAATCAGAGCCAGCAGGAAATTCAGTATGAAAGATCGTTGTAGCCAAGCTCAACAACCCGGTTCAGAGCCTGGGACCCCACACGGTAGGATAAAGTGACTCCCATGCTTTTTCCTCTACCTTCAACACTCATGCTTTGGAATGCACACCCCTACAATGAGATCAATACACATGGAATAAAAATTAAACAGAAAAATTAATGAAGACAATGCAGACAATGTTTTAAAGGATCCTGGGAGTCCTCACTCTGCACTTCCCTTTCCTTTGCCTTGGGAACATCACCTGCACCAGAGGCTGAGACTTCCTGAAAGAGAGAGAGGAGAGATGCACTGTTCATTCCGCTGGAGCTGTGCAAAGACCAGAGCCACCTGTCTTTTCCTGATAGTGGGAGCTGGGCCCAAGTGTGGGCTGCTCCTACTAGAGGAACCACAAGAAGAGGACCACCTTCCTCAAACCTTCCTGGAAGTCAGAGTACGGGCTATGGACTTCCCTCAATCCTCAGAGGACTCTCTTTCAGCGATGGCTCAGAGCCTCTTAGGACAGAGAGGGACCAGAGCTTCCCCCCAAAGCAAGATTCCGGTCTTATCTGACAGGTATGAGGGCTTAGGGATGGGACAGTGGATGTGACAAGTTTACATGTAGCACAGGGGCTAGGTTAATAAAGAAATCAAAGAGGAAAGAAACCTGGAAGATTCCTCATCTGTTCTTTTTTGCTCTATTCGTAGGGATGAGGTGGCAGTGTGGGGTAGAGGACTAGGACACAGCACAGCCTTCTCTGCTCATGGTGAACTTTCTAGGCTGCCTGGTCACTGTGACCAGCATCTTTTCAACTGTGCCATTCTACTACCAAGGCTGACACAACTGGTGCACCATGTAGCAATAGGACTGTACTGACTTAGGCACATTTGGAATCACACAATGATCATGTGTCACAGATGGGTTTCTTTTTTTAGAAAAGGATTAAAACAAAAACTATTTATTTTGTCCATATGAGTGAGTACACTGTCCCTGTTTTCAGACACAACAGTAGAGGGTAGAAGATGAGATTAGAAATGGTTATATGACACAGTGTGGTTGCTGGGAATTGAACTCAGATCCTCTGGAAGAGCAGTCAGTGGTCTTAACCACTGAGCCATCCCTCCAGCCCCAGTATATTGTATTTTCAATGTTGTTTGTTTTATATCTTTACTCACGTATGTCTGTATGGCGTTCTGTGAGTACAGGTACTCATGTGCTTGTGTAAAGGTCAGGGACAACCTGAGCACAGATCCTCACCTTCTACCTCTCGTCCATGGCTGTGTATGCTAGGCTAGCCCTTCCCTCTAATCCTAGAGACTGTCCACTTTAGGCTCCTATCTCCCTGTGGGAAGGGCTGGATGACAGACTCTACTGCATCCAGGTTTATGTGGCTTCTAGGGACCTAAACTGTTGTTGGGCTTGTTCAGATGAAAATAAACACCATTTCACAGCCCTGGCTGGGCCAGGCAGCGCACGGGTCTTTGCTGCTCTTGCAGAAGACTTGAGTTCAGTCTCCAGCACCCGGGTCAGGTGGCTCACAACCACCTGAGACTCCAGGTCCAGGGACTTCCAAGCTCTTCTGGATAAACCTACATGGCAAAAGCAGGGCTGGGAGCTGGAGGCTTCTGGTGTTGGCTTCTCCATGCAGTAGGGGGCAAATCATGGGCATGTGAGGTAACATGGAACCCTGTAATTCTACAAAGTCCAGAAGCTCCTGATTTCCCTCATGGTGCCCTAGAGCCTGTCCACCACACATGGAGGCTTCAGGAACATGGCCTTTTCCTGACCTGTGTGGACTCTGCATCCTCACTCTCTACCCCCTGCTTTTCGGGGTTGGAAGTCTCAGGTGTAGGAGGCGCCTACCATAGGCCTCTTCTCTCAGCATTTCAGCATTTTACCCACTTGACCTTCACCGAGCATCCTTTGCTCTACACAGTTACCTCAGCCTGTGACCCTCATCCTCCAGACTCTTGTGAAGCAAACACCCATGGGTGTGCAGCTCTCATAGTTAGCCAGGCTAAAGGGTAAGGCAGCAAATCCTTCATGAACTCTACAGCTCCTGAGGCCTAGGAAAATGTCTATACCGGGGCTAAATTCATGCTGCCCTGTAAGACTACATTTTTCCTTTAAACAGAAGGATGTGTGGTGGTGGTGGCACAGGCCTTTGATCCTAACACTTGGGAGGCAGAGGCAGACAGATTTCTGAATTCAAGGCAGCTTCCTCTACAGAGCTAATTCCAGGTCAGCTACACAAAAAACAACACTGTCTCCAAGAGTAAAACAAAAAGAGAAAGAGAGAAAGAAAGAAAGAAGGAAAGAAAGAAAGAAAGAAAGAAAGAAAGAAAGAAAGAAAGAAAGAAGTGAAAGAAAGAAAGGAAGGAAGGATTCATGTTTTGTATACAATGAGATGCCTGCCTGTCTATACCTGAACCACCATGTTAACTATAACTCTTGTCACATCTGTATTAATTCAAATACTGAAGGCCAAATGGTTAAATCTTAATGACTATACAATTGGGGGGTGGTGCTGAAGAGATGGTTGGTTTAGTGGCTAAGAGCATAAGACCAAGGTTCAGTTCCCAGTGTCCACATGGTGGCTCCTATTAACCTGTAATTGCAATTCTAGGGAATCAGTCTGTACTTCACGGGCACCACACATACCACATGGTGCACAAGCATTTATTAGGTGAAACACTCAGGCCCATAAAAATAAGTAAATAAAATATATGGTTAACAGACACTGTGATTCAGGAAGTTCTTAGTGACTTTGGTTATCATTTCTCTCTCCCAGAGACCTGTCTTCCTCATGCTCAGCCTCCCTGGCTTCTAGGACATTTCCTAGCTCTATGGAGCATGAAGTACTCAACACCATAAGCCAAGCATTGCAAAGCCATCTGCACCTTCACTGCTACACCTTCTCCATGGCTGTGTCTAAAGGGAGAGACTTGGAATCTCACAGATGCAAGGCCAAACCTGTTGGGCTATGTGAGCCCAGCCACCCAATAGTCAGATCTACTCCTGTCCTTGGCTATGGCATGAGGCTCTTAAGACAAATTAATCTGAAGGATCTCAACAGCTATGCTGTTAGACCTCTCATTGCTCTGCCCGACCTACAAGCTCCTTTACTGGCTCAAATTCACACCTGAACTCCTCTCCTGCCTCAGCCACCATCAGCTCTTCTACTCCTCTCCACCTGTGCTCTGTATAATCCACACTAAGGTGGACGTTAACCTCTTGTGGACCTCCAGATGTATGCTTGTGATTACTCTTCATTGGCTGTTTTGTATAGGTAGGCAGGTTCTTCTAGTCTCATGCAGAACACTGCTCACACATTTTGGATCTTACAACACCCTCTTGATTGAGAATCCTGACTAATGACTGACTGAGCCTTCCATCCCTGAAGCCACCCTCTGTGTCCCAGTACCAGATGAGAATCCCCACCCTAACCCCTGGTGTCCACTTTCATCTCAGAAGCTAGACTCTGCACTGCCCATTACCTTTTGGTTCTCTGCCTCTAATTCTGTTAAATAGTTCCTCTCTTCTTTAAAACAAATTCATTTTGTTGTTTATTTTTTGAGACAGGGTTTCTCTGTTTGGCCCTGGCTATTCTGACAGGCTCTCTGTAGATCAGACTTGTCAGGAAACCAGATATCTGCCTGCCTCGGCCTCTTAAGCACTGGGATTACTGGATTGTGCCAGCATGTTTAATTAAAAATTAATTAGTGGCAGTGCATGTTGGCGCATGCCTTTAATTCCATCCGTTGGGAGGTAGAGGCATTGTGAGTTCCAGGACAGCCAGGGCTATAAATTAACACCTTGTCTCAAAGAAAACAAGCCAAAAATGAAACAAAAATGTTGCAATATGGTCTTAGGTATGTAACTGAGTCTGTTCTTGAACTCTGAATCCTCCCACTTTCACTCAGGTGCTAATCAGCAGGCTTCTGTCTTGACTTTCACTGAGCACTCAGGCCTGCCAGGACAGTTACCTCTCCCAGTGTAACTCCTGACTCTCTCATCAGCATCATCACAAAACTCCTGCTAAGAATTAAGGAAACCTGAATTCTAAGGAACAGTCGGAGCTCCAGTATTTCCAAAGCTCACTCTAATACAGATGGATCCTATGCTGCAGTAAAATGGTCACAGCTGGAGGTCTTAATTCCAGGACTTGGGACAGAGGGGTCGGAGGATCTTGAATTCAAGGTTATTTTTATGTTACAGTGTTGCTCAAAGCGAGTTGGGCTGCTACAAGATACCCTGTCTCAAAATTATACCAAACACAGCTAAAATGAAACAGAGGAGTTTGAGTGGGCACAGATGGGAAAGCTCAGCACTTTATGGCTAAGCCACCTGCTGCCAGCACCAAAGTCCATGCACAGCCCCAATTCTGAGCTGTGTCTGGGACCCCACTTAGGAGCACGCACCAAAGTAGCTCAGATCCAGGGCTTTTGGTCTAAGAGGAATTCAGGCAGTCACACTTTGGTTGCCAGTTCTCCAGCTCAACTGCCTGTCAGCCCAGGATCTGGTCTTAGTCATGGCTTGGCATCCCTAAATTCCTCCCAGCTGTGCTCTGAACTCACCCTGTGCCCCGTTCTGATGAATCTGCCATTCTCCATGGGAGTAGCCTCAAGAAGTCCCTCACATCTGAAGCACCACTCTGAGTACACTAAATACTGCAGGGAAGGGGCGTGGTCAGCAGAGCACCCACCCCTTTCAGCTGTAGAACATTTAGCTCTAGAGTGAGCACTGCTGTGCATTGTGGAACTTAAGCAGTATTCCAGCCTTGGCCTGGGAAGAGCCGTTGACACCCACACTTTCTGGGGTGACATTGTCTCCTGAGGATAGAGTCAAGTCAGGAGTGGCAACTGATGTTCACGAGAGACAAACTTTCTTCACCACCTGCCCATGCTGGCCCTAGGATCTGGGCTTTTTAGGTGACATGAGTGCTGAGCCCCCCAGGTAGATGGGTTTTCAGGGGTCAGGTGGTTATTGTCACCAAAGGTATCCACAAGGATAAGTCATACTGTACTAATTCCCATATTAGATCCCTTCTCATGGGTCACAGAGGTCGTGCTGGGTCCTAAATGTGGACCCAGGTTCCTGGCACTTTTGAAGAGACTGGTCAGGGCGCAGGCTTCAGGACATTTTGTTTGAATTATTTTGGGGGATTTTATTTTTACTGTTGGGGGCAAACCTAGGGCTGCCATGTGGTGGGAAAAGGCTTTGCCACAGCTGTAGATCATCCTTAATTATAAACTCCTAAATTCTCCCAATCCTGGAACTTTCTAGGTCCCTCACATGATGCAACCTTTGGGGGATTCCTCACATAGAATCATGGGGTGGATTGCATCCCAAAGAGAGACAGTGGGAAATGTTCCCCAGTGTCTGCCTGTGGCTGTGGTGATGAGAGTGGATGTAGTGACCAGTGGATGGCAGGGCCCATGTGAAACCCTTTTGGTTTCCACTTGAGTGGAATCTTCACCATGCCTTTTTTTTTTCTTGAAACACAGGTGGGCCTGGAACTTACAGTCTTCCATCACTCTGACTCAGTTTCCCATGACTGGGATCACAGGCTTAAATTACTATGCCCATCTTTCTTTTTTTGTATTTATAAATCTTCTAAAACCCAGAAGGATCTAGAATTTAAAATTTTGCGATCCAAGGCATTTCCAACAGGGGATTCTTGACCTAGGAGTGTCCAGACCAATGTTTATTGTGTGGCTACTTCATTCCTATAACAGCTTATTTTTGAAAAAGAGTTCCAAGGTGTGATGTCACTGGGCATCAGGCAGTGTCCCAAATAGCAGCACTGACTCAGGTTGTAATTTAGGCTGGAGAAACTTACTAGGACCCTTGTAATCCTAGCACCCTGGGGCCTCACATGTCCTTAGTCTGATCTAGTGATGAATCAACTGCTCTTGAGGGTGGATTGGAATTCTAGTCACTGTGAGGCAGGAGCATTAGTATCCTACAGCCACTCTGGGCTCCATAGGAAGACCCTGTTTCAATGGTAAAAGGGGTCACCTGCGAGTTCTTACTGTCTTCCCTGAGGCCTTCCTGCTGGAGTTAGAATAGCTGTCTCACCAAGTTGAAGTAGAGGGCAGAATGTTGGTGCCTTCTATAATGAGGACTAGTAACAGATAGTCTATGGAAATTCTAGAAAGTTCTACAGGTATTTATGTCCTGTGCATGGGAATTGCTGGCTTCCCTGTGTCCTTTGCCTTTAATTTGCAGTCCATGGGGCACCTGGGAATGTCCCCAAACCAGGCTGCACACAGGACTTGTCCCATGATTCTCACTTGCACCCAGTGCCTGCCTGATTGTCATAAGTCTGACAGAGCCACTGTATGCTCTCCTGACACCTGCAGAGAGCACTATATGCGATCCTACCATCCCCACACTGCCCATCAGTTTCTACAATGTCCCTATATGGCACTGAGATGATCTAAGCTGCTTCCGGCCTATGTGCTGCATCAGAATCTGACCATTCCTAATTTCCTCCTCTCTCACCCACACTAGAAGCCCTGTACCCACACTAGCCCCAGCTGGCCTGTTGCCTACTGACATCTCATGGACTCTGCCCCAATCCCCTGCCCTGCCCTGCCCTGCCCCGCCCTGCCCCACCCCAATGCCCTGCCCTGCCCTGCTGTGCCCTGCCCCAAACCCCTGCCCTGCCCCAATGCCCTGCCCTGCCCTGCCCCAATGCCCTGCCCTGCCCTGCCCTGCCCCAATCCCCTGGCCTGCCCTGCCCTGCCCTGCCCTGCCCTCACTCAGCTGACAATGTGGACATCTCAGGACAGTCACTGGACAATGGCTGACACACTTGTCTGAAGACTGGAAATGTTTCTCGATCTTGGAGAGGAAAGAAGGACCCTCCAACTACACTGAACTCTAAGGAAGTTTATTGAGGTGAGGGATGACAGGGACTGTTTTGTCTCATGTCACACATGTCAGTAGAAAATATCCTAGGTATTGGATGGCGCTGTTAGCATTTACAGAACAAAGCACATAGTGTTGGGAAGGATAATAAATTATGAGTAGGATTAGAAAACCCCAAGCCTCTTCCAGGTTCTAGGAGAGCAAAAAATACCACCAAACACAGCATTAATGTGATAGGTTGGTTAAATCTAGTTACTAGATTCTAGTGTGATGCCTATGACCCTTTGTGTGTCATGCTCAGCTTATAATGACTAGAGGACCTAAGCCTGAGAGTCACCAATGCCTCTCCCTTGCTTCTCCAGCTGCTGAGCATTGAAAAGCCCTAATGAGACAGCATCTGTTTGCAGGCATACTGGATTATTCTTCTTCACTTAATCTCTCCCAGTCACCTCCACTCTCAGTAAGTCAGTTTAATTCCATAAATTGGAAATGAGTCACGTGGAAAATATACTTTCTCAATAAAATCACAGATTTCAAGGTAAAAGGTGAAACATGAACTATCCCACCTAACTTCTGGGCTTGCACAGACCTGCTCTGGAAAAGAAACATGTGGTCACAGCTGCAGTCTGGATTCAATATGGATGCTCTTGAGGTCCTCCCTAAGCTGCATAGATTGAGATAATTATCTTGCTTTCTATCAAAAGAATTCATTATGCCAAGTTGGCCTGTAGAAGGAGGCTAGTCTCTTCTGTATTTTATCAGATGTGCTTAATGTATATAATCATCGATAGTAAGTGAAAGATCTGTTTGGAATTGAAACTGAGTGGTGCTGGAGGATGATCCTGAATGCACAATGAGCAGTGGAGGCACCAGAGCCCGGTGTGGATGCCTAGCAGGCTACCACATTGAGCAGGCACCGCTCAACCACCTGTACATACACATCTCCTGAGATCTCTCTCCTTAATTGAAGGTGATCATATCCATCTAGTATAGCACATGCCCTGGAAGGACAAAAGCTACCTACAGGAGCTGTGGTGATGACTCACAGGTTAGAGCATCTGCTTCTCTCTCAGAAGAACCACATGGTCCCTAACAATCATCTACAATGGGGAATGCTATTCCCTCTTTTGATCATGAGGGAAATGAACTCAGGAGTGGCCCAGATACATTTGAAAAAAAAAAAAAAGATCCATTGAGTTAAATGATAAAAATAAATATAATCAGCAACAATAAAAAACACAGCATATGAATGATCAAGTGAAACAGCACCTATAAAAACCTATTTCCCAAAATGACGTTGATGGTCATTATCTTTCTGGTTTAATAATAATGCTGTATTGTAAGAAAAACTGAGGCACATGGTTCTCGATTAGGATTATTCTATATTCCTTTGTGAAAGTTGTCATTTTTTCTGCAGCTCTACAGGCATGAGTGTGTGTTACTCAATATCTGGTGCACACAGTCAATAAGGAATGTGTGTTGTAGACTGATATAGACTAGGATGAGCAGAAGACATGAGAGCATGGATACAGTATGTCAGTGATTACATCATAAAGTGTGTTTCCATAAAAAAAGTCATACACAAAAGACACCATCACCCTGTGTACCCCTTGGTGGCTTTGAATTCACTGGACCATGCAAAGATCCATATCTAGCTGTCAGTTCTAAGTCTACAGGAGGGGAAAGGACCCTTGAATAAGATGGTCATAAGAGTCAAGAGTTACAAATCAATTTTTATTCATAAGGAATACAATTTACAAAAAACAGGCATAAAATGAACAACTAAAATGGTATAAAAAATGAAAAACAGTAACAAGAATATATAACTATGATATAACAAAAAGAAAACTTCAATGAAAATCATAACCAAAAATATTTCTTAACAGCATTTTCTTAATGAACATTTAGAAACACAGTTGTAGTGCTGTTTCTCCTCTAGGACACGAGATTTCAAGGCAGTCCCCTCAGATGTCTCTCAAATGGTGTTGTCGGTATGAGAGAGGAGAAAGACCTCAATGAGACAGGCTGGCATACGGATACATAAATTTAGGGTCTCTATACAATGAGGAAATTAACTGAGAAGAAGAATATTCTCCCCAAAAAAGTCTTTGACTGTTGAGGATTGTCGTCAGCAGGGAACTCCTGACAGAGAAACTCACTCTTCAGGGGGCTGTCTTCCTGGGATCTGTCCTATTCCATGTCTCCTGCAGTTCCTGAGACCTGGGAGGAGAAGGCAGCTATTAAGACACTGATTTGGTGGGGACACGCATACCAGCTGTCAAGTTGCTGCCTTTTGTCCCTTCAGCTGCATTGCAGAGACAGCACTGATCTTTTCACTGAAATCATTGCTGATATCTCTGCAGCCTGGGGAAAGTCACCAACAACCCTCACAGTACTGTGGGAGAACAAGCTGCTCCTCAAACTTCTACCAGTGAAAACCAAGAACGGGGAAAGGAGAAGAGACCTAACTGGGTTGCAGGAAGAAAGGAGAAGGCCACATGATACTGAGATCAAAGCCAATGACCAGGACTCATTTGCCATTTGCACTTGGTTCTTATCCCTACAAGGTGCTTCCAACCATCACATGACCCCTGTATGACCTTTGTCACACGACCAAGAACTCGTTCAAAACTCTTCATAGCATCCAATCTATGACAGGGAGATGCAGTCATGTGATATGTTATTCCTCTGTCACCATTTCTGGACTGCAGTTTCAAAAAGGGCAGAGAAGTATAATTGCCAATAATTCAGTTTCTGGAGAGTGGTTAACATCCCAGAATACTTGTGCATAGACAGAGCCATGAATAACTCTATCACATGAGGTGGGTGACTGATTGGGTGTGGGGAGATTAGAAAGATGATAGGGGAAGCAAAGATGTATCCAATAGGCAAATGGTATCAGACATTGTTAATCTGACTCAGCTGCTTTTTCCTACCACATTTTGCTGGGTCTGGAGGTTGCTGGTCTTCTCCTGTTCGTCTTCAGCATTCGGGTTCAACTCAAACAAATATCGCTGTAACTCCTTGCTCTCCTGCTTCAATGTGACCAACTTCTTCTTCATACATGCCTGTTCCATCAGGAGCCGGCTGTGCAGGTTGCTGGAAACACACTCTGCATAGTAAGATCCTGAAGCTTCTTCCTCCCATTCCAACTGCCAAATCCCACAAAGTCCACCAGGACCCAGATACCCATAAAGACTTCAAGAATACATCTCCATACATGTAAGGCTGCTGCACAAACAGCAAACGGCCAATCCAGGGAAGAATAAATTGTTCCTGTGACCCAAGCACCAATAAGAGTCCATGTCTCTCCAAAAGAACAAGGGATCTACAACTACCCATGAGAGCCCAATGCATCGGGACAGCATCAATTAGTAGGCAGTAAACAACCACAAGAGGACAGTAGAACCAAGGGAGGTCATGTAAACCATGTGGTCCACACATTGAGCTTTGTTAAACCTGGTATGACCCCAGAGCCGCAGGTTGGCCTAATAACACTCTGATGCCTGAATCAGTGTAGTTCTATCCAGAGCCTTCTAAAGATGCATAGACACTGTGGTGATAACTGACAGTCCCTTATGGAACTGAATCTGAGTCCAAAAGACCCACGGCACAGTGATATTCAAACAACAGAAGACATGGACCCAGAGCTACAGGCTCTCCAGTCCAGAACAAAGAGAGGCGGGAATGGATATTCCACAAGTGATGGGCCCTTCTGACAAGTACTTACCGATAGAAGTTAATCTCCTTCTTGAGCTCCTGAAATTTCTCACGATGTTCAATGTTCTTTGTGTCTAAGTTGTGCAGTAATGACATGACCTCTTTCTCCTTTATCTTCAAGTTTTCATAAAATGGATTTGGCCTGAAGTAGGGGCTGGCCCCAGGAAGATAGAACCCAATGAACATCGAGGTTTAGGATTAGAGGAACTCAGGCTGTGTCCTGTACTACCCCAGCCCTGGAAGGACACTTTCTAAATTCTACATATTTGGATCTTCTTCAGCTTCAGAAACTTGGAATTGTGTGCCCAGGACAACAGAAGCTAAGCACCCAGATAAAGGGTCCCCTGGCTCACATTTTTCAATCAGGAGGGCTGGATCTGCATTCAAACCTGTTATGCTGTCAAGAGCCTAGGCCACAGAGCTTACCCAAACACACACACACACACACACACACACACACACACACACACACACACACCCAGAAACCTCTGATTTCATTTTTCCTGTTTTGACAAGTGGAATGCTACAAGCCGAATAACTAATATTCTAGAGGCAGACAGTACACATAATTCTGGAGATGAGACCAGATATTGCCACAAACTTATAATCTGCCCAAGGCATACAAATGTATAGACAAATGTGACTACACAGGCAAAGAACTGTGCTGTTGAAAGTGGGGCTTCCAAAATAAAGCACTTACACCTCCATGAAACTATTATAAAGGTAAATCCTGAGGTCAAAAAACAGACCCCTAAATTCCAAAGGTGGAGGGATAGAGAAACATATAAAGGTTGTGCATATGCATGCAGACCTGTGCACACACAGACACACAAACTGGGGCACACCCACAAGAAAAAAAAAGTAAGTTCTCCAGCTCCGAAAAAAAGAACCAAAAAAAAAAAAAAAAAGAAAAAGAAAAGAAAAGTAAACAGACTCAGAGAATGAGAAAGAGAGACAAATATGGAAAGAGCACAATGAGAATCAGTAGAAATGCATGCACCATTACTGTCTCAGAGTGTAAGGCACAGAGACAAGAAGGAGCAGGCCAGAGCCTCAGGCCTTCTACTTAAGCATTGATATGAACACTGTGGGTCCTGTCACCTAAGGCTGCTGCCAGGAGATGATAGCGTTCAGTCACCTTCCTAGCAAGTACAAACACTCTCCACAAACTCACAGCACCTAGAACCTTGCAAAACTACCACCTGTCAAGGGCTTTCCAATTGTACACTGGGAACTCATGCTCCAGTGACTTTATCCCTGAAATCTTCACTCAGATTGCAAGTTCAGATTTTCAACAGGCAGAATCAGAGAGTCCATTTTCAATCTCACTCCTCAGTAAGGGTCAGGTTCTGAATCTCCTCTCTATGGGAGATGAGGTTTAGAACAAGTTCGTTTGTTTGGAGCAATGCATACCTCTTGCTCATGGATCCACCTGTCACATAAAGGAGGCGATCTGTCAGCTCATTTCTCTCCTTGGTAGTTAGCTCCAGTTCTCTATTCAGCCTCTCCTCTTCCTCGTTGGCCTGCACCTTGTTTAGGACATTTTCAGGGGATGACGTCTGTCTGCAGGCTGCTGTAGGTAGAAGAACACAAGTGAACCCTCATGGGGCGAATGCATAGAGCATACACAGACCACAGTGAGGTCCAAACAGGAGAACATGCTTGGAAGCCAGTGTCACTGCAAGGAGTTTGGTCTATGTGAAAGAGGCATCCTAAGTGGATCACAGTTCCCCCACTACTATATAGAGACCAAGAGATGTAAGCAGCCAGGTGTTCCCTATGCCCGCCCACACAGGCTTACAAGTACCAGAGAGATGCCTTCTCCAGGATTATTATCAGGTACACAGGCTACAACCTGGTTTCAGGACCCTACCCCTCTGGTTTCAGAAGTCAGATCATCAATTCAGCATCCACAATGACTTGATTGATCAGGGATACTCAGATATCCTACACTGTTACTCTAATCCAATAACTTTGCATTAAAAAGTCATGTAGGGGGAGGACATGGTCAACAGATTTATTAATTCCCCCTACTGAAATGACAAATGCCCCAGAAGTGCCAATAGGTTACAGGCTCTTTCTCTACCTGCTCCATATAGTTTGGGTACTGTAGAAAAATATCTGCCACACAGAACCTCTAATATATGAAGGTAAGATTGGCCCCGTCAGCCAGAGGTAGTCAAAGGAGTTCTAAGAATATAAGGTCATGCCAGGAGCACAGTTCTCTCCCTCTTACTACTGTCAGATAGTCACTGAATTAAAAGAAGCAATGAAAGTGAAGTACATTGATGCCCTGTTTAATTCAGAAAAGTTATACCCTCCATGACTACTTATGGTGTTATTATATCAATTTAACATACCGAATGCACTGTAAAAGTAAAGACTAGAAGTTCACCCAATAATAGCATAGGCATTGCCATATCCTCCATGTGGTTATGGAGAAACTAATAATGTGAAAACCCTGACTTTCAGGAATTGTGATAATCATGGAATTCAATATCTGTGGAGATGTTCCAGTAGTTGTGGCCCATTGCTATAAAGGCCAGATGAAGTCCCCCACATTCACCCCTGAGAGGAAGCTCAACATACACTGCCCAGAACTTACTCCACATTCCCCATGTCCTGTGTCCATCATTACCTTTAGGTTTCGTTTGCTTCACTCTAGACTCTTCTCTATCAACATCAACTCTCCCAAAGCGCCTGAGAAGACGGGCAAACATGCCTGTGGATATATCCTTTGGACACTAAGAGAAAAAGTAGGGAATTGGTTGTCACAACGATACTGGTGACATCACAGGGATTCCAAGGTCTCTCTAGGAGACAATAGAATGTCCACGAAGGGACGGCTGATGTCATGGATAACAGACTTTGCCTCCTTGCTAATGTTCTCCCTGTACTGAGCAAAAGCTGATGGACCCTTTTCAGGGGACTTCCCTGTGGCATAGCCACTGAGCACCACATGCTTCCAAAGCCAAATTTGGCTCTAGGCTTGATTGGAAAAACCTAAGTCATTGCTATGTTTCTAAATGAGTGCTTCCTCCCCAATCCCTGCACAGAAATGTTTCATCCTACCTCAAATTCTCCTCAGTCAGCAATATTACCCATTAAAGATTACTGAGAAATCACACCAGTTCCTATAAGTAGCCAAAGAGGTCTCCTGTCTCATCATGTGCAGGTGCATGAAATCACACCCAGAAATAGCCTGTAGGGTAGGTTGCGATGTGGGTGTGTGTTATAGGTACAACCTGAAGCTTTGTGCTTAACATTTGACAGTTGCCACCAGATTCCTTAGGAGAAAGAATTGCATTCATTATGGTCCTGGCAACAATGTGGTGATCTGTTAGCAGAGGAAACTGAAATATTGGATCCACCAGTGAATGCACCCTCAGGCTGAGTGTGGGGCTCTCCTCTTTGCACTTAAGTTACCAAAGTAGGATTGCTTACAGGCCTCTCTAAGCTATAACGTGTGATTTCATCTGAAAAATAAAATAGTCAGCAGATGTTGGGGGGGATGCAGCCAAAGGAGTAGGACAAGCCTAGAGACATAACTCAGTGGACAGAGTAAGAAACAAGCATCTTCACTCCTGTTTCATGGATCACCCCACAAAACACAAAAGCATCTATCCTACTTAAAAAAAAAAAAACCAAGTTATTTTATTGAATGCATACACTAATACTGTTTACAGTATTGGTAGCAAAGCTCATATTTTGGTGGCAGATCCATGACTTGAACTATCTTCCTGACAACATATAAAACAATAAATAAATAAATAAATAAATAAATAAATAAATAAATAAGAAAAAACAGAAAAATAAAAAAACACAAAAAGCACAAGCCTTTCATGTGAAGTTACAGAAGAGTGATCCAGTGGTCACTTCTGACCAGGCCATTTTAGCTATGACAGTGTATAGTGACCCTTAATTTTATGGGTCCTATATAAAGCTTTGTGCAATATTGTCATTTTAACCAACCTCATCCAGAACATACATAACAACACAGGATATGATCACAATGTCCTTGCCGTGTATCAAGTTATTTTTCTATGTCCTTGATTGTCAGGCATATTACAGCAACAATCTGAGATGGCTGGTAGACTTGGAAGAAAGTCGATATGAAAGATGCCCGTTTGATATCAGTACAGCCATTTCTTACGAATGAGAATCTTTTAAGCTGGCCCTCCCTTAGCCCCTACACATTAGACAATAGAACAGAAAGTACAGAAAGCACATTCCCACCCACTCTCTAGGAAGCTGCTGGACCATAAGAACAGAGGGTACAGAACATATTTACTGCAGGGCAATTAGAAGACAGGAAACATCTCTGGGAAGCTGACTGACCACTATAGAAGTGAGATGTCCTTGATACTGAATGCAGCTGTGCTATAGGCTGACATAGCTATAGCCTTTTCCTGGGAACTCCAGAAGAGAAACACCTGCCAAGACAGATATCCTTGGTCCTTGTCCTGGGAACCCCAGGATAAGAAAACATATATCAAGTCAGACGTCCTTTGTACTGAAATAGCTGCATTGATGTTGTTACGGCCTTATCCCAGGAATTCCAGGACGAGAAACATCTTCCTAGTTATCCTTGGCACGAAATAGCTGAGCTAAGGAAACTGTGTAATCTTAACTGACTATTTAAGCTGTATATTTCTGTTGTTTGAGGCTCCTCACATTCCTCCTGTGTGAGGACCGTGTCGAGCCCCAGTGCATTGGTATCCCAAAGTAAACTTCTTGTTTTTACATAAAGACTGAGTCCTGTGTGTTCATGGGGTGGTGATTGTCCTCAGGACTGGAGCGAGAGTCTCCTCTGTCTGAGGGTCTTTCAGATAAAGCTATAGTTGTGGGTTACACACCTCAATTCTCATTGGCTAATGCTGTCCTCACAGTCCTTGGAGGCCCCTTTGTAAGACTACCTGTTGGAAAGTGGAAGCAGCTTTATTTGAGCTCAAAGTGAACCTGACGAGCAACGTAGAGAACAAGATGGGGTAATTGAGACCCTGTCTAAAACCAGCACAGAAACCCACCCTTCAATCAAAGCATCATCTACCAATTCTTGAATTTTTACCATTCTCTGCCAACCAGTCTTTCATTCAGGAAAGGTAGAAAAGAACTGGAAATGATCTTTGTATTCTAAGGACCTCGATCTGTCTTTCCTTAGGTCCACGTTAAGAACAAATGAAATGGGTATCACCATCTGAATAACTTAGTATCACCTACTCAGCATTTCTAGCCTAATACTGTGCCTATGGCAATCTCAAGCTTCCCTGAGTGTTGCTGCCCCAGCAAGCAGAATGAAGAACTGAGGTCAATCCCCACTTAACCTTTCAAGGGGTTAGAAGAAAGCCATCAGAGATACTGCACTTCTTTGTCCTTAGATTAAATCAAGATGATACAACGTGAATCTAGTGTGCTATTCCACCACACATCTTCCTCACAACCCCACCTATCTGAGGTCATTGCTTGGCAGAATTCATGCCCCACCATCCTAGATATTTCTTGATTCATTGCTGCCAAGGGCCAGGTTTCCTGAGTTTTGTTTTTTATAGAATTGGGTGTAGTCAATCATAGTTGCCCTCTGTAAGAAATGACAAATATCTATAATAACTGAATATTCTGAAGGTTTTTATACTGGTTTTATTATACATATAACTGTGAAACGGAAAACATACATATTTCATCAATGAAATGAGTAAGATTGATTTAATGAACAGAAAAATGGATGGTACTTCAAAACTTCCATGATTACATATTATCTATTTAATTCCCTCCACAATAGCAAGAAACGGACATTATTATTTACTTAAACCGAGAAAATATTAATTGTTTGGCCTGCTTTTCTGAGCTTCCTTAAGGTATAGTTAATTGACAGAGCTGTGGTTTAAAATTAGGGTCCATATTGTTCTGTTTTAAATGTGTGACTTTTCTTTCTATTTTTTTCTCCATCTTTATTAAATTGGGTATATCTTATTTACATTTCAATTGTTATTACTTTTCTGGGTTTCCAGGCAAACATCCCCCTAACCCCTCCCCCTCCCCTTCTCTATGGGTGTTCCCCTCCCCATCCTCCCCCCATTACCACCCTTCCCCCAACAAGCCCCTTCACTGGGGGTTCAGTCTTGGCAGGACCAAGGGCTTCCCTTTTATTTCTAGTGGGTGCTGCTCTCCCTGCTCCGTGGGAAGTGGATGGGGGGAAGGCCCGGGCCTGAGGTGAGTTGGAACTGGGGTAGAAAGCATAGGGCCTCCTAGGTGAGAATGCCAAACCACCACTGCTGCTGCAGCCACCATGGAGAAGCCCTTGTTCCTGCTGCAGGGAGGAGAGTCTGGTGGCCACAAGATGGCTGAAGGGGAGCTGAGAGTGGAAAGCTTCATCACCCGCCTGCTGGAGGTATGAGGATATCGTCCGGAAAAAATTGTGCAGATGACTGGAGCAGAAGTCCGAGGGCTGTGTATCACGTCTCGTGAAATCTTTCTTAGCCAGCCAACAGCTGTGAACACAGGTTTCTTTTGGAGCGCAGGCCTGTGCAGGCTGAGAACCTAGGTGGGACAGTTCAAGCTACCCTTTTTCCATGGCCAATCTCAGATCATATTCAGAAAGTATTTCTTGGGCTAAAGAGATGGCTTAGTGGTTAAGAGTACTGACAGCTCTTCCAGAGGTCCTGAGTTCAAATCCCAGCAACCACATGGTGGCTCACAACCATCTGTAATGAGATATGATGCCCTCTTCTGGTGTGTCTGAAGACAGTCACGGTGTACTTGTATATAATAAATAAATAAATAAATGAATAAATAAATAAATAAATAAATCTTTAAAAAAAAAGAGTGTTTCTTCCAAATGAGGAATTTCCAATTTATGGAATTGAACTAATGGTGGAAGTGACACAGAGAGTTAAAGTACAGAAGGAATAATCCAGAATGTCCACCAACAGTTGCTGTCACACCAGGACTTTTAAAAGCTCAGCTGCTAGAGAAGCAATGTAGTCTTTGGTTATTCTCAAGCTTAGGTCTTCTAGTCATTATAAGCTGACCATGACACAAAAAGAGTCATCTATATCAAAATAGAGAATAGTAACTAGATTCACCGCACACTATCACATTACTACTGTATTTGAGGTTCTCAGTTAATATCCAAGAACCTGGAAGAGGCCTGGGTCTTGCTACACATACTTATAATTTATGTCCCCATTGTCAGCTGAGATTCTTCATGCAGCCTGGGGTCAAGGAGGTCATCCCACAAAGCACAAAACACCCATCTCAGATAAACATGTATGGTTTATTGAATCCAAAACATCCATGAATTTCAGGACACAATTAAATGTTGAAACCTAAGGATAATAGATATAGAAGAGAATTAAGATTTCTAGTTCATAGATCCAGTAAACACCTTCAACAAATCATAGCAGCAAACCTCCATAAGGTAAAGAAAGAAAAGGCCATAAAGGTACAACAAGCCTACAGAACATCAAACTAATTGTACCAGAAAAATTCCTCCATTCACATAATAATTAAAACGCTAAATGCACAGATCAAGAAAGAACATTAAAAGGGGTAAGGTATAAATATCTAGTATCAAATAAATTCAGACGTATTTGAATTACAGCAGACTTCTCAACAGAGATTCTAAAAGTCAGAAAATCTTGGGCAGATGTAATGCAGACACAGGCTCCTATATCCAGCATAATCCTCAATCACCATAAAAGGAGGAACCAGGATATTTCATGACAAAACCAAATTTAAACAATTCTTTTCTCTAAGAAAGCACAACAGAGGCTAATAGGAGGAAAACTCCAAGACAATGAACTAAACTATACCCAAGAAAGACCAAGAAATTAATCTTCTCTCAATAATTTAAAAAAAGATAAGCACACAAACAAAATTTCACCTATAACCAAAAAAGAAGAGAAAGCAGCAATCATTGGCTTTAATATCTGACCAGATCCTCTTTCCCTAATCCCCAAGCTCCCAGGGGCCAAACTGCCAGCCAAAGTGTATGCAAGGATGCTCTATGGTTCTAGGTGAGTCCTGTAGCCCCACCAAAGGCAGATCCTAGAGGTGTGAGGTGGGAATGGATATGTGTGGGTGCAGGAGCACTGTCACATAGGCAAAGCTGAGCAGAAATGGGATGTAAGGTTTGATGAGGGGCGTGTGGAAAGCAGGACAACAGTGGAAATGTAAATAAATAAAATAACCGATTAATAAAAAATTGCCAAAAATAAAATAACAAGTAAAAAGGTAAATGAAAATTAAACCAAACCAACCAAACAAACAAACAAAAACCCCTGTAGTGTATTGGCCTAATTCTGCTTGTATTTTAATGCTAATTTGTGGAACTCAGGACTGGTTAACCCCAAATAACTGCCCCTGCTCCCAGTTAACTGTGATTATAAAGAAGCCAACAGCCAACAGCTGCACAGCAGAGAGATGGGGGAGGGGAGCTTTGAGGGCTTTGCTAGAGAGGATCATGAGGAGGGAAGAAGGAAGTAGAAATTGCCAAAGAATAAAGGAAGAACATGTGTGATGGAGAGGAGAGAGGAAGAGGACAGCAGCCATGGTTAAGAGAGAGGAGAGCCTGGTCCTGAGGGCTGTCCAAGTGGAACAAAAACAGTCAAGATGCTACACAGTCAGTAAGAGCAGCTCTCAGGCGAGCAGAGATCACCAGAGACCCCAGACCAACAAGATACGCAAGCATAACTCCATCCAAACTCCCTCTCAATATCCCGTGTCCTCCATGGGTCTGGCCTCAGCGTGTGTCCTGCGTCAGCACATGTGTCTGTCTCAGCTGACATCACTCTGCCCATCAGCCCGAGCCCCAGGAAACAGCGAGAAACTACAGCAGCCCACCAGAAGGTTTTTTGCTGTGGTTCTATGAAGTCCCAACAAATGCAGCTCAACTACAGAATGCAAGGCAGACCAATGCATGTGTGTCCTTAGTGCAGAACCCTTCATCACGTGTCCTTTCACATGCGTGCTTTAGCAGAACATCCTTTTACCTGTGTCTACCTCAGTTAAATGTTCCTTCACACATCTGCCTTAGCCTTTCACCTGTGTCCGCTTCAGGGGACCACTCCTTCAGGTGTAGAATTTCTCAAGATTAGCAAACTGCATACAGAACATTCAGAACAAATCAAGGTGTGTGGTCAGCATGTCCTTGAGCCAAGTCCCTTCTCCTTGTCAGTGACAGCAGGCGTGTTACAGCAACAATATGAAATGGCTGGCAGACATGGAACAAAATAGCAAAGCTATTCTGGGGGATGTCACACCATACCAGCCACCAGCTCAGCTGAATTTTTAAGGTTTGATGTTACAAGTGAATATACTTGACCTTCAAAAACTGAGAGAGCCCACTTTTAATATGAACTATATAATCTAGGCCAAGACCGCCTCTAGGGCAAAGGCCCTCAGCCTGTGGGTCGTGACCCACACAGGGTCTCCTATCAGATAGTTTACACTACAATAAAGATTCATTACAGTAGCAAATTTACAGTTGTGAAGTAGCGACAAAATAATTTTGTAGTTGGGGTCACCACAGCATGAGGAACTGTTCTAAAGGGTTGAGGCCATAGGAAGGTTGAGAAACACTGCTCTAGGAAATTATGTTTTCTTTCTCTTTCATATTTTTCAGACAGAATCTCAAACTGTAGCTGAGATTGGCTTGGCTTGGAACATGTGTGTAGTTCATGCTGGCATCAGACTTATGGCAATTCTCCTGCTTCAGCCTCCTACTCAGGAGCCTACCAGGGTGAGATCACAACCACGGGTAATTGGATTGCTGTTCTTGGTTGTCAACTTGAGTGTACCTGGAATTAACTAATGCCAAATGGCTTGACGCCCTGTGAGGGGGATCTCTCTCTCTCTCTCTCTCTCTCTCTCTCTCTCTCTCTCTCTCTCTCTCTCTCTCTCTCTCTCTCTCCTTCCTTCTTTCTGTTTTCCTCTCTTCAACCCCCTCCTCTTGGTCCTCCTCCTCTTCTTTGTTTTTTTTTGAGACAGGGTTTCCCTGTGTAGCTCTGGCTGTCCTGGAATTCATTTTGTAGACCAGGCTGGCCTTGAACTCAGAGATCCACCTGCCTCTACCTCCTGGATGCTGAGGCTAAAGGCATAAGCACCATTGGATTTTTTTTCTTAATTAAATTTTCTGAAGCAAGAAGACCTAATTGTAATCCAAATCTTGGAGATCAGAAGATAAATCTTTAATTCAGATCTTTTGAGATGGAATGGCCCACCTCTAATCTGGACCACACCTTCTTTTTTCTTTTTATTTTTTTCATCTTTATTAACTTGAGTATTTCTTATTTACATTTCGATTGTTATTCCCCTTCCCGATTTCCAGGCCAACATCCCTCAACCCTTTCCCCTCCCCTTCTATTTGGGTGTTCCCCTCCCCATCCTTCCCCCATTAGCGCCCTCCCCCCAACAATCATGTTCACTGGGGGTTCAGTCTTGGCAGGACCAAGGGTTTCCCCTTCTGCTGGTGATCTTACTAGGCTATTCATTGATACGTATGCAGTTGGAGTCCAGGGTCAGTCCATGTATAGTCTTTGGGTAGTGGCTTAGTCCCTGGAAGCTCTGGTTGGTTGGAATTGTTGTTCATATGGGGTCTTAACCCCCTTCAAGCTCTTCCAGTCCTTTCTCTGATTACTTCAACGGGGGCCCCGTTCTCAGTTCAGTGGTTTAATGATGGCATTCAGCTACGTATTTGCCGTATTCTGGCTGTGTCTCTCAGGAGAGATCTACATCCAGTTCCTGTCGGGGCTTGCACTTCTTTGCTTCATCCATCCTATCTAATATCTGTATAGGTATGGGCCATATGTGGGGCAGGCTCTGAATGGGTGTTCCTTCTGCCTCTGTTCTAAACTTTGCCTCCCTATTTCCTGCCAAGGGTATTCTTATTCCCCTTTTAAAGAAGGAGTGAAGCATCTGCATTTTGGTCATCCTTCTTGAGTTTCATGTGTTCTGTGCATCTAGGGTAATTCGAGCATTTGGGCTAATATCCACTTATCAATGAGTGCATACCATGTGTGTTTTTCTGTGATTGGGTTAGCTCACTCAGGATGATATTTTCCAGTTCCATCCATTTGCCTATGAATTTCATAAAGTCATTGGTTTTGATAGCTGAGTAATATTCCATTGTGTAGATGTACCACATTTTCTGTATCCATTCCTCTGTTGAAGGGCATCTGGGTTCTTTCCAGCTTCTGGCTATTATAAATAAGTGTGCTATGAACATAGTGGAGCATGTGTCTTTGTTATATGTTGGGACATCTTTTGGGTATATGCCCAAGAGAGGTATAGCTGGATCCTCAGGTAGTTCAATGTCCAATTTTCTGAGGAATCTCCACACTGATTTCCAGAATGGTTGTACCAGTCTGCAATCCCACCAACAATGGAGGAGTTTTCCTCTTTCTCTACATCCTTGCCAGGATCTGCTGTCACCTGAGTTTTTGATCTTAGCCATTCTGACTGGTGTGAGGTGAAATCTCAGGGTTGTTTTGATTTGCATTTCCCTTGTGACTAAAGATGTTGAGCATTTCTTTCGGTGTTTCTCAGCCATTCAGCATTCCTCAGCTGTGAATTCTTTGTTTAGCTCTTAGCCCCATTTTTTAAATAGTGTTATTTGTCTCCCTGAGGTCTAACTTCTTGAGTTCTTTGTATATTTTGGATATAAGCCCTCTATCTGTTGTAGGATTGGTAAAGATCTTTACCCAATCCGTTGGTTGTTGTTTGGACCACACCTTCTGCTGGCTCATATCAAGGACATGGAAAAAGGAAGTTTGCTTTATTAATTTTCCTTCTTCTTCAGGATTCCTGCATGTACTGAAGACCAGCTGAAATATCCAGCCTTATGGACAAAACCGTTGAGGTCCTGGAGTTGCCCCATAAACCACACAAACTCTGACCTCACTTAGACAGGGATGGTTTATTGAATGCCCACTGTAAGACTGATCATCAGAGACGTAGCTGAGAATTTGTCAGGCTAGGACTCTGGACATTTTTCTATGTCAGTTTATAAAGACTAAAATGTGAGCTCATAGGCAGGTGCTGGAAGGGCTGTCTGGTTGTCAGCCCTGACTCAAGCCATTTTAGACAACAAAGGTTCATACTGACTTTTTATCTGTTTAAAGATTTATTTATTTATATATAAGTATACTGTAGCTGTCTGCAGACACAGCAGAAGAGGGCATCAGGTCTCATTACAGATGGTTGTGAGCCACCACTGGGATTTGAACTCAGGACCTCCGGAAGAGCAGTCAGTGCTCTTAACCATGGAGCCATTTCTGCAGCCCTCATATTGACCTTTAATTTTATTGGTCCTACATGAAGCTTATAATTATGAAATTTAAGATTAAGAAACCTCACAACATAAAGAACTTCCTTCCAGTGGTTCGGGAATGGGTGGGTGGGGGAGCACCCTCATTCCTGACCCTGCTCTGAGTTAAATTATTTTCAGACAACCATGACAGGCAGACATATTACAGCAAGAATATGAACTATCTGGCAGGCATGGAACAAAACGGCTACAGCTATGCTAGGGGGATTGGCTTCAACAGGGGCAACTACTGCATTTTAGACCTTCCATTCCTTGTTGAATTAGCTGTACCACAGCCTATAAACCATTCTAATAAATTTTCTTTCTCTATATACAGTCATTCTAGGAGGGATGATTGGTTATGCATTGTTAAATGCAATGCTGATCACGAAACCCCATCACTTCCACAGCAATATGCAAGTGTAAGTAAGTTACTGAACAATTGAACAGAAATTAAAATTTACTGCATTTATTGCGTGTATCAGAAGGCATAGGGAACACCTGGCTGCTTATATCTCTTGGTCTCTATAGAGTAGTGGGAGAACTGAGACCCACTGAGGAGGTCTCTTAAGCGAAGACCAAACTCCTTGCAGTGACACTGGATTCCAGGCTTGTTGTCCTGTTTAGGCCTCACTGTGGTCTATGTACACTCTATGCATTCTCCCCATGCAGGTTCACATGGACTGAACTCAGAAAGCTGGGGTTGGCAGAAAGATGCATGGTTAAATAGCCCACCAGGTTCACATTGTATCAGCTTGATTTAATCTAAGGACAAAGAAGTGGAGTTTCTCTGATGGCTTTCTTCTAACCCCTTGAAAGGATCACTGGGGTTTGACCTCAGTACTTCATACTTCTTGCTGGGTCAGCAACACTCAGGGAAGCTTGAGATTGCCATAGGCACAGTATTATGCTAGATATACTGAGTAGATGATACTAAGATGTTCAGATGGTCATACCCATTTGCATGAGTTCTTAATGTGCACCTAAGGAAAGAGAGATCAAGGTCTTCAGAATAGGAAGATCATTTCCAGTTCTTTTCTACAATTCCAGTCTGAAAGACTGGTAGGGAGAGAATGGTAGATAATCAAGAATTCATAGATGATGCTTTGAAGGAAGTGTGGGTTTCTGTGCTGGTTTAGACAGGGTCTCAATTATCCCATGTTGCCCTCTTCCTACCTGGCCAGGTTCACTTTGAGCTCAGATAAACCTGCTTCTACTTTCCAGTAGACAGTCTTACAAGAGTGGCCTCCAGGGACTGTGAGGACAGCATTAGCCTTTGACAGTTGAGGTGTGTAACCCACAACTATAGTTTTAGCCACTTTGTTCCATGTTTACCAGCTATTTCAGATTGTTGCTGTCTATGGCTGACAATCACGGACACAGAAAAATAACCTGATAGAGAGCAAGGACATGGTGATCACATCCTTTCCTGTTCTGTATGTTCTGGATGAGGCTTGTTAAAATTCCAATATTGCAGAAAGCTTTATATAGGACCCATCACATTAAGCATCCCAGTGCACTGTTCTATCTAAAATGGCCTAATCAGAACTGACCACCAGATCACACTTCCTGCAATCCTCATATGAGAAGCTTGAGCTTTTTGTTTTGACTTTTTTCTTTCTTTCTTATTTTTTGCTGTATAAGTTGAGAGGAAGATATTTGGGGCCATGGATCTGCCCCCAAAATCTAGGGTATGGATCTGATCAATCAGTGTTGGTGTGTGCACTCAATACAGTATCCATTTTTTACTGTGACAGATGCTTTTGTGTTTGTGGGGAAGCCCATGACCCAGAGCACAAGTGCTGGGTCCTTGCTCTATCCACGTAGTGATGTGTATAGCCTCGTCCTACACCTTTATTTGCACCCCCTATATCTCTTGACTATTTTATTTTTCTGATAGAGGCTCAGCTTCTGATAGAAGGCCTGTCAGCAGTGCTCCTTTGGCGACATTGGCGCAGAAAGGAGAACCCCACAAGCAGCATGAGGTTCCCTTCATTGGTGGCTCCAATATTGCACTTTTGTCTGCCAACTGGTCTCCACACTTTTCCTAGCACCATAAAGACTTCAACTCTTTTAACTAAGGAATTTTCTGGCAATTGTCAATTGCTAAGCACACGACTTCATGAGTGTTCCCCTAACACACGCCCATGCTGTAACCTACCATGCAGACTATTTCTTGATGTGATATAAAGCACCTGTACATAATGAGACAGGAGAACTTTTGACTGCATATTCAAGCTGGTATGAAATCTCAGGAAGTTTTAATGGCTAACATTGGTGAAAGAGGACAATTTGAGTTAGTGAGACATTTTTTGGGAAAGATTTGAAAGGAAACATTCATTTAGATGCATAGGAATTACTAAGGTTTTGTAATCAAGCCTTGAGGAAAATTTGGCTTTGGAAGCAGGAGATGCTCAGTGGCTCTCCCCAGGAAAGTCTCCTGGAAAGGGCACCTCAGCTTATGCTCAGTACAGGGAGAACATTAGCAGGAGGCAAAGTCTGCTCCCCATGACATCAGCTGTCCCTTCTTGGACATTCTATTGTCTCCTAGAGAGTTCTGGCATCCTCTGTGATGTCACCAGTGTTGTAGTGACGACCAGTGCCCTAGTTTCTCTCAGTCTGAGTCTGGCGGTTACAAGCTAAGACATGTTTTCCCGTCTTCGCAAGCGTTTTGGGAGGGGGAACATCGATTGTGGAGAGACTAGAGTGAAGGAGTCTGGCCTTTCGTCTCAAAGTAATGATGGACAAAGACAGCACTTCTGGGGAATGTTGAGTAAGTTCTGGGCAGTGTATTTTGAGCTTCCTACCGGGGGGCTGCAGGCTTAAGCTGACCTTTCTAGCAATGGGCCACAACAACTGGAGCATCTGAAAAGGAATTGAATTTCCATGAATATCACAATTCCTTAAAGTCAAGGATTTCAGAACTTTAGTTTCCCCATCCCCACTGGGAGGATATGGTAAGGCCAATGCTATTATTCTGTGAACTTCTGGTCTTTACTTTTCAGTGCATTTGTTATGTTACATTGATATAATAACACCATCAGTATTCATGGAGGGTCCACCTTTTCTGAGTTTAGACAGGGCAGCAATGTATTTCACTATCACTGCTTCTTTAAATACAGTGGATATCTGACAGTAGTAACAGGGAGAGATTGTGCTCCAGGCAATAACCTTATGTTCTTAGACCTTCTCTGATTTCTTCTAACTGGCAGGGTCATCGTTTGCTTTATATATTAGAGGTTGTATGTTACAAAATTTTTTTTTCAATACCAAAACTATTTGGAACGTGTAGACCAAGATTCAGCCTGTAACCTATTCATACTTCTGGGGCATTTGGTATTTCTCATAGGGACACTGATAAGTCTGTTGAACATATCCTACCTGGAAATGCGTTTTAAATCCATGTTTCTAAAATACCAAAAGTATTTGGAACATGTGGACCAAGATTCATCCTGTAACCTATTGGAACTTCTCGGGCATTTGGTATTTCAAATAGGGGAACTGATAAGTCTGTTGACCATGTCCTCCATGGAAATGTGTTTTAAATCCAAAGTTGTTGGCCTAGAGTATCAGGGTAGGACATCTGAGTGTCTCCAATCACTCAAGTCTTGTGGATGGTGAATTTATCATCTGAGTTCGAACCCACAGGGGTGAGGGTCCTGAAACCAAGCTGTACCCTGTTCAGCTGATGATAATCCTGGAGAAGCCATCTCCGTGGTCCATGTAAGCACCTGATGTCCGGCATAGGGAACACCTGGCTGCTTACATCTCTTGGTCTCTATAGAGTAGTGGGAGAACTGAGATCCACTGAAGAGGCCTCTTAAGCATAGACCAATCGCCTAGCAGTGACACTGGGTTCCAGGCTTGTTCTCCTGTTTAGGCCTAACTGTGGTCTATGTACACTCTATGCATTCTCCCCATGCAGGTTCACTTGTGTTCTTCTACCTACAGACGCTGGGAGAGAAACATCATCCCCTGGCACTGAACTAAGCGAGAATCAGGCCAAGAAGGAAAAGGAGAGGCTGATTAAAGAGCTGCAGCTCATTACCGAGGAGAGAAATGACCTGAGAGATCGCCTGAGGTTTCTGACAGAGAGATCCATGAAGAACAGGTATGAATCGCTCCAAATGCTCTTGTTTCATTCCTGGGTCTGCAAGGTCACCTTCATCTTATCCTATTAAGGTTTTGGGTTCTAGAAAGCTGTGCCTCCCTAACCACCCTGTGCTAAACCTCACCTCCCATATAGAGGAGATTCAGAACCTTGACCCTTCCTGAGGAGCGAGATGGAAAATGGACTCATCTGCTTCCATTTATTGAAAAGCAGAACTTGTGGTCTGAATGAAGAATTCGGGGATAAAGTCAGGGAGAGTGAGTGTCTAGTGTGCATTTGCAAAGCCCTTGACAGATGGTAGCTTTGCAAGATTGTAATTGCAGTGAGTTTATGGTGAGTCTCTGTACTTGCTAGGCAGGGGACTGAATGCTGGAAGATCCACGCAGCAGCCTGAGGGGCCTGGTACCAAACTGTTCATCTCAATGCTTGACTAGAAGGTCTCAGGCTCAGGCCTGTTTGTTATTGTCTGTGTGTCTTGCCCTCTGAGACAGCAATGGTGGATGCATTTCTCCTGGATTTCACAGTACTCTCTGTTTCCATATTTCTCTTTCTCTTTCTCTGACTCTGTTTTTACATTTCTCTTTTTTGTGGGTATTTCTCAGTCTGTGAGTCTGTATGTGCATACATCCAAATGCATATGTACAACATTTATATGTTTATATTTCCCTCCACACTTGGAATCTAGGGGTCTATGTCTTGGCCTGAGTATTTACCTGTAACACATTCATGGTGATGTGAATGCTTTGTTCTGGGAGCCCCACTGTCAACAGCACAGTTCTTTGCCTATGTGGACACGTTTGTCTGTTTATTTGTATTCCTTGTGCAGATTATAATTTTGTGTTGATATATGGTCTGTTATCAAAACAGGAGAAAAGTAATCACCGGTTTCTGGGTGTGTTGGGGTGGGGGAGCATGGAGAGGTGTGGCCTAGGCTCTTGATAGCTCAACTGGCTTGACTGCAGATTTCCTCTTGATTGAACAAAGGGAGCCAGGGAAGCCTCCATCTGGATGCCGATTTCTGGTGTCCTGGACGCAGAAAAACACGTTTCTGAAGCTGAAGAAGATCCAATATGTAGAATTCAGAAGGTGTCCTTCCAGGACTGGGGTAGTACAGGACCCACCCTGAGCTCATATATTCCTAAATGCTGATGTTCATTGTATTCTATCATTTGGGGCCAGGCCACACTTCAGGCCAAATCCATATTATGAAGACCTGGAGAGAATGGAGGAGGCGGTCATGTCAATTCTGCACAACTTAGAGATGGAGAACACTGAGATCCATGAGACCAACCATAAGCTGAAGAAGGAGATTACCTTCTCTAGGTAAGTCCTGGTCAGAAAGCCTATCACCTGTGGAATGGCCATTTCTGACTTTCTTTGTTCTGGATTGGACGGTCTTCAGCTCTGGTTCTATCTCTTGTGCTGTTTACACATCAGTGTGCCAGGGTCATTAGGACTCAGTTTTCAGTTCCACAAAAGACTGTTACTCATCCCAGGATTGTCTAGGCATCTTCAGAAGATAGAACAGCACTGATTGAAATCAGCAGGTTATTAGGCTGACCTGGACCTATGGTGTCATACCAGGTTTTACAAAACTCAGTGTGTGGACCACATGGTTAGCATGACCTTCTCTTGGTTCTACTGACCTCCTTTGAGGGTGTTTGCCCACTACTAATTGATGTTGCCCCCATGCATTGGGCTTTCATGGATAGTTGTAGATCCATGTTCTTTTTGAGAGATGTGGACACTAATTGGTGCTCAGGCCAAACAAATAATTTATTCTTCCCGGAATTTACTCTTTGTGGTTTGTGCAGCAGCCTTATATGTATCAAAATGAATTCTATTAAGTCTTCATGGGTATCTGGGTCCTGGTGGAGTTAGTGGCACTCGGGAGTGGGAATGGGAGAAAGGGGCAGCATGATCTTACTATGCAGACTGTATTTCCAGAAACCTGCTCAGCCAGCTCCTGATGGAGAACACATGTAGGAAGGAGTTGGTCCCACTGAAGCAGGAGAGCAAGGAGGTACATCTTGATTGTGCACTGAACCAGAAATATTTGGTTGACTTCAACAAGAAAGATAAAGACCAGCAACGTCCAGACCCAGCGTCATCTGGTAGGGACGAGCAGCTGTGTTAGCTTAAAAATATCTGATAAAGGTTGCCAATTTGATACATCTTTGCTCTCTCCTACCACCTTTCTAATTTACACTCACAACCAGCCAACCACCTCATGTAATGGAATTGTTCATTGCTCTGCCTATGCACAAGTATTCTGGGAAGCCAACCACATTTCAGAAACTGAATTATTTTGCAAGTATATTTGTCTGCTCTTTTTGAAGCTGCAGTATAGAAATGGTGACAGATTAATAACATACCTCATTATTGCATATCCACGTGATAGATTGGATGCTCTGTAGAGTTTTGAACAAGTTCTTGGTTCTTTGACAAATGACACTCTGTGGTCATGTGACTTCTTGTGTAGGAAGCACCTTTGCGGGATAAGAACAAAGTGCAAATGTCAAATTAGTACTTTCATTGGTTTTAACCTTGGTGACATATGGACATCTACTTTCTTCCTGCCAACCCAATGAGGTTCCTTCCATTGCCCTGTTCTTGGTTTGCACTGGTATAAGTCTGGGTCCCATATTGGCAGCCCACATTACTTTGAGGCTCTCTGGAGATTTTGCCCTTCCCAAAGAGTTAGCAACAATGATATCAGTTAAAAGGTCCATGTTGACTGTCCAATAGAACTGAGATGGTAGTAGGCAGCCTTCTGACAGCTGCCTTGCATTTCACCACCAAATCAGTGTCTGAAAAACTGCCTTCCTCTCCCAGGTCTCAGAAAGTGCAAGAGAGCTGGAATTGGACACACAGCAGTAAGAAAGCTTCCTGAAGAATAAGTTGCTTTCTCAGGAGTCCCTGATGACAAATATCCTGAATGGTAACAAATTTTTTGGATGAGTATTCTTCCTCAGAGTTAATTTGTCATTGCTTAGAGACCCTAAATTTATATACCACTAAGCCAGCCTGACTGATTGAGGTCTTACTTTCTTCTCAGAAAACAGCACTTGAGAGACAACTTGGGGGACCTCCTTTCATTATGTGTGCAAGAGGAGAAACAGCAATACATCTGTGCTTCTAAATGTTCATTAAGAATATGCTGTTTAGAAATATTTTTGTTATGATTTTAATTGAAATTTTCTTTTTGTTGTTTCATATTTATATGTTCTTGTTACTGTTTTTATCTTTTCAAATATTTTTAAATATTTTAATTTATTTGTTTTAATCCTGTTTTGTTGTAAAAATGAATTCCTTATGAATAAAAATTGAATTCTATCTCTTGACTCTTAAGACTATCATTCTTATTCAAGGGTTCTGTCCCCTCCTGTGGACTTAGAACTGACAGGTGGAGATGGATCTCTGCATGTTCCATGGATCCTGGGCTAATTAGTGAATTCAAAGTCACCAAGGGGTACCCAGTGTGACAATGTCTTTTGTGTGGATAATGTGGCTGTTTCTCGGACACACACTTTATGAAGTAATCACTGACATGCTTTACCCAATTGTTAGGGTCCATGTGGTTCTTCTGAGAGAGCAGCAGATGCTCTACCCTGTGAGTCATCACCACAGCTCCTGCAGGTGCTTTTGTCCTTCCACATCATGTACTGTATTAGGTGGACAGGATCACCTCCAATCAAATAAAGAGATCTCAGGAGATGTGTATTCACAGGAAATTTACTGAGCTGTGCATGCTCAATGTGTTAGCTTGCCAGCCATCCCTACAGGGCTCTGGTGTTCCCACTGCTCATTGTGGGTCAGGATCATCCTGCAACATCACTTAGTGTCCATATTAGAGCAGATCTTTCACCTATTATCAATGATGACCATATTTATTCTGCACATCTGACAAAATACAGATCGAAATTAGCTTCCTGTTGGCCAGATTGGCATAATGAGTTTTTTGATTGTTAGCATGAAAATTATTTTAATCTAAGCAGTTTAGGGAAGAACCTCAAGGACACCCATAGTGAATGCAGCCTGCAGCTGTGAACACATGTTTCTGTTGGAGAGCAGGCCTGTGCAGGCCCAGAACCTAGGTGGGACAGTTCAAGCTACCCTTTTTCCATGGCCAATCTGGGATCATATTGAGAATGTATTTTTTCCAAGTGACTGATTTCCAATTTATGGAATTGAACTAACTTACTGAGAATGGAGGTGACTCAGGAGTTAAAGTACACAAGGACCAATCCAGTATGTCCACAAAAGCTTGCTGTCACCCCAGGGCTTTTAAAAGCTCAGCAGCTAGAGAAGCAATGTAGTATTTGGTTATTCTCATGCTTGGGTCTATTCATTCAGTATAAGCTGAACATGACACAAAAGAGTCATCTGTGTCACAATAGAAGCTAGTTGTAACTAGATTCCCCCCACACTATCACATCACCACCGTATTTGAGGTTCTCAGTTACTATCTAAGAACCTGGAAGAGGCCTGGGTCTTGCTACACAAACTCATAATTTATGTCTTCATGACACTGTGTGCTTTGTTCTGTTGATGCTACCATTGGCATACAATACCTTGGATACTTTGTGCTGACATTTGTGACATGAGACAATAGTTCATGTCATCCTAACCTGCATAAACTGTCCTTAGAGTACGGTGTAGTCAGAGGGGCCTTTTTTTTCTCTCTGAATTTTCAAAATATTTCCAGTCTTCAGACAAGTCTTCAGCCATTGTCCAGTGCCTGTCTTGAGATGTCCACATTGTCTCCTGGGAGTATTCATCCAGCCTGGTCTGTAATTTTGTAGAAGAGTAATAGGGTTCCAGCCCTAGGATTTAATTCAGTGTGATTGTACTTTCCAAACATGCTCAAAGCCCTACATTCCACCATAGCCTGTGTGCTTTAGAGAAAGAAAATAAAGAACCACATTGCACTTGAAATTTCTCCTCCAACAAAAGGAGAGCCTGCATAGGGCCTTTAAGTAACTCTAAGTCCCAGCTTCTGCATAACTCCCTCCATTGACTCCATTATTGGTGTATTTTCATTACTGCTCACTTTATTTTTGGTGTGCAAAGAACGTGTACCATGTCAGTAAAGTGTGTGTGTGTGTGTGTGTGAGAGAGAGAGAGAGAGAGAGTGAGAGAGAGAGAGAGAGAGAGAGAGAGAGAGAGAGAGAGTTTGTGTTTGTTTGTGTTTCTGTGCAGGTGTTTGTGTATGTTCATCCATGAACTCACTATCAATTTTCATAAAATGACTTAGAAGACTGTAATGAAAACTGTCGAGGTGCATGCAGACGTGTGTTACTAGTGTCCCACGGCACCTGGCAGGTAACACTGAAATGGTGGTCTACTATAATACAGCCTAAAAACAGGCTGTGGATGGTTTACACAGAGATTGTGACGTCATCACCACTAGAGAGAGCAGCAAAAGCTTCATTTATCACATGCCGCTGTTACCAAGATGAGGCAAAGCCTTATCCTACAGAGAGTCTGGTATGATTTGATGGCAGGAAATAAACTTAGTACTAAAATCATTCAATTACAAACGAAGAGGATAATACAAAGAGTCATAGGAAGCAAGAGCTGTTTTTTGAGGAGATCCATAAGAGAAACAACCCCTTTCTGAAACTAAGTACACACCACAGTGTCAATACCTAAATTATCAAATCAGAAATGAAAAGGGGGATGAAGCAATAGACATGTGAGTGAATTCAACAATCATTAGGGCTTCTTCAGAGTCCTTCACTATAGAAAAGTGAAAAATCTATTTGATATTGGTAATTTTTCTACACAGATAACAAATACCAAGTTAAATCCAAATGTGGGATTTAACTCATAAGATTATTCTCATAAGAAAATAGATTTAAACGATGCCACTACAAAAATTAAAAAATATATATGAGGGCCACTAGGCTTTAATGCAGCCTTTCTACCAGACGTTTAATGACGACCTAATAACAATAGTGCTTCAATTATTCCTCTGATTTGAAAGAGAAGGAACATTGCCAAACCCCTTCTCTGAGTTTCTCTTTTTACCTAGAATTCCTGAGTCTGTTGCTTCTTCCATTGTCACCCCAGCTGCAGGG
Source organism: Rattus norvegicus (assembly GCF_021556685.1). Taxonomy (NCBI): domain Eukaryota; kingdom Metazoa; phylum Chordata; class Mammalia; order Rodentia; family Muridae; genus Rattus; species Rattus norvegicus. Next base: position 17,908,553 of record NC_141552.1, read on the forward strand.
CGAGTCTGTCCCGCCCCAGAGCATATCTGCCAGTTGACAGGGCTGGGTTTTGCTCTGCTTGCCCCTGCTCCTGCCCCCGCCCCTGCTCTTGCCCCTGCCCACGCCCCCGCCTCACACCCGCACTCTACATCGCCTCCGACCCATCCCCCCTCCCAGTCCCACCACCGCCCTCGACTCAGACCTGTCCCAACCCCCGCCCCCAGCCTGCCCTCGCCCCTACCCTGCCCCCGCCCCGACCCCCCCACACCTGTCCTCTCCTTCACCCCCCCCCCCCCCGGCCTCCGCCCTCACCGCTGCTGCTTGCGTTGCTACCATTCCGTCTTCGACTCCCCTGTCGACCCCACCGCCACTGCTGCTACCTTCTCCCACTTCTTCAGCCCAAGACTTTTGAAATCCCGGCTTGCAGTGCTCTGCACTAGGAGGCTAATGGAGGTGAGGAGAGCCTAAGGGACAGACCCCAGGCCTGGCCCCAGAGACTTGTGTCTCCCCCCTCCCCCGAAGTGCTTTCCCGCAGTTCTCCATTCTGGGTTCAGTTTGTGGGGACCCCAGCAGGTGGCAGGCTTTGCTGATCCTCAGGTGTGAGTCTGGGACAGTGGTGGGACTTATGGTTGAGGGAAGTCTTTCAGGCAAATGCAGGCTTTTCTCAAACTCTTGGACCATTTGGTGCCCTCCCTGGGGTCACAGGACCTGTGGAAGTTGGGAAGCCACTTTTCCCTGTCCTGTGTGACTTTCCCTGCAGAGTGAGCTCTCCTGCAGGAGATACTCTCACCTGCTTCTTTAAAAGCACCTGCTCCTCAGATCCAGATCAGTTGTGAAAACAGGCTTCTCCCTGTCAGTGTGCCAGCTCCCCCTCCCAGCTCAGAGCTGCCACACCTAAGGATCCTCCAGCCCCAGTACTGGTTGGGTCTCATGGAGGAGTTAGAGCAAAGTGCTCCTTCTGAGAAGTGACTCAGAACAGAAGGTTCCTACAACCCAATGAGGTCTCTTCCAGTTGCCCTGTTCTTGGTTTGCACTGGTATAATTCTGAGTCCCAGATTGGCAGCCCACATTGCTGTGAGGGTTGCTGGAGATTTTGCCCTGCCCACAGAACAGAAGGTTCAGAAGAAAGGCCAGTTTGGCATAATGAATTCTTTTGATAGATGGCAACAAAATTATCTTAATCTAAGCAGTTTAGGGAGGAACCTCAAGAGCATCCATAGTGAATGCAGCCTGCAGCTGTGAACACACGTTTCTTTTGGAGAGCTGGCCTGTGCAAGCCCAGGACCTAGGTGGGACAGTTCAAGCTGCCCTTTTTCCATGGCCAATCTGTGTTTGTATTGAGAAAGTATTTTTTTTCCAGTTGACTGATTTCCAACTTATGGAATGGAACTGACTTACTCAGAGTGGGGTTGACTTAGAGAGTTAAAGTACAGAAGGAATAATCCAGATGTCCACAAAAGCTTGCTGTCACACCAGGGCTTTTAAAAGCTCAGCAGCTAGAGAAGCAATGTAGTATTTGGTTATTCTCATGCTTAGGTCTAGTCATTCATTATAAGCTGAACATGACACAAAAAGAGTCATCTGTGTCACAATAGAAACTAGTTGTAACTAGACTTATACCACATTATCACATTATTACTATATTTGAGGTTCTCAGGTATGATCTTAGAAACTAGAAGAGGCCTGGTTCTTGCTACATATAGTCATATTCTATATCTTCACAACACTGTGTGATTTGTTCTGTTAATGCTACCATTGGCATACAATACCTAGGATATTTTGTGCTGACATCTGTATCATGAGACAATAGTTCATGTCATCCCTTACCTGAATAAACTGTCCTTAGAGTACAGTGTAGTCGGAGGGGCCTTCTTTTCCTCTGAGATAGCAAAACATTTCCAGTCTTCATACAAGTCTGTCAGCCATTGTCCAGTGCCTGTCTTGAGATGTCCACATTGTCAGCTGAGAGTCTTCATCCAGCCTGCCCTGTAATTCTGTAGAACATTAATAGGGTTCCAGCCCTAGGAATTAATTCAGTGTTCTAGTACTTGCCAAATATGCTCAAAACCTAGTTTCCACCCTAGCTCTGTGTGCTATACAGAAAGAAAATAAAGAACCCCATTGCACTTGAAGTTTAGCCTCCAACAGAAGGAGAGCCTGCACAGGGCCTTTAAATAACTCTAAGCCTCAGCTTCCCACAACCCCGTCCATCGATTCCTTTATTGGTGTGTTTTCATTAATACTCACTTTCTTCTTTGTGTGGAAAGAATGTGCACCATGTCAGTAAAGTGTGTGTGTGCTTTGTGTTTGTGCATGTACATCCATGAACTCACTATAAATTTTCATAAAATCACTCAGAAGTCCCTAGTGAAAACTGTCGAGGTGCAGGCAGACTCATGTTACTACTGTCTCATGGCACCTTGCAGGGAGCACTGAAATCGTGGGCTACTTTAATACAGTCTAAAATGAGGCTGTGCATGGTTTTCAGTGAAATTGTGATGTCATCCCCACTACAGAGAGCAGCAAAAGGTTCATGTATCACATGCTGCTGTTACCAAGGTGAGGCAAAGCCTCATCCCATAGAGAGTCTGTGTAGGATTTGATGGCAGGAAATAAACTCAGAACTAAAATCAATCAATTACAAACAAAGAGAATGATATAAAGAGCCAAGCAAAGCAAGAGCTGGCTTTTTTTTTTTTTTTGAGAAGATCCACAAGACAGACAAACCACAGAGCATATATCTAAAGTACCAAATAAGAAATGAAAAGGGGGATATAACAAAGGACACTGAGTGAATTCAACAATCATTAGGGATTACTTCAGAGGCCTTTACTAGAGAAAAGTGAAAAATCTATTTGATACTGGTGATTTTTCTAACAGATAACAAATACCAAGTTAAATACAGATCTGGGAAGGTAATGAATAATTCCCATAAGAAAATAGATACAGTCATTAAAGGCTGCCACTCCAAAAATTAAAAATAATAATAATCAGGGCCACATGGCTTTAATGCATCCTTTCTACCAGACTTTTAATGAAGACCCAATAACAATAGTGCTTCAATTATTCCACTGAATTGAAAGAGAAGGAACATTGCCAAACTCCTTCCCTGAGTTTCTCCTTTTACCTAGAATTCCTGAGTCTGTTGCTTCTTCCATTGTCACCCCATCAATAGAACCATTTAAAATGGGATGTAATCGATGTCTGGAGCCTCATTCTTTCCCTTGACCTCCATGCGGTGTCCAGAAGGCATGCCTGTTCTCATGGACATGGACTCATCTCTTTTTGCTGCAGCAAGAAGAAAGCCAGCAGAGGAGGCAGGAGCTTACAAAGAGTCGGTAGGATTTCTAGAAAAGAAGCATCCAGATCTCCATTCTCAGAAAACCCCTGGCTTGCTCTCATGTGACTGGGTCCTCAGACACCAGCAGCCTTAGATGAGACCAAGGAAAGCTGTGCAGAGTCCTGGGTCCCCAGGTTCTTGACCTCCTGAGTGACAGCTGTAGACAAGTCCTCCAGGGAATCCTTACAGCTGGTGACATCTGGACAAGGTGAACCAGATGCCAAAATGAGACATGGGAGAGAAATCCTAGACTGTTGAAAGGAATCAGTCTCTGCTATTGCTTCTGTCTCTTTGTGCCCTGCTGCTATGATGTTCATGGGGAGCTCTCATGCCAGTGGGTCTCCTCCTAATGTGTTTGTTGTTGCAGATGTCCTGGATGTTCTGGACCCCATCAGAACTCAGCCCATGCTCAGTCACGGAGGTCAGCACCTTCCTGTCCATCAGGTCATGAGACCTGAGACAGTTGAGGTAACGGCAGTTGGCCTGGGTGAAGTGCTCACAGACTTGGACTCTCTTGCATGGCTGTGGCTTCAAGCAGATCTGTTTGTGGCTGTCTCCTTTGTAGTAACTTTTGCAGGAGAAAAGCATCCCCCTGTACCAGGAAGAAGGCCGGCTCCTCTTGGTTAAGCCCAGAAAGCTCATGATTCTTCAGGACCTGGAAGCTCTGTTCCTAAAACTTGGTGTGGATATTTGCAGAGGTTTCTCTGGGATTTTGCATAATGACTCTGTCCCAGAAGTTTGAGCTTGCAGAGGCTTGGGCAATCTGTAGCATGGTCTCTGGATGCACTTGAGATTGAAGCCACAGGCTTCAGTAGTAGCTGCCACCTACAGTGTGATCCCTGCCTGATCTCCAGTCTCCAATAGGAATAAGCAGTCTTGCCCCGCAGCTCATAGAGCTCTGCCTCTGGAGCCTGATCCTACTCTGCAGTTCCTTTAAGGTCATGCAGCCCCTGTGGGTCCACAGGATCTTGGTGATGAAACAGTCTGCCCCAGGATCCCCCATGGTGCACTATGGCTGCAGCTGCTCAGGCTTGTGAGCTGGACTCTGCTTTGTGGAGAAAGGAAACTGGAAAAGGGGATAACACATGAAATGGAAATGAAGAAAATAACCAGTAAAAATTAAAAGAGTTAAAGTCATCATCTCAGGAGAATGAGTGGGAAGCCAGGTCCTTAAGCAGGCAGGTTCTCCACAACAATGCATGCTGGGTTCAAGACTGGACATGAGGTGCCCTGAGCTTGGGACTGCCAGGCTCCTACTGGGAAGAGAGCTTTCTTCTTCATTTCCGTAAGTCTCTCTAGTTTTCTTTTAAGGCTTTCATCTCATCATTGACTTTCCCAATGACCTTTTATGACAAGCCATTATGGTTAACAAGAATTAAGTAAGGGCTCATTGAGCTGTTGGTAGTTGGAGGTCTGGGGGAAGCCCTGGACAGAGAGATCTTGCCTGCCAGGGGTGGGATGTGCATGGTGGGAGGGACTAGTGGAGTGTCATTGGCCTCAGTATGCACAGGCTTGGGGCTGGTGCCTGGCTGCCTGGTGCGCCTCTGTGGCTTCTTGGCCTGGGTCCCACCGCAGATGCCCATGGTGGTTGCTGGCCAGTTGTGCTTGCTCTCCCTGTCCTCGGGGCTTCTGGCGGGGCTGACCACAGCCTTGAACATGGACAAAATGGGCCGGAAATCGGAGGATCATGGGAGCATCTTCAACTTCCCCCTCCCCAAGCACTGGCAGTTGCAGCTGGAGGACAAGCCACTGTGAGTTTCCCCACATCCAGGCAGGTGTTCTGCACCACCAGGAGAGCAAGGGCAAGCACTGCTGCCACCAGTCCCACATGCGCAAGGCCTATTTGCTGACTGGCAGGGCTTCACTTTGCTCTGCCTGGCTCTGCTTTGCCTTGCTCTGCCCTGTGGGCTCTCACTTCTTTGGCCAAAGACTGTTGAGATCCCGGCTTGCCTCACCTTTCAATAGGCACCTCTGTGAAGTGAGGAGAACCAAAGGGACAGAAGGCTGACCTGGCCCTGGAGACTTGTGTCTCCCCCTCCACCAAAGTGCTTTCCTCAGTTCTCCACTCCGGTTTTAGTTCGCAGGGATCCCAGCAGGTGGCAGGCTTTGCTGAGCCTCCCCTGTGAGAAGGGGACAGTGGTGGGACTTATGGTTGTGGGAAGTCTTTCAGGGAGATGCAGGCTTTCTCAAACTCTCCGACCATCCATCCAGTGCCCTCCCTGGTTCCCATTCCCTGTGTTTGTTGGGAAGTCACTTTTCGCTGTCCTGTGTGACTTTCCCTGCAGACTGGGCTCTCCTGCAGGAGATACTCTCACATGCTTCTTTAAAAGCCCCTGTTCCTCAGATCTAGATCAGCTGTGAAAACAGGCTTCTCCATGCCAGGGTGAGAGCTACCCCTCCCAGCTCAGAGCTGCAACACCATAGGATCCTCAGGCCCCAGTGCTGGGTGGGTCCCATGGAAGAGTTAGAGGAAAGCTTCCCTTCTGAGAAGTGACTTAACACAGAAGGTTCACAAGTGACAGTCAACCCCCAAGTATTTCTTCCAGGAGAAAGCACTCAGCTCTCCCCTTTAAACAGTTTAGGCTCCCACATGGCCCAGTTTTGTGATTGGGGAAGATTTTCTGGAGCTTAGTTGGCCAGTCAGAGTGGGGCTACATTCTTTTTTTTTTTTTCTTTATTAACTTGAGTATTTCTTATTTACATTTTGATTGTATTCTCTTTCCCCGTTTCCGGGCCAACATCCTCCTAACCCCCCCCCTCTTCTATATGGCTGTTCCCCTCCCCATCCTCCCTCCATTACCACCCTCCCCCAACAATCACATTCACTGGGGGTTCAGTCTTGGCAGGACCAAGGGCTTCCCCTTCCACTGGTGCTCTTACTAGGATATTCATTGCTACCTATGAGGTCAGAGTCCAGGGTCAGTCCATGTACAGTCTTTGGGTAGTGGCTTAGACCCTGGAAGCTCTGGTTGCTTGGCATTGTTGTTCATATGGGGTCTGGGGCCCCTTCAAGCTCTTCCAGTCCTTTCTCTGATTCCTTCAACGGGGGTCCGGTTCTCAGTTCAGTGGTTTGCTGCTGGCATTTGCCTATGTATTTGCCGTATTCTAGCTGTGTCTCTCAGGAGCGATCTACATCCGGCTCCTGTCGGCCTGCACTTCTTTGCTTCATCCTTCTTATCTATTTGGATGGCTGTATATGTATGCGCCACATGTGGGGCAGGCTCTGAATGGCTGTTCCTTCAGTCTCTGTTTTAATCTTTGCCTCTCTATTCCCTGCCAAGGGTATTCTTGTTCCACTTTTAAAGAAGGAGTGAAGCATTCGCTTTTTGGTCATCCTTCTTGATTTTCATGTGTTCTGTGCATCTAGGGTAATTCAAGCATTTGGGCTAATATCCACTTATCAATGAGTGCATACCATGTGTGTTTTTCTGTGATTGGGTTACCTCACTCCGGATGATATTTTCCAGTTCCATCCATTTGCCTATGAATTTCATAAAATCATTGTTTTTGATAGCTGAGTAATATTCCATTGTGTAGATGTACCACATTTTCTGTATCCATTCCTCTGTTGGGTTCTTTCCAGTTTCTGGCTATTATAAATAAGGCTGCTATGAACATAGTGGAGCACGTGTCTTTTTTATATGTTAGGGCATCTTTTGGGTATATGCCCAAGAGAGGTATAGCTCGGTCCTCAGGTAGTTCAATGTCCAATTTTCTGAGAAACCTCCAACTGATTTCCAGAATGGTTGTACCAGTCTGCCTCCCACCAACAATGGAGGAGTGTTCCTCCTTCTCCACATCCTGGCCAGCATTTGCTGTCACCTGAGTTTTTGATCTTAGCCATTCTCACTGCTGTGAGGTGAAATCTCAGGGTTGTTTTGATTTGCATTTCCTTTATGACTAAAGATGTTGAACATTTCTTTCAGTGTTTCTCAGCCATTCGGCATTCCTCAGCTGTGAATTCTTTGTTTGCCTCTGAACCCCATTTTTAAATAGGGTTATTTGTCTCCCTGAGGTCTAACTTCTTGAGTTCTGTGTATATTTTGGATATAAGCCCTCTATCTGTTGTAGAATTGGTAAAGATCTTTTCCCAAGCTGTTGGTGGGGCTACATTCTTAATCCATACTCATTCACACAACAGAACATCTTCCTCCCCACCCACGAGGCCTTGACTTGAACCCAGGTCCTTCCAGGACCAACAGACCTGAGAGAACAGATTGCAGCACAAGAGAGAAAAGAAGCCAGAATAGTTTAAACTGGAGAAAACCCCCATATAGGCCATTTACCAACTTTAGGGGTTGTGCATATTGTGGACTTCAGAATCTTAAGGTCAGATTTTTCTGATTACACCTTATAGGTGAAGCTGAAGTCTACTGAGGGTGGGATCATCCCAGGCAGGGAGGGGATCTGACTCTGCAGGCCTGGCCACCCTCTGCATTCTCCCAAAAATAATTTTTAGTCAGCTGTAAATCTGAAGTGAAATTTGTTTTTTGTCAACTCAAACGGTTGACATTTCAAGTCTCACACACCATGTGAGAGACACACATTTATCCACAGGGGATTTGAACTTACTTCTATAGAAATGACTGTGGGCCAACAGAGGGAAAGCATTCTTGCCTTTAGCATTCTGTCTGTATCAGAGACTACATGGACTGGCTTCCTGGACAGACATGTCCAAGCAGACAGACATTGTAATGAGGGAAAACTTAGGCAAGAAATGACCTGGGGACAGTGATTTCAGATTGTGCCTTTAGCAAGAAATCTCTGTTGTCATTAAGGCAAGCAGTCTTGGGCCTGCCAAAACTTGTCAGTATTTCAGGGCTCTTACAACTGCTCCAGGTACTTCTGAGGTGAAAGCCTTTCATTAAAAAAAAAAAGTTTATAAAGCAATATTTCTCAACCTGTGGGTGGCAACTGATTCACAGAGATTGCCTATCAGATACCTTGTACATTATGACTAATAAGAGTAGCAATATTATTTATGAAGTAGCAATGAAATAATTTTATGGAGGGGATCATCACAGTATGAAGAGCTGTATTAAAGGGTTGCAGCAGTAGGACTGTTGAGAACCACTGCCATAGAAGCTGACACATGGGAGCAGACTCCTCAGCTGAGTAGAGACCCACGACAAGGGATACTGTGTCCTACCCTAGAACCCAGAGGCAGAATCTATCCCAGGAGTCTGTGGCTCACCTTGTCTTAAATTCTCCCAGGGTCAAGAATAGCATTGATCATCACAGCAGAGTCAGCTTGCACAGCCCACATCAGGCCCATGGCTTCCCTTTACAGAGAAGGATGTGGGTCTGAGTGACAGCCAGTGAGACTGAGGGGACCCTGACACTCATTTGCTTTGAGCTGTGGTTTCTTCACCTGTAAAATGGACGTGTTTCTGCTGAATTGGGTTGTTGTGGAGATTAACAGAACACACAACCTGCTCAGTGTCTGCCTGGCCTGGACACCTGCGGGTTAAATGGAAGCTGTCGATGATGATGACGAGATTAAAAGTAGAATTTCTAGCCAGATAGTGTTAGTTGCGGGGCGCCATACAAGTGTTCTAAGCATTTTCTGATTCTAAGACCGCCTCACCTTACAACCTAAGGCTCTTGATTTAAATTTTAAAAAAAGAATAAATATAAAATACCAATATGAAAAAATCATAATCAGAAATGAGCTAATTCCTGTGAAGTCATTTAGCTTTACATTTTCTGCTTCTATTTCCAAGGCATCTAGAGTAGCACTATCCGAGATCCTAAAGCCTTCTCTTATGGTGCTACCCATTCACTCCTCTCTCCTTGAGGACTTCTCAGGTGACTTACCAGAATCAGATGGCTTTTAAGATTGTTCCCATCAGGTGCGATCTCTTTGTCCATGGGCCTTGCCCAAAGTTCCAGGGCCAACCTGTTGTTTTACAATCCAAAATTCCAGACATTAATTTTACCAATGAAGTTTCAGGAGTCAGATGCTGAAGTCAAGTAAAGCTCCCAACTGTCTTTCCTGATTCACTGACCTCCCAGAAGAAGAGCAGTCCTGTTCCCTCTGAACACGTTCTTAAAAATCCTTTAACTCAAAAACTTTCCATTGGTTTAGTTATCTAGATTTCCTTTCACGTTGTGTCTTGATCTGCTGGACCTAAGTGCACTTTTTACCTTTGTCATAAATGTGTGTGGTAGGTGAGCCATACAGTAATTAAGTCCATGTTTACATGAATAAACAACTCTTGCTTTAAATGTCTGTGCCATGGCCCTGCTATACCACACACTAGTTTTTCAGTAAATAATACATTCTTGGAGATCACAGTGTGATCAAATATTTTGTAACATGACTTAGTAACGTTCCCTCGATTTTATAAATCAATTTCTTTGACGAGGATTCTGGGTGTTGTCTGTCAGGTCTGAGTGCATCATCTTGGGAATCCCAAGGAACATCAAACTTGGGCTTTTGAAACTGTTGCATATGGCCAACCCGGAGCAAAAACCACCCAGGAATCTACTGATACTTGACACACATTAATTCACCTGCCTTTTTCATATAGTTTATGGCAAGAGGTCACCATTCTTGACCTTGTTTCATTATAAAACGTGGTACTAAATGTAAGAGTTGGGGTCAAGGAGATCACCCCACAAATCACAAAATACCCATCTCAAATAACCATGTATGGTTTATTGAATACAAAACATCCATGAATTTCAGGACAGATTTAAAAGTCCAAACCTAAGGATAATAGAATAGAAGAGAATTTAGATTTCCAGTTCACAGGTCCAGTAAGCATATTCAGTAAATCATAGCAGAAAACATCCATAAGGTAAAGGAAGAAAAGGCCATGAAGGTACAACAAGCCTACAGAATGCCAATTTAATCATACCAGAAACAATTCCTCCATTAACATAATAATTAAAACACTGAATGCACAGATCAAAGAAAGATCATTAGAAGGGGTAAGGTATAAATAACCAGTAACAAATAAGTTCAGACCTATCTGAATTACACCAGACTTCTCAACAGAGACTCCAAATGCCAGAAAATCTTGGGCAGATGTAATGCGGACCAAGGATCCTATACCCAGCATAATTCTCAATCACCATAAATGGAGAAACCAAAATATTTCATGACAAAACCAAATTTAAACAATATTTTTCTCTAAGAAAGCACAACAGAGGATTGTAGTAGGGAAACTCCAAGACAATGAGCTAAACTATACCCAAGAAAAACCAAGAAATAAATCATCTCTCAATAATTTCAAAAAATGAAGCACACAATCACCATTTCACCCATAACCAGAAAAAGAAGAGAAAGCAGCAACTATTGGTCTTTAATATCTAACCAGACCCTCTGTCACCAATCCCCCAGCTCCTAGGGAATAAACTGCCAGCCAAAGTATATACAGGGTCTATGGTTCTAGGTAACTGTGTAGAAGAGGACTGATTTAAGTGGCACCCATGTGGCGGGAGGCCATTGACTACGCTGAGGCCTGTTGCCCACCAAAAGTAGATGCTGGAGTTGTGAGGTGGGAATGGATATGTGTAGGTGGGGGAACACTGTCATATAGGCAAAGCTGAGCAGAAATGGGATGCAAGATATGATGAGGGGAGTGTGGAAAGCAGGACAACAGTTGAAATGTAAATAAATAAAATAACCAATTAATAAAAAAATAGCCAAAAATAAAATAAAAAGTGAAAAGGTAAAAGAAAACTTACAGCAAAACAAAACAAAAGAAATCCTTGTAGTGGATTGGCCTAATTCTGCTTGTATTTTAATGCTAATATGTAGAACTCAAGACTGGTTAACCTCCAAAAACTGACCCTGCTCCCAGTTAACTGTGATTATAAAGAAGCCAACAGCCAACAGCTGCACAGCAGAGAGATGGGGGAGGTCAGCTTTGAGGGCTTTGCTAGAGAGGATCATGAGGAGGGAAGAAGGAGGAAGAAGCTGCCAGAGAATAAAGGAAGAACATGTGTGATGGAGAGGAGAGAGGAAGAGGACAGCAGCCATGGTTAAGGGAGAGGAGAGCCTGGTCCTGAGGGCTGTCCAAGTGCAACAAAGAGCAGCCAAGATGCTACACAGTCAGTAAGAGTTGAGCGTTATTGTTTGGAAAGTAGATCTGATACCATGGAGGGCAGGCAGCTGCCCAGCTACTGTGCTGATTAAGGCATATGATGAATAAATTTACAAAATATGTATAACCAGTAAGGAGCTCTGTAGAGGATCCTAAAAGGAATACTTTAGTTTGAAGAGAAGGATAAAATACCAGAGGAAACAGGAAATAACGTAACAAAACTAGAACAGTCAATCAAAAGAAGCCAATAAAACCCACAAAAATTAACAAAATTAAATACATAGGTTTAAATAATATTTGCATGTCACTAAACTCAATTCCCCAGTGAACAGACATTATTTAGCCAGAAACAGGATCACCATCATGAGAGATGTAGAGGATATACTAGGGAAACAGACCTAAGACACAGGTCCCTATAGCAATTCTATGCAGTTTCTCTATCCAGCTGACAGAATAGATTTCAAACCAATCCTGTCCAGAAGATGTAAGGAAATTCATTTCATACTTTGCAATTACCAAAAGATACTACAATCTAAATATATACATATTAAACACAGCAGTCACAAATTTAAATATATAATTATCAGATAGATCTGAAATTACCCATTAGCTATAATAGTGGTTGTGATTGTTTTTAATAGTCTATTCTGACCACTTGGCAGATCACATGCAAATAAACAAAAGAGGAGGAGCAGAATTCAGTGACATCATCAGTCAAATGGACCTAACAAACTACACTGAACTATACATATATTTTCTATCAGCCTGTGGATCTGTCTCCAAAATTGACCACGGATTAGGACACAGAACAGCCCTCAGGAAAGATAAGAAAGCTGAAGTAGTGTCATGCATTCTATCTGAGCACAAAGGAATCAAACTGGTATCACACAATAGAAAGTGCAGTCAGTACACACTCTCGTGGAAGGTCAGCAACACAAACAACACACTACTGAAAGGGCCAAGGGAGAAACACATAAGTAAATTAAAATTCCTAGAAATGAGTGACAATGAAAACACAACCACCACAGATCTATGCGATACAACATAGTTTTAGGAATTATGTTGCAGTCAGCAAAGCCAGAGCAGTGGACCCATCTAATCCCTTTGTCATGCATCAGAAGTAGAGAATGTGGAGTGTGCCCTGTTGGGTTAATGCCTTGAACTGGATCACCACATTCCCAATTTCCCTTTGCAATGATAACATATTTTTGGCATTACACATTGGATGTATGCAATTTGCCTTTTGATTTCATAGGGGAATAATTAAGGGACTTCCTGGAGGGACGAAAAGCACTGTGGATAAACTGTGTAGAGACTGAAAGACTACAGGGGTTTTGGAAGCTGAGCTAACGTATTTTTATGATGATATGTTTAAGAACCTATGGGGAATTGGGAGTGGAATATGGTGATTTGAATGATAATGGCCCCCATAAACTCACATATATGAATGTTTGTTGCTGGTTAGTGGAAATATTCGGGAAGAATTATAAGATACGGATTTGTTGGAGGAGTGTATGGGATTGGGCTTTGAGGTTTCCAAATTCAACACCATCTATAGTTAACACTTTCTCTGTCTCCGACTTGCACATAAGATATAAGCTCTCAGCCAGTTCTCTAGAAACATGGTGTCCTACCTGCTGCCGTGTACCCCAGCATAATATTCATAGACTCATGATCCTTGAAACTGTAAGGTGAAATAAACTCTTTCTTCTATAAGTTCCCTTGCTCATGGTGTCTCTTCACAGCATAGAAAAGAAACTAAGATCGGAAGGAACAGTTAAGTGAAAAATTTCTCAATAATATTCTGGAAAATAAAATTCAGACATTTACCAAAAGTGTCAGGTACCGTGATCAAGCTGGCTTGACTGCAGAGGTGCAAGAATGTTTCAACAAATACAAATGAATAAATAATTCACCACAGAAAACCAAGAACAGGAAACACACGATCACTGCAGTAGAGGCAGACAATCTCTTTGGCAAAATCCCACAGTGATTAATGCAAAAGTCCTGGAGAATCTGGGATATGGAGAAGACATACCTTAACATTATAAAGGCGATATGCAAGGCCAACAGCATCCTAACTGGAGGAAATCATAATGGATTTCCACTAAAATCAGGAATAAGTCACAGATGTTCATTCTTTTCATCTAATTCAACTAGTATGTGAAGTCTTATCCAAACAATATGACAATAGAGAGATGGAAAGGCATGTTAATATGAAAGAAAGCAGTCAGAGTATTCTCATTTGCAGGCGATATGATCCATATATAAAGAACACTACGAAACCACTAGCAAACTCCTATGGCTCATGGACACATTCACTAAAATCACAGTAAAATCAATAGAACTCCTGTATACCAACAATAAATATGACGAAAGAAGCCAAGAAAACAAACCCATTCAGAATAAAAATCTTGTAATATCTAAGGAAGTAAAGACTTGTTAAAATGAAATCATTAGGAAAAATAAAAAAAAAAAACTGAAGAAACCAGAAAATGAAGAGGCCTCTCATTTTCATGTATCAGTATGATTTATATTATTATATCGAATCCTACCAGAGTCATCTACAGGTTTAAATCCATCCCATTATAATCCCAATACAGATCTTCATGGGAATGAAAAAAAAAATCTCAGAACTCACATGAAAGCACAACTGAGCAGGGCAGTCAGACACTGCTAACTAATAAGGCAGTAAAGCACTGCGGGAGGCATCACCTTTAATGATTTCACCTTCATTTTGGGGAATAGTAAAAAAGAAAAACCAGCATGTTAATATCATGAGAGCAGACACAGTGCCTAATGGAATAAAATTGAAGAGCCTGATATTGGCCTATGTTCTTATCAGCATTTGGGTTTTGAGAAAAAGGAAAACAAACAAACAAAACAAAAAACTCACAACCCCCCCTCCCACCACCACACACAAGTGCAGTTTTCAACCTGTGGGTTGCAAGCCCTTCAGGGAACAACCACATATGAGACATACTTTATACATGCTATTTACATTACAATTCAAAACAGTAGCCACCTTACATTTATGACTTAGCAATGAAATAATTTGGTAGTTGGGGCTGGTTACCACAATGTGAAGAACTGTATTCCTTGAGTTGTTCTTGGTCATAGTATTTTTCTGCAGTAACAGAAATGTGACTGATATATAAACTGGTACCGAAGTGAGTGGAGATGTTTGTGAGGAATCTCTTGATTTTTTGGAGGAGGGTGGGAGACTTTGGATTGGGAAAACTGTTGAATTATTTAAGGAGATCTTAACAGTTCTTTTAGTTTTCCACATGGGAGACATAAGTATTGTGAGTCTGTGCAAAATAGAGCCTCTCTGATGAAACTTCAAAGGATGGCAGGAACTCTATTGGTGACTGGCTTAGAAGCAATTGATATAATTTTGGCAAACAATCTGTCTCTTTTCTGCCTGTTTACTAAGAAGTGACCTGAAGATAAATAAAAAGCTAATTGACTAATTGTTTTGAGCAAACTTCAAGGGGTAGATATCCGGTGACCTTCCTCATATGGTAGGAATGTGTGTTTGTATTTTTCATTGTTAATGTAGCCAGGACTTCAGTTAATCCTGCCACATTCAGGGTCTGGACACATAGGAAACTGCAAGATCTCCCAGGATTTGGAAAATGTCCCAATTGTTGTAAGGTCCCCAAAACATGTTGTCACCCCACACACATTGGGAAGCAACTTAAAGGAACATGACCCCCTCATTCTCAAGAGGAAGGGTGGGTGGGTGGTTATTTGTCTGCCGTGGGCTGTAGATGATTATTGTCAGTTAGGGGGTTGGTTGCAAGTTCTTACTGGCCATGGTCAGGGAGGAAACAGTAAATAAACAGATTAGAATCAGGAATGTCTTTCTTCCTTTCTCTTTGTCTCCTCAATTCTCTGTCTAATGTTGTGGGAAATCAGGAGAAGGGACTAAAATGACAAAATCATAGATCACTGTATCTCTATTTATACTAGAAAACAATACCAAGTCTCAAATATTTTAGGATGGCATGGATTTTTGAATGATGATAGAATTTAAAATTGTACTTGCATAAATGATTCAATTCATTTTTAAGATATAAGTATATGCAACTTATTCACAATGTGGTGTAAAATTCTAATTTTATAAAATTACTACTGCACACTGCCGTGGATAATTAAGGAATTCAAGCTAGTACTTTCCAACTATAAATAATCAGTCTTCCAGTCATGTTAGGTACTGCTTAAGTTAGGTACAGAAATAAGCTTTATTTAACTTCCTGTGTATGTTTTTAAAGTTAAGTAGGAAGTAAATCCCTTGGGAAAAAAAGCCACATTTGTCCACTGAGATAGACATTACATACAAAGGTGGTTCTCAAATCCTTTAGAGATCTGAAAAATCTGCCATTTCAGATGTCCTAATAGTTAAAGGCTTTTCACAGTGGGAGAGACCTCAACTCCTGGTAGTGTCCCCAATCTATTCTGAAAAAGATGATGGGCTCTAAAGAACCATTGGGTGAAATACTACCTACTTACCTCTACTGCTGCCAGAAAGCTGTCCAGACTGTGCAGAAGTTGCTCATGGGGAAGTCTGTGTCCCAGTTTTTGGAAAAAAAAATAGGATAGTCCTTCAAGTGACCTGCTTCAAAGGATTGTTGTCAGAGCTCCTGGCCCAGTGAGTTGAAGGTGGATGCCACAGTGACACAGGAATATTTGCTGACTGACTCCCAGGGTAGCCAACAATTTCTGTCATTTCTTTAGATTTGGAAGCTGTTTGCTCTGAATTTCCTTTTATTCAGGCAACATTTCTCCTCCTCAGATCTTGGATGGGGTTGAATATTAGATAGTTTAGTCTTAACCTTTTCTTGTTATGAGAATCAGAAAAACAAACTTGTTCACCATCGTGCAGAAATGTGACAGCCAGGAACCTGGACAGGAACAGGGTGGACATGGGAGGCTCAGAAAGCAGGGCTCTATGGACAGTCCACAGCAGTATCAAAACTCCTGCGATAACCGCTCTGGCACCATAAGTCCTGAGAGAGGATGGGGATGCCAGGAGAGTATGCGTGGTCTGCCCACTGCCTGGGACTTTTAAAAGCTTGTACCACCCCCGAGCACATAGAAGAGCTTGAGCAGAAAGAGGCCGATGCCCAGAAGCCGCTGCTGTGGTAGGAGGCAGTTATGGCGGTTGGAAGTGGGGGTAGAGGTGGAGGAGGGATGGGAGAAGACCGAGGAGTTTCCCCAAAAGACAAGAACAGACACCATCCTTACTACTCCAGAACCCACACCAATCCCACCCCACCCCTAAAATGCCCAGTCCACTGCCAAACCTCCCCATGCCAAGCATTCACAGCTTCATCCCCACTGTGCTCATTTCTTTTTTTTTTTTAACTTCTTATTTATTCTCTGTGAACCTCACATCCTGCAGCTCAACTCCATTCATCTGCCCTCCCCTCAGGTCTGCACTCCACCCTTGCATCCTGCTCTAAATCAGAGCAAAAATAATCTTCGTGTGGAAGCTGAATAAAGAAAAAGAAAAAGAAAATTTGTACGCAAAAAATGTGTCAAATTTTAAGGATGAAAGACATAAACGCTTAAATTGTTTGGAATTAATGAAAGTACATTTGGTCTCAGAAGACTTATTATGGTTAATAAATGCAAGTTATGATAGATAAGGGATACAAAGCTTAAAAAGTGATAGAAAATGATTTAGGTACAAAATTTTAGACGAATATAATTTAGATAACAAAGTACCTTCTCCAATTTTGCAAAATACGAATGGACAGAATATTGTGACAGTAATTCTTACCTGATGCATCTCATAAGTTTTCTTATTTTATCTAGCTTATTAATGTTAAATTAAAGGTATTTCTTGGAGTAAAAGCGGAAATGCTGAGGTGACCTCCCTTTGTACTAAGGTGTGTCAACTTTCAATTGTTAGTTCTGTACTGGCAGTGAGCTAAGTGCTGGCAGGATTTCTCTTGTCATTTCTATGTCCCATCATCAGCTTTGCTATTTTGTGGATGTTTGTCCTTCTCACCAGCTCAACACAAGCTAAGAGATGTATCAGGTGTTGTCTCACTGCCGATTGGATGTAATAAAGATCTGATGGCCAAGAGCTGCTTTAGGAAGTATGTGGGCAGAACTTCCGGGCATAGAGAGGGACATAGGCAGAGGCAAGCTAAAGCAGGAGATTCAAAATAGACATGGGCAGGAAGAGATATGGAACAGACCACGGCAGAGGGGTAAAGAGCTAAGCAGCAGGTGGGTCTCAATGGTAGAAGAATGGGCTTAATTTTTAGAGAAGATGAGGGACTGCCCAGTGAAAGGCCTAAGATTCAAACTATGTTCGAATTCTCCATGTCCCATTTACACCTCAGGCAACTCTGTGAAAATAGTACACAATACAGTAGTAACATGGCTTTGAGCCTGTGGTTTGGTTACTTTTGGTCACTGTTCCTCAAGACTGCAGGAGAAGGAACAACACACAGGGCAAACACATGAAAACCATGTGCAGCTTAGAGTGGAAAAGATCACTAAGAAGTTTAGTGTCACAGCAAAGTCATGTGCTGAAGAGGAGGGTGACATAGTTAAGGAGATGAATGTTATTGACGATAAGCCTCCTGCCTCTGTACTGTAGAGATGTGGAAGGTGTCCTCAAGGCAAGACTCTTACCAATTAAAGTTCCAACTTGGAAAAGGGAGCTCAATAGATTTCGTGCTCCTACAAAGCAAGTGCATAGGGAAGCTGCTGCAGTTGTCATCCAAGCAGGCAGCTGACAGGTCAGTGCACCTCATATGGCACGGAATTTGGAGGAAAAAAGATTTTAAGATTCAGGATGACATGAACAGGACCAGGCGACTCTCGCATTTATGCTTTTATTATTTGAGGCTTGAATTAGAATGATACTCATAGTCTGATGTTTTTTAGTTTTCTTTCATTATTTTATCTACATTTCCAATTTATCTCCCACTCCATGTTCCTCTACATGAGTCTCTCTTCTGTCCCCCACACCCTCTCCCTATGAGATTGCTCCTCCACCCGCCAATTCACTCCCGCCTCAGAGGCCTAAGTTCCAATATCATGGTTCATGAAGCTTCCTCAGAAACAAGGTTCTCCCGTCCCAGTGATCCCAGATAAGCTAGTCCTCTGCTACATATCTACCTGGAGACATGGGCACACCCTGATTCTTTTATTAGTTACCTTAGTTAAGGTGTCTCTTCACAGCAATAGAGCAGTGACTGACAGGCTTAAATTCACTTTGCATCCCAATTGCTGTCCTTTCTCTTGTTACTTCTCTCCCACAGTTCCTCCCCAATGTCCTCACACCATCTCCTCTGAGAGAGTAGAGGAATATCCCTCAGAGTGTGCCTCCACCAAGACACATCAAGTTTTTGTAGGGCTGGTGGACCTTCTCCCACTGAGGCCAGGGAAGACACCTGAGTTAGGGTATCAGATTTCACAGACAGGCAAACCTTTGGGGATAGCCTCGGCTCCAGTTACTTACAACAGGGTATGTAATACTGTATTAAACTTAGTAAGGTTTATTTACCTTCACCTGGCAACTCATCCTGAGAAACAGTGCTCTGGCCTGATGCTTTTGTTTTCAGCCCTATCTTCCTCTTTCTTCTGTGCTTACCACTGTAACACAGGAGAAGCTTCTAATATTAATGTTGCCAGATCTTTCCGGTCTTGGGGGATAATTCTATTCTGAGTTGTATATGGATTTAATATCTTCTTTACGTATGATGAATATATACTTCAGGAAAGGACTGCTTCCTTGTTTCTATTAAGATCTAATATGACTAAAGGATTCTGATTAATATTCCAGAATCGTAGGCCACCAGGTTGGTATGTCATCACTCACTGAAGTGAGGTGAATTTTATAACACCTTTTGGCCACCCACTTTCAATGTCATTATGTGGTATTGCCTTAGGTTCTTTTCTACATTCCCCTGCCTTTGGCTGAGTATATGTTTGAGGTCTCTCTGTGACTGTGCAAAGAAGTAAGAGCTAGGGCTGGGCCACAAAATAAGAAAGTACTTGTTCATCCAAAAACAAAAACAAAAAACAAACAAACAACCAAAAAAAGCTCTAGGGTAAAATATCGGTGCTAGTGCTGAACTGAACTGCCGGAGGTAATTTTTTTTAAAGTAAATAACTCTATCTTGGGGCTGATAATATGAATCAAATATCCTGCAACATAAGTGTGCAATGTTGCCTTCATTTTATAAATCAAGTCTGACCACCGTTTTGGTTGTTTCCAATCATGTCTGAGTGCATCATCATGGGAACCCCAAAGAAAATCAGAAATGGGTCCTTGAAGCTGATGCACAGGGCCAGTATTGACCTGAATATTACAGAGGACACCTTGATTTTTAACACAAGGGATCATTTCTCCATCCTTCTTGTCACATAATTTATGACAAGATGTCACCTTTCCTAACCTTAGCTTCTTTTCCTAAGTGCTGCTGAAGGGAAGATTTGGTGTCAAGATGTCTGGACTCAGACCACAGGAACACTGAATTCATTTAAATAGGTGTAGTTTATTGAATGCACACCAATACAGTTCAACCAGAGCAACAGCTCACAACTGTGTACTGGACATTGCTAGGCCCAGCTCATTGCAAAATCCACATGGGCTAAAGCACAAGTGCTGGAAATGCTGCTGTCTATGGGCCCTGACTCGGGTCATTTTACACATAATTGTTCCTATTTTCCTTGAATCTAATGGGTCCTATGTGAAGCTCATAGTTGGGGAACTTGTTAAGATTAACAAACCTCGTAACATACAGAACATAACAGGGTATGTGACCAGCACCACACAGTTCAATGTCAGGTTTTTTTGTTTTTTGTTAGTTTGTTGGCATCCATGATGTGGAGGCGTATTACAGAACAATAGGAAAGAGCTGGCTGCTGTGTAACAAATTTGCTGCTATTAAGGTAGGTATGGGAGCAAGACCTCAGCAGTAGCCCTTAAGATGGGAAGGAGATGATGTGTTTGATACCTGAAAGGAGCTGCCTCAGCTGTGTTTCTCTGCCTGCTCAGTGCCCATTCACCATCACTCTGTCCCTGAAGAGGAACTCAAGGTCAGCCCCCTGCTGCCTGTGAGCCAGGACTAGGCACAGAAAGGCAAGGCCACAGCACTGGTTTCAAATTCCTCAGTAATGCTGGATTTCCAATAATGTACTTGTATACACCAATACAGTGTGGTAAGTTACAATATATACTAATCATTTCTTACATAGGGCAACAGTTGATTGACTACAACTAATTCTATTTAAGAAAAGAGAAAGAAACCTGGCTCTTGTGGAAATATACAAAGAAATATCTACGATGCTGGGGAATGAATTCTGCCATGGACTGAACTCAGAATGGGGGCGGGGGTTGGAAGAAAGATGCATGGTTAAATAGCCCACCGGGTTCAAATTGTGTCAGCTTGATTTAATCTAAGGACAAAAAGTGGAGTATCTCTGATGGCTTTCTTTTAAACCCTTGAAAGGATCCCTGGGGACTGGCCTCAGTACTTCATACTTCTTGCTGGGGCAACAATGCTCAAGGAAGCTTGAGATTGTCATAGGCACAGTATTATGCTACATATACAGAGTAGATAATACTAAGATGTTCAGATGGTGATATCCAGTTATATATACTCTTAATGTGGACCTAAGGAAAGAGAGATCAAGGTCCTTACAATAGAAAGATCAGTTCCATTTTTTTCTACCATTCCAAACTGAACGACTGGTAGGGAGAGAATGGTAGATAATCGAGAATTGGTGGATGATGCTTTGAATGAAGTGTGGGTTTCTGCGCTGGTTTAAGACAGGGTCACAAGTATCCCATGTTGCCCTCTCCCTGGCTGGCCAGGTTCACTTTGAGCTCAGATAAACCTCCTTCCACTTTCCAATAGATAGGCTTACAAGAGTGGCTTCCAAGGACTGTGAGGACAGCATTAGCCTTTGACAGTTGAGGTGTGTAACCACAACTATAGTTTTAGCCACGTTTTCCCATGTCTACCAGCTATTTCAGATTGTTGCTGTTCTATGCCTGACAATCAAGGACACAGAAAAATAACCTGATAGAGAGCAAGGACATGGTGATCACATCCTTACCTCTTCTGTACGTTCTGGATGAGGTTTGTTAAAATTCCAATATTGCAAAAAGCTTTATATAGGGCCCATCACATCAAGGGTCACTGTGCACTGTTCTATCTAAAATGTCTAATCAGAACTGACCACCAGATAACACTTCCTGCAGTCCTCATATGAGAAGCTTTGGATTTTGTTTTGACTTTTCCTTTTCTCTGTCTTTCTTATTTTTTGCTATATAAGTTGAGAGAAAGATAGTTAGGGCCATGACTTTGCCCCCAAAATTTGAACTATGGATGTGATCAATCAATGTTAGTGTGTGCATTCTATAAAGTATTCATTTTTCACTATGATAGATGCTTTTGTGTTTGGTGTGGTGGCCATTTCCCAGTGTACAGGTGCTGGGACCTTGCTCTATCCACTTAATGATGTTTATAGCCTCATTTTAGACCTTTCTGTGCACCCCCTATATCTCTTTACTATTTTATTTTTCTGATAGAAGCTCATGGTATATCTTACTCAGGCCTGTGAGCAGTGCTCCTTTGGCGACATTGGTGCACAGAGGAGAACCCCACCACCAGCATGAGGTTCCATTCACTGGTGGCTCCAATATGGCACTTTCCTCTGCCAACTGGTCTCCACACTTTTCCTAGCACCATAAAGACTTCAACTCTTTCTCCTAAGGAATATTCTGGCAATTGTCCATTGCTAAGCACATGACTTCATGAGTGTTCCCCTAACACACACCCATGTTGTAAACTACCATGCAGACTATTTCTTGATGTGATTTAAAGCACCTGTACATAATGAGACAGGAGAACTTTTGACTGCATATTCAAGCTGGTATGAAATCTCAGGAAGTTTTAATGGCTAACATTGTTGAATGAGGATAATTTGAGTTAGGATGAGACATTTTGGGGCAAGATATCGAAGGAAACATTCATTTAGATGCATAGGAATTACTAAGGTTTTTTTATAATCAAACCTTGAAGAAAATTTGGCTTTGGAAGCAGGAGATGCTCAGTGACTCTGCCCCAGGAAAGGCTCCTGGAAAGGGCACCTCTGCTTATGCTCAGTACAGGGAGATTATTAGCAGGAAGGCAAAGTCTGCTCCCCATGACATCTGCTATCCCTTCTTGGACATTCTATTGTCTCCTAGAGAGTTCTGGCATCCTCTGTGATGTCACCACTGTTGTAGTGACAACCAGTGCCCTAGTTTCTCTCAGTCTGAGTCTGGCAGTTACAAGCTAAGACATGTTTTCCCGTCTTCGCAAGCGTTTTTGGAGGGGGAACGTCGATTGTGGACAGACTAGAGTGAAGGAATCTGGCCTTTCGTCTCAAAGTAATGATGAACAGAGACAGCACTTCTGGGGAATGTTTAGTAAGTTCTGGGCAGTATATTTTGAGCTCCCTGTCAGGGGGGCTGCAGGCTTAAGCTGACCTTTCTAGCAATGGGCCACAACAACTGGAGCATCTGAAAAGGAATTGAATTTTCATGAATATCACAATTCCTGAAAGTCAGGATTTCAGAACTTTAGTTTCCCCAACCCCACAGGGAGTATATGGTAAGGCCAATGCTATTATCCTGTGAATTTCTGGCCTTTACTTTTACAGTGAATTTGTTAGGTTACATTGATATAATAACATGATCAGGAGTCATGGAGGGTCCACCTTTTCTGAGTTTAGACAGGGCAGCAATGTATTTCACTCTCATTGCTTCTTTAAATACAGTGGACACCTGACAGTAAGAACAGGGAGAGAATTGTGCTCCAGGCAATAACCTTATGTTCTTAGACCTCCTCTGATTTCTTCTAACTGGCAGGGTCATCGTTAGCTTTATATATTAGAGGTTGTGTGTTACACACATTTTTCTAAAATACCAAAACTGTTTGGAACATGTGGACCAAGATTCAGCCTGTAACCTATTGGAACTTCTGGGGCATTTGTTATTTCATATAAGGGAATTGATAAGTCTGTTGAACATGTCCTTCCTGGAAATGTGTTTTAAATCCAAAGTTGTTGGCCTAGAGTATCAGGGTAGGACATCTGAGTGTCTCCAATCACTCAAGTCTTGTGGATGGTGAATTTATCATCTGAGTTCTGAAGCCACAGGGGTTAGGGTCCTGAAACCAAGCTGTACCCTGTTCAGCTGATGATAATCCTGGAGAAGCCATCTCCGTGTTCCATGTAAGCACCTGATGTCCGGAATAGGGAACACCTGGCTGCTTACATCTCTTGGTCTCTATAGAGTAGTGGGAGAACTGAGATCCACTGAGGATGCCTCTTAAGGATAGACCAATCGCCTAGCAATGACACTGGGTTCCAGGCTTGTTCTCCTGTTTAGGCCTCACTGTGGTCTATGTACACTCTATGCATTCTCCCCATGCAGGTTCACTTGTGTTCTTCTACCTACAGATGCTGGGAGAGAAACATCTTCCCCTGAAACTGCCCCAAGCGAGAATCAGGCCAAGAAGGAAAAAGAGAGGCTGATTAAAGAGCTGCAGCTCATTACCAAGGAGAGAAATGACCTGAGAGATCGCCTGAGGTTTCTGACAGAGAGATCCATGAAGAACAGGTATGAATCGCTCCAAATGCTCTTGTTTCATTCCTGGGACTGCAAGGTCACCTTCATCTTATCCTATTAAGGTTTTGGTTCTAGAAAGCTGGGCCTCCCTAACCACCCTGTGCTAAACCTCACCTCCCATATAGAGGAGATTCAGAATCTGACCCTTCCTGAGGAGCGAGATGGAAAATGGACTCATCTGCTTCCATTTATTGAAAAGCAGAACTTGTGGTCTGAATGAAGAATTCGGGGATAAAGTCAGGGAAAGTGAGTGTCTAGTGTGCGTTTGCAAAGCCCTTGACGGATGGTGGCTTTGCAAGATTGTAATTGCAGTGAGTTTATGGTGAGTCTCTGTACTTGCTAGGCAGGGGACTGAGTGCTGGAAGATCCAGGCAGCAGCCTGAGGGGCCTGGTCCCAAACTGTTCATCTCAATGCTTGTCTAGAAGGTCTAAGGTTCAGGCCTGTTTGTTATTTTCTGTGTGTCTTGCCCTCTGAGACAGCAATGGTGGATGCATTTCTCCTGGTTTTCACAGTACCCTCTGTTTCCATATTTCTCTTTCTCTTTCTCTGAGTCTGTTTTTACATTTCTCTTTTTTGTGGGTATTTCTCAGTCTGTGAGTCTGTATGTGCATACATCCAAATGCATATGGACAACTTTTATATGTTTATATTTCCCTCCACACTTGGAATCTAGGGGTCTATGTCTTGGCCTGAGTATTTACCTGTAACACTTTCATGGTCATGTGAATGCTTTGTTCTGGGAGCCCCACTGTCAACAGCAGAGTTCTTTGCCTATGTGACCACGATTGTCTGTTTATTTGAATTCCTTGTGCAGATTTTAATTTTGTGTTGATATAAGGTCTGTTATCAAAACAGGAGAAAAGAAATCACCGGTTTCTGGCTGTGTTGGGTGGGGGAGCATGGAGAGGTGTGGCCTAGGCTCTTGATAGCTTAACTGGCTTGACTTCAGATTTCCTCTTGATTGAACAAAGGGAGCCAGGGAGCCCTCCATCTGGATGCTGAGATTCTGGTGTCCTGGACAAACAAAAACAAGTTTCTGAAGCTGAAGAAGATCCCAATATGTACAATTCAGAAGGTGTCCTTCCAGGGCTGGTGTAGTACAGGACCCACCCTGAGTTCATATATTCCTAAATGCCGATGTTCATTGGATTCTATCATTTGGGGCCAGGCCACACTTCAGGCCAAATCCATATTATGAAGACCTGGAGAGAATGGAGGAGGCGGTCATGTCAATTCTGCACAACTTAGAGATGGAGAACACTGAGATCCATGAGAACAACCATGAGCTGAAGATGGAGATGACCTTCTCTAGGCAAGTCCTGGTCAGAAAGGCTGTCACCTGTGGAATGGCCATTTATGACTTCTTTGTTCTGGATTGGACAGTCTTCAGCTCTGGTTCTATCTCTTGTGCTGTTTGCACATCAGTGTGCCAGGGTCATTAGGACTCAGTTTTCAGTTCCATAAAAGACTGTTACTCATCCCAGGATTGTCTAGGCATCTTCAGAAGGCTCTAGATAGAACAGCACTGATTGAAGTCAGCAGGTTATTAGGCTGACCTGGACCTATGGTGTCATACCAGGTTTTACAAAACTCAGTGTGTGGACCACATGGTTAGCATGACCTTCTCTTGGTTCTACTGACCTCCTTTGAGGGTGTTGGCCCACTACTAATTGATGTTGCCCCCCTGCATTGGGCTTTCATGCATAGTTGTATATCCATGTTCTTTTTGAGAGATGCGGACACTAATGTGTGCTCAGGCAAAACATACAATTTATTCTTCCCGGAATTTACTCTTTGTGGTTTGTGCAGCAGCCTTATATGTATCGAAATGAATTCTATTAAGTCTTCATGGGTATCTGGGTCCTGGTGGAGTTAGTGGCACTCGGGAGTGGGAATGGGAGAAAGGGGCAGCATGATCTTACTATGCAGACTGTATTTCCAGAAACCTGCTCAGCCAGCTCCTGATGGAGAACACATGTAGGAAGAAATTGGTCCCACTGAAGCACGAGAGCAAGGAGGTGCATCTTGATTGTGCACTGAACCAGAAATATTTGGTTGACTTCAACAAGAAAGATAAAGACCAGCAACGTCCAGACCCAGCGTCATCTGGCAGGGATGAGCAGCTGTGTTAGCTTAAAAATATCTGATAATGTTTGCCAATTTGATACATCTTTGCTCTCTCCTACCACCTTTCTAATTTACACTCACAACCAGCCAACCACCTCATGTAATGGAATTGTTCATTGCTCTGCCTATGCACAAGTATTCTGGGAAGCCAACCACTTTTCAGAAACTGAATTATTTTGCAAATATATTTGTCTGCTCTTTTTGAAGCTGCAGTATAGAAATGGTGACAGATTAATAACATACCTCATTATTGCATATCCATGTGATAGATTGGATGCTATGTAGAGTTTTGAACAAGTTCTTGGTTCTTTAACAAATAACACTCTGTGGTCATGTGACTTCTTGTGTAGGAAGCACTTTTGCGGGATAAGAACAAAGCGCAAATGTCAAATTAGTACTTGTCATTGGCTTTAACCTTGGTGACATATGGACATCTCCTTTCTTCCGGCAACCCAATGAGGTCTCTTCCCATTGCCCTGTTCTTGGTTTGCACTGGTATAAGTCTGGGTCCCAGATTGGCAGCCCACATTACTTTGAGGCTCTCTGGAGATTTTGCCCTTCCCAAAGAGTTAGCAACAATGATATCAGTTAAAAGGTCCATGTCGACTGTCCAATAGAACTGAGGTGGTAGAAGGCAGCCTTCTGACAGCTGCCTTGCATTTCACCACCATATCAGTGTCTGAAAAACTGCCTTCCTCTCCCAGGTCTCAGAAAGTGCAAGAGAGCTGGAATTGTACACACACCAGTAAGAGAGCTTCCTGAAGAATAAGTTGCTTTCTCAGGAGTCCCTGATGACAAACATCCTGAATGGCAACAAAATTTTTGGATGAGTATTCTTCCTCAGAGTTAATTTGTCATTGCTTAGAGACCCTAAATTTATATAACACTAAGCCAGCCTGACTGATTGAGGTCTTACTTTCTTCTCAGAAAACAGCACTTGAGAGACAACTTGGGGGCCCTCCTTTCATTATGTGTGCAAGAGGAGAAACAGGAATACATCTGTGCTTCTAAATGTTCGTTAAGAATGTGCTGTTTAGAAATATTTTTGTTATGATTTTAATTGAAATTTTCTTTTTGTTGTTTCATATTTATATGTTCTTGTTACTGTTTTTATCTTTTCAAAAATTTTTAATATTTTAATTTATTCGTTTTAATCCTGTTTTGTTGTAAAAATGAATTCCTTATGAATAACAATTGAATTCTATCTCTTGACTCTTAAGACCATCATTCTTATTCAAGGGTTCTGTCCCCTCCTGTGGACTTAGAACTGACAGGTGGAGATGGATCTCTGCATGTTCCATGGATCCTGGGATAATAAGTGAATTCAAAGTCACCGAGGGGTACCCAGTGTGACAGTGTCTTTTGTGTGGATAATGTGGCTGTTTCTCGGACACACTTTATGAAGTAATCACTGACATGCTTTACCCAATTGTTAGGGTCCATGTGGTTCTTCTGAGAGAGCAGCAGATGCTCTATCCTGTGAGTCATCACCACAGCTCCTGCAGGTGCTTTTGTCCTTCCACATCATGTACTGTATTAGGTGGACAGGATCACCTCCAATCAAATAGAGAGATCTCAGGAGATGTGTATTCACAGGAAATTTACTGAGCTGTGCATGCTCAATGTGTTAGCTTGCCAGCCATCCCTACAGGGCTCTGGTGTTCCCACTGCTCATTGTGGGTCAGGATCATCCTCCAGCACCACTTAGTGTCCATATTAGAGCAGATCTTTCACATATTATCAATGATGACCATATGTATTCTGCACATCTGACAAAATACAGAATAGAAATTAGCTTCCTGTTGGGCAGATTGGCATAATGATTGTTTTGATTGTTAGCATGAAAATTATTTTAATCTAAGCAGTTTAGGCAGGAACTTCAAGAGCATCCATAGTGAATGCAGCCTACAGCTGTGAACACATGTTTCTGTTGGAGAGCAGGCCTGTGGAAGCCCAGAACCTAGGTGGGACAGTTCAAGCTACCCTTTTCCATGGCCAATCTGGGAACGTATTGAGATTGTATTTTCCAGGTGACAGATTTCCAATTTATGGAATTGAACTAACTTACTGAAAGTGCAGTTGACTCAGAGAGTTAAAGTACAGAAGGAATAATCCAGAATGCCCACAAAAGCTTGCTGTCACCCCAGGGCTTTTAAAAGCTCAGCAGCTAGGGAAGCAATGTAGTATTTGGTTATTCTCATGCTTAGGTCTAGTCATTCATTATAAGCTGACCATGACACAAAAAGAGTCATCTGTGTCACAATAGAAACTAGTTGTAACTAGATCCACCCCACACTATCACATCACTACCATATTTGAGGTTCTCAGTTACTATCTAAGACCCTGGAAGAGGCCTGGGTCTTGCTACACAAACTCATAATTTATGTCTTCATGACACTGTGTGCTTTGTTCTGTTGATGCTACCATTGGCATACAATACCTTGGATACTTTGTGCTGACATCTGTGACCTGAGACAATAGTTCATGTCATCCTAACCTGAATAAACTGTCCTTAAAGTACAATGTGGTATGAGGGGCCTTCTTTTCCTATGAGATTGCAAAACATTTCCAGTCTTCAGTCAAGTCTGTCAGCCATTGTCAGTGCCTGTCTTGAGATGTCCAACTTTTCAGCTGAGAGTCTTCATCCAGGCTGCTCTGTAACTTTGTAGAAGATTAATAGGGTTCCTGTCCTAGGATTTAATTCAGTGTGACTGTACTTGCCGAACATGCTCAAAGCCCTGTGATCCACCCTAGCCCTCTGTGCTTTAGAGAAAGAAAATAAAGAACCACATTGCACTTGAAGTTTCTCCTCCAACAGAAGGAGAGCCTGCACAGGGCCTTTAAGTAACTCTAAGCCCCAGCTTCCCCACAACTCCCTCCATCAATTCCATTATTGTTGTGTTTTCATTACTGCTCACTTTCTTTCTTGTGTGCAAAGAATGTGCACCATGTCAGTAAAGCGTGTGTGTGTGTGTGTGTGTGTGTGTGTGTGTGTGTGTGTGTGTGTGTAGTCCCTAGTGAAAACTGTCGAGGTGCATGCAGACTCATGCTACTGCTGTCCCATGGCACCTTGCAGGGAACACTGAAATCGTGGGCTACTTTAATACAACCTAAACCAGGTGTGCATGGTTTTCAGTAAGATTTTGACATCACCGCTACAGAGAGCAGAAAAAGCTTCAGTAGTTACATGGATGTGATCAATCAGTGTTAGTGTGTGCATTCAATAAAATATCCGTTTTTTACTAAGTTAGATGCTTCTGTGTTTTGTGGGGTGACCCATTGTCAATGTCTAGTGAATTGGGGGCCCTGGGTACAGTATACCTCCAGGACAAGGGGGAGCACAGCAAAGGCAGAAGCAACTACACACAGTTGCAAGCTTTATTAATCCCTATATACCTGGGAATATGAATAACTACAATTTTCATTTTGTCAAGATACCATAAGATCATTATTCCCAGGATACCAGGAACAACTGAGGGAAGACTAAACAAAGAAATACGGATAAACAAAGGCTTCTTCTCAAAATATTCATAAAACAAGTCACCTCCCTTATTATAATCAAAATGTACTCACCATTACCTAGAGAGCATTAGAACCACTTCCAGAGAAACAGGACATAGCAGAACATAGCTTAAGGCCAAGTGAGAAAACATTTTCTTCTCCAGGGTGGCATTCCAGCCCCTACTTGAATCTGTCACCAGGCCTTTCTTGACCCTGCCTGGGAGCTGCATCTGTATGTCTTAACAATTCCTTCTTTTTTCTTTTGTTTTAAAAGAAACACTTTCCATAACATAGCAAAAGTCTTTGTAGGGGTTTAATCATGTAAAAATAAAGCAACATAATACATAATGTACATAAGATTATGGCAAAACAAGCTCCTCCCAAGCTATGGAAAATCCTTTGAAGTCAAGCCTTGGGATCTAATCCTGTCAATTGATCAGCCAATAATTTAGCTATTTCCATAGGGGTAGTATCTTCTAGCTGTTTACCAAAAGACATTCGAGCATCATATTTCAAGGCATTAATTACTTTTGTAGCACTTTCATCACCTTCCAAATAGGCTTGAATTAACTTCCAATCATGTTCTGAATCATTATCCATATATTTATTAACACAAAGGTAGTAGGATTTCAATCATGTCTTAAATCCTCATATTTTTCAATAAATAACATCTTTCGACCCAACCATTCTACTGTTTGTTTTGAAACATCTACTTGATGTTGAAGTCTAGTATCAGTTTTAGTTTGCTCTATCCATAACTCATGTGAATCTTTATGCCAGTCTTCAACAAAATGCTTTGTCTCAATAGATGTTTTTAATGCTATGCTGCAAATGGCTGCCAAAGTAGCAACAGAAATAAGGCTTAAAATAGTAGCTACAAACTCCAATAATTCTTTTACGGTTCCTCAGCAGATTATTAAAAAATTCAATAATCATATAATTAAGAGGATCTTGAGACCAATGATGTCTCAAATTAACAGGCATCCATACATATATTTTTTGCTGAATATCATAATAGAATATTGATTTATATTAAACTGAATAGATGAATTAATACATGGATACTAATGACAGTACAAGCAAATCCATTAGCAAAATTAAATCTACCTATTAAAAAGAAATATGGCATAGGAATACAAGTAGTAACCTTGTCTTTCTTAAATGTTGTAACAATATACTGAGAGGCAGATTGAGTGTCCCAGAAAAGCTTCCATTAGCAAGCAAATCTTCTTTTAATGCAGTGACAGTCTTCCACAAATGAGCTTGAAACGCAGTAGGATCTTCCACAGAGGCCAGTGGGTTATCACCAATGCCTCCATCTCCACATTCCATCAGCAAGCATCCATTAAGGCGTTCACTCTCCTCTCAGTTCATCCTGGTAACATTTGACAAATCACAAGTGGTAACATTCCATTCTGAACATGTATTAATAATTGGCCATAAGGACCCCAATTTATTCATTTATCTTCAATAATTTTTCCAAACATGCCAGGGCAATATTTCCAATTGCATGGGAGATATTTTAAGCCTACATAAGTAAACCAAGCACAAATAGGATATACTGAAATGCTAACAAATGTAATGTTATTCCAATTTTGGTTATAGACCAAGCTGTCAATCCTGGAGACTGTAACAATTATTCCTGGTAATCGCCAATTTTAATAACCCGTTTGTAGGCCTGGACTCTTTCCTAAACACAAAGGCATTTTTAATCCAGCATAAGGAAAATTATACAAAGCTCCATCACGTCTATTCAAAAGGTCAAATTATTCCAAAGAGATGATAAAATGCTTGGGGTGGTGTATAAAACCACATCTGTTTCCCTGCCAAGTAGCAGGTTCAAATAAAGGTGGATAAGGAATATAAGCCTGATAACTCGCATTGGCCGCAACAGAAGAAACCGTGAGTAAAGCACACACTGCTAAAAATACGTGCTCACCAGTAAAGGACTTTCCTGAAGGAGACAACATAGTTTTCCTTTCCGGGCTTAATCGCTTCACCTAGGTAATGGGGTTGTCACCGCATCGATCCTTCTCCGTTGTCGTTTGTCGACACTAAGAGAAGCCAGGGCCTCAGTAATGGAGGACACCTCCTTCATCTCCGGAGAACATCCATCAGGAGAGAATGTAGCTGGTTTAACTGGATTCCTCTGAGGGTAGGGAGCGGTTCTTATCATTCTGTGCTTGGATCCGTCTCCTGGGTAACCAGAATTGTCCCCCATCCTGTAAGGAGACAAAACCCTCTCCCCTCCATACAGTAATGTCCCTTCCTGTCATTCAGCATCTCGGGCAATTTTTATCCATATTGTCTGTTCCATGCCTTCAGGGAGAAGTCCAATAAAGAGTCTATCTGCTCTTCATATAACTTCACCTTGTGGTAAATTAAGAAGATTAATAAAAAATAATGCTTATGCCAATATTACTCTGGGACTGGTATGCCAACCCCATTCAGGCTGTGTAAGGTCATCTCTTTTCCTTTTTAATTTTATAATTTGTCATTTCAGGGTATGGTGAAAACTTTCAACAAAAGCTTGTACTTGTGGATGGTATTCTATACCAGTAATATGTACAATATGATATCATTGACAAAATGTTTTTTTTTTTTGCTCTGATTGGTATTTTATTTCTCCTTTACAAGTTCCACATAATAGACAAAGGCTTTTTGATAACATTGTTATCTTTGCTGAAAATGATCATATAATCATTTTAAAAAGCACAAATGTGTACATATAGGACTGAGCTTTCTGCAGCCTGTAAACACCTCTGTGGGTTTAACAAGGAAAAAAAGCAATATACTGACAATTCAACTGTAACTCTTAGAAAAACACCTGTTTCCTTACCAAGCACGAGTGTCCTGTACAGGGACCTATCATCCCAGATGGCAATGAGTTCAAGCCTAGGGCAGCCAGGAGCAGCTCCCCACACCAGCTCAGAAGACCCTCCCCACCCAGCACTTCTTCCAAGTGCTCCTTAACCTCATCACAGGTGACAGCAGTTGCCCCAAGAGAGGACAGAGCAGCAGACACAGTGGTGGTGGTTCCCGAGTGTTGTGTGCGGCATTTCACATCCAGCATCTCAGGAACGTGTCCATGCAAGCATGCGTACCATTCTTTAGACTGCTCCCCTCATTTCATGAGTGAGGGGACCAGGCCTTCCTAATTCACTTTAGGTGCCTGGGATAACAAAGTATTTCACCAGAAGGGGTGTAAGCAGCGCTATCTGATAAGAATACGAAGAAGGAAAAAGCAGATATCTTAAAGAAAACGTGTGTTCTACTCACACTAAAATATCAGACCAATGCACAATATACTGCAAAACTGTAACACAATACGGCCAAACACAGTGTTCAAATATTGAACTGTTCAAGCATGTGAAGATCATCTTCTGAAAAACAAACTGGGTTCTTACTTTGTAGCTACCTTTGTGTAACTTAAACTGCTGTCCCTCAACAAGGTCTGACACTCTTGGTACTTGTTAGGAAGTTCGATGAGACAATGTAAGCTCTAGAGTCAACTCCCGGGATCTCCCAGCGCTCATTTTCAGCATTCGCCCAAGGACTGGGCATCATCTTCATCCCTCACTTCTCGGTATCTCCCTGAAGACTCCCCTTCTGGATTGTAGCTCTGCATTGTAATATTCAGTCTCTCGGCTAGTTTCTGTGCTGCGAGCTTTGCCCGCATCTTCTCATAATTCTGCTTCTGCTCTTTCTGCAGAGCCAGCAACTCTTCTTTGGAGAGCAGCTGTGCAGGCAGGGGGTGGAGCAGAAGAAGGCGAGCTGCTGTGACATCATCAAGATGCTGCCTAGCCCAGCTTCGCTGCTCTTCTGAGGAAGCAGGAGACTGAGCCCTCTGACAATGACTTGGTGAGTCACTCTGTTGTGTGGGTAACACATTGGTCTTAAACTTATGAGGAGGGGGCACTGGGTTTCTAGCTCGCATTTCTAGCACTGTCATGTAATGAGGCTTCTTAGGAGTCTCACTCTGCAGTCCTGGAAAGTTCTCAGTGCTGGTGTTTTCTTCTGAGGGTTCAGTCTGGTCTGCAGTTGTGATCTTTTGCAATTTAGTGATAAACAGACTGTCGACGCTGCTGGAAACCTCTTCCGCTTGACTTGAATGCTGGGGGAGATGTTCATTAACTTCAGATGGGCGAGCCTGGGCTGTGATGTGGACAGACGGGCTGGTAGTCACTGTGCAGCCAGTCTCCAAAGTCTCTTCATTGCCTTTGTGAGTGAGCTGTGTAGGTCCCTGTGTTTCTGAGGTTGTTTTAGATGATTCAATGTCTACTGACGAACATTCAGGAACTAATGATGAAGTATCAAGCATCAGGTCAGAATTCTGGGCCTTGTCTATGTCGGTATCAACTCTTGTGGATGCTTTATGCCTTAGCTTACAGTCATCACTAACAGGATGAAGTAGTTCAGTTCTCCCTCTGACCTCTTCACTTTCTGAAATGGCAGCTCTCAGTTTGGCAGTGGTGTCTGAGATCTTTTTACCTTTGTCGGGCAATTTGCAAATGAATTTTTCTTTGTGCAAAAGTCTCTCCTGGCGCCTCAACCTCTCCCACAGCTCCACCAAACTCTGCTGCCCCAAGTCCTCAGGAGCTGGGGGCTCGAAGCCTCAGGGCAGGGAGCACATTGTGCATGGGCTGAGGCTGGCCCCGCAGGCAGGGTTCCCCAGCAGGGCCCATGGCGGTCGCAGGCTCCGCGGCGGCAGCAACTCTGGAGCACATGCAGGAGTCGCCATTTTCCCGGATTAGCTGACAAAATTGTTTAAATTGATAAGAAATATATGTTGGTCCATAATCAGTTTTAATTTTAGAAGGCGGTCCCATAACAGCAGAAGTTTCCAATAGATGCTGTATAACATGAGCAGTGCGTACTCCTGGCAATGGTGTAGCCCATACAAATTTTGAAAAATTATCTATGCTTACATGTATATATGAAAGGCGACCAAACTCAGAAATATGGGTTCCATCCATCTGCCACGATGTATTAGGTTGCATTCTTCTGGGATTAATTTCAGATGGAACACATTTTATAAGTGAAGGCTCACAAATACCACAATTAGCAATAATTTGTTTGGCTTCAGAATAGGGAATCTTACATTTAATATGGAAATATCCAATATTGGCATAATTATGACTGTTTTCTTCTGGGGTAGCAAATGCCACTAATTGATCAACCATATGATTGCCATGTGTTAAAGATGCTGGCAATCTTGAATGTGATCTAATATGTGTAATAAATATTCTAGAGTTTCAGAATAACAATAGTCCTTTAATATGTGAGAATAACATTTAATATAGGCTTAGATGTAGAAACAAGAGCAGTCGCAATATTCTGTACTACTCCTACAACATAAGCTGACTCGGCTATAATATTTTTACATCATGAGTAAAATCCGGCAATACATTAATTACTGCTAATACTTCATTTTGTTGTACTGACCCAAAAGAAGATTCTTGTGCCCAAAATTTATCTTTGGTCCAATAAGCCATCTGTCTTAGATCTTTGGTCTTGGAGCCATCTGTAAACACAGTAACGGCAGATGGTAATGGATCAACAGAAATTAGTGTATTTATCACATTTTTTTTTGTTTTCTTAAGCAATCCCAGAATTTACTATGGGGAAAATGAAATTCAGTATTTCTAGTGTAAGAAATCATGGCTAATTGAAAAACTTCAGACGTCTGCATTAAATATTCCACTTTATTTTTGCTTAATGAGAAAACAAAAGCAGCACAATCATATCCCCACAGTGTAACAGGTCTTTGTATGCCTTGCTGAATAATTAAAGAAATTTGTTCCTCATATGTTGTTAATGATTTGTTAAAGTTAAATTTAATATATATCCATTCTAAAGGCAACTCATCTTGAGCTAAAGTGCCTATAGGATATTCAAGAGTATTTCAATGTATAATTTAATAACTCTATCTGGATCAATACGTGCCAAAAATGCATCTTTCCATTTTCAGAGAAGATATACTTACATGGCTTCGTATAAGCATTAATATCCCCAGTCTCCTTTAGAGGTAATAATGCTCTCCTGTACTCTTCATTAGCATTTTCAAAAGCAAGCATTTTCAGCAGTTGTCCTCCAGCTTCCTCTCCTAACACTGTTCTTTCCATTGTTAATTTTAGTATACATAAAAACTTAATATATGGGTTCATAGAAAGTTACTGCCTTTTTCAACCAACCACTATCATCCTTTATAATTAGTTGGTTGGGCCACACCTTGAACCGATGATAGACATTGTCCCAGGATAGACATTCTTTATCAGCAGGTCTCAGGGTAGAACTGGATTTGTGACCCTGTGCTATAGCACTGTCCAGAGTGGTAAATGCAGCTTCTGAAGAGGAATGCAGGCCTGGCCTCTAGACCTCCACCTTCCAGGCCTGTCTGGAGGGCCTGATGCCCTGGGGCAAAAGAGACTCCATCTCTCCAGAGGAGCACTGCAGTCAAATGACACCTCAGTGATGAAAACTATCAGTCCCCAAAGGCATGCCACTGAGCAGAGATAGCCTCAGTCATGCACCTCTGCCCATCCCCAGTTCCTCATGTCAATAACTCAACCTTTCATGAACTAGATGGTAATGCTTGAGGCAAGATGATCAGTAGTTTACTGGCCAATCTGGGCTCTATGAGACGCTCTCCCTGAAATCAGAGCCAGCAGGAAATTCAGTATGAAAGCTCTTTGTAGCTGAGCTCAACAACCTGATTCAGAGCCTGGGATCCCACACGGTAGGATAAAGTGACTTCCATGCTTTTTCCTCTACCTTCAACACTCATGCTTTGGAATGCACACCCCTACAATGAGATCAATACACATGGAATAAAAATTAAACAGAAAAATTAATGAAGACAATGCAGACAATGTTTTAAAGATCCTGGGAGTCCTCACTCTGCACTTCCCTTTCCTTTGCCTTGGGAACATCACCTGCACCAGAGACTGGAGACTTCCTGCAAAAGAGAGAGGAGAGATGCACTGTTCATTCCGCTGGAGCTGTGCAAAGACCAGAGCCACCTGTCTTTTCCTGATAGTGGGAGCTGGGCCCAAGTGTGGGCTGCTCCTACTAGAGGAACCACAAGAAGAGGACCACCTTCCTCAAACCTTCCTGGAAGTCACAGCACTGGCTATGGACTTCCCTCAATCCTCAGATGACACAATTTCAGCAATGGCTCAGAGCCTCTTAGGACAGAGGGGGACCAGAGCTTCCCCCCAAAAGCAAGATCCCTGTTTTATCTGACAAGTATGAGGGCTTAGGGATGGGACAGAGGATGTGACAAGGTTACATGTAGCACAGGGACTAGGTTAATAAAGAAATCAAAGAGGAAAGAAACATGGAATATTTCTCATCTGTTCTTTTTGCTCTATTCATAGGGATGAGGTGGCAGTGTGGGGTAGAGGACTATGACACAGCACAGCCTTCTCTGCACATGGTTAGCTTTCTAGGCTGCCTGGTCACTGTGACCAGCATCTTTTCAACTGTGCCACTCTACTACCAAGGCTGACACAACTGGTGCACCATGTAGCAATAGGACTGTACTGACTTAGGGACATTTGGAATCACACAATGAACATGTGTCACAGATGGGTTTTTTTTTTTAAGAAAAGGATTAAAACAAAAATTATTTATTTTGTCCATATGAGTGAGTACACTGTCCCTGTTTTCAGACACAACAGTAGAGGGTAGAAGATGAGATTAGAAATGGTTATAAGACACAGTGTGGTTGCTGGGAATTGAACTCAGATCCTCTGGAAGAGCAGTCAGTGGTCTTAACCACTGAGCCATCCCTCCAGCCCCAGTATATTGTATTTTCAATATTGTTTGTTTTTATTTCCTTTCTCACCTATGTCTGTATGGCGTTTCTGTGAGTACAGGTACTCATGTGCTTGTGTAAAGGTCAGGGACAACCTGAGCACAGGTCCTCACCTTGTACCTCTCATCCATGCCTGTGTATGCTAGGCTAGCCCTTCCCCCTAATCTAATCCTAGAGACTGTCCACTTTAGGCTCCTGTCTCCCTGTGGGAAGTGCTGGATGACAGACACTACTGCATCCAGGTTTATGTGGCTTCTAGGGACCTAAACTGTTGTTGGGCTTGTTCAGCATGAAAATAAACACCATTTCACAGCCCTGGCTGGGCCAGGCAGCGCACAGGTCTTTGCTGCTCTTGCAGAAGACTTGAGTTCAGTCTCCAGCACCCGGGTCAGGTGGCTCACAACCACCTGAGACTCCAGGTCCAGGGACTTCCAAGCTCTTCTGGGTAAACCTACATGGCAAAAGCAGGGCTGGGAGCTGGAGGCTTCTGGTGTTGGCTTCTCCCTGCAGTAGGGGGCAAATCATGGGCATGTGAGGTAACATGGAACCCTGTAATTCATTAAAGTGCAGAAGCTCCTGATGTCCCTCATGGTGCCCCAGAGCCTGCTCACCACACATGGAGGCTTCAGTAACATGGCCTTGTCCTGACCTGTGTGCACTCTGCATCCTCACTCTCTACCCCCTGCTTTTCGGCGTTGGAAGTCTCAGGTGTAGGAGGCGCCTACCATAGGCCTCTTCTCTCAGCATTTCAGCATTTTACATTTTATGTAGTTTGTGGTGTTCCTGTGCCATGATATGCACATGGAGAGCAGAGGACACAATGTGGACTCAGTTCTCTGCTTTCACCAGATGATCAAACTGAGGCCATGAGGCTGGGTGGCAGAGCCTTTACCTGCTGATCTGTACCCACTTGACCTTCACCAAGCATCCTTTGCTGTACACAGATATATCAGCCTGTCACCCTCATCCTCCAGACTCTTATGAAGCAAACCCCATAGGTGTGGAGCTCTCATGTTAGCCAGGCCTAAAGGGGAAGGCAGCAAGCCCTTCAGGAACTCTAGAAAAATGTCTATACTGGGACTAAACTCGTGCTGCCATGTAGAGCTACATTTTTCCTTTAAAACAGAAGGATGTGTGGTGGTGGTGGCACAGGCCTTTGATCCTAACACTTGGGAGGCAGAGGCAGACAGATCTCTGTGAATTCTAGGCCAGCTCCCTCTACAGAGCTAGTTCCAGGTCAGCTACACAAAAGAAACCCTGTTTCCAAGAGTAAAACAAAGAAAGATAAAGAAAGGAAGAAAGAAAGAAAGAAAGAAAGAAAGAAAGAAAGAAAGAAAGAAAGAAAGAAAGGAAGAAGGAATTTATATTTTGTATACAATGAGATGCCTGCCTGTCTATGCCTGAACCATCATGGTAACTATAACTCTTGTCACATCTGCATTAATTCAAATACTGAAGGCCAAATGGTTAAATCTTAATGACAATACAATGGGGGGGGTGCTGAAGAGATGGTTGGTTTAGTGGCTAAGAGCAGAAGACCAGGGTTCAGTTCCCAGTGTCCACATGGTGGCTCCTATTAGCCTGTAATTGGAGTTCAATGGAATCGTTCTGGACTTCATGTGCACCAACATACCACATGGTGCACAAGCATTTATTAGGTGAAACACTCAGGCACATAAAATAAGTAAATAAAATATATGGTTAACAGACACTGTGATTCAGGAAGTTCTTAGTGACTTTGGTTATCATTTCTCTCTCCTGGAGACCTGTCTTCCTCATGCTCAGCCTCCATGGCTTCTAGGACATTTCCTAGCTCTGTGGAGCATGAAGTACTCAACACCATAAGCCAAGCATTCCAAAGCCATCTGCACCTTCACTGCTACACCTTCTCCATGGCTGTGTCTAAAGGGAGAGACTTGGAATCCCACAGATGCAAGGCCAAACCTGTTGGGCTATGTGAACCCAGACACCCAATAGTCTGATCTACTCCTGTCCTTGGCTATGGCATGAGGCTGTTAAGACAAATTAATCTGAAGGATCTCAACAGCTATGCTGTTAGACTTCTCATTGCTCTGCCCGACCTACAAGCTCCTTTACTGGCTCAAATTCACACCCGAACTCCTCTCCTGCCTCAGCCACCATCAGCTCTTCTACTCCTCTCCAACTGTGCTCTGAATAATCCACACTAAGGTGGACGTTAACCTCTCCATGGACCTCCAGACATATGCTTGTGATTACTCTTCATTGGCTGTTTTGTATGGGTAGGCGGGTACTTCTAGTCTCATGCAGAACGCTGCTCACACATTTTGGATCTTACAACACCCTCTTGATTGAGTATCCTGACTAATGACTGACTGGGCCTTCCATGCCTGAAGTCACCCTCTGTCTCCCAGTCCAAGATGAGAATCCCCACCATAACCCCATGGTGTCCAGTTTCATCTCAGAAGCTAGGCTCTGCACTAGCCAATATCATTTGGATCTCGGCCTCTAATTCTCTGTTAAATCGTTCCTCTCTTCTTTAAAACAAATTCATTTTGTTGTTTATTTTTTGAGACAGGGTTTCTCTGTTTGGCCCTGGCTATTCTGACAGGCTCTCTGTAGATCAGACTTGTCAGGAAGCCAGATATCTGCCTGCCTTGGCCTCTTAAGCACCGGGATTACTGGATTGTGCCAGCATGTTTAATTAAAAATTAATTAGTGGCAGTGCATGTTGGCACATGTTTTTAATTCCATGCGTTGGGAGGTAGAGGCATTGTGAGTTCCAGGACAGCCAGGGCTATAAATTAACACCTTGTCTCAAAGAAAACAAGCCAAAAATGAAACAAAAATGTTGCAATATGGTCTTAGGTATGTAACTGAGTCTGTTCTTGAACTCTGAATCCTCCCACTTTCACTCAGGTGCTAATCAGCAGGCTTCTGTCTTGACTTTCACTGCGCACTCAGGGCTGCCAGGACTGTTACCTCTCCCAGGGTAACTCCTGACTCTCTCATCAGCATCATCACAAAACTCCTGCTAAGAATTAAGGAAACCTGAATTCTAAGGAACAGTCGGAGCTCCAGTATTTCCAAAGCTCACTCTAATACAGATGGATCCTATGCTACAGTAAAATGGTCACAGCTGGAGGTCTTAATTCCAGGACTTGGGACAGAGGGGTTGGAGGATCTTGAATTCAAGGTTATTTTTCTGTTACATTGTTGCTCAAAGCAAGTTTGGGCTGCTACAAGATACCCTGTCTCAAAACTATACCAAACACACCTAAAATGAAACAGAGGAGTTTGAGTGGGCACAGATGAGAAAGCTCGGCACTTTATGGCTAAGCCACCTGCTGCCAGCACCAAAGTCCATGCACAGCCCCGATTCTGAGCTGCCTCTGGGACCCTGCTCAGGAGAATGCACCAAAGTAGCTCAGATCCAGGGCTTTTGGTCTAAGAGGAATTCAGGCAGTCACTCTTTGGATGCCAGTTCTCCAGCTCAACTGCCTGTCAGCCCAGGATCTGGTCTTAGTCATGGCTTGGCACCCCTAAATTCCTCCCAGCTGTGCTCTGAACTCACCCTGTGCCCGGTTCTGATGAATCTGCCATTCTCCATGGGAGTAGCCTCAAGAAGTCCCTCACATCTGAAGCACCACTCTGAGTGCACTAAATACTGCAGGGGAGGGGCGTGGCCAGCAGAGCACCCACCCCTTTCAGCTGTAGAACATTTAGCTCTAGAGTGAGCACTGCTGTGCATTGTGGAACATCAGCAGTATCCCAGCCTTGGCCTGGGAATAGCCGTTGACACCCACACTTTCTGGAGTGACATTGTCTCCTGAGGATAGAGTCAGATCAGGAGCAGCAACTGATGTTCACGAGAGACAAACTTTCTTCACCACCTGCCCATGCTGGCCCTAGGATCTGGGCTTTTTGGGTGACATGAGTGCTGAGCCCCCCAGGTAGATGGGTTTTCAGGGGTCAGGTGGTTATTGTCACCAAAGGTATCCACAAGGATAAGTCATACTGTACTAATTCCCATATTAGATCCCTTCTCACGGGTCACAGAGGCCGTGCTGGGTCCTAAATGTGGACCCAGGTTCCTGCGCACTTTTGAGGAGACTGGTCAGGGCGCAGGCTTCATGACATTTTGTTTGAATTATTTTGGGGGATTTTATTTTTACTGTTGGGGACAAACCTAGGGCTGCCATGTGCTGGGAAAAGGCTTTGCCACAGCTGTAGATCATCCCTAATTATAAACTCCTAAATTCTCCCAATCCTGGAACTTTCTAGGTCCCTCACATGATGCAACCTTTGGGGGATTCCTCACATAGAATCATGGGGTGGATTGCATCCCAAAGAGAGAAATGTTCCCCAGTGTCTGCCGGTGGCTGTGGTGATGAGAGTGCTCACCAGTGGATGGCAGGGCCCATGTGAAACCCTTTTGGTTTCCACTTGAGTGGAATCTTCACCAGGCCTTTTTTTTTTTTCTTGAAACACAGGTTGCCCTGGAACTTACAGTCTTCCATCACTCTGACTCAGTTTCCCATGATTGGGCTCACAGGCTTAAATTACTATGCCCATATATGTTTTTTTTTTTTGTATTTATAAATCTTCTAAAAGCCAGAAGGATCTAGAATTTAAAATTTTGCAGTCCAAGGCATTTCCAACAGGGGATTCTTGACCTAGGAGTATCCAGACCAGTTTTTATTGTGTGGGTACTTCATTCCCATAACAGCTTATGCTCGACAAAGAGTTCCAAGGTGTGATGTCACTGGGCATCAGGCGGTGTCCCAAATAGCAGCACTGACTCAGGTTGTAATTTAGGCTGGAGAAACTTACTAGGACCCTGGTAATCCTAGCACCCTGGGACCTTAGCTGTCCTTAATCAGATCTGGCTATGAATCAACTGCTCTTGAGGGTGGATTGGAATTCTAGTCACTGTGAGGCAGGAGCATTAGTATCCTACAGCCACTCTGGGCTCCATAGGAAGACCCTGTTTCAATAGTAAAAGGGGTCACCTGCGAGTTCTTACTGTCTTCCCTGAGGCCTTCCTGCTGGAGTTAGAATAGCTGTCTCACCAAGTTGAAGTAGAGGGCAGAATGTTGGTGCCTTCTATAATGAGTACTAGTGACAGATAGTCTATGGAAATTCTAGAAAGATCTACAGGTATTTATGTCCTGTGCATGGGAATTGCTGGCTTCCCTGTGTCCTTTGACTTTAATTTGCAGTCCATGGTGCACCTGGGAATGTCCCA
Organism: Rattus norvegicus; assembly: GCF_021556685.1. Classification (NCBI taxonomy): domain Eukaryota; kingdom Metazoa; phylum Chordata; class Mammalia; order Rodentia; family Muridae; genus Rattus; species Rattus norvegicus. Next base: position 17,951,253 of record NC_141552.1, read on the forward strand.
AAACCAGGCTGCACACAGGGCTTGTCCCATGATTCTCACTTGCACCCAGTGCCTGCCTGATTGTCATACGTCTGACAGAGCCACTGTATGCTCTCCTGACACCTGCGGAGAGCAGTATAGGGGACCCTACCATCCCCACACTGCCCATCAGGGTCTACAATGTCCCTATATGGCACTGAGATGGTCTAAGCTCCTTCCCGCCTATATGCTGCATCAGAATCTGACCATTCCTAATTTCCTCCTCTCACACCCACACTAGAAGCCCTGTACCCACACTAGCCCCAGCTGGCCTGTTGCCTAGTGACATCTCATGGACTCTGCCCCAATCCCCTGCCCTACCCTGTCCTGTCCCAATCCCCTGCCCAGCCCTGCCCAGCCCCAATGCCCTGCCCTGCCCCAGTGCCCTGCCCTGCCCTGCCACAATGCCCTGCCCTCACTCAGCTGACAATGTGGACATCTCAAGACAGTCACTGGACAATGGCTGACACACTTGTCTGAAGACTGGAAATGTTTCTCGATCTTGGAGAGGAAAGAAGGACCCTCCAACTACACTGTCCTCTAAGGAAGTTTATTCAGGTGAGGGATGACAGGGACTGTTTTGTCTCACGTCACACATGTCAGTAGAAAATATCCTAGGTATTGGATGCCGCTGTTAGCATTAACAGAACAAAGCACATAGTGTTGGGAAGGATAATAAATTATGAGTAGGATTAGAAAACCCCAAGCCTCTTCCGGGTTCTAGGAGAGCAAAAAAAAAAACAAAACAAAAAAAAAAAAACAAAAACCAAAAAAAAATACCATGAAAAACAGCATTAATGTGATACTTTGGATAAATCTAGTTACTAGTTTCTATTGTGATACCTATTGTCAGTGCCTGCGCCGACAGTGTGTGAATATCGGGTGTAGGTTTGTGGGGTTGAAAGAAAACACGTACATGGGTCACCCCTTTTTAGCCAGTGCCACCAAGGCTTTACTGAGATCTCCTTATATACCAGAGGCAAAAGCCGTGGAAAAACAACAAGGCAGGTGAAAATCCCCGACCAGGAAAATAGGACAAGTCTGTGTGGTGAAAGTTCCAGCCCAATCAGGGGCATAAACAGCTTCTTAAAAACAAGAAGCAGGAAAGCTCAGTGGGGAGGAAGGGTGCCATGGAAAATCCCAGCCCCAAATCAGGGGCTAAGAGTAGCTGTCAAAGGTGTAAACAATTTCTTGCTATAGCAGGCTGAAAGGCTCAGCGAGGGGGGAGGGAAACACCAAGGTAGGGTCCAACAGGAGCCTTCACTGGTGGCTCTAATGTTTCACTTTCCTCTGCCAACTGGCCTCCACACTGTTTCTAGCACCATAATGATTTCAAGTCTTCCTCCTAAGGAATTTTGTGGCAACCGTTGAATGCTAAGCACAAGGCTTCATGAGTGTTCCCCTAACACACACCCATGTTGCAACCTTCCATGCAGGCTATTTCTTGATGTGATTTCAAGCACCTGTACATAATAAGACAGGAGAACATTTTGACTGCATATTCAAACTGGTATTATTTCTCAGGAATTTTTAATGGCTAATATTGGTGAAGGAGGATAATTTGAGTTAGGATGAGACATTTTGGGGCAGGATTTGGAAGGAAACATTCATTTAGATGCATAGGAATTACTAAGGTTTTTATAATCAAGCCCTCGGGAAAATTTGGCTTTGGAAGCAGGAGGTGCTCAGTGGCACTGCCCCGGGAAAGTCTCCTGGAAAGGACACCTCAGCTTATGCTCAGTACAGGGAGAACATTAGCAGGAAGGCAAAGTCTGTTTCCCATGACATCAGCTGTCTCTTCTTGGACATTCTATTGTCTCCTAGAGAGTTCTTGGCATCCTCTGCTATGTCACCAATGTTGTAGTGACAACCAGTGCCCTAGTTTGTCTCAGTCCGAGTCTGGCAGATACATCCTAAGACATGTTTTCCAGTCTTAGAAGTGTTTTGGGAGGGAGATGTCGATTGTGGAGAGACTAGGGTGAAGGAGTCTGACCTTTCGTCTCAAAGAAATGATGGACAAAGAAAGTGGTTCTGGGGAATGTGGAGTAAGTTCTGGGCAGTGTCTTTTGAGCTTTCTGTGGAGGCGGGGGGCGGGGGAGGGATGGTGGGGGTCCTGCAAGCTTAAGCTGACCTTTCTAGCAATTGGCCACAACAACTGGAGCATCTGCAAAGGAATTGAATTTCCATGAATATCACAATTCCTGAAAGTCAAGGATTTCAGAACATTAATTTTCCCATTCCCAAAGAATGGATATGGTAAGGCCAATGCTACTATTTTGTGAACTTCTGGCCTTTACTTTTAAAGTTGATTTGTGGCTTGTTTTTTGTTTGTTTATTTATTTATTTAGTGGGTAATATTATTTATTGCCAAAGTCAAACATCTGGGTTACATCCTGGGACCCACATGACAGAAGGAGAGAAATGGGTCCTGAAAGTTGTTTGGTCATGTGCTGCAACAGACACACACACACACACACACACACACACACACTCATACTCATATTCACACTCATACACACACAAACTTTAAAGCAAAAGTAATTTTTCTTACAGTCTGATATAATTGGTTCTAATAAAAAGACAGCCTTGGGTGTAGTTACTATATAATTAAATAGTACTCATGCTCTCAGGCAAAGAGTTTAAAGTTTATAGGTACCTAATAAACTAGCATTGGGACATATAAAGAACATTTAAATGTTCAGCAGAAATACAAAGAATAGCTCATTTAATTTGTTAAAAGTGAAAGCATACATAATTCTGAAGGTTTTTATACTAGTTTTATTATACATATAACTAGGAAACGGAAAACATACATATTTGATCAATGAAATGAGGAAGAGTGATTTAATGAACAGAAAAGTGGATGGTACTTCAAAACTTCCGTGATTACATATTATCTATTTAATTCCCTCCACAATAGCAAGAAACGGACATTATTATTTATGCGACATTAGAGATACTTAAACCGAGAAAATAATGTTTGGCCTGATTTTCTGAGCTTCCTTAAAGATATAGTTAATTGACAGAGCTGTGCTTTAAAATTAGGGTCCATATTGTTCTGTTTTAAATGTGTGCCTTTTCTTTCTATTTTTTTCTCCATCTTTATTAAATTGGGTATATCTTATTTACATTTCAATTGTTATTACCTTTCTGGGTTTCCAGGCAAACATCCCCCTAGACCCTCCCTCTCCCCTTCTCTATTGGTGTTCCCCTCCTCATCCTCCTCCCATTACCACCCTCCCCCCAACAAGCCCCTTCACTGGGGGTTCAGTCTTTGCAGGACCAAGGGCTTCCCTTTTATTTCTAGTGGATTCTGCTCTCCCTGCTCTGTGGGAAGTGGATGGGGGGAACCCTTTATCACGTGCCTTTCACATGCGTGCTTTAGCAGAACATCCTTTTACCTGCGTCTGCCTCAGTGAAACATTCCTTCACACATCTGCCTTAGCCTTTCACCTGTGTCCACTTCAGGGAACCACTCCTTCAGGTGTAGAATCTCTCTAGATTAGCAAACCGCATACAGAACATTCAGAACAAAACAAGGTGTGTGGTCAGCATGTCCTTGAGCCAAGTCCCTTCTCCTGGTCAGTGACGGCAGGCGTGTTACAGCAACAATATGAAATGGCCGGCAGGCATGGAACAAAATGGCAAAGCTATTCTGGGGGATGTCAGACCGTACCAGCCAGCAGCTCAACTGAATTTTTAAGTTTTGATGTTACAAGTGAATATACTTGACCTTCAAAAACTGAGAGAGCCCATTATAATATGAACTATATAATCTAGGCCAAGACTGCCTCTAGGGCAAAGGCCCTCAGCCTGGGGGTCGTGACCCACACAGGGTCTCCTATCAGATAGTTTACACTACAATAAAGATTCATTATAGTAGCAAATTTACAGTTGTGAAGTAGCGACAAAATAATTTTGTAGTTGGAATCCCCACAGCATGAGGAACTGTTCTAAAGGGTTGAGGCCATAGAAAGGTTGAGAAACACTGCTCTAGGAATTTATGTTTTCTTTCTCTTTCATATTTTTCAGACAGAATCTCAAACTGTAGCTGAGATTGGCTTGGCTTGGAACACGAGTGTAGTTCATGCTGGCATCAGACTTATGGCAATTCTCCTGCTTCAGCCTCCTACTCAGGAGCCTACCAGGGTGAGATCACAACCACGGGTAATGGGATTGCTGTTCTTGGTTGTCAACTTGAGTGTACCTGGAATTAACTAATGCCAAATGGCTTGATGCCCTGTGAGGGGGAGAACTCACTCTCTCTCTCTCTCTCTCTCTCTCTCTCTCTCTCTCTCTCTCTCTCTCTCTCTCTCTCTCTCTCTCTCTCTCTCTCTCTCTCTCTCTCCTTCCTTCTTTCTTTCTGTTTTCCTCTCTTCAACCCCCTCCTCTTGGTCCTCCTCCTCTTCTTTGTTTTTTTTTGAGACAGGGTTTCCCTGTGTAGCTCTGGCTGTCCTGGAATTCATTTTGTAGTCCAGGCTGGCCTTGAACTCAGAGATCCAACTGCCTCTTCCTCCTGGATGCTGAGGCTAAAGGCATGAGCACCATTGGATTTTTTTTCTTAATTAAATTATTTGAAGCAAGAAGACCTACTTCTAATTCAAATCTTGGAGATCAGAAGATAAATCTTTAATTCAGATCTTTTGAGATGGAAAGGCCCACATCTAATCTGGGCCACACCTTTTTTTTTTAATTTTTTTCATCTCTATTAACTTGAGTATTTCTTATTTACATTTGATTGTTATTCCCCTTCCCAATTTCCGGGCCAACATACCCCAACCCCTCCCCCTCTCCTTCTGAATGGGTCTTCCCCTCCCAATCCTCCCACCATTACCGCCCTCCCCACAACAATCACGTTCACTAGGGGTTCAGTCTTGGCAGGACCAAGGGTTTCCCCTTCTGCTGGTGCTCTTACTAGGCTATTCATTGATACGTATGTAGTTGGAGTCCAGGGTCAGTCCATGTATAGTCTTTGGGTAGTGGCTTAGTCCCTGGAAGCTCTGGTTGGTTGGAATTGTTGTTCATGTGGGGTCTTAACCCCCTTCAAGCTCTTCCAGTCCTTTCTCTGATTACTTCAACGGGGGCCCCGTTCTCAGTTCAGTGGTTTAATGATGGCATTCGGCTACGTATTTGCCGCATTATGGCTGTGTCTCTAAGGAGAGATCTACATCCAGTTCCTGTCAGCTTGCACTTCTTTACTTCATCCATCTTATCTAATATCTGTATAGGTATGGGCCACATGTGGGGCAGGCTCTGAATGGGTGTTCCTTCTGCCTCTGTTCTAAACTTTGCCTCCCTATTCCCTGCCAAGGGTATTCTTGTTCCCCTTTTAAAGAAGGAGTGAAGCATCCGCATTTTGGTCATCCTTCTTGATTTTCATGTGTTCTGTGCATCTAGGGTAATTCGAGCATTTGGGCTAATATCCACTTATCAATGAGTGCATACCATGTGTGTTTTTCTGTGATTTGGTTACCTCACTCAGGATGATATTTTCCAGTTCCATCCATGTGCCTATGAATTTCATAAAGTCATTGTTTTTGATAACTGAGTAATATTCCATTGTGTAGATGTACCACATTTTCTGTATCCATTCCTCTGTTGAAGGGCATCTGGGTTCTTTCCAGCTTCTGGCTATTATAAATAAGGCTGCTATGAACATAGTGGAGCATGTGTCTTTGTTATATGTTGGGGTATCTTTTGGGTATATGCCCAAGAGAGGTATAGCTGGATCCTCGGTAGTTCAATGTCCAATTTTCTGAGGAATCTCCAAACCGAATTCCAGAATGGTTGTACCAGTCTGCAATCCCACCAGCAATGGAGGAGTGTTCCTCTTTCTCTACATCCTTGCCAGCATTTGCTCTTACCTGAATTTTTGATCTTAGCCATTCTGACTGGTGTGAGGTGAAATCTCAGGGTTGTTTTGACTTGCATTTCCCTTGTGACTAAAGATGTTGAGCATTTCTTTCGGTGTTCCTCAGCCATTCGGCATTCCTCAGCTGTGAATTCTTTGTTTAGCTCTGAGCCCCATTTTTTAAATAGTGTTATTTGTCTCCCTGAGGTCTAACATCTTGAGTTCTTTGTATATTTTGGATATAAGCCCTCTATCTGTTGTAGGATTGGTAAAGATATTTACCCAATTCGTTGGTTGTTGTTTAGACCACACCATCTGCTGGCAGCTCATATCAAGGACATGGAAGAAGGAAGTTTGCTTTATTAATTCGCCTACTTCTTCAGGATTCCTGCATGTACTGAAGAGCAGCTGAAATATCCAGCCTTATGGACAAAACCGTAGGGGTTCAGGAGTTGCCCCATAAACCACACAAACTCTGACCTCACTTAGAGAGGGATGGTTTATTGAATGCCCACCCGAAGACTTATCATCAGAGACGTAGCTGAGAATTTGTCAGGCTAGGACCCTGGACATTTTTCTATGTCAGTTTATAAAGCCTAAAACTGTGAGCTCATAGGCAGGTGCTGTAAGGGCTGTCTGGTTGTCAGCCCTGACTCAAGCCATTTTAGACAACAAAGGTTCATACTGACTTTTTATCTGTTTAAAGATTTATTTATTTACATATAAGTACACTGTAGCTGTCTGCAGACACACCAGAAGAGGGCATCAGGTCTCATTACAGATGGCTGTGAGCCACCATGTGGTTGTTGGGATTTGAACTCAGGACCTCCGGAAGAGCAGTCAGTGCTCTTAACCATGGAGCCATCTCTGCAGGCCTCATATTGACCTTTAATTTTGTTGGTCCTACATGAAGCTTATACTTATGGAATTTAAGATTAAGAAACCTCACAACATAAAGAACCTCCACCCAGTGGTTTGGGAACGGGTAGGTGGGGGAGCACCCTAGAGGAGGCTGGGGAAGGGGGTGGAATGCAGGGTTATTGTAGGGGAAACTGGAAAGGGGGTTAACATTTGAAATGCAAATAAACAAAATAATCAATAAAAAAAACCATTCACGAGTTATGTGATCATTCCTGACCCTGCTCTGAGTTAAATTATTTTCAGACAACCATGACAGGCAGACATATTACAGCAAGAATATGAACTATCTGGCAGGCATGGAACAAAATGGCTACAGCTATGCTAGGGGGATTGGCTTCAACAGGGGTAACTACTGCGTTTTAGACCTTGCATTCCTTGTTGAATTAGCTGTACCACAGCCTATAAGCCATTCTAATAAATTTTCTTTCTCTATATACAGTCATTCTAGGAGGGATGATTGGTTATGCATTGTTAAATGCAATGCTGATCACGAAACCCCATCACTTCCACAGCAATATGCAAGTGTAAGTAAGTTACTGAACAATTGAACAGAAATTAATATTTACTGCATTTATTGCGTGTGTCAGCAGGCATAGGGAACACCTGGCTGCTTACATCTCTTGGTCTCTATAGAGTAGAGGGAGAACTGAGACCCACTGAGGAGGTCTCTTAAGCGAAGACCAAACTCCTTGCAGTGACACTGGATTCCAGGCTTGTTGTCCTGTTTAGGCCTCACTGTGGTCTATGTACACTCTATGCATTCTCCCCATGCAGGTTCACATGGACTGAACTCAGAAAGCTGGGGTTGGCAGAAAGATGTCTGGTTAAATAGCCCACCAGGTTCACATTGTATCAGCTTGATTTAATCTAAGGACAAAGAAGTGGAGCATCTCTCATGGGTTTCTTCTAAACCCTTGAAAGGATCACTGGGGTTTGACCTCAGTACTTCATACTTCTTGCTGGGTCAGCGAAACTCAGGGAAGCTTGAGATTGCCATAGGCACAGTATTATGCTAGATATACTGAGTAGATGATACTAAGATGTTCAGATGGTCATACCCATTTGCATGAGTTCTTAATGTGCACCTAAGGAAAGAGAGATCAAGGTCTTCAGAATAGGAAGATCATTTCCAGTTCTTTTCTACAATTCCAGTCTGAAAGACTGGTAGGGAGAGAATGGTAGATAATCAAGAATTCATAGATGATGCTTTGAAGGAAGTGTGGGTTTCTGTGCTGGTTTAGACAGGGTCTCAAGTATCCCATGTTGCCCTCTTCCTAGCTGGCCAGGTTCACTTTGAGCTCAGATAAACCTGCTTCTACTTTCCAGTAGACAGTCTTACAAGAGTGGCCTCCAGGGACTGTGAGGACAGCATTAGCCTTGGACAGTTGAGGTGTTTAACCCACAACTATAGTTTTAGCCACTTTGTTCCATGTCTACCAGCTATTTCAGATTGTTGCTGTCTATGGCTGACAATCACGGACACAGAAAAATAACCTGATAGAGAGCAAGGACATGGTGATCACATCCTTTCCTGTTCTGTATGTTCTGGATGAGGCTTGTTAAAATTCCAATATTGCAGAAAGCTTTATATAGGACCCATCACATTAAGCATCACTGTGCACTGTTCTATCTAAAATGGCCTAATCAGAACTGACCACCAGATCAAACTTCCTGCAATCCTCATATGAGAAGCTTGAGCTTTTTGTTTTGACTTTTTTCTTTCTTTCTTATTTTTTGCTGTATAAGTTGAGAGGAAGATATTTGGGGCCATGGATCTGCCCCCAAAATCTGGGGTATGGATCTGATCAATCAGTGTTGGTGTGTGCACTCAATACAGTATCCATTTTTTACTGTGACAGATGCTTTTGTGTTTGTGGGGAAGCCCATGACCCAGAGCACAAGTGCTGGGTCCTTGCTCTATCCACGTAGTGATATGTATAGCCTCGTCCTACACCTTTATCTGCACCCCCTATATCTCTTGACTATTTTATTTTTCTGATAGAAGCTCAGCTTCTGATAGAAGGCCTGTCAGCAGTGCTCCTTTGGCGACATTGGCGCAGAGATGAGAACCCCACAAGCAGCATGAGGTTCCCTTCATTGGTGGCTCCAATATTGCACTTTTCTCTGCCAACTGGTCTCCACACTGTTCCTAGCACCATAAAGACTTCAACTCTTTCAACTAAGGAATTTTCTGGCAATTGTCGATTGCTAAGCACATGACTTCATGAGTGTTCCCCTAACACACGCCCATGTTGTAACCTACCATGCAGACTATTTCTTGATGTGATATAAAGCACCTGTACAGAATGAGACAAGAGAACTTTTGACTGCATATTCAATCTGGTGTGAAATCTCAGGAATTTTTAATGGCTAATATTGGTGAAGGAGGATAATTTGAGTTAGGATGAGACATTTTGGGGCAAGATATGGAAGGAAACATTCATTTAGATGCATAGGAATTACTAAGGTTTTTATAATCAAGCCTTGAGGAAAATTTGGCTTTGGAAGCAGGAGATGCTCAGTGGCTCTGCCCCAGGAAAGGCTCCTGGAAAGGGCACCTCTGCTTATGCTCAGTACAGGGAGAACATTAGCAGGGAGGCAAAGTCTGCTCCCCATGACATCTGCTGTCCCTTCTTGGACATTCTATTGTCTCCTAGAGAGTTCTGGCATCCTCTGTGATGTCACCAGTGTTGTAGTAACAACCAGTGCCCTTGTTTCTCTCAGTCTGAGTCTGGCGGTTACAAGCTAAGTCATGTTTTCCTGTCTTCGCAAGCGTTTTGGGAGGGGGAACGTCGATTGTGGACAGACTAGATTGAAGGAGTCTGGCCTTTCGTCTCAAAGTAATGATGGACAGAGACAGCACTTCTGGGGAATGTTGAGTAAGTTCTGGGCAGTGTATTTTGAGCTTCCTGCCAGGGGGGCTGCAGGCTTATGCTGACCTTTCTAGCAATGGGCCACAACAACTGGAGCATCTGAAAAGGAATTGAATTTCCAAGAATATCACAATTCCTGTAAGTCAGGATTTCAGAACTTTAGTTTCCCCAACCCCACAGGGAGGATGTGGTAAGGCCAATGCTATTATACTGTGAACTTCTGGCCTTCACTTTTCACTTCATTTGTTATGTTACATTGCTATAAAAACAAGATCAGGAGTCATGGAGGGTCCACCTTTTCTGAGTTTAGACAGGGCAGCAATGTACTTCACTATCATTGCTTCTTTAAATACAGTGGATATCTGACAGTAGGAAAAGGGGGAGAATTGTGCTCCAGGCAATAACCTTATGTTCTAGACATCCTCTGATTTCTTCTAACTGGCAGGATCATTGTTAGCTTTATATATTAGAGGTTGTGTGTTACAAACATGTTTCTAAAATACCAAAAGTATTTGAAACATGTGGACCAAGATTCATCCTGTAACCTATTGGAACTTCTCGGGCATTTGGTATTTCAAATAGGGGAACTGATAAGTCTGTTGACCATATCCTCCATGGAAATGTGTTTTTATCCAAAGTTGTTGGCCTAGAGTATCAGGGTAGGACATCTGAGTGTCTCCAATCACTCAAGTTTTGTGGATGGTGAATTTATCATCTGAGTTCGAACCCACAGGGGTGAGGGTCCTGAAACCAAGCTGTACCCTATTCAGCTGATGATAATCCTGGAGAAGCCATCTCCGTGGTACATGTAAGCACCTGATGTCCGGAATAGGGAACACCTGGCTGCTTACATCTCTTGGTCTCTATAGAGTAGTGGGAGAACTGAGATCCACTGAGGAGGCCTCTTAAGCATAGACCAGTCGCCTAGCAGTGACACTGGGTTCCAGGCTTGTTCTCCTGTTTAGGCCTCACTGTGGTCTATGTACACTCTATGCATTCTCCCCATGCAGGTTCACTTGTGTTCTTCTACCTACAGACGCTGGGAGAGAAACATCATCCCCTGGAACTGCCCTAAGCGAGAAGCAAGCCAAGAAGGAAAAGGAGAGGCTGATTAAAGAGCTGCAGCTCATTACCGAGGAGAGAAATGACCTGAGAGATCGCCTGAGGTTTCTGACAGAGAGATCCATGAAGAACAGGTATGAATCGCTCCAAATGCTCTTGTTTCTTTCCTGGGTCTGCAAGGTCACCTTCTTCTTATCCTATTAAAGTTTTGGGTTCTAGAAAGCTGTGCCTCCCTAACCACCCTGTGCTAAACCTCACCTCCCATATAGAGGAGATTCAGAACCTTGACCCTTTCTGAGGAGCGAGATGGAAAATGGACTCATCTGCTTCCATTTATTGAAAAGCAGATCTTGTGGTCTGAATGAAGAATTCGGGGATAAAGTCAGGGAGAGTGAGTGTCTAGTGTGCATTTGCAAAGCCCTTGACAGATGGTGGCTTTGCAAGATTGTAATTGCAGTGAGTTTACGGTGAGTCTCTGTACTTGCTAGGCAGGGGACTGAGTGCTGGAAGATCCACGCAGCAGCCTGAGGGGCCTGGTACCAAACTGTTCATCTCAATGCTTGACTAGAAGGTCTCAGGCTCAGGCCTGTTTGTTATTGTCTGTGTGTCTTGCCCTCTGAGACAGCAATGGTGGATGCATTTCTCCTGGATTTCACAGTACTCTCTGTTTCCATATTTCTCTTTCTCTTTCTCTGACTCTGTTTTTACATTTCTCTTTTTTGTGTGTATTTCTCAGTCTGTGAGTCTGTATGTGCATACATCCAAATGCATATGGACAACTTTTATATGTTTATATTTCCCTCCACACTTGGAATCTAGGGGTCTATGTCTTGGCCTGAGTATTTACCTGTAACACATTCATGGTGATGTGAATGCTTTGTTCTGGGAGCCCCACTGTCAACAGCACAGTTCTTTGCCTATGTGGACACGTTTGTCTGTATATTTGTATTCCTTGTGCAGATTATAATTTTGTGTTGATATAAGGTCTGTTGTCAAAACAGGAGAAAAGAAATCACCGGTTTCTGGGTGTGTTGGGTGGGGGAGCATGGAGAGGTGTGGCCTAGGCTCTTGATAGCTTAACTGGCTTGACTGCAGATTTCCTCTTGATTGAACAAAGGGAGCCAGGGAACCCTCCATCTGGATGCTGAGATTCTGGTGTCCTGGACGCAGAAAAACACGTTTCTGAAGCTGAAGAATATCCAATATGTACAATTCAGAAGGTGTCCTTCCAGGACTGGTGTAGTACAGGACCCACCCTGAGCTCATATATTCCTAAATGCTGATGTTCATTGGATTCTATCATTTGGGGCCAGGCCACACTTCAGGCCAAATCCATATTATGAAGACCTGGAGAGAATGGAGGAGGCGGTCATGTCAATTCTGCACAACTTAGAGATGGAGAACACTGAAATCCATGAGAACAACCATAAGCTGAAGAAGGAGATTACCTTCTTTAGGTAAGTCCTGGTCAGAAAGGCTATCACCTCTGGAATGGCCATTTCTGACTTTCTTTGTTCTGGATTGGACGGTCTTCAGCTCTGGTTCTATATCTTGTGCTGTTTACACATCAGTGTGCCAGGGTCATTAGGACTCAGTTTTCAGTTCCATAAAAGACTGTTACTCATCCCAGGATTGTCTAGGCATCTTCAGAAGGCTCTAAATAGAACAGCACTGATTGAATCAGCAGGTTATTAGGCTGACCTGGACCTACGGTGTCATACCAGGTTTTACAAAACTCAGTTTGTGGACCACATGGTTAGAATGACCTTCTCTTGGTTCTACTGACCTCCTTTGAGGGTGTTGGCCCACTACTAATTGATGTTGCCCCCATGCATTGGGCTTTCATGGATAGTTGTAGATCCATGTTCTTTTTGAGAGATGTGGACACTAATTGGTGCTCGGGCCAATCAAATAATTTATTCTTCCCGGAATTTACTCTTTGTGGTTTCTGCAGCAGCCTTATATGTATCGAAATGAATTCTATTAAGTCTTCATGGGTATCTGGGTCCTGGTGGAGTTAGTGGCACTCGGGAGTGGGAATGGGAGAAAGGGGCAGCATGATCTTACTATGCAGACTTATTTCCAGAAACCTGCTCAGCCAGCTCCTGATGGACAACACATGTAGGAAGAAGTTGTTCCCACTGAAGCAGGAGAGCAAGGAGGTACATCTTGATTGTGCACTGAACCAGAAATATTTGGTTGACTTCAACAAGAAAGATAAAGACCAGCAACGTCCAGACCCAGCATCATCTGGTAGGGTTGAGCAGCTGTGTTAGCTTAAAAATATCTGATAAAGTTTGCCAATTTGATACATCTTTGCTCTCTCCTACCACCTTACTAATTTACACTCACAACCACCCAACCACCTCATGTAATGGAATTGTTCATTGCTCTGCCTATGCACAAGTATTCTGGGAAGCCAACCACTTTTCAGAAACTGAATTATTTTGCAAGTATATTTGTCTGCTCTTTTTGAAGCTGCAGTAGAGAAATGGTGACAGATTAATAACATACCTCATTATTGCATATCCACGTGATAGATTGGATGCTCTGTAGAGTTTTGAACAAGTTCTTGGTTCTTTGACAAATGACACTCTGTGGTCATGTGACTTCTTGTGTAGGAAGCACCTTTGCGGGATAAGAACAAAGTGCAAATGTCAAATTAGAACTTGTCATTGGTTTTAACCTTGGTGACATATGGACATCTACTTTCTTCCTGCAACCCAATGAGGTTCCTTCCATTGCCCTGTTCTTGGTTTGCACTGGTATAAGTCTGGGTCCCATATTGGCAGCCCACATTATTTTGAGGCTCTCTGGAGATTGTGCCCTTCCCAAAGAGTTAGCAACAATGATATCAATTAAAAGGTCCATGTTGACTGTCCAATAGAACTGAAATGGTAGAAGGCAGCCTTCCGACAGCTGCCTTGCATTTCACCACCAAATCAGTGTCTGAAATACTGCCTTCCTCTCCCAGGTCTCAGAAAGTGCAAGAGAGCTGGAATTGGACACACACCAGTAAGAGAGCTTCCTGAAGAATAAGTTGCTTTCTCAGGAGTCCCTGATGACAAACATCCTGAATGGTAACAAATTTTTTGGATGAGTATTCTTCCTCAGAGTTAATTTTTCATTGCTTAGAGACCCTAAATTTAAATAACACTAAGCCAGCCTGACTGATTGAGGTCATACTTTCTTCTCAGAAAACAACACTTGAGAGACAACTTGGGGGACCTCCTTTCATTATGTGTGCAAGAGGAGAAACAGCAATACATCTGTGCTTCTAAATATTCCTTAAGAATGTGCTGTTTAGAAATATTTTTGTTATGATTTTAATTGAAATTTTCTTTTTGTTGTTTCATATTTATATGTTCTTGTTACTGTTTTTATCTTTTCAAATATTTTTAAATATTTTAATTTATTTGTGTTAATCCTGTTTTGTTGTAAAAATGAATTCCTTATGAATAAAAATTGAATTCTATCTCTTGACTCTTAAGACCATCATTCTTACTCAAGGGTTCTGTCCCCTCCTGTGGACTTAGAACTGACAGCTACAGATGGATCTCTGCATGTTCCATGGATCCTGGGCTAATAAGTGAATTCAAAGTCACCAAGGGGGACCCAGTGTGACAGTGTCTTTTGTGTGGATAATGTGGCTGTTTCTCGGACACACACTTTATGAAGTAATCACTGACATGCTTTACCCAATTGTTAGGGTCCATGTGGTTCTTCTGAGAGAGCAGCAGATGCTCTATCCTGTGAGTCATCACCACAGCTCCTGCAGGTGCTTTTGTCCTTCCACATCATGTACTGTATTAGGTGGACAGGATCACCTCCAATTAAATAGAGAGATCTCAGGAGATGTGTATTCACAGGAAATTTACTGAGCTGTGCATGCTCAATGTGTTAGCTTGCCAGCCATCCCTACAGGGCTCTGGTGTTCCCACTCCTCATTGTGGGTCAGGATCATCCTCCAGCACCACTTAGTGTCCATATTAGAGCAGATCTTTCACCTATTATCAATGATGACCATATGTATTCTGCACATCTGACAAAATACAGAATAGAAATTAGCTTCCTGTTGGCCAGATTGGCATAATGAGTTTTTTGATTGTTAGCATGAAAATTATTTTAATCTAAGCAGTTTAGGGAAGAACCTCAAGGACACCCATAGTGAATGCAGCCTGCAGCTGTGAACACAGGTTTCTGTTGGAGAGCAGGCCTGTGCAGGCCCAGAACCTAGGTGGGACAGTTCAAGCTACCCTTTTTCCATGGCCAATCTGGGATCATATTGAGAATGTATTTTTTCCAGGTGACTGATTTCCAATTTATGGAATTGAACTAAATTACTGAGAGTGGAGGTGACTCAGAGAGTTAAAGTACAAAAACAACAATCCAGAATGTCCACAAAAGCTTGCTGTCACCCCAGGGCTTTTAAAAGCTCAGCAGCTAGAGAAGCAATGTAGTATTTGGTTATTTTCATGCTTGGGTCTAGTCATTCATTATAAGCTGACCATGACACAAAAAGAGTCATCTGTGTCACAATAGAAGCTAGTTGTAACTAGATTCACCCCCACACTATCACATCACTACCGTATTTGTGGTTCTCAGTTACTATCTAAGACCCTGGAAGAGGCCTGGGTCTTGCTACACAAACTCATAATTTATGTCTTCATGACACTGTGTGCTTTGTTCTGTTGATGCTACCATTGGCATACAATACCTTGGATACTTTGTGCTGACATCTGTGACATGAGACAATAGTTCATGCCATGCCTAACCTGCATAAACTGTCCTTAGAGTACGGTGTAGTCAGAGGGGCCTTTTTTTTCTCTCTGAATTTTCAAAATATTTCCAGTCTTCAGACAAGTCTTCAGCCATTGTCCAGTGCCTGTCTTGAGATGTCCACATTGTCTCCTGGGAGTATTCATCCAGCCTGCTCTGTAATTTTGTAGAAGATTAATAGCGTTCCAGCCCTAGGATTTAATTCAGTGTGATTGTACTTTCCAAACATGCTCAAAGCCCTACATTCCACCATAGCCTGTGTGCTTTAGAGAAAGAAAATAAAGAACCACATTGCACTTGAAATTTCTCCCCCAACAAAAGGAGAGCCTGCATAGGGCCTTTAAGTAACTCTAAGTCCCAGCTTCTGCATAACTCCCTCCATCGACTCCATTATTGGTGTATTTTCATTACTGCTCACTTTATTTTTGGTGTGCAAAGAATGTGTACCATGTCAGTAAAGTGTGTGTGTGTGTGCGTGTGGGAGAGAGAGAGAGAGAGAGAGAGAGAGAGAGAGAGAGAGAGAGAGAGAGAGTTTGTGTTTGTTTGTGTTTCTGTGCAGGTGTTTGTGTATGTTCATCCATGAACTCACTATCAATTTTCATAAAATGACTTAGAAGACTGTAATGAAAACTGTCGAGGTGCATGCAGACGTGTGTTACTAGTGTCCCACGGCACCTGGCAGGTAACACTGAAATGGTGGTCTACTATAATACAGCCTAAAAACAGGCTGTGGATGGTTTACACAGAGATTGTGACGTCATCACCACTAGAGAGAGCAGCAAAAGCTTCATTTATCACATGCTGCTGTTACCAAGATGAGGCAAAGCCTTATCCTACAGAGAGTCTGGTATGATTTGATGGCAGGAAATAAACTTAGTACTAAAATCATTCAATTACAAACGAAGAGGATAATACAAAGAGTCATAGGAAGCAAGAGCTGTTTTTTGAGGAGATCCATAAGAGAAACAACCCCTTTCTGAAACTAAGTACACACCACAGTGTCAATACCTAAATTATCAAATCAGAAATGAAAAGGGGGATGAAGCAATAGACATGTGAGTGAATTCAACAATCATTAGGGCTTCTTCAGAGTCCTTTACTACAGAAAAGTGAAAAATCTATTTGATATTGGTAATTTTTCTACACAGATAGCAAATACCAAGTTAAATCCAAATGTGGGATTTAACTCATAAGATTATTCTCATAAGAAAATAGATAGTATTTAAACGATGCCACTACAAAAATTAAAAAATATATATGAGGGCCACTAGGCTTTAATGCAGCCTTTCTACCAGACGTTTAATGACGACCTAATAACAATAGTGCTTCAATTATTCCTCTGATTTGAAAGAGAAGGAACATTGCCAAACCCCTTCTCTGAGTTTCTCTTTTTACCTAGAATTCCTGAGTCTGTTGCTTCTTCCATTGTCACCCCGTCAATAGAGCTGCAGGGCGAGTCTGTCCCGCCCCAGAGGGTATCTGCCAGCTGACAGGGCTGGGTTTTGCTCTGCTTGCCCCTGCTCCTGCCCCCGCCCCTGCTCTTGCCCCTGCTCCTGCCCCCGCCTCACACCCGCACTCGATGTCGCCTCCGACCCATCCCCTTTCCCAGTCCCACCACCGCCCTCGACTCAGACCCGTCCCAACCCCCCCCAGCCTGCCCTCGCCCCTACCCTGCCCCAGCCCCGACCCCCCCACACCCGTCCTCTCCTTCGCCCCCCTCCCTGGCCTCCGCCCTCGCTGCCGCTGCTTGCGTTGCTACCATTCCTTCTTCGACTCCCCTGTCGACCCCACCGCCACTGCGGCTACCTTCTCCCACTTCTTCAGCCCAAGACTTTTGAGATCCTGGCTTGCAGCGCTCTGCACTAGGAGGCTAATGGAGGTGAGGAGAGCCTAAGGGACAGACCCCAGGCCTGGCCCCAGAGACTTGTGTCTCCCCCCTCCCCCGAAGTGCTTTCCCGCAGTTCTCCATTCTGGGTTCAGTTTGTGGGGACCCCAGCAGGTGGCAGGCTTTGCTGATCCTCAGGTGTGAGTCTGGGACAGTGGTGGGACTTATGGTTGAGGGAAGTCTTTCAGGCAAATGCAGGCTTTTCTCAAACTCTTGGACCATCTGGTGCCCTCCCTGGGGTCACAGGACCTGTGGAAGTTGGGAAGCCACTTTTCCCTGTCCTGTGTGACTTTCCCTGCAGAGTGAGCCCTCCTGCAGGAGATACTCTCTCATGCTTCTTTAAAAGCACCTGTTCCTCAGATCCAGATCAGCTGTGAAAACAGGCTTCTCCATGTCAGTGTGCTAGCTCCCCCTCCCAGCTCAGAGCTGCCACACCTAAGGATCCTCCAGCCCCAGTACTGGTTGGGTCTCATGGAGGAGTTAGAGCAAAGTGCCCCTTCTGAGAAGTGACTCAGAACAGAAGGTTCCTGCAACCCAATGAGGTCTCTTCCAGTTGCCCTGTTCTTGGTTTGCACTGGTATAATTCTGAGTCCCAGATTGGCAGCCCACATTGCTGTGAGGGTTGCTGGAGATTTTGCCCTGCCCACAGAACAGAAGTTTCAGAAGAAAGGCCAGTTTGGCATAATGAATTCTTTTGATAGATGGCAACAGAATTATCTTAATCTAAGCAGTTTAGGGAGGAACCTCAAGAGCATCCATAGTGAATGCAGCCTGCAGCTGTGAACACACGTTTCTTTTGGAGAGCAGGCCTGTGCAAGCCCAAGACCTAGGTGGGACAGTTCAAGCTGCCCTTTTTCCATCGCCAATCTGTGTTTGTATTGAGAAAGTATTTTTTTTCCAGTTGACTGATTTCCAACTTATGGAATGGAACTGACTTACTCAGAGTGGGGTTGACTTAGAGAGTTAAAGTACAGAAGGAATAATCCAGATGTCCACAAAAGCTTGCTGTCACACCAGGGCTTTTAAAAGCTCAGCAGCTAGAGAAGCAATGTAGTATTTGGTTATTCTCATGCTTAGGTCTAGTCATTCATTATAAGCTGAACATGACACAAAAAGAGTCATCTGTGTCACAATAGAAACTAGTTGTAACTAGACTTATACCACATTATCACATTATTACTATATTTGAGGTTCTCAGGTATGATCTTAGAAACTAGAAGAGGCCTGGTTCTTGCTACATATAGTCATATTCTATATCTTCACAACACTGTGTGATTTGTTCTGTTAATGCTACCATTGGCATACAATACCTAGGATATTTTGTGCTCACATCTGTGACATGAGACAATAGTTCATGTCATCCCTTACCTGAATAAACTGTCCTTAGAGTACAGTGTAGTCGGAGGGGCCTTCTTTTCCTCTGAGATAGCAAAACATTTCCAGTCTTCATACAAGTCTGTCAGCCATTGTCCAGTGCCTGTCTTGAGATGTCCACATTGTCAGCTGAGAGTCTTCATCCAGCCTGCCCTGTAATTCTGTAGAACATTAATAGGGTTCCAGCCCTAGGAATTAATTAAGTGTTCTAGTACTTGCCAAATATGCTCAAAACCTAGTTTCCACCCTAGCTCTGTGTGCTATACAGAAAGAAAATAAAGAACCCATTGCACTTGAAGTTTAGCCTCCAACAGAAGGAGAGCCTGCACAGGGCCTTTAAATAACTCTAAGCCCGAGCTTCCCCACAACCCCGTCCATCGATTCCTTTATTGGTGTGTTTTCATTAATACTCACTTTCTTCTTTGTGTAAAAAGAATGTGCACCATGTCAGTAAAGTGTGTGTGTGCGTCTGTGTTTGTGCATGTTCATCCATGAACTCACTATAAATTTTCATAAAATCACTCAGAAGTCCCTAGTGACTGTCGAGGTGCAGGCAGACTCATGTTACTACTGTCTCATGGCACCTTGCAGGGAGCACTGAAATCGTGGGCTACTTTAATACAGTCTAAAACGAGGCTGTGCATGGTTTTCAGTGAAATTGTGACGTCATCCCCACTACAGAGAGCAGCAAAAGCTTCATGTATCACATGCTGCTGTTACCAAGGTGAGGCAAAGCCTCATCCCATAGAGAGTCTGGTAGGATTTGATGGCAGGAAATAAACTCAGAACTAAAATCAATCAATTACAAACAAAGAGAATGATATAAAGAGCCAAGCAAAGCAAGAGCTGGCTTTTTTTTTTTTTTTTGAGAAGATCCACAAGACAGACAAACCACAGAGCCTATATCTAAAGTACCAAATCAGAAATGAAAAGGGGGATATAACAAAGGACACTGAGTTAATTCAACAATCATTAGGGCTTACTTCAGAGGCCTTTACTACAGAAAAGTGAAAAATCTATTTGATACTGGTGATTTTTCTAACAGATAACAAATACCAAGTTAAATACAGATTTGGGAAGGTAATGAATAATTCCCATAAGGAAATAGATACAGTCATTAAAGGCTGCCACTCCAAAAATTAAAAATAATAATAATCAGGGCCACATGGCTTTAATGCATCCTTTCTACCAGACTTTTAATGAAGACCCAATAACAATAGTGCTTCAATTATTCCACTGAATTGAAAGAGAAGGAACATTGCCAAACTCCTTCCCTGAGTTTCTCCTTTTACCTAGAATTCCTGAGTCTGTTGCTTCTTCCATTGTCACCCCATCAATAGAACCATTTAAAATGGGATGTAATCGATGTCTGGAGCCTCATTCTTTCCCTTGACCTCCATGCGGTGTCCAGAAGGCATGCCTGTTCTCATGGACATGGATTCATCTCTTTTTGCTGCAGCAAGAAGAAAGCCAGCAGAGGAGGCAGGAACTTACAAAGAATCAGTAGGATTTCTAGAAAAGAAGCATCCAGATCTCCATTCTCAGAAAACCCCTGGCTTGCTCTCATGTGACTGGGTCCTCAGACACCAGCAGCCTTAGATGAGACCAAGGAAAGCTGTGCAGAGTCCTGGGTCCCCAGGTTCTTGACCTCCTGAGTGACAGCTGTAGACACGTCCTCCAGGGAATCCTTACAGCTGGTGACATCTGGACAAGGTGAACCAGATGCCAAAATGAGACATGGGAGAGAAATCCTAGGCTGTTTGGAAGGAATCAGTCTCTGCTTTTGCTTCTGTCTCTGTGTGCCCTGCTGCTATGATGTTCATGGGGAGCTCTCATGCCAGTGGGTCTCCTCCTAATGTGTTTGTTGTTGCAGATGTCCTGGATGTTCTGGACCCCATCAGAACTCAGCCCGTGCTCAGTCATGGAGGTCAGCACCTTCCTGTCCATCAGGTCATGAGACCTGAGACAGTTGAGGTAACGGCAGTTGGCCTGGGTGAAGTGCTCACAGACTTGGACTCTCTTGCATGGCTGTGGCTTCAAGCAGATCTGTTTGTGGCTGTCTCCTTTGTAGTAACTTTTGCAGGAGAAAAGCATCCCCCTGTACCAGGAAGAAGGCCGGCTCCTCTTGGTTAAGCCCAGAAAGCTCATGATTCTTCAGGACTTGGAAGCTCTGTTCCTAAAAACTTGGTGTGGATATTTGCAGAGGTTTCTCTGGGATTTTGCATAATGACTCTGTCCCAGAAGTTTGAGCTTGCAGAGGCTTGGGCAATCTGTAGCATGGTCCCTGGATGCACTTGAGATTGAAGCCACAGGCTTCAGTAGTAGCCGCCACCTACAGCGTGATCCCTGCCTGATCTCCAGTCTCCAATAGGAATAAGCAGTCTTGCCCAGCAGCCCATAGAGCTCTGCCTCTGGAGCCTGATCCTACTCTGCAGTTCCTTTAAGGTCATGCAGCCCCTGTGGGTCCACAGGATCTTGGTGATGAAACAGTCTGCCCCAGGATCCCCCATGGTGCACTATGGCTGCAGCTGCTCAGGCTTGTGAGCTGGACTCTGCTTCGTGGAGTAAGGAAACTGGAAAAGGGGATAACACATGAAATGGAAATGAAGAAAATAACCAGTAAAAATTAAAAGAATTAAAGTCATCATCTCAGGAGAATGAGTGGGAAGCCAGGTCCTTAAGCAGGCAGGTTCTCCACAAAAATGCATGCTGGGTTCAAGACTGGACATGAGGTGCCCTGAGCTTGGGGACTGCCAGGCTCCTACTGGGAAGAGAGCTTTCTTCTTCATTTCCGTAAGTCTCTCTAGTTTTCTTTTAAGGCTTTCATCTCATCATTGACTTTCCCAATGACCTTTTATGACAAGCCATTATGGTTAACAAGAATTAAGTAAGGGCTCATTGAGCTATTGGTAGTTGGAGGTCTGGGGGAAGCCCTGGATAGAGAGATCTTGCCTGCCAGGGGTGGGATGTGCATGGTGGGAGGGACTAGTGGAGTGTCATTGGCCTCAGTATGCACAGGCTTGGGGCTGGTGCCTGGCTGCCTGGTGTGCCTCTGTGGCTACTTGGCCTGGGTCTCACCGAAGATGCCCATGGTGGTTGCTGGCCAGTTGTGCTTGCTCTCCCTGTCCTCGGGGCTTCTGGCGGGGCTGACCACAGCCTTGAACATGGACAAAGTGGGCCGGAAATTGGAGGATCATGGGAGCATCTTCAACTTCCCCCTCCCCAAGCACTGGCAGTTGCAGCTGGAGGACAAGCCACTGTGAGTTTCCCCACATCCAGGCAGGTGTTCTGCACCACCAGGAGAGCAAGGGCAAGCACTGCTGCCACCAGTCCCACATGCGCAAGGCCTATTTGCTGACTGGCAGGGCTTCACTTTGCTCTGCCTGGCTCTGCTTTGCCTTGCTCTGCCCTGTGGGCTCTCACTTCTTTGGCCAAAGACTGTTGAGATCCCGGCTTGCCTCACCTTTCAATAGGCACCTCTGTGAAGTGAGGAGAACCAAAGGGACAGAAGGCTGACCTGGCCCTGGAGACTTGTGTCTCCCCCTCCACCAAAGTGCTTTCCTCAGTTCTCCACTCCAGTTTTAGTTTGCAGGGATCCCAGCAGGTGGCAGGCTTTGCTGAGCCTCCCCTGTGAGAAGGGGACAGTGGTGGGACTTATGGTTGTGGGAAGTCTTTCAGGGAGATGCAGGCTTTCTCAAACTCTCCGACCATCCATCCAGTGCCCTCCCTGGTTCCCATTCCCTGTGTTTGTTGCGAAGTCACTTTTCGCTGTCCTGTGTGACTTTCCCTGCAGACTGGGCTCTCCTGCAGGAGATACTCTCACATGCTTCTTTAAAAGCCCCTGTTCCTCAGATCTAGATCAGCTGTGAAAACAGGCTTCTCCATGCCAGGGTGAGAGCTACCCCTCCCAGCTCAGAGCTGCAACACCATAGGATCCTCAGGCCCCAGTGCTGGGTGGGTCCCATGGAAGAGTTAGAGGAAAGCTTCCCTTCTGAGAAGTGACTTAACACAGAAGGTTCACAAGTGATAGTCAACCCCCAAGTATTTCTTCCAGGAGAAAGCACTCAGCTCTCCCCTTTAGACAGTTTAGGCTCCCACATGGCCCAGTTTTGTGATTGGGGAAGATTTTCTGGAGCTTAGTTGGCCAGTCAGAGTGGGGCTACATTCTTTTTTTTTTTTTCTTTATTAACTTGAGTATTTCTTATTTACATTTTGATTGTATTCTCTTTCCCGGTTTCCGGGCCAACATCCTCCTAACCCCCCCTCTTCTATATGGCTGTTCCCCTCCCCATCCTCCCTCCATTACCACCCTCCCCCCAACAATCACTTTCACTGGGGGTTCAGTCTTGACAGGACCAAGGGCTTCCCCTTCCACTGTGCCCTTACTAGGATATTCATTGCTACCTATGAGGTCAGAGTCCAGGGTCAGTCCATGTACAGTCTTTGGGTAGTGGCTTAGTCCCTGGAAGCTCTGGTTGCTTGGCATTGTTGTTCATATGGGGTCTCGGGCCCCTTCAAGCTCTTCCAGTTCTTTCTCTGATTCCTTCAACGGGGATCCCGTTCTCAGTTCAGTGATTTGCTGTTGGCATTCGCCTCTGTATTTGCTGTATTCTGGCTGTGTCTCTCAGGATCGATCTACATCCGGTTCCTGTCGGCCTGCACTTCTTTGCTTCATCCATCTTGTCTAATTGGATGGCTATATATGTATACGCCACATGTGGGGCAGGCTCTGAGTGGGTGTTCCTTCTGTGTCTGTTTTAATCTTTTCCTCTCTCTTCCCTGCCAAGGGTATTCTTGTTCCTCTTTAAAGAAGGAGTGAAGCATTCACTTTTTGGTCATCCTTCTTGATTTTCATGTGTTCTGTGCATCTAGGGTAATTCAAGCATTTGGGCTAATAGCCACTTATCAATGAGTGCATACCATGTATGTCTTTCTGTGATTGGGTTAGCTCACTCAGGATGATATTTTCCAGTTCCATCCATTTGCCTATGAATTCCATAAAATCATTGTTTTTGACAGCTGAATAATATTCCATTGTGTAGATGTACCACATTTTCTGTATCCATTCCTCTGTTGGGTTCTTTCCAGCTTCTGGCTATTATAAATAAGGCTGCTATGAACATAGTGGAGCATGTGTCTTTGTTATATGTTGGGGCATCTTTTGGGTATATGCCCAAGAGAGGTATAGCTTGGTCCTCAGGTAGTTCAATGTCCAATTTTCTGAGAAACCTCCAACTGATTTCCAGAATGGTTGTACCAGTCTGCCTCCCACCAACAATGGAGGAGTGTTCCTCTTTCTCCACATCCTGGCCAGCATTTGCTGTCACCTGAGTTTTTGATCTTAGCCATTCTCACTGCTGTGAGGTGAAATCTCAGGGTTGTTTTGATTTGCATTTCCCTTATGACTAAAGATGATGAACATTTCTTTCGGTGTTTCTCAGCCATTCGGCATTCCTCAGCTGTGAATTCTTTGTTTGCCTCTGAACTCCATTTTTTAATAGGGTTATTTTACTCCCTGCGGTCTAACTTCTTGAGTTCTTTGTATATTTTGGATATAAGCCCTCTATCGGTTGTAGAATTGGTAAAGATCTTTTCCCAATCTGTTGGTGGGGCTACATTCTTAATCCATACTCATTCACACAACAGAACATCTTCCTCCCCACCCACGAGGCTTTGACTTGAACCCAGGTCCTTCCAGGACCAACAGACCTGAGAGAACAGATTGCAGCACAAGAGAGAAAAGAAGCCAGAATAGTTTAAACTGGAGAAAACCCCCATATAGGCCATTTACCAACTATAGGGGTTGTGCATATTGTGGACTTCAGAATCTTAAGGTCAGATTTTTCTGATTACACCTTATAGGTGAAGCTGAAGTCTACTGAGGGTGGGATCATCCCAGGCAGGGAGGGGATCTGACTCTGCAGGCCTGGCCACCCTCTGCATTCTCCCAAAAATAATTTTTAGTCAGCTGTAAATCTGAAGTGAAATTTGTTTTTTGTCAACTCAAACGGTTGACATTTCAAGTCTCACACACCATGTGAGAGACACACATTTATCCACAGGGGATTTGAACTTACTTCTATAGAAATGACTGTGGGCCAACAGAGGGAAAGCATTCTTGCCTTTACCATTCTGTCTGTATCAGAGACTACATGGACTGGCTTCCTGGACAGACATGTCCAAGCAGACAGACATTGTAATGAGGGAAAACTTAGGCAAGAAATGACCTGGGGACAGTGATTTCAGATTGTGCCTTTAGCCAGGAATCTCTGTTGTCATTAAGGCAAGCAGTCTTGGGCCTGCCAAAACTTGTCAGTATTTCAGGGCTCTTACAACTGCTCCAGGTACTTCTGAGGTGAAAGCCTTTCATTAAAAAAAAAAAAGTTTATAGAGCAATATTTCTCAACCAGTGGGTGGCAACTGCTTCACAGAGATTGCATATCAGATACCTTGTACATTATGACTCATAAGAGTAGCAATATTATTTATGAAGTAGCAATGAAATAATTTTATGGAGGGGATCATCACAGTATGAAGAGCTGTATTAAAGGGTTGCAGCAGTAGGACTGTTGAGAACCACTGCCATAGAAGCTGACACATGGGAGCAGACTCCTCAGATGAGTAGAGATCCATGGCAAGGGATACTGTGTCCCACCCTAGAACCCAGAGGCAGAATCTATCCCAGGAGTCTGTGGGCTCACCTTGTCTTAAATTCTCCCAGGGTCAAGAATAGCATTGATCATCTCAGCAGAGTCAGCTTGCACAGCCACATCAGGCCCATGGCTTCCCTGTACAGAGAAGGATGTGGGTCTAAGTGACAGACAGTGAGACTGAGGGGACCCTGATACTCATTTGCTTTGAGCTGTGGTTTCTTCACCTGTAAACTGGAGGTGTTTCTGCTGAATTGGGTTGTTGTGGAGATTAACAGAACATACAACCTGCTCAGTGTCTGCCTGGCATGGACCCTGCTGGTTAAATGGAAGCTGTCGATGATGACGATATTAAAAGTAGAATTTCTAGCCAGATAGTGTTAGTTGTGGGGCGCCATACAAGTGTTCTAAGCATTTTCTGATTCTAAGACCGCCTCACCTTACAACCTAAGGCTCTTGATTTAAATTTTAAAAAAAGAATAAATATAAAATACCAATATGAAAAAATCATAATCAGAAATGAGCTAATTCCTGCGAAGTCATTTAGCTTTACATTTTCTGCTTCTATTTCCAAGGCATCTAGAGTAGCACTATCCGAGATCCTAAAGCCTTCTATTATTTTTTTTTTTATTAACTTGAGTATTTCTTATATACATTTCGAGTGTTATTCCCTTTCCCGGTTTCCGGGCAAACATCCCCCTCCCCCCTCCCCTTCCTTATGGGTGTTCCCCTCCCAACCCTCCCACCATTGCCGCCCTCCCCCCATAGACTAGTTCACTGGGGGTTCAGTCTTAGCAGGACCCAGGGCTTCCCCTTCCACTGGTGCTCTTACTAGGATATTCATTGCTACCTATGGGGTCAGAGTCCAGGGTCAGTCCATGTATAGTCTTTAGGTAGTGGCTTAGTCCCTGGAAGCTCTGGTTGCTTGGCATTGTTGTACTTTTGGGGTCTCGAGCCCCTTCAAGCTCTTCCAGTTCTTTCTCTGATTCCTTCAATAGGGGACCTATTCTCAGTTCAGTGGTTTGCTGCTGGCATTCGCCTCTGTATTTGCTGTATTCTGGCTGTGTCTCTCAGGAGCGATCTACATCCGGCTCCTGTCGGTCTGCACTTCTTTGCTTCATCCATCTAGTCCAATTGGGTGGCTGTATATGTATGGGCCAAATGTGGGACAGGCTCTGAATGGGTGTTCCTTCAGTCTCTGTTTTAATCTTTGCCTCTCCCTTCCCTGCCAAGGGTATTCTTTTTCCTCATTTAAAGAAGGAGTGAAGCATTCACATTTTGATCATCCGTCTTGAGTTTCGTTTGTTCTAGGGATCTAGGGTAATTCAAGCATTTGGGCTAATAGCCACTTATCAATGAGTGCATACCATGTATGTCTTTCTGTGATTGGGTTAGTTCACTCAGGATGATATTTTCCAGTTCCAACCATTTGCCTACGAATTTCATAAACTCGTTGTTTTTGATAGCTGAGTAGTATTCCATTGTGTAGATGTACCACATTTTCTGTATCCATTCCTCTGTTGAAGGGCATCTGGGTTCTTTCCATTTTCTGGCTATTATAAATAAGGCTGCGATGAACATAGTGGAGCACGTGTCTCTTTTATATGTTGAGGCATCTTTTGGGTATATGCCCAAGAGAGGTATAGCTGGATCCTCAGGCAGTTCAATGTCCAATTTTCTGAGGAACCTCCAGACTGATTTCCAGAATGGTTTTACCAGTCTGCAATCCCACCAACAATGGAGGAGTGTTCCTCTTTCTCCACAACCTCGCCAGCATCTGCTGTCACCTGAGTTTTTGATCTTAGCCAATCGCACTGGTTAAAAAATGGGGTTCAGAGCTAAACAAAGAATTCACAGCTGAGGAATGCCGAATGGCTGAGAAACACCTAAAGAAATGTTCAACATCTTTAGTCATAAGGGAAATGCAAATCAAAACAACCCTGAGATTTCACCTCACACCAGTGCGATTGGCTAAAGCCTTCTATTATGGTGCTACCCATTCATTCCTCTCTCCTTGAGGACTTCTCAGGTGACTTACCAGAATCAGATGGCTTTTAAGATTGTTCCCATCAGGTGCGATCTCTTTGTCCATGGGCCTTGCCAAAAGTTGCAGGGCCAACCTGTTGTTTTACAATCCAAAATTCCAGACATTAATTTTACCAATGAAGTTTCAGGAGTCAGATGCTGAAGTCAAGTAAAGCTCCCAACTGTCTTTCCTGATTCACTGACCTCCCAGAAGAAGAGCAGTCCTGTTCCCTCTGAACACTTTCTTAAAAATCCTTTAACTCAAAAACTTTCCATTGGTTTAGTTATCTAGATTTCCTTTCACGTTGTGTCTTGATCTGCTGGACCTAAGTGCACTTTTTACCTTTGCCATAAATGTGTGTGGTAGGTGAGCCATACCGTAATTAAGTCCATGTTTACATGAATAAACAACTCTTGCTTTAAATGTCTGTGCCATGGCCCTGCTATACCACACACTAGTTTTTCAGTAAATAATACATTCTTGGAGATCACAGTGTGATCAAATATTTTGTAACATGATTTAGTAACGTCCCCTTGATTTTATAAATCAATTTCTTTGACGAGGATTCTGGGTGTTGTCTGTCAGGTCTGAGTGCATCATCTTGGGAATCCCAAGGAACATCAAACTTGGGCTTTTGAAACTGTTGCATATGGCCAACCCGGAGCAAAAACCACCCAGGAATCTACTGATACTTGACACACATTCATTCACCTGCCTTTTTCATATAGTTTATGGCAAGAGGTCACCATTCTTGACCTTGTTTCATTATAAAACGTGGTACTAAATGTAAGAGTTGGGGTCAAGGAGATCACCCCACAAATCACAAAATACCCATCTCAGATAACCATGTATGGTTTATTGAATACAAAACATCCATGAATTTCAGGACAGAATTAAAAGTCCAAACCTAAGGATAATAGAATAGAAGAGAATTTAGATTTCCAGTTTACAGGTCCAGTAAGCATATTCAGTGAATCATAGCAGAAAACATCCATAAGGTAAAGAAAGAAAAGGCCATGAGGGTACAACAAGCCTACAGAATGCCAATTTAATCATACCAGAAACAATTCCTCCATTAACATAATAATTAAAACACTGAATGCACAGATCAAAGAAAGATCATTAGAAGGGGTAAGGTATAAATAACCAGTAACAAATAAGTTCAGACCTATCTGAATTACACCAGACTTCTCAACAGAGACTCCAAAAGCCAGAAAATCTTGGGCAGATGTAATGCGGACCAAGGATCCTATACCCAGCATAATTCTCAATCACCATAAATGGAGAAACCAAAATATTTCATGACAAAACCAAATTTAAACAATATTTTTCTCTAAGAAAGCACAACAGAGGATTGTAGTAGGGAAACTCCAAGACAATGAGCTAAACTATACCCAAGAAAAACCAAGAAATAAATCATCTCTCAATAATTTCAAAAAATGAAGCACACAATCACCATTTCACCCATAACCAGAAAAAGAAGAGAAAGCAGCAACTATTGGTCTTTAATATCTAACCAGACCCTCTGTCACCAATCCCCCAGCTCCTAGGGAATAAACTGCCAGCCAAAGTATATACAGGGTCTATGGTTCTAGTTAACTGTGTAGAAGAGGACTGATTTAAGTGGCACCCATGTGGCGGGAGGCCATTGACTACGCTGAGGCCTGTTGCCCACCAAAAGTAGATGCTGGAGTTGTGAGGTGGGAATGGATATGTGTAGGTGGGGGAACACTGTCATATAGGCAAAGCTGAGCAGAAATGGGATGTAAGATATTATGAGGGGAGTGTGGAAAGCAGGACAACAGTTGAAATGTAAATAAATAAAATAACCAATTAATAAAAAAATAGCCAAAAATAAAATAAAAAGTGAAAAGGTAAAAGAAAACTTACACCAAAACAAAAGAAATCCTTGTAGTGGATTGGCCTAATTCTGCTTGTATTTTAATGCTAATATGTAGAACTCAAGACTGGTTAACCTCCAAAAACTGACCCTGCTCCCAGTTAACTGTGATCATAAAGAAGCCAACAGCCAACAGCTGCACAGCAGAGAGATGGGGGAGGTGAGCTTTGAGGGCTTTGCTAGAGAGGATCATGAGGAGGGAAGAAGGAGGAAGAAGCTGCCAGAGAATAAAGGAAGAACATGTGTGATGGAGAGGAGAGAGGAAGAGGAGAGCAGCCATGGTTAAGGGAGAGGAGAGCCTGGTCCTGAGGGCTGTCCAAGTGCAACAAAGAGCAGCCAAGATGCTACACAGTCAGTACGAGTTGAGTGTTATTGTTTGGAAAGTAGATCTGATACCATGGAGGGCAGGCAGCTGCCCAGCTACTGTGCTGATTAAGGCATATGATGAATAAATTTACAAAATATGTATAACCAGTAAGGAGCTCTATAGAGGATCCTAAAAGGAATACTTTAGTTTGAAGAGAAGGATAAAATACCAGAGGAAACAGGAAATAATTTAACAAAACTAGAACAGTCAATCAAAAGAAGCCAATAAAACGCTTCCTGGTTGCTGCCGCTGCAGAGAGCCCCTGGGCAGCACCCCACGAGCGAACTTGAGCCTCGGGACCACAGATCCCGGCCCGCAGCAGCTCTCTGCTCCCAGACCCGGTGAGAGAGAGACCCAACCGCCTGGTCAGGTGGGCACTCCTGAGGCTGCAGAGCAGAAGAGACCACCAACACTGCTCACCCCTGCCCACATCCCTGGCCCAAGAGGAAACTGTATAAGGCCTCTGGGCTCCCGTGGGGGAGGGCCCAGGAGCGGCAGGACCCCTGCCACAGACACCGCCGGACCCTGAAGGAAACAGACCGGATAAACAGTTCTCTGCACCCAAATCCCGTGGGAGGGAGAGCTAAACCTTCAGAGAGGCAGACAGGCCTGGGAAACCAGAAGAGACTGCTCCCTGCACACACATCTCGGACGCCAGAGGAAAAAGCCAAAGACCATCTGGAACCCTGGTGCACTGAAGCTCCCGGAAGGGGCGGCACAGGTCTTCCTGGTTGCTGCCGCTGCAGAGAGCCCCTGGACAGCACCCCACGAGCAAACCTGAGCCTCGGGACCACAGGTAAGACCAAATTTTCTGCTGCAAGAAAGCTGCCTGGTGAACTCAAGACACAGGCCCACAGGAACAGCTGAAGACCTGTAGAGAGGAAAAACTACACGCCCGAAAGCAGAACACTCTGTCCCCATAACTGACTGAAAGAGAGGAAAACAGGTCTACAGCACTCCTGACACACAGGCTTATAGGACAGTCTAGCCACTGTCAGAAATAGCAGAACAAAGTAACACTAGAGATAATCTGATGGCGAGAGGCAAGCGCAGGAACCCAAGCAACAGAAACCAAGACTACATGCCATCATCGGAGCCCAATTCTCCCACCAAAACAAACATGGAATATCCAAACACACCAGAAAAGCAAGATCTAGTTTCAAAATCATATTTGATCATGATGCTGGAGGACTTCAGGAAAGACCTGAACACACTTAGGGAAGCACAGGAAAACATTAATAAACAAGTAAAAGCCTACAGAGAGGAATCGCAAAAATCCCTGAAAGAATTCCAGGAAAACACAATCAAACAGTTGAAGGAATTAAAAATGGAAATAGAAGCAATCAAGAAAGAACACATGGAAACAACCCTGGATATAGAAAACCAAAAGAAGAGACAAGGAGCTGTAGATACAAGCTTCACCAACAGAATACAAGAGATGGAAGAGAGAATCTCAGGAGCAGAAGATTCCATAGAAATCATTGACTCAACTGTCAAAGATAATGTAAAGCGGAAAAAGCTACTGGTCCAAAACATACAGGAAATCCAGGACTCAATGAGAAGATCAAACCTAAGGATAATAGGTATAGAAGAGAGTGAAGACTCCCAGCTCAAAGGACCAGTAAATATCTTCAACAAAATCATAGAAGAAAACTTCCCTAACCTAAAAAAAGAGATACCCATAGACATACAGGAAGCCTACAGAACTCCAAATAGATTGGACCAGAAAAGAAACACCTCCCGTCACATAATTGTCAAAACACCAAACGCACAAAATAAAGAAAGAATATTAAAAGCAGTAAGGGAAAAAGGTCAAGTAACATATAAAGGGAGACCTATCAGAATCACACCAGACTTCTCGCCAGAAACTATGAAGGCCAGAAGATCCTGGACTGATGTTATACAGACCCTAAGAGAACACAAATGCCAGCCCAGATTACTGTATCCAGCAAAACTCTCAATTAACATTGATGGAGAAACCAAGATATTCCATGACAAAACCAAATTTACACAATATCTTTCTACAAATCCAGCACTACAAAGGATAATAAATGGTAAAGCCCAACATAAGGAGGCAAGCTATACCCTAGAAGAAGCAAGAAACTAATCGTCTTGGCAACAAAACAAAGAGAATGAAAGCACACAAACATAACCTCACATCAAATATGAATATAACGGGAAGCAATAAGCACTATTCCTTAATATCTCTCAATATCAATGGCCTCAACTCCCCAATAAAAAGACATAGATTAACAAACTGGATACGCAACGAGGACCCTGCATTCTGCTGCCTACAGGAAACACACCTCAGAGACAAAGACAGACACTACCTCAGAGTGAAAGGCTGGAAAACAACTTTCCAAGCAAATGGTCAGAAGAAGCAAGCTGGAGTAGCCATTCTAATATCAAATAAAATCAATTTCCAACTAAAAGTCATCAAAAAAGATAAGGAAGGACACTTCATATTCATCAAAGGAAAAATCAACCAAGATGAACTCTCAATCCTAAATATCTATGCCCCAAATACAAGGGCACCTACATATGTAAAAGAAACCTTACTAAAGCTCAAAACACACATTGCACCTCACACAATAATAGTGGGAGATTTCAACACCCCACTCTCATCAATGGACAGATCATGGAAACAGAAATTAAACAGTGATGTAGACAGACTAAGAGAAGTCATGAGCCAAATGGACTTAACGGATATTTATAGAACATTCTATCCTAAAGCAAAAGGATATACCTTCTTCTCAGCTCCTCATGGTACTTTCTCCAAAATTGACCATATAATTGGTCAAAAAACGGGCCTCAACAGGTACAGAAAGATAGAAATAATCCCATGCGTGCTATCGGACCACCACGGCCTAAAACTGGTCTTCAATAACAATAAGGGAAGAATGCCCACATATACGTGGAAATTGAACAATGCTCTACTCAATGATAACCTGGTCAAGGAAGAAATAAAGAAAGAAATTAAAAACTTTTTAGAATTTAATGAAAATGAAGATACAACATACTCAAACTTATGGGACACAATGAAAGCTGTGCTAAGAGGAAAACTCATAGCGCTGAGTGCCTGCAGAAAGAAACAGGAAAGAGCATATGTCAGCAGCTTGACAGCACACCTAAAAGCTCTAGAACAAAAAGAAGCAAATACACCCAGGAGGAGTAGAAGGCAGGAAATAATCAAACTCAGAGCTGAAATCAACCAAGTAGAAACAAAAAGGACCATAGAAAGAATCAACAGAACCAAAAGTTGGTTCTTTGAGAAAATCAACAAGATAGATAAACCCTTAGCCAGACTAACGAGAGGACACAGAGAGTGTGTCCAAATTAACAAAATCAGAAATGAAAAGGGAGACATAACTACAGATTCGGAGGAAATTCAAAAAATCATCAGATCTTACTATAAAAACCTATATTCAACAAAATTTGAAAATCTTCAGGAAATGGACAATTTCCTAGACAGATACCAGGTATCGAAGTTAAATCAGGAACAGATAAACCAGTTAAACAACCCCATAACTCCTAAGGAAATAGAAGCAGTCATTAAAGGTCTCCCAACCAAAAAGAGCCCAGGTCCAGACGGGTTTAGTGCAGAATTCTATCAAACCTTCATAGAAGACCTCATACCAATATTATCCAAACTATTCCACAAAATTGAAACAGATGGAGCCCTACCGAATTCCTTCTATGAAGCCACAATTACTCTTATACCTAAACCACACAAAGACACAACAAAGAAAGAGAACTTCAGACCAATTTCCCTTATGAATATCGACGCAAAAATACTCAATAAAATTCTGGCAAACCGAATTCAAGAGCACATCAAAACAATCATCCACCATGATCAAGTAGGCTTCATCCCAGGCATGCAGGGATGGTTTAATATACGGAAAACAATCAACGTGATCCATTATATAAACAAACTGAAAGAACAGAACCACATGATCATTTCATTAGATGCTGAGAAAGCATTTGACAAAATTCAACACCCCTTCATGATAAAAGTCCTGGAAAGAATAGGAATTCAAGGCCCATACCTAAACATAGTAAAAGCCATATACAGCAAACCAGTTGCTAACATTAAACTAAATGGAGAGAAACTTGAAGCAATCCCACTAAAATCAGGGACTAGACAAGGCTGCCCACTCTCTCCCTACTTATTCAATATAGTTCTTGAAGTTCTAGCCAGAGCAATCAGACAACAAAAGGAGATCAAAGGGATACAGATCGGAAAAGAAGAGGTCAAAATATCACTATTTGCAGATGACATGATAGTATATTTAAGTGATCCCAAAAGTTCCACCAGAGAACTACTAAAGCTGATAAACAACTTCAGCAAAGTGGCTGGGTATAAAATTAACTCAAATAAATCAGTTGCCTTCCTCTATACAAAAGAGAAACAAGCCGAGAAAGAAATTAGGGAAACGACACCCTTCATAATAGACCCAAATAATATAAAGTACCTCGGTGTGACTTTAACCAAGCAAGTAAAAGATCTGTACAATAAGAACTTCAAGACACTGAGGAAAGAAATTGAAGAAGACCTCAGAAGATGGAAAGATCTCCCATGCTCATGGATTGGCAGGATTAATATGGTAAAAATGGCCATTTTACCAAAAGCAGTCTACAGATTCAATGCAATCCCCATCAAAATACCAATCCAATTCTTCAAAGAGTTAGACAGAACAATTTGCAAATTCATCTGGAATAACAAAAAACCCAGGATAGCTAAAGCTATCCTCAACAATAAAAGGACTTCAGGGGGAATCACTATCCCTGAACTCAAGCAGTATTACAGAGCAATAGTGATAAAAACTGCATGGTATTGGTACAGAGACAGACAGATAGACCAATGGAATAGAATTGAAGACCCAGAAATGAACCCACACACCTATGGTCACTTGATTTTTGACAAAGGAGCCAAAACCATCCAATGGAAAAAAGATAGCATTTTCAGCAAATGGTGCTGGTTCAACTGGAGGGCAACATGTAGAAGAATGCAGATCGATCCATCCTTATCACCCTGTACAAAGCTTAAGTCCAAGTGGATCAAGGACCTCCACATCAAACCAGACACACTCAAACTAATAGAAGAAAAACTAGGGAAGCATCTGGAACACATGGGCACTGGAAAAAATTTCCTGAACAAAAAACCAATGGCTTATGCTCTAAGATCAAGAATCGACAAATGGGATCTCATAAAACTGCAAAGCTTCTGTAAGGCAAAGGACACTGTGGTTAGGACAAAACGGCAACCAACAGATTGGGAAAAGATCTTTACCAATCCTACAACAGATAGAGGCCTTATTTCCAAAATATACAAAGAACTCAAGAAGTTAGACCGCAGGGAAACAAATAACCCTATTAAAAAATGGGGTTCAGAGCTAAACAAAGAATTCACAGCTGAGGAATGCCGAATGGCTGAGAAACACCTAAAGAAATGTTCAACATCTTTAGTCATAAGGGAAATGCAAATCAAAACAACCCTGAGATTTCACCTCACACCAGTGCGATTGGCTAAGATCAAAAACTCAGGTGACAGCAGATGCTGGCGAGGATGTGGAGAAAGAGGAACACTCCTCCATTGTTGGTGGGATTGCAGACTGGTAAAACCATTCTGGAAATCAGTCTGGAGGTTCCTCAGAAAATTGGACATTGAACTGCCTGATGATCCAGCTATACCTCTCTTGGGCATATACCCAAAAGATGCCTCAACATATAAAAGAGACACGTGCTCCACTATGTTCATCGCAGCCTTATTTATAATAGCCAGAAGCTGGAAAGAACCCAGATGCCCTTCAACAGAGGAATGGATACAGAAAATGTGGTACATCTACACAATGGAATATTACTCAGCTATCAAAAACAACGAGTTTATGAAATTCGTAGGCAAATGGTTGGAACTGGAAAATATCATCCTGAGTGAGCTAACCCAATCACAGAAAGACATACATGGTATGCACTCATTGATAAGTGGCTATTAGCCCAAATGCTTGAATTACCCTAGATCCCTAGAACAAACGAAACTCAAGACGGATGATCAAAATGTGAATGCTTCACTCCTTCTTTAAATGAGGAAAAAGAATACCCTTGGCAGGGAAGGGAGAGGCAAAGATTAAAACAGAGACTGAAGGAACACCCATTCAGAGCCTGCCCCACATGTGGCCCATACATATACAGCCACCCAATTAGACAAGATGGATGAAGCAAAGAAGTGCAGACCGACAGGAGCCGGATGTAGATCGCTCCTGAGAGACACAGCCAGAATACAGCAAATATAGAGGCGAATGCCAGCAGCAAACCACTGAACTGAGAATAGGTCCCCTATTGAAGGAATCAGAGAAAGAACTGGAAGAGCTTGAAGGGGCTCGAGACCCCAAAAGTACAACAATGCCAAGCAACCAGAGCTTCCAGGGACTAAGCCACTACCTAAAGACTATACATGGACTGACCCTGGACTCTGACCCCATAGGTAGCAATGAATATCCTAGTAAGAGCACCAGTGGAAGGGGAAGCCCTGGGTCCTGCTAAGACTGAACCCACAGTGAACTAGTCTATGGGGGGAGGGCGGCAATGGGGGGAGGGTAGGGAGGGGAACACCCATAAGGAAGGGGAGGGGGGAGGGGGATGTTTGCCCGGAAACCGGGAAAGGGAATAACACTCGAAATGTATATAAGAAATACTCAAGTTAATAAAAAAAAAAAAAAAAAAAAAAAAAAAAAAAAAAAAAAAAAAAAAAAAAGAAGTACATGCTGACCAGAAGTGGATATAGATCTCTCCTGTGAGATACAGCCAGAAAAAAAAAAAAAAAAAAAAAAAAAAAAAAAAAAAAAAAAAAAAAAAAGAAGCCAATAAAACACACAAAAATTAACAAAATTAAATACATAGGTTTAAATAATATTTGCATATCACTAAACTCAATTCCCCAGTGAACAGACATTATTTAGCCAGAAACAGGATCACCATCATGAGAGATGTAGAGGATATACTAGGGAAACAGACCTAAGACACAGGTCCCTATAGCAATTCTATGCAGTTTCTCTATCCAGCTGACAGAATAGATTTCAAACCAATCCTGTCAAGAAGATGTAAGGACATTGATTTTATACTTTGCAATTACCAAAAGATACTACAATTCTAAATATATACATATTAAACACAGCAGTCACAAATTTAAATATATAATTATCAGATAGATGTGAAATTACCCATTAGCTATAATAGTGGTTGTGATTGTTTTTAATAGTCTATTCTGACCACTTGGCAGATCACATGCAAATAAACAAAAGAGGAGGAGCAGAATTCAGTGACATCATCAGTCAAATGGACCTAACAAACTACACTGAACTATACATATATTTTCTATCAGCCTGTGGATCTGTCTCCAAAATTGACCACGGATTAGGACACAGAACAGCCCTCAGGAAAGATAAGAAAGCTGAAGTAGTGTCACGCATTCTATCTAAGCACAAAGGAATCAAACTGGTATCACACAATAGAAAGTGCAGTCAATACACACTCTCGTGGAAGGTCAGCAACACAAACAACACACTCCTGAAAGGGCCAAGGGAGAAACACACAAGGAAAAATTAAAATTCCTAGAAATGAGTGACAATGAAAACACAACCACCACAGATCTATGCGATACAACATAGTTTTAGGAATTATGTTGCAGTCAGCAAAGCCAGAGCAATGGACCCATCTAATCCCTTTGTCATGCATCAGAAGTAGAGAATGTGGAGTGTGCCCTGTTGGGTTAATGCCTTGAACTGGCTCACCACATTCCCAATTTCCCTTTGCAATGATAACATATTTTTGGCATTACACATTGGATGTATGCAATTTGCCTTTTGATTTCATAGGGGAATAATTAAGGGACTTCCTGGAGTGTCGAAAAGCACTGTGGATAAACTGTGTAGAGACCGAAAGACTACAGGGGTTTTGGAAGCTGAGCTAATGTATTTTTATTATGATATGTTTAAGAATCTATGGGGAATTGGGAGTGGAATATGGTGATTTGAATGATAATGGCCCCCATAAACTCACATATATGAATGTTTGTTGCTGGTTAGTGGAAATATTCGGGAAGAATTATAAGATACGGATTTGTTGGAGGAGTGTATGGGATTGGGCTTTGAGGTTTCCAAATTCAACACCATCTATAGTTAACACTTTCTCTGTCTCCGACTTGCACATAAGATGTAAGCTCTCAGCCAATTCTCTAGAAACATGGTGTCCTACCTGCTGCCATGTACCCCAGCATAATATTCATAGACTCATGATCCTTGAAACTGTAAGCTGAAATAAACTCTTTCTTCTACAAGTTCCCTTGCTCATGGTGTCTCTTCACAGCATAGAAAAGAAACTAAGATTGGAAGGAACAGTTAAGTGAAAAATTTCTCAATAATATCCTGGAAAATAAAATTCAGACATTTACCAAATGTGTCAGGTACCGTGATCAAGCTGGCTTGACTGCAGAGGTGCAAGAATGTTTCAACAAATACAAATGAATAAACAATTCACCACAGAAAACCAAGGACAGGAAACACATGATCACTGCAGTAGAGGCAGACAATCTCTTTGGCAAAATCCCACAGTGATTAATGCAAAAGTCCTGGAGAATCTGGGATATGGAGAAGACATACCTTAACATTATGAAGGCGATATGCAAGGCCAACAGCATCCTAACTGGAGGAAACAATAATGGATTTCCACTAAAATCAGGAATAAGTCACAGATGTTCATTCTTTTCATCTAATTCAACTAGTATGTGAAGTCTTCTCCAAACAATATGACAATAGAGAGATGGAAAGGCATGTTAATATGAAAGAAAGCAGTCAGAGTATTCTCATTTGCCGGCGATATGATCCATATATAAAGACCACGAAACCACTAGCAAACTCCTATGGCTCATGGACACATTCACTAAAATCACAGTAAAATCAATAGAACTCCTGTATACCAACAATAAATAAGACGAAAGAAGCCAAGAAAACAAACCCATTCAGAATAAAAATCTTGTAATATCTAAGGAAGTAAAGACTTGTTAAAATGAAATCATTAGGAAAAATAAAAAAACTAAAGAAACCAGAAAATGAAGAGACCTCTCATTTTCATGTATCAGTATGATTTATATTATTATATTGAATCCTACCAGAGTCATCTACTGGTTTAAATCCATCCCATTATAATCCCAATACAGATCTTCATGGGAATGAAAAAAAATCTCAGAAGTCACATGAAAGCACAAATGAGCAGGGCAGTCAGACACTGCTAACTAATAAGACAGTAAAGCACTGCGGGAGGCATCACCTTTAATGATTTCACCTTCATTTTGGGGAATAGTAAAAAAGAAAAACCAGCATGTTAATATCATGAGAGCAGACACAGTGCCTAATGGAATAAAATTGAAGAGCCTGATATTGGCCTATGTTCTTATCAGCATTTGGGTTTTGAGAAAAAGGAAAACAAACAAACAAAACAAAAAACCCACAACCCCCCCTCCCACCACCACACACAAGTGCAGTTTTCAACCTGTGGGTTGCAACCCCTTCAGGGAACAGTCACATATGAGACATACTTTATACATGATATTTACATTACAATTCAAAACAGTAGCCACCTTACATTTATGACTTAGCAATGAAATAATTTGGTAGTTGGGGTTGGTTACCACAATGTGAAGAACTGTATTCCTTGAGTTGTTCTTGGTCATAGTATTTTTCTGCAGTAACAGAAATGTGACTGATATATAAACTGGTACCGAAGTGAGTGGAGATGTTTGTGAGGAATCTCTTGATTTTTTGGAGGAGGGTGGGAGACTTTGGATTGGGAAAACTGTTGAATTATTTAAGAAGATCTTAACAGTTCTTTTAGTTTGCCACATGGGAGACATAAGTATTGTGAGTCTGTGCAAAATAGAGCCTCTCTGATGAAACTTCAAAGGATGGCAGGAACTCTATTGGTGACTGGCTTAGAAGCAATTGATATAATTTTGGCAAACAATCTGTCTCTTTTCTGCCTGTTTACTAAGAAGTGACCTGAAGATAAATAAAAAGCTAATTGACTAATTGTTTTGAGCAAACTTCAAGGGGTAGCTATCCGGTGACCTTCCTCATATGGTAGGAATGTGTGTTTGTATTTTTCATTGTTAATGTAGCCAGGACTTCAGTTAATCCTGCCACATTCAGGGTCTGGAGGCATAGGACACTGCAAGATCTCCCAGGATTTGGAAAATGTCCCAATTGTTGTAAGGTCCCCAAAACATGTTGTCACCCCACACACATTGGGAAGCAACTTAAAGGAATATGACCCCCTCATTCTCAAGAGGAAGGGTGGGTGGGTGGTTATTTGTCTGCCGTGGGCTGTAGATGATTATTGTCAGTTAGGGGGTTGGTTGCAAGTTCTTACTGGCCATGGTCAGGGAGGAAACAGTAAAGCAGATTCGAATCAGGAATGTCTTTCTTCCTTTCTCTTTCTGTCCTCAATTCTCTGTCTAATGTGGTGGGAAATCAGGAGAAGGGACTAAAATGACAAAATCATAGATCACTGTATCTCTCTTTATACTAGAAAGCAATACCAAGTCTCAAATATTTTAGGATGGCATGGATTTTTGAATGATGATAGAATTTAAAATTGTACTTGCATAAATGATTCAATTCATTTTTAAGATATAAGTATATGCAACTTATTCACAATGTGGTGTAAAATTCTAATTTAATAAAATTACTACTGCACACTGCCGTGGATAATTAAGGAATTCAAGCTAGTACTTTCCAACTATAAATAATCAGTCTTCCAGTCATGTTAGGTACTGCTTTAGTTAGGTACAGAAATAAGCTTTATTTAACTTCCTGTGTATGTTTTTAAAGTTAAGTAGGAAGTAAATCCCTTGGGAAAAAAAGCCACATTTGTCCACTGAGATAGACATTACATACAAAGGTGGTTCTCAAATCCTTTAGAGATCTGAAGAATCTGCCATTTCAGATGTCCTAATAGTTAAAGGCTTTTCACAGTGGGAGAGACCTCAACTCCTGGTAGTGTCCCCAATTTATTCTGAAAAAGATGATGGGCTCTAAAGAACCATTGGGTGAAATACTACCCACTTACCTCTACTGCTGCCAGAAAGCTGTCCAGACTGTGCAGAAGTTGATCATGGGGAAGTCTGTGTCCCAGTTTTTGGAAAAAAAAATAGGATAGTCCTTCAAGTGACCTGCTTCAAAGGATTGTTGTCAGAGCTCCTGGCCCATTGAGTTGAAGGTGGATGCCACAGTGACACAGGAATATTTGCTGACTGACTCCCAGGGTAGCCAACAATTTCTGTCATTTCTTAGGTTTGGAAGCTGTTTGCTCTGAATTTCCTTTTATTCAGGCAACATTTCTCCTCCTCAGATCTTGGATGGGGTTGAAGATTAGATAGTTTAGTCTTAACCTTTTCTTGTTATGAGAATCAGAAAAGCAAACTTGTTCACCATCGTGCAGAAATGTGACAGCCAGGAACCTGGACAGGAACAGGGTGGACATG
This sequence comes from Rattus norvegicus, assembly GCF_021556685.1. Classification (NCBI taxonomy): domain Eukaryota; kingdom Metazoa; phylum Chordata; class Mammalia; order Rodentia; family Muridae; genus Rattus; species Rattus norvegicus. Next base: position 17,992,492 of record NC_141552.1, read on the forward strand.
GGAGGCTCAGAAAGCAGGGCTCTATGGACACTCCACAGCAGTATCAAAACTCCTGCGATAACCGCTCTGGCACCATAAATCCTGAGAGAGGATGGGGATGCCAGGAGAGTGTGCGTGGTCTGCCCACTGCCTGGGACTTTTAAAAGCTTGTACCACCCCCGAGCACATAGAAGAGCTTGAGCAGAAAGAGGCCGATGCCCAGAAGCCGCTGCTGTGGTAGGAGGCAGTTATGGCGGTTGGAGGTGGAGGAGTGATGGGAGAAGACCGAGGAGTTTCCCCAAAAGACAAGAACAGACACCATCCTTACTACTCCAGAACCCACGCCAATCCCACCCCACCCCTAAATGCCCAGTCCACTGCCAAACTTCCCCATGCCAAGCATTCACAACTTCATCCCCACTGTGCTCATTTCTTATTTTTTTTAACTTCTTATTTATTCTCTGTGAACCTCACATCCTGCACCTCAACTCCATTCATCTGCCCTCCCCTCAGGTCTGCACTCCACCCTTACATCCTGCTCTAAATCAGAGCAAAAATAATCTTCGTGTGGAAGCTGAATAAAGAAAAAGAAAAAGAAAATTTGTACGCAAAAAATGTGTCAAATTTTAAGGATGAAAGACATAAACGCTTAAATTGTTTGGAATTAATGAAAGTACATTTGGTCTCAGAAGACTTATTATGGTTAATAAATGCAAGTTATGATAGATAAGGGATACAAAGCTTAAAAAGTGATAGAAAATGATTTAGGTACAAAATTTTAGACTAATATAATTTAGATAATGAAGTACCTTCTCCAATTTTGCAAAATACGAATGGACAGAATATTGTGACAGTAATTCTTACCTGATGCATCTCATAAGTTTTCTTATTTTATCTAGCTTATTAATGTTAAATTAAAGGTATTTCTTGGAGTAAAAGGGGAAATGCTGAGGTGACCTCCCTTTGTACTAAGGTGTGTCAACTTTCAATTGTTAGTTCTGTACTGGCAGTGAGCTAAGTGCTGGCAGGATTTCTCTTGTCATTTCTATGTCCCATCATCAGCTTTGCTATTTTGTGGATGTTTGTCCTTCTCACCAGCTCAACACAAGCTAAGAGATGTATCAGGTGTTGTCTCACTGCCGATTGGATGTAATAAAGATCTGATGGCCAAGAGGTGCGTCAGGAAGTATGTGGGCAGAACTTCCGGGCATAGAGAGGGACATAGGCAGAGGCAAGCTGAAGCAGGAGATTCAGAATAGACATGGGCAGGAAGAGATATGGAACAGACTACAGCAGAGGGGTAAAGAGCTAACCAGCAGGTGGGTCTTAATGGTAGAAGAATGGGGTTAATTTTTAGAGAAGATGAGGGACTGCCCAGTGAAAGGCCTAAGATTCAAACTATGTTCGAATTCTCCATGTCCCATTTACACCTCAGGGAGCTCTGTGAAAATAGTACACAATACAGTATTTACATGGCTTTGAGTCTGTGGTTTGGTTACTTTTGGTCACTGTTCCTCAAGACTGCAGGACAAGGAACAACACACAGGGCAAACACATGAAAACCATGTGCAGCTTAGAGTGGAAAAGATCACTAAGAAGTTTAATGTCACAGCAAAGTCATGTGCTGAAGAGGAGGGTGACATAGTTAAGGAGATGGATGTTATTAACGATAAGCCTCCTGCCTCTGTACTGTAGAGATGTGGAAGGTGTCCTCAAGGCAAGACTCTTACCAATTAAAGTTCCAACTTGGAAAAGGGAGCTCAATAGATTTCGTGCTCCTACAAAGCAAGTGCATAGGGAAGCTGCTGCTGTTGTCATCCAAGCAGGCAGCTGACAGGTCAGTGCAACTCATGTGGCATGGAATTTGGAGGAAAAAAGATTTTAAGATTCAGGATGACATGAACAGGACCAGGCGACTCTCGCATTTATGTTTTTATTATTTGCTGCTTGAATTAGAATGATACTCATAGTCTCATTTTTTTAGTTTTCTTTCATCACTTTATCTACATTTCCAATTTATCTCCCACTCCATGTTCCTCTACATGACCCCCTCTTCTGTCCCCCACACTCTCTCCCTATGAGATTGCTCCTCCACCTGCCAATTCATTCCCGCCTCAGAGGCCTCAGTTCCAATATCATGGTTCATGAAGCTTCCTCAGAAACAAGGGTCTCCCGTCCCAGTGATCCCAGATAAGCTGGTCCTCTGCTACATATCTACCTGGAGCCATGGGCACACCCTGATTCTTTTATTAGTTACCTTAGTTAAGGTGTCTCTTCACAGCAATAGAGCAGTGACTGACAGGCTTAAATTCACTTTGCATCCCAATTGCTGTCCTTTCTCTTGTTACTTCTCTCCCACAGTTCCTCCCCAATGTCCTCACACCATCTCCTCTGAGAGAGTAGAGGAATATCCCTCAGAGTGTGCCTCCACCAAGACACATCAAGTTTTTGTAGGGCTGGTGCACCTTCTCCCACTGAGGCCAGGGAAGACACCTGAGTTAGGGTATCAGATTTCACAGACAGGCAAACCTTTGGGGATAGCCTAGGCTCCAGTTACTTACAACAGTGTATGTAATACTGTATTAAACTTAGTAAGGTTTATTTACCTTCACCTAGCAACTCATCCTGAGAAACAGTGCTCTGGCCTGATGCTTTTGTTTTCAGCCCTATCTTCCTCTTTCTTCTGTGCTTACCACTGTAACACAGGAGAAGCTTCTAATATTCATGTTGCCAGATCTTTCCGGTCTTGGGGGATAGTGCTATTCTGAGTTGTATATGGATTTAATATCTTCTTTACGTATGATGAATATATACTTCAGGAAAGGACTGCTTCCTTGTTTCTATTAAGATCTAATATGACGAAAGGATTCTGATTAATATTCCAGAATCGTAGGCCACCAGGTTGGTATGTCATCACTCACTGAAGTGAGGTGAATTTTATAACACCTTTTGGCCACCCACTTTCAATGTCATTATGTGGTATTGCCTTAGGCTCTTTTCTACATTCCCCTGCCTTTGGCTGAGTATATGGTTGAGGTCTCTCTGTGACTGTGCAAAGAAGTAAGAGCTAGGGCTGGGCCACAAAATAAGAAAGTACTTGTTCATCCAAAACAAAAACAAAAAACAAACAAACAACCAAAAAAAGCTCTAGGGTAAAATATCGGTGCTAGTGCTGAACTGAACTGCCAGAGGTATTTTTTTTAAAGTAAATAACACTGTCTTGGGGCTGATAATATGAATCAAATATCCTGCAACATAAGTTTGCAATGTTACCTACATTTTATAAATCAAGTCTGACTACCGTTTTGGTTGTTTCCAATCATGTCTGAGTGCATCATCATGGGGAATCCCAAGGAAAATCAGAAATGGGTTCTTGAAGCTGTTGCACAGGGCCAGTATAGACCTAAATACCACAGAGGAAACCTTGATTCTTATCACAAGGGATCATTCACCATCCCTCTTGTCACATAACTTATGACAAGACGTCACCTTTCCTAAACTTAGCCTTTTTCCCAAGTGCTGCAGAAGGGAAGACCTGGTGTCAAGGGGTCTGGATTCAAACCACAGGACACTGAATTCATTTAAATAGGTGTAGTTTATTAATGCACACACCAATACAGTTCAACCAGAGCAACAGCTCACAACTGTGTACTGGACATTGCTAGACCCAGCTCATTGCAAGATCCACATGGGCTCATGCACAAGTGTTGGAAATGCTTCGGTCTATGGGCCCTGACTCAGGCCATTTTACACATAATTGTTCCTATTTTCCTTGAATCTGATGGGTCCTATGTGAAGAATACACTTGGGGAACTTGTTAAGATTAACAAACCTCGGGGCTGGGGATTTAGCTCAGTGGTAGAGCGCTTACCTAGGAAGCGCAAGGCCCTGGGTTCGGTCCCCAGCTCCGAAAAAAAGAACCAAAAAAAAAAAAAAAGATTAACAAACCTCATAACATACAGAACATAACAGGGTATGTGACCAGCACCACACAGTTCAATGTCAGGTTTTTTTGTTTTTTGTTAGTTTGTTTGTTGGCATCCATGATGTGGAGGCGTATTACAGAACAATAGGAAAGAGCTGGCTGCTGTGTAACAAATTTGCTGCTATTAAGGTAGGTATGGGGGCAAGACTTCAGCAACAGCCCTTAAGATGGGAAGGAGATGATGTGTTTGATACCTGAAAGGAGCTGCCTCAGCTGTGTTTCTCTGCCTGCTCAGTGTCCATTCACCATCACTCTGTCCCTGAAGAGGAACTCAAGGTCTGCCCCCTGCTGCCTGTGAGCCAGGACTAGGCACAGAAAGGCAAGGCCACAGCACTGGTTTCCAATTCCTCAGTAATGCTGGATTCCCAATAATGTACTTGTATACACAAATACAGTGTGGTAAGTTACAATATATACTAATCATTTCTTACATAGGGCAACAGTTGGTTGCCTACAACTAATTCTATTTTAAAAAAAGAAAAGAATCCTGGCTCTTGTGGAAATATACAAAGAAATATCTACGATGGTGGGCAATGAATTCTGCCATGGACTGAACTCAGAAAGGTGGGGTTGTGAGAAAGATGCATGGTCAAATAGCCCACCAGGTTCACATTGTGTCAACTTGATTTAATCTAATGACAAAGAAGTGGAGTATCTCTGATGGCTTCCTTCTAATCCCTTGAAAGGATCACTGGGGACTGGCCTCAGTACATCACACTTCTTGATGGGGCAACAACACTCAAGGAAGCTTGATTGTCATAGTCACAGTATTATGCTACATATACAGAGTAGATAATACTACGATGTTCAGATGATGATATCCATTTGTATGCACTCTTAAGGTGAACCTAAGGAAAGAGAGATCAAGGTCCTTAGAATAGAAAGATCAGTCCCAGTTTTGTTTTTTTTTTTTCTACCATTCCAAACTGAACGACTGGTAGGGAGAGAATAGTAGATAATCGAGAATTGGTGGATGATGCTTTGAATGCAGGGTGGGTTTCTGTGCTGGTTTTAGACAGGGTCACAAGTATCCCATGTTGCCCTCTCCCTGGCTGGCCAGGTTCACTTTGAGCTCAGATAAACCTCCTTCCACTTTCCAATACATAGGCTTACAAGAGTGGCTTCCAAGGACTGTGAGGACAGCATTAGCCTTTGACAGTTGAGGTGTGTAACCACAACTATAGTTTTAGCCACGTTTTCCCATGTCTACCAGCTATTTCAGAGTGTTGCTGTTCTATGCCTGACAATCAAGGACACAGAAAAATAACCTGATAGAGAGCAAGGACATGGTGATCACATCCTTACCTCTTCTGTACGTTCTGGATGAGGTTTGTTAAAATTCCAATATTGCAAAAAGCTTTATATAGGACCCATCACATCAAGGTTCACTGTGCACAGTTCTATCTAAAATGTCTAATCAGAACTGACCACCAGATAACACTTCCTGCAGTCCTCATATGAGAAGCTTGGGATTTTGTTTTGACTTTTTCTTTTCTCTGTCTTTCTTATTTTTTGCTATATAAGTTGAGAGAAAGATAGTTAGGGCCATGAATTTGCCCCCAAAATTTGAACTATGGATGTGATCAATCAATGTTAGTGTGTGCATTCTATAAAGTATTCATTTTTCACTATGATAGATGCTTTTGTGTTTGGTGGGGTGGCCATTTCCCAGTGTACAGGTGCTGGGACCTTGCTCTATCCACTTAATGATGTTTATAGGCTCATTTTAGACCTTTCTGTGCACCCCCTATATCTCTTGACTATTTTATTTTTCTGATAGAAGCTCATGGTATATCTTACTCAGGCCTGTGAGCAGTGCTCCTTTGGCGACATTGGTGCAGAGAGGAGAACCCCACCACCAGCATGAGGTTCCCTTCACTCGTGGCTCCAATATTGCACTTTCCTCTGCCAACTGGTCTCCACACTTTTCCTAGCACCATAAAGATTTCAACTCTTTCTCCTAAGGAATATTCTGGCAATTGTCGATTGTTAAGCACATGACTTCATGAGTGTTCCCCTAACACACACCCATGTTGTAACCTACCATGCAGACTATTTCTTGATGTGATATAAAGCACCTGTACAGAATGAGACAGGAGAACTTTTGACTGCATATTCAAGCTGGTGTGAAATCTCAGGAAGTTTTAATGGCTAACATTGGTGAATGAGGACAATTTGAGTTAGGATGAGACATTTTGGGGCAAGATATGGAAGGAAACATTCATTTAGATGCATAGGAATTACTAAGGTTTTATAATCAAGCCTTGAGGAAAATTTGGCTTTGGAAGCAGGAGATGCTCAGTGGCTCTACCCCAGGAAAGGCTCCTGGAAAGGGCACCTCTGCTTTTGCTCAGTACAGGGAGAACATTAGCTGGGAGGCAAAGTCTGCTCCCCATGACATCTGCTGTCCCTTCTTGGACATTCTATTGTCTCCTAGAGAGTTCTGGCATCCTCTGTGATGTCACCAGACATCAGTGACAACCAGTGCCCTAGTTTCTCTCAGTCTGAGTCTGGCAGTTACAAGCTAAGTCATGTTTTCCCATCTTCGCAAGCGTTTTGGGAGGAGGAACGTCGATTGTGGAGAGACTAGAGTGAAGGGGTCTAGCCTTTCGTCTCAAAGTAATGATGGAGAAAGACAGCACTTCTGCGGAATGTTTAGTAAGTTCTGGGCAGTACATTTTGAGCTCCCTGTCAGGGGGGCTGCAGGCTTAAGCTGACCTTTCTAGCAATGGGCCACAGCAACTGGAGCATCTGAAAAGTAATTGAATTTCCATGAATATCACAATTCCTTAAAGTCAAGAATTTCAGAACTTTAGTTTCCCCAAACCCACAGGGAGGATATGGTAAGGCCAATGCTATTATACTGTGAATTTCTGGCCTTTACTTTTACAGTGCATTTGTTAGGTTACATTGATATAATAACATGATCAGGAGTCATGGAGGGTCCACCTTTTCTGAGTTTAGACAGGGCAGCACTGTATTTCACTCTCATTGCTTCTTTAAATACAGTGGGTATCTGACAGTAGGAACAGGGGGAGAATTGTGCTCCAGGCAATAACCTTATTTTCTTAGACCTTCTCTGATTTTTTCTAACTGGCAGGGTCATCATTAGCTTTATATATTAGAGGTTGTGTGTTACACACATTTTTCTAAAATACCAAAACTGTTTGGAACATGTGGACCAAGATTCAGCCTGTAACCTATTGGAACTTCTGGGGCATTTGTTATTTCATATAGGGGAATTGATAAGTCTGTTGAACATGTCCTCCCTGGAAATGTGTTTTCAATCCAAAGTTGTTGGCCTAGAGTATCAGGGTAGGACATCTGAGTGTCTCCAATCACTCAAGTTTTGTGGATGGTGAATTTATCATCTGAGTTCTGAAACCACAGGGGTGAGGGTCCTTAAACCAAGTTGTACCCTGTTCAGTTGATGATAATCCTGGAGAAGCCATCTCCATGGTACATGTAAGCACGTGATGTCCAGCATAGGGAACACCTGGCTGCTTACATCTCTTGGTGTCTATAGAGTAGTGGGAGAACTGAGATCCACTGAGGAGGCCTCTTAAGCATAGACCAATCGCCTTGCAGTGACACTGGGTTCCAAGCTTGTTCTCCTGTTTAGGCCTCACTGTGGTCTATGTACACTCTATGCATTCTCCCCATGCAGGTTCACTTTTGTTCTTCTACCTACAGACACTGGGAGAGAAACATCTTCCCCTGAAACTGCCCTAAGCGAGAAGCAGGCCAAGAAGGAAAAGGAGAAGCTGATTAAAGAGCTGCAGCTCATTACTGAGGAGAGAAATGACCTGAGAGATCGCCTGAGGTTTCTGACAGAGAGATCTATGAAACACAGGTATGAATTGCTCCAAACGTTCTTGTTTCATTCCTGGGTCTGCAAGGTCACCTTCATCTCATCCTATTAAGGTTTTGGGTTCTAGAAAGCTGTGCCTCCCACACCCGGTGCCAAACCTCACCTCCCATATAGAGGAGATTCAGAACCTGACCCTTCCTGAGGAGAGAGATGGACAATAGACTCATCTGCTTCCATTTATTGAAAAGCAGGATTTGTGGTCTGAATGAAGAATTCAGGGATAAAGTCAGGGAGAGTGAGTTCCCAGTGTGCATTTGCAAAGCCCTTGATTGCTGGTGGCTTTGCAAGATTGTAATTGCAGTGAGTTTATGGTGAGTCTCTGTACTTACTAGGCAGGGGACTGAGTGCTGGAAGATCCAGGCAGCAGCCTGAGGGGCCTGGTCCCAAACTGTTCATCTCAATGTTTGACTAGAAGTTGTCAGGCTCAGCCCTGTTTGTTATTGTCTGTGTGTCTGTGGGAGCCCCTCGGAAACAGCAATGCTGCATGCATTTCTCCTGGTTCTCACAGTGCTCTCTGTTTCCATATTTGCTTTTCTCTTTCTCTGACTCTGTTTACATTTCTCTTTTTTTTGTGGGTGTCTCTCAGTCTGTGAGTCTGTGTGTGCATACATCCAAATGCATATGCACAACTGTTATATGTTTATATTTCCCTCCACACTTGGAATCTAGGGGTCTATGTCTTGGCCTGAGTATTTACCTGTAACACTTTCATGGTGATGTGAATGCTTTGTTCTGGGAGCCCCACTGTCAACAGCACAGTTCTTTGCCTATGTGGCAACGTTTGTCGGTTTATTTGTATTCCTTGTGCAGATTATAATTTTGTGTTGATATATGGTCTGTTATCGGGACAGGAAAAAAGTAATCACAGGTTTCTGGCTGTGTTGGGGTGGGGGAGCATGGAGAGGTGTGGCCTAGGCTCTTGATAGCTCAACTGGCTTGACTGCAGATTGCCTCTTGATTGAACAAAGGGAGCCAGGGAAGCCTCAATCTGGATGCTGAGATTCTGGTGTCCTGGACGCAGAAAAACACGTTTCTGAAGCTGAAGAAGATCCAATATGTAGAATTCAGAAGGTGTCCTTCCAGGGCTGGGGTAGTACAGGACCCACCCTGAGCTCATATATTCCTAAATGCTGATGTTCACTGGATTCTATCATTTGGGGCCAGGCCACACTTCAGGCCAAATCCATATTATGAAGACCTGGAGAGAATGGAGGAGTCAATCATGTCAATTCTGCACAACTTAGAGATGGAGAACACTGAGATCCATGAGGACAGCCATAAGCTGAAGAAGGAGATTACCTTCTCTAGGTAAGTCCTGGTCAGAAAGTCTATCACCTGTGGAATGGCCATTTCTGACTTTCTTTGTTCTGGATTGGACAGTCTTCAGCTATGATTCTATCTCTTGTGCTCTTTACACATCAGTGTTCCAGGGTCATTAGGACTCAGTTTTCAGTTCCATAAAAGACTGTTACTCATCCCAGGATTGTCTAGGCATCTGCAAAAGGCTCTAGATAGAACAGCACTGATTGAAGTCAGCAGAAGGTTATTAGGCTGACCTGGGCCTATGGTGTCAACCAGGTTTTACCAAACTCAGTGCGTGCACCACATGGTTAGCATGACCTTCCCTTGGTTCTACTGACCTCTTTTGTGGGTGTTTGCCAACTACTAATTGATGTTGCCCCCATGCATTGGGCTTTCATGGATAGTTGAAGATCCATGTTCTTTTTGAGAGATGTGGACACTAATTGGTGCTGGGGCCAAGCAAACAATTTATTCTTCCCTGAATTAACTCTTTGTGGTTTGTGCAGGAGCATTATATGTATCGAGATGTATTTTATTAAGTCTTCATGGGTATCTGGGACCTGGTAGAGTTAGTGGGACTTGGGAGTATGAATGGGAGAAAGGGGCAGCATGATCTTATTATGCAGACTGTATTTCCAGAAACCTGCTCAGCCAGCTCCTGATGGAGAACACATGCAGGAAGAAGTTGGTCCCACGGAAGCAGGGGAGCAAGGAGGGACATCTTGAGTGTGCACTGAACCAGAAATATTTGGTTGACTTCAACAAGAAAGATAAAGACCAGCAACGTCCAGACCCAGCATCATCAGGTAGGGACGAGCAGATGTGTTAGCTTAACAATATCTGATAAAATTTGCCAGTTTGATATATCTTTGCTTCCTCCTACCTCCTTTCTAATTTACACTCATAACCAGCCAACCACCTCATGTAATGGCATTGTTCATTGCTCTGCCTATGCACAAGTATTCTGGGAAGTTACCCACTTTTCAGAAACTGAATTATTTTGCAAGTATATTTTGCTGCTCTTTTTGAAGCTGCATTATAGAAATGGTGACAGATCAATAACATATCACATTATGCACATGCACGTGATAGATTGGATGCTATGTAGAGTTTTGAACAAGTTCTTGGTTCTTGACAAATGACAAGTGGTCATATGACTTCTTGTGTAGGAAGCACCTTTCCGGGATAAGAGCCAAGTGCAAATGTCAAATTAGTACTTGTCATTGGCTTTAACCTTGGTGACATATGGACATCTCCTTTCTTCCTGCAACCCAATGAGGTCCCTTCCATTGCCCTGTTCTTGGTTTGCACTGGTATAAGTCTGGGTCCCATATTGGCAGCCCACATTACTGTGAGGGTTGCTGGAGATTTTGCCCTGCCCACAGAGTTAGCAACAATGATATCAGTTAAAAGGTCCATGTCGACTGTCCAAGAGAACTGAGGTGGTAGAAGGCAGGATTCTGACAGCTGGCTTGCGTTTCACCACCAAATCAGTGTCTGAAAAACTGCCTTCCTCTCCCAGGTCTCAGAAAGTACAAGAGAGCTGGAATTGGACACACCCCAGTAAGAGAGCTTCCTGAAGAATAAGTTGCTTTCTCAGGAGTCCCTGATGACAAACATCCTGAATGGTAACAACATTTTTTTTTGGGAGAGTATTCTTCCTCAGAGTTAATTTGTCATTTCTTAGAGACCCTAAATTTATATAACACTAAGCCAGCCTGACTGATTGAGGTCTTACTCACTTTCTTCTTCAGAAAACACCACTTGAGAGACAGCTTGGGGGACCGCCTTTCATTATGTGTGCTAGAGGAGAAACAGCAATACATCTGTGCTTCTACATGTTCGTTAAGAATATGCTGTTTAGAAATATTTTTGTTATGATTTTAATTGAAGTTTTCATTTTGTTGTTTCATATTTATATGTTCTTGTTACTATTTTTCACTTTCAAATATTTTTAAATATTTTTATTCATTTTAATCCTGTTCTGTTGTAAAAATGTATTCGTTATGAATAAAAATTGAATTCTATCTCTTGACTCTTAAGACCATCATTCTTACTCAAGGGTTCTGTCCCCTCCTGTGGACTTAGAACTTACAGATAGAGATGTATCTCTGCATGTTCCATGGAGCCTGGGCTAATAAGTGAATTCAAAGTCACCAAGGGGTACCCAGTGTGACAGTGTCTTTTGTGTGGATAATGTGGCTGTTTCTCCGACACACACTTTGTAATGTAATCACTGACATGCTTTACCCAATTGTTAGGGTCCATGTGGTTCTTCTGAGAGAGCAGCAGATGCTCTACCCTGTGAGTCATCACCACAGCTCCTGCAGGTGGCTTTTGTTATTCCACATGAGGTGCTGTATTAGGTGGACAGGATCACCTCCAATTAAATAGAGAGATCTCAGGAGATGTATGTTCACAGGGAACTTACTGAGCTGTGCGTGCTCAACGTGTTAGGTTGTCAGGCATCCCTACAGGGCTCTGGTGTCCCCACTGCTCATTGAACATTGGGGATCATCCTCCAGCATCACTTAGTTTTCATATTAGAGCAGATCTTTCACCTGTTATCAATGATGGCCATATGTTTTATGCACATCTGATAAAATACTGAATAGAAACTAGCTTCCTGTAGGCCAGATTGGCTTAATCAGTTTTTTGATTGTTAGCAAGAACATTATCTTAATCTAAGCAGTTTAGGGAGGAACCTCAAGAGCATCCATAGTGAATGTAGCCTGCAGCTGTGAACACAGGTTTCTTTTGGAGAGCAGGCCTGTGCAAGCCCAGAACTGAGGTGGGACAATTCAAGCTACCCTTTTTCCATGGCCAATCTGGGATCGTATTGAGAATGTATTTTTTCCAGGTGACTCATTTCCAATTTATGAAATTGAACTAACTTACTGAGAGTGGAGGTGACTCAGAGAGTTAAAGTACAGAAGGACCAATCCAGAATGTCCACAAAAGCTTGCTGTCACCCCAGGGCTTTTAAAAGCTCATGAGGTATAGAGAAACAATGTAGTATTTGGTTATTCTCATGCTTTGGTTAGTCATTCATTATAAGCTGAACATGACACAATAAGAGTCATCTGTGTCACAATAGAAGCTAGTTGTAACTAGATTTACACCACACTATCACATCACTACCGTATTTGAGGTTCTCAGTTACTATCTAAGAACCTGGAAGAGGCCTGGGTCTTGCTACACAAACTCATAATTTATGTCTTCATGACACTGTGTGCTTTGTTCTGTTGATGCTACCATTGGCATACAACACCTTGGATACTTTGTGCTGACATCTGTGACATGAGACAATAGTTCATGTCATCCTAACCTGAATAAAATGTCCTTAGAGTACAGTGTGGTAGGAGGGGCCTTCTTTTCCTGTGAGATAGCAAAACATTTCCAGTCTCCAGTCAAGTCTGTCAGCCATTGTCCAGTGCCTGTCTTGAAATGTCCACCTTTGAAGCTGAGAGTCTTCATCGAGGCTGCTCTGTAATTTTGTAGAAGATTAATAGGTTCCAACCCTAGTATTTAATTCAGTGTGACTGTACTTGCCGAACATGCTCATAGCCCTGTTATCACCCCTAGCCCTCTGTGCTTTAGAGAAAGAAAATAAAGAACCACATTGCACTTGAAATTTCTCCTCCAACAAAAGGAGAGCCTGCATAGGGCCTTTAAGTAACTCTAAGCCCCAGCTTCCCCACAACTCCCTCCATCAATTCCATTATTGGTGTGTTTTCATTACTGTTCACTTTCTTTTTTGTGTGCAAAGAATGTGTACCATGTCAGTAAAGTGTGTGTGTGTGTGTGTGTGTGTGTGTGTGTGTGTGTGTGTGTGTAGTCCCTAGTGAAAACTGTCGAGGTGCATGCAGTCTCATGTTACTACTGTCCCATGGCACCTTGCAGGGAACACTGAAATGGTGGCTACTTTAATTCAACCTAACCCGGGTGTGCATGGTTTTCAGTAAGATTTTGAGGTCATCACCACTACAGAGAGCAGAAACAGCTTCAGTAGTTACATGTTGCTGTTAACAAGATGAGGCCAAACCTCATCCCATAGAATGTCAGGTAGGATTTGATGGCAGGAAATTAATTCAGGGTTCAAATCAAATCAGTCAATTACAAATAAAGTGAAAAATACAAAGTGTCAAGAGAACCAAGTCCTGTGCGTTGGGTTTTTTGTTTGTTTTATTTATTTTTTGTTTCTTTTTTTGTATTTTTGTTGAGAAGATCCACCAGAGAGGCAACCCCTTCTTCAAACAAACTGCACACCGGAGACAATACCTAAATTGACACAATTAGAAATGAAAGGGGGAATCTAACATGAGGCAATGAACAAATTCAACAACCATTAGGTCTTACCTCAGAGGCCTTTACTCCAGAAAACTGAAAATCTATTTGATATTGGTATTTTCTAGACAGATAACAATTACCAACATAAACCCAGATCTGGGAAGGTACATGGATAATTCTCAGAAGAAAATAGGTACTGTCAGTATAGTTTGCCCCTCCCAAAATTAAAAAGCAAAATTTCTGGGCCATATGGCTTTAACGCAGAATGCTATCAGACTTTTAATGAAGACCTAATAACAATAGTGCTTCAATTATTCCACTATATTGAACTAGATGGAACATTGTTAGACTCCTTCTCTGAGGCCATAATCAACCTGGTGTCTAAACCACACAAGGAGCTCCCTACAGAGAGTGTAAGCCAGCCAGGGGGCCAGGGTGAGTGCTCATGGTGGGAGGGACTAGCAGAGGTGCTGTGGCCTTGGTGTGCACAGGCTTAGGGCTGGGGCAGGGTGCGTGGTGAGTGTCTGTGGCCACTTGACCTGGGTCCCAGTGGGCGCCCAGGGAGGTCACAGGCCAGTTGTGCATCTTCTCCCTGTCTGCGGGGCTTCTGGCCCAGCCAAGCACAGCCTTCATCCTGGACATCCACAAGGACAATGAAATCAGGAAATGGGGGGATCCCCTGAGCCTCTCTGGCTTCTTTGGCCCTGCGCTGCAGTTGCAGTCAGAGGAAAAGCAGCTGTGAGTTCCCCAACTCTTCCCAACCCCTCAGGTCTCCATGCCTTCCCACTCCAGAGAGGAGGAGGGCAGGGCGAGCTCTGCTGCTGCTCTTCCATGCACCCAAAGCCTAACTTTTGTCTGGAGGTCACTGCTTGCCCCTGACCTTGCCCCTGACCATGAACTTGCCCCTCCCCCTACTCCTGACCCTGCCTCTGCCCTAGGCACCTAGGAGAAGTGAGGAGAGCCTGAAGGACAGACCCCAGGCCAGGACCCCCAGAGACTTGTGTCGCCCATTTCCTAGAAGTGTTATCCTCAATTCTCCACACTGGGTTTTGTTTGTAGGGAACTGGCAGGTGGAGGGCTTTGCTGAGCCTGGGATAGTGGTGGGACTTATGATTGAGGGAAGTCTTTCAGGGAGTTGGAGGCCTCTCTCAAACTCTCTGACCATCAGATACCCTCCCTGATTTGAGCGCCCTGGGGAAGTTGGGAAGCCACTTTTCCCTGTCCTGTGTGACTTTGCCTGAATGTGAGCTCTTCTGCTGGAGATACTGTCACATGCTTCTTTAAAAGCACCTGTTCCTCAGATCTAGATCAGCTGCGAAAACAGGCTTCTTCAAGTCAGGTTGAATGCTACCCCTCCCAGCTCAGAGTTGATAAGATCCCCCAGCACAAGTGCTGGGTGGGTCCCAAGGAGGAGTTAGAGCAAAGTGCCCCTTCTGAGAAGTGACTTCCGAGATGAACAGACCAGAGAGAACAGAGTGCATCCCAGGAGAGAAGAGGCCAGGATGATTTAAAGTGGAGAAAACCCGCATGTCCACCATCTAACAACGTTAGGGTTTGTGCAGATGTGGACTTCAGAATCTTGAGGTCAGATTTTTCTGAAAACACCTGCTAAGTGAAGGTGAAGTCTACTGTGGGTGGGATTGTCCCAGGCAGGGAGGGGATCTGACTCTGCAGGCCTGACCAGCTTCTTCATTCTCCTGAAACTAAGTGTTGGTCAGCTGTAAATCTGAAGTGAGAGTTGGTTTTTGTCAACAAAAAGGATGAGATTTCAAGTCTCACACATTATGTGAGACACACATTTACCCACGGGGGATTTGAACTCACTTCTATAGAAGTGACTGGGGCGAACAGAGGGAAAGCATTCTCACCTATAGCATTCTGTCTGTATCAGAGACTACAGGGACTGGATTCCTGGACAGACATGGCCAAGCAGACACACCGTGTAATGGGGGGAAACTGAGGTAAGAAATATCCTGGGGACAGTGATTTCAGATTGTTTGTGCCTTTAGCCAGGAATCTCTTTTGCCATTAAGGCAAGCAGCCTTGGGCCTGCTAACTTGTCACTACTTCAGGGGTCTCTGCTCTCACACCTGCATCAGGTCCTCCTCAGATGAAGGCCTCTCTTAAAAAAAAATAAAAATGTATATAAAGCAATGTTTCTCAACCTCTGGGCCACGACCACTCACAAACATTGTATATCAGATACCTTGCATATTATGACTTATAAGAGTAGCAATATTAGTTATGAAGTAGTAATGAAATAATTTCACGGTGGGAGTCATCACAGCATGAAGCGCTGTATTACAGGTTTGCAGCACTAGGAGTGTTGAGAAACACGGCCATAGAAGCTGACACATGGGAGCAGACCAGAGAATATTCCTCCATTCACATAACAATTAAAACACTAAATGCACGGATCAAAGAAATAACATTAAAAGGGGTAAGGTATGAATATCCAGTAACAAATGATTTCAGACCTATCTGAATTGCACCAGACTTCTCAATAGAGACTCCAAAAGCCAGAACATCGTGGGCAGATGAAAGGCAGACCCAGGCTCCTATACCCAGCATAATTCTCAGTCATCATGAATGGAGAAACCAAGATATTTCATGACAAATCCAAATTTAAACAATATTTTTCTCTAAGACAGCATAACAGAGGATAATAGGAGGAAAACTCCAAGACACTGAGCTAAACTATAACCAACAAAAAGCAAGAAATTAGTCACCTTGCAATAATTTCAAAAAAAAAAAAAAAGAAAGACAAGCACACAAACATAATTTCACCTACAACCAGAAAAAGAAGAGAAAGCAGCAATCATTGGTCTTTAATATCTAACCAGACCCTCTGTCACCCATTCCCCAGCTCCTATGGACCCCTTTTGCCAGCCAAAGTGTATACAAGGATGGGTCTATGGTTCTAGGTCACTGTGTAGAAAAGGATTGATTGACTTACCTGGCATTAATGTGCTGGTAGGCCCTTGGCTCTTGTGAAACATGTTGCCCACCAAATAGGAATCCTAGAGGTGTGAGGGGGGAATGGATGTGTATGGGAGGGGAGCACTGTCATAGGCAAAGCTGAGCAGAAATGGGAAGTGAGGATGATGAGGGGATACTGGAAAGGGGGCCACATTTGAAATATAAATAAATAAAATTACCAATTAATAAAAAATAGCCAAGAATAAAATAAAAAGTGAAAAGGTAAAAGAAAACTTACAGCAAAACAAAACTAAAGAAATCCCTGTAGTATATTGGTCTAATTCTGCTTGTATTTAATGCTAATTTGTGGAACTCAAGACTGGCTAATCCCCAAAAATCTGACCCTGCTCCCAGTTAACTGTGATTATGAAGAAGCCAACAGCCAACAGCTGCACAGCAGAGAGATGGGGGAGGGGAGCTTTGAGGGCTTTGCTAGACAGGATCATGAGGAGGGAAGAAGGAAGAAGAAGCTGCCAGAGAATAAAGGAAGAACATGTGTGATGGAGAGGAGAGAGGAAGAGGAGAGCAGCCATGGTTAAGGGAGAGGAGAGCCTGGTCCTGAGGGCTGTCCAAGGGGAACTAAGAGCAGCCAAGATGCTACACAGTGAGTAAGAGTTGAGTGTTATTGTTTGTAAAGTAGATCTGATGCCATGGAGGGCAGGCAGCTGCCCAGCTACTGTGCTGATTAAGGCATAGTATACATAAATTTAACACAATATGTATAACCAGTAAGACAGCGCTGTAGAGGATCCTAAAAGGATTACTTTAGTTTGAAGGGAAGGATAAAATGCCAGAGGAAACAAGAAATAATTTAATAAAACTATGACAGTCAATCAAAAGAAGCCAATAAAAACCACAAAAATTAACAAAATGACAAAATTTAATACATAGGTTTAAATAATATTTGCACGTCACTAAACTCAATTCCCCAGTAAACAGACATACATTTAGCCAGAAACAGGATCACCATCATGAGAGTTGTAGAGGATATACTAGGGAAACAGACCTAAGACACAGGTTCCTATGGCGATTCAGTGCAATTTCTCTATCAATAAAAACCAACAAGCTCTAGAGTTAAATGTCTGTGTTAGTGCTGACCTACACCACCAGACATATATTTTCTTTTAGGTAAATAACAAAATCATGGGGCTTACAATGTAATCAAATATCCTGAAACATGAGTTTGCAGTGTTCCCTACACTTTTTAAATCAAGTCTGACTACCATTTTGGTTGTTTCCAATCTTCTCTGAGTGGATCATCAAGGGAATCCCAAGGGAAATCAGAAATGGGTTCTTGAAGCTGTTGCACAGGCCCAGTATAGACCTAAGTACCACAGAAGAAACCTTGATTCTTATCACAATGGATCATTTCACCATCCCTCTTGTCACATAACTTATGGCACAATGTCACCTCTCCTGACTTTAGCTTCTTCTCCTAAATGCTGCTGAAGGGAAGATTTGGTGTCAAGGGGTCTGGATTCAAACCACACCAACACTGAATTCATTTAAATAAGTGTAGTTCATTGAATGCACACACCAATACAGTTCAACCAGAGCAACAGCTCACAACTGTGTACTGGACATTGCTATGGCCCAGCTCATTGCAAGATCCACATGGGCTCATGCACAAGTGCTGGATGCTGCTGTCTATGGCCCTGACTCAGGCCATTTTACACATAATTGTTTTTATTTTCCTGGATTCTAATGGGTCCTACGTGAAACTCATAGTTGGGGAACTTGTTAAGATTAACAAATCTCATAACATACAGAACATAACAGGGTATGTTACCAGCACCACACTGTTCAATGTCAGATTTTTTTGTTTTTCTTAGTTTGTTTCTTGGCATCCATGATGTGGAGGCATATTACAGAACAATAGGAAAGAGCTGGCTGCTGTGTAACAAATTTGCTGCTATTAAGGTAGGTACGGGGGCAAGACCTCAGCAGTAGCCCTTAAGATGGGAAGGAGATGATGTGTTTGATAACTGAAAGGAACTGCCTCAGCTGTGTTTCTCTGCCTGCTCAGTGCCCATTCACCATCACTCTGTCCCTGAAGAGGAACTCAAGGTCTGCCCCCTGCTGCCTGTGAGCCAGGACTAGGCACAGAAAGGCAAGGCCACAGTGCTGGTTTCCAATCCCTCAGTAATGCTGGATTTCCAATAGCGTACTTGTATACACAAATACAGTGTGGTAAGTTGCAATAGATACTAATCATTTCTCACATAGGGCAGCAGTTGATTGCCTACAACTAATTCTATTTAAAAAAAAGAAACCTGGCTCTTGTATAAATATACAAAGAAATATCTAGGATGGTGGGGGATGAATTCTGCCATGGACTGAACTCGTGGAAATGGGGTTGGGAGAAAGATGCATGGTTAAATAGCCCACTAGGTTCACATTGTGTCAACTTGATTTAATCTAAGGACAAAGAAGTGGAGTTTCTCTGATCGCTTTCTTCTAGTCCCTTTAAAGCATCACTGGGGTTTGAACTCAGAACTTCACACTTCTTGATGGGGCAACAACACTCAAGGAAGCTTGAGACTGTCATAGGCACAGTATTATGCTACATATACAGAGTAGAAAATACTAAGATGTTCAGATGGTGATGTCCATTTGTATGCACTCTTAATGTGGACCTAAGGAAAGAGAGAGATCAAGGTCCTTAGAATAGAAAGATCAGTTCCAGTTTTTTTTCTATCATTCCAAACTGAACGGCTGGTAGGGAGAGAATGGTAGATAATCGAGAATTAGTATATGATGCTTTGAATGAAGTGTGGGTTTCTGTGCTGGCTTTAGACAGGATCTCAAGTATCACATGTTGCCCTCTCCCTGGCTGACCAGGTTCACTCTGAGCTCAGATGAACCTCTTTCCACTTTCCAATACATAGGCTTACAAGAGTGGCCTCCAAGGACTGTGAGGACAGCATTAGCCTTTGACAGTTGAGGTGTGTAACCCACAACTATAGTTTTAGCCACGTTTTCCCATGTCTACCAGCTATTTCAGATTGTTGCTGTTAGATGCCTGACAATCAAGGACGCATAAAAATACCCTGATAGAGAGCAAGGACATGGTGATCACATCCTTGCCTCTTCTGTATGTTCTGGATGAGGTTTGTTAAAATTCCAATATTGCAAAAATCTTTATATAGGGCCCATCACATTAAGGGTCACTATGCACTGTTCTATCTAAAATGGCCTAATCAGAACTGACCACCAGATAACACTTCCTGCAATCTTCATATGAGAGAGAAGCTTGAGCTTTTTGTTTTGACTTTTTCTCTCCTCTTTCTTTCTTGTTTTTTGCTATATAAGTTGCTATATGAATTTGCCCCCAAAATTTGAACTACGGAAGTGATCTATCAGTGTTAATGTGTGCATTCTATAAATTATTCATTATTTACTATGATAGGTGGTTTTGTGTTTGGTGGGGTGGACATTTCCCAGTGTACAGGTGCTGGGACCTTGCTCTATCCACTTAATGGATAAGCACCATTTAGCCGTTTATGTGCATCCCCTATATCTCTTGACTATTTTATTTTTCTGATAAAAGCACATGATGTATCTTACTCAGGCCTGTGAGCAGTGCTCCTTTGGCAACATTGGTAAAGAGAAGAGAACCCCACAAGCAGCATGAGGTTCCCTTCACTCGTGCTCCCAATATTGCACTTTCCTCTGCCAACTGGTCTCCACACCTTTCCTAGCACCATAAAGACTTCAACTCTTTCTCCTAAGGAATTTTCTGGCAATTGTCGATTGCTAAGCACATGACTTCATGAGTGTTCCCCTAATACACACCCATGTTGTAAACTACCATGCAGACTATTTCTTGATGTGATTTAAAGCACCCGTACATAATGAGACAGGAGAACTTTTGACTGCATATTCAATCTGGTGTGAAATCTCAGGAAGGTTTAATGGCTAACATTGGTGAATGAGGACAATTTGAGTTAGGATGAGACATTTTGGGGCAAGATATGGAAGGAAACATTCATTTAGATGCATAGGAATTACTAAGGTTTTTATAATCAAGCCTTGAGGAAAATTTGGCTTTGGAAGCAGGAGATGGTCAGTGGCTCTGCCCCAGGAAAGTCTCCTGGAAAGGGCACCTCTGCTTATGCTCAGTACAGGGAGAACATTAGCAGGGGGGCAAAGTCTGCTCCCCATGACATCTGCTGTCCCTTCTTGGACATTCTATTGTCTCCTAGAGAGTTCTGGCATCCTCTGTGATGTCACCAGTGTTGTAGTGACAACCAGTGCCCTAGTTTCTCTCAGTCTGAGTCTGGCAGTTACAAGCTAAGACATGTTTTCCCGTCTTCGCAAGCATTTTGGGAGGGGGAATGTCGATTCTGGAGAGACTAGAGTGAAGGAGTCTAGCCTTTCCTCTCAAAGTAATGATGGACAAAGACAGCACTTCTGGGGAATGTGGAGTAAGTTCTGGGCAGTGTATTTTGAGCTTCCTACCAGGGGGCTGCAGGCTTAAGCTGACCTTTCTAGCAATGGGCCACAACTGGAGCATCTGAAAAGGAATTGAATTTCCATGAATATCACAATTCCTTAAAGTCAAGGATTTCAGAACTTTAGTTTCCCCATCCCCACTGGGAGGATATGGTAAGGCCAAAGCTATTATACTGTGAACTTCTGGTCTTTACTTTTCAGTGCATTTGTTATGTTACATTGTATAATAACACCATCAGTATTCATGGAGGGTCCACCTTTTCTGAGTTTAGACAGGGCAGCAATGTATTTCACTCTCATTGCTTCTTTAAATACAGTGGATCTGACAGTAGTAACAGGGAGAGATTGTGCTCCAGGCAATAACCTTATGTTCTTAGACCTTCTCTGATTTCTTCTAACTGGCAGGGTCATCGTTTGCTTTATATATTAGAGGTTGTATGTTACAAATTTTTTTTTTCAATACCAAAACTATTTGGAACGTGTAGACCAAGATTCATCCTGTAACCTATTCACACTTCTGGGGCATTTGGTATTTCACATAGGGACACTGATAAGTCTGTTGAACATATCCTCCCTGGAAATGCGTTTTAAATCCATGTTTCTAAAATACCAAAAGTATTTGGAACATGTGGACCAAGATTAATCCTGTAACCTATTGGAACTTCTCAGGCATTTGGTATTTCAAATAGGGGAACTGATAAGTCTGTTGACCATGTCCTCCATGGAAATGTGTTTTTAATCCAAAGTTGTTGGCCTAGAGTATCAGAGCAGGACGTCTGAGTGTCTCCAATCACTCAAGTCTTGTGGATGGTGAATTTATCATCTGAGTTCGAACCCACAGTGTTGAGGGTCCTGAAACCAAGCTGTACCCTGTTCAGCTGATGATAATCCTGGAGAAGCCATCTCCGTGGTCCATGTAAGCACCTGATGTCCGGAATAGGGAACACCTGGATGCTTACATCTCTTGGTCTCTATAGAGTAGTGGGAGAACTGAGATCCACTGAGGAGGCCTCTTAAGCATAGACCAATCGCCTAGCAGTGACACTGGGTTCCCGGCTTGTTCTCCTGTTTAGGCCTAACTGTGGTCTATGTACACTATGCATTCTCCCCATGCAGGTTCACTTGTGTTCTTCTACCTACAGACGCTGGGAGAGAAACATCATCCCCTGGCACTGAACTAAGCGAGAATCAGGCCAAGAAGGAAAAGGAGAGGCTGATTAAAGAGCTGCAGCTCATTACCGAGGAGAGAAATGACCTGAGAGATCGCCTGAGGTTTCTGACAGAGAGATCCATGAAGAACAGGTATGAATCGCTCCAAATGCTCTTGTTTCATTCCTGGGTCTGCAAGGTCACCTTCATCTTATCCTATTAAGGTTTTGGGTTCTAGAAAGCTGTGCCTCCCTAACCACCCTGTGCTAAACCTCACCTCCCATATAGAGGAGATTCAGAACCTTGACCCTTCCTGAGGAGCGAGATGGAAAATGGACTCATCTGCTTCCATTTATTGAAAAGCAGATCTTGTGGTCTGAATGAAGAATTCGGGGATAAAGTCAGGGAGAGTGAGTTCCCAGTGTGCATTTTCAAAGCCCTGGACAGCTGGTGGCTTTGCAAGATTGTAATTGCAGTGAGTTTATGGTGAGTCTCTGTACTTGCTAGGCAGGGGACTGAGTGCTGGAAGATCCACTCAGCAGCCTGAGGGGCCTGGTACCAAACTGTTCATCTCAATGCTTGACTAGAAGGTCTCAGGCTCAGGCCTGTTTGTTATTGTCTGTGTGTCTTGCACTCTGAGACAGCAATGGTGGATGCATTTCTCCTGGATTTCACAGTACTCTCTGTTTCCATATTTCTCTTTCTCTTTCTCTGACTCTGTTTTTACATTTCTCTTTTTTGTGGGTATTTCTCAGTCTGTGGGTCTGTATGTGCATACATCCAAATGCATATGGACAACTTTTATATGTTTATATTTCCCTCCACACTTGGAATCTAGGGGTCTATGTCTTGGCCTGAGTATTTACCTGTAACACATTCATGGTGATGTGAATGCTTTGTTCTGGGAGCTCACTGTCAACAGCACAGTTCTTTGCCTATGTGGCCACGATTGTCTGTTTATTTGTATTCCTTGTGCAGATTATAATTTTGTGTTGATATAAGGTCTGTTATCGGGACAGGAGAAAAGAAATCACCGGTTTCTGGGTGTGTTGGGGTCGGGGAGCATGGAGAGGTGTGGCCTAGGCTCTTGATAGCTTAACTGGCTTGACTGCAGATTTCCTCTTGATTGAACAAAGGGAGCCAGGGAAGCCTCCATCTGGATGCTGAGCTTCTGGTGTCCTGGACGCAGAAAAACACGTTTCTGAAGCTGAAGAATATCCAATATGTAGAATTCAGAAGGTGTCCTTCCAGGGCTGGGGTAGTACAGGACCCACCCTGAGTTCATATATTCCTAAATGCCGATGTTCATTGGATTCTATCATTTGGGGCCACGCCACACTTCAGGCCAAATCCATATTATGAAGACCTGGAGAGAATGGAGAAGGCGGTCATGTCAATTCTGCACAACTTAGAGATGGAGAACACTGAGATCCATGAGAACAACCATAAGCTGAAGAAGGAGATTACCTTCTCTAGGTAAGTCCTGGTCAGAAAGGCTATCACCTGTGGAATGGCCATTTCTGACTTTCTTTGTTCTGGATTGGACGGTCTTCAGCTCTGGTTCTATCTCTTGTGCTGTTTACACATCAGTGTGCCAGGGTCATTAGGACTCAGTTTTCAGTTCCATAAAAGACTGTTCCTCATCCCAGGATTGTCTAGGCATCTTCAGAAGGCTCTAGATCTAACAGCACTGATTGAAGTCAGCAGAAGGTTATTAGGCTGACCTGGACCTATGGTGTCATACTAGGTTTTACAAAACTCAGTGTGTGGACCACATGGTTAGAATGACCTTCTCTTGGTTCTACTGACCTCCTTTGAGGGTGTTGGCCCACTACTAATTGATGTTGCCCCCATGCATTGGGCTTTCATGGATAGTTGTAGATCCATGTTCTTTTTGAGAGATGTGGACACTAATTGGTGCTCAGGCCAAACAAATAATTTATTCTTCCCGGAATTTACTCTTTGTGGTTTGTGCAGCAGCCTTATATGTATCGAAATGAATTCTATTAAGTCTTCATGGGTATCTGGGTCCTGGTGGAGTTAGTGGCACTCGGGAGTGGGAAAGGGAGAAAGAAGCAGCATGATCTTACTATGCAGACTGTATTTCCAGAAACCTGCTCAGCCAGCTCCTGATGGAGAACACATGTAGGAAGAAGTTGTTCCCACTGAAGCAGGAGAGCAAGGAGGTACATCTTGATTGTGCACTGAACCAGAAATATTTGGTTGACTTCAACAAGAAAGATAAAGACCAGCAACGTCCAGACACAGCATCATCTGGTAGGGTTGAGCAGCTGTGTTAGCTTAAAAATATCTGAAAAAGTTTGCCAATTTGATACATCTTTGCTCTCTCCTACCACCTTTCTAATTTACACTCACAACCACCCAACCACCTCATGTAATGGAATTGTTCATTGCTCTGCCTATGCATAAGTATTCTGGGAAGCCAACCACTTTTCAGAAACTGAATTATTTTGCAAGTATATTTGTCTGCTCTTTTTGAAGCTGCAGTAGAGAAATGGTGACAGATTAATAACATACCTCATTATTGCATATCCACGTGATAGATTGGATGCTCTGTAGTGTTTGAACAAGTTCTTGGTTCTTTGACAAATGACACTCTGTGGTCATGTGACTTCTTGTGTAGGAAGCACCTTTGCGGGATAAGAACAAAGTGCAAATGTCAAATTAGAACTTGTCATTAGTTTTAACCTTGGTGACATATGGACATCTACTTTCTTCCTGCAACACAATGAAGTTCCTTCCATTGCCCTGTTCTTGGTTTGCACTGGTATAAGTCTGGGTCCCATATTGGCAGCCCACATTACTTTGAGGCTCTCTGGAGATTTTGCCCTTCCCAAAGAGTTAGCAACAATGATATCAGTTAAAAGGTCCATGTTGACTGTCCAATAGAACTGAGGTGGTAGAAGGCAGCCTTCTGACAGCTGCCTTGCATTTCACCACCAAATCAGTGTCTGAAAAACTGCCTTCCTCTCCCAGGT